>NC_045615.1:129932227-131143298 GCF_009829155.1 Mustela erminea | reverse complement strand
AAGGGATCCCCTGTTCACACCACCGTGTTGTGAGTCCTGTGAACCACACGTGGACTTCCTCCCTACAACACTGCTCAGAATATATGGCTTTATCACTTTACACCTAAAATCTTAATAGATTAATAGACCCACAACAGGGTCTATGCTGTTCATACGGTTTCGAGAGGGAGGGAGCATTTTTGTCTTATGACAACTCTTGCGGTCTCTAGGTGGTAGTCACTTAAAATAAGCTCCGACATACATATATTCTGATTTTAGTTGCATTTTATGTCTGGGGAAATTCTCAACAATCTCATCTGACCCTTAATGAGACGTCAGTTAGAATAGGTTAAGAGGTTGATCTAGACTGGTACCTTGGATTTTTTAAAGAGAGGGGGAGAGTGTGTGCAAGAGGGAGAGTCAAGTGGGGGGGCGTGCCAGTGGGAGCGCGGGGTACAGGGCGAGGGAGAGGGAGAGTCTCAAGCTGACTCCACACCCGGGGTGGAGCCCAATGCAAGGCTCAATCCCACCACCTGAGAGTCTGACCTGAGTTGAAATCAAGAGTCTGCGGATTCTTAACTGACTGAGCCACCCAGGCACCCCGAGATTTTTAAAGTGAGGAAATCAAGTCTGGAGTTTGAGACAGGCCCATGGAACTAGCCAGGCCTAGAACTCAGATCCCTTGGTGTGAATGCTCTTTCCCCTGTGTCCTGCTGCCTCACTTAAAACTTTCTTCTCTGGCCTTTCATCTTCCTTCACCCTTACCACCTTTCTGGTTCTAGTCATAATTATTCCTGAATTATTGCAATAGCTAGGAAAGGATAAAATCCAGCCCGGAGGAAACTTACAGCAAAATGCCAGCCGTGGTTGAGTTTGGACAGTCGAGGTCTGATTTTCATTTTATATCTGCTTTTCTGTGATTTATACATTTTCTTTAATAAACAAGTATGACTTTCCTAAAGGAATCCCCAAACCATGAGAGGAATAGCCTTCTTTCTGGTCTCTGTGTATAGTCATCAGGCAACCCACTCTCTGGCATGCTGTCAGATTTGCCTTCCAAAAATGTGTTTTTTTCCAGTCATTATCCTGCTTAAAGCTTCAGGGGCGCCTCTTGCTCTTGAGAAGAGTCCAAACTCCTGGAATCCGAAGGTCTCCTTGTCTAGCCCCACCTTCTGCCTGTTCCCTTATCTCCCACTGCACCCTACCCAGTACTCCCTTCCTTCTGGGCAGCGCCCTCCCTGTCCGAGGTCCTCCCCATCTGAGAGCCAGAGGGGACTCTATCCAGTCCCTCTACTCCGCTCTTCTGCTCTCAGAGCTGGCCTTCTGTCCTTTCCTTTTTACCTGTCCAATCTACCTTCCCAAGCTCAGCTCAAGTCCTTCCTTCTCCAGCTCACCTTTGTCACCCTTCTGGATCAGGAGTGGCACATAGGTTGTCTTATCTATGACCGGGTGTCGGCCATGGAACATAGCCCGAGAGCCCGTGTGTGCTCACAGGGAAAGAGTGCCATGATCTGTTGTGGTTCCTGTCGTGGTCACAGAGGGGGAAGTGACAGAATGTGTGTTACATCATTTCCATCCAGACCTAGAACCTTTCTTTTAGATACGTGATGCCCAGCAGCACAGCCCCTAGCCACATGTGCCTAAATAAAATGAAATAGGATTTAAAATTCACTTTCTTAGTCATATTACCCACATTTCAAGTGCTTGACAGCCGCGGCGTGTGGCTACCGGCTGTCATATTGAACAGCCGGTGTTTTGCCTGTAGAGTTACGTAACAATGTACGACAGCATATATGTGTTTTCATGTGTGCTCTGTTTTCTCAGTGAGGCCAAAAGCCTTTTATGGGCAGTCATCCTTTTTTATTTTTGGTATCCCTAGAGTGCCTCACCAGTGCTGGGCATATTGGAAGTACATTGTAAGATTTGTCTGGTTGATTTTTAGTACTGATTTGACAACGTGCTGTAAAGTAGAATGGTTAGAAGAGAACTAATTTGGAAGTGAGGAGTTTGTGGTCCCAGTTCTGCCAGTTAGTATGTGACTTGGAATCTCTCATTTAACTGAAGCAGGACCATTTCCTTAAACATGAACAGTTGAAGTCTAGGCTGTATCAGAGGATTTTTCCAGGCTTGCATTTTTGTGATATGAATGGAGTGTTCACCCTTACTTTTTAAAAAAAATTATTTATTTGAGAGAGTAGGGGAGGGAGCAGGTGCGTGTGCGCACATGTGTGTACATGTGTGTGACTAGGAAGGGGCACAGGGAAAGAATCCTCAAGCAGACTCCCCGCTGAGGGCCACGGAGCCTAGTGTGGGCCTCAGTATGGGGCTCGATCTCAGTATGGGGTTCCATGAGATCATGACCCTGAGCAGAAACCAAGAGTCAGATGCTTAACCACCAAGCCACCCAGGTGTCCCTAGAATATTCACTTTTATTTTTTATTTGAGAGAGAGAGCAAGCATGAGGGGGAGGGTCAAAGGGAGAAGCATACTTTCTGCTGAGCAGGGAGCCCGATTCGGGACTCGATCCTGAGACTCCAGGATCATGACCTCAGCTGAAGGCAGTTGCTTAACCAACTGAGCCACTCAGGTGCCCCCTGGAGTGTTCACTTTTAAACACAATGTATACACATACACACACACACACACACACACATAATAAAAACTTGTAAAATATTCTAGCTTTTTTAAAAAGTTGTTTATTTCATTTTGCAAATATCTAAGATGAGCATTTCAGGGTTTAATTCCAGATCTACAGCTGAATTCTTTTTTGAACAGAATCCCAGCAAAGGCAAGATGACCCCATAAGCAGAGAATATGAGGACAAGATAGCCTTTGTCAGCAAGACAGTGACGGGCAGGGACGTTCTGACACAATGCTTAACACTCCATTCATCCAGACCGGATGCAGAAGTCACCACTTGTGTGTCTCCCCCTGCCCCCCGCCCCCACCGCCGTCCTGCCCTTTGCTGTCACTTTAAGTGAGGAACCAGCCACCTGGCCTGCTCCGCTGTCTGTTCTTGTATGTTTTATAGGTAGCTAAGAATGGTTTTTACATTTTAAGGGAGAGAGAGAAACGTAGGTTAACAAACTGTATGACCTGCAAAGCCTAAAATATTTACTATCTGGGGCCACAGTAACCACTAGTGACCTTCACGTACAGTCCAACCACTTTTCAAGGCAAGGGGCTTCCTGAAATGTTATTAGGGCCTGTGTCTCAAACAAAATGGGAAATAAACTTCGTGTTCTCCACGCTGTGGAGAGCTGGGAAGACAGGAAATGCAGCCTGCTGGGCTGGGGCAGAGTAGGCGGGCCACCCAGCTTTGTCACCTTCATGTCCAAAGCAGGCAGGACTCTTGACTCCATTCTGAGGTGGCAAGCTAGTCCTGGGAATTGGAGTCTGTCTGAGTTTGGAAAGTTGATGAGTTACAGTTTCCAGCTGTGTCCTCCTTGACATTCAGCAGTCATGACAATGAATTCCGAAGGCCCCCTGAAGGGGAGAACTTCCAGAATCCTCCACCTCCTCTGCTTATCTGAGAGTGAGCCCAGGGTTGCCTCTCCATTTGTTCTTTATTCTCTCTTTTTAAAAAAAAAAAAAAAAAAAAGATTTTATTTATTTATTTATTTGACAGAGATCACAAGAAGGCAGAGAGGCAGGCAGAGGGGCGGGGGGAAGGGGGTGCGGTGGGGTGGGGAAGCAGGCTCCCTGCTGAGCAGAGATTCCCTATGTGGGGCTTGATCTCAGGATCCTGGGATCATGACCTGAGCCGAAGGCAGAGGCTTTATCCCACTGAGCCACCCAAGTGCCCCTATTCTCTTGCCCCTTGCCCTTTTAGCGCTTGGGGGATCCAGATTGAGTGAGTGGATAAAGGCACGAGCAGGGCTTTGGGCAGGGCTGGGCCAGGGTCTGAGCTCAGGCAACAGCCCCGTAGGGGGCGGGGGTCAGGGGGGCCTGAGGCGAACTGCAAAGTGGAGAGTTTTCAAAGTAAAACAAAGAAGCTTTTCCTTCAGCTGTCCCTTGGGTTTCCCAAAAATTTCTTTCCACCTAGACTGTCCTCTAGGCTTTCAGCAAGTCTTGGTTTCTAAAATGTGCCTCTTAATTATCCAACACTCCGGTTTGGGCATTTTTCTTTTTCTGATCTCTGATCTTTTATTCTCTTCCCCTGTCCCATTCTCTCTTCTATGCTCATTTTCAGAGATCTCTCACCCTTGGCTTCTGTATACACAACTGCTCCCAGTATAATCCAGTTTGCCTCCCATCTGATAAAAATCCAGATTTGCAAAACAAAAAAAAAATTTGAAACATAAATCTTCCCTTTGTCAAAGAAATTTCCCCCATGTGAAAGACTGGCGTCTGTCTCCCTGCTTTTCTGTTTACCACTTTCTTCTACATTATATTCTAACCTTGGGTGATGGGGGCGGGGCTTCCAGTTGGCTGCAGGCAAATTCACTTTTGTATTTGCAGATCACATGGCCCCGATACATACTCTTACCCCTGTGTTGGATCATAAAAAAAATTTACCTTCCCTTGTTTGTTTACTGTTGAGCTTGAGCTCATTAAATATATCCAGTGGCCTGGGTCATGATTACAAAAACCAGGATCTTGGCTTGCTTACAACAATGGTTATGTTTGCTTCACTTCGTTCGGATTCATTTGGAGAAATTCCCGGTTTATTCTCAAGGCTGATTCTAGCTCAGCACCAAATCCCAGTGGCTTGCAATTATCAACGATGAGCAGTGCCTGTGCACTGTTGCTCCATTCTAGAATTTTCAGCCCAGAACAATGCCGCTGTTCATACCCAGGGGAGTGTCCTTTAGAGAAGTTGCTCTGGGTCAAAATTCATGGCCAATTCTGGATAGGACTCCCTGCCACGCACTCTTGGGTTTCCCTGTGGCTCTGATAGCTGAGAACACACAGCTGTGTGAGAGCTGAGAAGCATCGGAGATTGAATAGCAAATATGCAGAAAAACCATCATCTTTAGGAATCTTCCATTATCCAGAGTGATCTAAGCCTTAGAGTTACAAGCTGAGATTTTGGCGACTGAGGGCGTGGGTTCCAGGTCTGCCTTCCACAAGTAATTAGCTTCACTTGTCTTCTCGGGGGGTTTTATTTCCTCATTTGTAAAATAGGGATCGTAAGAGTATGTCATGTAGGATTGGGAGGAGACTGAAGGGGTAGTGTATGCCAAGAAGTTAGTGCTGGGTCTTGTATACAGTGGATGCCTAATAAGTGTTGGCATTAGTGTTTCAGCACAGATGTGGAGGGTGTGGTCTGGTACAGTGTTTCTCAAACTTCTGGGTCTGGGTACCTCTTAATAGGCAAAGAAAATTTTAAAAATGCTCAGTTAACTTCAGATAACCTTCAGATAAGCAGTAAGTAATTTTTAAAGCATAAGTATGTCCTAGATATTTCATGGGTGTGTTTAACAAATTATCATTTCTTATTTATCTGAAATTCAAATTTAACTGGGTGCCCCACATTTGTATTTGCTAATTAGGGGGCAACCCTATCTTTGCATTTTTAAAAATTATTGGGGGACCTACAGCACCCTTGTTTATGTGGGTTGTACATTTTGCTGTTGACCGTGTTAGGAATTCAAATGGAGAAATTAAAAATATTTACTTAATTCCTTCAAAAATAACAATAGTGAGCTCTTGTGTTAAAAACATGAATAACATTTTTTTAAAAGATTTTATTTGCCAGAGAGAGAGAGAGATCGCAAGTAGGCAGAGAGGCAGGCAGAGAGAAGGGGGAAGCAGGCTCCCTGCTGAGCAGAGAGTAGAAAGCCCAAAGCGGGGCTCAATCCTACTAGGACCCTGAGATCATGACGTAGGCTGAAGGCAGAGGCTTAATCCACTGAGCCACCCAGGCACCCCCAAAACATGAAAAACATTTTTATATAAAACTATATTTCCAAAAACAAGTCAATGGTGAGAAGAGTGCATTGTTTACATTTTTTTGCAAATATCTTTCATGACTGGCTTGATAGAAATGAGCTGTTTTTTTTTTTATATTTGATTCTGTCTTCAATCTACTGATGTTATTTTTACAAAATTTTGTAAAGAAAATTCAGCCTCACAAAGATTGTAGTTGGAAAAGGGAAGAGTATTTCAGCAGTCTTTTTAGATAATCATAAACATTCTTCTTTGATACAAAATCCAAACTCTCAAGAAGGGAGAGTTTCTTTTCTTTTTTCTTTTTTTTTTAAGATTTTATTTATTTACTTGTCAGAGATCACAAGTAGGCGGAGAGAGAGAGGGGAAGCACGCTCCCCGCTGAGCAGAGAGCCTGATGTGGGGCTCGATCCCAGGATCCTGAGATCATGACCTGAGCCGAAGGCAGAGGCTTAACCCACTGAGCCACCCAGGTGCCCCAAGAAGGGAGAGTTTCTTAAAAGTTAGTTGCAGTATGGAATCTGAAACAGTATCAACTTTTCACACTCTATAACATTAAAAGCCGTCCATTTATCTTGTACTTTGAATGGCTCTTTAAGCCAGTCATGAATCTGTAACATCATGAATTGGTCACATGGAAAATATTGGTTTACTGAGTTGTGAAGATCTTCTAAATATTGACACATTTTGTTATATGATGATTTTTTAAAAAAAAAATCACATTTGCTAACATCACAGCTAATCTCAACTGAAGAGCCTTTATTTATTGGCAAGTCATCCAATGTGTGATGACAATCACAGATTCTCTGTAATTTTAACTTTAGACTTGAGAGCTCGAGGTTTATCATTGGAAACAAATGCTGTCAGTTATGTTCTTGGACGTAACTTGCGCCCTTCGTTCATTTCCCAGAAAATGTCTGCCAAATATCCCACTTCTGAATAACTTTGGTTTTTGTCTGTCGGTCATTCATTCAGGCAAAAATGCTGTTCTGTGACAAAAACAGTTGCAGGTCTCCTGTGTTCCACAAAAGTGATTTTCCCTGGGACTGTCCCCCTAATTTGGTGCACAGCAGGAGAGCTTTGTGTGTCCTTCTCGTTGGATCACACAGAAGATTATAAAGATTATACTTAAGAGTTAAAGTATAATAAAATTAACATTTTTGTGCATCATCAAGTATATTCCTGAGGAAAATGGGCTCTAAAAAAACATAACAAAACAAAACAAAACAAACTTGTGAGTGCCTGGTGGTGAAAAAGTTACCTCTGTCTTATTCTAGGTTGCTGTACCCACCACTCTCTTTACCTCTTGTCAACTCTTGACCAATGTCAACTCCATGAAAAGGGCAAAAATATTAGAGTTATTATGAAAATAGTTATGACCTTCCAGATTTCTGAAAGAGTCTAAGGGTTCTTCAGAGTGCCCAGGAACCTCGGTTTGAGAACTGCTGGTCTAGGGGATGATGTCCCAGTGAAAGACCGTGTTGGACAGAGCAGATTCATCATGTGTTGTTCTTCTCATACGTTCCAGCCTCTCCTTCTTTGGGGGACTTGGAGGGAACATCAAGAGGTGTGAGGACACTTTGCTTGGGGTGTGAGTTTAGGCTGGGGTGGGTGATGAGCAGTTTCTGAGGCTGTGCTTACAGGGTTCTCTGAAGCCCCCTTCCAGAGAACTGAAGAGGCATGAGTAATTCTGGGGGACTGCCAAGGCTGTTGAAAAATTCTGGGCGTCTTGACAATTCCAAATACAGTCTTCACCTTCTGCTGCTTCCTGCCCTGCATTCCCTAGTGTCCAAGGGAATTCAGAATCCCTTCCAGAATGGGGAATCATCCTGCAGGACAAATCTTTGCTAGACTCAAGGGTATCTAAGCTAGAAGAGGCCTTCTAGAATGAATAGGTGCTCAGGAACAGGCCCAGGACAATAGAGTAGCACTTCCCGGCGTTCGATTATTCTGCCCTATTGGAACTTTGCAGTTAAAAATTTCAGGGGTCTACCCCGAAACAAATAACACATTATATGGTTTTTTTGTTTTGCTTTGTTGGTTTGTTTTGTTTTGAAGATTTTATTTATTTGATAGAGAGAGACACAGCGGGAGAGGGAACACAAGCAGGGAGAGTGAGAGGGGAGAAGCAGACTTCCTGTGGAGCAGGGAGCCTGACACAGGGCTCGATCCCAGGATCCTGGAATCATGACCTGAGCCAAAGGTAGAAGCTTAATGATTGAGACATCCAGGTGCCCAATACATTATATGTTAATTTAAAAAAAAATTCAGGGGTATACCTGCACACTGGCGTAAACAACAGAGCAAAATCTTGACTTAGAAGTGCATGTCTGGAAATGGGGAAATGCTCTTATGAAGCATTTATATGGCGGAGAAGGCATGGTTCTTCGTTGGGAACATGGAATTGGGTCTCTGAGCTGCATGAAATATAATATTTGAATACAGTAGCACCCCAGGTGTTGTTTCAATCGCACAGGGAATTTTAACCCAGCCTGCAGTGTCTGAAGTCAAATATCCAAATTTGCAGCCACAGAAGAAATGGATATAAAAAGCCTCCTGAAGTGGGACGAGCCACACTGTCTATATGGTCAGGTTTTGTAGTCCAAAGAGTCCAAAGAGTCCAAACCCCTGTATTAGGGTTTGCCAACAGATTGCAAAGTGGACAGGACAGATTGTCTTTGGGATCAGAAAAAAGGTGGAGGGACGTGGGTGGGGAGGCCAAGGAGAAGGAATAGAGAAGAAGAATGGGGTCAGGCAGGTTCTGAGCACCGAGTGGCAGAAAACCGACCAGCAAGGTGGCTCTTGATTGGGGCAGTAGTCATGTCCTTGGAGAGGGCAGGTTGTGGTGTGTGTGTGGCATGAGGACCGCTCAGGCAAAGAGTGAGGATGGAGACCCGCTCTGATGTTCAGTTCGGTCATTAACAGCTGCCTGTCCAGGGATGGTCTCTCTGACCCTGTCCCTTCCTGTCTGATGACAGTACGACATAACGTATGTCCAGAGCCTGGTCACTGCAGACATTTCCTGAATGATGCTGGTCTCATGGCACAATTGGATAGCTTAGATGCTATCTTGTCTTTATAACCAAATTTTCTTATCCTTATTTGAATACAAAGAAAAAGGAAAAAAGTGCAAAACAAGGATATTAAAACCCCAAATTCAGGTCTCCACTTCGACCTAAAATGTACTCCATGGAGGCCTGGCTTTAGGTTCAAGTAGTATGTCTTCAGTTTTTTTTTTTTTTTCCCACCAAAATTCTAGTATGTTCCTTAGCCCTAAGCCCTGGACTCCATGCCCAGACCCATGCCTGGGTGTGCTTGTGGTCCAGAAAGCCGTTGACATACACGCATGTAACGGGGTGCAGGTTGTCATGGGATACGTGACCCGAAAGGAGCTCTAGTAAGGAAAGTCTCCCAGGAAGTGAGTAATTGTCCCCCAGGCTCTCAGTTTCATCCTTTGGAGATTTGCTCCTGTTGGGTTTGTGGAAGGAAAGGCACGCGGGGATAGCTATAATCAGAAGTGGTTTATGGGGTTCAGTGAGAGAGGCCCTAGGAACAGAATAAGAGGTTGACCAGCCAAGAGGGAAGAAGGTTGGAGACAAGGAGATGAGTGATCCAAGGGGGGAGTGGGCAAGATGGGCAGAGAGAACCGACGAAACCAGGTGGGGCCTTCGGGGGCGCTGAGGGGCATCTGAGGCGAGGCGTTAGCCCACCCTGGAGAGGCTGAGGGAAACCCTGTGAGGAAAGCCAAGCTGCGGGGCGCCATTAGCAGTTGGCCTGAGACCAGCTGAACCTCTCGATCTCACGGCTCTTGTCAATAGAATCTGGGTGACCAAAACATCTGACTTTCCTCCCTCATGGGGTGTTTGAGACAACCCACCAAATAATGGAAGAAACAGGATGAGAAGAGTAATTGCTCTTCACCTTGTCCCCATGTTCTCTCTTGGGGGAGGGGGGGGAGGCAGAGAGGAAAGGAAGGGAAAAAAGAAGGAAAGAGAAGACAGCAAGAGAGAAGGAAAGGGAAAGTGAGAGCAGGATGAGACTTTACGAGGCAGGTAGCCTGGTTGTGGAAGCCTGGCCAGGGGCAGGTGGATTCATGAAGAGGGGAAGTGTGAGAACAGAAGGGCAGGACGGCTCAGGCAGAGGGCTGGGGGACCCCTCAGGAACGCCCCTGGGAGGCAGATAAACTGCCATTTAGGACACCCACCGGAGGCGGACTAGTCAGTTGGACCGAAGAGAAGTAAAGTCAGTTGCCTTCAGCGTAGCGCTAACCTGGGGATCTGTAAATATGAGGAAACTGAAAATGAAACAGGACCTGTCTACACAAGGTAGAGGGACCAGGTAAGTTGCAACAAGTCTTAAGATTTGAAGACCTTAAGTTTTGAAAATGTCAAGAACTGCTCTTTGCCATTGTCTAACTCTCAGATGGGGAGAACTGTCAGTTCTTGGGGCTGGATTTCCTGGTTCTAGAATTTTTATTATCTAGATGAAGAAACAGGCTCAGAGAGGTGGAGTGATTTGCTCAAGGTCACACAGCTGGCACGAATAGAAAAGCCATGATCTCAGTTCTATGTTCCGTTTCCTTTCTGCCCTGCTAGACATCCTGAAGGTATGAAATGCAAAACTTCGAGTATTCCTAGAACTGGGGCAGAGTAGGTGGGGATGGAGGATGGGTTTTCTTATTGGATTAACCTAGCTGTGTGTGATTTCAGAGCCAGAGTTAATTATTTCTTCTCCTGTAGGCAGCCTTGGTCTCCTTTCCGCGAGTAGCCTTGATGGTTGCTAAATAATTCTCCTTTCTCCTCTCTCAGAATGTCCTACTCGGAGCTCCCAGAGCAGGTAGGCGCGTACCACCCTGGGCTCCCGACTCTGGCTGTCTCCGTGTGTAGTTTCGGTAAAACGAGACGGGCGATCCCAGAGCGCACCCTCTCTTTATCGTGTTAACCCCAGTGGTACCAAGAGGCACCTGACATTCTGGGTATGCTAATAATTCAGTGCCAGCGAGTTTCTGTTATCCTCCAGTTGTAATTGTTAACTTGAATGGAATGCAAAACCTCTGGTTTGGAGCAGAGTTGGTTTTTACTTGGGGAATCAAGAAAACAGGGAGTGCGGTTGGTTCATTGCGCAAGACAGTTTAGGAAGACTTTTTCAAGTTGCATTTTCTCTAATGAATAGAAATTGATTGGAAATGTACAGAGGCTCCTGGGTCTTCCACAGGCGCAGGGGTGAACTCTACCTTTTATTAGCTCTTGCCTTTGACACTTTTTCAGTTTAGCAAGCCAAGACTTGCTTGGGGATTAGAACAATGGCTTATCATAATGCCGCTTTCACACACACACACACACACACACACACACACACACACACAACTGGCGCAAGGTTTATTTCTGCAAGCCCTTCCTGTTAGCCTACCCTGCACTCCCCCCTAAGTTTGGAATTTTTTTTTTTCTCTCTTAAGGGGAAGTGTAGAAATAGATTCTGCCTGTTGATTTGCATTATTGTGCATCACACGATATCTTTGCAACCCTTATATTGTGTTCTGTCCATGGTGTTTGCTCTGAGGGTGGGACACAAGGCTGTTTAGTGTCTCGTAAAACATTTACCAAAAGCACTGAGCCATGGTTTTGAAGGGCATTCCGTTGCCAGAGTGTGGGAGGAGAGAAGCCGGGGAAAGAGAGCTCCAGGTGTGTGGTAGGTACATTGTTTCGTACTTTCGTGTTTATAAATATTTAGAATTTCAGGTTACAAACAATTTGGGTTACCTTCGGCTGAAGGGGCAGAAATGGGGAGGGGAGGAGAGAGCAGTGGCAAAAATAATGGCTTTGCAAACTATTTTTCGGTGCTCAGAGTCCCTGGATCATTGTAAACCTTCACTTTCGGTCAGTTGTTTTCGGTTTTGCTCGAGGGACTTGGGTGTCTCGGGGAGCAAGGTGAGGTCTTCCGGGGCTTGAGGTTTTCCAGCGGTCTGAATCAAATGGTAGCATTTGCTTTAGCAAAGAATTCGGAACCAGGTGTGGTGTTTCTAGGAGGCGACCTGTAACCTTGTGACTTGCACTTTGGTGTGCCCCATGACTCATGCCATTAATAGCTTTTGCTAAATGGTGGTTTCTGGTTTCATGAACATGCTCTTAAGCTTTCTTTCCTCTCCACCTTTTCTGTTGAATTTTGACAAGATACCAGAGTCATGGTCAGCTGGAAAGCGTGCTTCTTTTCCTCAAATCTGTGTTTTTAGAACACGTTCCCTAGGAACAACTGTATACAGTTCATAGATCATTTTTGAAAAACTAAGGATTAAATACTTCTTGGAAATACTAAATATTTACAGTCTAGCTTTTTTTTTTAACCAAAAAAAAAAAAAGAAGAAGAAGAAGAAGAAGAAGCTAGAATGTAGTACATAGGATGAAAATGAGTACATAGGATATGTACATAGTACATGAGTACTATCCTATGTACATATCCTATGTACATGAGTACATAGGATAAAACTAGAGCCTTAATTGAGTATTTAATATTTGATCAATTATAATAATGGTTTCCTCAATACACATACCTGCAACCATGTTATTAGTGACTAAAACCCAAACAATAAATAGGAAAAATCTAGAAAAAGGTTAGCTCTGAAAGATGTCTATAATGCCCAGTTCCTGAGGAAAGGAATCACGGTATAATATAGGCACTATAACAAACATGGGATCTTTGGTCCATTTGCCCATGTAGTGGGTGACGTAAGTATGAAGACAGAGCTAAAACGAAGAGCCCACTGATTATGGGGGGGGGGGGAAAGTGATTTTTGGACGTTTTGCCCATTGACACTGGCAGTAAGAAGCCAACAGTCTTTCTTCTGACAAGTTCCCAGCCATTGCAAAATGGCTAGAAGAAATGATTGTTTCAGAATTAGAGGGAACTTCCTTTATGGGGAAAACTTCACGGTGGCTTTGTGTATTTAGGCAAGTAGGACCAAATCTAACAACCATGGGGGTCAAAAGACCTCGAGTTCATTCCCCTCGGAGGTATCAGATTTGATCATCTGTGTACACGTATCACAAAATCAGGTTTAGCGGCGAGTTGTTTTACTACCCTGACGGCTGAAAGTTTGTGTAACTTTCAGCGAGTGGTTTAACTTTTTCTTACGACCCTTTTAAGAGTCTGAAACAGATGGAAGAATCCTCGCTGTCTGCCTGTCTGTCCCACAGTTGCACTTTGATGCTTCTGGGTCTGGGAAACTTTCGACCACCTGTGATGCCAGAAAAATCCAAGTAGAATAGGAGTTCGTGCATGAATACCACGGAGTCTGAACTAGATGGGTGAAGCTTTATGTTTGAAATCTTATTAGATGAACCAAAAGACTCTGGGAAAAAGTCTAAAAATGTACCATTTCCAGATACTTGTCATTCCTCACTTGACATCATTGGGAAAAAACCTTATTTGGTGTAGTTCCTTCGTTCAGCTTTTTCAGGTTTTTAGTTCCAACCTACCAAATTTTAGAAACTTTGATCACCAAAAGCTACATACGTAGGGTGAAGACCTGAATAAATTGGCTCTCACTCTTGTCATTTTAAACGTGCTGCTCTTCCATGCAACGTGATAATAGTGTTTCTGGATCAGGTTGGTTTTGGAAGAAGGTGCATCGTTATGTGGTCTGTCCACAAAGGTGGTTGTCATCCCATCTTTCTATCCCTTAGCATGCAAGTTCTGGATTTGTAATATGTCAGGAAGGTGACCTCTTCAGACACAAATTAGGTGGCAGTTTGCAACATTCGATAAAACCCAAGGAGTCTTGGCTGTTTTCTCATGCTGGGGCCCGGCTGTCCCATGGAAGTGTGCATGGGTGACAACTACATTTCCAGATCGCTTTGGGGGACTCTACCAGAAAAGTCACCTACATAGGCACTGGCGGTTAGAACTATGCAGGCAAGCTGGAGAAATCATCATAAAAATTTGGGCTATTGCTATTTGGGGCTGGTTTTGTTTTGGTGGCATAAAACTGAATATATATAGGTTAGCTGAGCAATGAGTAAAAATTATTCGCTTGTCTGGTAATTCAGTGTCTTTAAGCAAAAAATAGTCCTCGAAGCATAAATGCATCAGGGCCTCACTCAATGCCTGTTGACTCTTGATTTAGGCATCTTCTGATAAAATTCCCAGTTTCCCAGTGCACAGTAATTCAGAACGCCGGCTTCTCTGTTGGCTCACGATCATTAAGCGTACACTCATTCATTCAGCTAATACTTACTAAGGTCTCACTCTGGGCTTGTTTTTCATCTCTCGGTTCTTTTTTTTTTTTTTTTAAGATTTTATTTATTTATTTGACAGAGATCACAAGTAGGCAGAGAGAGACGGGGAAGCAGGCTGCTGAGCAGAGAGCCCCATGCAGGGCTCGATCCCAGGACCATGAGATCATGACCTGAGCCGAAGGCAGAGGTTTAATCCACTGAGTCACCCAGGCACCCCAATCATCTCTCAGTTCTAAAATGTCACTCCAGACCTCCTAGATTAGGTCCTATGCTTCCCCCTTTAAGAGAGTCATCGCATTTATTTTATACTTGACTTCTCTGCTAAAATTAAGTCCCACTAGGTCATGGATCATGAATGGCTTATTCGCTATGATTATCTCCAGTGCTTAGTACATACTAGGCGTTCAAAAAATAGGTGCCAACTTTATGAGTAAAGGCATGAAGGAAAACAAAGGAGAAACATCGGTATCCTCAGGGACAGCCAGGTGACAGTAAGAAATAGCAGGGAAGGGACAAAGACTCCTGTCATCAGTATAGAAGCAAAGGTCCTGAAGTTACTACTTAGTCTCAGCCCAGCTTGCCCAGGTAAGTTTCTAAGGATAACCTTGGTTCACCAAGAGGAATGTGCACAGTTGTGTCTGTTTAAAATGATAGCGAGGACTACAAATCATTTCATAAAGTTTTCTTGCTTAAAGGAACAAATTCAATTACTTGTAAAATTTTATATATGCGTATTCTTTAATTTTACCATCACAGAGGTATCAGTAAGAACATTTATCACCCATGACAATGTAAAAAGAGCCTAGAAGAATGCACAAGAGAGAAACTTCCAGGTGATAAGCTTAAGTCCAATAAATGCTTTGAAAAAATATTATTTTAGGGCCACTTGGTTGGCTCAGTCTGTGGAGCATGCAGTTCTTGATCTGAAGTTACGGGTTTGAGCCCCATGTTGGGGGTAGAGATTACTTAAAAAATAAAATCTTCAAAAAATACTATTTTCAATATTAGTGATTGAGGTATAACAAAGGCAGTAAAATGCACAACTCTTTCAGTTTGGTAAGTTTTTACTTATATGCACCTGGGGAGCCACCCCTCAGATCAAGGTACACAAACTTTTCAGTGTCCCAGAAGACTCCTTTGTGCTTTTCCTCAGTCAGCCCCCCGTGGCTCAAGATCACCATTATTTTAACTTCTTCTACCATACATTAGCTTTAGCTGTTCTTGAACTTGCTAACAGTGGGATCATATGTGTTCTTTTGTTCTCTGCATCTTCCATTCAGTCCCGTGCTTGGGGCATTTGTCCACATTGTTTCACTTTATTTCTCATTGCTGGATAGTCTCCCATTGTCAGAACAGACCACCATTTAATGAGTTTGGGGGGAATTAAGAACGTGGCTGTAGCAGCTGAGAATTATTCCCTTCATGTGCCAGAGCTTTCCAGTGAAGGGATCGAAGAAAAGGTGGGGTGGAAATGTTATCACCTGAAAAGGGTAGACAGAGAAAATTCAGTTTCTGAGAGTCTGTTTACTAAGGGCTCTCCCTGGGTTGTTTACTTAACCTATGCCATCACCCTGGGAGGTGACTGCCACTTTTGTACAGATGAGGAAACTGAGCTTGAGGGAAGTTTCATGACTTCACAGTTGGTCTGAACTGAACAGGTTCACTGCTGATGACATCAGGGCAACCCCATCCTGCCGGAGACCACACCAGACGTGCCACCTCATTATTGAAGACTTAGCTCTTATGCAATCGGGCGGGCGGGTATCTCCTGTTGGAGCCTTTACTTATACATACATGTTTTTGCTTATAAAGAGTTTTTCTTTTCACATGCATGCAGTGCATTCTAAAGTCTGTATTTGACAACTTTTGAGGGTTTTTTTTTTTTAAAAGATCGGGTTTAAATGTTTATGCGTAAAAAAACGTTCAATCACCCTAAGAAAGGTAGATGAGTTTCAAGTCAGACTTGCTGAGAAATTTCCTGAGAGACAAAGTTCATGTCTTTCAAAATGGGATCAGAAGTACTTTGCTTTCTAACTCACACAGGGCTCTACGTGCTGATCCCGTGGGTGTCAAAGTCTCTTGATTCGACTGAATATCTTGGAGGTATTCCAAGGGACGCCTGGGTGGCTCAGTCAGTTAAGCGTCTGCCTTCGGGTCAGGTCATGATCCTAGGGTCCTGGGATCAAGCCCTGCATCATGCTTCTTGCTCAACGGGGAATCTGTATTTATTTCGCCCTCCCTCTGCCTGCCTCTCTGCTTGCTTGCGCTCTCTCTCTCTCTCTCTCTTTGACAAATAACTAAATAAAATCTTTAAGAAAAATAAAATAAGGGGCGCCTGGGTGGCTCAGTGGGTTAAAGCATCTGCCTTTGGCTCAGGTCATGATCCCAGTCGAGCCCCACATTGGGCTCTCTGCTCTGCAGGGAGCCTGCTTCCTTCTCTCTCTCTCTCTCTCTCTCTCTGCCTGACTCTCTGACTACTTGTGATCTCTGTCAAATAAATAAAAAATAAAATCTTTAAAAGAAAAAGAAAATAAAAAATTTATAAAATTTCAAGATGTAAAATATACTGATTTTGTGTGCGAGAAAGCTGAAATAGAGAAGCTGATGTCACATACCTGGTGAGTGAAAGAGCTGACATCCAGATTTTCTGCCTCCACTGTGCCCAGCGCTTCCCGCTGGCCCACACTGCCAGCCACACGATGTTTGGTGAACAGCGTCAGCCATTAAAAACAGCGCTCTTTCCCCAACACTGTGGTCGGTGAGAGCTGGTCAGCTCGTACCATCTGACTGTGCCCTTACGATGTGTCAGACATTGTACCAAGTACTTTATGTATATAATCCCCAGCCTCACAATAGCTCTGCTAGCTCGGAATCATTCATCCCCTTTACAAATGGGGAAACTGAGGCAAAGAGGGCTCAGGGGCCCTGAACAAAGACACGTCATTTAGTAAATACCAGAGTCTGCCTTCACACTCAGATCAGTTCAACCCCAAAGTACATTCAGTTCTGCACGCCATCCCTCCTCCCATCAGAGAAAACTGTCTTTGGGTTATAATCCGTTATAATTGAGGGAACCACAGGAGCCCTAAAGCAAAATGTTGACGAGTCTTAACTCACCTCAACATACCCTCCTGACAAATGGGAATTTAAAAAAAAAATTTTTTTTTAAAGATTTATTTATTTATTTGAGAGAGAGAGAGCAAACAGGGGGAGGGGCCAAGGGAGATGAGAGAATCTGCAGCAGACTCCATGCTGATAGCAGAGCCCAGCACCGGCTCAGTGCAGGCCTGGATCTCACAACCCTGATGTCATGATCTGAGCCAAAACCAAGAGTCAGACACTTGACTGACTGAGTCACCCAGGCACCCCAGGCATTTTCTTTAGAACTGAACAAAAGCATGTCCTGGGTTGGACTATTATTTTCTAACTCTTGCAGCTGTAAGAAAACCAGATTAGGTTGCCACGGGGTCAGGTCGTGTGTGCAGGGGGCCCCATCCATCAGTGAGATTGTGGGATCCTCTGACGGGGAAAGGGTGGCTGTCTGGAACAGAGATGAATCTGCGTGGGGTAGCCTCCCCCCCCACCCCGAGTTTTGCACTGCCGTCTTCCCTGCTCATTTATATATTTGTTCAACAAGTATTTCTTGAGTACCTACTGTTAGCATAAGGTGTATGATGGTAATGCCATAGAGAAGTATAAACTCACTCAGTCGGACTTTCTGAAGCTAATTGCAGCATTGCTGGTTTGTAACAAAGTACCAGATCACAGTCCCATTCATACATTGTGTTAGAAATGGAAACGTGTGTGTGTGTGTGTGTGTGTGTGTGTGTGTGTGTGTACATGCATGCCTTATGTTTTCTAGCAATTAGAAGCTAAGGGAGAATTTCCAGATTTACTAATAATTTAAGTATTTTAGGAAACGGAATTTAAAGGAGCATCAGTGTTTGATAATAGGCGTCCTCGTGCTCTGTTAAGAAAAGATTCACCACTGATTTTATGGCCTGGACCAATTGTATGTTTACTAAACTGGGCAAACCTAGCCTGCTCAGTGAAGCAAGTTCAAATTGCAAATGCACCTTAGGGTTCTAAAGGGGAGGCTGGTAACAGCTCTTGACATTTGTCTCTGCTTTCTAGAATTGGAGAATTAAAAAAATAATAATAAGCATTTACAGTTCATGATATAAAATAAAGGAAGCTCGTTTTGAATTTATAAGTATTTCTCTGAGACTCACTAGTTTTCAAATGGATTATTTGCATATGCGGTTGGATGTTAGTAAGATGTCAACTTTGGATTATGTCAAAAGCAAAAAAAAGTGGGGGGGGGTGCAGGGTGGCCCAGTGGGTTAAGCTTTTGCCTTCGGCTTAGGTCATGATCTCAGGGTCCTGGGATTGAGTCCCGCATCGGACTCTCTGCTCAGCGGGGAGCCTGCTTCCTCCTCTCTCTCTCTGCCTGACTCTCTGCCTACTTGTGATCTCTCTCTCTGCCAGATAAATAAATAAAATCTTTAAAAAAAAAAAAAAAGTAAGAAGGAAAAAAAAGAAAAGAAAAAGTAAAGCCCGGAGTAAAGACAGTCCATGACGAGGGGCTATCATGTGGAGAGAGTGCAAGCTGGGGTTCAGATCTCTCTGTGTCTCTTACTTTGCTGGGCAGTCTTGGGTAAATTCCTTTTCCTCTCCATGTCTCTGTTTCTTGTGCTAACTAACGATGGGAATGGTACTGTTCTCCAGGGTGGCCTTAAAGATTAGAGATGATGTATGGAAGGTGCTTAGTTCAGGGTTCTACTCAGTAAAGATTTCGTAAGTGAAGCTTAATCATCTGCTTGTGGAGAAGAAAGGAGAGAACACTCTAGGCTTTGTTGGTAGCCCTTTGGGTGATAGCCCAAACCACTCAGGCAACTGAGCAATGGTTGGAGAGTTTGTTTGGAGATCTGTATAAACAAGTGGTTTTTTACCTTGGCTATGTACTAGAATCAGCTGCAGGAGCTTTAAAAAAAACTACGAAGGCCCAGGACCCTCCAGAAAGTCTAGCAGTTGTGGTGGTGTTTTTGTTTTTAATATGTTTTAGTTCTCCAACCAAGGTTGGTATATAATAGTTTAGACTGAGTGATGGTTTGGAAACCATCCTTCCGGATGATGGCCTTGCTTTCGCACGGTGCCCAACAGATTTATGGCCGGTGTCTTCTTAGCCCACACAGCTGCCGATCCGGTTCAAGCCTGGCCAGAAATTCTCTTAATGGGTTTTCCATGGCTTCCTGTCAGAGTTGCCTCCCCATAGATTTTGTTCTTTATTCTTCTCTACACTCTGCCTTTTTCTAAGAGGGAAGCAGGAGAAGGCAGATAAAATGAAAGAGAGATGTGAGAATGATCAGTTGTTTCTGAATTCTTTGAGCAAATCCCAGTGAACGCCGCTCAGGTTGGCAGACCTAGGAAAGACGGGCCTAGAGGCCACACGTCAGTGGTCTTGGCTAGAATCATCGCCAGAAGGCTCTCTCCATGAACACAAGAGTCTTCTGTAAGATTCTGTTACAGAGAGGGAGAGAGAGAGAAAGCAATCTGACCGCTTTTCAGAAGCTAAAAATACGGAACTTCTAGGAGGAGCCTGTTTTTATCAGAATGTCCTCTGTCATTTCTCCCTTTGAGTTTTAGCACTCCTCTTCAGAGATACGTGAGATTAACACCCTTCTTCCATTAGACCCAAAAAGATGAGATGCCCTCTTTAGTCAGGGGGAAGAGGCACAGACTAAAATTTTACTGAAAGAATTGAGGAGGAAAAATGGCAGCTTTCTGCGGCAGCTGGAGAGTCGACTGGGAAAAAGTGCGGGAAGAGTGGATGGCTCCCCTGGGATTACCGTGTCACTTTCTTGGTTCCATAACCTTTGTTAATTGGGACTCTTTGGGTTGCAAGGGACAGAATTCTCGTCCCCAGTAGCTTCAGGAACCAGTCGACAAGCAAGTATCTCAAACGCAGTTCTATATGGGAAGTCCGTGGATACATAGATTGACTTAACTCAGATTCCGAAGGGTGGCACGAGACAGGATCAAAGCACTCAAAATGGGTCATTGGGATAGTTTTTCTCTGTCTGGCTGTCTGTTGTCTTCGGGGTTGGTTTCATTTTGTTGTCAGTTTCAGGCTTATGGTGTTCTTGCATTTGGGCAGGACGGAGGAGGCATTGGCGATGTCCTTACTGATCTCATCGTATGCCACAGACTCCAAAGTTGGGTTACACCCTGTTCTTTGTACTACCATGGATCTACTGACGTTCAAGGTTGTTTATCTGCACAGCGAAGCCTCTTGATAACCAGTGGAGGTTTTACCATTTCAGCAAGATTTTGCTCGGAGACCACTGAGTACTTGACTTGTCTCTACTGAGAATCGAGCATGTCTTTTTTTCACCCAGGGGAAGCCCATTGGCAGATATCTAGTTCTCAAAATTAGGAGGACGGGTCTGACCAGGAACCACCCATTATTATCAATATTATTTCCCTGCTTGGTTCCAAGAGCAAGGAAACCTCCTGAGTAATTTATTGTGGGGGAATAAAAACAATGTGTTGTTCCGCCTTGTGTTACAGTCGTTAAGGGTTGGTTTTCCCTGCCTGGTCGTTTCTAAGCTTGTTGTAAATTCGATTTTACATCTCTGTTGCCTGGTGCTTCATAATGGCAGGGGGTCAGTAAAGATGCGTCTGATGATTGAGAAAAAAAATCCAGATTTTTTTTTTGAACATTTTACTGGATGTTACAGTTTGGCAAAGGTAGAATTACGGGTTAAAACACACAAGATGCACCCCAGGACATCTGTATCTGCCTGTATTTGTTATAAATAAATGTATTATGGTACTGTCTTTCTAGGTATTATGTTTATGGGCAGGAAGAAATAAAAAGTGAGGCCCAGCTTTCTTTAGTTGAATTAGCCCTTGATAATACCCTGGCCAGAGCAAGGAACAGTCCTGTCCAGTTTATTGTTTGTTTGTTTTGCTTTGTTTTTTACCTCTCTCGACAAAACTTATTTTTTTCTTCTGAATTTCTAGGGCCCTTAGTGGGGAAAGAACTTCATACTCTTTGAACAGCGGCTATGTGCCAAGGGTTCTGTGGACACATTGTCTTACTGAAGTCTCACAGCCACACCATAAAGCCTTCTTTGGTCTGTTCTACCTTTAAGAGAATTAACACTTCCTCCTTCATGATACTATCATGGATTTGTACTACACAACCATTTATCACATTGCCTTGTAATAACTCACTATTTCTGTGTCTCCTACTAGACCCTGAATTTCCCAGCTACAGAGTCTGTGTCTTACTCAGGTGTGTATTCACAGACCCAGCTCACAGTGGAAATCTAGAAAAAAGGAATTAATATTATTATTATTTTTACACATAGGCTCCACACCTGTGTGGGGCTTGAACTCACCAGACTGAGAGCAAAACCTTAGCTGAGATCCAGAGTTGGTTGCTTAACGGACTGAGACATGCTTGTGCCCCTACAAGTACTTTTTTTTTTTTTTTTAAGATTTTATTTATTTATTTGTCAGAGATAGAGATCACAAGTAAGCAGAGAGGCAGGCAGAGAAAGGGGGAAAGCAGGCTCCCTACTGAGCAGAGAGCCCAACGAGGGGCTCGATCCCAGGACCCTGGGATCATGACCTGAGCCGAAGACAGAGGTTTAACCCTCTGAGCCACCCAGGCACCCCTACAAGTACTTTTTTTTTTTTTTTTTAATTTGGATACTGTGTGATCTTCATTTTACAAGTTTGACATTCAAGGCTCACCTAGAGTACTAAGTGGAAAGTGATCAAATCAGGTTAGTTTTTGCCCTCTTGTCTGCCAGACTCCAAAGCTTGTTTCCTTCTAAGCCATCCTGGGATATTGGAAAGCAAGGTTGGCTGGAAAGAAGAGCGTTGACCCAGGAAGAGGCTATAAGGGGAAGGAAAATCATCGTTTCCTGGGGCTGGGAAGGGAGGTTAATTACACATTGCTCAGTCTAGCAGTGCTCTGACCCCCAGACTCCCATCTCCAGGAAAGCACCCACAGATACCATGGGGGACTTCCGGCCCAGGGGGAGTGCTGAGTGAGTGGGGACCAGAGAAAGCATGTTCTTGGAAAGCTATTCCTTGTAAGAGTAACACAGAGCTGGAGCACTAAGCCATCTACCAGGCTATAAAAATACCGTTGTCCCAACCTCCTGTGTAGTATTATTCTGTGTGGTAAGATTTTACCTGTAAAGTTCTAGTTGGACATGAAATTAGGGGAGAACATGTAACATGAACATCACAGTTACCGCGGCTGCATGCCGGGATTTTGTTTCTTGGGCCTAATGGTTGGTATGGGAGAAATCTGGGGTGAGCTTTTGAAATACATCCTTCTGAAAGGGCATGGTGAGTGGCAACATTGGCCATCTTTCCACTTTGACACGCTGGGTCTATCTTTCCTTCCTCCCTTCCTCATTTCTTTTCCTCTCCTCTCCTCTTCTCCCCACTTCCTTTCCGTAACAGCTTTATTTGGGATAAAATTCACATAACATATATCCACCTATTTAAAGTATACAATTCACTTGGCTATAGAGTATTCACAGAGTTGTGTAAGCATCATTATAATCGATTTTAGAACATTTCATCCCCTCCCTAACAAATCCCCTGTACCCACTGCCGGTCATGTCCACTTTTTTCTCACCCCTCTACCTCTTGCCTCATACAACCACTAATCTACTTTCTGTCTTTAAAGATTTGCCCGTTATGAACCTTTCCTATAAATGGAATCAGGATAGTATGTGATCTTTGTGACTTCTTCCACTTAATTTAATGTTTTTAAGGTTCATCCATGTTATAGAAAGTATCAATGCTTTGTTCATTTTCAGTGGTGAATAGTACTCTGTTGTGTGACTCTATGACATTTTATTTCTCTATCTGCTTATTTATCAGTTGATGGACATTTGTGTTGTCTCTATTTGGGGGTATGATAATGCTGCTATGATTATTCATGTACAAATTTTTGTGTGGTCACAAGTATTCATTTCTCTTGGGTATATATTTAGGAGTAGAGTTGCTGGGTCATATGGTAACTCTGGGTTCAATCTGAGGAACTCCCAGAGAGCTTTCTAAAGTGACTGTACCATGTTACATTCCCACCAGCAGTATATGAGGGTTCCAGTGTTTCCCCATCCATGCCAACCCTTGTTATCCTTTTTTTTTTTCCCCCAAGCCATGCTAGTGGCTGTGAAGTGGTATGTTGCTGGGGTTTTAATTTGCATTTCCCTGATGGCTAATTATGTTTCGCATTTTTCATGTGATTTTTGGCCATTTGTATACCTTCTTTGGAGCAATGTTGAATTCAGATCCTTTGCCTATCTTTTAATTGGATTATTTGTCTTTTTATTGGGTTGTAGGAGTTCTGTCAATACCATTTCTCCAATAGCATTTGCTCACTTAATGTCTCTTTGTGGCACATTTTGGTAATTCTTGGAATATTCCAAACTTTCTCCTTATATTTGTTAGGGCGATCTGTGATCAGTGATCTTTGGTGTTACTGTTGTAATTGTTTTGGGACTCCATGAGCCACACTCATATAAGATGGTGAACATAGTTGATAAATGTTGTGTGTGTTCTGTCTGCTTCACTGACTGGCTGTTCCCCATCTCTCTCTCTCTCCTTGGACCTCCCTATTTTCTAAGACACAATGTTGAATTTAGGTCAGTAAATAACTGCAGTGACTCCTGAGTGTTTAAATGAAAGGAAGATGTGTCAAACTTTGTTGTCTTATTTTAAGAAATTGCCACAACCTCCCCAGCCTTCAGCAACTGCCACTCTGATCAGTAGCAGCCATCCACATTGAGACCAGACCTCTACCAGCAAAAAGATTATGACTCAATGAAAACTCAGATAATGGTTAGCATGTTCTAGCAGTATTTTTAAATTAAGGCACATACATTTTTTTCTTAGAACATACTACTTTTGCACACTTAATAGACTACAGTTTAGTGTACACATAATTTTTACATGCACTGGGAAACCAGAAAATTCATTTGACTCACTTTATTGCAATATTCACTTTACTGTAGTAATCATGATCTGAACCCGATGTGTGTCCGTAGTGATGTCTCCTCTTTTATTTCGGAGATGGCAAGTTGAGTCTTAATTATTATCTTGCTCATTCTCACTAAAGGTTTGTCAATGTTGTTGATCTCTTCAAAAGAACCAACTTTTGGCTTCATTGATTTTCTTTATTCATTTTATATTCTCCATTTCCTTTACTGCCATTTGAATCCTTATTCTTACTGATTTCCATTCTTCCCTTACACTGTTTCAGATTTAGTTGGCTCTTCTTTTTTAAAGTTAGGGAGGTTTGGTTGTTTACTGCCTTTTAACTGTTGTCTTCATTCATCTCACAAGACAATTTGTAAATGTGAATGACCATTGTTGAAGCTGACTCAGGGTACCTCAGACCTTCCCTCTGGGGACAGAGGGACAAGGGAACTGAATCCATGAGTCGAGGACATAGAACAGTGATGAAGCAGTGACTTCTCACCAGTGGGGTCTGTGTGGCACTGTGGTTCAGGGCTCAAAGCATGGACTCTGGAGCCAGGCTGCCTGGTTGTGAATTCTGTGAGATTTGGGACAACTTATTTCAGTTCTGTAAACTTCAGTTTCCACATGTGCAAAATAAGCATAAAGGTGGTTACTACTTCATACTATTGTTGCGCAGAATCGGTGAGCTATAACGTGTGGAGTACTTAGCTCAGAGTTGGTACTTGGCCGATGCTTAGTAAGGGTTAGCTGTTCTCACTTGATTGTTGTTGCTTTTAGGTCAGACAGGCCTAGGCAGGGCCACCACCATGTAAAGCAACTACAGAGCCTGGAATTGTGTTTCCATTCGTTCATACTTCTTTGCCAATCATCCATGACCTCACCCGCAGAGGCTACCATGATGAACCTCACCTGCATTTGCTCCCAGGTGCTGAGACACATTTCCTCCTGGAGTGTTACTTCCAAACAAGTGGTTTTTCCTTCTCTGAAAGATTGCAGACTTGACTTATTTGAGCGTCCACGTGTATCATAATGATAAGGACAAGGGCAGGAAATGTATTTTCCTGAACAAATTGGAAACGAGCTCAAGATGAGAGTACCATAAATTAATAAAATGGTATCACTAAAAAATTCTAATTCAAGTTTGTTGGTACTCTAAATTCTCCTCTTGAGGAGGGGATGAAAGTGCCCGTCTCTAAGCTCCCCAGAGGAACTTAATATTAAGTCCTGTTATCTGAGGCTCCACGCGGGTTGGGGGGGCGGGGGGTGGTAAGTCACATGTTCTTATTTCAGCTTCAAGGCATGTACTGTGCCTGCTGCTTATGTGTCTAAAATTTATTTATTTGTCAGAGAGAGAGAGAAAGAGCACAAGAAGGGGGAGGGGCAGCAGAGGGAGAAGCAGACTCCCCATTGAACAAGAAACCCGATGCGGAACTCGATCCCAGGACCCTGAAATCATGACCTAAGCTGCAGGCAGATGCTTAACCCGCTGAGTCACCCAGGCGCCTCCTGTTTATGTGTCTCACAAGCATTTCTCAGGGATTAAAAAAAAAAAATCCATACATTGTTAGTCTAATTCTTCAGCCAAAGAATGGCCATTAATTTTACTAGAAGAAAAAAGGTGTGGATCAGTCCTCACTATGAAACTTTCAGTTAGCATCCTGGAAAATATTTGAAAATATAACCAACCTCTAGTTATTTATGAATAGTGTTAGCTAAGATTATCCTAAAACCTTCAAGAAAAGTAATATTTTAATAGAAATGTTAACTAACTAGATAATAGTTTTAGCTTGTTAACCACTTGAATATAAGTATTATTTAATATTAAAACAATAGGCAAACATTATTTTAATAACATATATTCTTTTCCTGAAAATGTAGAACATTTTCATTCATACTGTATGTTTTTCCCCTCACAGCATCTCTGAGATTGTTAAGGAGAAATAATTATTTCCATTGTTCTAAAAGGAGTTTTTCCCCCCAAGATCTAATGGTGGAATAGTATTCAGTTAGTAGAATAGTAGAATTCAGTTAGTAGAATAGTAGAATAGTAGAATAGTATTCTACCAATAGTAGAATAGTAGAAGAGTATTCAGTTACTCAGTTTTCTCCCTCTCTTCCTATCTCTCCC
The DNA here is from genome assembly GCF_009829155.1 of Mustela erminea. NCBI lineage: Eukaryota > Metazoa > Chordata > Mammalia > Carnivora > Mustelidae > Mustela > Mustela erminea. Next base: position 131,117,051 of record NC_045615.1, on the reverse strand, counting down.
TTTCCTTCTCTCTCTTTTCCCATTAAACCTTTTTATGAAGAGCATCACTAAATAGTAGAAAGGATGTGGATTGCCCTTTTCCCTGTCCCTGTAGGTCCAGAAAAATGAGAAAATACTAGTCTATGCGTTGAGAAAAAGTGGAAACAATAACTCATGAGCCTACAAATTGATAATCGGGTTTTTAAACTCTACATACATCAAGAAGATGAATTTTATCCAAGAACAGATTAAAATAGATAATTTTTTTGGAAGACTGAATTTAGTATGAATTCATGGAGCTTGTACAGCTTGTTCCTTGTGTACCATGCTTACAAATAATTATACAAGGATGTGAAAGATGGGGCACAGAGAGTGCTCAGGAGACTGGCTGGCTGTGGGTTCTAAATTAGACAATTAGAGTGGCATGGAATCAGCCGCAAAAATACTTCTCCAGGGTTTGGCTTTTTGTTGTTGTTGTTTTTTTTTAAAATACAATACTTTATTTAGAGAGAGAGCAAGTGATCATCTGCATTTGGGGGGTAGGGGGTAGGGGTAGAGAAAGAGGGAGAGAGAGAATCCCAAGCAGGCTCCGTGGTCAGCACAGAGCCCCATGAGGGGCTAATCTCAGGATCCTGACATCATGACCTGAGCTGAAATCAACAGTCAGACACTTAACCGACTGACCCACCCAGGCGCCCCTCCAGGTTTTGGCTTCTTAAACATTTAAAAATATAAAAGAAGGTTCTATGATTTGCTGAGAATAACAGTGTTGAGAGTTGTCAGGTTAAGTGCATTTTGTAGTCAGTAAATTTTATTGGCTGTCTACTATTTTCCAAAACTTTTAGTTCAACAGAGACCACTAGCACGTTAAATAATTTTCAGAGTGCTAAGATGTCAAGGTAAGCTGCACACACTGAGGCAGGTGTAAAGGTGTGTGTGTGTGTGTGTGTGTGTGTGTGTGTGTGTGAGTATATTTATTATATATCAAATTCAGACACTGGATTTTGGATAAGAAGAAAATAGATGATATAGCGGTAAAAACCCTTACATCATCAGATGGTAGAGACCATAAGGAACATTTCAGTTCTTAAGACACTGATTTATTGTTTTCTTTTTTGTATTACTCAGTTCCATCTGCCAGTCCTTAATAAAAGTTCCACTATGGCATAAAAGAGCTAAGAAATGAGTCTTGACCATCCTAAGGTTGTTCATGGTAATAATTCCCTCTTGGTGGGGCGGGGAGCAGGTGGCTTTTAAAATCTTAGGACCCTTCCACTCTAGTGAGTTCTTAAAGAAGAACTGGCATTAATTTATTAGATGCAAAATGGACCCAACCCCTGTTCATTGTTTAGATTTCCATTTATTTAATGGAAGTCTAAAGTTCAATTTGAATAAAGTTAAACATATTTTTATGTTTATTGGCCATAGAATTTTTTTTTTCCTGTATGATGCCTGTTCATATCTTTGCTCATATTTTTGGATTATATTTTTTTATTGACTTGTCAGGGCTCCTACATAGGAAGGAAATTGATTCTTCATTATATATGTTTTAACCCACTCCATTCGTAGTCTGTCTTTGAGTTCATCTTAATAAATATTTCTAAATTCCATTTAATATTCAGTTCTTGATAGAAAGAAAAGTAATGAGATCAATTTTTAATTCACCTTGAAATTTAGAAAAATTATTAGTTTCAACCTGAGCTGTTGTGTTTAGCTATTTAATCCACCATCCTAAGGTCAATTACTTGTCTTCTGGCACATATGTATGTGTGCCTAAGGAGTCTAGGCTGGAGATAATTTTTCCTTGTTTATTTCTGAAAGAGAACTGAACACCCTTGATGGTATTCCATTTTTTTCAGTTAATCATTATTATCCTTTTATAGTTTTACTTCCAATAAATGCATTAGGTGTCAGCCATTCGTAAGAAATGTAATAAGCTGTAACTGTAAATCATATATTTTATGTTTGAGGGACATGTCTACTTTCTCTTCATAAGAGTAGGTTTCCACAGTAATGTGTTTTCTCAATTAAAAAATCCACCCATTTGAGTGACTCTCAGGAGTCATGGTTGACATTGTCATTTTTATTAATACTTCAGATCAAAATGATTCTCAACACAATTTTAACCATGGCTTCACTTGGAACTCAAGAACGGGCACGTCAGCATTGGCATCTCTGAAATGACGTGTTAAGCCACACCATGGACATTTCTTTGGTTTCCTTGTTTGTAAAACAGAGCTGGAGAAATGAGGTGTTGGTCAGAGCACTGAGGTGTCAGAGATCCCGATGATTTCACATGGGAAGCCTGGCCCAAATATGGTAGGAGGGCTGGGGAGACAGCCACGTGCATGTTTTTATGACTCCAAGACAACTGTTCATGTAACCTTCCTTTTTCCTGTTTCCATAGTTGTTCACCAAACAGCTCAAGAGATTGAGCTGTGAGGGCTGCGTTTCATGACGATCCTTTCATAAACAAAGTTTTCCATGTTGTAAGTCAAAAATATTTTACCACCAGTTTGGAATTCTTGTGAAGAGTGATCATTGAGCACCCGAGTTAGCGAATTCCTCTGAGTCTGTGCTGAACAGGGGACAGAGATTGAAGGCAAATGCCTGGGTAATAATCTTCCCGAGGAACTACCATCTTGTCATGCAAGCAGATGATGACTATGTAAGCAAACAAAAAACCCGACTCCTGAGGTATCTCATTTTTCATCAGAGATGATCTTAAATTTTGTGTGTAAGTTTTGATTTTCAGAAGTGGAATTATGGTTTATGTACACTAGGAGCATTTGCTATTTATGCAGTGTTATGATAAAACAGGAATTTCTCTCCATTTGGCAAGTCGGATTGCAAATGACAAACATAACGATTGCTAAATGTACAGATATAAAAAAGGGATGCTGAAGCTGTGTGGCAGTAAAGTTGTTTGGAAAACAGTAGATGCCTGGATGAGAAGGCTTTCTAGATGATTCTAGAGAAGAGTTAGGAAAGAAAACAAGGATATATTAGAGAAGGTAGAGAGGTAGTCTTGGGGGATTTTGCATGTGGGTGTGTGTCTGTCGAGGTTGAGAGGAACAGAGGGAAATTAGGCAGTGGGTTGTAGTCAGAAGTTAACCAAAGATTTGCAGTTCATGATCAAAAGCTTGGAGTGTTATGGATGACCAAGGATCACATCAAATTCCCTTCCTAGGGGTAACATGATCCCAGCCATACTTAAGGTAGACAGTTCTTGCTCCTGCTTGGGGGATGACTAGCAGGGGAAAGTAATTATCAGGGAGGGAGGCAAAGGGGTAGAGGTGGAAGGTGGTGCATGGTTAGTGCTGAGTGAAATCAGTGAGAAAGGAAAGGAAAAAAAAATTGGCAGAACTTAATGATGGGGTGAAAAGGAGAGAGTAGGCTAGGACAAAAAGATCTGTTGAATCAAATCATTAAATTTTTCTTTTTTTTATTTTTATTTTTTAAAGATTTTATTTATTTATTTTGACAGAGAGAGATCACAAGTAGGCAGAGAGGCAGGCAGAGAGAGAGGAGGAAGCAGGCTCCCTGCTGAGCAGAGGGCCCGATGTGGGGCTCGATCCCAGGACCCTGAGATCATGACCTGAGCCGAAGGCAGTGGCTTAACCCACTGAGCCACCCAGGCATCCTCATTAAATTTTTCTGATGATCAAAGCTCTATATGTCAAACATAATGTAAATATTTGTGTGGAATATGTTAAAATACAGAAGGACATAAACAGAGAATGTAAAATCACTTGTATTCAGTACTCTTACTAGCCAGAGACAAACCACCGTCAATATTTTGTTATATGCACCTGGCTTTCATTTCCCTAGTTTCAGCCAAGGGCACGCTGTACGTACAGTTATCCATACTGTCTGTTTCCTTAATCTCACATGTCATAAACCTTTACTTGTGACAGTAAAATTCTTCATAAATATATTTTTAGTGACTGTGCAATTAATATAATTTTTTTAAATCTAATCGCTTCCTCAAGGTCATACATTGAGTAGTTTCTAAATTTATTATAAAGAATTCTGAGATAAACATCTTTGTGTATAAACTTCCTTTTATATTATTTCTCTAGGATAAATTCTTAATGACATTGCTAAGCAAAGAGAATGAACGGTTTCAAGGCTTTTCATGTAGATTATAAACTACTATTTTTAAAGAAAAATTTTGATCGCTTGATACTTGTCTTCCTGAAGAGTGACATGTTAGCACTACTCACTGCAAAGATCTGCTGATTTTATTGACTAAAAATGATACTGTTTATCTATTTTTCCTTAATTTATGTTTATTTGCTTACCAATGAGGTTGAACATTTTGTTGGGTTTGGGAGTCATTTTAATTCATAGAAGTGAGAGATTAAAAAAAAAAAAACACGTATCTTGCATATATGATACCTGAGTTCACTGGCCTGCTACATGTTGTTAGCCAAACAGGACATCTGAAGAGACTGTAGCATTTTCTTTTTAAAGGGAAGATGGGAAGCAGGGGCCAAGTGATGTAATTGTGAGGCGGGGATGTAGGAGGACGAGGGAAGAAGATCGTAGGTCGCGGTCCATGTTGGCGGACAGAGGCAAGGGCAGTCAGTCATGGGGACTATCAAAAAAGGTGATGATAGTCATGAGTGAGCTACATACGAACAGGGTCATGAAGCCCAAGAGAGGAAGAGTATGGAATAGCCAAAGAGCAGAAGGCTAAGGTGGGGGAGGGGGAAGCCAGGTGGAGTTGAAGGCCAGCTGGTGGGCACAGGCCTTGGAACTGGAGAGTGAGGCGGGGCGCCTACTCCTTAGTCCCCATAACTCCACCTTCCGGGAGGCTTGGGAGCTTTCCGGAAGTTTTCTAGGAAGGTGCTGATTTATGTAAGTCTTTGTGTCTTAAAGTTGGGCAGGGTTTCCTGAGTATGGACCTCTTGTGTACCCCCCTCCCCTCTCACCTACCCAGTGTGTTTCTTAAATGCATGGTTTATTGCTTTTAATAACGCAGGTCCCTGAGACCATTTTGTGTATTTTTTGTTGTTGTTGCTTGGCCCCATAGTCCATTTTCCATAGTGCCTGCCTCCTTTTGAATTAAAAGACCTTAAAAGTGCTGGAGAAAACTAGACCAGAGAGGTCTGCAGAGTTCATGCCTGATATAGTTAGCAGGGAAGTTAAGGACTCAGGGTGTTGGTTGGCTAAACCGAGATTTTTTTAAAGAAATAATATTCCAATATGCTGCCTGGTGATTAACAACACTCCCTATATATTGGTGTTTTTACTGCTTGTGACTGAAGGCCGTGCCATAAAAAAGGCTTTGCGCCGTGTTGCTGAGATCGTCATAGAGCACCGCTCTTTTCTTGATGGCTGAGGCTGAAAATGTTTGTCATCCTGGACCCCGCCATGGTCCAGGTGGTCCATTAGCCAGTTCTGTCCGCTCTGCCTTTACGATATGATGCAAGGTCAGCTTCTTCTTACCACCGCAGGCTTAGCACTCTGTAATGGTTTACACCATCATCCCATCCCGAAGGACCGGAACAGCCTCCATCCTGTCCCTCCTTGGCTCTCCTGTGATCTCTTCTTCGCCACACCAGAGTGATCTTAAGGAAAGAAAAATCAGATCATGCTGCTTCTCTATTTGGAATCCTCCATTCGGCCCCATAAAACCCAGAGTCCTTGCCTTACTAAGGCCCTCACGTGACCCTCACCTTCTTGGCTCACCCAATGTCCATCTGCCGCATTGCCCCTTTCTTGTTCTTCTTCAGATACGTCACGCCTGTTACCCTTGTGTAGCCCGCCCTTCCTTCTGGAATGCCTTCTCTCTTCGGACGGTTGGTTCCTTACTCCATCAGGTTTCTTTCTTTCTTTTTTTTTTTTTTCCATCAGGTTTCTGCCCAAGAGAGGAAGGCCTTCCCTGACTGCCCTAAGCAACAGCCCCCCCCCACCATTCCTCCTAACCCTGCTTTCTTGTCCCTCATTGCATTTCTCTATGCCTCTTCCCTCTAACATACATACATATAATATACATATACATGCGATATACAAAAGATGGTTAGCTCTTTTTTAGTTAATAGAGACCACATCAGGGTCCAGGTCTTTGACTGTGGTACCCCTCCACAGCTAGTCCTCCACCCCCAGCATTGCCCCCCACCCCGGTACTGGAGCATACCTTGGAGTTTTATGGAAAGTGCTCAGAAAATACCTATTGAAATGGAAAAGCATAGTACTCGGTATAGCCAGGATGGTAGGGGATTTCTGTGGTAATTTGGAGGAAATTATTAGAACTCCAGTAATTATTAAAAAGCAAAACTCACATAATACTTGGCCAAACCACACGCTTCCTGAGTGCATGTCAACTGACTGCACATTCGAAACGGGAGGAAATCATCTTTTTACATCGTGACTTAATCTAGCTGGCTTTTCTCTGGTGAAAGATAAACAGAGGGCTTGGGTTTTACACATTATTTATGACTTCGTAATTGGTATCTCCTTTCTACCCGCCTTCCGTATTTATTCTGAACTTCCTCTTTTGAAAAGAAAAAGTCTGTGACCATGACCACAGGATACAAAGGGTAAAGACAGGTAATTTCTTAGCTTATGAGATGCCACAGTTTGCTAGGTTGAGGGCCAGAAAGGGATCGCCCTAAAATCTAACAGGGTTCTGTGTATTAATAAAGAATGCTGCCTAGGCCAGAGGAAGAGTTTAAGGAGAAAATGCTAAGAGAATTATCTTTAGATTTAAATGAGATTCTCTGGCTTTTATAAGTTACGGTTTTGCTCACCGAATCTCAAAGATTTCTCCCCCGGCTTCAGGGTAGTGTCTCCAAAGTTCCAGAGCATTTTCCTGTTAAGTGCAGAAATGCCCATTGACTGGCCAACTCAGAGCAGTAAGGGGAAGGATGTGTGAGTCAATAGAGAGGCAGTGATTCAGAAGGGGGAAAGGAGGCGGGGGGTGGGGGTAGGAATACTGTCTACTTACCCAGAGGTAGAAAAAAGTGCGATCTCCACAAGCCAGAGTGCCTGGGTTCAAATCCTCACTCCACCATTGCCAACTTGTCTTGGGCAAGTTACTTTATTTCCTGTGCCTTAGTTTTCTCTTCTGTACAATGGGGATCCTACTCGTCCCTAAGCTCAAAATATATTTACGAGGACTCTGTGTGTTAATATATGCCAAACACTTCTAACAATGCCTGGCATGTGACAAGGACAATAGAGGGGAGGTGGCTGCCATTATTTTATTACCGAAGGAGGTGAGGAATTTCAGTGAAAATTAGACAGAAGGAAGGGTGATGATTCCATCTTGTTGTACCCCTTCGTTGGCTGCCTCCCCAGATGTCCTCTTGCCTGTAGCAAACACAGCTGCTTGAAGCCTGTGGGCTCTCCACGGACTGCCTTTTCTGGAAAGCAGAGAGCGCAAGGGGGGCTGTGCTTTTGTGCCACGTTTAAATTTAAAGGTAACAGCAGAAACGTCCCTTGCTTGAGGAAAGCTTTGGAGGGAAGGAGTTGGTTGGATAGGATTTAATTTATTGCCTCATTCTCTCATTGGAGTTGCGGGAGAAGTCACAGGGAGTCCCTGCGGTGGTCATAGTAACGTACGATGTGACAGGGCTCTCGGATAAATTCAGTCCGTAGTGGAGGCTGGAATCCTAGACTCTGAAGAAAAGTGAATGGTCCCGATCTTCTGTCTTCTTCCTCTCTCTGAGTGGTGTCCCCATCATGGTGAACACTTCTAAGGGACAGTTACTCAGTCAAGCATATCCACAGTCAGGGGGTGGGAATGAGCCAGAGTGAGGGTGTGTGGAGCTCTCTGAGCACCCCTGCCTGTTCTGTTTAAATACTCTCTCTCTCTCTCTCTCTCTCTCTCTCTCTCTCTCAAAGAAAGAAAGAAAGAAATATTTAAAAAAAAAAAAAAAAAAAAAAGATGTCTGCTGCCTTGCCTGTGTCCACATTGAGTAACGACTACTATGTAAACAGGAAGGACTTGACGTATGATTTAAACAAGTGTAGCTATATGCTTAGATTAAAAGTGTATCCCACTAGAAATATAATGGATTTACATGCTTGAATTTTATAATAAGTAATAAATAGTAAATTTACTTGTAAGACAGAGACCAGGCGGGACACTGCCCATCCCCCTCCCGCCACACACTCTTAACGCTCCTTCCCTCCTGTTTTTTTCTCCTTAGCTCTTTCAGAGTCTAACATGCTGTATATTTTACTGCTTTACTCATTAAACGTCTTTTGCCCCATAGGACTCGAGGGCTCCTGAGGGCAAGGATTTTTGTCTGTTTTGTTCCCCGCTAAAGCCTTAGTAACCTAGAACAGTGCCTGACTCTTAGAAGGTGGTGATAATTATTGAGTGACTGAAACACATCCATTAGTTACTATTGTCATTTTACTCTTTAAAGCAGTTGTACTGAAGACACCATATATTTAAAGCCCTTTCCTAATGTCTGCATAAGATAAACTCTTCATCCCCAATATGGCGAAGTCCATGATGTAATTCTTCCTGTTGATATCCCAGTGGGCTGTTTGCCAAGTTAATCAAAAGGGAATCTGGTGGTGCTTTTGGTCATACGGGTTTGTGGATTCTGGTCTATAAAAGCCGAGGAAGGCTTCTTGGTCCACGGTGGTGGTCGAAGAAGGCGGGTAAAGGGATTTCAACAATGCCTCACGGAGGAGGCCAGGTCCTTGTACGGGTTGTGTGTGTGTGTGTGTGAAACCAAAAGCTGTCTTGAAGGAACGAACCCTTGCTATCATATTGTCATTCTCGGGGTGAGTTCTATGTGTCACATGCATTCTTTAGAAGGACTCTTCTAGGGGCGCCTGGGTGGCTCAGTGGGTTAAGCCTCTGCCTTCAGCTCAGGTCATGAGCCCAGGATCGTGGGATCGAGCCCCACATCGGGCGCTCTGCTTGGCCGGGAACCTGCTTCCTCCTCTCTCTCTCTCTGCCTGCCTCTCTGCCTTCTTGTGATCTCTGTCTGTCAAATAAATAAATAAAATCTTAAAAAAAAAAAAAAAAAAGGACTCTCCTGTACATATCCATGCGTGCCCTTAACCTCTCCGAGCTCGCCTGTCCAGTGGGGGTTCGTTAGTTTCACAGCCCACCGTTGCTGTTGACACCACCGAGGCTATGATGGGGTTCCGTGCGCTGGCTGCTGCCTTTTCACGTGGAAGCTGGTACTTGAATGTGTGCGTGTGTATGTGAACGTGTCTTCTTTTTATGCCTTAGTCATGCGTTAATACAGCAAAGACTTTGAAATTCTAAATAGTGGAATTCTAAGTAGTATAAAATCTACTTCTGGAAAACTATTTACTTCTACAAAGCAAATACACATTCACTTGATCTCTGTATTGACTATATCTCAGCCTTTTAAAAAAATTTTTTTTTCTTATTAAAGATTTTATTTATTTATTTATTTATTTAAGAGAGAGAGCACATGAGTGGGGAGCGGGAGGCAGAGGGTGAAGCAGACTCCCCGCTGAGCAGGGAGTCTGATATAGGGCTCGATCCCAGGACCCTGGGATCATAACCTGAGCCAAAGGCAGATGCCTAACTGACTGAGCCACCCAGTCATCCCTATCTTTGTCTTTAGATAAATTAAAACCTAATGCTCTCTATTAGCATGTAAAAATGACCTTAATAGGTATCACCTATATTTAAAATAGCCCCACATAATAGCTTCCTGACTTCATATCATGTTTACACCTATATTCCACTTCTTGCTCTCCCAGACCTGTCTGAGACCTTGTTTCTTATTCCTTTTTCCAAAATATTTTAGAGTTTGTCTTTGTCTCAAGCTTCTGTTTTGCTTGTGTCCCTTTTTCCCTCTTCTCTCCAGTCTCAGACCTTAGATCTGCCTGCTGTTACTCTACTCTGAAAACAAAGGTGCTTTGTTGAGACAAAGATCACTCCTCTGGGGATGACGTCGCCTTGTTGTATCAGAAGTGAACCCAGCAAAGGTAGCACGACGTGTCTGCCCTCATGGCCTTGACTTCTGGTTTTAGAGTTTGCCTCCATCGCGGACTCCGTAGTAGCAGTCCATGCCAATGGCAGTGGGAGAAGGATGGCTTTTACTTTCTCTGTGTACTTTTCTGTATTGTTTGAATCTGTTATAACTAGTGTACATGGTTTTTAAAAAGACCGAAGATAATCTGTTGTGTATGTTTGCCTGTATTTTAAAATTAACTTTGTTCAAAGCAAAAGCAGGAAAGCGTTGTTGTTGTTGATTTTTTTAAAAGGGCAAGCTGTAATTGTGGTTCCTGCTTTCAGGTATTCGGTGAAAAGCTGCCCTGGCCTTACTGCCTTACTTTTAAAATGTGTCTTCTTGAGAAAGACTCTTTCCCGAGTCTTTGCCTTCTTGATAATGTTCAGAATAAGAATGCATACCAGTGTATACACACATGGGCATGCACACACCCATTCACACACCCAAAATACTATATTTCTAAGGCTTAAGGCATGCCATGCACCCAGAATTTGTAAAAATTCTTGTATAAAATACTCGGTTGCTCATTTATCTGGGGTCCCATTTGCAGTCAAAAGGGTCCCATTTGTAGTCAAAAAGAATTTGGTCTAAAATCAGTTTTTTGGAAACACTGCCTTCGTGTTGTTGAGAGATTGCTTCAATTTTCCTCCATCCAGAACCGATCAGTTTAGTTTTACATAATACTTAACATGATGATAACCTTAGTCTTGTTTTGGATTTGGGCCCTTTCGTAAACTGCTGGTGTTTTCTAGTCTCTATTGATAGTTTTAGATTATTCTACTTAGGAGTAATAATGCTGTTAATATATATATTTTTTGAGGTAGATAAATGACCAGTTACCTGGATTTAGACCTCTCTTGTCACCCCAGACTTTTTACTCCCCACCCTGGCGATTTCAAATCCCGAAGATGTTCTGGAATTTAGTAAGATTAAGAATTACAGAATAACCACTAAGGAAAAACTGGAGACCACAACTTTGAAATCACAGATTTGTTTCTCTCTTCATATGCTGTGGAGCTTATTTTAATCCTTGTTTAGGAGACTTTGGGTCCCAGATGCCACCTCACTTTCAGGATGCCCCCCTCCCCCACCCAGTCCTCTCTCTGTTCCCTGTTCCCCTGATCTCTCAGCAGCTCTAACTGACAAGCCCAGCCTCTGGAGAGACTTTCAATGAGGTTCCATCTCTTAACTGCTTGAAAAGGAGCGTATTTACTCTGCTTGGGTGCTTCCAGTCCTCCTAATCCGTTGTTCGGTATGGGCTAACTTCATTACCATGAATCATGTTTAACCACTGGTGTCTTTGTCCATGGCTCTTCTATTTCTCTCCACTTCCAACCAGAAAATCCCTTGCCAGATCCATGTTGGAAGTAAAGTAAAACTCAAATGAGGGTTTAATTCCTGTGTCATTTTTATTTTTATCTAAGCACTTACATATATTCATTCTTTTAATTCCCACAACAATGTAGCAACTACTGGTTATCTTGTCTGCATCCCCATACAAGATCGTGGGCACCTGTCTTATTCTAGGAAAATGTATTTAAAAGGTCGTTCATTTCCTTGTAGTCAGTAGTGGTGTTGGAATAGAAGATTTCAGATACATGTCTTTCTCTGTGGAATGCCCGAGCTTTTGTCTTCTTGGGCCTTCCCCGAATCCCTATGTTACAGTAGGTTTTCATTCAGTTTCCAGACTTGTGTTGAGCATTCTGTATCTGGCGATTTTAACACCTGCCTGCGTTCTGTACCACCCACTCAAAGCTCATTCCAAGTGCCCTTAGCAAATGACTCCTAAGGCATTTAAATAGCCAAAGCTCACTGACCAATGAGGACACATGTGTTACGCAGTTCCTGAGATCAGGAGCGAAGGTTGCTTAAGCAAAGCTTTTGTTACTATTAGCCTGTCGCATCCAGATTTCAGGACTGGAAAGGTAGGGGACACCCTTATTTGTTTTAATTGAAAGAGTGGATGAGAGGGTTGTGTTTGGTTAAAGGAATTTAGATCAGGTTGAATAAGCAAATGATCCATTTTTTAACTGAAGGCAAAAAAGGGAATTTAGAGCTTCGTGGTAGTTTCAAATACTGCTGTTTGCCTTACCGGTAACAAAACCTAATTTCTTAAGTTATGAACTTTTTTTTTTTAAATTAGTTCTTCCAGAAGCTCTTCACTTTGCATACTTGAAAAAGTGAGGCCTTCATAGAGTAAAGTCATTTTTTCACAGATCGCTACTATTTTAAGTAATGTCCACCTTCATTTTCCAAAGTCATTTCAGTCAGTCTTTAGAGAAGAGATTTGTGATTTTAAGAAATGTGATCACGAAAGGTAAGAGAAATAAGCGGAATTAGTGTTGCGCTAAGTGCTACATAAATTTAGCAATAATGACATTTCCTCTTTGAAAAAAAAGGTCTGGTATAAGAAGTCTGTCTTGTAGAATGATTTTTTCAAACCAATAGTAAAGTTTATGAAATGGAATTAGTTAAGGGTAGGTTTCCTGCTTTAAAGACTATAAGTTTCACTTTCATTATAAAGAATAGTTTAGTTATGTTTTTTGTGCTACTTGTTCTAACATTAACTCAAAGAAACCAGAGAAATACAATATTCACTGCTTTCTACCTGGAAATGGAGCAATTTAAGTAGCATTTGAAGCTAATTCTCAAAAGGAAAACCTTCCTCATTATGAATAAAATGTGGTGAATCAGTGTTATGACAAAATGTATACATAAGAAATGTTTATTATTATACTTACTCATTCCTCTTCATTTAATGCTTGGTATCAGAAGCTAAGTTTGGGTTTAAGGTAAGGTCTGACTTCCCATAGTTGCTTTTTCCCAGAGATGGCATAATATGGGTTTGTATTTTATCATTGAAATTAAATAATATATTTGTTTAAAATTTTAACATACAAGATGTGGCACCATTGGAAAAAATTATTAAGTATTTAATTAAAACTTTATGTCCAACTTGTAAGATTTTTTTTTTTTAGTGTACATACCACTAAGTGCCCAGTAATTCAAGTTATCTCAGAGTCCCTTCCTTTATTTTCATTTTTACATATTTAGTTATAAATTTGCACTCCTGAAACTTTCCACTTTTATTTATTAAAATGCCGTTCTATAAGAAGTAGACTCTAGGCGAGGTGGATGCAGGTTGACCAGCCATCACACAGTTAACTATTCACAGCTGAGAAGACTTGCTAGCCATCTTCCCCAGTACGAGTCCGTGCTGCTCCTCAATTCCAAGCTGAGGTTCAAAGGTTTAGACTAACTTCACAGATCAGAGGTCAGGCACGAATTGCTGCAATTTGTAGTTCAATTCTGCCGATATGACAGAATTTCACAGCGAGGATGATTGCTTTTTCCACTTCTGCGCACAGGCCAGACTGGGCAGTTAACAGCATAATTTGCACAAGTCAGCCCTTGGCACCCAAGTTTAATGAGTAACTAGCTGGTGCCTTAGATTTCACTGGTACAAGGTGCATATTATAAAAAGGGTCAAATGTCCATGCACAAAGATGGAGGGGAGCAGGGAGCGAGGCCACCTGGGAATCATTAAGTCAAGAACTAGTAATTTTTGTTTCTTTAAAAAATTGTTTTTCTATGATGTGAATGTTAGTGTGTTCATTTTCCTTGCTATATAAAGGGGTAGATTAATTTTTTTAAATGTTAGCAAGAGACAACAGTCAGGTTAGAGATTATTGACTGAGCAGTAGAAAGTGAAATTGGAGACTGTTGATTCCTTTTGTGGAGTCTCTGACTTGTCAAAAACCTCCCAAAGTGTTATGCTTTCTTTCCTTTTTTTTTTTTTTTTTTTTAAGATTTTATTGATTTATTTTGGTGGGGGGTGGAGTGAGAGATTGAGAGAACGAGTGTGAGGAGGGGCAGAGGGAGAAGCAGGTTCCCTGCTGAGCAGAGAGCCCAATGTGGGACTCAAACCCAGGACCCTGGATCATGACCTGAGCCAAAGGCAGATGCTTAACCGACTGAGCCACCCAGGTGCCCCAAGCATTACCCTTTCAAAGAGTATAACAGCCTTTCAAGAATCTAGGGAACCCATTGGATAACCAGGATTTCTAAGCCTGTGATACATCCGAGTATCTGACATTCTCTACTCTTCATCCAAAAAGTTACACTTCTATCCTTATTTCTAACCCAGGTTGAAAATATCTTTTCCTGTTTAAAGCTGAATATTGGAACTCTTGAAAAAATTCTTAGACGGTTGTCTTTGACAAATAGGGGGTTTGCCGTTCACAGGTTTGACTCATAAATTGACACTGACAGGGCAATATGGAAACACAGAGTAATTTGTCATTTTCATTAAAGCACAAATTTTAGTTTTCTACTCTTCCAGACAAGGATGCAGTTGGAAGCAATCAGATTCTGCCATGGCGCAGAATTAATTAAGAGTGCAGATTCTGGTCTCGGGCCTCTTGGGTTTGAATTCCAGCTTCATCACTTAGGGCTGAGGGACCTTAGGCAATGGGCATTTTCAGGATGAGTATTACCAGAGAACTCGCTTCATGGGGTTGCCGTAATGATTAAATAAGACAGTGTACACACAAAATGCTTAGCACAGTACCTGATGCATTATAAGCACTCAGTGAGTGTTAGCTGTTATTAACATTATTAATTTTATGAAGTTATATCACTTGCGAATAAGCGTAGCCTATCCTGCACGTCACCCAACGTTGGCTCAGACTTGGTCTTCGCGCTGTTCATTTCATTAGGGACATAAGCCAGGCTATAGTTGGGTGGGGTGATCTGGGAACATGGTAGGATGCATTCTTTTTTTGAATACCATAGGGAAGTGTTTTTTAAAATTCCTCAGTTTCAAATCCAACGCTCTTGTAGATGCTTCCTTTCCCCCCTTGCTAATTTGCTGTCACATGGCAAAAGCTATAAAAAGAAATGAACACACATCATCTGGTTTCCCTTGAGAATTGTTTTCATTCTGCCCTTCAGTGAGAAACATTTTGAGTGAAAAAACACAAATCTGTAAATGGTACCACACCAGTGGGCTAAATTCTATCCCTGAGGAGGTATGTTGCACTTACTAGAAACTTGTGTTTTCATGAGATGCCAGAAGTGACGATCTTAAAAAATGATTTTTTTCATTCCATTTCTTCATTTTATTCCTATAGAAGGTAGAAGTCGCATTTGAATAAAAGCATGGTTTTTACCACCAGTGACCATATATGAACGATGCGCATTAAAAAGGTAGTGACAACATCTCATACTAATCAAACAGTTCAGCACCTACGTGTGTTAGGATCGGTTGTAGGGCACTGGGATTATAGTAGTAGATTCTGCCCTGGTAAAGTTTACAACCGACTAGGGAAGACCATTAATATACCAGTAACAACTATAAGGTTGAACCATATAAATTTGCCAATTTGTTCTACTGTTCTTTTCCTTCAAAATGGCGATCTCGTATAGCTCAGTTTAGTGTTAAGAGGAGTACAAGGAGAGATTGTATGGTGTTGTGGGAACAGATCTTAGGGGATCCAGAGATGGCTTCTGAAGAGTGATCTTTAAGGATGAGAACAAGCCAGCTGGGCAGGGGGACTGATAAGGGTTGGAAGCATTGGTAGTGCAAGATGAGGTTGGAAGAGGACCCAAAGCTTTCCTTATAGGCTGTCCTAAGGATATTGACTTTATTTAAAGGGCATATCGTACAAAAGGATGGAGGTTATGCAGGAGGGTGTCAAGTCCTGCTCAAATTGTGCTTGTGGTTTTGTTTTGTTTTGTTTTTCAAGATCTCTTGGCCTACCACAAGAGCTAGATTGTTTGCAGTGGGCAAAGGCGGATAAAACAAGCGTCAGTTGGGAGACTAATGTAGTCCGTCCAGGTGGAAGCCACTGGATGGCAGTTTACATGATGCTTTTGTAATATCTTACTTTATCCTTGTAACAGCTCTCACGTGGGGTGTTAGTAACTGGTTTAGGACACCAGGAAGATGCTAAGACCCAGAGAGTTAAGTGGCATGCCCGTGGTCAAACACTGCTGGTGGCTGAGTAAGGATTCTGTTATCTGAACTCTTATCTGACTCTTGCTGTGATGGTCTCCTGGTAGCTGTAGGCCCATGTACTAGCATCCCTGAGTGTACGCCATTGGCTTATCTTAAGAAAGGATGAGAAGTTATATTTAGCCTAGGTTCTTGATGAAGTTGAGAAGCAGAACATGACATGGAAAATGATATTAGACTGAGGTGTCCTTTGGAAAAAATGCATTTATTAATTTCAGGTATCTGTCATTCCAAAATTGAATTTGCAACAGCTTTCTAAACTGCATATGGTATGACAAGATTAAGAAGAAAGGGTAAAAATCAGGGTGGCCAAACAGATGGAACACAGCCGTCATAAATCCACTGGACATTCACCCTCAGACCCACCATTTGTTGAAGAGGGAGAAGCAACCCTAAGATTCACATGCCCCCCCCCCATTAAAACCAATGTTTTATTAAAACCAGATGTTCTGCTCAGAATAGCTTTTCCTTCTTCCAGAATCTAGGAAGATTTCCCGAGTAGGTCTTCATAAAGACTCCATGATATGATGAGCGGTATCCACAGCTGTTTCAGAAAACGCAGCATGGGTGGGGAGGCTGAAGTGAATTAAGCAACCCAGTTAATGTCTGGAAACCATTTCTTTTCTCTAGGAACTGCCCCGCAAATTTTACTAACATGCCGAATCACGTGGCCTTCAGTAAGACAGTCCCCTCCACACTAAAATCCAGGAATGGTACTAGAGGCAGAATTTTCAAACTCGATGCCTGGGGAACCCAATATAGTGTCAGGAGGAATGTGAAGCCGTAGGGCAGAGGTGGCGTATGGGTCTTACTTAAAGATTTGTGCAAAACAATATTAAAATATTTTATGAAAGGGGTTGTGTTTGGAGTCAGTCTGGAAAATCACATTTTTTTCTGGAAATTAACATTTGAGCCTAAGTATTCTATTTGGGGGAAATTTTCTGTTGTTTGAATACCCATGAGAGGCACATCAGGAATCCTCCTTTTGTTCATTAGGTTATAGCACAAAACTATATAAAGCCTATAATTTCATTTATACGTTAATGATTTGCTTTTAGTTCATAGAGTCTACATGTCCGTTCCCATGATGTTATTTTTTAAAGGGGAATTTTTGCCATTATAGAAAGAAAACTCACAATTCTGCACAACTGGTATGTGCCAGGAATGGTACCTGATATTCTTACTCTCCACACAGTCCTTCCTCTGTTCTCATACAATCTCTGTTCTCCATAAAATCTCTACTTTATGGATGAAGAAACCAAGGCTCAGAAAAGTGGAATACATTTTTCTGGATTCACTTAGCTAATAAAGGAACAGGGCAAGAATCTGAATTGTATTTGTTTGCCTCAACAGGGCAAAATTATTTTGGGGACACCCCTTGGAATTTGCACATTTTTAAAAATTATTAAATACTGTGAGGTTAATCATAAGGTACTACCCAGAATAACAGCGTTTCGGAAGCTGTCCTCACAGATTTGGGTAAGGATTATGTGCTTTGAGAACTAGTTTAACAGCTATATTTTATTTATTTATTTATTTATTTGTTATTTATATTTAATTATATTAATTTTATTTTATTTGATTGATTGATTGGTTTATTTGAGGATATGGCTATTTTGCCTGCCTGCCTGCCTTCTCCTCCTGCCCTTTCTTCTTCCCCCTCTCTCCCTTTCTTTCGTAAATCATTGATAATAAGGGTGAAAAACAGCTCTTGGCTTAGTTTTGCTGCTAGTATTGCCATAAGCTTATGGATCTCATTGAAAGCTTTTTGCCTCTCTTGGAAATACGCAGTATAGTCAAGGCAAAACAATTTGGAGCTTTAACTGACTTTAGAGGCCATTTAACTGGCAGGTTCCAAACCGTGCCCTCTGTATTCCTACAGGCCTGTAGTCCTGCAGGCCCCCCACCTGGCCACAGTCGACAATGGAGCAGAATGAATGGGGATGCCTCCCTTGCTTGCACTTCAGCCAGATTTCTGGGTTGTTTTTTTTGTTTGTTTGTTTTTTGTTTTTAATTTTATTTGTTTATTTGATAGAGAGCACAAGTAGGCAGAGCAGCAGACAGAGAGAGAGGGAGAAGCAGACTCCCCGCCATGCAGGGAGCACAGTGCGGGGCTCGATCCCCACCCCCTGGGATCATGACCCAAGCCAAAGGCAGCCACTCAACTGACTGAGCCACCCAGGCACTCCAGCTTTCTGTTTTATCAATTCTGTTTTTGCACCCACATAGACTTTTGGTGTAAGAAAGGATGCTGTATCTTAAAAACAAAACAAAACAAAACAAAGCAGTAATATAAAACAAAAAATTAAAAACTGATTTGAAAACTGGTAATCCAGCTCCTTTAATTGTCTTCAGGGGAGCAAACTTTGTATTTCCAGATGTGAAATAAAAGTTCTGTGCTTAGTGTATATTTTAATGTCTCATCTGAAATACCCTCATCTTGAACTTGACCTCTTTACTTTGGATGTTTTCTGTATCATGACTTTAAAGATGATCCTAGGATCCCAAATCCTGGTTTTTGTAGAACTCTGAGTAAAGAACATTCTCCAAAGAGTCTTTACGCATTTTCAGGCAGAATAGGAAGTTGCCTTCATAGTGACCTTGGTTGGTGGTGGATGTCCACAGTTCTTGTTTTGGTCATTTTTGAGACCCTGTCTGGATTCAGGAGGAGACAGTATTAATGATCCATTAGTGGGCAGCCTGTCAGCTAGATACTATCATCTCTGTAAATAGGGCACCAACCTCTTCTTTTTAAGAACCTCTGAGCATAAAGTATAGGCTGTTTCTTCCTAAACATTGTGTTGTTCATCTTGAAGTCACGGATACTCTAAAGAAGGCAGAAGGGAAAAATGCAAAAGCTGGAAGAAGTTGGACAGTTTCTTCTTCCTGTTCCCTGCTTCCTTCAGGAATAAGGAAAGAATAAATGGTTGTGTTTCTTGGTTTGTAGAGAACATGATAGAATAATGGTAGTCCATTTTTTAAAGAAAATGGCCCCCAACTTTTAACACACTTATGAAAATGATAATGAAATTGAAGACATTCCTAGCATTTTTTTTTTTTTTAATCTCTCAGAATTTGCGTCAAAGGGCATGCCTTGAACTGAAAAGTCCCAAGCAAGCTTCCTGGATTTTCCTGTATATTCTTGTTCTACATCCTATAAAGGACCGGGCAAACAAAAGTGTAGTGGGTTTTTGGTTGACTACACTCCCAGTGTTCTTTTCTTTTTCACTTGAAAAAAACCTTAAATTTCCATTCCTAGGAACAAGACATCAGCTACTTAGGCAGTATGTATCTGGTGTATGTTTATATGACAGTCTTGGTAGTTTATACAATGTGATGATTCATCTTAAACCCACCACAGAAATCTTTATCTTTGTTCAGTTTATATCTTTGTGACCCGAGAGGAAAGATTATCGCCACTGTCTGTATGTGTGAGCATCTTTGGAGTTAAGAGACAAAGAATAATTAGGTATTGTTTATAAATTCCCTCTTACACCACCCAAGGGAGAGGTCAAGGGTATTTCCATCAGAGCGGTCTTTCGAAAGTGTGGGACACAAGGAAGGGGCCTTTGCATAAGCTGGAAGAGACACTTGTATGTTCTTGAACAATCCTCATGGCATTCTCCAATTTCTGCTTCCTTGCCTTCATATAAGGTAAAAATAACTGTCATACCAGACTCCCCCAATATTGGCAATCCAGTGAATTACAACCCATGTAAACGCACGCTGCCAAGGACGGAATTCTCTACATAGAGAAGGTATTAGTATTATGTGAGCGGTAGTCCTATGCATGCAGCAAGCATGAAGGAAAGAGGCTGAACCTTGGACGGACGGCCCTCCTGAGCCCCAGCCACACCCCTCACCAGGCTCCAAAAGGTAGACAGTAAATCCTTGTATGTCAGGGTGGTGGTGCTGGGGTGACAGTGACCTACCCGACAACTGCTTTCCTTGCACACCTCCCCTTCCTCCAGGTCCCTTATATTCTTACCCTCTAGGTTGGGTTCTGGGCTTAATCTACTGAATTCAGGGACTCTGGAGAGGGTTTTTTTGTTGTTTTTTGTTTTTTTTTAGTAAAAGCATATTCACGGGGCACCTGGGTGGCTCAGTCATTAAGTGTCTGCTTTCAGCTCAGGTCATGATCCCAGGGTCCTGGGATTGAGCCCCATATAGGGCTCCCTGCTCAGCGGGAAGCCTGCTTCTCCCTCCCCCACTTCCCCTGTTGTGTTCCCTCTCTTGCTGTCTCTCTCTCTGTTAAGTAAATAAATAAAATCTTTTAAAAACATAAAAATAAAAGCATATTCATTAAAGAAAACCTGGAAATTTAAAGTATGAAATTGCTTATGGGGTGCCTGGTCAGTTAAGCATCTGCCTTTGGCTCAGGTCATGATCTCAGGGTCCTGGGATCGAACCCCAGCATTGGGCTCCCTGCTCAGTGGAGAGCCTGCTTTTCCCTCTCCCTCTGCCCCTGCCCATGCTCTCTCAAATAA
The DNA here is from genome assembly GCF_009829155.1 of Mustela erminea. NCBI lineage: Eukaryota > Metazoa > Chordata > Mammalia > Carnivora > Mustelidae > Mustela > Mustela erminea. The sequence continues at coordinate 131,096,604 of NC_045615.1, read as the reverse complement.
AATAAATACATACTATCTTTAAAAAAAAAGAAAAATTACTTATAAGCTCACAATCCAGAGATAACCAGAGTTAACATTATGGTATATTTATTCCTTTTCTGTTTGTTTTTTTTTTTTAAAAAAGATGTTATTTATTTATTTGAGAGAGAGACTGAGAGCAAGAGAGAGAGAGCACAAGCTCTAGAGAGGAAGAGGGGCAGGGGGAGAGGGAAGAGCAGACTTCCTTCTGAGCAGGGAGCCTGATACCGGCCTTGATCCCAGGACCCTGGGATCATGACCTGAGCCAAAGGCAGATGCCAAACCAACTGAGCCATGCAGGCTCCCCTCTTTCTGTTTTTTTAAAAATATTTCATATATATTGTAAAATATTGTTTAATAAGTTTAACATAGTTGATAACATGAGGTCGATCTTTTAGCCTACAACTATGTCATAATTTATTTAGCCATTTCTATACCACTGTACATTGTTGGTTGCATTCACATATAAATATGTTCTGTTATGTTCATTACATTAAAAATATCACTGTGATGAACATACTTGACTATAAATTTTGTCTCTGATTATCTTCTTGAGGTAAATTTCTATCTGTGGAATCATGGGGCTAATGAAAATGAACTATTTTTAATGAATACTGTAAAGCTCTTAATATCATCAGACTGTCTTCTAGAAACATCTCAAATTATACTTGCCCTCCCATTTCTCTTCACCCATTGTATAGGACGATCTTCAATTCAGGTATACGTGTAAAGATTGAGTTCTATCACTTTATTGTTTAAAATATATGTTTCAGGGCGCCTGGGTGGCCCAGCGGGTTAAAGCCTCTGCCTTCAGCTCAGGTCATGATCTCAGGGTCCTGGGATCAAGCCCCACATCGGGATCTCTGTTTGGTGGGGAGCCTGCTTCCTCCTTTCTCTCTCTGCCTGCCTCTCTGCCTACTTGTGATTTCTGCCTGTCAAATAAATAAATAAAATCTTTTAAAAAGATAAAATATATGTTATCACAGCAGCTCAGGAAATAAAAGCCTCTTCCCTCTGCCCACCTAGCCCCAGTCATAACCAATACCAGGTTTCTAAAGTAGAAGATAATGCCGTCCAGTGCCGCCGTGTCCCACCCTCCATCTCTTGGATCTGTTTTGGGGGAAAAGCATATATGAGGCTTACGTTCACCTACTTGGTATATGTCGTCACCACTTCTGTCCATTTCTGAACTATGGGCTTCAGGAGAACAAGGGAAGATCTTTTCACTGTCTACAAGAAACCCAAGTCAGTCGATGAGGCCAAACAAAACAACAAACTCAAAAATACTTAACCTTGGACAGGTCACTCAACTTCTCATGGCCTGTTTCTTCTTCTTTAAAGTGAGATGCTCAATTTGTCTATATCTAATGAGTATCTGAGGTGGTTTTTAGTAAACCTACGTAAGTCCCCAGGTGGTGGAAACTACAATGAAGATAATTACATAGATAACCTTAAACTTAACTGAACAACGTGATGTATTGTGTAACTGCCACTATCCAGCCATGAAAGCACCTCTCTTCTTTAAAAGAGAAAAAGTTCTCCTGCATTTTAAACTCTACAAAAAGTTTTCAAGTTAATCATTTTTTTAAATTAAAAAAAAAAGTAGAGGAAAACTCCTTGAAGATGGCCTCTATAATTCCTTTTAGTGCTAACATCTGTAATTCGTGAGTAATGAATAAAATACCAGAAGCGAAGGACTCCTAAAGCAAAGGAGTGGTCACCGGACCTCATAGAGAGCATTGCAGAATCATGATTAGAATTTTAAAGTAATAAAATCTACAGATCAGTTCTGGCTAATCTTCATCCTCACCCGGCACCAGTGGCCCCAAAACACACACCCAAAGGAGAAGTCTACGCTTACACTGTTCATGGATTTTTATCAGATTTTCAAACTCTGTAACACACCAGAAGGTTTCAGGAGTAACTGAGTTCATGAATATTTGGCTATCCTTCATCATTACCAGAAATGCTAATATTGTATGACTCAGCTACTGAGCTCTACTGAGCAATTTCAGGAGACCGAGCCAAAGTTGGGCAAGAAAGTCTGCCACTGGCCAGTTGATCTAGCTCTCTGACATAGATTGTCCTTTACACATTTTTTTAAAAAGATTTTATTTATTTATTTGACAGAGATCACAAGTAGGCAGAGAGGTAGGCAGAGAGAGAGGAGGAAGCAGGCTACCTACTGAGCAGAGAGCCCAATGCAGGGCTCAATCCCAGGACCCTGGGATCATGACCTGAGCCGAAGGTAGAGGATTAACCCACTGAACCAGGCACCCATCCTTTGCATATTAACATAAAATAGATACTTCGTAAATATTTGTTGGATTCATCCCTACTCAGATTTTGTGCCACTTTGGAATACTGGTTTGTTTTGTACTTTAAAAAGTTATTTTCAAGTATATATTGGAACAAACATCCAACATCTAAAAGCGTGAAAAGATTGTAATACTTCTCAGACTAGCTCTAATCTTAACCTTGGAATAAGGACACTTTTTGACTCGTACCGAGTTTAAAAGTCTCATTAGGTAAAAAACTGGTATATCAGTCATTTGTCTCTGTTTGTGTAACCTAGGACGTCATTTTCCTAATCATTTTCCCACTTTCTTTTGAAAATCTTCATTCCTTCCTCCTTTTTACTCCACATATTAACTCTGCTGGTTTTCCATGACTTTTTTTACTGTGATAAGATAGGCATAATAACATTTTTAGGTGTGCAGTTCAGAAACACTAAACACATTCACATTACTGTACAAATTGTACACACCGTTCATCTCCAGAACTTTCTCATCTTCCCAGACTGCAACTTTGTACCCCTTCAACAATAGCTCCCATTCTTCACTCTGTACCAGCTCTTGTCCACCACCATTCTACTTTGTCTCTGTGAATTTGACTATTCCAGGTAACTCGTGAAAGTTTTTATATACTATAGTACTTGTCCTTTAGGTCTTGGCTTATTTCACTTAGCATCATGTCTTTATGGTTCATCTGTGTGATGGCAGGTGTCAGAGTTTCCTTCCTTTTAAAGGGTCATGTATATTGTCTGTATATGCCGCATTTGAACATTTGGGTGATTTCCATCTTTTGGCTATGTGCATAATACTTCCATGATCGTGGGTGTACCTTTCTCTGTTGGAATTCGTGCTTTCAATTCTTCTGGGTGTATGCCTAATAGTGAATTGGTCAACCATATGCTAATTCTATGTTTAAACTCTTGAGGCACCCCCTTACTGTTTTGCACAGTATTGGAATTTCACATTCCCACCAGCCACATTCGCAATCCACATCCATGCCAACACTCATTTTGTTTGTTTTTTTAAAATAATAGCCATCCTAATGGGTATGAGTAATACGTCATTGTGGCTTTGATTTGCATTGCCTGATCATTACTGATGTTGAGCATCGTTTCATATGCTTGTTGACTATTTTTTGTATCATCCTTGGAGAAAGGCCTGTGGAGCCCTTTGCCCATTTTAAAATTGGTTGGTTTTGTTGTTGTTGCATTGTAGGAGTTCTTTATACCCTCTGGGTATTAATTCCTTAAGATTTTAAATATTTGAAGGGATTCCCCACCCCCATCCCATGGGTTGCCTTTTCACCCTGCTAATAGTATCCTTTAATTCATTAAAGTTTTACATTTTGATGGAATCCAATTTATCTATTTTTCTTTTGCTGCCTGTGCTTTTGGTGTCATAGCCAAGAAATTAATGCCAAGTTAATGTCATGATTTTCTATAGTTTATAGAAATATGAAACTATATTAGATATATTTTTCTTCTTAGAGTTTAATAGTGTGTATGGTAAGGACCAGGGTTCTTTTTTTTTTTTTTTTAAGATTTTATTTATTTGACAGATCAGAAGCAGGCAGAGAGGCAGGCGAGGGGGTGGGGGGGAGCAGGCTCCCTGCTGAGCAGAGCGCGCAAGGATGGACTCGATCTCAGGACTCTGAGATCATGACCTAAGCCGAAGGCAGAGGCTTTAACCCACTGAGCCACCCAGGTGCCCCAGACCAGGGTTCTTCTTAAAGCGGTGCTTTTCGATCCCATCGAGACTCGGTAGATGTGTGCCAGCTCGTTAAGCAGATGGCACACATAGTCCCACCTAATGCTCATCCTCACTTACCTTTCTTCCCAGTGTTGGCTTAGGTGGTTTCCCAACAGGCAGGTGAGAGAAAGCTGGAGCAATTAGGGACCTCTGGGCTCCGCTGTGGTAACTAGGATACGGCTGTGAGGTGGAGGCTGGGATCAGCAGGCGTTCTGATGTAAACATGCTTGATGAAATCCCTGGCCAAAGAACAGCAGGGCTAGATAGCATTTTAGGCTAAGAAGGAGAAAGGATGCGCGTGGGTGTGTGCGTGCGCACGCGCGCGCACCTGTGTGTTGGACACGTGTATATACTTGGCAGCACAGGGAAAGATGGGGGATACTCCACACTGAATGTGACTGTGAATTGTGAGCTACAGTAAATATTTATTTGTTTATGTACACAAATAGATTTCTCTCCACGTGGCTTTAGAGAAACCCAACCGGGTTAGCCACGGTTCCATGGACAAACCGTGTTTCCGGTTATCCTCGTTCTGTTTTATTGTGGACAGAACCTAGGCGTGCTTCCAGCAGGAAATGCGAAGGTCTGCTTAGCCTTCATGGGAGGATTTTGAGGATAAGAAGCAAAGTCCCAGGCTGGGTCAGCCGCCTCACCTGGTATCACCAAGACCAAAGGTCTGTGCTGGACAGGCTATTCTCACGGGCTTGGAGATAAGAACGCCTCACTAAGCCCCATGAAATTAACCCACTGTGGCAGAATTCTCCACATGGATTCGATCCTTAGCCATAGATGACCTTGGCAGTTGGGTGTCCAGATTGCAAATACATTCTTATTAAATATGCTGAGGCTCCGTCCGGCTTCAGAAACTATGAGAAACAAACTGTGACCCAGTCTGCCCTCTCTCTTGGTTTTCATGGGGACTGATATATGAGGAATGAACTATTTGCTATTGTAGGTCCTCATTTTCTCTTTGCCATAAAAGGGGATTTGGAGAAAAAGGAAATAAGCTAATTAAATTTTCTGATGTAGAGTGGGATAAGATAAGCCATGCTTTCTGAAAACCGTTTGCAAGATGGGTATACTGTATTTCCCTTGAAGCATTAAAGTCATTTCATACTTTACTAATTCAAAGAATATCCGCTATTTCTCTATGAAGCTGGGAATAAATGACCAGCCCAAATTGGGGCATTTTTACCAGTTTGTTCGTTTTTCAATTGAAATATTAACTCCAAGTGCACACAGTGAAATTACAGAGTGTGTGAGATGTGACCAGCAATTATGTCTACAAAAATGATCCCACGTAATTTAATACACCTGGAAAATCATAAGCTTCCTCACACTTGAAAATTTCATTCTAAATGCCCTAGGCTCAGTAAAACTCTAGATATATATTTTCTATTCATTTCTATTCTTAAAATCTAAGTCTATATTTTACGAAGTCCTCTAATTCATACGGTTGTGCTTCTGTGGAACTTTTATAGCCTGTGGAACGTTTATGTAAATTTCCAACTAACTTTAACTGCCTACTTAAATTATAGAGACTGGGAAAACTGGTTTTCTTTCCCCTCACTCTTTCTTTTCTTCCTTCTTTTAATAAATATCTTTGCTCAGAGTAGAGCAACATTGTGTCTTTCCAAATATCTATAAATTCTACCTCAAAAAATTAAAAGTGGGGCACCTGGGTGGCTCAGTGGGTTAGGCCTCTGCCTTCAGCTCAGGTCATGATCTCAGGGTCCTGGGATCAAGCCCCGCATAGGGCTCTCTGCTCAGTGGGGAGCCTGCTTTCCCCTCTCTCTCTCTCTGCCTGCCTCTCTGCCTACTTGTGATCTCTCTCTCTGACAAATAGATAAATAAAATCTTTAAAAAAATTTATAAGTATAGCATTTAAATAATTTATAATTGACAATCTCTCTTCCCTTCCCTGCTTTTAAACCATATCTTCCTATATTTTGTTCAAATGGTGAATACTTACTCGTACTACTTTAAAAAGTAGGGGATGTGTGTGTGTTTGTGTGTGACTTAAACAAGGATTAAAGCAAATAGCTAATCACACAGCATTGCCCTATTTCTGTATGTTACCCGGGGGTATTTATTAACCTAGGTGATTACATTTGAAAACCAGGGCTGTTAAATGAGAATTTGAGATGAGAATGAGAGGAAAATAATCTGAAAAATGGTGAGGGAAATATGAAAGAGGAGGACCAGTGGCAGCACTTGGTGATTTTTTTTCCCCCCACTGAAACTAGAAGTCCTGATGCGCTTTCCCACCTCTGTCCTTCTGTAGTAAGAGGTGTCCCTGCGTGGCACATTCATGAAAAGGAGAAAGACAGATAAGTGAGTGACATTACTGGATCCCAAGCCTTGGATTTCACATATAAGCATTTGTGAAATTCTGTTATATTTAGTATCAGATAAATTTGTATCTGTTTTCCAATTCATCAAGACCCCCTACTGATACGGCAGAGAAGTGCCCCAGAGCAGAGCAGTACCAGGGAGATAAGGACTGTCCCCCAGCCAGTGCTCACGAGCTCAGGCCCTGGAACACACAGCCTCTCGAAATACCTGCGTGTCAAGGAGCGTATGGAAACTGACTTCCTTGTCAGGCATGGTCTGCGCCTATTTCCCTGTGGCTTAAAATCCTTACCCTGAAACAACATAGTGGAAGCTAAGCATATCAGCTAATTAAAAAAAAAATAAAAGGTCATTTAGGTTCTACAGCTCTCTGACTAGTGCCTCCTCTACCAAGAAGTTTCTTTTTTTCTTTTTTAAAGATTTTATTTATTAAATTTTTATTTGTCAAAGAGAGAAAGAGAACACAAAAGGGGGAGCTGCAGGCAGAAGGAGAAGCAGGCTCCCCAGGACCTGGCTGCGGGACGCCATCCCCGAACCCTGAGATCATGACCCAAGCTAAAGGCAGGCAGACCCTTAACAGACTGAGCCACTCAGGCGTCCCTACCAGGAAGTTTCTAAGGAGGTTCATTAACATTTGCATCGGGTGTCCTCCATTGATGGGTTCCAAATAGCTTTGTCCTTTGACGCTACTGTTGTCTAAGCTGTGTATCAGCAATGCCAGCTCCTTTTCCAAAGCTGGCTTAACTGTTCTTTAATGGGCTCCTTTTGGTCCCATACACCGCTTGATATGGCTCTTTCTACACAGTTCTGGATGTAGGTAAACCACGGAAGTTGCCTGTAAGTAGATAAATGGAAAAAAAAAGTCCAAAGCAATTTGCTGGTAATTATATATGATAGTAAAATTCTCTTTGTAGCTTTATCTTACCATGTTTCTTAGAAAAGACAGTGCTTATGTGCTCATTCAATGATTCTTTCATTCATTCATGCTTTTATTGGAACATCCCTCCATTCAGTGCTAGGCGCTTAGGATACTGAAATCAGCCTCCCTGCCTTTGGAAAGCTTCAGTGACAGCTAATGAAATAAACAATATTGTTTTGATTTTTCTAATACATTTCAAGTGGTATAGATAAAAGTAGAAATAGCCTAAAATCCCTCCATAGTAGAAAGTGAATTTTACTTTTTCTGTTATTAAAGGACCTCTCAGATGGTTCCTTTTCTCATTGAGTCTTTTTGAAAACTGAAAAACAAATGAAGTTGATAAAACATACCACAATATTCACAGATGCCCACCCGGAATAACTCAGGTTCCTTCATGCTAATGAATTCACGGTTCTTCCTTTCTTTTCCAAGTTTTTTATAATAAAGAATTAATTTATTGGGCATTAGGGTTTGACTTCAGCCATTCTTTTGCTAGAAAAACCTGTTCAATAAACTATCATTTTTGTTTCCCACCGAATGCAAAATAATAATATAATAGTAATGATAAGTCCAACCATCACCAGAGATAAAATGAAGCTAGAAAGCTGAGTAAAGGGAAAACAACATTAAATATTTAGTGAATAAAAAGAAAAAGTATTTTTTTATTAAAGATGCGTTCTAATCTCCCACTAGGAAGTTCACCTCGTTTTATATACATACTTTTTTTTCTCACAAAGAGCCTATGATGGTCACATTGTCAAGAAAGAGTGTTGTAGGGGCGCCTGAGTGGCTTAGCGGGTTAAGCCTCTGCCTTCGGCTCGGGTCGTGATCCCAGGGTCCTGGGATCGAGCCTCACGTAGGGCTCTCTGCTCAGCAGGAAGCCTGCTTCCCTGTCTCTCTGCCTGCCTCTCTGTCTACTTGTGGTCCCTGTCTGTCAAGTAAATAAATAAACTCTTTAAAAAAAAAAAAAAAACTTATAAAAAAGAAAGAGTGTTGTAGTATTTGAAAATATTTTTAACTTCAAAAATACCCTGCATTGGGACACCTGGGTGGCTCAGTCAGTGAAGCATCTGCCTTCGGCTCAGGTCATGGTCCCAGGGTCCTGGAATTGAGTCCCACATCGGCCTCCCTGCTTAGAGGGGAGCCTGCTTCTCTCTCTGCCTGGTGTTCCCCCTGCTTGTGCTCCCTCTGACAAAGTCTTAAAAAAAACCAAAAAACCACATTGTGTTCCCTCCTTCATTCTGTCTCTCTCTGTCAAATAAATAAAAACCTTAAAAAAAAAACCAAACCCACATTCAACTTAAACACTGAGGAGATAGTAATCCGTGGCTTCCTCGATGTTAAGAGTATTATTGGCCAAATGCGAGTTCGCTGTAACTATTGCCTTGAGATACTGGTCAGTGAACTGCAAGGACATCCATGTTAAACAGGATCTGTTTTTTTTTTTCCCCTGTGGGAGCGGATAATGTTTCCTAGTCACAACCGAAATGACTAATGTTAACCAAATAAATCAGAAGGTCACACCTAACACTGAAGCTAATGTTTGACTGTGTCACTCTGTTTCAGAGGCTTTTTTCGGAGACAGGCAGTATGCCTGTGACTTTCCTTACAAAGAGACCATGGCGGGGCGCCTGGGTGGCTCAGTGGGTTAAAGCCTCTACCTTCAGCTCAGGTCATGATCCCAGGGTCCTAGATCGAGCCCCGCATCGGGCTCTCTGCTTGGCAGGGGCCTGCTTCCCCCTCTCTTTCTCTCTGCCTGCCTCTCTGCCTACTTGTGATCTCTGTCAAATAAATAAATAAATAATCTTAAAAAACAAAAAAAACAAAGAGACCATGGAAAATTACTTTTCCTTACAAAGATGTATAGTACATCTGGTATAGCACCAAGAGGTAATAAAAGAACACGTCCTGTAGAACATGTACTCTGGTACAATATGACATAGCAATACTAGACCATATCATTACTCTATAACTACTACTTACAAACCACTAATATTGTTTGCAGTTGGGGAGCGGGAAAGAATAGCATTTATATATTGTTATAAAGACTGTGTAGGCTTACGTTTGAGAAAATTCACTTTCTTAATCTGTTTTGAGATAAGTTCAAGAAACTTAATGAATGAAAAGTATCCTTTGCACATAAATTTTAGAATTTTTAAAAAGTCTATGTATATATATGTGTGTGTGTAAATATATATATTTATATTTATATGTATGTATTTATTTATATCTGGAACTCTCTTGTATTTGACTGCCTGGGTTTAGTTTGCTTTTGAATATAAACAGACTGTTGTCATTTAGAAGTTAAACTAGAGATTATCACCCCAAAGATAAGCCTTCTCAATTAAATTGTAATTCTGAATTTACCACTATCTAATTGTGGTTTTGAGATTCAGGAATTGATCACCCTTGTTCCTAGTTCCTCCATCAAGAAAATGGGACTGATCCTTTTGCACAGTATTATAGGTATGTATAGACACATAGGGAAGATATATACATAGGAAGGCTATGTAGGGAGAAATCAATCTTTGAATAACTTCAGTCATATTCTAAATGACATAGAGGACTTACTTTGTAAAGGAACTCTAGTATTAATCCCTTTGTGAATTAAAGAATATTTTTATAATAAAAATGACCATCCCTTAAATGACCAGTTCTTAAATTCAAGTGGTTCCACATAAGTTTTTCTGAGACTATTGTGCTCAGGTTACTTTCTTAAATTTGTGTTAGTAATTTCAATTAATATCTAATAGTTAGCAAACAGTATTTAGGGTCTATTACATTCAATGAGTAGGCACAAAGCAGTAGTGTAGGTCTACTTAGCAGCAGTAAAAAAAAATGTAATATACAATTGGACAAATCTCAAAAAGAACATGGCTGCTTTTTACATTAACATTAGCTTTAAAATGCATGATTTTAACCACATATTTCACATGTACTGTCTTGTTTTTAAGATTTTATTTATTTGAGAGTCAGTACGTGCACGAGCAAGGGGGAGGAGCAGAGGGAGAAGAAGCAGACTCCCCACTGAGCACGGAGCCAGACTTGTGGGGTTCAATCCCAGGACCCTGAGATCATGACCTCAGTCGGAGGCAGATGCTCAGCCCACTGAGCCACCCAGGCTCCCCTCACATACAGCATCTTAAAGTACTTCCATATAAAAGAGAAAGCATTATCTACCTAAGTTCCCTTCCAGTTTGTTCACACCAATTTTGAAGCAAAGTCCCTCAAATTCTTTGGCTTCTAAAATTACGTTCTCAAGCAGAAAATGTGTGATTCTAAACTGTGGCTCTATAATTCTCTACAAAGAGAACATCCTTGAAACACATCTACTGCTTTGCCCAGTAGTTGAAACTACAACAACGATGATGATGATGAGATTGGAGCATTTACCTCAGCTAGGTACCTTTCTGGGTGCTTCGTACGTATTATCTCATTTAATCCTCACAGCATCAGGAGGTCTGTTATCAGCCTTTTATAGGTGGTGAGACTGAGGCTCAGGAGGACGAGGTGATGAAGCCAGAATACGAAGCCCGGCAGTCTGGCCCCAGAGCCTGGCGGTGTCCCCACTGTCCCCACCACCTCATCGCAATCCCACCTTCTCATGGAAGCATCTAGATCATGTGAATTCTAGCCCTTTTATCTTTCTACCTGCTGAATTCAGTGGATTTTTAAGTCTAGAGATACAATTGGAATATATTCACTATTTCACAAAGGGCCAGAAACTGGTTATGGGACAGACCTTGGGAATCTGAAAGCTCAAGGAAAGGACGGGGAGGGTGGGAAGATGCACTGAGGCATGTGGTGGAAAGGGTCTGGACTTGGGGTTCCTTGAACCAGTGTTTGCTTTGCAATGATCGTGGGTTTACTCTGGTGACACTGGCTATTGCTAACCCTGCTATCACTAGGGAAAACGCAAAAACAGAGTAACAAAGTACCAGGGTAGGGAGAGCTTGGGTGTGTCATCAGCTCAGTTTCAGTTCTGAGTGATCCTACTCAAGCTATTTGATCTGAGTCTCAAGCGCCTGGTTTTTACAAGGGGGCAGAAACAGCTAACAGTTAAATGACTTACCATCATGCAGCTACACAGGGAAAGAGCTGGGGCTCAATCCCAGGAAATCTGACCCTGGAGCAGGGGGCTTTTGCTGTAAAGGGCCAGACAGTGAATATTTTAGGTTTTGCAGGCTGGACTATCTCTGTTGTAGCAACTCACCTCTGCTGTTGAAGCATGAGTCAGCCATAGGCAGTATCTAAACAAATAGGCATGGCCGTGTTCCAACAAAACTTACTCTAGAGCCTACTTTACTCTACTCTAGAGCCCACATTGTAAACTCCAACTCATAGGAATGACATGAAAAATCAAGTGTCTTCCTAAAGTTATATTATACGTATAACAGGTGCTCCAAAATGGCAGCTATCATTAACTCAGGGGTCTTTAAACATTACGGAAACTCATTGAGATACTATTTCTAGTCCATCTCTTTCCCTCTAGAGAGACTTGCATTTAAGTTCTGTTTCTCCCTCAGGGCTGCTCTCTTCTTGGCATATAAGTGAAGCACACTGGGGAGTGGTGTCCTCCTCCAAAATCCCCACTGTGCTAAAGACAGCAGTCAACAGAGGTTGTGTGTCACAAAGATGCTTGATAAAATGGACTTTGGTTTTTACAATTTTAATGAATTTACTGGATTACAGTGTGATTGGGTATATATTAGACTTGTAACAGGTAATAGATGATCATGTATTAGTTCTAAGTATAGGAGGATAAGGAGAACTTCACTCTTGAAGAATTTCCAATGGTCCGTAAATATAAGTAAAGCAGATACATGCAGATTTTCAGTCCTTGTTACAGCTGGGCAACTCCCTGGTTGCTGTTTTGACCCATGGTCTTTCTTGCTGGTACACTTGCTTAAGCCACTGTCATAACCTTGACACTCGATAAAACATTGAAAGGACATGTGTGACCTCCTAGGGTTGAGTCATCTTATGTGGCCGCCCATCTTGGCTCTTGGTTTCACTCAGCCCTCTTTCCTCTCTTTCCTTCTTCTTCATCTGGCCTTGGTAGACTAGGAAGCCCAAGGGCTATGCCAGTCACCACCATATCCCCAAGACCTAGCACAGCCTGGCACACAGCCATGTGTCCCATCATCATTTGAATGAATGAGTGAATGAATGAATAAATGCATCCATGAATATTGCTAGTTCATCAGATCATTGCCTCTTGCCTAAGGAGTGCAAGTGTTGACAATAGTACCAGTGAACTGGGGTCCAGAACATCTGTAGTGATTGTTCATAGTATGTCTTTTTAAAAAACAAAATGCTGACTCTTGAGTAAGGCTTTCTACATTATTGAAGACACCAGCAGGGACATTTGAGAAGGGTTTGGGTCTTAAAAGCCAGATGCTAGCAGTTTTCCCGTGCTATGTAGTAGAGAGGTCTGAATTTAAATGAGGCACTTCTATAGCTTGGCAGATCCTTAGGCTGATTCCAGAAATAGTGTTTGTGGGACCCACGCCTGTCGGCTTGCCTGCGGGGACAAATCAGTTTGATGAAAGTATCCATCTGATAGGGCAGTATGGTGGTAGTTGCTTGGTTTGAAGAATTAAATTGAATTTGAAACAAATTAAATGAGTAGTTTGGTGTCAGAGACACACTGGACCTGTGAAGGATGTTGTACAGTTCTCAGCCTCGGCAGCAGTAAGAGCCAGGCCAAGATGCCAAGTCTGTGCCATGAGTGGCGAGTATAAAATAACTTCTATTACTATTTAATTAATACCTGCCATGTACAAGTATATACTCTGGTTATCAATCCACAATACAGTCAGACTTGGGGCGCCTAGGTGGCTCAGTCAGCGAAGCATCTTCCTTTGGCTCAAGTCATGATCTCAGGGTCTTGGGATCGAGTCCCGCATTGGGCTCCTTGCTCAGTGTGGAGCCTGCTTCTCCGTCCCTTTCTCTCTCTCTTTCTCTCTCAAATGAATACAAAGATTTTTAGGAGGAAAAAATAGACTCAATCAGTAATTCACAAGAGAGGGCAATTTTGCCTGCACCCCCAGGGGACATTTTGGGTGATCACACATGGGAGGGGGGTGAGCATCAAGTCGGTGGATGTTGGGGTTGGGGATGCTAGGACATGGTACAGTGCCCTGGACAGCTCCCCGCAATGAAGAATTATCAAATCCCAAATGTCAGTGGGAACAAGGTTGAGAAACTTAGGATTAAAGGGTACTAGAGGTCCCTTTGCAGCTCAGATTCTGGGATTTTGTGAAATTAGAAAATCTGTGTGAAAGAATTTTACAAATTACAGAACACAACATACTATTATGTGATATCAAAGCATTGCTGCTTCTCCTTCGTCCTTTTCCTCTGTGTCTCTGCCAGTCAGCCTTTCTGTTCTTTGCCAGATCCCTCAAAGGTTTGGGTCAAAGGAGCCAAGATAAGGGTTGAGACTAGAAGTCTCTTCTACAGCTTGTTTACAGTTTGGGTTAACATTAATTCAGGAGAGGGATGTATGCCAGCTTTGTGGGATTCATTTTTTTCGGCATTACCCCATCAACCTCTTGAGAAAAAATATACAAGTGTGTAACGTCTATTTAAAGGGAACCTGATAACAGATCCTTAACAGTATTTGTGGGCTGCGAAACATCCGTAGAAAACTCACTCCCACTGCAGAAGCGGGTGGCTTTTCCCCTCTCATGGTATACTGCCAGCTCCCCTGGGAACCCACAGCAAAATGCCTCGTTTTGGAGGATGTGTTGATAGAAATGGCCTGGGAAAAGTGAGTCTCTTGGCTTCTGCATCTGTTTATCAAACACAGTCATTCATTGAATGGTGTGCTTTGCCCTAACAAAATCTGTACAACCATCAACACAGTGTGAGACCCTTGGAGAATTAACTCTTCTCAGATTAGCTGGGAGCTGACAGAGGTATGGCCCCAAATACTCTATTCTACTGCCTCTTTATCCCTTTTGGGATTTTACCTAAAGAAGAGAGAGTCATGGAAGGATTTTTATGTGTTGCAAGTGACCTGCCTTCCAATAGCGTGGGGTTGCTGGTGGGGATGGGGGGAGGGGTGGCAGTGGGGAGAGCCTGTGCTGGAATCTTGAGCTTACTGTTCCGGGCCTCCAAGGTAAATTCCAGGTAGTCTGCCTCCATTTTGAGTGGAACTCCTTTACGGCTTTCCAAACCCTGAGGTAACAGGAATGTCCCAGTGCCAGAGGCCTGCCTGGTGGTGGGAGTGTTCTCTGCTGTTTACTCTAATGGGTGGTGGTAATGTGGGCCCAGGGCAATATGATAACCACTCAGGGTGAGGCCAGACCTTGGCAGCTTTCTGCAGAAGCTGGCCTTCGCTATTTTCTGCCCTTGATTTGTGGCTTTAAATGTTACTTCATCCTGGAACCAGTCCTCTGAAATGGGTGCTTTCACTAGAGCCATCCTGGACCTATGGGCATGGAGCTGAGGTAGTTTGCCTCATATGACAGTGATACCGTCATGATTTGAAATCCTGTTTCTTTGACTCTAAAGTCTTCACTCTTCTAGAATCTTCCATTATGCTGTGTATTTTAATATATTGTATGGTTTATTTTACCAGTCTGTGAGGCCATGCCTAAGAAGTGACTGTCAGGAAAGACAAAAATGTTGTGGTACAAATAAGGGACATCAAAATAGAAAGCTAACCACAAACAGAGATAGAATTGCCTCTTGGATGAATACATCCTAACTCCTTCCACTGAACTAAGTTCCAGCCGGTGCTGGAAGACACTGCTTACCGCTGTATATGATTTTCAAATTGCAGTGTGTTCGTCAGCAAATAAAACTCTCCCGTGAATTCCAGATTGCACATTAATCTCAGGTACATGACATACGTGCACACACGCACATGCACACACACACCCACACACACTCATACATCCCTATAGCCATGAAGCAGAGTTAACTAGTAGTTTGGATAATTCTAGAGTATATGCACTCTGTTTTTAATCCTAGGTAAAGACTGGTTGGCAAACATGGGAAATATTTCCCCAGTACTGTGGTATTCCTCGCCCTCTAAAATGTCCCAGTTCAAAGTTAAAGTCCTCCCAAAAGATACTCTGAACCACTACTAAGAATTTAAATCCTTGATTTATGTCTGCATTAAGTCTGAGTTAGCCCTGAAATTTTATTTTACCCTGACAAGCTCGAACTTGGCCTAAAACAAAGACAACAAAAACTCTGGCTAATAGGTCAGAATAATGGCTGGATTTGAAAATATATTCTACGCTGTTTTATATGCCCAGCTGTGAATAAATGTTTCACATATATTGCCATGTTTGTAAGCCAGCAGCCCTCCATGAAGACAGAAGCATTTTTAGCGTGTGCAAGGATGGCGTTATGTTGGGATGGTCCTGCCTCAGGGGACCTGGCATCCGTGCGGATGACTGGACCCTTTGCATCCAGCACAAGTCTCTTCAGGTTCCTTCTGGAAAAGTCTCCGCAGACTGCTGTAGCCAAAGTTTAGGTGCAAAACAGGCTTACACTTGGGTGCCTGAGCCGCATTGCCAGTGGAGAATTACACTGCCAGATAGCTTACCTGCTAGGAATGGAATCTGGGAGAATCTGGTACACCAGTCCACACCAGAACACGCGGGCTAGGCTTCCCACACTAACTGGCGTGAGGTTGGCCGGGGTAAGCACTTGTTTCCCTGCACACATCCTACACAAAAGCAAGAATCTCATCTCAAATTCAGTTTTTTTTTTCTAAGTTAAATTTCTTCTAACAGTTTGTTTTGTTTTTAAGATTTTATTTATTTACTTGACCTAGAGAGAGACAGTGGGAAAGGGAAAGGAGCAGGGGGAGGGAGAAGCAAGCTTCCCGACCGAGCAGGGAGCCTGATGTAGGGCTCGATCCCAGGACCCTGGGACCACCACCTGAGCCGAAGGCAGATGCCCAATGACTTGAGCCAGTGACTCAAATATCAGCTCTGAGGCTCATGAACTGAGAATCTGCTTAATCTCTCTGTGCCTCAGTTTCCTTCTCTGTAAAGTGAAGCGCATAATAATGCCCCGTACAGATGTCGTGAGGGTTGGAGCGAGTTAACGCATTAAATAAAGAGTTTAGCACACTGCCGGGCACATAATGGGCATTTAAGAAACATTAGCTGTTTTTGTCACCATTTTAAAGATGAGAAGATTGAGGCTTAAGAGGTTAGGTGGCTTTCCCCACGGTTCACAACTGGTAACCAGAGGAGCCAAGTTCTGGCCCTAGGTCCCTGCTAGGCAACCCAAATCAGACTATCAGATCTATTTTAAAATTATCTTATATTGGGGTGGCTCAGTGGGTGAAATGTCCAACTCTTGATTTCGCCTCAGGTCATGATCTCAGGGTTGTGAGACTGAACCCCACATTGGGCTCAGCACGGAGCCTGCCTGAGATTCTTTCCCTCTATCCCTCCCTCCACCCGCTCTTTCTCTCCCCCGCAAAATAAATGAAATCTTTAAAAAAAAAAAAAAAACCACAACTTATATTGATTGGATAATTCTATGCCGTTTACCCAAATTTTTGTTGTTGTTTTTACTCACAAGGTTCAGCTTATAAAGTGTACTTATTACTCATTGTGTCCACATCTCTACTACAAGAATATTGTTATTCAAAAGATGGTATTTCTCATTACTTAGACACCCCCCTCCAAAAAACACACATGCATACATACACTTCCACCCTTCCAAAGAAGGTATTCTAAACGAATTTTTTAAAACACAATAGTGATGGTGGCTATGCTTTTAACTTGGGAAACGACAGCCTTATTAGAAACAAACTGTTAATAATATTAATAATTAATAATTAAGAGGTACAGCTCTTTTAAAGCAGTCTCTGGTCATTGAGCACAAATACAAGATGCCTTCATTCTCAGCTTTTTGGGATTTGTAGCATAATTCTCTAGTTCCGTTAACTCCAAGGTAGGCTCCATGAAAACGAGGTCTACCCGTAGCTGTCACATAGTAGGTGCTCAGGAAATATTTGCAGAATGAATGAATATAAATGAACTTCTGTGTTGGTGTCTCTTAAGAAATTATTTGGGGCATCTGGGTGGCTCAGTTGGTTAAGCGTCTGCCTTCTGCTCAGCTCATGATCTCAGGGTCCTGGGATTGAACCCCACGTTGGGCTCCTTGCTCAGCGGGGAATCTGCTTCTCTCTCTGGCTCTGTTCCTCCCCCTGCTTGTGCTCTCTCACTCACTCACTCGCTCTGTCTCTCAAATAAATAAATGAAACTTTGAAAAAAATTATTATTGTGCATATATAAGTGTTGGAAGCCGAGCCAGCCACCTTCACCAGCTCTCTCTTCTTCTAGGTCTCATAAACTTGGCTACATATTTAAAGGGCAAGTAACTTAGACTGAGGACGGGAAAAGGCAGATCAAGAAGACCTTCTTTGAAATATGTTAGAACTTAAAAGTTGGTCCTGAAATAAAGTCGTTGCTCAGCCTAGGAAACTGAGGGAGAAGTGATTGAAATACTTAGCGGTAGCATCTATGCTACTTACCCCCACTGATGTTCTCTGTGCATCTCCTAGAGCAGAGGTCAGCATACTTGGTCTCTACCTAGCCAGACAGCAGATATTTTAGGCTTTGCAGGCCATATCATCTCTGAACTATTTGACTCTGCCGTGGTACTACAAAAGCAATCATAGCTAATATTTCCTTTAAGGGTATGGCTGTGTTCTGATAAAATTTTATTTATAAAAAACTAATGGCAGGGGCACCTGGGTGGCTCGGTGGGTTGAGCCTCTGCCTTCGGCTCGGGTCATGGTCTGGGATTCCTGGGATCAAGTTTCACGTCGGGCTCTCTCCTCGGCGGGGAATCTGCTGCCCCGTCTCTCTGCCTGCTGCTGCTCTGCCTACTTGTGATCTCTCTTGCTGTGTGTTGAATAAATAAATAAAATATTAAAAAAAAAAAAAAACTAATGGCAGGCTGGGTTTGGCCCATGGTCGTAGTTACCAGGCTCTTGGTCTAAAGCTGGTCTAATTGTGATAAGTCAGGTATTCTGTTCCGTCTCTGAGAGAAGGGTCGTATTAGCTGTATAGTACCCTTTTTTAAGGCATTAAATAAATCATATATCTTTTTTATATATTGAAGCCTTTGGCCTTAAAAATTCATTGAGCAGCACACCATATAATTTGTTTAACGATAGTACAATAGACATAAAGATGAGAATGGAGTTTGTAGACAAGATTTTCGTGAATGTGTTAAACTTCCTTGTTTAAAGGCCTCTAATGAAATCCTAATTTTATGGGATTTTTTTTGTTGTTGTTCCTTTGGCATCTCTGAGCTTTCTCACTTTCTTTCTGAGTTTTTTTTTTTTTTTAATTGTGGTAAAATATACATAACAATTAACCATTTTAACTATTTTAAAATTCTTTTTAAGTATACAGTTCAGTGGCATTAAGTCCATTCACATTGTTGCGTAACCATCACTGTCCACCTCTAGAACTTTCTCATCATGCCTGATTGAAACTCCATAAACACTGGTGCTCCCCTTTCCTATCCCTATCTCCAGACAGCCATGATTCTACTTTCTGTCTCTATGAATTTGTCTGTTCTAGGTACTTCATATAAGTGGAGTCATACAATATTTGTTCTTTTGTGCTGGGTTATTTCACTTAGCATGATGTCTCCATGGTGCATCCAAGTTGTAACATGTGTTCTAATTCCCTTTTCAAGGCTGAATAATATTCCACTAAGTATACCTACCACATTTCATTTGTCCTCCTATGCATCCAATGGACAGTGGGGTTGTTTCTACTTTTTGACTACTGGGAATAACACTGTTAGGATCATTGGTGTACAAATATCTGTTTGAATCCTTGTTTTCAGTTCTTTTGGGTATATAACCAATAGTGGAATTGTTGGATCTTATGACAATTCTAGGTTTAAGCTTTGAGGAACCACCATATGGTCTTCCACAGTAACTGTACCATTTTACATTCCTTCTAGCAATGTGAAAAGGTTCCAATTTTCTTCACAGTCTTGCTAATGCTCATTTTGTGTTTTGTTTTGTTTTTTATAATAGCCATGCTAATAAGTGAGAATCACTGTGGTTCTCATTTATTTGTAGGTCAGTGTTTTTAGTTAGTGTAAAAGAGTTCATTTAGACATTACGTTCATCAGTGTCTGGTGCAAATTTGTGTGTGTGTGTGTGTGTGTGTGTGTGTAGATGCTTTCATTCCTCTCCTAGTTCCAAAATTAAGTGAGATGACCTCCGGGAATATATGAACAATAAGATGAATAATACAAATAGCTGAATTCATGGCATCAGGTATATAGAAGACTAAAAAAAAAAAAAGACACTATAGCCAAAATTAGATAAACTTGAGACTGTGTCATAATGTCTTTGAAGATTACTAAAATTGAAGTGGTAGATTTCATCCTGAACTTCCTAGTGGCCAAAGAAAAAGGGGAAAGAGGGACAATAACACGATTCATTTATTCCAGATGATGACAACTCGGGAAAAAAGACTTCTTGGCTTATAGATGTAAGAAATAAGCTATAACAATTTTAAAGGAAGTGATTTTTTTTACAGAGAGTGATTATATTACTGACCCATCAGATTTCAAACTGAAAGCAAACAAAAATTTTTATAAAATTAATGGAATTGCCACTGGAAATGACTCTCATAGCCTGACCCTTATAAGACTTCTCTCGGTGTAAAATGGTAATTTCAGAGTAAAATTAGGAAAACACGAAGTCAACTCTGCTCATCTCAGAGCAATAGGGTGTCTTCCTCTGGACTTCATTTAACGTTTTATGTAGCACAACATGTAAGATCTTGCATTGCCTCATACGTGTTTATGTATGTCCTGGCATTTCCTTCCCAGGTCACATACATGTTTGTACCAATAGTCTTCTTAACAATATATCCTTATCTCCCTTTTGAAGTAAGGGAAGAGCTTCATGTTCAAATCTGATATTGAAATTTCTGTTTCAGTGAGAAACTACAGGCACAAATGTATCATTTTCAGATTTGTAATAGAAAAAAAGACTTCATGATAAGTAGCTATGTTGTCAAACCAGTCTCAAGCACTTAAAAAGCAAAAGAAATAAAAGATAAGAATAGAAGCTATATGAAACAGATGTTTTTAAAGAACTGAGAAAGTGGGGCACCTGGGTGGCTCAGTGGGTTAAGCCTCTGCCTTTGGCTCAGGTCGTGGTCTCAGGGTCCTGGGATCGGGCCCCACATCCGGCTCTCTGCTCAGCAGGAAGCCTGCTTCCTCCTCTCTCTCTTTACCTGCCTCTCTGTCAAATAAATAAATATTTTAAAAATATATTAAAAATATTAAAAGATAAATATTTTTTAAAAAAGAACTGAGAAAGTGTCACATTACCCTGAAATTGAAAGACTTGGGCTAGGGATGCCTGGGTGGCTCAGTCGGTTAAGCAGCTGCCTTTGGCTCAGGTCATGATCCCAGAGACTAGGAATTGAGCCCTATATCCGGCTCCTTGCTCAGCAGGGAGTGTGCTTCTCCCTCAGCCTGCTGTGCTTTCTTTCTCTCTGACAAATAAACAAATAAAATCTTAAAAACAACAACAAAAAAAAACATGTAGTCTGGCTCCAGGGGCCACTCAGTTCCCCACGAAATCATACTGCCCCTTGGTGTTAATGGCAGGTGAACCAAGAAAGTACTTGTTCAGCCAGCTGACAAATAAACATCTCAGATTTCTGTCGTGTCCCTCCAATTTCTTTGTGTGTGTGTTTTTTTTAAATGCTTAAACTTACATTAATTATTCTTGAAATTTCCCTTAATATTCTATATGGTTCCTTCTGGTGAATTTTTACAGATCATACTCCAGATTCCTGCTGAATGATGAAACTTTATGCCATTAAATAATATGTTTTTACAAAGAGTTTTTGAGAATCTGGAGGGATGCATATAAAATGAAGCAAAGCAACAAGATGCAAATTTGTTGGAAGCCAAGCTCCGTCCCCACCCCCCAAAAAATCATATTAAAAAAATATATATATGGGAGAGTTTAATTTTGGCTATCATTGGGTAGGGATAACAGGAATGATTTCTTTTCCTGCTTTTCTTAATTTTCCATAAAATTTACCTGAATACTTTTGTAGCCCAAAAAATGAAATAAACTTCGTTTTTTAAAAGACCTTTTTACAAAAGCACGGCACAAAGCTCCTAATGATAACCTTACTGTATAGTTAAAATCATCTCCACAGAGTCCCATTCTGTATGAGTGAAGGTGAAATGGTTTACACTATTATATATGGATTTTTTTTTAAGGTTTATTTGAGAGAGCGAGCCTGCCCATGCGTGCACATGCACTAGTGGGGGGGAGGGGCAGAGGGACTCAAGTCCTTGACTCCCCGCTGAGCATGGAGCCCAATGCAGGCTCCATCCTATGACCCTGAGATCGAGTCCTAAACCGAAATCAAGAGTAGGATGTTTAATCGACTCAGCCATCCAGACACCCCATGGCTATTTAATTTTAAGTTAACTAAAACAAAGTAAAATAAAAAACTCAGTTCAACAGTTACGCTAGCCCCCTTTTAATTGTTCAGTAGCCACAAGTGGCTAATGACAGCTTTTCCATCCTCACCGAAAGTTCTGTTGCACAGCACTGCTTTCAAAGAAAAAAATGTGACATCAGGAACCAGATGACTTGGAATCAAATCCTGGTAGGAGATGACTCTTAGCTGTGTGAAATGGGCAATTTACTCAACCTCTCTGAGCCTACAGACAAATTAGGAGTAATAATACCGCTTTCCATGTAATGAGATTAAGAAAATCAGAAATAAGATAGTTAGTGTGACAGTTCCCTAAAAACCCATACTGTGGCTCACAGGATTGTAGCTGCTTCAACCCCCCCCCCCCCAAGTTGAACTTAATATAGCTCTTTGTAGACTGATTCCAAATCCATACATGGTTCCTACCCAAACTTTTACCTAAATGACACCATATAAATCCGACTCACCAGCTCCTGCCACAGCTCCTAGGCCACGTCCTTGGCAGTGCGGATGTTCCATTTCTTTCTTGGAAAATGCTTCCGCACACAGCTCTCTCCTGTAGAATAACACCTCCTCCAAGTTTTCCTTGACAACTTAAATGCACTGCTCTATGTCCATTCCTAAAGGACAAGATTGTCTTTAAAAAAAAAAAAAAAAAAAAAAAGCAAAGAAAGAGCCTCTGTCTGCCCAAGAAATAAATGGGGTAAAACGGTATATAACGAAAGGGAAATCAGTCTGAGTCGACAGTGCAGGAGTTGAGCAAAAGATGTTCCCATTTGCTGCAAGAACGTGAGGTTTTTCACTCCCAATTACAGCAGGTTCGCCGTGCTTCAAAGCTGTTGGGGGTACTGATTCAGCGGAAGTCCTTGCTCCTTCTGATTTTTTTTTTTTCCCCGAGTCCCTTCTGGTTTTTCCGGCAAAACAACTTGGCTAATTTAGACACTGTTCGAGCTGCTGTATTTATTTCTCATCTAACCACCTGCCGGTTAAGGCGTGAGTCTCGCAGGTCTTAAAAGAATGAAGTAGCCAGGTTGGGGCTGGACGCGGTGCGGACTCCACACTCACCCTGCCTTCTGCCTCCTCCTCCCTGCCCCCAGGTCTCCTGCAGCCGTGGATGCCTTTGACATTATGACCGCAGAGGATTCCACCGCAGCCATGAGCAGCGACTCGGCCGCCGCGTCCTCGGCCAAGGTGCCGGAGGGCGTGGCCGGCGCGCCCAACGAGGCGGCGCTGCTGGCGCTGATGGAGCGCACGGGCTACAGCATGGTGCAGGAGAACGGGCAGCGCAAGTACGGCGGCCCGCCGCCCGGCTGGGAGGGCCCGCACCCGCAGCGCGGCTGCGAGGTCTTCGTGGGCAAGATCCCGCGCGATGTGTACGAGGACGAGCTGGTGCCCGTGTTCGAGGCGGTGGGCCGCATCTACGAGCTGCGCCTCATGATGGACTTCGACGGCAAGAACCGCGGCTACGCCTTCGTCATGTACTGCCACAAGAGCGAGGCCAAGCGCGCCGTGCGCGAGCTCAACAACTACGAGATCCGCCCGGGCCGCCTGCTCGGCGTGTGCTGCAGCGTGGACAACTGCCGCCTCTTCATCGGCGGCATCCCCAAGATGAAGAAGCGCGAGGAGATCCTGGAGGAGATCGCCAAGGTCACCGAGGGCGTGCTGGACGTGATCGTCTACGCCAGCGCGGCCGACAAGATGAAGAACCGCGGCTTCGCCTTCGTCGAGTACGAGAGCCACCGCGCCGCCGCCATGGCGCGCCGCAAGCTCATGCCCGGCCGCATCCAGCTCTGGGGCCACCAGATCGCCGTGGACTGGGCCGAGCCCGAGATCGACGTGGACGAGGACGTGATGGAGACCGTCAAGATCCTCTACGTGCGCAACCTCATGATCGAGACCACGGAGGACACCATCAAGAAGAGCTTCGGCCAGTTCAACCCGGGCTGCGTGGAGCGCGTCAAGAAGATCCGTGACTACGCCTTCGTGCACTTCGTCAGCCGCGAGGACGCCGTGCACGCCATGAACAACCTCAACGGCACTGAGCTGGAGGGCTCGTGCCTCGAGGTGACGCTGGCCAAGCCTGTGGACAAGGAGCAGTACTCCCGCTACCAGAAGGCGGCCAAGGGCGGCGGCGTGGCGGAGGCGGCGGTGCAGCAGCCCAGCTACGTGTACTCGTGCGACCCCTATACGCTGGCTTACTACGGCTACCCCTACAACGCGCTCATCGGGCCCAACAGAGACTACTTTGTGAAAGGTTAGTGGGGGCTATTCTGTGGGGGTGAGGGGGGGCGGTGCCGAGAACCACATGGCCCGGGCAGCATCAGGGGTGTTGTGGCTGTAATTTGCTAAGCTGCTAGGTGGGCTCCTCCGCCCTACTCACCCACCCTCCTTTGGGTGTCGGTTCTGGGGTCTTTTCTTCACGGGCACGTAGAGCATTTGCTTCCATAGCATTGGGGGACACGCAGGTCATTCCTCTGTATGGGCTGAGCCCTACAATCACGGGGGCATGCAAGCATTTTCTTGCACACTACCTTTGCAGGACCTACCGGATCTGGGGCTAGTCCGCCAGTGTCTGGGTACTTAAGTTAAAGCCTCCTTGTGAAATTAATCTTTAGGATGTTGTTTGCGTGGTGGTGGTAGTTAACTTACTCGCTAGGATAGAGTGAAACCAGGCATTACACCGGGAAACTAATACCTAGGTTCCGAGTCCTGCTGTCATCAGATTGACTGGCTGTGTGACTTTCATCAGTCCCTTGACCCTCCCTCTGCCAGTTTTCTTACCCATAGGACGAAGAAGGTGAGCCAGCAGATCCCCTTACAGATACAACATCTTTGCAGTTGAGGAATGTTGTTCTTTATTGAAGTTGCAGTCACAGTCCTAGGAACTTCCCATGTAAGTTCATCTCTTGCATGACTATAAGTGCTTAGGATACGAATCCAGGCTGGAACAGAATGTTGGAAGCCTCTTACCAGCTCATTCTAGAGCAGCACCTGCAACTAGACTTAGGGCAAACACCGTAACGCCGAGAATATTGAGTTAAGGTCTGCCTCTTGTACCGTCACCTGTTGGATGCTCACCATTTTTTGTGTTGTTATTCCAAGCAGGCAGCATACGAGGCCGAGGTCGAGGTGCGGCTGGCAACAGAGCCCCAGGGCCCAGGGGTTCCTACCTCGGGGGATATTCGGCTGGCCGTGGTATATATAGCCGATATCATGAAGGGAAAGGAAAGCAACAAGAAAAAGGATATGAGCTTGTGCCGAATTTGGAAATCTCTGCTGTCAATCCCGTTGCCATTAAACCTGGTACAGGTCAGTATAAACCAGAGATAGTCTATATCCACTTAGCTGAAACCCCAGCGCTGTCTTTGAAGTGACCCCCAAGATTTCCTCGGGCTCCTTCTTTGACACGTGTGTTCCTCTTCTCACAGGCAGCCAGAGGTCAGGCAAAGACTTGGCCTTCTGTGCCACCTTCTCTAGAACTTAAGGGGCTCTTCTACCTTGGATCATGTTCAAGTCAAACTTTTCAGTGGTGGGTTTTTCCAGTGGGTGTCACCAGTGGTTAACCTGTTTCTCAATCTGTGACCGAGTTGGAGTGGTGAGGAGGGGTGGCAGAAGACACAGAAAACTGGGAGATCCTTCTGTATCTTCTGCAGGCCCAGAATGTCTTCTCCCTCCTCAAGCCTTTTGCTACACCAGCAGTCAGCAGCCACAAGGTACGGCTGATCGCTGGTTCCAAGAGTTGGTGGAAAGGGTAAAAAATTTCTTCGGGAGCACAAAACACAAGCGTCCCTTGTTAGGGTCTTAGAACAAGCCAGAAAACCTGGGAACAAGGCAGCAGTGAAAGCTTTGGCAGGTGCTCATTTCTTGGATTCCGATTCCCAGCACTCTTCTTTCCCCCTCTTGCTGGAGCAGTAGATTGGGAGTAAGGACACTCATATAATTCAAGCCAGAAATCGTGAACTTTACTTTCACCTGCAAGCCCCACAAACCAGTTTGCCCCTGTGACTAGTGCCCATTGGTCAACCTAACAGGAGGCAGGTCTTTCTGATCCAAACTTGTGAAGAACTCGAATCCCGAGGGCAGCGTAGCACCAGCTCACACCACACAGGTGTCCAAATGTAGGGAAGCCTCATTTGTGGACAGTCAGAGCCATCCTTCCCCAGCCCTCTTCCTGGTTTCAGGGAGGGCAGATCGAAAAGCTCTTGGAGAGAATCCTCCCCCTAAAGCTCAGCTGCTCCAACTTTCTTCTAGTTGAGGATTATACACTCCTTTCCCTAGCTAAGAGATCCCAGGAATCTGCATTGCCACATAGGGCTTAAAAAGTGTTTTCCCAGTAGAGCTTCCTTTTGATAATCCAGCGATTTTTTTTTTTTTGGCCTGTGAAAAAGTGTTGCAAATTCTCAGTCAAGTGACTCCTTACACTGGATTTCCCTGTAAATGCCACTGACACTGTAAGTTTGTTAAATTGATCATGGATGTCCTTAATGCCGTAAGACAGAGCCTAGATGTGGGAGCTGTCACTTCTTCCTGTTGGAAAAGGGACTCCTGTTGGCAAGTTGTGATAATTTAAGATTTAACTAGAGAAAAGAGCTTTTAGACCATCTTTAAGCATATAGTCGTGTCCTGGGGCCTGACATAGAAATTCCTGCGGGCTGACAGCCAAAAATGATCCAGAGTTACTCAGTAAAATCCCAGTGTAGCTTAAACTCCTCATCGCCTCAGGTCCCCATCCCCATGTCCTCTCTTTCTAGCTTATCCAGAAAATTAGGACTTTATATTTTAGGAGAAACACCAGGGCACTGCTGAAATACATGACCACAGACCCTGTGATTGAAAAGGCAGGTGAAGGATTTGGTGAAAGTTTTAGGTCCATTTTATTGAAAGATCGTACCGTGGTTTAGCCTGCAATCATTTGTCTCTTTACCTTATGTCAAGTGAGTTTGTAGTAGAATAAATATACGTACAGTTGTAGAAAAAACGTGAAAGCACACTCTCTATGCATTTTATATTCTTGCTTACCCTTCAGCACACCTATAGTACCACGTACTCAGACTCCTCCAAAACCAGAGCTAGAATTTCTTCCTTGTACCTGTCTTTATCAGATGTCGGCATTTATTACCTGCTGTCTCTTTGAGCCCTGGTTAAAATAGAGGCTTGACTCACAGATCACATCTTTGAGTTGGCGGGGCCTGTCCCCAAACCAGTCACTCTGCCTGCTTCGCTGCTATGAGTGGACATTAGAAGATGAGGGCATTTGCCGTTTTTTATTAAGTATTTTTGCTTGAATCAGTAATGCTGAAAGCTAAAACAGAGTGGGGAAGGCATGCACAGACCTCTGAATTCCCAGAAGGAAACCCTCAGCAGCACCTGTTTCTTAAAACGTGAAAGTGAAAGGGTGGCAGGTCTGGTAATGAGCCGGGTGGGGGATGAGGGCGGGCCGGTTCCCTCTCGCCCGCATCTGGTGGTGGGGCCTTGAGCCTCTGATCTCGTGTTTCACTCTGAGCCTCTCCTCTCGATCAGAAGGCCCTTGCCTGTGCTGTAGGAAATCAAGAGTGGGATTCCAGATTAGAGTTCTCTGTAGAGGCAATGGGAAACACGTTGGTGTGGAGACCTAACTCTGGAGATCTCTCCGTGAGCATCTGTTGGGAGACACCATTGGTCCCACGTGGTTCCTTCTTCTGCAGGATGAGCAGGGAGCTGGAGAGCATACCTGCCAGCTGCCCTCTCTTCCTCCTGGCTCGCACCTTGTTACCTGGCCTCAGGGAGCATTAATTAGCCGGCGAGGCCCATGACCACCACACTTGGCTTTGCAAAATAACAAGAAAGGATGGATCTCGCTCATGGACTCTCAAGCGACACGCATTTTCCCTTGTCCCTTCTCTTGCAGTGGCCATCCCTGCCATCGGGGCCCAGTACTCCATGTTTCAGGCAGCGCCAGCCCCTAAAATGATCGAGGACGGGAAAATCCACACAATGGAGCACATGATCAGCCCCATCGCCGTGCAGCCAGACCCAGCCAGCGCCGCCGCAGCCGCCGCGGCTGCAGCCGCCGCCGCCGCCGTCATTCCCACTGTGTCCACGCCGCCACCGTTCCAGGTAGAGCTCTGGCTGGGGTTCTCAACGTCCTTGTGGGAGGCCTCCCTTCTTTAGCATGGATTCATTTCCGGGTCGGCAGGACAATCAGCTGTGTGCCTCGCTCTCTGATGAAGCCTGGGATGGGGCGACGGGAGAAATGGGTCCTATAAATCATGTCAGGACAGAAAAATTCAAAATCATATTTGTACCACCCTAAGGTCATCACTGGATTAAAGATGGGAAGCCATATACAAAAATGACACACGTAATTCTTCACAGTGTCATGATAGTGTACATACTTTTTTTTTTTTTTTTTTTTAATGACGCTGGGTAATTTTTAACTCCTGTTCTTACTGCTAAGGGGCTGACTCCCAAAGTCCAGGGAGATAGCTCACGCTTTCACATTCCAAATTGCAGCTCGAGGAAGATTTTTTCTTTTTTTCCATTCTCTCTCTCAGGGTGCCTGGGTGGCTCAGTCGGTTAAGTGTCTGACTCTTCATTTCAGCTTGGGGTCTTGAGATCGAGCCCCACGTCGGGCTCTGTCTCAGAGCAGTCTGCTGGAGACTTTCTGTCTCCCTCTGCCACTCCCACCCTGAGCTCTCTCTTTCTCTCTCTCTCTCTCTCTCAATAAATTTTTTTTTTTTTTTTTTTTTTAAAATAAAGTTCTCAGAGCACAGTGGTTAAGCATCTGCCTTCGGCTCAGGTCATGATCCCAGGGTCCTGGGATCCAGCCCCGCATCCGGCTCCCTACTGGGTGGGGGAGTCTGCTTCTCCATCTCCCTCAGCCCCCCAGCTCATGCTCTCTGTCTCACACTCTCTATCTCAAATAAATAAATAAAATCTCTAAAAAGTAAAGTTCTCTCTGCCCCCTTCTGTGTATAAATATTTCAACCTATATATCCATATACAGTGTGTGTGGAGAGAGAACTGCCTGTAGAGATAGAGATCTATGAAACGTTACAAAATGTGTCCTTAACCGTCTCCTCCAGCCAGACCCAGCTGTTCCCATTCCTCCTCCGAGTCCAGTCTCAAGGTTCCAGCCTCCTTCCCCACCTTTGCTCACAGCTTCTCTACTCTGTGGTGTCTTCAGTCTCGTGACTTCTGTGGAATCTTCCCCATCCACCGTAGCCTTGGAAATCCTGTCCCCTGTATGTCTCATTACCCACACTATACCTTGGCGAATGATTGCCGCTGTGTTCTGTCTCCCAACTCATGAAGCTCCTCTAGACCGAGAGTCACATCTTGTATCTTCTTATCATCAGCGCATAGCACATAGGGAATACCTATAGATGATACGTCATTCTCCCGAACAAAACAAAACAAAAAAATCATGTTAAAGCTACTTTTCATGAGGCAGTGGCTCTCAGATACCTTCTTAGTCAAGAAGCACAGATACCCAGGCTGGGGGTCTCTTCCCTAACTGGGTCAGAACTATCCAGGGAGTATGTTTACAGAACCGATTCTTAGACTCGCACCTTGAAGACTCCCACTGGGTAGAACTCGGCTGGGGTTCTAGAACCCAGTGATGCTGAGATAGAGCCAGACTGGGGACCCATCACATGGCCTTTGTGTCGCTTTTGCCCTTGCTGTGCACAGTCTTACTGTGCTCTTCAGAAAGGGTCATACCGGTTGAAATATATTCCTGTGTCGGTGTGTCATCAAGTCTTCCTTGAGTCTGGACTTTTGAGAACCTGGAAAAGGAGTAAGTCATAAATGATTCACACTCTAAGTGGCAACTGAGCGTAGCTACGGCTTGTGGCCTGACTGTAAATATCTACAATAACCTCCAAATAGTATTTAGTGGAATTCTGGTAATAATGTCAGAGTTCCCTTGACTAAGAAACTCGTGCACTTTGTCCGTGGTGCGTGGTGTCCCAGATTCCCGTTCTTGTATTCACCGTTCCAGGCTATTCTCGGTCTTTGACCAGTCTCCACTCGGTGTTGCCATCAGGGTCTCTGTTCCGAGTCTTTGCTTATGAGTTTGCTCAGTAGACAGTGATGATCAGTTTATTCTGATGGAGATTCCACCCCCCCCAACCCCGTCCTTCAACATATGTGGAGCTATTACTTTTGAACTTGAGAATGACTTCTTTTGAGCGGCCTCGGTGCCCACCCGCCAGTCTCGGTTCTCTGCATCCTCCCTCTGAGTCCTTTGACCCTGGGCTCTCTGAACGTTTGGCTCTCTGTCCCCACCCCTGTATTCTCTGCCAAATTGCAGCAGCGGAAGGAGCATTTTAAGTGCTGCTGATGAGTGACTAGAACACTCTTCCGAGTGGAGCCACACTAGAAACCTGCTCCCAGCATTACTTCTAGAACCTTCCTGTGGAACACCTTCGGTCGTTCTCCTCTATCTTGCACATGCTCAGGCATGTTCCTGCTCAGCCACTTTATATCCTCCACTTCATAAAGGCTTTGTAAGTAACGGAAGAAAACATTTACTGGCATAGACCTTTTTTAAAATTTATTTCTCAGAGAGTTCTCCATCTTCACAAACCTCTGGTATAAGTAGAACAGGGATAGGCATTTCCCCTTGATGAGGTCTCTTCCTCTGCTCCTTCCTCCGCCAGCTCCCCATGCTCAACCCTTCCAGGCCTAGGTGTTGAGCTCGACCTTAGCACATGGAGAGGTTTCTCTCGGATGTCCCCTTCCCTGCAATTTCATCCCTTCGTGCATTTGTCACTGAATATATGTCTGCCCATTTGGAAAAGAGGGCTTGTGTCTTGCTTTAAGACACCGACTTCCCAGTTCTGAAGTTTCTTTCTTGCCCATGAGATCTTTGCTGTTCTAGTGTTGTAGGAGATGAGCTAACACAGGGCTAAAAGTGCAGGCTCCAGAGTCACCATTCCTTTGCTTAAAAGCTGTGTCACCTTGTGCAAGTCATTTAACACATCAGACCTCTCCGTCTAATCATAGTACCGGCTTCATTGGTAGTTGGGATGATTCCAGAACGTCATACAAATAAGGCACTTAGAATAGTGCCCAGCAGAACACAGTCCCTCGGTTGTTACTATCATTTAGTATAATTATTATTTTGGTTACGGTAGCAAAAATGGCTCTTCGATGGTGAGTCGCCTTTTTTTTTTTTTTTTTTTTTTTTTGGGTGAGTCGCCTTTGAACGTAATTTTATGACTCATTTGCAAATTTTGTTAGGGAAAGATAACTAATTCCCTTACAAAAATCCAGGAAGAACTCATTTTTAAAAATTGAATTCTCCATTTCGTATATCCCGAATTGTTTATTTTGAAGATGCACGAAGACAGACAGGCCGTATAGGCATTTACTGCAGGGCATTGTGAGGAACGCAAGGCATACTAGGTATTTTGTTAAGCATGTGTTTCTTTCACCACAAATCCCCCTTGCCATAAAGCATCTCACGGAACTGGTTCTGGAGCAAACCCTTTGGGAAATACTGAGCTGCCGTCTTTACTCTTTACACCTGTTGGCTCGGGAAATGTAGCATGTTAGACTTTCAGGTAGAATCGAGAGCAAGTAGCCGGGACTCTGATGGAGCCCGAGGTGGTGTCTGCAGTAAGGAAGCTTTAGTGAGTGAGCTAGCCGTTCCCTACTGCCTTCTCCTGCAGAAACTCCTCCTCATCCTTCAAGACCCAGCTCAAATGTCTCTGCTTCCAACATTGCTTTCTCCAACTTCCCAAGTGAGTTAGTTCCTTTTCTGAGCCTCTACAGCCATCTGCACAGTTGACCTTGAGCAACGCAGGGGTTAGGTGTGCCCACCTTCCCCCACCCTCCACGCAGTTGTACATAAACCCACATGTAACTTTTGACTCCATGGCAGCATAACTACTGACAGCCTACTGTTGACTGGAAGGCTTCCTGATAAATAAACAGTCGATGAAACATACGTTCTATATGTTACATGGATTGGGTACTGTATTCTTACAGTAAGAAAGTCATAAGGTAAGAAAAATTATAAGGAAGAGAAAATACATATAGGTACTGTGCTGCATAGTGGGAAAAATCCACATGGAAGTAGATCCTCAAACAAACCCCGGTTATTTGAGGGTCAACCGTATGCGTCGTGGGTATCCTATCTTAGGTGAGAGATGGTCAAAGTCATCAATGACACCACCTGAAAATTATATGTGGTTGCAGGGTTTTCAGGTCACAGCTTCCAAAGCTGCCCCTGTGGAGATCTATACACTGGGTTCCATAACATTGTCACAGTTGGTTGTCCTCTCCCGTTTTTGAAGCACCATGTTCCTTCAGTTAAGGAAAAGTGGAGGTACTGGCATATATTTTATGGACCGTATTTTTTTTTCTTTTTTCTTTCTTTTTTTTTTTTTTAAAGATTTTATTTATTTGATAGAGAGAGAGAAATCACAAGTAGGCAGAGAGGCAGGCAGAGAGAGACAGGGGAGGAAGCAGGCTCCCTGCGGAGCAGAGAGCCCGACGTGGGGCTCGATCCCAGGACCCTGGGATCACGACCCAAGCCGAAGGCAGAGGCTTTAACTCACTGAGCCACCCAGGTGCCCCCGGACCATATTTTTAATTACAGTGAGATCAGCTGAGCAAAGGGTAGATTCCCAACTTCCTTGCCGTTGGAAAGGAATGGCAAGATGGAAGATTCCAAAGTATTTAAACTTAGCTTGGCAGTTCTGTCATTTTGACCGTTTGAACTCACAGGAGCCTTGACTTGAGGGCGCAACATC
Source organism: Mustela erminea (assembly GCF_009829155.1). Lineage (NCBI taxonomy): Eukaryota > Metazoa > Chordata > Mammalia > Carnivora > Mustelidae > Mustela > Mustela erminea. Next base: position 131,064,041 of record NC_045615.1, on the reverse strand, counting down.
TCCAGCTTACCTTAATGGCCCTTACCACCTTCTCTTACAATAATTATTTATTTTACCCGTCTGCCTCCTTGCCCTGAGAATGAAAACGTTTGCCTTCACCTCTTCCTGTCCCCTTCCAGGAATGGGAAGAATGAGTCCACGGGTTGACGCCATGGGAAGGGCACCATGGGCGCGGTCATTAAGGGGCCTTTCTGTGTCTCCCCCTTCAGGGCCGCCCAATTACCCCCGTGTACACAGTGGCTCCGAACGTTCAGAGAATTCCCACTGCTGGAATCTACGGGGCCAGTTACGTCCCGTTCGCTGCTCCGGCCACTGCCACGATCGCCACACTACAGAAGAATGCGGCCGCTGCCGTGTACGGAGGCTACGCGGGCTACATACCTCAGGCCTTCCCCGCCGCTGCTATCCCAGTGCCCATCCACGACGTCTACCAGACATACTGACACTGGCGAGGAGAGTGCAGGCAGACCACAGACTACCCCTGAAGGAACACTTTACTATTTATGAAGAAAGAACGTGCGGCATTACCGCACTCCTGAAACCTGAAAGTGAAGAATGTTATCCAGTATCATCCTGAAAGATTTTATATTCATGAAGTTTCCACTAGTTGTTGTTGTTGTTGTTTTTTAAAGACTGTTTTCCACTTAGCAGACCCTGTTCATACATTTCTAAGAGACTCGCGACGGTTCGTGCCTTAATACCATCTCTCAGACATTTGTACGCGTTAGTATATTTGTATAGAGGTTTTTGTTTTTGTATTTTTAAGGATATATTTTCAGTATGAAGGTTATTTTCTTAACTTCTGCACTCCAGAGATTTCTATTTTGTAGTACCTTCAATAATATATCAACTATATATGGAAAAGCACACTTGAGCAGCTAGGGAACTATTTTGAAAAATATATTCAATATTTAAAGATACAAACAATAGTGCTTTAAAATACTACATAAAATGTTATTTTAAAAGTTATACTGGAAAGTGCAATTTTAAAGTGAGTAGAATCTCTATTTCAGCTGGCTTTAAGGGGTGACGGTGTTACCATGTGTTATCTATGACGGTTCTGGTTTTTTTTTGTTTTTTTTTTTTTTTAAAGAAACACTTGATCTCTCCTTAAGCCCACGTTGAAAAGACTTGTCACACTTCTGAGTCCAAACACTGGAAAGCTCTTACCTGCCACATTACCCTGTTTCCCCTTTCTTCTCCATGTGTCTTGCCTCCCTACCCCCCTACTTCCTTCCTATCCCCACCCCCCACCTCCGAGTCTGGCAAGTCTAGGGCAAATGAATTACTCTGATAGAGAAAGCATTGATAGCTTTTATACTTCTTCTGGGTTTTTGTGGGGTTTTTTTTTGTTGGGGGTTTTTGTTTCGTTTGTTTGGGTTTTTTGTTTTTTGGGTTTTTTTTTTTTTTTTTTTTTTTTTTTTCGGTTGGGGAGGTATTTTCAATAGCAGAGTATGCATAAGCACAAGATTTTAATAGTTTCCATAAGATATCTTTGCATAGTTATTTAATGTCTCATATAAAACCTTAGTTCCTTTTCTAACGCTTTTATCTTATTCATTTTTGAAGTATGAGTTTATAGAGACAGTGAATGTTATTGTCGACAAGGCCCCCAGAGACTCTTGTCGCAGAAAGTTATGCTTCTAGCTGACTTACCATGTTTCAATGCAAAATGTCTGTGGTCGTCAAGGGTGTTGGTAATACTATGTTTATTGAGCAGGGCTTTCCTCCGTTGCTGTGCACGTGGTAGGTGAGCTGACTTGGGACGTGCGTATCCAGGAGGAGGAGGAGAGACCTATAGAAGTTAAAAGATAGCTTGTACATAATCTAATGCTGGTTTTCAGTTGTTGCGGAAGTTCATGGTATAGAGTTTAATGCAGAGTGAAACCGTTTTATTTCAATGTTATTAAAAAGTTTTATTATTAGGAAGTAAATGTATTGTTGCAGTGTTGTGCCTGTTTCCAGGCTTTTGTTCAGCAGAGTGAATGTAAAATACAGTAAAATGATAAGGTTGTCATCTGCTTTACGAAATACATCAACTTGGAACTTTTTTAAAGGCTCCATCAAGGAATTGAGCTGTGCAATAGGTAGCAAGGACACAGTTGTGTGTTTATGTCACATTAGAGATCTACAAAATCTTTGAACTCACTGAATTTTTGCTAATGGCTGAATTCTTATTTATGGATTAATAAGAGGATCACGCCTTTAGCAAATATTTTAGTTTTGTCTTAAAATTTAAATTAAAAAACTCCCAAATGCCTTTTCCCTCCCCCTCATCTTAGGGTGGGATGAATTTTTTATATATAAGCAATATTTATTTAACTATTCTATAAAATTATTGAGTGCCTACCAAGGCCTTTAAACATTTCTAACATTTCTTTCCATCGTTCTTAAATGACATAAGATGATTGTGCAATGTTCCTGGTGATGTACCCAGCAAGCTGCATCGAACCTTTCAGACTGTGTCATCAACTAAATGCAATTTGGATCAGATCCTCGTCCCTTGACTTAGCGTGAAAGAACTCCTTCCAATGAAGGATTGTCGCAGAGGTTCACTAGATGAGACTCTGACCCAGTGGTCTTACTGTATTTTACATATACCTGTAAATTATTTGCAAGAAAAAAAAAAAAAAGATAATGAGAAGAAAAGAAAAAAAATTGGTATCTCAACATGGCAACTACCAAACTACCCTAAAAACAGATTTTGGTGAGCCTATTCTCTATGGTCTGTCTGTTTCTGTTTCAAAACCATTTCACATACACTACTGAGGTAAGTTTATAACTTGAAATGTGAACTTTTTTTTTTTTAGGGTTAAGAACAAACTATATAAATATTAAAAAAAAAAAAAGCTTTAGTGTTCTCTGTTTTCAAACATGTTAGCAGTTTAGTTATCTTTAGTTGCTTTGTATTTGAAAAGCTTTTAAATTTATTTAGATTTTCCTCCATTTACAATACATTCTTAGGATGTATGTAGTAAATAAAGCTTTCTTTAAAGCAGTTTCCAGACCTTATTTTAAATTGTGTTTTCCTTATACTGATTTTTTTTTTCCCTAACAAGACCAGAGAAACCCTTTCAAAGTGGAAGAAAACAACTAGTTCAGTATTTTCAGCCAGAGTAACCAACAAGTTACTATCATGTTTTTGGCTTGGAATTACATTGAAGATGGGTTTTAAGTAAAAATTGTGAATTATCCGTATCCTCAGACTTGAGCTTAGGTGGTTGAAGGCTTAGCACCCAAATTATATTCAACATCTGGACTTGGGTAGGGTGTGGCTAAGCCTGTTGCTGCTGTGAGTCCTCAAGTTTATGATCCCAAGAGCTCCACACTCAGACCTCTAAATGGAGGCCGCTGACGAGACACTGAGTTTGTTAGGTGATCTCGTGAAAGTGCTGGGCGACCTGAAGGTCCCTCACTGCATTCAGAAACCAAAGCCTTGCGTTCCTCATTTTCTCGGTGCACAGCAAGGTTAGCAAGCTTGCTTCCCTTTTCTCTAGAGAGCGTCACTAACTTCAGACAATATCCATTAGCAAAGCCAGTCAAATGATTCAAGGGCAGGTGATGGGTTATCAATGGAATTACTTCTAAAAAACTTGACCCACGTGGCTTTACCATTGATTAAGAATTTTACCTTTCAGTCTCGGGCAGTCTGGCTTACAGCCTTCCTTCTCACGGTTCTGGGAATAATAAGTTGTTGCTTCCTCTTAAAAAGATAAAGCCCTTTTTCAGAGGCAGGAGGGGCTGCCGAACATCCCAAGATGACAGATGGTTAGGCAGTATTTTCAAGGGCAACAAGATCTGCTGATTTCTTTTTGTTCTGGGAGAAGAGTACAGACGCCCTGCAAATTACAGAATCACAGTTTGATTGATCTCATTAGAAAAAGAATAATCGTACAAAATGTGTATCACTCCTCTACTAGGTGCCAGGTTGGCTCTGTGCTGTAGCAACCACAGCTTGAGCAAACCCACAAAATCTTGCACAAGTAGAGCTTACATTCCGCGGGGGGAGAACACAGACTGATTGAGCAGATAAACAACATGGTGAGCAGGGACAAAAGTTATGATTATGTGACTCATTAGGCTTTTTTTGGCTTCCATAATCTCATGCGGACCTCACAATAACTCAGGGAAGTAAGCAGGGTGACTGGCCAAGGTGTCACAGCTGAGAAGGACCTGGACTGCAGTTTATGCTCAGATTCCACATCCCAGATGCCTGTGAACAGTACACTGACTCTGGAAGTGGGTAAAACCAGTCACGCCAACATCCCACCTCAGAGCTCAGAGAGAGAAAAGCAAAGCTGCTCTATAGTGCAGTTTTCCATTGGGTTCTAGTATGTTTCCATAGGCGACTTCTTCGCTTGGGTGAGAACCGAAGGCTGAATGGCTGAAAATGCCTCTTCTCAGCCTGCAAGACCTCACAGCTCTAAGTGGAGCTGCCGGAAATGTCCACTCTGGGAGACTGAAGGAATTCTACCTACCAGGCTGGGCCAGAGATGATAGAGAAGACGAAAGAACTATCACAGGAAGTCAGCTGCACCCTTCTCTGATTCTTCAGTGGAATAGGTGCCCCCTTTTTATTCCAAAAATATCTGTCATGACAATATACGTAAGCAGTTATCTAGTTGAAAGTCAGAATGTTAGGAAACAAAGCTCTGGTTTGTCTTTTCTAGTGAAGGATAATCCCAGGCCAGTCCAACACTCACTGGGTTCTGTTACGTGGCATATGGACAGTGTGGGGCGTGTTTTGTTAGCTGTAATTGACCTTCCTGGCTTATCAAACTCGGTTTCAAGGATATTGGGGGGCTTGACTATTGAACAGAAATATATAATATATTACCTCAATTATTACATGGTATTATATCTTTATTGTAAAGTCTTCTGGGCACTCAGCTTCTACCAGAGTTGGTTTTGTTTGATTAACATGAAATGTGACATTTTGGCATGGCTCTTTTGACAAAATGACATTTTTGACACCATGACCCTTAAAAAAAAATTACATCTTCAGCTTTTAAAAAAATGACCGGGTAGGAAGATACAAACGTACTCACTTTATCCTTGCATTCCCACTTTCCTGACACATTCCCCACCTCTGACCACCCCAGGTCAAGGGCAGGATTCAGCTTTAATACAATACCTCATTAGGTTCAGGAGACCACCTGGGTTTTGCTTCAACTTCAAGTTCTATGCTGTCAGACTGGATACAGCCTTTTTTTCTCTTTTCCCTCTTCAGTCATCCCTTTCTGGATACTCAGTATTCCTCTGTCTCTTAACTTCTCACACCAGTATACCTGGAAATAATCTGGTTGCCCAAAGACTTGTCCTTGTGGGCAAGACCCGTGGCCTCGTGGAACAAGGCTGGGTTTGTAGGCCACCTCCCTGGGGGGTAAAACCCCAGCTTTACTACTTAGCAGACACGTGACTTTAGAAAAGACACCTCGCCACTCTGAGCACCAGTTTCTTAACTGGTAAAATAGACATACTAGTCCAGACCTCAACAAAGTTATTGGGTAAATCAGATGAATTAATGAATCGAAAAAAGCCTAATTGTTGTAGGTACTCAAGAAACACATTTCCTTCCCCTTCCCCTGCAGGGTGAATGCATTCTGCTATATTAACTCCATTAAGCCTTTCCATTTTACCCCTTTTGATTCCTCTTTGTTTTCATTGGTTTAGTAACCATTTATTGAATGCTAACTGTGTGCCAGCACAGCGTGAGGTACTGGAGAGACACCAGCCAACAAAACTGACTGTCCCAGGCCTGGTACGATAGGGTCACAAGCCCTCTGAAGTGGGAAGAGGCAGCCCCGCAGGCTTGGGCAGGGGGTTCAGAAGGACTCAGGGAAAGAAGTGGCATCTGAGCCAAGATCTACAGAATGAGCAGGAGTCAGGGAAGCTGAGCAGAAAGAAGAGGGAACAGGAAGTTGCCACCAAAAAAAAAAAAACGTGGAATTGTCAGGTACCCGGAACAAGCTGAGTAGGGCTGTCTGTCTTGGAAAAAGAGAAAGGGTGTGCAGTGAAGAAACTCGACCTTTGTTCCATTCAGCATTAAACAGGATTCATGGGCCTGTGTTAGCTGTAAACGGAAGAGATTTGGCCCCTAAAACAAGGAAGTGGGAAGAACCCTAAATCATTCTTCCTTAGAGTTTTGAGTTCCAGAAAATGGCGGCGCCCTGCATTTACTAAACTGCGGAGAAACAGAGCTTTCTCTCCATTGACAGCACGGTGCCTCTGAACACTTGCCCTATTGGGCTGCGCCTGCCGTTCTGTCTTCCTGGTCCCGGGTGATGCCCACCAACCTTGATCTCTGGCGCAGAGTTTGTAGGGCAGCCCGGCCTCTCAGGGTTCCCCACCTCCTCCTTCCTCAGGTCCACTTTCCAGCCTCTGGACCCTTCTTCCCTTTTCTCTCAGAAATCAGACTGCAGCTACATGTGCCAGACACGGCTTCCCCACTTTCCCCCTGGCAGCCCTACAGACAGGCGGACTTCTCATCAAGGGAGGCCTAAATTTAGTCCTCCCCAGGGCTGTGAGGGCAGAGGAGGGTTCCAAGGAGAATCTTCCAAGCCTTACTGGCTTCCTCGGTGGGCTTGTATTTTCCTGTGACTCTGTTCCACACAGTTATACCCACAATCAAATGGGATATCAAACCCTGCATTTGCAAAAAATATGACCTTTCCTGAGTTATTTTTTAGCCATCCCTCTTTCTTGGCTTGCTCTACTTTGTTTGTCAAAAATCTTCATTAATGATTAACCAACCACGAGGCTTAAATAGGCCTTAGTCATTCTGAGGCAGGTAAGACAAGTTGCTGAGGTCCAGTTGTTTCTGAGGTGACCTTGCTAGGGGGCCCTGGGTCAAGACATTTTGAGCTTAATGGTATTATGATAACACTGGGCCAGGTCAGTTTACTTTTTGCAGGGAATTTTCCTCTCTGTTTTCAGGACCTTTATTCTAAAGAGCGGTGGCACCAGGAAATGCTTTTTCTACCGGCCTCACCAGCTTCACCCCAACCCTGATTCAAATACGGCCCCTTGAGACTTTCTCAATCTTACATAAGGTGCTAAGTAAACCCAGCTCCTGACAGGCCCTTAATCTCCCCTTTCCAAATAAGATGCACCCCTAAGAAATTCTGGAAATGTGGCCGAGTCTAAATGGGCTCCAGCATCTCTAGAAGGAAGCATTCAGAGCATAAGAGATGATAGAGAAAATAATCTATTTTGCATCATTTCCTAACACCGAAATGCAAATATACTCCTGCCCTCCATGAGTATTTCTTCCTGTTACTCGTTTTCTTTATGCTTGGAAATAATGCTAAAGTCTTAAGAGGGTGATCATTCAGCAAGAGGTAAGAAAAATTTAACAGTGTAATGAGTTCACAGTAACTTCTATGATGATCAAGTCATGTAGTTTACATGGATTTTTAAAACCTTATTAAAAATAATGTAGATCTAGAATTGTGCACATATCCCATATAGCTTGAAGAATGTCAGAAACATATATCCATGTTACCAGCATCCAGATGAGAGACATAACCTCCATCCCAGAAACTCCTATGGCCCCATCCAGTCCCCATCTCCTCCCCAAGGGTAACCACCACTCTGACCTCTAACAACATAGATTAGTTTCACATGGGTCATTTTTCTCATACTTGAGATCACTGCTACTATTAAGCAAGGAGGCAGAGAGCCTTAATAACTTTCCCAAAGTCACCTAGCTGGTAAGTGAAGAGTCTGAATTTGAACCCAGATCATCTAACTTCAGACTTGGGGACAAGGGTTTGTATCTGGGTAGGTAGAGGGGATGGAGGGTAATTATCATATACTCACTTTGTGAGGACTTAGTTTGTTTCTTTTAGAAGTTTACACTATTTCCTAATAGTCATATCACCATAAAGGTCATTGGAAAAGAAAGAATAAAAACCAGCACACACAGCAGAGAGTGGGACAGGAAACCTTTAGGAGTTCCTGGGCCCTGTGGATTGTCCTTCTTTTATTCCCTGTGGCTCCAAATCTCTTGCACTCCAGCGTCCCTTGTATCAAACTCCATTTCCAGAAAGGGAAAGAATGAGCTAATTCACTCAGGGTTGGGCATTTTTCAGTAAGGGCAAATCCCTTGTTCAATAAACTGAGAAGTAAAGTTCTCTTTTTGGCATTTAAGTCTATACCCAGTAGGATAAAGAAAATAACTAAGGATCAGGAAGGTCCCACGACCATGTGCCACAAAGACATCCCAGAAGGGAGCTCAGCCTAGGAATTCTGAGTTGCCAGGGGCCAAATAATTAGACCTTTGGAGAGTTAATTGACTAATGTTAAGGACCAATGGCCCACATATGAGACATACTGAATAAAATCCTGGAAAGACATGCCATTCAAGGGAACATCTTTATTCTAAAATGGTAATATTATTATCAGCTTACCTTTGAATAGCATTTCACTGTCCACAGAAGGCTGTCTTCAGCTCTATGTCACTTGACCCTCAGGACAATCCCTAAGACAGTTACAGAAGACGTGCCTCTCCTTCCTGTTCTCCTCCTCATTCATTCATTTGTTCACTCGACAAATGTGTTTTGGGGGGCAGTCGAACATCTATTATGTGCCAAGCATTGTGGTGGGGCCTAAAGAAACAATGGTGAACCTTATCTCCATGTTATCAAGGAAGAAATTGAGACCCAAAGGGGATACATGGCTTGCCCAAGATGACAGTGACGCTCTAAATAATACTGCATGACTGTCTACATGGTGACCAAGATTTTAAACAGTGTCTCACTAAGACCTCATGACAACTCCATGAGGCAGTTACCATTCTTTTAAGTCCCATGTCATGAATGAACAAACTGAGGGGCAGACAGAAGCTAAATGACTGCCAAGGCCTCACAGCTGTCGGTGGAAGAGTAACCATTCACGCCCTTGTTGGGTCGACTCGGGAAATGAGAGCGTAGACATTATTTTACAGATTTAACAACCAACGTCCCGTCTGACCCCTACCTCACTCCCTCACAGGAGCTTCAACGCTGAGGCAAGCCGTAAAACGGTAAGAGTTCTATGGTTCTGAGGGAGTCTGGAAAGACACTTGGTTGGCTCAGTATCAGCCCTCCTTCTTGGGTGAAACATATTTCAATGCATCTCTCAGAACAGCTGTTTCACCCAGATGTTAAATACATTCATTCAAACAACTTGGAACTTGAAATTTAAAAAACCATACCACAATAGCTTGATGCTTTCTTTTAAATACTCTGTCCCAAATAGAGCTAAGCTATCCCACTGATGGCAGGGAGATTGGCCATTGAGACTCCGCTTCTGCTTTTTGGCATGTTCCCCCTGGTAATCTGAGTGTCTGTGTACCTCTTTACCCCCAAGATTAATCTCACCGTGGGGTAATCACATGAGGGAGTGTCTGGCTCCTTGTGTTTTGAGATTTCCACAGTAAGAGACAGCATCCCATTTTCTCTACGAAGCACCAGCAGTACCTATTACCATGTTGTTAGGACAACGGCGGCACAGTCGGCCTCCTCATGGGTCTCCCCGCCTCTGATCTTACTCCCTTTCCACTTCCCATTCACCCTTCACATCATAGCCAGAGTGGTCATCCCTAAAACCAAACCTGAATAACACGTCAAAAACCTTCACTGGCATTGCCTTGTTGACCGAATGAAGATCAGACATTAGCTTACAGCACACACAACCCTCTATAATCTGGCCCCTGGGCATCCCTCTAGAATTATCTCCTGCCAGTCACATACAGTCAGAACTGGCCTTTCCAGACATTTATCTCTGGCAGCCCCTCTGATGGACCAGAGGCCATGTTGGTAGCTGAAGATTTGACTATGCTCCTTTTCCCTGATCACCATTCTCTCCCATTATAACAAACAATCTCTGTTCTTTTTGGAAGGTCTTTTCTTACCTCTACATGTCTACCCAACAAACTTCCATTCATTCATCGAACATTTATTGAGCATCGGTTATATGGTAAGCATTGTGTGAGGCATTCAAGAAAGTTCTGGTGTTGGGGTACCTGGGTGGCTCAGTGGGTTGGGCCACTGCATTTGGCTTGGGTCAAGATCTCAGGGTCCTGGGATCGAGCCCCGCATCAGGCTCTCTGCTCAGCGGGGAGCCTCCTTTCCTCTCTCTCTCTGCCTGCCTCTCTGCCTGCTTGTGATCTCTGCCAAATAAATAAAAATATTTAAAAAAAAAAAAAGAAAGAAAATTCTGGTGCAGTGAGAGAACTGTCAGAGTAATTTGGGGACTTGTGGGGTACCGAGGAGGGATACTTAAGCCAGACTCAGGGTTCAGGGAGCTGTTCCTGGAGAGGGGAAACTATTTATGCTGGGTTCTGAAGGCTGAGAAGGGGAAGAAGAAATCATTGATAAAGGGAGCAAAGGGCCTGTAAACAGCACAAAAGAAGTGAAGCTTAAATAGGGGTGAGGCTTGTGATGTGAGTTTGAAGAGAGAGTCTTCTGGGATGAAGGGTGTGTGCGCGCATGGGGGGAAGGGGCAGGGAAGGGAAGGGGCAGGAAGAGCAGATTTGGCATAAGATTCAGGCATAAGATTCCATCCTGAGAGCAGTGGGGAATCAGTCATTCATTTTCATCAAGGAAATGAGTAGCATTGTATCTTAAAGAGGATATTCTGGCCGGAGCATGGAGAACAGACAGAAAGGGAAGGATAAAGGGGAGGGAGATCCCTTAGGAAGCTGTTGCAGGAAACCGATGAGAGATGGTAACGGGCTGGGCTAAGGCACTCGCAAGTGAGTTAGTGACGGAATGAGCTCAAGAGGTGTTAAGTTAAAGTCAATGAACTTTGGTGACTAGTGATAGGACAACGGGAAATGGGAAATAACTCTAAGTCTCTGGCCCAGGTAACTGGGTGGGTAGTGGTACAGTTTTATGGAGCTAATATCACATAGCTCTGTGTCAAGCACTTAACAGAAACTGGCCCATTTAATCCTCTTAACAACTCCATGAGATAATTTTTTTGTTGTTTTTAGTTTAGGGTTAGGGGTTAGGGTATACGCCTGGTAGCCTGCAGTTCAGATTCCTCTCCAGAGAATAAAACCCCGGGCTTCTGCTGGGATGAGAATAGACATGACAGCCATATACCCAGCTGAAGCAAGGAGGGGACTGGGGGGTTCTGAATACTCTTTTTTTTTTTTTTTAAGATTTTATTTATTTATTTGACAGAGATCACAAGTAGGCAGAGGCAGGCAGAGAGAGAGAGGAGGAAGCAGGCTCCCCGCTGAGCAGAGAGCCCGATGTGGGGCTCGATCCCAGGACTCTGGGATCATGACCTGAGCTGAAGGCAGAGGCTTTAACCCACTGAGCCACCCAGGCGCCCCCTTAATACTCTTTAAATAGATATTCAATTGATCCTTCTGGGGTTTTTGTTTTTGTTTTTGTTTTTTTTTACACGAGATATTTCTCTTATCCCCATTTTGTAAACAAGGAACCAGAGTCACAGAGAGGTCGAGTAAGTTATCCAAGGTCACACAGCTTAGTAGGTGATGGAATCAGGATTTGGACTCAGGCAATCTTGAGTACAGAATCCAGAATCCATTCTTTTTTATGTATTTATTTTTTATTTTTTTTAAGATTTTATTTGTTTACTTATTTGATAGCGAGACAAAGAGAGAGCATCGGCAGGAGTGGGGGTGGGGCAGGAAGGGGCAGAGGGAGAGGAAGAAAGAATCTCCAGCAGACTCCATCTCACAATCCTGAGATCATGACCTGAGCTGAAACCAAGAGTCGGATGCTTAACGGACTGCACCATCAGGGCACCCCAGAATCCACATTCTTAACCAGATCCCTGGATTGCAATTTACTTAACTAAAGAGTATAGAGGCAGTAGCGAATTCGATTAAGCCCTTGGCGAGCTCACTTTAGAGATGTACTGAATTTGAAACACCTGTAGAGAACTGAGGCCAAGTCCAGAAGGTAACCGGGTATATAAAACCGGGTATATAAAAGTGGGTTAAAACTATGGGTTTTAAAAGGATGACCCTTTATAATGAAATATTACCTCTGGAAAGTTTATTTGAAAAATAAAAAGATTTTATTTATTTATTTGAGAGAGAGAACGCGCGAGAGAGCACAAGCGGTGGAGAGGGCTGCCCATCGAGCAGGGAGCCCAATGAAGGGCTCCATCCCAGGACCCTGAGATCACAACCTGAGCCGAAGGCAGACGCTTAACCGACTGAGCTGTCCAGGGGCCCGTACTTCTGGAAAATATCAATGGATGTATTTTTCACTTGCTTTAATCATGACGTTCTGGGACTTCCCATACCTGGGATAATGGCATTCAATGATTTGAAGAGTGAGAGGCCAGCCAGGAGGTCAGTTTCTTTTCAGTCCATTGTAAGACAATTGTTTTGAAAGTTAGATATCATCAAAAGAGAAGCAGAATGTCTAAATTGTGACTGCTCCATCTTCAAGCCAGACCACTGAGCACTGTCATGACGGTTCAGCAGAGAGCCCATGGGCATCAGCCAATAGGCACTCCAAGGGATCAGCCTCCACTGTGATCTGTGGATTCTGTGTCATGCTCACCCAACAGGGAGGAGGAGGCAGCAAAATGTGGGAGGGAGACTAGGAAATTGATGGCAAAAGTTCTGGTCCAGAGTACAAACAAAACAAAACTTGGCAAGAGGATGAGCATGGATTTTTAAAATATTTTGGCACAGAATGAGATAATCCAAAATCCAGGGGGGACCCCAGATATGCTCAAGGAAAGTCAAAGAATATTGTAGCTGGTACTCTACTTCCCTTCAAATCCAATATGGCGTGAGAGGTAGAATAATGTTTTGGAGGCAGGTGACTGGATAGATACACCTAAGATAGTGTTAGTGGTTCTAGGTTCTCCACAATCTTATGATGATATTTCCCCCACATGCTCCCACCTGCCTCCAACTCCCCACCCCTGCCATGCCCCACCAGCCCCGTGGAGAAGGAAACATAACCAGGGTGCCCATAGCAAAGGTTGCCATGGATACCCAAGGCAGGGGGCTGACCGACGATGTGACTGAGATTCCAAGGGTCCACAGCGCCAGCACCGTGGAATGCTCTGGTGAGCTAGATAAACCTCTTCTTCCCACACAGGGAAAGAAAAGCAAGCACAGTTTCACCGGCCACAGACTCCATTGATCAGCATCAGAACCAGGACCAAACCCCCAGAGATTACGTTAAACATCCCGCTGCATCAGAAACCAGAAAAGACCACAGACCAACATGAAGATCCAGAGCTTCTCCCCTCTTGCCGTGACGTTACATGAGCTCCCGGCAAACGGCGCCATTTTGAAGGAGGAAGAATGAGAAGAGGAGAAGAGCTGTGGTGAGGAGGTGAATTTTAAATGGTTGACTATTTACTTGAATGGATTTAACTGCAAGACCAAATGTTGCTGTTACTGTGTCTTCCCAAGAACACAGAGGTGTAAACTGTTGTATTAAACTAAGAAGACTACTTCCACATTTGAGAGCATATTGAGTGAGGGAAAAGTCATGCCTTCTCCTGATGTTACCCTTTATGTGTAGGGAGTTCCAGGAATACAATTCTTTGCCCCACTTTTCTTTTTACTTACAGCATGACAGTTTTGTATATGATTGATAATTTGGGGGAAAAAATACCACAGCGTTCTGGGCTAAGCAATTCCCTCCTTCTCTGGGGAAGGAGCCATTAGATGAGTTCCTCTCTGTTCTTCCCTCTTCTAAATCCTCCCAGTCCCAGGGTTGCCTGGGACTGGGTGGGGTAAATCTGCCTAATTCAGGGTTTATTTAACAGATCTGGCTCTCATGCTAAGCCAAGTCCTCCGACACCCTCCAGTCTCCTCCATCAGTAATGAACATGATACTCCCACCTCTATTTTTTTTATTTTATTGAGGATAAAACTAACATAACGTAATATTCACCATTTTAGCTATTTTAAAGCATACAGTTCAGCAGCTTTTATTATATTAACAACATTGGATAACTATCACCACTATATCGTTCCAGAACATCTTCATCACTATCCCCCCTCAAAAGAAACCATCCCCATTAAGCAGTTACTCCCATACCATGTAGCCCTAGCCCCCCAGCAACCGCTGATCTGCTTGCTGTCTCTATGAACTTGTCTATTCTGCAGGGCAGTTCATATCAATGGACTCATGTAATGCGTGGCCATTTATGACTGACTGGCTTCCTTCACTTTGAATGTTTTGAATGATTCATCCATATTATTGCATGTATCTGAACTTCATTTCTTTTTGTGCTTCATTAATATTCCATTATATGCTTCATTAACATTCCATTATGCTTCATTAATATTCCAATATAGATTCTATATAATATTCCATTATATAGAGTCATATAATATTCCATAATATTCCAATATAGGAATATTCCATTCCACAAATGTAATATACCATTTATTCCATTTATGGAATAAACAAAATATTCCATATTCTACTTTCAATAGTTGATGAACATGCGTATTGTTTCTACTTTGGGGCTGTTATGAATAATGTTGCTATGAATATTCATGTACAAGTTTTTGTATGAACACTTGTTTCATTTCTCCTGAGTATGTACTTACCTAAAAGTACAATTGCTAGCTCATATAGAAATTCTACATTTAATTTTTGAGGAACCGCCAAACTGTTTTTGCATAATAATTGCACCATTTTACATTCCCACCAGCAATGTATGAGGGTTACAATTTCTCCATATCCTTGCCAGTACTTTTTTATCTTTCTTTCTTTCTTTTTATTATAACCTTCTTAGTGGGTGTGAAGTGGTATCTCATTGCGATTTTGAGTTGCATTTCCCATATGTTTATCGACCATTTGTATATCTTCTTTGGAGAAATATGTATTCAAGTTCTTTACTCATTTTTAAAAGGGTTGTCTTTTTGTGGTTGAGTCGTAAAAGTTCTTTATAGATTCTGAATACCAAGCCCATTTCAAATATATGCTTTGCAAATACTTTCTCTCATTCTGTGGGTTATCATTTCACTTTCTTGATGGTATGCTGTGATGAAAAAGTTTTTAATTGTGAAAAAGTCCAATTTATCTATTTTTTGTCTTTTGTTGCTTGTGCATCTGGTGTCATCCCTAAGAATCCATAGCCAAATCCAGGATCATGAAGATTTTTTCTTTGGTGCTATTGCCAAATGCAGAATTGGGAGGAAAATGTAATAATCTAATTTTTTTTTTTTTTGTATTTCCACTACACAGAGAAAATGGATGTAAATAACCTTATTCAGGTTTGAATATTTATTAGCTTTTTATTTTATTTTATTTTATTTTTAGGATTTTATTTATTTATTTGTCAGAGAGAGAGAGAGAGAGTGCATACAAACAGGGGGAACAGCAGGCAGAGGGGGAAGCAGGCTCCCCACTGAGCAGGGAGCTTATTGTGGGACTTGATCCCAGGACCCTGGGATCATGCATGACCTGAGCCGAAGGCAGACACTTAACTGACTGAGCCACCCAGGAGTCCCTGTTTATTAACTCTTTAAATATAATTTATTTCATTATAAGTTTATATAATTTGATTTATAATCATGGCTGTATTTAACAATTTGTTCACAGAATTCCTAAAAATTTAACAATCGGGTCTCATGAGGGGGCACCAGCCAGCTCTAGCCTGGGCTGGAGACGTGCTCTGAGCTAAGAGGACACACCTCTTAGCATAAACAAAAGAGCAGGGACGATGAGGTCAGATGGACCTCTCTCAGACTTACTTCTTCGGAGAATTTGGGCAAGTCACTGGATCTCGGTTTCTTCTTCAGTAAAATGGGATGGTACTATGAATCTCAAGTCTGTGACAAAGCTTAGAGATAAACACATAGAGTCTGATCCCTAAGAGGTGTTCAAAAATGCTAGTGTAATATTATTTCACCATAGCTTGCTTCAACTTTCTTTTGTAGTCAGGGAGACACCTGGGAGTCCCCCAGGGTACAATGGGGAGTTCCCAAGTCCCACATGAGATACAGCATTTGTGCGAGGACACCGATGCGAATAAATCTCACTCTTTATACACCTGGCAGGGGCAGAGCCTTGGAAATCTTGCCCGGGGTAGTCTGGGGGGAGGGGAAACAGAGTATCAGGCTCATGGTCACCCTAGAAATGAGTGAATCAGATTATGATTGTGGTATGTCCCTATAAGACCTTCGTGGCTCCTCAAACATATTTCTGACACATTGCTCAGAAGCTTGACAGTTCTACCCTTTAGCTTTCCAATGGGTCACCTGAAGGGAGCCAAGGGTTGGCCCTGTGCATATCACAGGTTTCTGCTTATTGGCCAGCCTGGAGGGCAGAGAGGTGGGCCCCAGGGAAATGTCACATGGACAGTATGTCTTTGTGGATCAGAGGGAGGCGGGGAGGGAGGACTGGGCAAAGTTTCTGGCACAGAGGAAGGCTTTGGAGGGGTCCTGTTGGGACAGAAGGAAGGAAAAGATACCAAGAAGAGACACAAAACCTGTTCCCCACCTCCCAGAGCGGCATGAAGCCTCTGATTTCACACCACCCCATGAAAGAGCTAACATCCTCTTTGCTTTTCTGGGTCCTCAACAGCAAGTGCCAGGGACACATTTAAGCAGGAAGTAAATGCATAGTGGCTGGCACTTGAGTCACCTTCAACTCGTTTGTCAACATTTCACAGCCTCTTTGGAGAGAACTGTGGAAAGATGAGCTGAGAAGTATAATCCTTTCGCCCCGGGGAGGCCAGGTGCTTTTCCTCCTAGTTACCGGCCACTTGCGAAACAGCAGAAACAACCTGTCACCCTTTGGATATGGAAAATCCAGTATTCCGCCAGCCCCACCAGCAGGATTCTAATTCAGAAAATGGCGGCCAAGGCAGTGTCCAGAAACCTGGCTTGGTTGTGCTAAGCAAGAGGACCCTGAGCAAGTCACCTGGCTTCTCTAGGCTTCCTTATTCTTTCCATTAATTAGAGATAAGAGTACCACCCCCTGACAAGGTTTACGTAACTTGAGGAAAATGCTTTGGCCAATGGTAGATAATGTCATGTGCGTTCAGTATATTGAAGCAGCGGGCGTTATTACTACTGCCCGTATGCTCTTGGGCAAGTTGTTTCGTCTATCTGGGTCCTTAATTTCCCTGTATTGTGGGTCTGATGATCTTGGAAGCATCTCAGGTTCCGGCATCCTGTTATTCCATGACAAACAAGATTCTTTGCCTTAGCCCTGGTAGGCAGGTCTATCTATGGTGACAGATGAGGCCATTGGCTGTTGCCGTAGCAATGGTTAGCAAAGAACTTCACGAGCAGAGAAGGCTTGTTTACCCCTCCCCTTGAACAGAGTTTTAAGGCTCTGGGACAAGAGTTATTTGGGGTGTTTCTCTAACCATCTTATGGTCTTCTTATTTGTTATTACTTGCTAGATAAAGAGGAGAATTAGGAAAGGGGACTGGGTGCTAGGCAGCAGGATGTATTAAAATGATCACCTTTAAAGTGCTGCCAAGAGGCAGGAATAGATGTGATCTCTGACCAAGGTCATGGCAGACATGTCAACATTTACTTGGGGTTCTAGCAACATCTCTTTAATTTTTTTTTTTTTTTTTGCAACATCTCTTTAGATCCTTTCTCCAAAACTGTTGGTGACAGAGTGGGGATGAGACAGCTCTATACTTTCAGAATAAAATTCCCCCTCTGGACTCTGGATGGATGAGGCAAAGCCTTCCTTTTCTGAATGGGGCCCAGTGAATAATTATAATTAAGTGAGAGAGAGAGAGAGTGTGGGTAGGTGAAATCAAAGCTGTGTCTCTGGGTTGGCGGGGATGAAGGGGGAGGTTGAGGACGTAGAACCCTACCAATGCTGTTAGTCCTGCCTAATATTTTGAGTTATCCAATGTCCTTAACTCAGGCATATGGGATAGAGACTGATGACCTTGGATGCAGAGCAGAGAGACAGGCTTCTTTTCCTCAGACCTGGATCCCTAGGGCAGGATGCTAAGGATTTCAGGCTGACTTATCCGGAATATCTTAGGTCAACCCTATCTCCATAAAAAAGTAGACACAAGGGAAAAAAGAAGTACAATTATGTGCAGGGCACATTCTCTACAATCTCTATTTTCCCAGAACTTCATTGCTTTTGCCCCTCCCAACCAATTTCCATTAGTGATTTCCAGATGTCAGTTAAGGAGCTGGTTTCCAGCTGGTAGAAAGCATTGCTCATTAACAATATTTACAAGACCCCAGGCCTTTGGATGACAAGTCACAGGGTTTCTGTCACCCTCCCAGCTGGAAGGTCTCCTCTAAATGACAAAGTTCCTGAAGTTTCTCCCTACACATCTTGGACAATGATAATGTTTCAAGATCACACTTTGGTTTTTTTTTACACTGTCTCAAATATTTGTGTCACTAATTCTATGGTTCCCCGTCAGTACGAAAGAAGCATCTGTCACAGAAAAGTGACTTGAGAGGAAAAGGGCACCCAGCTGCCATCTGTGTGTGTGTCTGGTGCTCCGTCTCCTGCCTGGAACCAGGGGGGTGAGAGCTGCGAGTCATCTTAGGGGTGATGTGTTCTCATTCATCCCAGCCTGCTCACCGACCCATCATTCACAATCATGCCATGGCCACACTCTTACGCTAAGTAATGGCAACATATTCTCCAAGTTCTCAGAACAGGGGCCTCCTTTTCACTTCCCTCTCTAAAAGCCTTATCTCCCGATATAGCCAGTCTTCTTCTGAGGTATGGGAGTTGGGCTTCAACCTATGTCACGAAGGCCACGTTTCCGCCCAGAAGAGTGAGCGTTCCTTTTCCTTTATTGCTGCTGATGTTGATGAAAAGGAGGGAGAGGAGAATGTACCCCAGAATTTTGGAGGAATATAAAACTTCAGGAACTATCCAGAGGTTAGCAACTAGAACCAAGAACATAACATAAGAAGAAAAGCTAAGAGAATTCAAATCACTGGGCCCGAAATAGAAAAGGGTGATTTTCTTTTATTGAAATACGCTTAATTGAAATATAGAGGCTTAAAAATACTTGCCATACAACTTGGATGTGCAGGGAAAGTATTTTCTTTGTGCTGTCGTCTTATTTGTTATTACTTGCTAGATAAAGAGGAGAAATCTAATCGAATGTCCAATCCAGCTTAAAATTTAGTTGGTTTTGTTGTTGTTGTTGTTGCTGTTTTTTTGGTTTTTGTTTTTTGTTGTCAGAGAGATCCCGTGGGGGGCAGGGAGGAACAGTAGAGGGAAAGAGAATCCCAAACAGACTCTGCACTGACCATGGAACCCAACATAGGGCTCTAACTCACGACACTGAGATCAGGACCTGAGCCGAAACCAAGAGTCAGACTCTTGATCAATGGCACCACCCAAGAGCCCCTTATAACTTAATTTAAAACTGATCATTTAATTGGTCCCTTTTGGGTCTTGTTCAGGATCATTCTCAAGGGGGTATGGCTCCCAATCACTTGTCCCTGGCTTCGCACCTCATCTCAGCTCCTTCTGGAGCTGTGGACCCTTCAGAGCTCTGCCCCAGCCTCCCTCTGCCATCCTGGTGCAGTGGGCATCAGGGCTGGCTTGCAGCCAATGGGAATGGAGGAAGCTTGGGACTACAGAGCAGTAGACTGACTCTCTCTCTCTCTCTCTGCCTGCCCAGTATGCAACCAGCCTTTTGTACCACTTTGGACTGCCCCCTCCACCCTTGGCTTCTGTCCCAGAACACAGCCTGCTGCCTGAGTTCTCCTCTCAGAGTCCTAAACAAACAGGGAGTGGAGAAGAAATCCATCTTCTAGGTGCCTCTTAGCGTATGGAAAACGCCTTTTAAAGGGACATCAGAGCACACATCTCACCACGTACCCTCTTAACTTGCTGCAGTTTGTGGTATCCTCTTCCCACAATGCCCCAGGACAAAAAGAAGAAGCAGATTCATTTACTTTCTCTGCTTTAAATTTTTGTGGCTTGAACCTAAACAGAATGTATAGACGGTTGGTTAAACCCAAATTGTAAACAGCATTATCTTCTCTGTCCTTTGAGAGAAACTCTGTGATCCTGACCAAATGGGAGCTGAAGTTATTTAGAAAAATCCTTTCTCAAATCTAGCATTCAAGTGGCTGTCTTGCTGTGAAGTCTTACTTTGATTTCAAAACGGAATACTACCTCTCTTTTGCTTTGAATTCCTTTAGGGACCATTATAACCGCTTCTCCAGACAAAAGGATTCCTTCAGCCAGTGGGGAGAAAGCAAAAAAGAAAAGTACATTAATCCCCCATTGATGACTCCCATTACAACAGTGCGTGTACTCCTTGATGGGCAAAGAAAATTCCCCCGAAGGTCTTGATTCATGATTTTTTTTTAAGGGAAGGAAAGGGAAAAGAAGGAAAGAAATCAATATTTTGAAAATTATCACTGATTTCCCCCTCTTTTGATAAGATAGAACAAGGAATGTTTGGGTTCAATCAAAATGGAAACTGTTTTGAGCAGTGAGAGAAGCTGAATGTGTCGCCATACTTGGGAACTGGAGTACAAAAGGGTAATTGTGCCAAAGATGGAGAGATGAACTAATTGACCCCTCCAAATCTCTTCTAGATCACACACCTGCTCGCCTATTCCCAAGAAGGCCCGGAGTGGACGTTGGAGCCATCTTTTCTTCTGGAGTCCAGTATAGGGGCATGGTCCAAGGAGCCGCACCCGGCATGGTTGCCTCTGTGAGAACAGGACCATGATGGGACCAGGAAGTCCTTGGTTCTGCAGAGTCTGTAAATCTTTCTGAGCCAGAGCACTGAAGCTCTGTGAACTTCAGGGGAGTCAGGGGCTTCTGGGAAGAAGCATGTCAGAAAGGCAACAGAGACTCATTTACCCTGGAGACGGAGACGTTGAGGGGACTTTGGGGAGAGTGAACCAACCCCACCAGAGGGCCTGTTCGGTGAGTCTATGCTTAAACAGGGTTCTTCTTTTTTTTTTTTTTTTTTTTGGTTAAGATTTTATTTATTTATTTGACAGAGAGAGAGAGAGATCACAAGTAGGCAGAGAGGCAGGCAGAGAGAGAGGGGGAAGCAGGCTCCCCACTGAGCAGAGTGCCTGATGCGGGGCTCAATCCCAGGACCCTGAGATTGCAACCTAGGCCGAAGGCAGAGACTTAACCCACGGAGCCACCCAGGTGCCCTTAAACATGGTTCTTGAGAAAAATGTCACTTTGTTTCTCCAAGCCTGTTTCCTCATCCATTGAAAGAGGGCATCAGTGCCTGCCTCCTATATTTATTGGGAGATTTACATGACAGAACACAGATCCAGCCCCTCACCCAGGGCCTGGCACATAGCGAGTTGTCAGTAAATGGTAGCTGGTTTTGTGACTACCATTGTTTTTAGTGAAACTCTTAAAAAAAAAAAAAATACAGGCAAGGCAGAGTAGAACATCCTGCACAAGGATCCTCTAGCATACAAAATAAACAAAAAATGGCTTTGTATGGCTCTTTTTTTCCCTCCTTCTGAATAAAACCAAGGGGCAAAGAGATGCGTCTGAAGTCGTAGCCCATGTGTCAAATAGGAACCTGATGTAACCCAGATCATCTGGGTTTTCACTGAGAAAATGACAAGTATATTTGACCCCACCCTGCAGGGGAAGGGTCAGATGCTAAGAACTCAGCCCCTCTACTGTACTCTCATGACCCCAGAAAAGTCAGAATCCTCAGGCTGAGTGATTTGGGGCAATGTATGCATGATACTGAGTGGGAGGACTCCAGGGTGAGTGGAGAATGGAAAATTCCTATTTTTTTTATTGTGCTTCATAACTGGTGGGTTAAAAATGAGCATAAGAAATAGAAATAATGCATACCAGAATTAGGGGTGGAAGAACCAGGGAAGTCATGGATGTATGAAGTAAAATCAAAAAGAAAAAAAAAAGATAATTCAAGTCAGAACCGTAATCACAATGATTCAGCAGCTCTAGGAAACTTTACAGTCAACACCCCTGTGATTTTCCAGATAAGGAAACTGAGGCTCATAAAGTCAGATTACTTGCCCAAGTCCACAGTGAACAAATCTGGGCCTCTCGACTTCAGTCTGGCACTCTTTCCACATCCAGGGATTATAGAGAAGACCCTGAGAGGAAAGAACCAAGAAGGAAAAAAAAAATCAGGTCATTTCTAGCCAAATCCCAAGATCTATGATTGGTTAGCTGGCCGCTTACAGCTTCACGTAAGGAAACTTGACACCAGCAGCCACCTCCAGGAGAAGGCCCTGGGGTTGGAGGCCCAATGTTAAAACAGCAAGAAGTTGGAGTTGAGCAATGGATGGCAGGACTCCAGGTCCCAGAAGGGAGCCCATGCACCTGTTTGGGTACCGAAGCATGACAGGACTTGGGCAGGCCCAACCCCAACAGGAGAGAAGCCAGAGGAGGGCTGAGCAAAGTGCCTGGTTGAAAAACTCACTTTACGTCACTCTCTACATTTCAGTGGCCCATCTTTCTTCCTTTCTTCCCTTCTTTCTTTCCTTCTTACTCTCTCTCTTTTTCATTCTTTTTTTTCTCTCTCTTTCATTCTTTCCTTCTTCCCTTCCTCCCTCTGTTTTTCTTTCTCTCTCTTTCTCTCTTTCTTCCTTCCTTCCTTCCTTTCCTGCCCAGCATCTAAATCCTCCTTCTTAATGTTGAGGACCCCCCCAACTGTGAGTCAGAGCTGGTGCTCCTCACACCAGCGCCCCAAGAGTCAACAACGGGACATGAATCCAGTGTAACTACACTGTAACTTCTGGTTGCTAGCCAATGTGTGCGTAGTACAGCAAAAAAGAAGAAATTCTTGCCCTCCTTATTCTTGACCACCAAAGGAACCACACAAGTTAGGAACACCACCACCCACACTTTGAGTTATGTGAAGTCACAGAAACAGTGGCATTGGATCCATGGTGGCCGCTGAGGTGGTCTAGCATTAAGATTCATGTCCATGGTTGGTGATGGTGGTGGTATGCTGGCCACATTTGAGTCTGCTGCCCAGCCTCCCTGGCCTCCAGGCCTGCTTCTCCTTCCTTCTTACAGATTCTGTGAGCAACCTTCCATGAACTCACTTTCCTCCATTGTTGGCCAGCATTCAACTACAGATACCAGGCCCACACAGGCACCATTCCTCACCTGTGACAGCAGAAGCCAAGAAGTTTTAGAAGGCTAGGCTCAGCCCGACGGTGACTCTTATGAAGGTAGTTGTGGGAGCACAATGGAGGATAAAAAGATTCACAGTGGAACACATGTGGTGGAAACACATTCACGTTCAAGGCTTAGAACCTCACCCAGAGTCACTCAGGTAACTAAGTGACAGATTTCAATGGAAGCCTTTGGGTTTAAGTGAACTTTGAAATGTCAGGAAGAAAAGAGGCTTTGGCTCCTTCTTAAAAGAGGCATTAGATGCTAAAGGTCTGGTCTGGATTATATAATCTAAACCAAGGACTTCCTCAGCTCCGCAAACAATGAGGCATTGATCGAGGAAGAAAGGGAGTTGAGAACCGTTTCCTGATTAGAACAAGGAAGACAACCCCTGATTTGTAAGCCACACTGAGAAAGTTACGTAGCCACACTGGGTCCCTGCTTTTCCATGTTGTTCCTAAAAGAGGAAAAAGGGAGAAATCCATGCCGGATTTGGGGAAATACCTTCTGATCGTCCATTGGGTTCTCATTGTCTCAATCCATGCCCTAGGCTCATTTTTCCTTCTTTGCAACAAGCCCCAGAGACTTCCATTTCCTACCTGCTCTTTCCTCTGGAGTTTTGTTTTTTTGTGTGTGTGTGTTTATTTTTTTTTATTTTGTTTTGTTTTGTTTTGTTTTAAGATTTTATGTATTTATTTGACAGGGAGAGAGGGAACACAAGCAGGGGAGTGGGAGAGGTAGGCTTCCCGTGGAGTGGGGAGCCTGATGTGGAGCTCAGTCCCAGGACCTTGGGATCATGACCTGATCCGAAGGCAGATGTTTAATGACGGGAGCCACCCAGGTGCCCCTCCTCTGGAGTTCTTAGCACTCCTCCATCCTACCCCAAAATGGCTACAGAAGAAGAACATCTCATTCCAGCTGCCCCCAAAGACATATATACAAGCCCTGATTCTCTTAAGGATTTTCTTCCTAAGAAACAAACAGGGGACAACAAAAATACAAAGAGGTGGTTCATTACAAAGCTTAAGACTCTTACAAGGTTTCCATAGTCCTTACAAGGTTCCTTTGCGTGCTGACCAAAGCTAAAATGTCCCAGGCATTTCTTTCTCACCAGGACTGCCTCAGCAGGTGTTCCCCATTTTCTATTCCCAACACCCTCTGAATGTTATTAATGGGACTGAAGCCAACCGAGATTGAGTAACTTTTCCAAGGTCAGTTGGTAGTTAGCGGCAGAATTGGAATTTGAACCCAAGCCTGTCTGACTGTATCTGCTGCTTTTTTCTACATTTTAGTTCAGCTTTCTAATGCCCACTTCCATCCTTGCCCCTTCTTCCTGTCCCCTTCGCCCTTATAAATTATTTCTCTTAATTTCTGATTTATCTTTCTAGTGTTTCTTTCTGAAAATATACATACATACACATGCACACACACAGATTAAAGCTGGTACTATTTATACCATGCCCAGCTGAATGCCTACTCTGTCTTAAAAAAAAAAAAAATCAATTTAGGGACACCTGGGTGGCTCTTTGGTGAAGAGTCTGACCCTTGATTTCAGCTCCGGTCATGATCTCAGGGTTGTGAGAACGTGTCTGGTTCCACACTAGTCATGGAGCCTGCTTAAGATTCTCTCTCTCCCTCTCCCTCTGCCACCCACCCCCACCTTTACCCCAACCCTCATGCATGCACACACTCTCTTGCTCTCTTAAAAAAAAAAAATCAGTTTACAAAAAACATTGCAATTTAATCAGAAGAAAAGAGCCTAATAGGAGGGGACTGGGAGAAGCGAATGCTCTTTTAGATGGTTGAAAACAGACACCTAAGAATTTTCCAACATTGCCCAAAACTCCCCTATAGTTTTAGCACTTGGATATCAGAAGCAAAAATTGTGAATACATTGGAAGCATCCCTAAAATAAAATAGAAATCAAGTATAATCCTAGTAAGAGCCGGGTGCCCATGTGGCCAAGTCTGTGCACAGAGCCACAACTCAGAAAGCCTGCTACTTTCAAACCGAAAGTAATGAAAGCTAAATTGTAATCTTTGTTCATACCCTTCAACAAATATCAGCAGAAACCTCATTCACAAGCCTCAGCAAACGTCTCGAATCCAAATTCTCTCCATATTCAGTCCATATTTTTTTCTCTCTCCCCTCCCTTTCTCCCTCTCCCCTAGCTCAGATCAGTTCAGCTTCTGGTGCTAAGCCTTCCATGCTTTCTTCCGACTTCTTAGATCCTGTCTCCTCTACCTATCTCCTTACTCCTTCTAGAATCTGGGAGATGGAGCTGGCAAGGATTCCTCTTGCGTGACTGGAGAAGGATGACTTTTTAGGAATACTTATGTGCTGAGAAAGAATTGCTTGTACACCCAAGTCAAGTCATCTTCGGTAACAGTTGCAGTTTAGTGGAGAAACCCACCAGGTATGTCTCTGATAAGGAAAAAGAAATCACATCAATTATTTGAATAAGGAAACTTTGACATAAAGGACTATTGCCTAATACTAATAGAAGGTGACTAACTACTACAAGGAGTAAGAGATGCCCCTAAGGGGTTCAGCAGGAACCAGCTGCAATAAAAAGAAGCTTCTAGGGGCACCCAGGTGGCTCAGTGAGTTGAGTAACTGGGTCTTGGTTTCGGCTCAGGTCATGGCGTCAGGGTCCTGGGATTGAATCACATTGGGCTTGGTGCTCAATGGGGAATCTGCTTAGGATTCTCTCCCTTTTCCTCTGTTCCTCTCCCCACTCACACTCTCTCTCTCTCTCAATAAATAAATATTTTTAAAAAAGAAGAAGAAGAAAAAGAAGCTTCCACTTTTAAGCTGAAGGAGCCTGGACAAAGGGCTTGGGAGACCCTCTTGAAAGAGGAAGAGGCTGCTCTAAGAACACCAGCCTGACAGGGTGAGGAGACCCAGGCTAGAGCTGTCCGCAGAAGAGGCTCTCTAGTGTCAGAGATCGTGGGCAGACTAAAGCTGCTGGAAAGTCACAGTAGGGAGAGCAAGGGGCTAGGGTGCTCCCAAAACTTGTCTCCTTGGGCTGGGGGGTTGCCATGTTGACTAAGAACAATGGAGGGAACTAGAATGAATAACAACTAGAAGGGAGCGCTCTTTCTGTGGATAGGTCCTCTCAGTGTCACTCCAGTGCCTTATTGAAGAAACCTAACATTCTGCCAGCTGGCAAAGGAGAAATTTTATAGGGTCCAGTTCTGATAACACGAAGCTGTATAAAGAAGGT
The DNA here is from genome assembly GCF_009829155.1 of Mustela erminea. Taxonomy (NCBI): domain Eukaryota; kingdom Metazoa; phylum Chordata; class Mammalia; order Carnivora; family Mustelidae; genus Mustela; species Mustela erminea. Next base: position 131,037,758 of record NC_045615.1, on the reverse strand, counting down.
TGAACTTGGAACAGAAAGACAATAAACTGATAAAAGGCACAGGCCCTGGCCAATCAGGGGATGCCAGCTATAAACAACCAGTATAAACCTACTGGTTCGTTTTAGGTGAGTACCCAAAGTTGTGCAAAGATGTTATATTTCTCTAGACTCTGTTTCAGCTTTCTGCTGTGTCCCTAGAGAGTGCATGATAGAAAAACCTGGGATACAGGCTATAGCCTGTTCTCAAAAATCAGAAAGATCCAGGGGTGCCTGTGCGGCTCAGTTGGTTAAGCCTCGGACTCTTGGTTTTGGCTCAGGTTGTGATCTTGGGGTCCTGGGTCAAATGCTGCATCAGGTTTGGCACTCAGTGCACTGTCTGCTTAAGATTCTCCCTCTCCCTCTGCTCTTCCACTTGTGCTCTCTCTCTCTCTCTCTCTAAAATAAATAAATGAATCAGAAAGATCCAATACAAACAGGGCAGGCAATGGGGAAGCAAGGTATCCAAAGGATAATTTTTTTTTAAGATTTCATTCATTTATTTGATAGAGACAGAGAGTGAGGGAGAGAGCAAGCAAGCACAAGCAGGGGGAGCAGCAGAGGGTGAAGGAGAAGCAGGCTCTCTGCTGAGCAGCAAGCATGACTCAGGGCTTACAGGACCCTGGAATCTTGACCTAAGCCAAAGGCAGACGCTTAACGGTTGAGCCACCCAGGCGACCCTCCAAAGGATAACTTTTTTATTGCAAATATTTATAAAGTACCAATTATGAGCTAGACATTGTACTTGATAATTTATATGCATTTTTAAATTTAGGGCTTATAACAGTCTTAGAAGGCTGGTGTTATTCCTGTCTTTTAGGTGAGAACACTGAGCTTTGCAGAGGTTAGCTAAGTTCGTGAAGTCACATAGCTAGTGTGGTGGAAAAGGGATGTGAGCTCAGGTCAGCTTAATCATCACCAAAGCCTGATGGAGCTATCTTTTCTCAGAGAGATGTGTTAGGTTGCTTTAGTTCTGTAAGCTGTTGCTTTATATATAGGAAGATAGCCTACTTGTCAATGATTGTTGATATAGGTCTTATAACCAGCATCTAATGTCCTCCTTTATCCTTTATGAACATTTTCTTTTTTTTTTCCTTATGATCATTTTCAACTTAGATTCTATTTATCCATTATTGAAATCACTATCCCGCCTTTCCTTTGGCTTCCTTGTGGGTGTTTTCCCATTCTTTATTTTCAAGTTCTCCATATCCTTTCAGTGCAAAAAAAAGGCCTCTGCGGACAACATATTACTGGATGGAGGGGAGGAGTATGTTTTGTTGTTACCATTTTAAAAGTTCAATCTAAGAGGGAGCCTGGGTGGCTCAATGGGTTAAGCCTCTGCCTTCAGCTCAAGTCATGGTCTCAGGGTCTTGGGATCGAGCCCCACATCGGGCTCTCTGCTCAGCGGGGAGCCTGCTTCTTTCTCTCTCTCTCTGCCTGTCTCTCTGCCTACTTGTGATCTCACTCTCTGTCAAATAAATAAATAAAATTAAAAAAAAAAAGAAAGAAAGATGCTCTATTAAAATAAAGGTTCAATCTAAGAGTCTCTCACTTCTTATCTTTGATTCTAAGGTCTGTACACTTTAGAATCAGAATGCACACTGTATGTTTGCTCAGAGAAACCTGCAGGTGGTTGGGAAGATTCGTAAGCAAAGACAAAATTACTCAGACAGGAGACCAGCAGTCAGTATATGGGTGCCATGCCCCACAAAGGAGGACCTCAACTTTCCAAGAACTAGAATAATAAGCAGGAAAATGATGAAGCAGGAAAAAGAGAACCATGAGCCTCTTCTTAGAATAGGGGGTGCAGGTTGGGATTCTGAGCATGGAGTCACAAGGAAATTTAGGGTTATCAGAACCAGAAACAAGAAAAATGAAGTAAAGAAGATGAAAACACATGGTGTTTACAAATATTAATATATTTATTATTCCATATCCCAATATCATGTTGGCTTTTTTTTTTTTTTAGCAGATGTGCTAAATGACTTCTTCCAGCAATGTATCCCCCCAAAATTGCTTCCTTCTTTCAGTGTTTGTGTTTTTTCCATCTCTGTTCTTCTAGTGGGTGTATTTGAGGGTAAATCAAATCCCTTTAAAACAACTGAACAAAAATAGCTTCCAACACAATATAAATCTGGCAATTACTCTTTCCTGAAGGATTGAATTACTTAACCACCTTTCTCTTCCCAGGTCTTCTCCCTGTCATCAAAGGCACTCCTCTGCAAAAGGGAATGAAGTCATCAAACACCATACTTGGAGATCTAGTCATCACGGAAAAAGAAGCGCAAAGATTGTCAATAGGACAGTCTCAAAGGGCCATCCATTTGACTCATTTATTATTTTCCTTTGCTAGTCACCCAGATTATTCAATGTGCCACAGATTGAAAGTCTGGAGTTCTATTGACTCTCGCTTTGGTTCACTAACTATGGAAAAGTTGTCTTGCCTCCTTTGACCCCTGGATAAAATCCCGTACATCCAGAGAGCACTTTCCAGGTATGAAACACCTCCACATCTGTCATGTCTTGTGACGCCTCCTACTGCTCACTAACCTGGAATTTTACAGGCCAAGAATGCAGAATGGCGTTAAAGGTTACAACTCGTCAGTGATGGAACTGGAACTCAAATCCAGTTTCTGACGTCAAGTTCAGTTCTCTTTTTACTTTTCATTGTTTCCTCCTCCCTTCATTGATCATGTTCTCTATTCTACCTCAGCCACTGCCACGGTCAGACCTTAGACCTTGTCATTACAATAACCCACTTATAGGTTATCAACTACCACCACTTTTTTTTAAAGATTTATTTGTTTATTTGAGAGAGAGAGTGCACAAGTGGGAGGGACAGAGGGAGAGGAAGAGAGAATCCCAAGCAGACTCCCCACTGAGCATGGAGCCCTACAACCAAGGGGCTCCATCTCACGACCTTGAGATACGACCTGAGCCAAAACCAAGAGTTAGTCACTTAACCAACTATATCACCCAGGTGTCCCACAACCACAACCAACTTTTATTTTTCCAGCTCATTCCCTTTGACACTGACTCCCACCTTTCTTTGATCCCATCAGGACATATAATCCATTAGTCTTGCCTCTTCACCCCATTTTCTTGCTTTCCAACATTCCCAGCTCAGGGTCTGCAGAATATCTTTGTCATCATCCCCTTTAGCTCCCTTGCCTCCATTTCCTTCCTGGGAAAATCTAATTTGCCACCAACTTGGCAATTGAATGTGGCCAAAGATACACATAAGCACACACACATACCATAAATTCATTATCAATCTCTGAGGCTTTCCTTCAATAAATAGCCTCCCTCTTCCCCATCAGGTTCTCAACAAGTTGAAGAATAATACAAAGTAAATGGCGAGGCCAAGCATCGGCTTTATTGTGAATAAAGACCAGATTAGAGGATAGGTGTTAGGTCCGTTGGTCAAGGTACCAAGTCCTAGTACCCATCCAGCTCCAGCAGCAGGAGCAGCAGCAGCACTGGACTAGTGCTCTACCCTCGATTATTGCTTTAATCCAGCCACTCCTCACTATCTTTTTTTTTTTTTAAGATTTTATTTATTTATTTGACAGAGATCACAAATAGGCAGAGAGGCAGGCAGAGAGAGGAAGAAGCAGGCTCCCCACTGAGCAGGGAGCCCGATGCGGGGCTCGATCCCAGGACCCTGAGATCATGACCTGAACCGAAGGCAGAGACTTTAACCCACTGAGCCACTCAGGCACTCGCGTTCCTCACTATCTTAATCACTACACTGGGTCCAGGCGACCATCGACTCTGCCCTGGAATCCTGCAGTAGGCTCCTAATTGTCTCCAGGCAGCTACTCTCACCCCCACTCCTCTTTTCTCATCCAAAGAGCCAGAGTGAGTCCTTTATATCAGTAGTTCTCAATCTTTGCTTGACATTAAAATCATCTGGGCAGGTTTTTAAAGTCTTGGCTACCGATTCCTCACCAATTAATTCAGAGTTGGGGCTGAGACCTGGCCTTGTGATCTTGTAAATCTTCCCCAGAGATCCACTGGACCACAAGGTTGAAAACCAGCGCAGTCAGATGTATCATTCTTCTGCTCTCACCACTCCCCACACGACTTCCCTCTTCACCCAGAGTGAAAAGGCCTGCTGAGCTGCTCATGAGCTGACTTTCCTGGAACTCCCCAAGTTCATCTCCAGCACGACTGGCCTTCCTGCTAGTCCCCAAACACGCTGAGAGAGCTTTTCCTGGGGGATCTTTACACTTGCTGGTCTTTTCACTGTCTAGAGAGCCTTTCCTCAAGATAGCCACATCCCTCACTACACTTCCTTCAGGTCTCTGTTCAAATACCTCTTTATTAAGAGTTCTTTTGCAAGTGCTCAACTTAAAGAAACACACACACACTTGACCCCAGTGGTCTCAGTCTCCATGACTCTGCTTCATTCTTACCCATGGCACTATTGTCTCTCACCCCCTTGAAAGAAGCTCCTTCAAGGCAGAGATTTCCTCTGGTTTGCTCACAGATACATTCCCAGCACCTTGAACAGTGCCTGACACAGCAGGGGAACTTAATAGCTGTGAATGAAGGAATGAGTGAGTGAGTGAGCTTCTCTGCAAATGTTGGCTGCACCACGCTCTCTTCTTGCTGTAGGAAACTGAACAGGTTACCATCAACCAACATATGTCGAACTGAGGATACCAGGTATGACTTTTGACTTGCTTAAGAAAAATATGAGTAGATGGGAAAAAGAACCCCTCTCCTCTCTTTTTTATTTCCCCAGCCCTCCCAGCATCTCTGAAACGAACTCTCAGCAAAGTAACCTGAATTAAGCCTGAGCGTTCCCACTAGGGAGGTGCCCTGCCCAGTTTGGCTGGGAAGAGAAACACTATGTCAGGGTGTCTGTGGACCAGCACCATTGCAAGACACATCCTGCAGAACTTCTCTCCACGTTGGAGGAAGCCATACAATCTCAGTCCAAAGCAAAATCAACAATGGAAGAAGGGAGGATCAGAACCAGAAACCACAATGGGTCATCCTGTGCCTGTCGTTACCAGAATAAGTAGGTTTCGGGTTTGCAAAGGGAGGGAGGCAGAGGCAGAATGAAAATGAGGAAATTGATTTTCTAAATACATTTTTCTTATAAATAAATGCTGAATAAATCTAGGAAAATCTTAAAAGTAAAATAAAGCAAATGGCACATTTTCACAATCCCACTACCCAGACGTAACAAGTGCTCAAATTTTTATGAGTTTTTTTATATCTCCTTCCTATGTACTTTTTGTCACTCATGTAAAAGAACATAATGGTTTCCCTTTCATTGGCCAAATTTCTGATCATTTCCATAGAATACTGCTCCAAAGTTTGCATCCAAACAGATGATAACTAAAAAAATTTTTTATTCAAGTCTAATTAACATACCGTGTTATATTAGTCTCGGGTATACACTATAATGATTAAATAATTCTCTGCATCACACAGTGTTCCTCGTGGTAGGTGTATACTCTTTTATTTTTATTTTATTTTATTTATTTATTTGACAAACAGAGATCACAAGTAGGCAGAGAGGCAGGCAGAGAGAGAGAGAGGAAAGCAGGCTTCCTGCTGAGCAAAGAGCCTGTTGCGGGGCTGGATCCCAGGACCCTGAGATCATCATCTGAGCTGAATCGAAGGCTTAACCCACTGAGCCACCCAGCCACCCCAATAAGTATACTCTCAATCCCCTTCACTTATCTCAATCATTCCCCCCACCCACTTCCCCTCTGGCAACCACCATTTTGTTCTCTATAGTTAAAAGTCTAGGTTTTTGTCTCTTTTTCTCTTTGTTCATTTGTTTTGTTTCTTAAACGATATGATATTGTCTTTCTTGGAGTGACTTACTTCATTTAGCTTTATGTCCTTTAGACCTATCCATATTCTTGTGAAGGGCAAGATCTCATTCTTTCTTTATGGTAGCGTATTATTACCTTGTGTATGCACACCACTTGGTCTTTATCCAGCCCACAATCGTTTTTAAGTCACTTAGAGATGTGTTGCCTAATAGCTTGCCAAAGAGGTTTACTAATTTACGCTCCCTCCAGCACGCCATGAGAATACATACCTCACCGGGTTTCACCTGGCCTCACCTGACAAGTCCTGACCAAAATCACCGTGAAAACATTTCAATCATGACAGGGTGAAAGATCCAACCAACCCGCACTACCTTCTGACTTTCCAGAGAGGCAATGAAAAGGCAAGGGATAAAATCTGACAGGTTAAGGTGCCCTCTCAGCCTAAAAAAAAATTTAAAAAGTGCTGATCGTGCCCTGCCTTGGTCTTTTCTAACCTCGATTAACTGCCTCTCAGTTCTCTAATCAGATCCATGACCAATCAATTCCGTGCCCCCCAGGGCTTCTCTTTCCCCCTAAAAATCATCTTAAGCTATCCCCGTCTTTTTCTGTAATTTCCCTGCTTTCGGGACCTGGGAGTCACCGAGCTCAGAGCCCACTGCCCTGCCCACAGCAGCGTGGTCAGCGGCTCTCACCTCCCTCCCCTCCCCCTCCCGGCTCGCACGCCTCCTTGCTCCTCTCCCTGCCATCTGGAGATTGGGAGTAAGTATGCCAGCATGCCTCAGGGCTTTTCTTCTGTGGGTGTGTATGCGTGTGCGTGTGTTTCAGGACTCAAAATGCTTCAGAGATCACAGTGATGACGAAGGTGGGACGGTCACTGCTCTCTGGAGCGAGCCTGGCCTCGACTCAACATTCCATTCACTGTGCTCAGCGGCTGCAGACGCTTGGCTTCGTAAGCCTCCCAGCGACCCTATGGGGTAGCCATTACACCCTAGTACACCCGTTTCACAGGTTAAGGAGACTTAGGGGAAGAGGTTTGATTGAGATCCCTGAACCTGTGAAAGCAGAGCCGTGACCGGAGTGCAGAGATGGGATTTTTCCACCTTCCGTGTTGGGTTTTCGACGTAGCCCCGTCAAGCACTCACACTCTTCACTCGCCCATTCCTTTCCTAACGTAACAACAAGAGTATCTTGAAATCAAGTCTCTTTCCCTTCCAAGGGTTTCTCAGATCCTGGGGAATGGGGGATGCCGTCCCCTCGGTATAGAGGCTGCTGAAGGCTGCTTCGTCCACTGGTCCTGCCTTCTCCTTACTTGGTCCAGGCGGCGGGTCACCCTAAACACGACTTCTTTCCCCCCTGCCCTCCCGCCTCCTGACTCCACTACAGCCAGAGCTGAATACCGATCGCTTTGCTGAGAACAGAACAGCAGGGATTGAGATTGGCTGTTGGACTTGACTGTTGAGAAATCTGTCGATGAGACCCCAGAGCGGAGTGGATTTGAGTGCGGGGCCCGCGTCCTGGCTCCACCACCGAGTTCCTAAAGGCGGGGCCCTCCTGCGACCTTCCCGTGGCCTCGGGGCTGATTGGTTAGAATCCACTCCCGCGTCTTTTCGGATGGGTCAGGTTCTGTTGCTGTCTCTTCTGAGTATTTGCTACCAACATCCCGCAGGTGGTTAAACGTTTGACTGTCGCTCTCCTAATCGGTGCGTAAATTCCAGCCCGTTACTTAAGCATTTTTGTGCCTCAGTATCCTCATCTTTTTGCCCGAGACAAAAGCTGGGATTGGGGTAGGGGAGGCTACTTATCTCAATGACTGGCATCTGAAGATAGCTAGCGGGGCGCCAGGGTGGCTCAGTCGTAAGGCGTCTGTCTGTCTGCCTTAGGCTCAGGTCATAAGCCCGGGGTCTTGAGATCAAGCCCCGCATGGGGCTCCCTGCTCCACGGGAGGCATGCTTCTTCCTCTCTCACTGCCCCTGCTTGTGTTCCTGCTCTCGCTGTTTCTGTCTCTCTCTCTCTCTCTGTCAAATAAATAAATAAAATCTTATAAATAAATAAATAAATAAATAGCTAGAGGGAAGCTTAGAAAGTGAGAGAACTCACATTGATACTGACGTAGACAATCATTCATAAAAACCCAACACCTATGGAGTAGGACTGGGCCCTCGATGGCGCCATAAAAAACAAAAAAACAAAAAAAACCTAAGCCCATGTGACTGCTGACCATTGCAATTTTATGAGACTTGGACATATGTGCTATAAAAATTCCTTACAGTCTCTTTTTGCAGATAAACAGCTTGTTGTCATCGGCCCGGGTGAGCAAGTTTCAGATAAGCGAGCTTCAGAGCGGGCTCTGGCTAAGATATGGGAAGATTTCCTGGGAAACTGTCAGAATTATGAAAAACTGCTGCTTTGAGGCTAAACTTGCACCAGAAGAAGAACTCAATAGATCTACCTACATAATAATCTAAAAACTATTTTGTTTAAAAAAATCACAAAAATACTAACCACAAACTAAAAATATATGTCACAACACATGGCAAAGAGTTTAATTTCTTTAATATATAGCTCATACTCATTAGCAACATTTGAAGGAGAGGCAGTGCGGTAGTATGGAGAAAACATTGTCCGTTGGACCTTAATTTTTTTTTAAGAATTTTATTTATTTATTTGACAGACTGAGATCACAAGTAGGCAGAGAGGCAGGCAGAGAGAGAGGAGGAAGCAAGCTCCCTGCTGAGCAGAGAGCCTGATGTGGGGCTCGATCCCAGGATCCTGAGATCATGACCTGAGCCAAAGGCAGAGGCTTAACCCACTGAGACTCCCAGGTGCCCCATTGGACCTTAATTTTAAAAAATGTTCAAAAACATATAAATAAAAATGACCAAAGAACATGAATAGATAAAACATAGAGGAATAAATATAAATCACTAAAAACCTTTTGGAAAAAAATATTTTCTGTCTTTGATAACTAAGTAAATTTTAATTAAAATATTAATTAAAAATTAAAACATTATTAAAAATACTTTGCCTGTCAATCATTTATTCATAGTCATTGTATATTTGAAAACTGTAAGAGAGTAGATCTTCCAAGTTCTCATCACAAGGAAAAAAGTTAGAGCTGTGTGAGGTGATGGATATTAAGGACTCACTGTGGTGAACATTCTGCGTTATATACAATTATCAAATCATTATGTTGTACACCTGAAACTAATATGATGTTGTATGTCAATTCTATCCCAATGAAAAATCATTTATTTGTTCATTGAACAATAAATTCTGAGCACGCACTACATGAAGACACTATTCAGACCCTGGAGCGAACAAAGCAAACATGAATTCCGCCATCTTGGAAACTGCATGTCTAGTGTGAGAGGCAGACCAAAATAAACAAACAAATAAATAAAATATATAGTATGTTAGGTGGTCGTAAGTGCTAAAAAGGAGAGCAGAGCCAGGGAGTGGAGGGCCTTAGGATGGGGAGTGGGGAGAGCTCTTCAAGATAGGGTGGCTGGGGATGAGTAAGTAGCTGAAAGGGAGGAAGGAGGTTTCTGGGGAAAGGGCTCCTCCACAGAGATGCCAGAAAGCACAAAGACCCTGAGGCAAAATGTGATTGCTTGTGTGCAAGGAACAGCAGGAAAATTAAGTGGCTAGAAGAGAAAGAGCAAGGGAGACAGTGCTAAGAGTAAGGGAATGAGACTCAGGCGCTACAGGGCGCTGTGAGAACTTTAGCTTTCACTTGGAAGAAAATGGGAAGCCAGGCAGGGGTTGGGGAGAGAATGATGCAATCCGGTATGCCTGTTTGCTAGCGCTGCCATTACAAAATACGCACAGACTAAGGGGCTTACAAGACAGAAATGTCTTTCCTCACAGTGCTGGAGGCCAGAGGTATAAGATCAGGCAGTGCGTTGGCTTGGTTTTTCCCTGAGGCCTCTCTCCTTGGTTTGCAGATGGCTGTCTTCCTGTGTCCTCACATAACCTATCCTCTGTGTGGGCACATCCGTAGACTTTCTCTGTATATCCAAGTCTCCTCTTCTTTTAAGGACACCAATCAGATTGGGTTAGGGCCCACCCTAATTCTCATTTCATCTTAGTCCCTTCTGAAAAGACTTTATCTCCAAATACAGTTAAATTCTGAGGTGCTGGGGGTTAGGACATACGAATTTGGGGTGGGGGAGCGATTTACCGAATTCAACCCATAACAACTGATTTACATTTTAACAGCATCATTCTCCCTGCTGGGTTGAGAATAATTCTAAAGGCAGGAGACAGGAGAGCATTTAGGAGGTTATCACAACAACCCAGAGAAGAGATAACAGGGTCATGGTAACGGACATGGTGCAAAAGGATTGGATTTGGATCATTTTGAGGATGGATGGAGCTGACCGGATTGACTGACAGATTGCACTCTGGATGGGAGAAGAAAGAGGAGTCCAGGATAACGCCAAGGTTTTTAGCTTGAACAACCAGGAAAAGGGAGTTCCTGGTTATTGATGGGAGAAAAAGGTACAGGTGTGAGTAGGGGGGGTGGGGGTGTGTTAGCAAAATCTCTGTATGGTATTCGGACATGTTAAGCTTGAAATACCCATTAGACATCCAAGTAGAGAGGTGTGAAAGTCGTGGGATCCATGAATCTAATGTTCAGGGGAAAGATCAAGGTGCACATAAACATTTTTGGAGTTAATAGTTTATTTTATTTTAGATTTTTAAATTTATTTGACAGAGAGAGAGTGTGTGCAAGCAGGGGAAGTGGGGGGAGGGAGAAGCAGGCTCCCCGCTGAGCAAGGAGTCTGATGTGGGGCTCCATCTGAGGACCCTGAGATCATGACCTGAGCTCTTCAGCTCTTCAGACGCTTAACTGACTGAGCCATCCAGGTGCCCCAGGTTAATAATTTTTTTTTGAAATTTTGAATAATTTTTTTGAAGATTTTGTTTATTTGAAGGCACCTGGTTGGCTCAGTCGGTTAAGCGTTTCCTTTGGCTCAGATTGTGATCCAGGGTCCTGGTATCGAGTCCTGCATCAGGATCCCTGCTCAGCAGGGAACTTACTTATTATTTCCCCAGCTCCTGTGCTACCTCTCACTATCTCTGCCTCAAGTAAAAATAAATAAAATCCTTTAAAAATTATTCATTTATTTGAGAGAGAGAGTGTGTGTGTATGTATAGGGAAGGGGAGGAACAGAGGGGAAAGCAGATTCCCTGCTGAACAGGGAGCCCAATGTAGGACTTGATCCCAAGACCCTGGGATCTTGACCTGAGCCAAAGGCAGATGCTTAATGAAATGAGCCATCCAGGCGCCCCTGCAGTTAATAATTTTTAAACACTTGAGACTTACTTGAGGTCACCAAGAAAGTGAGTGTCAATAGAAAACAGTAAATTTATCATTGTCCGTGGGGATGCACTGAAAGGGACATTCAGATACACTGTTGATGGGCGTACCAACTGACCCAGCAAGCCACACAAGCACCTTGGCAGTATGTCTCCAGGACCTTAAAAACAGTTTTGGTCGGTGTTCATCCTTCCTTTGACCACCCAGCATCTAAACCGCCTTCCTAATAAAATAGAATGTACTTCCCACCACCAAAGTCAAACTTGCCAGATACTTCCTCTCCTGGTCTCCCTCATGGCCCATGGTCAAGGCTTCGCCTGTCAGATATGCCGGCCCAGACCTGGAACCAGCGCTGTCAATGTATGAAAGTGAGAACTTGACCGACCACTTGCTGGCAAACATGGCAGCAACAGAAGTTAGTTCTGGGGCCTGTGTCCACTGTCCAAGTTCTGCGACAGCCATGCTACAAGGGGCAGAGTGGGCACCCTGTAGTAACGGTCATGTTGAACTTCTGTGTCCACCCCTGTGGTACAATCCGAGGCATCGTTCCCAGCTGGGAACTCTGAGCCTGGTTCACTTGTCCCAGAGACTCTGTGTATTGATTCACTGGTCTCTCAATAAAGCAAAATTACTTAAGGGAGTTAGTTGGGGGGGAGGGGGTGGGCAAAAATGTGTGGAATATATCAATAGATACAAACTTCCAGTTATAAAATAATTAAGCCATGGAGCTGTAATGTAGAGCACGGGGAATACAGTCAATAATACTGTATTAACTTTGTGTGGTGACAGCCTTATTGCCGTGATCAATTTGAATTGAATTTAAATAAAAAATTTTAAAAATACATAAAAACATGGGACAACTGGGTGGCTCAGTCCATTAAGTGTCTGCTTTCAGCTCAGGTCATGATCCCAGGGTCCTGGGATGGAGTCCCACGTGGGGCTCCTTGCTCAGCAGAGAGCAACTTCTTCTGCCCCTCCCCCCACTCATGCATGTGTGTACGTGCTCTCTTTCAGACAAATAAAATCTTAAATAAATAAATAAATAAATTTCTGCATATTATCCCCCCCATCATGTATTACCTTTTCTATCATTTTTTTATTGTGGTAAAATACACATAGCATACAATTTACCATTTTAACCATTTTTTAAGTGTACAGTTCAGTAGCATTAAGTACATTCACGCTGTTGCACAATCATCACCATCACTCCTCTCTAGGAATTTTTTCCATCTTTCCAAACTGAAACTCTGAACCCATTCAACATCCCCTCTCCTCCAGCCCCTGGCAACCACCACTCTACTTTCTGTGTCTATGAATTTGACTACTCTTAGTAGGTCATATTCATAAGCGAAACCATACAGTTTTTGTCCTTTGAATTATGAATTACTTCTTACATTAAAAAAAGAGCTCGCATTTACTAAGATAAAATTAAACTCATAAGAACCAGTTCAACATGGTTGAAACCCCATGATTCATAATAAACAGTTCAAAAGTGGCTTAAACAGCTTACTGAATGAATGTCTCAGCATGACAAGACTTAGCAATTTCTTGGCAAAGACGTATTTTTGGTATATTTCCACTATTCCCAAGTTTCCTCAAGCCACTCTGGGTAGAATGAAACAGGAGCTCCAGAACTGGAGGAAGATTTAGGGATACCAAACATGGTCACAGTATGCCTGCCACCTCACCCCACGTGACACTTGACCTGGACATGTCCACAGCAGAACAACAACTACAATAGGACTACTAATAATTATACCAGTTGCCATCTATTAAATACTTACTGTGGGTCAGGTCCCATTTTAAGTATTTTATATGTTTGAACTCATTCAATTCTAACAGCAGCTCTATGAGAAGACAGACATCACCATTATCCTCATTTTGCATGAGAAAATTGAGGCGTAGGGGAAGCTGAGTAACTTGCTGAAGTGGAAGTCAAGGAGGTTTCAAAACCAGCAGACTAGTTCCTTGCCCTTCAACCAGGGGTTCTAAGATGTAAATGCACATCAGAATCCTAGGCATTGTAGGGCCCATCCTTGAGTCTCTGATTCAGTAGTTCTTGGATGGAACCCAGAATGTGCATTTCGAGTACATTCTTAAGTATGCTGTGCTGCTGGTCCAGGGATGACACATTGAAAACCACTGTACCCAACATGGAGGTGAAGGTGTCACAAGCATCTACTTGATAAGAACAGCGGTACCATGAGATGTTGTTCCCATTTTACAAGTAAGCATTTGAGAATCAACAAGACGGAGGACATGCTCATGTTTACAGAGATTTGGAAGTGCAGCAGCCTGCGTTCAAGTTCAGCTTTCAGAATGCCGGAGCTCCTGTCTTTTACATCCCACTGCCTCACTGACCCAAGTAGACTTGGGTGCTTGGACAGGGTGATACATGGGCACCTCTTCAAAGTAATGTTCAGTGAATATTTGTCTCTTGTTTAATTCAGTGGAGGCAGGAGAAATAGATTTTCTATTAATAGATTCATACACATCACATGTGTATCTTTTTGTTAAAAAATAGAATTAGTTCCCTGTCCTGAAGGTCTCCTACTGTTTTAACCTCTGTGGCAGTGTCCTTCATTTTATATTATTTCTGTCCCTCATCACTGGTTAGTATTTGGTCATTTATAGTCATTAAGGATGACTTGATGTAATTCTAAAGTCTTGTTCAATATTTAAGTTTATTTCTCTTTTCTTGTCCAATTTTTGTACTGGGATAATATTTCTTTCATTTCTAAAGTTCTTCAATTTTTCAAACCAGACAAATTGTGAGAAAAACTGGTAAAGAATTTAAGTTTCAGACATTCAAAAGGCTCTAGGAATCAACTTTCGATTCTTATTACCTGACTGTTTTCAGCTTTGGTAGGGTCTCTAATTGGGCTCCTTGCAACACACATGGCCCCAGAGAAGAGTTTTTGCTTCTCATTCAAGGTGACCATCTACTTTGGAAAGATATACATTTGTCTTAATACATAAAGAGTAGTAGGTAGAAAGTTTCACTAACTGGTGCTCTACTTTCTATTTTTCCCAATAGTCCAACCTGTTGGCTATCCAACCACATTCTTCCTTGCCAACAGAGCCCTTCTAGTGTTGGGATATGGGGAGCACAACAAAGAAGTGAGAAAAATTGACTCCTTCCACAACCTCAGAGAATAAACCTGATTGTTTTAAAACCAGTCATGCAAAGTGTGGACTAACCTTTGTCAGGGATTGGTCTAAGGGTGTACATGTGACCAAATTCTAGCCAACGAGATAGAGAAGGAACACCGCTGGGGCCTCTGGGAAAAATTCTGTTCCATGGTAAAAGTTGGGGAAGCTCTTCCATTTCCAATTCTTTCTCATTATAAATCTTTTTTATAGCCTTTGATCCGTTTGCAGAAGGTTTCTTAGAATAGTATTAAGTTGCTGACTGATTCTCTTAGAGTTGAACCAAATGGTAGAGCAGAGCTCTGTTGCCTTGACCCTATGGCAGGTACCCAAGATGGGGCAGGACCTGGAATGCTCAGAGTCCACTCCTAGGGACAGAGAACACCTGGACGTCGGCCAGCTCTCTGCCTGCTAGCTGGTCTCTGGACCTCGGCCCAGTTATCTGATGTGAGAATCTCAATTACTGTATGTTCAACAGCTGAATTACATAGGAAACCTCACACAGTTTTCTGGCTTAAATAACTTCCACAAAACCGGCCACTAAAAATTCAACGTAGCCAATACTGAACAAGACAAATCTTTACCTAGAGCTTGGTTTTCTGGATCTCAGGGACTCTGGTGAGCTCCATCTAGGTCTTTGCAACTGTTCTGTTGCTACGACAGCCCGGCACCACCAGACAATTGAATTAATTAAGAAAACAAGGATCCATTTTGGCTTGGAATTGATTTCAGCCCAGCCCGTGACTCTCAAGGGCGGGGGACGAGCCCTGCTTCAAATCTCTAAGACACTGAAGTAAGGCAATTCACTTGGGTTTGGGTAAGTATCTATCAACCATCTCACTTGGGGCCTTCAAGGACAGTTTATTGGTCTGTAAATGACTGAAGTCAGCAGCCTTCAACCTCAGTCCTGGTGATAGAGACAGGGCAAGGCAAACCTCCCCTTTGCTTCTTGCCAGAAAGGGGATCTTGCTACCTGAGTTTATCAAAATTCTGTTCCCTCCAAACTCAAAAATGAACCCAACTTTCATTGTGTCTGTAAAAATACTGAATTGTTTCACAGTGTATGTTTCCGAATTATGTTTCTTGTCTCTTCTTGCCCAGTGTTCCTCAAACTTTTTTCCTTTTTTAAACTCAGGGCCCCTTCAAAGCTTTCTCACTCTGAATTCTTTATAACCCTGCCAGCCAAGATTTAGTCAGTTTTGTTTCCCGTAGTCTGATTAATGAAAATAACAGCTTTGTGGAAAAATTGTTCTTGAACCAAAGACACTTCACCGTTCTCCTGGGTCTCCTGGAGGGGTCTTCCCCAATTCGAGAATGTGTGTCCTAGCCTTGCACATTAGTGCAAGTAATCCTTGTACTTTAAACCAACCTACCTACCTTCCTTCTTTACTTCCCTTTTTTTTTTTTTTTTTTTTTTTAAGATTTTATGTCTTTATTTGGGAGAGTGAGAGCGGGAAAAGGCACACAGGGAGAGGGACAAGCAGCAGGCTCCGTGTTGAGTACAGAACCCTACACAGGACTCGATCTCATGACCCTGCGATCATGACCTGAGCCAAAACCCAGAGTCTGACGCTCAACTGACTGAACTACCCAGGCACCCCATGAGTCATCTATTTCTAAATGTGATTAAAGTATACACTGTGTCAAGAAGAAATTTTGTTATGATTAAGTTTCTGTGATCTGGATAAGAAAACATGCACAAAAGAAAGATCTTTTATTACATCTCTCACAACCTGCATCCTTATTCTTATTTTCCCCATATTTACTTATTTTTATTACTTCCCCCCCAATTGGCATAAATTAATGGCTATAAATCAGGATACACTTTGCTTTCATTATAGTTTTCCTTAGATCACTAAAATGTAATTGCTTGTTCAATGAGTTTTCCTTTCAATATGAAGATTCTGTAACTACAATTAAATTGAAAAATCACTTTATTACATATCTCCTGCATGCTTCTTATAGGTTGACTCATGTCCCCTCAAAAGACATGTTGAAATCCTAACCCTCAAGCCTGTAAATGTGACCTTATTTGGAAACGGGGTCTTTGCAGATATAATCAAGTTAAAATGAGGTCATTCTAGAGTAGGGTGGGCCCTAAATCTGATGACTGATATTCTTATGAGAAATTTCGGTATAGAGACAGAGACACACATGAAGAACACCATGGGAAGACAGAGAAGGTGACTGGAGTTCTATAATTTCAAGTCAAGGAATACCAAACACTCTGGAAACCACCAGAAGTTGGAAGAGACAAGGAAGGACTCTCCCCTAGAAACTTGGGAGACCATGACCCTACAGACACCTTGATTTTGGACTTCTAGCCTCTGAATTAAGGGACAATAAATTTCAGTTGTTTTAAGCCACCCAGTTTGTAGGATTTTGTGATAGCAGGACATGAATAAAATGCCCAACTTGACAATGGGATACGAAGATAAATAAGAGACAAATCTTTTCATCAGGAGTCATCACAATCTAAGAGAGGACATAGGTGTGGACATTTTAAAATTACAAATATTTTGTGTGTTATAAACATATAAAGCTGTACACACTATCAAGATACCACAAAGGAATACATTTTTGATTTCTTAATTTTTTTTTTGTTATGTATAAAAGCACTGACCTTTTTTGGTGAATCCTTTCTCCCTTTTCTGTTTGACTTCCTTCCTTCTCTCCTCCCCTTTCACCGTATATCAATCAGCATACTTCACTCCAGCTAACCTTGCTAATTCTATGTTATATATTTTTCCATATTTTCCTCCAAGCTTAGGTAATCAATCATACTCATAGACATGTATATGTAGTCATTACTCATTTTACAAAAATGTGATCATATTTTAGACATTTACTGTATCTTTCTTTTCTCAGTGATACCTTATAGAAATTCCTACATTTCAATCGTTATAGCTCTAAATTATTCCTTTTATTGACTATGTAATATTTCATCCTGTAAATATACCATATTTTTTCCAACCATTTCCCTGTTGATGAATATTATATGCACTGTTGTAATAGACATCTTTGGACATACTCTTAACTGCAGCTACTTCTGTTTCTATGGGCTAGATTCCCAAGAGAGGGATTTTTGTGGCAAAACACACACTTTTAATGTTTTTAAATGTTGTCAGTTTGCTTTTCAAAAATACTACAATACTTCACATTTTACTTGTGTGAAAGAGAGAGTAGCGCTTCCTTCCCCCACCCATTCCCACCAGTCACCGAGGTCAAGATCTTTATAAATATTTGCCAACAAGCTGGGTAAAAACTGACATAGCATTAATTTGCATTTCCTGAATGTATTTTAGCAACCTTTTAAAAAGATTTATGTGTTTTAGAGAGAGAGTGTGTGTGTATGTGTGTGTGTGTGTGCACGCGCGCACATACCCCCTCTTTCACATGTGAGCAGGGGAGAGTTAGAGGGAGAAAGACTCTCAAGTAGACTCCCCACCGAGCATGGAGACCTACATGGGGCTCCGTCTCACCTGAGATCATGATCAGAGTCAAAACCAAGAGTCAGACACTTGACGGACTAAGCCACCCAGGTACCCCTAATTTAGCAACTTTTAATATGCCTTCTAACCATATCAATTTGTTTTTCTGTGAATTGTCTTTTCTTATTGTTTGTTCATTTTTTTGATTGGGTTGTTTACTCTTTTGATCAGTTTGTATGAGTGTTTTGAATATTAACAGTACTACTGGCATATCTAAGACTGCATTTAATCATTTGACTTTTTCATCAACTATATTCATTACATCTTTTGTCATATAAAATTTTTAGTTGTTTTATTTTTTATTTTTTTAAGATTTTATTTATTTGAGAGAGAGCACAGGCAAGGGGAGGGACAGAAGGAGAGGGAGAAGCAGACTCCTCTGTAAGCAAGGATGCAGGGCTTGATCCCAGGACTTTGGAATCATGACCTGAGCCGAAGGCACATGCTTAACCAACTGAGCTGCCCAGGTGCCCCTGTTTGTTTTTTAAATATTTATTTATTTATTTATTTATTTATTTATTTATTTGAGAGAGAGAGAGCACATGAATGGGGGGGATGAGCAGAGGAAAAGGGAGAAGGAGAGAAGCAGACTTCCCACTGACTGGGGAGCCCAATATGGGGCTCTATCCCATGACCCTAAGTTCATGACCTAAGCAGAAATCAAGAGTCGAGGTTTAACCAACTGAGCTACCCAGGTACTTCTAAAATTTTTAGTTTTATGTAACCAAATATGTTTATCTTATTGTTTATAGCTTCTGTTTTCTACTTGATGTTAAGAAGACCTCCCTAAATAATTTTTGGGGCTATAATGTACAGTGACTATAGTTAATAATACTGTACTACATATTTGAAAGTTGCTATGAGAGTAGGTTTTAAGAAGTTGTCACCACAAGAAAAAAAGTTTTGTAACTCTGTGGGAGATGGATGTTAACTAGACTTATGGAGGTGATCATTTCACAATATATAAATAGCAAATCATAATGTTGTACACCTGAAACCAATATAATGTTATACATCATTATACCTCAATTTAGAAAGTCTCTTCTGCTGCTTACAGGTAGTCTCCTGAATGTTCTTTCTTTTTTTTCCCCCAGTTTTATTGAGGTATGATTAACAAATGAAAATTATACATATTTAGATAGTACAACATGATTTTTAAGGTGTAACAAGTGATGATTTAATACATGTACACATTGTGAAATGATTGCCACAATCAAGTTAATTAACGTATCTATCACCTTACACAGTTGCCATTTTTTCATGTGTGTGGTGATGAGAACACTTAAGATGGAGTTTTTTTTTTTTTTTTAAGATTTTATTTATTTATTTATTTGACAGAGAGAGACACAGTGAGAGAGGGAATACAAGCAAGGGGAGCAGGAGATTGAAGAAGCAGAATTCCCGCTGAGCAGGGAGCCCGATGTGGGGATCGATCCCAGAACCCAGGGATCATGGCCTGAGCTGGCCTGAGCCGAAGGCAGACACTTAATGACTGAACCACCCAGATGCCCTTAAGATGGAGATTTTAATCCTTCATTCTGTTCATTATGATGTATCATGTTTATTGATTTGTATCCCAGGGATAAATCCCACCCAATCATAGCACATGGTCTTTTTAATGTGCCGTTGAGTACAGTTTGCTAGTATTTTGTTGCGGATTTTTCCATCTTTGTTCATCAGGGATATTGTTCAGTAATTTTCTTGTGTTGTTATCTGGTTTGGTATGAAAGGAATGCTGGCCTTGTAAAATGTCTTTGGAAGTGTTTTCTTCTCTTTGATTTTTGGAAGAGTTTGAGAAGGATTGGAATTAATTCTTCTTTAAATGTTTGGTAAAATTCACCAGTCAAGTCATTTGGTCTTAGGCTTTTCTTTCTTGGGAAGTTTTGATTACTGATCAATCTCCTTACTTGTAATTGATCATTTCAGATTATCTATTTCTTCAAGATTGATGTTGGAAGATTATATATTTTTAGGAATTTGTCCATTTCTTCTAGGTTGTCCCATCTGTTGGTGTCTTTGTTTGTAATAGTCTCTTAGCATCCTTTGTATTTCTGTGGTGTCAGCTATAATATCCTTTCATTTATAATTTTATTTATTTCAGTCCTCTCTTTTTTTTTTCTTGGTTAATCTAGCTAAAAGTCCGACAATTTCATTTACCTTTCCCCCCCAAAATTCTTAGAGGCTAGAACTGAGTCATAAATCTGCTTTAAGATCATGGTCAGACTGAGGACATCTACCTCTGGATCTACCTCTGGAAGCATGGTTGGGTATGTCTCCTTGTGGGTTCTTGGGTGGACAGGGATACTCTTGGCCCATGCTGAGAGGAGATGGAGCCCAGATGCAGGGCTATTTCAGGATATAAAGTCAAACTGAGGTTGGCAGGCTTACCTCTGGGGACATGGATATGGGCGTGTCTCCTTCTGGGTCTCTTGGCAGATGTTTCTGGTGCAGAGCCAAGGTCAAATAGGCTGTATCCAAGTTCATGGGCAGTGTCTCCAGATCTGTAGCCAGGGCCACAGTTGATGAGTTTGCTACCTGGACATGTGCCTGCTTTTTCAAAATGGCTCTCCTCAGTCTTGGGGTCCATTAGGGTTTCAGTCTCCTATCTGGATCTCACAGTGCTCCCAGAAAGGCACTTTGGTCTGTGAATGGCTGCCAAATTGTTGCTGAGTGGGCATTATGAGGGGATCTCCTAGTCCACCATCTTGCTGAAGTCCTCTTAGATTTTCTTACAGGATTGCTATTATTCGGTTTTGTTTAATCCATCTTAAATTAGTATTTGTAGGGACACTTGGGTGGCTCAGTTGGTTGGGCCTCTGCCTTAGGCTCTGGTAAGAATCCCAGGGTCCTGGGGTCAAGTCCTGCATCAGGCTTCTTGCTCAGCAGGGAGCCTCTTCTCCCTCTACCCCTTCCCCTGCTCATGCTCTCTCCCTCTCACTTACTCTCCCTCTCTCTCTGGACAAATAACTAAATAAAATCTTTTTAAAAATTAGCATTGGTATTTGAGATAGAGGTGCATCTTTTTTAACGATAGCCCTTCCCCACTGATTTGAACTACCCTCATTGACATATATTAAATTCTCACATACACTGAGGTCCATTTCTAGAATCACAATTCATTTCCACTGATTTTGTTTATTTGCATTTGTCTATTTCTAGCTTAATCCTAATATCACTTGTTTATATCACCTCCACTATCTCCTTAGGCAAGTACCCCTCACGGTCGTCTTTTGCATATTTTTCTTGACTGTCAGTATTTAATATTCATTCTCCCATATGAACTTTAAGATTCAATGTCTCAGGTAAGGGTATATGTCCAGCTCAGCCTGGGTCACATGCACAGGGTAGGAAGCCAGTTTTGCAACTCCTTTTTTAATCATTAAACACCAAAGGTCTTATTTCGAAACCTCTCTCATAATAAAGACCCTAATTGCTCCTGGGGTCTCAGACTCTCAAAACAAGAAAGGTCTGATTACTTCTCTTCCAAGACATAGTAGAGTCGTTACTCCCTATGCCAAGAAGATAATTTATATTCCCAGGGTGAACAAAGGAACACCTCTTACTAGAGCAGCAGAAAAGAAAACACATATGCACACATTTTTTAATTGCTGCTATATCATATTAAGGAAGTTGGACTTTACCCAACTTGTAGGTATTTGGTTAGCCATTTAAAAGTTTTAGGTGAAAGAGTCACAAGATCAGTTTGGCAGTGGCAAGGAAGATGAATTAGAGGGGGAAGAAACTGGAGACAGGAGGTTCACTGAAGGTACTACTGCAATGTCCAAGCAAAGATGACAAAGATCTTAAATAAGGCAACCGCCAGAGGTATGGAGAAAAGAGGACAGTTTTGAAACCACTTAGCAGGTAGAATTGACAGGATCCATGACTGATTTGATGTCGAGTACCAGAATAACTGCCTGATCTCTAGCCTGGATGATAGAGTTGATGGTAGTACAGATAAATGACACAGAAGCACAGAAAAGGAGGAGGTTTGGGTGAAATATAGATAAATAAGCTTAGTTTGGAACATGTTGAATTTGAAGGCCTATGAGACATTGAAGTGTTGATACCCAGCTGACATGAAGATTATATTCAGTTTGGAACTAAAGAGAGTGCAAGACTGAATATGTAGTTTTTGCAACCACCAGGCCGTATGTGGTAGTAAAAACGACGGAGGAGGAGAGCCGAGGACCCAACGCTGAGGGACATCAACTTATACCAGAGAAGAGAGGAATTGGAGACAGCCAGTGTTTCTGAGGATTATCCATTTAAGAGGCAGAAAGTGGTAACACAGAGGGTAAGGGGGAAGTGGGGTAAGAAGGAGGACGTGGTCAGTTGTGTTGAAGGCAGCAGAGAGGCCTCAGAGGTGTCCCGTGGATTTGGCAATTACCGAATGGTTTACTTTGCTAGAGCAATTTCAGTTGATTAGGATGACAAGAGGTCAGGTTTTAAATGTAGAGGGAAGTCAAAGAATGAGGGAATGTGCCAGATGTTCCCCCTTTGTCCCTCCAGATCCATGCTCTACCCTTTGCCACTCTGCTGCCTGTCCCAGATCAATGGCAACATCAATAGAATACCGTTGAGTGACTCAATTGAGTTTGGCCAAATGTGAGCCCCAGGAGGAGACTGGAGGGAAGACGGAATGGGGTGGGGATATATATTCCCCCAACTCCCCACTTATGGAGCCTGCTACATTCATTCAACCAAAGGTCCCAACTCTCTCCAGCCTGGTTCAGGTAACCATTTCCTCTTGGCTCCCCTCAGGCCTCACTCAGAGTGGTAATAGATCTGCTTTGCTAGTTCTAGTGCTCTCTACCACCCTTAGTTTTCTCTACATCCTGCCCGCACACTTCTATACTAGTCCTTTATTAACCTTCCACAAACCGTCCTGATTTGAGCCCACCATCTGTATCCTGCTGGAGCCCTGAATGTTGCAAAGGGGAACCCTGGCTGGGAAGAGCGAAGAGAGAGAGATAAGCAAACACAAGGCAGGTTTTGTCATGGACCTTATTTTGTAAGAGCTAGAGAGGTTTGGCTATACTGACCAGCTCATGAAGTATCAACAGCCAAGCCTATTTCAATGGTGTGATCTGATAGGAAGGAAGAAGTGGGCAGAGAGCTCTATGCTGGCTGATGACATTATTGATGGCTTCACCACTATTTCCTAAGACCTTCTGGAACCTGTGTTTCCAGTTTGACCAAGACAGCCCATTTACCAGGTTTGCCCATGGCTGTGTTGGCAAGTGTTGGTCTGAGCAATGAGCTCATGGAAAAGTAGACACGGAGACTAAAGGAGAAAGAACAAAGGTCAGGACCTTAACAGACCCAGGTACGCACCTTAGCACAGCAAGGCAGTGGGACAATAAACAAAGTCATTGGTGTTTTTTTAAACTTTGCGAGGCTCTGTAGGAAGCAGCCTCCACACCTTGCCAATCTCCTCCCTTGCTCTCTTGCGGGTTGCTGATTTGATTGTACGGCTCCCACTGGCCTCCTTTCGCTTTCTCAAATAATACTAAGTCCTGTTCTGCCCTTGAGCCTGAATTCTGACCTTCCCACTGCCTGTGACCTGGCACTTTCCCCAACTCTTATCCCGGCTGACTCCTTCTCAGCCTTTCATCTTAAATGTCACTTCCTCAACAGGCTGACCACCAGTTCAAACCAGACCCCTTTGGTCCTCTTCTTCAGCAACCCTGGGTTCTGCTTTCATGTAGTCACCACATTGGAAAACATATTAAGGTGATGGGACGCCTGGGTGGCTCAGTTGTTAAGCATCTGCCTTTGGCTCAGGTCATGATCCCAGGGCCCTGGAATCGAGTCCCATATTGGGCTCCCTGCTCAATGGGGAGCCTGCTTCTCCCTCTGCCTGCCACTCTCCCTGCTTATGCCTTCTTTCTCTCTCTGTCAATAGATAAATAAAATCTTAAAATTATGTGCAGAATTGTATTTGGAAAGTCTCCTAGATTCTCTTACAAAACTTTCACTTTTGTTTGCTTTTACCTCTAAGTCTTTCATTCATCCGGGATTTGTTTTCGGTGTACTGCCTGGGGTAGGAGCCCCGTCACACCTGTGTTTCTAAAGCACTTGGTCAGACCCTCATACAGCTCTTCCTTTCACTTGCTCATCCACTAACAATCGCTTCACGACCAATGACCCGACATGAAGCTCTTTGTTGCATACAATGAGAATATCCTTATCCCAATGGATAAAAAGAGAATAATGACAGAACTTCTGGGCGTGAGGCCCAGAGAGGATCTCTTCATACCTGGGGACACAGACGCATAAATGAAGAAATGACAGTGTAACAGGGTAAATGATTTAATGCCACAAAATGATTATAATCATCTGGAATTGTGGCAAAGCATGTGTTTCTATTCACTTCAGTCTCTCAGTTTGTGGCGCTGTGTCTTGCCCACTGAAATCACTTCATAAATATTTTAACAATTAATTGGAGTGTAAAGTCTTTTTTTTAAGCTTTCACTTTTCACCAAATTTCCAAACACGTGTTCAGTACTTCTTTTTTTTTTTTTTTAATTAACATAAGGTATTATTTGCTTCAGGGGTACAGGTCTGTGATTCATCAGTCTTACCCAGTTCACAGCACTCACCATAGCACATACCCTCCCCAATGTCCATCCCCCAGCCACCCTATCCCTCCCCCCATCACTACTTCTTCGATATCTCCACCCGTGTGTCCTACAGGCATTTCCAGTACAAGGTGTCCTAAACAGAATTCTCTCCTCCAAAACCCAGTCCTCCTCTACTCTTCGTTCAGCTTTCTGGGATAGAAAGCTCAGAATCATGCTCAATGCCACTCTCTCTCTGACCCCACATCCACTCTGTCATCATGTCCTGTCTGTGTAGACCGTAAATACTTCATTTTAGGTCATAAATGACTCATTCACTCATCTCCGCCATCTTGGGTCATGCCTTCATTATCACTTTCTTGAATTGGTTAAAAAAATATGCCAACAGATCTCTCTGCCTTTTCTCTCCTTTCTCTATAATCTAATTGCCACCACATCTTCTTTCTTTCTTTTTTTTTTTTAAGATTTTATTTATTTATTTGCAAGAGAAAGAGAGAGTCCAAAAGCAGGGTGAGGGGCAGAGAGAGAGGGACAGGTAGACTCCTCGCTGAGCAGGGAGCTGGATGTGGGGGCTCAATCCCAGGACCCTGGAATCATAGCCTGAGCCAAAGGCAGATGCTTAACTGTCAGAGCCACCCAGGTGCCCCCACAGTCTTGTTTTTGAAACATAAATCTGACATGATCACTCTTTTGCTTAAAATCCTTTTGCAGCTCCCCAGTGTCTGGGGAATAAAGTTCAAAATTTTTAAGCATGCATCAATTGAAACATCTCAGTCTGACTGTAGACCGTTCTATCCCAAACAAAGAATCTAGAACATGGGAAAAATGATATACTCAGCGTTGTTCCTTGGGTACTACCATAGTTTTTATTGCTGTTCTAACAAATTATCACAAATTTAGTACCTTAAAACATCACAGAAGATGGAAAGATCCCTGGAATTTGTATCTCTAGGTTTACATTTGTGTGGCTAAATAACTTTTCTCTACTTAAGTCACATTACATTGTTTTCTGTTATTTGTAGTCAAATGCAGCTATAACTAGTTGATGCACTCTTATAATTAAAATAAAGAATAAAAAGTGGTCGGATTCCCAGATACATTTCTCTAATTCCTCATTATCCATTCCATGAGTAGGCCAAGGCCTCTGTTCTAAGCTCTGCTCATACTCTTTTCTTTTCCCTAATGCCTTCTAATCCCTAATGCCTTCTAATCTTTACCCTACTTCTTTCTCAGTTTAGCAAACTCCTGCTCATCCTTCAAAGCCCACATTAAATGTTACACCCCTACAAAATCTTTCCCAAGCTTTCCCTCAAACAGTTTCAACATCATTGTTCCCACAGCATTTTGTCAATCCTTCTACTCACTTTATTTCACTGACACTATATTGTATTTGTCTATTTTCTTGACTGTGTCCCCTACTGAACTGTGAGCAATACATGAGTAACTGGAGGGTCAAAAACCATGTTTAGTGTTTTTTCCCTCCAAAGCTGACATGACATTCAGTATATAGTAAGTGCACAACAAATGCTTTTCAAATAAGTCAATGTAAGAGTAAAAAAATGTCCACATGTTTAAACAAAATATCCTCCTTTCTTTCCTAGGTAAACCCCTGTCTTCTCCCCATTTCTGTTCATTTTGTTTGTTTGTTCTATCGGTAAAAGAAGAGTTGAGGTGGAAGTTAGGGAATGGTTATCAGTTCTCGGATCATTGTCATCAAGGTGGGAGTGGGAGGAATGTGACAACACATCTGACTGAAAGTGGGAAAAAAAGGTAGAGAAGCACAGGAAATAATTTAGGGCAGAAATTCAAAATTCAGAATGAGAATCCCTCAGACTCTCCTATCTCAAATCATGATCTATCATGCTCAAAAGCTTGGTGACTTTAGCAGACCTGGCCCAAACTCAGAGTCACAGAGATGAGGGTCTGAATCCCAGCTCCCCTTACCACCTCGTCGAATGTTGAGAAGGTAGGTCACTTCCATCCACCTTCCTCTGACACAGGAACTTCCCTGAGAAAAAGGACTAGAAGTATCTGCCTGGCTGGATCACAGAGTTATTGTGAAGATCAAAAAGGATGAGACTTCTGGGCGCCTGGGTGGCTCAGTGGGTTAAGCCGCTGCCTTCGGCTCAGGTCATGATCTCAGGGTCCTGGGATCGAGTCCCGCATTGGGCTCTCTGCTCAGCAGGGAGCCTGCTTCCGCCTCTCTCTCTGCCTGCCTCTCTGCCTACTTGTGTTCTCTGTCAAATAAATAAATAAAATCTTTAAAAAAAAAAAAAAAAAGGATGAGACTTCTGTATAAGATTTGCTCTGACACCCAATGCAAATGTAAATCATGTAGTTTTATTGTGTGTAGGACAAACCCAATAAAGGCATGGTGAATAACTGAATGAACAAATAAATGAGCCCAGTTTGCTGATGATCTTGTGTAAGTCCAAGACTAAATGCAAGAACAACTCCATTTTTAGGGTTTATATAAAATATAACCACTATATATGACATCATCATCATGAAGAAAGTTCTCCTCCCCATTGAATTGCTGACTCTTAGACTCTCTTCATATGGGATGAAACTTTTTATTCCATCATTTGAGAAATGACTTGAAATGCACTAGTCCTGAGAAAGGAAACATGGCAACTAAAATCGCACTAAGGAATCCATGCTTTCTTTTTTAAAATTTTTATTTCTTCTCTTTTTTTTCTTTTTCTTTCTCTTTCTTTTTCTCTTTATTTCTTTTATTTTTATTTATTTATTTATAAAGATTTTATTTATTTATTTGACAGACAGAGATCACAAGTAGGCAGAGAGGCAGGCAGAGAGAGGGGGGGAAAAGCAGGCTCCCCGCTAAGCAGAGAGCCCCATGCAGGGCTCAATCCCAGGACCCTGAGATCATGACCCGAGCTGTAGGCAGAGGCTTAACCCACTGAGCCACGCAGGGGTCCCTATGCTTTCTTTTTTTTAAAGCATGTTTTAAGAGGGGCTAAGTGCTGAGGAGGACTGCAGCATCACGGTGGCTCAGTCGGTGAAACAATAGCTAGGTTTCAGCTCAGGTTGGGATCTCAGGGTTGTGAGATAGGGCTCGTGCTCAGCAGGGAATCTGCTTGAGGGTCTCCCTCTGTCCCTTAAATAATTGTGTGATCTAGAAGCCAGCCACTTACCACTCTGGTAGGCTATCAAAGGTATCCTTCTTTATTTCCTTCATCTTCCTACCCTTGAAATTTTGGACCTCTTGCTTAACGATTGTTTTTTTCCTGCTAAACTCAACAGGTAGCTATAATATTGATTTGAAATTAAAAATAAAAAGTAAACACAGCAGGGGCGCCTGAATGGCTCAGTCAGTTGGGTGGCCAACTCTTGTCCTCAGCTCCAGTCTTGATCTTGGGATCCTGAGTTTGGGCCCACAGTGGGCTCCACACTGGGTATCGAGTCTACTTAAAAAAAAAAAAAGGAAGAAAGCAAGCAAGCAAGCACAACATAACCCCTACATTTTAGATATATATTTATTTGTGTATATAAATTATACATATGTATTTACATGCATGTGTGTGTGTGTATGTAAATCTGACTTGGAAAAATATTGGAGTAGATCAAGGGAATTTTACTGATTCGTCTCCACACACCAAATGCTCGCTAATCTGCTCTTGCGATGATTAAGACAGTCATCACGAACACCATAATGAAAAAAACCCACATGAAGAATCGGTCTATGACTTTTGCAACCTTCTTCCACTCACTCCCCTTGGAGTTGGTGGCCTTGTGGTCTTTGAGGCACTTGGCAATGTACTCAATATTCCTCGTTAGCATCTGGTACCGAGCACAGTAACCGTCAGCATCCTGCGGATTCTCACCATGGCACCCCAAGTCATTTTTTACCAGTTTGTTTATTTCCTTCTTCCTGGGAAGTCCTTTGTTTCTGTCTGTTTGCAGATTTGGCTCTGGAAGCTTGCCATATACCTTTGGGAGATGGGTTCGCTCCCTGTCGTGGCGGGGGCTAAGGCAGCTCTCACCCACATCATAGACACACAAGACCCTGGACATGTATTTCAGGATGACGACCCTGGCCCAGTGTGGTACCGGCCGGGCCTCAGCCCCACAGAAGTGGACATTCATCACCATAATGGTCAAGGCAGTGGAGGCTGTGATCAAGGCCATTGTGGCTATGTAATATTTGCCTGGAAAATAACCACAACAAAGTTAGCTTAAACTGTCCTTGTGTTTGGCTCAAAAATACACAAACACCTTTTCTAGAGAACCTGTAGACACTAATGGTTACCAGCATAAGCTTCTGAGTCAAACTTCCTAGATACAAATCCCAGCTCCATCACTCACTCAACTGGTGGCCTGGAGCAAGTTAGATCATCCCGCTAAGTCTCAGCTTTCTCCTCTGTAAAATGGGTATAATTATTGGATCTAATTAATGGAAATAGGATGAGGCTTAATTGAGATGGTATGTGTAAAGTTCTCAGCACTGTCCCTTCACTGAGTTAAAGGTTTCTAAATGTTGCCAGAGATCATGATGTGAAAAAAATTCTACTCTCAACAAACAACGATCCTGCACAGCTCTCAGAATTGTCCTCAGACCTCATTACTATGGGTAAGGAAGGAGCCATTGTGTCACTGTTAGTCTTTAACGTGTGATTGCAAAAAGCAATATTCATGAAAAAGGAAAATTAAGGAAAGAAATAATAAAGGTAAGGGCACAGACTTAGAAAATACAGAACATAAAACCAAAAAGATGAAGAAGAGCAAAAGCTATTTGTAAAAAGGAGTAAGACTGATAAACCTTTGATAAAGCCTCTCACAGAATAGAGGCAAGGTAGTGGGGGATAGAGAGGGAGGGAGAATGTAAAAGAAGAAATAACAGAATAGGAATTTAGAATACAATAAAATAATATTTAGCTGTATGATAATATATTTGAAAACCTAGATGAAATTTCTAGAAATACATAAGACATCAAATTTAGTGTAAGAAAAAAAGAAAATTGGAATAGAAAAGCTCCAGAGTTTGTCTTAGAGGTGAGTTTTACCAAACTTTTAAAAGACAGATAACTCCTATCAGGCAAACCAAGTTGTTCCAGAAATACAAAAAGAGAGAAAACTGTCTAGCTTAGTTTATGAAGTCACTTTAGCTTTGATTCCAAAAGTAACAGGAAAGGAAGCATTAGGGCCATTTTCCTTATAGACATATTTTAGAAAGTCATATAAAACTTGTCAGCTAATTAAATCCAGTAGTGTCTTAAAATGGTAATTCATCATGATGAAGGAGGATTTAGTTCAACATCAGAAAACCTAATTCACTATATTAATGAGGCAAAAGAGAAAACTCAGATGATAATCTCAACAGATGAAAACAATGCATTTGATAATATGCATCATCTACTTATTTGTTAAAAGCTCAAAGTAAACTAAGAATAAATGGGGCCTGTTTTAATAGGTAAAGACCATGGGCCAGAAGCTTAGATCAAATGCTACACTTAGTAGAACACTTAAGCACATTTCTGTAAGATTGGAAGTGCATGTCGTAGGGGCTGCAAATAACAAGTTGTTGTTGTTGTTAACAGATACGCTCTGTGTGCACACTTTTTAAAAAGATACATTTTATATTATCACAGAAACAGAATAAATAATGTTTGCAGAACTCCTGAGACGCATCTCAAGACATCTATCTTTAGAACTTTAGCCAACTTGCTGTTGAATGTCCCTGCTAAAGAAGAGAGAGTGACCTACCAATTGTCTTGCCTCAAATGGGACTATGATTACAGATCATCACAGTCAATCATTTCTGTCTCAGGAGAGGTCACAGAAATGCTAGTACACCTCTTCCTCTTTATTAGTGGTAGGCGGGAGCGGTGGAGAGAACTTTCAGTGTCTAGTTCTCAAAAATGCGTGTGTGTGTCTGTGTGTATTTGTGTCCATGTGTTGGTGTGTCTGTGTTTTTTCGCTTGGAGAGACATAACAAGGAAGAAATCTCCAAACAAGAAAACCAGTGTGGTATTGTCTGAGTATCAGGTAATATTGCATTCAGTAGAGGATAAAAGAGCAGTACAACATCCCTTTCATATCGGTCTCTAAGTCTCTGCATGTTCTGAAATTCCTCCTCATTGTTTATCTTAAAAGAAATTATGTTTAGCTTCTGATTTTGGTAAGCATCTAGTACAAGAGCAAGTCATGGAAGCAGAGGTCTTGGAGCCGAGTAGGTCCTTGGTGGCGCTTGGTAGCATTAGGAAAGGTCTAAGAATGAGGTAGGGAGGGGCGCCTGGGGAGCTCAGTCCATTAATCTGCCTTTGGCTCAGCTCATGACCCCAGAGTCCTGGGATTGAGTCCCGCCTCCCCGCTCAGAGGGGAATCTGCTACACCCCCTTCCTCTGCCCCTCCGCCCACTTGTGCTCACTCTCTCCCTTTCAAACAAGTTAATAAGATCCTTTAAAAAAAAAAAAAAAAAACAGGTAGGGGAAGGGGTCATAGTCTCTGTGTCTAAGCCTACCCTTTATAAAGACATTCTATTAGAGCAGACTTTGGAAACTATGGTCCATCCTAAAGTCACCTCAGGTTCCAAATTCTTGCAAAGATTGCTGAATCGCACTCTTTGGGTGTAGGCACCAGCATTTTAACAAGCTCTCCCACCTCTGTTATACCTAATAAAGGTTAAAGATTACTCTATGAAGGGTACATGATGGGCTGCAAAATCCAGTCAACCATTTCTATCCTGTTTGCCCCTCTTTCCCAAGAAGACATCCCATATGCTGTGAAAAGATAATAATAGTCACTACTGAAGGTGTACCTACCATATGCCAGCTTCCACGTTAAGCAACCACACGTGGAGTAGCAATTACACACACTTTCCAGGTGATGAAGCAGAAACTAAAAGACTAAGTAACTCACCTAAGATCGATCATGAAGAAATGAGTGGTAAAATCAGAGTTCAAATGTAGATTTCTTTAACTTCAAAATCAGAGCCTTAACTTCTAAACCAGTGGAACAGAAAGTGCATGAAAATCACTGAGAAGTCTTGTTAAAACATATTGCCAGGGCTCACCCCAGAGTGTCTAATTCAGGAAGTCTGGGGTAGGCCCTGAGAATCTGCATTTCGAAAGCAAGGCTGCCCTGTGGATCCAAGGATCACACTTTGAGAACCCGTCCTCTAAACTGTTGCCTCCCCTCCCTCTTTTGTATAAACCCAGAGACAATAAGCCCAGTTCTGGAAAACAGCCATCTCGGTATTGAAAGATGCCAACTGAAGACACCACATGAATTATGCAGCAGCTTGTGTTGAGTCTGAAGTTGACCTAACGGTTATGAGTTTGAAGGGACAGATGTTATCCCACTCACTACGAAGCTAGGCTCAAAGAGTAAGGCGCTTGAACTCACCTATCAGAGGGACATTTTCTGAGGCCGGCATGATCTCTGCCACCATGAGCTGAAATA
This sequence comes from Mustela erminea, assembly GCF_009829155.1. Lineage (NCBI taxonomy): Eukaryota > Metazoa > Chordata > Mammalia > Carnivora > Mustelidae > Mustela > Mustela erminea. Next base: position 131,005,975 of record NC_045615.1, on the reverse strand, counting down.
CAGTCATGGCCAACAGGATGGTCACTCCCAAGGAGACCTTTTCCCCAGAGGCTGCTGGGAGATAAAAACTCAAGGGAGCCAGAAAAGAGATGAGGACACATGGGATGAGGAGGTTGACGATATAGAACGAGGACCTCCTCTTCAGAAGGAGAGTGAATGTCACATCCGGGTAAGGCTCCGAGCAGCAGCCATAGGAGATCACATTCTTTACAGCAGGCATGCCATGAACTTCCCACTCCACATCTTCGATGAAGTCGGAGAGATCTCCAGCGTCTAGGGCATTGAATATGTCTACCTGGTTGCCGTTGTAAGTCCAGGAACCAAAGGTCAGATTGCACTGCTGGTTATCAAAGGGGAAATAGGTGACATCCACCACACAGGAGCTCTTGGTGATGGCTGGCGTATCCCAGGTGATCAGCCCGTCATACCGCAGGACCACATTGGTATTCACGGGCTCAGAAGACTCATCATCAGCCCTGGAGATCAGAGGAGGGAAATGAAAGCTGCTTGTCAAGACAACTCATCAACTTCCTTACTCTGGACAGTTCACCAACCTCTGCTCATCCCTTCAGTGTCTCTGGCAATGGATCACCATTGTCCCCATCACCCTGGCTGAAAGCTGGAATCAACTCCAGTTTGCCCCTACCTCTCTCTCCCATAACTACTCTGGGCCAACTTTTCTTGGATTCTTCCTTTAAAGCATCTCTGCTCTATGTCCCTTCCTCTTCGTTTCCAAAGCTGCTCTCTTAGTCCAGGTATAATGAGTCAAACCTCTAGATAAAACAAATCAATAAACGAGATCAGTAGTCCCTGCTCTCTCAAACCCTAGAGCAGTCTATACAGTCTGTCCGTTATAAGAACTGGTCATTGATTTTTTTTTTTCCTTTTAATTCAGTGAGCTGTACCATACCCTTCCTATAAATTCCTTTTTTTCAGAAGGTAGCCAAAGTCAGTTTCCAATGCTTACAACCCTAAATTATAGGTTTTTATTAATTTTAATGCATGTTTCCCAGTCTTCCTTATAATTTTTTCCCTACAAAATGTATTATGGCTAAATGTCATATGTAAGGTATCCTAGATTGGATTCTGGAACAGAGAAAGTTCACATTAGCGGAAAAACTGATGAAATCCAAGTAAAGTCTATAGTTTAATTAATAATATTGTATTAGTTTTGACAAATGCACTATGTTATTTTGATGTAACAGTAGATGTAACATTAGGGGAAATGAGGGGAAGGGTGTATGGGAATTCTCTGTACCATCTTTGCAACTTTTCTGGAAATCTAAAATTATCCCAGAATCTAAAAAGTTAATTACCCCCCCAAAATATGATACAAAATTTAAAATGTGGTTATTCATTCATATTCTCCTGCAACGCTATTTTCATGGCAAATAGTTGTCCTATATATTCCATTATATAGCTATGCCATACTTATTTAATCAATCCATCGGTGTTCAACATTGTCTTTTCCAGGTTTTGCATTTACAAGTGATGCTATAGTCAAATCTTTGCATTTATCCACTGACTCTTTCCTTACATTAAATTGCCAGAAGAGGATTTGCTGGATCAAAGAACTGGCATGTTTTTAAATTATTTTTTCCCACTTTCTAAAAATCGGGCACCACAACACTAACTGTAATGGTCTGATTGAAGCAGACTAAATCAGACCATTACAGTTAATGTGTGGAGCTCAATTTTTAATGAGGGTCTTTAATAAGGAGGGTTTAAAGAGAAGGATCTTTAATATAGTCTTCATGAAGATAATAAGATGAAGTTTTTTGAAAATCCCTGAACCTAACCTCTGTAGCGATGAGAAATGGATATAGTTAGCGGAATGAGAAGTGAGCACTGTGATGAACTGAGAATATCCCTCACCCATCCTATCTTCCTTGGTGTAAGAGAAGAGATCTCAGGATCAGAGAGAAACTATTTGGACAATTCCATATCAAAAAGAAGTCCCCCTCTTTCTTTCCAAGGCTAACTTCCCTCCTGGTACTGTGATTCATTTCCTCCCACGTCTCCTTCACAATTTTGCTTCTCTTGGTTGCTCTTATTTTCTCTGACCCATCGAGACCCTTCCCAATGCGTTCCCCAGTCTCTCCTACCAACTTCCCTTCTTCTCAGGCACTTCCCACACCCCGTCTCTCTTTCCACACACTGGAAGTGATACACACTGCTGTCACTTCCCTCCCCATTTTGCTTTTATTCTTGCAATTTGACTTCTTCCCAACATGTGCTCTTTCAAACGTCATTCATGACTTGCAAACACACAAATCTAAAAACCTGTTCTAGGTACCTATCCTATTCAACTCTTTCCAAGCATTTCACACTGTAGGTTGTTCCTGGACATCCTTTCTTCCAGTGGTTTCTATGACACAACTCTCTGTCTTATTTCTCCTCCTACACCTTTAGCCATTTCTTTTAAGTGTCTTCTGTAAATGTCTGCAGTGAAGAGTTTCACCAACTTTATCTGCAGCCATTTTCTCTCCTTCCTTGAGTAGTTCTATAAGGGCTCACAGGGCTTTTGATATCTCTTCCCCAACCTTCTTTCCAGGCTTGAGGATTGCCTTTTCAGTCCCTTTGTGGTTGTCTTCAAGTGCACGTTCCTTTGGTCTCCCAAACTGAACAACGCCCACACCAAACTCATCATCGTTTTCCTCAAACCTGTTCCTCTTCCCCTCCTTTACATCCAGTCTCTTCTAACAGGTTTGCCATTTTCTCAACCACAAGACTTAAGCAAACCTTAATGCCAAATTCCAGACAGATCTTTCTGAATATGACAGGGTATCCAATTCCTCACTAGCTCTAAAATCCAAGGGTTAAGATGGCCCATGAAAACCCAGCCATTAGAACTCTTTCATAATAAATGCACATTTGGAATTTCTATAACCCAGTCTCTACCCAATCTAATGTCAGGAATCCTTGCAGACTCTTGCACTAACCAGCATATCGGCCATACATTTAGACTAAACAACTTCACCAGAACTTTGAGCCCTGATTTATTTATCTCTTTACTGATTTGATAGCAGAGCCAGTACCTGCTTGAATAACTATATTGCTAAAAAGCTCACTACTTCTTGGGAATAGTGATTGCTCAAGTTATGCATTATGATTAGTTTTAATTGTTATCTTCCCTTTAACTTTTGTCATTGTCTTGATTTTTGTCCTCTACAGAAAATTTCTCTTTTCTCTAACTTATTTTCTCCTTGACTGCTTAACATCTCCATTAAGTCTTCCCAAGAACTTCTGGCTTCCAAACTAGCATCAACAAATTCAACTACCCCTCCCATGAAGTAGCTCCCAGACCCATCTCGAACCTAATCACACCCTAGCAAGTTCAGCCCCACTGATTCAGGCTCCAGTGGTGAATCTAGATGTGAAACTTTATCTTTATCTCACCTGACTGGATCACTACCACATAGCCCTCTTTCCTCTCCCCACCACCACTCAGAAAGCCCATTTTGTGGTCTATGTGGTTCTATGCCGGCTTCTGAGAAATAATGAGAATATTATATCTGGGATCAGAAGAGTCCAGAGGTCCAGGGATTCAGCCGGAAGGACCAGGGTCAGGGAAATGGTTATGACTGAGGTCCCTTCTTTGCCTGATCCTATAAGTCTCTCGTGGCCTAATTTTAGCTAGTTATAGGAATGCAAATGATGTCCAACCATAGCCATATTTAGAGTTTCCTCTAAGTAATAAAACTCTGACATTACCGAGAAGGAGAATGCAAAGCAGAATAAAGGATCGGTGTGCAACAGGAGGGAGGAGAGGACTAAAGAGTCAACCCAGAGTAACAAAAGAGAGCTCATTAATCAGTGCAATGAAAAGATTTTGTGTGGAAAAGGGACAGGGAACTGAACTCACACACCTCAAGACCCAAAGGGAAAGAATTTACCAAAGCCACAGCAGGTCTACGTGAGCCCACGAGCACACAGCTGGTTTCTAGAATAAGCGGGGACTGAGGCAGGCTTAACTTAGGTGACCGTGCAAGCTTGCAAAGAAGCATGTCAGTAAGAGTTACTCACTTCTTCAGCCAACCAAAGCAGGAGGAAGAAGAGAACACGCATTCTGTTTGTTTCCCAGGAAGAACTGTTAGAACTGATAGAATGCTGTTAGTGGTCTGTATCAACTCTATTCTCTGATTACCTGCACCCTGTGAGTGAGAGGAGCTAACGGACAACATGGTTTATTCTCTTGCCGTGTGTGTGTGTGTGTGTGTGTGTGTGTGTGTGAGAGAGAGAGAGAGAGAGAGAGAGAAGGGGGGAGTGAACCAGTATAATAAAGCACTAACCCTAGGACATTGTTTTGCTTGGAAAGGAATATGGAAGGACCCTCTGGCCATCCAGAGTGGGAAATGGTCAGCAGGATCAGGGCTATGAATAATTGGTCATGACCCTTGGCTGAGCTATCTGAATAAGGAACAAGACTAAAATCCAGGCTGCAACCCACCCCTGTCTCTTCCTGAAGAGAAACTCACACCCACTAGAAGGCTGAGCTCTCAGGAAGCCCCCCCGAACTTCCCCTCCTTCACCCTGTTCTGAGTCAAAGAGGAACCATTCCCAACCCACAAGAGCTTAAGTTCCAGAATAAGAAGAGAGAAGCTCCTTTGACAACAGGTGGAGCAAATGAACCTGAACTGTGATAGACCAATGTGGTTCCTTCTCGGAGTCTGGTCCAAGGACCAGCAGCCCTGACCTCTGGAGCTTCTAGACAAGCAGAACATCAAATTCTACCCCAACCTACTGAATCCAAATCTGTATTTTAACAAAACTCTTCATGTGCACTTTACAATTTGAAAAACATATCCCTTCTATCCCTTTACATGAAGCCCCTTGCCCTGAAACCAAGAAAGGGGAACTGATGATCTTACGATCTAGTTTATCCTCCACTTCAATGTCCAAAATCCACAGGTCAGCTGCTAGCTGGTCCATTCTGATTTAATCTTAGTAATATCACCGTTATTGATACATGATCTTGGGGAAGGGAGCACCACTACGATGGGTTGAATTATGTCCCCTCCCCTCAAAATTTATATGTCGAAATCCTAGCCCCCGCCACCTCAGAAGGTAAACTTACTTGGAATAGGGTCATTGTAGATATAATTAGTTAAGACAAGATCATACTGGAGTAGGGAGGGCCCTTAATCCAAAATGACTTTTGTTTTTATAAAAGGGGCAAAATGGACACAGACAACACACAGGGAGAACACCAGGTGAAGAGGAAAGCAAAGATCAAGGTGATGTTTCTACAAGTCCAGGGACAACAAAGGTAGCCAGCAACCACCAGAACCTAGAGGAGATGTGTGGAACCCAGTTTCCCTTACAGCCTCAGAAGGAACCAACCTTGGACGTCTGGCCTTTAGAACCGGAAGAGAATACATTTCTGCCATTTGAGCCCCCCAGTCTGTGGTCCTGTGTTCCCACAGCCCTAGGAGACCAGTAGAGCCTATAATAGAGTTTCTCATCCAAAAGGGAGAAGGAGCTCTAAGCTTTTATGACCTATTATTTTATTATCTAAGATCTTATGATCATCATTCTAGGGCCTAGGTAAATGAATTGGAACTTTAAGCATGTATAAAACAGTCCTTTCTCATTGTGTTTAAATTCTATTAAATCAATAAGTTCATTCCTGAGAGATGACTGACTTGTACTTACTTGTTATATAGGACAATATCAGGCCTCCACACGAGGTCACTGGGGATCCTGATGGAGTCCAGTCCATCATACTGGTCTCGATCCCACGTGAGATACGCATCATGCCAGATTTGGCGGATCCATAAATAGGCAGTCAGAATCTGGTTTCTTTCATCCTGTACAAGCAACCATGTTATAACTCTGTCCAGTAGACACCTCAACCAAATGCTTTCCATCTCTGGAGCATTTGTTCTTTGCAAAAGAAATTCCAAAAGCACAAATCTACTTTCACTAAATAAATGAGAGCTTTTCTAGTCTCTCCCTTTGACGAACTGCAAAAGCCATACTTTTTCTTCTGCTTGATTTAGTGTTCTGAATGTAAAGTGAACAGGCGTTCAAGGCATCAGATCTTTTCATAGATCAACAGCCCACATTTCTCTGGAAATTGGTGAACCGACGACTCACACTTGAATGAGAAAGTCAGGAAATACAGTTTCATAACTTTGTGCAATTAAACACATGCAAGCACAAAACAAGATATGCCATCTTAAAACACCATATTTCTTAAAAAAAAAACAGGAATAAAATTCATAGAAAACTCACCATTTAGCCATTTTTAAATGGATGGTTCAGTGGCTTACGGTAGATTCATGATATTGCGCAACCATCACCACTGTCCAGTTCCAGAGCATTTTGTCAGCTCAAAAAAGAAACCCTATGACCATCAAGTCATCACCCACTATTCCCCCGTTCTTCCCATAGTCCCTGGCAACCACCACTCTGCTTTCTGTCTCCAGGGTTCTCCGTGTTTTGGAAATTTCATAGAAAGGGAATCAAGTATCTGTGACACCATCTCTGTTTAGACGATCGAGACTGTTACTGTTAATGGCCAGGATTATGTAACATCTAGCGAAATGACTTTTGTAGAGAGCTTCCTTCCTTGGTTTCCCTTCCCCCACCAGCTTGTACACGTTCCTGTCTGGTCTGATTTCCTCTCAAATTCCAGGTAATGCATCTCTTTGGAAAGCAAGGCAAGTTTCATCCTAAGCACAATTTCATAGTCACCACTTTATTTTACTCACCATGTCCTTAATCTGAGAAAGTGTAATTTGGAGGGTGACATTCAGGACTTTATCTGTATCTTCTACTGGACGAAGAGCATTGGAATAATCTTCAAAAAGGTCATTAAACAACTTCTGAGCGTATTTTCCATCTGCTGTTTCTACAGCTGCTCAAAAAGAGGGACCGGGATCAACATTCGATGTCATGTATATTTCAAGGCAAAGAACAGCAAACCGAGGGCTAGAACTGGGCCTGACACAGTATCAGCTAGGGACAAGCTTTGGGTACACGAGAGTTAGTTTTCTGGCTAGTCAATAAAAGGCATGGACATTTCCTCGCAGTGAGAGTATCTGTTCTGTTTGCTGGCCCAGCCCCACCAAAGAAATGGCCCCAAATGATTACACACCCATCAGACTCTTACCTCTCAGTCTGGAGACAGCAAAGTAAATCCAGCAAAAGGAAATGCAGGAATGGGGCCAGTTCATCTTTCTCCTGAGCTTCTAGAAATTCTCAAGGAGGCAGCGGTCTTCCACTTCCCTCTGAATGGGAAGGGTCTGGGTACAAAGATCGCACTCTGCCAGAGTCTCACCAAAGCAGATGGAGAGCGCAGGCATGCAGTGCACGGAGGGCCCCGAGGTCCTGAGATCCAGACGGGCTCTCCCTCCTCCCCTCCGGTAATCCGAGACCGGCAGCTCTGGCCACGGTGATGCAGGAGCCTGGGTGGGCTAGGCAGGCAGTGCTGATCTGAGGAAGCTGTCCCAGCGAGGGTCCCTAGCCACCTTCAGCAGGAGCATCCAGACCAAACTTTCGGAGGAGGTGAGGTAGGAGCCCAACACCCCCTGAGACTCTGCAGAAGGAGCTAGGTGCTTTCTACACCTGCGGCAAGCAGATCCAGCCAGAGTCTAAGGACTAAGGGAAGACAAGTAGACCCCACTGTGGGGCATCCTCTGGAAAGGCTCTATGAATGCGCTTCAAGGGGCATGTGAAGAGGGAAAGTGTCGCTCTCGACCCGCAAGAACGACCCGTAGGCGAGGTGAGTGGCAAACTTCTTTATTCACAATCTTCAGCCGGGGACCCCCCCCAGTCTAAGACCCCCAAGTATATCTCCACCAAGTGCGAACTATATCCAATCAGAGTATACCACGACTAATAAACTACCAATCAGAAGGACTATCTATGTGCACGCATCATGCTCGTGAGCACGTACGTGACTCCATAGGTTTTCTTTGTTCTACAGATCATGCGCCTTTCCCTTGACTCCTGGTATCTATCAAACGTCACCCGCGAATGCACTCACAGTCCTTGGGTTAATCTCTCACTCCTCCCACTCTTCTGGCCTTGCTTAGTGCGTGACTCCCTGCATCTGCTCGCATTCCTTAGGCAAACTATCTACAGCCTTGGCCTCTCATGCCTTGCTTAGTACATGACTCCTTGCTCCTGCTACATGGCTCTCCACAGGAAAGAGAGGCAATTCCATGATCTCCAGAACTGCTTCTACTTCAACTCCTTCAAGGTCCGGCATAGACCTTGTGTGGTAATGTGTGAGCATGGGGGGAGGGGCCTGGAGAGGGGCATTCACTCCCTTTGGAAGCAGCGCTGCCATTGGATTTGGAGCCAAGACCTAGGTTTAACTGCAAGCCTGAACCCTTCCTAGCCCTACAGCGCTGAGCCTTCCTGAGCTGGAGACCAGGAACCTAGTGTTCTACTGTGATATTTCAGCAAAAGCGCCATGTAAATGTCAGTAAATTTTGCCTCTGATTTTGAAGATCTAGAATGTCTAGAATCACCAAGTCACCCAATATTTACTAGCCCTAAAAAAACAAAACAAAACAAAACAAAAAAACATTGCTCAAAGGTTAACCAAATCAACATGAAAATTATTCATAACTAATGGTGACATTACTGGGATGTTGTTTCTTTGCATTTGAATACCACTTTATTTATTTCACACTCATTTCTCCCACATGATCTAATTTTGCTCCCATGAAAGCATGTCAATTTCCAATTGCCATAACTTATCCCTCTTCTTGCCTGGGGAACCTGCCTCAGAAAAGCAAATTAACATCATTTGATTGCCTGGAATCCGAGCAAGGAAATTGGATCGTTCCATTTCATCAGGTTACAGAGTCTGATGAGTCACCCTGTCCCTCTTCAGGAATCTATCCTCCAAATGGAACAGACACTCAAGCTGTCAGCTAAGCGTGTTTCCTAATCGCCTGTGCCCTGGTGTTAATTGGGAAGACATTATTTTCCCGAAGTCCCCAGTCTGACTCATCGGTCAGATGACCCAGGTCCAGCTGCAAAACCTCGGGCCCTCCTTCAACAAACCATCTGCTCTGGCATCTCAGAGGCTAAAAGTCCTTCTGAAATTGAGTTGAGCACCTTGTTTTTATACGAGGAAACTGAGATCTGGAGATGTGTGGGGCTCACCTCTAGCAGCACTGGACCAGAGACAGAATCCAAGCCACCTGCTTCAACCTCGTGTGCTCCCCACGCTAACACCATCCCTCTTCCTTGTCGTTCAGCCACATGGCACTTGAAGACCATTGGGTGATACCTTCTCGTGGTTAGAGACTCTCTACCTATGTCTCTTTGATTCCTTGGGACACTCCGAGCAGCCCCTGGTGACAGGTGCTCTGAACGCTTGCTGCTGGCTACTTCGGCGGCAGCCTGCAAGGTAGTCATCCCTGGTGATCTTTGATCGCTTCTAACTAACTCAGTTCATTCGCATGGGTCACTTACAGTTTGTTTTTTTTTTAATAGTTAATAGTTGATGCTATCCTACCAATGTTAACACCATCCAAATGAAATCAATACTTTCAAGGGGGCAATTCTGCCTTTTAGGGCAAAGATGCTAAAGACTAAAAGCAAACGCCACCCAAATTCAAAGTTATGTCTAGAGAACACAGTCATCTTTTCAACCTCTGCTCCGTTTGAGAAGTGGCTGTCGCTTGTCACAAGTTCACAGGCAAAGTATTCCAGCCATTTCAGAGTTTCTAAGAGCCCAGCCTTCCTCAGTGGACCAATTTTGAGGCACTTAGTTATAACAAAAATATGATAGTAAGATATTAGGGACATTCCATAAGATCATAATATTCTTAACATAATTTATTTCGTAAGTGATACATACCTATTCAGAAAAATTAGAAAGTATAGAAAAGCACAGTGAAGAAAAAGAAAGGTCACCCAGAGGAATCCAGCCAGGCAGAGATCCACAGGGCTCACATGGCAGCCATCTTTTTTAAATGCTCATAGAACATGTTGTCATGTCTTTGAGACCCAGAAGGACGCGGGCCATTAGCAGAACTCTGTCTTGCTCATGAACACATATCTATGTGCAGAGGATGCTTCTAAAGTCTCTTTTCCTGTTCTCTTGGGGTTGCGATGTAGTTCCCTCACAGGCTACCTTGAATGGTCTCCCATCCTTTCCTGCCTCTCTCCCCACTCTCAGGGTCCTTATAAAACCCTTTCCAGTTGAAGCTGCTCAGAACCCTTTGCCCATTGTGATCAAGCCCCCTGGAGGTGTCCCTGGCTCCATTCCAGAAGAATGATGGCAGTGTTTCCAAGCCTTGGAACAGAGCTCCTGCCTGCCAGAGAACCCTAGTGAATTATTTTGCTTAAAGACCTTCTTTTCAGTAGCAGAGGAAGGAAGGGGAAAGACAAATACATTCCTCCTGCTAAATTTTTTTAATTGTAAAAGTCAAAAATAATGTCTTATAAAGGGTTTCTCCCCCATAAATTAATATGACATGAATATTTTCTCTGTTTCATTAAATATGAAATTGGGGGGGGCACCTGGGTGGCTCAGTGGGTTAAGCCTCTGCCTTCAGCTCAGGTCATGATCTCAAGGTCCTGGGATGGAGCCCCGCATCAGGCTCTCTGCTCAGCAGGGAGCCTGCTTCCTCCTCTCTCTCTGCCTGCCTCTCTGCCTACTTGTGATCTCTCTCTGTCAAATAAATAAATAAAATCTTTAAAAAAAAAAAATGAAATCAGGGGCACTTAGGTGGCTCAGTGGGTTAAGCCACTGACTTTGGCTCAGATCATGATCTCAGGGTCCCAGGATCAAGTCCCACATTGGGCTCTCTGTTCAGCAGGGAGCCTGCTTCCCCCCCTCTCTGCCTGCCTCTCAGCCTACTTGTGATCTCTCTCTCTCTCTCTCTGTCAAATAAATCAAATAAAATCTTTAAATAAATATGAAATCAGAATCCTTTTTTTTTTTAAGATTTTATTTATTTGAGAGAGAGAGGTCAGCAGGAGAAGCAGACATCCAGCCAAGCAGGGACCCTAATGTGGGACTCTATCCCAGGACTCCAGGATCATGACCTGAGCTGAAGGCTGTCGCTTAACCAACTGAGCCACCCAGGTGCCCCAGAATAGTTTGTTTTTTTATTTTTTAGATCTTATTTATTTATTTGTCAGAGAGAGCAAGAGAGTGTGCATGAACACAAGCAGGAAGCAGGGAGAGGGGCAGGCAGAGGGAGAAGCAGGATCTCCGCTGAGCAAGGAGCCTGATGCGGAACTCCATCCCATAACCCTGGGATCATGACCTGAGCCAAAGGCAGATGTTTAACCAACTGAGCCACCCAGACGTCCTGAAATTAGGATAGTTTTAACCCATGAAGATGCCTATAGACCACCTAGCTGAGGGCTCTCATTTTATGGATGAAAAAGCTGAGGCCAAAGGAGGGTGCAGACAGGAAAGGAGACCAAATCTCCACCAAGAGCCAAGCCAGTGGCCGTCAGCTTTCCCTAGGGGCCCAAGCTCTTAGCTGCCTTGGGTGCTCAGAGCTGGGACACCTGCTAACAGTTTCTTCTCAACTCATTGAATTCTCAGGAGATGCCCCATGGGCCCCCACGCCCGACCTCCTATTTCACGTCTACTTTCTGTGTTTGCTGGATTCATCCTGAACATGAGATTCCAAATTAAAAACCCGAAGTTCCTCTAAAGGAGTAGTATCCAGATTCTTCCACTGCGCACCAGAGTTTGGGAAAAGGGCTGCCCCCAGGGACGCCACGCCTTCCCAAGGAGCTACCCACTCAGGCAGGGCTTTCCAAACATTCTGGGGTTCGTTTCTCTCTATGTTTTCATAATTCAGAAACACAATCGCATGGAGAGTTTAAGACAATCCACTCTGGAGTCGAACTGCTTGGATTCAAGTCCTGCCCACCACCTACTAGCTGTGTAACTTTGGGCAGATTACTTCACTTCTCTGAGCCTTAGTTTCCTCTTCTATAAAAATGGAGATGATTATAATACTGCCTGCTCCCTAAGAGCAGTGCTTGGCCATAAAAAGGGCTACGTACCTGATAATGAAAGGGGGGAAATGCATTCCAGCATTTTTTTTTTAACTGGGCTTGTAACTCGTAGCCACACTTCCTCTCTCTCTCTCTCTCTCATTGATCATTCTTTCCATCCACTTCTTTGCTCCCCCCACCCCCAACTTCTTGACAGACTTCATTAGAGGATTCTCACCTTACACTAGATGGGGAAAAAACAGCCCTGCCATTTTCTTGTTGCCCTTTTTTTATTGCAATGTTAATATTATTGTCAACGTGTGGTGGGTTTGTTTACTTTCCTACTTTTTTTTTTGTAGTAGTCATTTTAATCCTCTTATCCACCGTGGGAAAGTTAGCCAATCTAAATCTATCACAGAGGCTGCCAAACGCTCTCAGTAAAGGGCCAGAGAGTAAATGTTTTCAGCTTTGCAGGCCAGATGGTCTCTGCGGCAACTACCCTTCTTTGCAGTCGCGCTGTGAAAGCAGCCATAGGCAAGGTGTAAATGAATGAGCACGGCTGCGTTCCAATAAAATTTTATTTACAAAAATAGATGGCCGGCCCTCGCTTGCTGACCTCAGATACACATCACCAAATCCTTAAATCCGCGGACCCAGGCTCAAGCAAACCGCAAGGCGGTCAGCACCCCTGAAAAAGGAGCACAGCCTGAAAGGAAAATGGCATCGTAAGGCCCAAGCTTGCTGTGGGCGGGTGTGTGGTGAGGCCTGGGCTGGCGTGAATGGCGCTTCTCCAGTGACATGCAAACTGTCTTCCAGGGCAGGCTCCCAAGGGCTCCCATATAAATTCCTAGAGAGAGGGAGCTCTTGCCTAAAATGAGCCTTTCCACCAAAGAGGCAGAGATAGTTGGGAGCTAGAGAGCACACAGCAGTCCTGTTTGACGTCCGGAGACTGGGGAGGCTTCCACATGGTGGCCACCAGAGTGTCAGGGGCAGGAAATCAGAATCCCCAAATATGGGCGACATACCATGATGATGGAAACTGGCTATAGCCAGGCTAGAGGCTGAGAGCGGGGGAATTTTTCAGAAGTGAGTCCCTCTCAGGTGCCCATGAACAAGAAAGATGGAGTCTGGGGGTAAGGCTGTAGCAACGTCACAGAGTCCCAGTGCACTGTTCTGTTTCTAGGATGGTGACCCCTATCCCTCAAGTGCGCCCAGCTCCATCTGGCTTGGGGAAATGCAGGTAAAATCATGACAAAAAAAGATTCTGGAAAGGAAGGAAGGAGGACCTCTTAGAAAACAGGAACAGTGGGCTCTGTATCTTATGGGGTTCTAGCATCAGAATGTGTTCACACTCTTGTGGGGCCATTCCCCTCTTCGTAAATGCACATGTCTGTTTCTCCCTCCTTCCCCGTGGCCTTCTGGCACTGCTGGAGGAGTGTAGTAGACTGGAAACCCCTCATAGCAAAAACCTGTGGGACAACTTCTCTTGGTGCTTCTGAGAGTTGTAAAGAAAATGACCAGCTCCCAACCTTTTGTAACCATGACATAAAACAGACCCCATTACTGGGCACCATCAGTGATTCCTGTCACTCTCTCATGTCCCACATGTTAGTGAGCTAGGGCAGTGATAACAAAATACCACAGGCTAGGTGGCTGGAAGGACAGAAATTTATTTTCTCACAGTTCAAGAAGGTGGAAGTCCCAGATCAGGGTGCCAGCAGGGTTGGTTTCTTCTCAATCCTCTCTCCTTGGCTTCTAGATGGCCACCTTCTCCCTGTGAATGTACCTGTGTCCTAATCTCCACTTCTTCCTTTTTTTTTTTTTTTTTAAGATTTTATTTATTTATTTGTCAGAGAGAGAGAGAGAGCACAGGCAGGCAGAGGCAAAGGGAGAAGCAGGCTCCCCGCCAAGCAGGGAGCCTGATGTGGTACTCAATCCCAGGACGCTGGGATCATGACACGAGCCAAAAGTAGCCGCTCAACCCACTGAGCCACCCAGGCATCCCCTAATCTCTACTTCTTATAAACACACCAATCATACTGGATTAGGCACCAGCCCAGTGACCTCACTTCACACTTCACATTAATCACTGCTTTCGAGATCTTATCTCCAAGTTCTGAAGTGCCAGGGGTTAGGGCTTCAACATACAAATGTGGGGGAGACACAAATCAGACCCTAACACTCCACATCCAATCTGTCAACAAATCTGGGCTGCTTCATCTTCGCAGCATTTCTGGAAGCCATGTGTCTTCCACTCACCACTGGGGTCCTGGGTCAAGCCATCCCTGAATCCCACTGGTTCCACTGGTTCCACTGGACTAACCTCCTGACAGCAAGCCTTGCCCCACATTCCATTCTCCACGTAAGGCCAGTGTAAGTCTGACCATGTTACCTCTCTGCTCAGCCCTCCTGGTGGATTCTCATTGTGCCCAGAGTGAAAGTCAAAAGTCTTACTAGTGACTGTAAGGTCTTTGATTTCCCATCTCCAACACCTGCTCCCCTTGCTTCCTCCACCCCAGCCACACTGGTCCCCTTGCTAGTCCATGAACATAGCCACTCTTGCTCGGGGTCTTCACTCTCTTGACTCCCTCTGCATGGGGCACCCTTGGACATAGTCTCTCAACTCTTCCTCTCTCCTCCCTCTTGGTTCAGCTCAAATGCCACCTTATCAGAAAGTCCTTCCCTGAGCACCCTCCCCACAGTAACACTTCAACCTTCTCTGTATCTCTTCCTTGCTTTGCTGCCTCATGGCATGTATGAGCCCCTAAGGCAGGTGTGTGTGTATGTGCTCTTGCTTGTTCATGGTATGTCTCCCAACCAGAAGTTAAAGTCCAGGAGAGTGGGGACGTGGCCCAGTTCTGGACTGTACTCTCCTACTCAGGGAAGATATTTTTTGACTGAATGAGTAATACCTAAATGAGAAAAGAAATCCAAGGAATTAAAAAGTGGGGAGAAGGCCAGCTCTCAGACAAAGGATGGTGGATCCTATGATTCATAATCTTCCCAGAATCTCATTAGCACTCATGGCTCGGGGATTATTTCAGCCTTACGTTACTACTCTAGTGCTGTGTGATATTTTAACCTAGGTCAAAGCAAAATTTCTTGAGAGAATGTGGGTCATAATTTCTACTTCTCTATATGCACTCTGTGTCTTATACACAGAGGCATCTCTCCCATGTCTCTGCTGACCTAACGCAACAGAAAAAATATGAAGACATAGAAGGAGTCCTGTGGCCCCGGTTCAAGCCCCGGGACCACCACTTCATGATCATAGGAGCTTGAGCAAGTCACGTAATTTCTTGAGTCTCCATTTTCTCGTTTGTTAAAAATGATCATTATAATATTTACTTGAAAAGGTACTTGGGGGATTAAAGAGGAAATTGGTAAAGTGCAAGCCCAAAGTGGGCATAGAAGAGGCTCTCAATAGGGGACCTGGATAGCTCCGTTGGTTAAGCAAGTGCATAAGCCTTCGGCTTAGGGCATGGTCCTGGAGTCCTAGGATCATCAAATCCCGCCTCAAGCTCCCTGCTCACCAGGGAGTTTGCTTCTCCCTCTGACCCTCCCCCTGCTTGTGCTCTTTTTCTCACTCATTCTCTCTCCCAAACAAAATAAATAAATAAAAATTTAAGAAGAGGCTCTCTATAAATGCCAGTATGATTCCCCTGCTGAACCACACGGGCTCCAGTGGTCAGCGGAACCTCTGTGGGTAAAAAGAGACCCATTGCGTTGCCAACAGAAGGGCCACGTTCATGAAGCGACATGAGCAGGTGATAAGGGATATGCGGTTTTCTGGGTCAGGAGAACAGCTGATACATGAGACAGGGTATCCGATGTGTCCAGGTGAGTGATCCAGAGACCACGGCAGGCTCTGGTGTCAGTGCTTTGTGGGAGGGCACACACTGTTCTCCCAGCAACCCCCCAAGGGAATATATTTGAAGGCAGTAAGACTTGACATGGTCATTTAGAGTGAGTACCCCCTGGCTTCCTCTTATTGCTGGAGTCCTTTTTCGCCACGTGCTGAGGAGCCCGTATCTAAGAGACCCTTTGGGTCTCCCTGTTAGGCCACTTGCTTCTCGGGGTTTTCTGAAATTTTCCTTTTTCTTGAGTTTCTGATCCTTTCCTGCCTCAGTATGTTCTTACCCACCCCCCACCCCGGCTTTCCTTCCCCTTTCACAGCAGCTCGTGTGGTCACCATTACAGCATATTTTCCTGCTATTTCCGGTGACCATGTCTCTGGTGACCAGGCAAGGGTTAGAGGAGAGACAAGCAGGGAGGAGGCGGGAGGGGTCACTTCTTCTGTTAACCGTAGCCGGTCAGTTCCGGTAGTCGGTTCTCACGAAGGGGAAGGGGCAGGGCAGAGGCGGCACCATGCAGACCAAGCTCTCACACTCTTCCCAGGCTATCCTGGGAGCTTCTGGCTGCCAACATCTCACACCAGTGTGCGCCCCCTGAGAAGCAGCATGTCTCCATGGGCCCAGGTCCTCACTCGCCCCACCCCACCCCCACCCTTGTCTTGGCCCGCTTAAAAACAGAAAAGGTGTGAGGAGGGACTTTCTCACCACAGCAAACGTCATTCCAGCGACATCGGGCACCTGCCCTCAGTGCCCGGGTCTCCTCGCAAAAAGCCCCTCAGTGGGAATGAGTGGTTTAGGTCTCTGCCTCTGAGAAGCATCTTTGGGGGGAAGGTGGAGGAAAGAGGGTCCTGACTAATAAAACAGGAGAACTGGAAGACAGAATTCTCAGCTGTTCCCCCTCTGGGCCGCGTGTGAATTTTCTATTCTACGTTTCTTCTTCTTGTGTATCAGTGCCATTGACCCAGGGTCCCCACCCTTCACGTGAATGTGAGGAGACCTGAAGAGCCACTGGAAGAAAAAGGGAAACCCTGGGTGGGGGGAGGGGTGGACACGGATCCACTGACCATGAATGAGCCGGGCTGGGGATAGGCCATCAGGGAAGGCCACCAGAACCTTCACTCACTCTTCTCAGAGCCTTTCAGAGCCATATGGGAGCCTCAACTCAAAGAGAAAATCAGCAATACTGGCCCTGCTACTTACAATTTTTGACTTTTTTTTATTGACAATGACTTTTTTGGGATTGATTTTGATTTTTCTAGAATATGGCATTAAACTCTGTGCATATTCATCACTGAATGGCACCTCCTTCCATTCGCTCTTGCCTCGCCCTCGTTCTAGCCTCGGCAAGCTTTTAGTCCCCCTGATGGTGCTGGTCAGTCCACGGGGTGGATTGTTTCCTTCAGGAAAGAGAGGCCGGAGGCCATAAAAATCATCGGTAAGAATCCAAGTCCATTTTGTCAATATGTGGCTGCAATCCCACTAAAAGATTAGGAAGAAAGAATGAAATTCTCAACCACAGAAATGACCCAAATTTTAGACACAATTCAGATCCTTTGTTTCCTAATAAAGCCAGGGGACTTTGCCTTACCGGCCACCAGGTGTCTCTGTAAACTCCCTGCAGGGCCCCACACGAGACACTCGGGATAACGTCATAAGTAAAATCCGTGGTTTTTAACCAGCTCTAAAGCGATGGCGCAGACACACAGAGAACAGTTGGAAATAGAACAGCTCAAAGACTGAGTCTACAGGACTGCTGGCTAATAGCTGAATGCTCATGTGATACAGTCTACTAACGTACTCGAGCTATGAAGCCGATTATTACATTCAGTTTGTCCTGATCAATGTACTTTCTAGAATGTCCCTGCATTATTCTTTTCTCATCCCTTAGCCAGATTAATGTCTAACAGAGCACAAGTCTGCAAGAGCAAAACAGTATTTCAGGAAGGTCTGAGAGAAATCAATTCTTCTCCTGGGGTTTTAGGACTAGACCTCTCACTCCTGAAGGGCAGGGGAATTTGAAAACCGCATGCATTCAAACCATTTCCTTACATTAAAAAAAAAAAAAATTAGTAAAGGCATAGAGTGCCGTGCTCAAAGTCCAGTAAACAGAGTGGAAGAAGAGTCGTGGTATTCTTCGAAAAGTAAGTTTGCTTACGCATGTTATCACCCCCCACCCCGCCCTCCAAAGGAAACATAAACACTCCAGCAAACAGACTGTTTCCTCTGACCTTATTTTTTCCTGAGGTCATCCTCCAAATTAGCCCTTCTTCATTCAATACCCAAGAGAGATCAGGAAAATGGCTCTTGTGGAAAACTCTGCGATGATGTTCCTTGAGTTGTTCCAGCTTATCCAAAAGCATCTGTTCTTCATTTGCAAATTACTGCTACTCCTAGGGGTACCAGGGTGGCTCCGTGGGTTAAGGGTCTGCCTTCGGCTCAGGCCACGATCTCGGGGTCCAGGGATCGAGCCCCCCATCGGGCTCCTTGCTCTGCAGGGAGTCTGCTTCTCCCTCTCTCTCTGCCCCTCCCCCTGCTCGTTCTCTTTCCCTCTCAAGTAAATAAACAAAAAACCTTTAAAGAAAAAAACAAACGCTTAAATTACAACTACTACCCACCGCAGGAACAATGGCTAATATTTATGGAGGGCTTTCATTACATGCTTGTCAGCGTGATAAGAGAAACTGACAAAAATTATGTCCTTAAAAGGTCATTGCTCTGGGCTTCCGTGAGTCAAGCCCACCGGGTTTTCTCCTAGCTTTCTGGGCAGCTCGTCCTCATCAACCCCCTTCTTCCATGTTGGGTTTCTCAGATTCAGTCCCAGGCCCTCTTCTCTTGGTCCGTGTAGCAGAAAAATCCTTGCAGTTAAAATACTGTAAGTAAAAACCTGTAAGGAAAGAAGAAGAAAAAGTGGGTCTGAGATGATAAATTAGTTACACTCACTGAAAAGGGATTGACATCCTCAGGGCGATGAAATCTTCATATTAGTGCTTCTTACCTTTAAAGTGCAGTCAAACCATGTGTGGGTGGATCTCTTGTTAAAATGCAGGTTCTGAGTTAGCTTGTCTGAGGTGAAGCTGAGATCTTCGTACCAAGTGGTGTTGATACGCTTCAGTTCCCGAACCACGCATTGAGCAGCAAGGCTCTAGACGATTCTATAATGAAAATGAGGTACAGATAAAGTATGGCCAGTTAAACTGACAGACCAGATCAGTGTATAGCAACAGCTGAATGGTGGGATGGCGAGTAGAGATTGTGGGAACTTTAAAGGAATATATGTTTCTGGTTTCTAAAACTCAAAATCTATTTGAACGTAAAAGGAACTTAAAATTCCTGTGACATCAGAAATGAGACTTGATTATTTTTTAAAAGGCTCAACCTAAAGACAGTTGTGCAGGTTGAATTGTTAGGTTGGGTATCCCCACCGAGAATCAATCATTTAATAGCAGAATCTGCAACTTTGGGTAGTCTGAATGTTGGGGGGAGGCATGTGCCCGCGTGTGTGTCTGTGTGTGGGTGACCTTATGATTATTGTGACCATAAATTATAGAAATAGGGATCCCGGGAAAGTATAAAATAAAATAAGAATTAAAATATGGATAACAATAGAGATGATGAACAAACAACCTTAAATCCATGTAAATGGATTTTTACTGTGTAAAAATAAATTTTGCACAGAAATTTCTGTAATCATTGCAAAACTCATGTGTGTTTTATCGGGTTTTTAAGACACTGGATTCATTTAAGAATATCTAGTGTGTTCCTGTTGTGATTTTAGTTAAATGGATAGAAGAACTTGATTTAGGCTTGTGATCAACACTTAAGTATTTGGAGAAAATTATTTCCTTAAAAACATAAGTTTTGCTCTTTATTTATTTATTTAGTTTGTTATTTTAATTTTATTTGTTTGAGAGAGAGTAAGCAAGAGAGAGAGAGAATACGTGTGGGAGGAGGGGCAGAAGGACAGGGAGAAGCAGACTTCTTGCTGAGCAGGGAGCCCAATGCGGGACTCCATCTCAGGGCCCTGGGATTGTGACCCGAGATGAAACCAAGAGTCAGGCACTTAACCCACCGAACCACCCAGGCGCCCCAAGTTTTGCTTTATTAGTTATATATGCACTACATAAAGAAAGAAATGCTGACTTTGAAGGTGTAAAAAAATGCTAGTTGCTTAATAAGTTTATGAGATGGTCTCATTGACCTTTTTGTCATCTATCACATGCTCCAAGCTCCCTGCCAGCAAGCCTTCCACAGTTCCTTTTTCCTAGAATGCACCTCCCCTGATTTTCATACGCCTGTTTGTATTAAACTCAGTGACTCTTACCCTGGATTATGAACCCCTTACCACTGTACCCTTATAGCCTCACAAAGTTATTAGTATTATCTCATGTACAGATGAGGAGGCAGGCATGGAAAGGTTTTTGGTTGTTGTTATTGTTTTTAAGTTTTATTTATTCATTTTTTTTTTAATTTAAAGATTTTATTTATTCATTTGACAGAGATCACAAGCAGGCAGAGAGGTAGGCAGAGAGAGGAGGAAGCAGGCTCCCTGCTGAGCAGAGAGCCCGATGTGGGGCTCGATCCCAGGACCCCGGGATCCATGACCTGAGCCGAAGGCAGAGGCTTTAACCCACTGAGCCACCCGGGTGCCCCTATTTATTCCTTTTAAAGAGCGAGCATGCAGGCAGGGGGGCAGCAGAGGTGGAGGGAGAGAGGATCTCAGGCAGACTCCAAACTGAGAGCAGAGCCTGATGTGGGGCTCGATCTGACAACCCTGAGATCATGACTTGAGCTCAAATCAAGAGTCATACCCTCAACCAACTGAGCCACCCAGCCGTCCCAGCATGGAGAGTTTTAAGCAACATATCCAAGTGGCAGATCTGGGATAGAAGTAAAGTCTCTCTTTCTTGTGAGCGCATGATTAGTAGTATTGTGCCGAATTCCGTAAACAGGGATCTCTAATGCTAAGTGATAATTCTATTCAGATAGTCTGCTGTGATCTGCAAACACAAAGTCACATAATTACAGGAACTCCCAAAGCTTTCCCTAAAAGGGGGATTTGGGACAAATCTTTAAACACTGCTTCCTTGAAGGGCTAATTATGGGAGAACACAATGAACATATATACCTATAATTAAGGCCTAATATAAATTATGCTACGTGCCCTTCACAAAAATCCATGCACTAATAAGAAATCAAAGGCCCAGCACAGTGAAATTTCCTAACTTTTTTACCTGGAGAGGCAGAAGAGCACAGCAGCTAATTGCTTCTAAAAGGATTCCGGGCCCAGACTGTCTGGGTTCGAATCTTAGAGCTGCCATTTTTCAGCTGAGTGGCCTTGGGGAAGTCACTTAAATTCCCCGTGCTTGGTTGATTCATTTGCAAAGAAAGCATCATAAAGGACCTACCAGGAGGTCCTTCTGAGCTTAAAACACGAGTGTACCTCTAAAAGGAGGCAGTGGACATTTACTATGCACCTATTAATACAATAGACACATAACGAGTCAATAGAGGAACCAGGACTCGAACCCAGAATATTAGACTTTCATCTCCTTTCCACTGAATCAGATTACTACCTTATTCGCTTGGGCTGCAGCTTGCTCACGTTTTCACTCTGCAGGCAGGCTACGCCTTCCATATACTCCCCTTCCCCATTTCCCCTGCTGCCTTGCTTTTCACTGTGTAATTGAAAACCCCGACTGCAGAAGATTTATTTATAGCAGGAAAAAATTAGTGTTATTTAGCTTGAGCTTTTCTGGAACCATCAGTCCATTACTGTAAGAGCATGCACATTTACACTGCAACATCATTCTGTTTTCCCAAGGCCCTGTAATCATTAATTAGCTACTCAAAACAATGTTTATTGAATGTCTACAGAGAGCGAAGCCTGATCCAGCCTTCTTCCATCAGAATCCAACATCTTCCCTGAGCACAGACTCCCACATACCAACCACTTGCTAGACTGTTCTGCTGCAATGTCCCACATGCCCTTTAGACATGGCCACAATTAACTTACCTGCTCCCCAACCTTCCCCAGCTCTCCCACGTGTTCCTGATTTGGGTGAATGGAACCAACATTCCCATCTTTCCATGCCCAAACTGGGATCTGGCCTAGACTGCCCTCACAACCCCCACCCCTCCCAATCAATCACCAGGCTTCATGGAACTCATCTCCTAAGGCCATATGGTCCTACTCCTCAACCACTTCCTCTTCCAGTCCCTCCTCCACATTGTAATTACATAGATCTTTTGACATCTGACCATGACACAATCTCCAGCCCATCTGAAATCCTTCCATGTTACCTCATTCTCCAGAGGCCGGAGCTCCACTCTGAGACACAGCCCTTCATATTCTCAGACCCACCTTCCTCTTGGAGTTTTACCCTCAGAGGACTGGCAGCTCCCCCTGACCCATCCTGTTTTATACCTTATTCCCTCAGCCTAGAGTACTCAACCTGCCTTGCCCAACCAGGGAACAATTGCTTCTCTTTCAAGACTGCTTTTGAGAGTTGCCTAATCCATGAAGCTTTTTTCCAGCTCCTAGGGGCAGACGTCTGGACCTCCTCCTCTGTGTTCTTGAGGTCTCTCTTACATACTGCTATTATAGCGCCTATCCTATTCTTTAATTGCTTACGTGGTTATTCCCCCCAACCAGACTGAATACCTCCCCAAAGCTCTACTGGTCTTGGCATTCCCAGTGCCTGGCATACAAGAGGTGTCCAATAAATGCTCATGAAATACATGATCGTAGTGGCAAGAGCAAGAGCCTGTCAGGAGTTCTTCTGAGGGCCCTTGCTCACCTCCTGCCCCCATACCGCACTTGCCCAGGCAGCGGTGGTCCGCCTCCCTCGAGGAACAGCTCGGCCCCATGTCCTCTGTGAAAGGATGGCGGGTGCTGAGCGCTTTGCGTCTTCACCTTCCCACGCAGGTACCTGCGCCAGCGAAGCTGCCTTAAGAGGAAGATGAAACCCGGATGTAAATGCACCTGGCAGAGAAGCTTCTACTCGTTCCCAGCTCCAGCAGTGTTCCGGCTTGTCAAGACAGAACCCTGTTTCCGAAGGGGTGCGCTGGGTTTGGCCTGGGAGCCTGCAGATTCCAGGGAGAAGGGAAGGAGCCAGGTGGGCTTAGATTCCACCTTCGACCCCGATGCTGTGCAGTTGCAGCAAAGCCACGCGAGTGCTCAAGACCCTTAACTCCCGGAAACAGATCCAGATTTAACTTCTCTTGAGCAGCAAGCCCTTTGGCAAAGGGGAAAAGTCAGAACTATTTTTGATGATTATAAATATTTTTGGATAAAAACTAAAATCATTTGCTACTCGGGTGCCTGCGTGGCTCAGTCGGTGAAGTGTCTGCCTTTGGTTCAGGTCATGATCTCAAGGTCATGGGATCCAGCCCTGTGCTGGGTAGGGAGTCTGTGTCTCTGTCTCCTTCTATCCCCAACCCCCCCCCCCCTCCACTCCCACCACCCCCACCCCGGCACTCATGAATGGGGGTTCTCTCTTTCTCTCTCTCTCTCTCTTTCTCTTGGTCTCTAATAAATAAATGAAATCATTAAAATAAAAGCCGTTTGCTATTTTCCTAATACAAACAGACCCCGGGAGGAAAACTCCCACCAGGACTCTGCTACTTAATTTAGTCTCCCTGCAAATATTTACTAAATGCTGGGTAAAGAGTTTATGGGAGAATTAATTCCTTGTTCCTTTCTTCAAGGTGTCTATGGAAGAAAAAAAAGACAAATTTCTAAGAAAAGCTGAATAATAAATAAATAAATAAGAGTTAAACAAGTAATACAAGAAGAATATGCCTCAGAGGGCTGACTCACTGCCAAAGGAGAAGTTCAGAGAAGGGAGAAGACGTTGGCCCCCAGGGCAGACTGACTCAAAGGGCAGAGAGAGGATCTCCCCAGACAGGTTGGGCCAGCAAGCCCCTCGAGCTAGAGGGCATGGGGTAGGAGTGGGGAGCATCTTGGTAGAAAGAATAGATTCTTCCAATTTGGGGTTTAAGTTTCTGTTTTGCTACTTATAAGCTAGTGATCTCAGGCATTCCTTAACCTCTCTGCACCTCAGTCTTCTCAGGGCCTCCATACACCATTCGAGACTGCAAACGTTACAAACATGTGCTAAGGCCTAGGTAAGAAGATGAAAAGAGATGAGTTTTGCCTCAAGAGCTACCACAAGAGGAGGGTCGGTAAATACTAGTCTCCGTCTTCCTTTCCCCTCCAGGTGTCTGTCCCTTTTTTTTTTTTTTTTTTTTTTTAAGATTTTTTATTTATTTATTTGACAGAGAGAAATTACAAGTACACTGAGAGGCAGGCAGAGAGAGAGAGAGAGAGAAGGAAGCAGGCTCCCTGCTGAGCAGAGAGCCCGATGCGGGACTCGATCCCAGGACCCTGAGATCATGACCTGAGCCGAAGGCAGCGGCTTAACCCACTGAGCCACCCAGGCGCCCCCAGGTGTCTGTCCCTTAAAGGAGGGTTGACCAGACCCAGTGGACTATTGCTTAGTGAAATGCAGGATATGGGTAGAGAAGGGTGGAGACAGGGAAAAAAAAAAAAAAAAAAGGTGTGGAGACAGAAGCAGCTCATTACCATCCACTTCGGAAGATTCCTGCCCTCCTGCCCCACCCTCTATGATGAACCGGGGCTTTCCTTCCTGAGGCCTGATTTGCAGCCATCCCCTCCCCCCACCCTTGTGCTTTGACAAAGTCTCAGGGTTGCCAAGGTCAAAGGCAGTAACCCTTCGTCAAAGGCTATCATTATCCCAAACGCCTGCTATTTACCTGCTTGCTTAACTTTTGTAATTGCGAGAGACAACCACGAGGGGGCCCAGGAGCAAGAAGCTGAGCGCGGACCCTCTCTATCAGGCAGAATGCCTGCCATTCCTGCCCCAAACTGAAGCCAGGGTCCACAAAACACACACTGCGAGCTGGAAAGAGTACCTTCTGTACCTTCTGCAGTCTCTTGGTAAAGAACATGGCTCCCTTGAGGCTAAAAAGCATTCTTAACTCAACCCATCCTCCACGGCCCATCAGGCTGGGCCAAGGGTTTCTTAGCCCGGATTCCATTTTTCAGTGTTTTCTCCTGATTAGAGCCCTTTGGCTCAGCAGGATTGTCTATAATGACAGTAAATGGTTCACACGATGATGAGGCAATCTTTTCACATCCTGAGCTGCCATCCGTCTTGTAAAGCCTTGTCCCTGTCTGAATTCCCAACCCCAGATTCTCAGGAAAGCCATCCACCTGGGGTTATTGGTTTGGGTTCCTGTGTCTCCCCGCAAACCCACCCCCTACCCCAGTTTCTCACACCACAGGCAGAGACTTGAATAACTAATGTGCTCTACCACCTATGGCAATTCTCATCCAAATCAATCACTCATTTGCCAACACGCGCACGTGCACACACACAAGCCCACAAAACTCAGGTCCCTCTGTGCGTCTGGGGGTCACGATAACTCAAGTCTCTGTGACCAGACCGGAGTGGCAAAGCTTGTTTTTCTTTAGCAGGAGTCCGCTTTCGCAAGGGTTCATCTCTTACATTTTCTTTGAGACGCTCACGCACACTCCAGCAACAATGGAAAGGAGCGCGATTTCCCAAGCAGGTTGCCTAGAAACCACTCCTGTGTTTCTGAAACTAATTTAAACATGAAAATTCAGCTCCTGACTCATGCCAGGAAGGCATATAATGGTTTTCGCAGTATTTTACTTTCTTTTTTGTTCACATTACAAAATTATGCATGCTCGTTGCACAAAAATGGAAAAGAAGATGAAAATACACAGGTCCAGAAAGAGAAAAATCCCCCATCATCTCACTCACTATCAGAGGCAATCACTGTAGCCAGTTGGGGATATTTTCTTCCAAGCCTTTTTTTTTTTTCCTACATATTTTTAACATTGTTGATATTAATACTGAATTTACATAGATCTTGTTTTTTGTGGGGTTTTTTTTTTTTTTTCCACTTCGTATATTGCCAGCCTTTCCCATCTGGCTAAAATTCTCAGAATATTGATTTTTTAAAAGACTGCATTATATTACAGTCAATTTTCCATTATTTACTTAACCATTCCCTTAATGCTGCACATCTATTTCCAGCCTTACCTCATTTGAATCAACGTTGTCATGGCCGCCTCAGTACAAAATGCTATGTATTTCCTCATTAAAAAAAAAAAAAAAATCAAAGAAGGAATTTCAAAAAGCCTGAATGTTTTAGAATTAGTTCAAAAATTTTAGAATGTTTTAGAATTAGTTCAAAAAATTGAACTAATACATGTTTGTAATTTTTAAACATTTAGACACTACATTAAAAAGTAAATTAAAAGAGGGTTGCTTTGTCCAGGAGCACTTCCTAGAGGTAAACACTGCTACCAGAAGTTTTCTATGAATATAGAACCACGTATCTATGTTTATTTGATACTGCACACTCTTCTATCATTCACTTACTTTTTATTTTTTATTTATTTATTTGACAGAGAGGAAGAGAGAACCCAAGGAAAGGGAGGAGTGGGAGAAGTAGGCTCCCCACTCAGCGGGAAGCCTGATGCGGGGCTCGATCCCAGATCTTGAGATCATGACCTGAGCTGAAGGCAAACACTTAATTGGCTGAGCCACCCAGGCCCCCCTACCATTTGCTTTTTCCACTAACTGCACCTTGGGCATCTTTCTACCTCAATCCAAACTGATCTCTTTTTAGAAGCTGCGAGATGGTCTATTAGGTGACACGCTATCACTTATATGTCCTGGACGAAGCTTCTGGGTGCACTTGATCCGCACTGGGTGAGCTGGGTACCCAGCAGAGGGTCTGAACCTCCACTGCTCCGTCCACACCGCCCCTTGGTTGGAAAAGGGAGCAGATGGTAGCACAGGCAAGGGCTTTTCCGCTGCAATTAGCTTTGTAGTCTATAGAGGTCTCCAGATTTTTCCCTTTTTGGTTCTTTTGTTACTGTGGTTTTCAAACACAAACCTTTTGCTAATCCCCCCCCCCCACACCTCACTTTCTCCTACCTCTACCCAACCCCAAGGAAATACCGTTCTACCTCGGCTTCTGGGAGTTCGACATTCTTATTTATTTATTTATTTATTCATTTATAGATTCCCTATGTAAGTGATCCCAGGCAGTATCTGCCTTTCTCCGTCTGGCTTATTTCATTGAGCAGCACTCCCTCCACATTCATCCCTATGAATCTGGAAATGGCAGGAAGTTCCTTATTTTTTTAAGGCTGAATAGTATCATTCAATTATTACATATAATGCATTCACTTAATATATAATATATATTATACTTATATTTATATATAATACATACATATATATACATATATATCTCTCCAATATGTGTGTGTGTATATATACACACATACAATGTAAGTATAATATATATACAATATAATTATATATATACATATACACACACAATCATATTTTCTTTTTTTTTTTAAGATTTTATTTATTCATTTGACAGACAGAGATCACAAGTAGGCAGAGAAGCAGGCAGAGAGAGAGGAAGGGAAGCAGGCTCCCTGCTGAGCAGAGAGCCCGACCGGGTTGGATCCCAGGACCCTGGGAGCATGACCTGAGCCGAACGGAGAGGCTTTAACCCACTGAGCCACCCAGGTACCCCAATCATATTTTCTTTTTCCACTCATCCATCAACAGACACTTAGGTTGTTTCCAAGACTTGACTATGTGAACAAGACCGCAATGACCATGCAGTATAGATATCTCTTCAAGATAGTGAGTTCATTTCCTTTGGATAAAAACCCAGAAGTGGGATTGCTGGATCTCAGGGTAGCTTTATTTTTAATTTCCTGAGGAACCTCCATACTGTCCTCCACAGGGGCTGCACCAGCTGGCATTCCCACCAGTAGTACACAGGGGTTCCCTCTCCTCCTCACCAGCTTTTGTCATCTCTTGTCTTTTTAATCATAACCATCCTAACAGGTGTGAAGTGATA
Source organism: Mustela erminea (assembly GCF_009829155.1). Classification (NCBI taxonomy): domain Eukaryota; kingdom Metazoa; phylum Chordata; class Mammalia; order Carnivora; family Mustelidae; genus Mustela; species Mustela erminea. The sequence continues at coordinate 130,978,247 of NC_045615.1, read as the reverse complement.
GCTCTTTGCGGTTTTCGTCTGCATTCCGCTGCTGGTTAGTCACATCGAGCACCTTCTCACATGCCTGTTGGCCATTTGTATGTCTTTTTTGGGAAAACGTCTCTTTGGATCCTTTTTTTAATTTTGGCTTATTTGGTTTCTTACTGTGTGAGTTCCTTGTATATTTTAGATATAAACCCTTATCAGATTTGTGGTGTGCTACTATTTTCTCCCATTCCATAGTTGCCTTTTCATTTTGTTGATGGTTTCCTTTGCTGTGCAGCTTTTTAGTTTGATGTGGTCCCACTGGTGTATTTTTTGCTTTTGTTGTTTTGCAACTGCAAACTTCTCTGATCTCCACACCTGGTGATTTTTTTTTAACATGTTCCCCTGCCATTTATGTATCTTTGTTTATTTATAAGTTATATACATATACTACTTTATGAGTATATTACTGTTTACATGCTAGAACAGATATTAACAATGGACATTTTATTGGGTTGGATTAAAGATGATATAAATTTATTTGTCTAATAATAAATTATATTTTATTATATTTAAATTACATAATAAGACAATTTTACTCTTTTTTTTAAAAAGAAAGATTTTTTTTTTATTTATTTGACAGAGTGAGACACAGCGAGAGAAAGAACACAAGCAGGGGGAAATGGAAGAGGGAGCTGAGCAGGGAGCCTGATGCAGGGCTCGATCCCAGGACCCTGGGATCATGACCTGAGCCGAAGGAAGATGCTTAACCCACTGAACCACCCAGGTGCCCCCATTTTACTCTTTTTGGTAAGAGCAATGTGATTTCATATGCTTCGCTAAACTTAAAAATATCCACTTACCATCCTGTATTGCTGTTATTCTGGGGTCTGGTTCTAAGTTCAGCTCCTTTCAATAATTGATTTTAAGTGTTGTCGTTTCTGGCCCCACTCGGAGTCCTGCCCCCCAAAAATGCAAACTCGTTTTGAACATTTGCTTTGTGCTCACATTAGTAAGTTTAGCTTTGATTCATGGCTCCTTGGGAAGAATCTTTTTAAAACAAGCTACCCTTTTTATACGCTTTAGCTTACCTGAAATTAGGTACTATCCTCCATAAATCCACTTACGCAGACAACTGTCCAAACCCAGGCCTGATCTTCTGCTTCAGACCTACTCTCCCTCCTCTTGCACGTCTCAGCTCCCAACAACGCCAGCCCCCCAGCTGGTCAGGCCAGAATCCTTGTGTCTCTTCGTCAGCTTCCTTTCCTTCTCTCAAGGCCAGGTGGAATGCCTTAGCAAATCCTATTAGCTCTACCTTCCCGACGTTTCCAGAACCTGAGCCCTTCTTGTCCCTTCTCCAGTTACTGTCCTGGTCTAAGCCACGCCCTTCTCTCCCCTACAGCTCTTACACCGGGGCCCTGGTTGTCTGCCCTATTTCTGTCCCTTCCCTCCACGATCTCTGCTTCATAGCAGCACGGATGAGCCTTCTAAAGTTTTTCTGGGGGGCGCCTGGGTGGCTCAGTGGGTTAAAGCCTCTGCCTTCGGCTCAGGTCATGATCTCAGGGTCCTGGGATCAAGCCCCGCATCGGACTCTCTGCTCGGTGGGGAGCCTGCTTCCCCCCTCTCTCTCTGCCTGCCTCTCTGCCTACTTGTGATCTCTCTCTGTCAAATAAGTGAATAAAATCTTTAAAGTTTTTTTGATCTTGTTTCATTTTGTTTTGGACACAATGTCAAACTTACAGAAAAGCAAGAAGACGACTAGTGCAAAGAGCACATTCCCTTACCCCATAGTCCTCTCTAGATAGTATTTTGCCCATCCGTTTATCCATGCATCCATCTAAAGGGCGTGTATGGTAGACCATTTGCTCCAGAACACTTCAGTGTGTACTATTGTCTTGCATGACCATGGGATAATTACCGACCTTAGTAAATACAACATTGATACGGTAATTTTATCTAACCTACCATCTATCTTCCTAGCTTGTCAATTGACCCACTGATACTCAATATGACACTTTATTTTCTGTAGAACAGGACTGAGGCTGAGATTAGGGTCAGGTGTAAAAGTCAGTTGCTAGGACTCAGGAGTCTCCTTCAATATGAACATTTTGTATAGTCTTTGTCTTTTATGCTACTGATGTTTTTGAAGAATACTTGTTCTCTCTCCCCTATGTTTAAAACAATTTTCTCATTCTGGGTTTCTGGATCTTTCCTCATCATTAAATTCAGGTTATGAATTCCTGGCCCGAACTTCACTGTGAAGCTTGGTCCTTGGCAGGGTACCACATCTGGAAGCCCCCAAAAGTTCATCTGCCCCTTGTTGGCAGCATAAACGGTCATCACTGGTCAAGATGTAGTCTTACTTCTCCACAGGACAGTGACTGCTTTTCCCCTGGCAATGAATAAGCAATCTTTGGGTAGGTGCGTTAAGACCCTGGGTGGCTCAGTGGGTTGAGCCTCTGCCTTCGGCTCAGGTCATGATCTCAGGGTCCTGGGATCAAGCCCCGCATCGGGCTCTCTGCTCAGCAGGGAGACTGCTTCCCCCTCTCTCTCTGCGTGCCTCTCTGCCTACTTGTGTTCTCTCTCTCTGTGTCAAATAAATTAAAATAAAATAAAATAAAATAAGACCCTGCAAATATCCTGTTGCTCATCAAAATTTCCACTTCCAGTTAGCAACCGTTGAGGATTCTTGCCTCGGCTGGTCTTTGACAGGATGACAGTAAGTGGTAACTTGCCACCCCAGCACATGCAGCACGCTGGCCAGCACGCATCATTCTGCTCCCAGCAAGAGCCCTTTCTTCCCCCTCATCCATTTAGTAGCATGGATGAGTGGATTGAGTTTTTCAATATTTGATAACCCATTGCTGTCTTTAATTCCCCTGATGCTCAAACCGTCCTCAGTTTACACAGTGTAGGCTGCCTGGGTCCCTGTGCCCTTCTTTTAAAATGAGATCACATATAGGTATTCCCCATATTTTGGAAGTTCACGCGAGGCTTTTACAAAAGACCCACATTCGTACCTGTTTTCACTGTGTCCTATGCTCTGTCCAAAAGAAGCATGTCCAGAGTCCAGACTCCGGATCTACCCAGCAAGTATCTAAGTTGCACATGTGCCCTGGTCCAGGTCAGAGTAGGTAAGCCAGGTGTCCAACCCAGGATCATGTGTGGCACCGAGCACGGTATCTGCACATAGTAGGTGCTCTATAAATATTTCTTGAATGAAGCAGCAGCATGGTTAGAAGCACGGACTTCTGAGCTAGGTAGCATTGGTTTAGAGCCTTGGCTATCCTGTGAACTGGCTTTGTGGTCTTGAGCAAGTTACTTAAACTCTCTGTGTTTCAGTCGCCTTATCTGTAAAGTGGGGATAATAGTAGTTGTGAGATTAAATAAGAAAAAACCAGGTTTGAGCAGCACCTAGCACACAGTAAGAACCCAACAAGTATTCGTTATCGATATTGGTTAGCTAGCATTCAAGAAAGAGGTGTGTGGGAGTACTCAGGCCAAAGTGGGAGGCCATTAAAGGTGACATAAAGGATCTCAACCACCTGCCAGGCAGCCAAATAAACGTTGGCCAGCCCCAGGAAAGGAATTGTTGTTATTAAGCTGAAGCCAGATACCTTTTCCTAGAGCTTCCAATATACTCTGTTATGCTCTAGAACTTTCTAGATCTTTCCCTCTTTGATTCTAGGCTTGGTCTTCTGACCCTCAGGAGTCATCCTGGTAAAAAGGAAGATGTTACCCCGGGTGCTACACTTGGGGGTGCCTGTCCTCATTCACTGTCTCTGCCAATCTCTGGGGAGTCGCTCTCAAATCAGAAGCAACGCTCAACGGGGGCTGAGGGCCCGACAGGCATATGGACCACTGCCTCATTTCCTGGTTGGATGTCCAATGTTGACCTCTTCCTGCCACACGCAGCTCATCTGCTCTGTCTGCTAGAGCTCGACAAGTATTATCTCATAGCCCTGGTGGTTAACCCACAAACTGTTTGCTAAATGGCCCCAAGAAGCAGACAAGGCTGCGTTTGTTGTTGTTGTTGTTTTTGTTTTGTTTGCAGCTTAGTCATTTATTAAGGCACTGATGCTAGCGTTCTTTGGTATTTGTAAGGAAGTTAGGCAATGGCAACTTCTGTTTTCCACCTCTGGCCGGTGGTAGGAGGGGCTCGTCAAGCACAGTGTGCCTTAGCAACTGACAGGAACTCTGAAAAGGCTCCCTTCTGGTCTGTGGCTAATCCAGGGGACTTTGGGATCCCCATTTCCTCGAGATTAGAGTGCTCACAGCAGACGCCCTCTTTATCAATTAGCTGCGTGTGCTTCCTGTCCCAGGGGTTTGACACGGGTAATTGCAGCTGTGAGGACCGGATATAAACAGGGACTTTGCAACCACAAGCTTCCTCATCTGTTGCTGCAGCCTTTCTGCTTCCAAAGTTCAGCAGGAAAATAAAGTAGATCTCCTGGTTCACAGCTCCATTTCTAGCCAGTTCCTGCAGGAAGGAGTCTTACTGAAGGATGACAAGGTTGAACGGACACGGAGGGCCAGTCATTGGTGATCTATTCTGATCATCTATAGCATTTAGTAGTCACAGTGGAAAGGAAAAGCGATATGTTCATTTTCTATTTAACGGCTTGATTATAGAGGCCAAGATCGTGTTATAAGAAGTCATAATGTTAGAGCAGGAAGGGACCCTGGAGATCAAATAAAGTAACCTATTTTAGGGAAACTGAGGCCCCAGGACATTAAACTTCTCTCTCAAGACCATCACGTTGGCCAACAGTAGAGCCAAAATCAGAACCACAATATCCTAGCTGCAGGTGGAAAGTATTAGTCCTCGCACCAGTGACGTTTTCACAGCAGCAGGAGAAATATACAAGGGGCTGATTTTAGTCCTGAGATAGGCTCGGCCCAGCAACAGACTTGTAGAGGAGATGTTAACTGTGTCCAGATCCATTCTCCCATTCTTCAGTAATAAAATGCCAAAGGTTAGCATGGCACAGGGCTGTTCAGGGAAAAATAAAAAAATGTTACACTTCCTAGTATGCCTAACAATGAACTCATGCCTGAGTCCTGGTCAGCAGGATGTAAAGGAAAGTAGTGAGTGTTTTAAAGGACAGAAGTGTACACTTTCCTCCAGACCAATGACTGGAATGCTGACCCGAGGTCTGGAGCTGGAGCAGTCATCTTGGGCCATGAGGCAGAATGCGTGTGTTGAAGAGGATGGAACAACAAGAGAGCAGAGATCAGGACACCACCGTACCATCCCTAGTTTGCCTCTTCTTATATGAGAGAAAAACATTTTTTAATCATTTTAAAACCACTGCCATTTGGGAGTTTCAGTCTCAAGAAAAATAATGTAACTCTAATGCCAGCCATAAAACTATTTTGACAGTTTCTTGCAGAATTTCCTGGAAATTAGAATTTCATTTCCTGTACCTAGTGCCTGCATAAGAGAAACACCTATTTCATAGAATAAGACGAGAGCCAAGGAAAGAGCCCATCACAAAATCTAGCCACTCTCTGCTGATTTGACTTCATTTGGTTTTTAGGCCAGTTCTTCCTTTAAAACAAACATTCCCTGGAAAAGCTAACTCCATGGTTCACACCTGCAAATCAGGCCTCCTGTACTGATTGGTAAGAGGCATGGGGAACAGGTGTAGTTGTGTCTAGGCTTCCGGAGGACACATGACTCATTGCAGGGGTGGGGGAGTAGGCCATGTGGGACTGATGGGATGGGAGGGCAGGAGACAGGACGGTGAACAGGTGAAAAGGGAGGGAGGTGCACAGGTCCTGATTGCTCCCTGGTAGTCCGTCTACTTGTACTTGTCTTTGGGATGCTGGGACAGCACATGACCACCAGAGGGCAGCAGCGGGAGGCGAAATTCCCGCAGCCTCCACATAGGGCCTCGAACCACAGGTCCCCAGTGGAACCGACTTGCCCTTCCAACCTGGGTCTCTCTGCTTCACGTTGTCCAAAGCTACGCTCCTTACCAGGAGGAGTGGGAAACGAGTCGCTTCCCTGAGCAGAGGAGGCTGAACCAGCAGCTTTCATAGTCATCAGTTCAAGGTTCCCTGACAATAATCGTTCCTTCCCTCTACATCACACATTCAACATTTTACTAAAATAGACTTTACACGGGACTGTATTTTTTTTTTTAAGTTAGTCTTGCCCTAAGCAATAAGACCTGTGAAATAGCGGGTTTTATGTGGCATAATTATTACATCAAAAAATGTGGGGCATCCGGGTGGCTCAGTGGATTAAGCCTCTGCCTTCGGCTCGGGTCATGATCTCAGGGTCCTGGGATTGAGCCCCACATCAGGCTCTCTGCTCAGCAGGGGGCTTAGTTCCCCCCTCCCCCTCTGCCTGCCTCTCTATCTACTCGTGGTCTCTCTGTGTCAAAGAAATAAATAAAATCTTAAAAACTAAAATGTCTGTATCACTAGAAAATCCTCTTGCTATTGCCAGTGGTACACTTAGAGAAACACTGCATTATTTTGCCAGTCCCCCCAATGACCCAACAAAAGAAGGTAATACTATCATCCCCATTTTATGGATGAGGAAACTGAGGCTCAGTGAGATTAAATAGCTTCCTCAAGAGTTTTCACCAGAGCTGGGATTTGAGCCAAGGTCTGTATGACTTAAAAGGGCTTGTCCTTGCTTTCTCCCAGGAGCAGGAAGGCAGTGACCTCTAAAAGCTGAAGAAGAGGAGGAATCAGGGTAAAGACTTCCAATCCTGTATGAAATCCTCCCTTCAACTCTCCCTCACTTGCTCCATTTCTTCTTTGCCCTCAGTTCCTAAGAACGTCTCCTTCTCACAAAAACAGAACACTCCAGAATGCATTCCCTCGTAAATAAAGGCTGCCAACTCCTCATCAGGAATAAAATGTCCTTTGGAATTTTCTATCATTTCTAAAACGATGATAAAGAAATGTGGCTGCTTATAGTTCTGAATATAGCGATGGGGAAGAACTGAAGTTTCTTGAAGAGTCTCACGACAGACCCGTGGGAGGCTGCAGAGCGTGTACTTGTCACAAGGAGCCCAGAGGACTGCGGAGAGAAGAAACCTTCACATTTACCTAAAGCAACTGCTCATACCCGAGCTTTATGGTGACAGGCGTGGTGGAAAAGAAAACCCCAGACTCTGCCCCTTACCAGCTCTGTGACCTTGGACAAGCTACTATCCTCTCTGAGCTTCAATTTTGCCCTTGACCAGAGAGGAGAACCGATCCCTGTCTCAGAGGGTTATTATACTATTAAGTGGGGAGCCTGTAAGTTAGTATTAAAACATGCTACTATTATTGTTATTATTTTAAATTGCTGCGAAAGTAAAAAAGGGCTTTCTTGTTCAGAGAACAGTTAGCTTAAAGTAAATTGTAGCACTTGGGAAATATTGCCTTGTTTTCTTGGAAACTTCACTTTAAAAAAGAAAAGAGGCTCTTTGTTTAAATATCCCATTGACTGTTGAGCCAGCCCCCTGGGCCTGGGTTGGGAGGCCCAAGGCCATTCCCTTCCTTTCTGTAAAGCCTAGAACTGGTGGAGTCTTTTCCTTGCAAGGGCAATTTCCTTTTGGGGTGGGGGTGAGGGTGGGGGTGGGGCTGGGGGGGGTCCCTTGCCCCGCCTGCCTTTCTCCTGACTATTTTCCACTGGCACTGTCCAGTAGAAAGATAGTGTGAGCCACAGGTGTCATTTTAAGTTTTCTAATAGCCATATTTTAAAAAAAGATTTATGTTGTAATTTTGGTGGGGGATGGGCAGAGAGAGAGAGAATCGCAAGCCAACTTCCTCCTGAGCATGGATCCCCACACAGGGCTCAATCTCACAACCCCAAGATCACGACCTGGGTGGAAATCAAGAGTCAGACCCTTCGCTGAGCCACCAGAGGTCCCAAGATCTTGTTATTCTTAAATAGTGAAGAGTGCATTAACTTTTTGCCAAGAGCACTGTTCTAGATTTGAACTCCAAGGGTTAAAGCTTCAAAACTTAGAACCAGTATTTTGAAGGAGGGGAGTTTTTAGTCAAAAGACTGTAGGTGGGAAGAAAAGTCTAGAATCCAGTCCCCCTTTCATTTCCGTAGAATATGGGAATGAACACCACTTGTTGCCCTGTCGTGGAGAAGTGGCACTTCTCATGGGGGGGCTGGGGGGGTGGAGTCTGACACTCACAGGCCTGTCGTTTGTGCTGGAAGGATACAGATGCTAGCCACGTGGAAGCACCGCGTGCAGAAGGAGACGGAACAAAAGCAACCCTGAAATCTGGGCCCACGACAAGATGCTCTTCATGAAAATTTGCCTTCAATTTAGTCGCCCAGTTAACACTCCAGAATGTGCTGGGGTTGTTCGCATCAGTGACTTGCAACAGGAGAACAGATACAGCAACTGCCGAAAATAAAAAAATTTATTTATTTTGAAGATTTTATTTATTTGACACAGAGAGAGAGAGAGAGAGAGGTCACAGGTAGGCAGAGAGGCAGACACAGAGGGGAGGGGGAAGCAGGCTCCCCGCTGAGCAGAGAGCCCCGAGGCGGAGTTCGATCCCAGGACCCCAAGACCATGACCCAAGCCAAAGGCAGAGGCTTAACCCACTGAGCCACCCAGGCACCCCAAATTTTAATTTAATTTAAATGTATTTTTTTAATTAAATTTTTATTTAAATTAAATTTTAGTTTAATTTAAAAAAATATAAAAGGAAAGAAAGGGGGCATTTGAGTGGCTCAGTCGTTGAGAACCTGCCTTCGGCTTGGGTCCTGATCCCAGGGTCCTGGGATGGAGCCCCTCGTGGAGCTCCCCGCTCGGTGGGAAGCCTGCCTCTCCCTCTCCCTCTGCCCCTGCTTGTGTTCCCACTCTTGCTGTGTGTCTCCCTGTCAAATAAACAAATAAAATCTTAAAAAAAAAAAAAAAAAGAGAGAGAGAGAGAAAGAGAAGGAAAGGAAAAGAGGAGCTGAAAGACCATTTCCTAAAGCAGAAAAGAAATTGTTAAATTTTGAAGTACCCCTGACCCCAAAGTCTCACTTCAGACATTTTTTTCCTCTTTCCTGAATATTCTAGCCCAGTACACATGACCTTTTGCCTCTGCCCCAGGGCCCCACAGAGAGTACGGGCAGGACTGACAGGACATGACTTTGCCCAAATTACTTTCACTTTCTCCCCACCAGGCCTCGGTCACAGCCACGGAGAACTGTTTTCCATGGTGCTGAGGGCATTTCTGTTTTTCTCAGCACCAGGCAGGCAAGGCTGAAGTCAGAGAGCTTGGTGATGCAATGAGTTTTCCAGCTGCCAGTGACACTAGTACCTCATCACATCTTTTTATCTTCCTCTCTAACCCCAGATGGAGCAAGCATCCACGTTCTCAGGAACCAAAGCCACCTGTTACCATTTGGGATGAGTGAAGCAACCTTTGTCTACTACTTATCTACCATCTGACCTCACAAGACGGAAGCTACGTACTGCAAGTCACAGAGAAACAAAGATGGAGGGAAACTGGGTCCCCAACATCATAGAACCACATCCCAGCTCTGAAGCTTATGCGTGATGAAACCCCTATCCCCCTCACAACTACTACCATCCCCCATAGCTCTCAGTGAGCCCTGTCATTACCCTGCTCTACTCTATCACCAGCATAAATTTAAGCTCTGCGGAATGACAGATAGCCTTGGGAGAATTGCTCTCTGTCTCGCCAATGTTTCTTTGTCACGGTCTATCTTGATTATTCTGGAGAATGGTGACTCACTCCGTAGAGGTTGATTGACCAAGGAGAGAGAACATCATTCCTATTACAGCCTAAATGTAGATATCTGGGACCCCCCCCCCAACCTGTCCCCCACCACCACCACCGATAAGTAAACAGCTACGTCTACAACAACTTGTCTATTCCTGAGGGCTTTATCTGTCCAATCAGCTTAGTGTTGAGGGAGTTTAGAGCTGTCAGACACTCGTCAATGGCTGAAAGAGAAAGAAATACAGAAAAAGATTTGTCAGTAATCACTGTGTACCAAACTCACATTTGTCTTCTGTCTAGAAAGCTGGTCATTGACTTTGACTGTGGTCTCATTGATGCTGTTAGAAATATTTTACCTCTAAATGAAAATAAAGATGAACTGCCTCTCCAAAGAAGCAAAAGGTAAGAGATAATTAAAAAAAAAAGAAAGAAAGAAAATTTGATACAATTCCGTTTGATGTTTGATGACATTCAGTGTCTCAGAACGGTGATTTGGGGATAATTTTCCCTTTTGATCTTGCGGTATGAACAGACACAAAGACTATGTATATAAAAGAATAACCTGGGTACACAAGGCCGAAAAAAGAACTTGCCAGGAAAGGGAAAAACACACATATATAAATAAGCAGAAATAGTAACTCCTGTTTATTCAGCGATAATTTCTTCTCCACTCCATACCTTACCAACCAATTACTCAGCAATACACGTCAATGTAAAGAGTATGGTAAAACCAATTTTTCAGATTTAGCTCACTTTACTGCCAGGTCAGCCCTCTCCATGGGTACCTGTCCCCTACCCCTTCCACCACCCCCTTCTCCCTCAGGGACCAGAGAATTGCACTCCTCTTGATTTTTCCCATAAGCCGCAGGGACCTAGAATGATCTGAAGCAGATACACAGTCTTCTCAATGTGCCTCTCTCTTCCACTTTCTTTTCTTGCTTCCCTGCACCCATGACAGACTACCCTCCTCACTTGGATTCTTCCATCCCTGGCAGTTTTGTCTGTGATCTCTCTTGCCTCCTCCGTCTGATTCGGCGAGTCTGTAAGCATCCACGAGGCTGCACGACATGGAACGAACAGAGGTCAGCAAAATGTCAAAATCCTGGCTTTTTACTGCCTGGCTGTGTGATCTCTGGCAAGCTACTGAACATTTCTGCCTCAGGAAGAAGTAGCTCTAATAGTACCTCAGAGGAATTTTGAGGCAATTCAATGAGAAAAGGTACATAACGTTTAGGGCACATAAAGTACGTATTAAAGAGCAAGGTTCTTTTCTTGCCCTGTCCGTTCCCTCCGGTAGTCTTGGTTTAAAGGATTCTTTGTCACCAGTTACACTAAATAGGGTGGCGTCCTTATTACTCAGATTTCATTCAGTGTTTTCATTCATTATTCTAAGGAACACAATAACATGTCATTTTTGGTGCCTGCCTCTGGGGAGGTCGTGACATCTTTTTTTAGTCATAGATCATTTTCATAACCAGCTCTTTACCTTCACAGAATACAGCAGGGTCTGCTCAGTTTGAACCTGTGAGGATCCTCAGTGGTTTCCCGGAAGCCCGTCTCAGCCCCTGGGGAGCCAGAGGAGTATCAACCGAGAAGTTTCTACTTCTCTTCCACGCAGAGGGCACTGCCGAGAAAAGGTGGGAGGGCTGCCTGCTCAAGTGTGGCCTTCAAAGACAAGGTGGAAATGAAAGAGAGGTGAGAATGGGCGCAGTAGCCTATGAACCCGAGACACGTAGCTGTGGGGAACCGCGGCCCGTACGGAGTCATTTGCATAAACCAGTTCACAACCGGAAAATGGAACCACCTGCCATCACAGCCTGGAAGACAGGGACAGGGTTTTCCAGTATGGCTTTCATTGTAGAGGAGATCACACCTCATCTCAGCTCTCAGGGCAATTGATTGGATGCTGCTCACACAGGTTTCTTTGATGAGGAAAAAATTGCAAAATCATTCATTTTCTTTTCCTTTACATTTCCGTTCCCATGAAGTCAGAGGCCAGACTCAATAGCAAACAGGGATTAAGATACAGCTGAGGCTGCGTGTAAAAGAGACATAAAAATGGAATTGTATTTTTCTGATATAACAATTTGCACATTAGTTTTCCAGAGCTGGTTCATGTTCTGAATATGAACATGAAACTAGGTGTTGGAGACCCAGTTTCCCATCTTTTTGCTCTGTTATTCTCAATACAGAACTTCCATCCAGTGATGTCAGATGGCTGCTCTGGCTCCTACCATCTCATCAACATTCCAGCTGGCAAGAAGAACAAAAGAAAAAAGGGAGGGCATCTTGCTTTCCTTCACAAGAAGGCTGGAAGTTCAGGAGCACCTGGGTGGCTCAGTCAATTGAGTGTGGGACTCTTGATTTTGGCTCAGGTCCTGATCTCAGCGGTGGGATGGAATTCCCACAGGGCTCAACACTCAACGGGGAGTCTGCTTGAGATTCCCTCTCTCTCTCTCTCTCTCTTTCTCCTTCTGCTTCTCCCCCTGATCATATACACACATGTACCCTCTCTCTGAAAGAAAGGAAAAGAAAAAAGAAAGAAAGAAAGAAAGAAAGAAAGAAAGAAAGAAAGAAAGAAAGAAAGAAAGAAAGAAAGAAAAGGAAAGGAGGGAAGGAAGGAAGGAAAAGGAAGGAAGGAAGGGTGGAAGAAAGAGGGAGAGAAAGTAAGTCTGGAAATCCCAAATATCAATTCCACTTTTATACCATTGGCCAGAACTTAGTCACATGGCCATGCTAGTTGCAAGGGAGGCTGGGAAATGTAGTCCTAAAGGGGCACACATGAGTGGAGCTAAGACATCACCACAGAGGAAGGGTATACTGTGATATTGGGGGACAGTTGCAGTTAGCACTCTGCCCAAAGGACCCAACAGATTTATAAAGCACTGAAACCTGCTGGGTATAAGGACATCTGCATATTTTATGTGGGTAGTGAAGCCTATAGGTGAGAGAAAAGAGAAGAGCCCTACTTAATACTGTCAGGCTAAAATTCAGGCTCAGTGTTCCAAATCTACTGGTTTTCAAGAGAAACCAGAAAAGATTTTTTTAAATATGCTATCTACCAATTTTAAATTGTTGGCTCAAAAATATTTTAACACTGTACGGGCTACATTTATCTGTAGACTGACATTTGGGCCCCTGTGTTAGGTTCCATTTGCATGAAAATCTCGACTGTGTTTACCTTTCAGCTTGAAATGCTAAACTTTACAAATCCAAAATCAGAGCTAAAAGGCAAATATATTTAGTTTAAAAAAAAAAAGTTGATCAAGACAAAGTCTTCAAAGTAAATCATTTCTTGGCTTGTGAGTCAGGCACTGAAACACAAAAATCATGAATTGGTCATGGATTTCCTTCATCCTTCAAACATCCTATTTCACTTTTAGGTGTGAAAGAACTTTACTCTCTCTCTGGTTTGCAATGATCTGGTAGTTACTTAACTGAATAAATGAATTGGAAGAAACACTCAGGCTCCATTTTTCAGCACAAGGTAGAAATGACAGTAGGCACAGCAGCCGTGAATGTTCCACTCAGAGCTCCTGTTGTGGGAGCATCACTGTTGCCCCCAAAGCTGCCAGCCCATCTGGATCTGCTACCATGTTCACGTGAAGACCCGCTCCTGGTGAGATTCTTCCAACCCATGACCGAGCACAGAAGGGTACCTTCTCCAATGGTGGACTTTGGCTCCCAGACTCCCCAGCGGCCTAACCAAACTTCTCTAATTTTTTAATTTGTTTTTTGTTTTGTTTTGTTTTGTTTTGTTTTTTTGAGAGAGAGAGAGATAGCACACATGTGCAAATGCATGGTGGGGGGAGGAAAGGGCAGAGGGAGAGTCTCAAGCAAGCTCCTCCATGTGGGGCTCAATCTTACTACCCTGAGATCATGATCGGAGCAGAAATCAAGAAAGGGACACTTTGCCCACTAAACACCCCCGGGCTAAAGCATTCTTATAACTGTACTGCAGTCTAAGACTCCTCCAACCGTACCCTCCTTCCTTTCACAGGTGTTAGAACTCTCTCCACTTTCCCCTGCCCCTCCTCCTCTATCCTTCGCAGACCTCCCCCCTCAGAAATCCCTTGCATATCTAATCCCACCTTGACATCTGCTTCAGCGCAGACCTGAACTACCCCAGGAGGCTAATGACAGCAGCAGCAATTACAGGAGCAATTGCGAGACTGTGTGCTGGGTGCCCGGCATGGGGCTTACTTACACAGGGTGTCAGAGACCAGGGGGCTGCCGGCGGGGCAGGGGCGCAGATGGGCAAAGTAGGGAGGGGAGTAAGAAGTACAAACTTCCAGGAAAAAATAATGATGATGGCTGACTTTACTGCGTATGCTCTAGGACCATACATTACAGCCTCACAAGCATTGTCTTCACAAAAATCCTGAGGTGGGTAGTGGACGGCCATTCTCCTGATTGTAGGGATGTGCCACCAGATTTGAGAACTTGCTTGAGATCTTGTATCCAGCAGAGGGAGATGGTGATTGAAACCCATGTTGGTCTGACTCCAAAGCCCAGTTGTTCATCTGTCAGGTACTTGTGTACCCCTCCCAAATTCTCCCATCTCCAAATATCACCATGACTTCCATGATTGATGGCGCCTGCATGATTATTTACTTAATATTTTTCTTTAACTAATTTTTAAAACTTGACTCTGTTTATTTAAAAAAAGGAACTTCATATTCCTAAAATAAATGGTCGTCTGTCAACCCTGACAAAAAATAATCACCATAGGGGGCACCTGGGTGGCTCAGTGGGTTAAGTCTCTGCCTTCGGCTTGGGTGGTGATCTTGGGGTCTTGGGATCGAGCCCCGCATGGGGCTCTCTGCTCAGCAGTGAGCCGGCTTCCCTTGTCTCTCTGCCTGCCTCTCTGCCTACTTGTGATCTCTGTCTGTCAAATAAATAAATAAATAAATCTTTTTTTTAAAAAGGGAAAAAAAATAATTACCATAAAAACAGAACAACGGCATCAAATTTTAGCTAGGCAATATAATAACATTTAAGAAGACATTGTATCTAACTAAAGGCTCAAAATCCGAGCTCTGCACTCATTTCATTGGTTTTTTCAAGGGTAGAGTAGTAAGTGTTAGATGGTAAGGAAGCACTAGCATCGCATGAAGATTTTTTTTTTTTCTTGACAAAACCAGAAAGATCGAAAACACTAAGAAGGGACTAACTTTCCCAGTCGGTGTGTCCATGCTCTTCAACGTTACATCCACGTACCCCTAAAATCCTCTTGCGGGGGGTAGGATTTGGGAAATGATGACTGATGGAATGGAAAGAATGCTCATTTGGATGGAAAAACAACTTTATACCTTGGTCCCTGGCCCCCCAAAGAAGGGAAAAGTCAATCTCATAACTTTTCAGCCTCTGCAGGTTCCCAGTGCTCACAATTGTCCCCTTGGTTTATCTAGAGGGTGCAATTTTTCAAAAAGTAAAACAACACCGGAGCCTGCAGTGTGAGTGAAGCCCGCTCTCGGGGCAGGTGTATCCGGTAGAGAAACAAAACACCGCTCTGTGGTTAGGCCGCCTGGTGCACTAGAGTTCAGCACATTCACAAATCAGCCTGCCTGGTGGGGGGTTGCTGAAGCCCACACCGCGAAGACATGGCCCCTGTGTAAAACCCGCCCAGCCTTTCTGGGTATAGATGACAGCACTGACCCAGGGCTGAGCAAAGGGCAGCCCACAGCTCCTGCCACCTCTGAGTTGGGCCTCCCTGCCACAGCCCCTCTGTCACTCAGGGCTGGGGTCCTCCTGGGTCCTCCAGGGTCACGTGCCGTTGCCGTGGCGCAAGCCGGCTCTGGCCACACTGTGAATGGGAGAGAGCTTTGAACCCAGCAAGGAGGTTGCCAGGGCTTGTCACCAGCCATCCTTTCTGACTCGGAGTTCCTGAATCAATTTTCATTAGGATCACTTGCATTTGCTCTGTAATTGATTGGCAGATGTAGTTGGATCTGGGAGTGGAGACAAGACTGGGATGCTGCAGCGGAGAAGTGTCTCGGGGCTTCTGCACCTTGAACCCCTGCCTTGTGCCCACTCTGCGGATGGGAACACAGAGTCAGGAGAAACTGAAATGAGTGGCTTGAAGGCTGAGGCGGGACCGTGGGTCTACGACAGATTCCTCATTCTCTACCACTCTAGGCCTCTGGATCTTCCGTATATCATTCTTTTGAATTAATCCCCATCTTAGCAGACATAAGAAGTGGAGAAGGAAGGGAGGAATAAGTAATATTTGTGGAATGCAAAACACCTTAAACGCCTCGTCCCGTTTAATGCTAAAACCCCTATGGGGTGTGTGTGTTCCCCTTCTTTGCCAAAAAGAAAATTTTGAAATACAAGAGGCTCATTGCCAAAGGTCACCCAAAGCGAGAATTCAAGCCCAAGTGGTCTGACCCCAGTGACCAAACCCATAACCACCACGCTGTCTTTTCAGACTGACACACGTGAGTCCAAACCCAGACTCTATCTTCTGTGTTATTTGGGGCAAGTCACTTGACCGCTCTGACCACTGTTTTCTTATCTGTAGAGTAAGGATAAAAATACTGATTATCATTTAAGGCTGGTAAATAAAGCACTAAATGAGGTTTTTTGTTCAGATGTGCTTTGCATAGTGCCTAGGATGCAGGAGGAACTCAATAAGTGCTAAGTAGTATTAACAACTGAATCGTGACCCTAAGACGATCCACTTCCTCTTTCCCTCTGTAATGGCTGTCCTCTTTCCAGTTTCCACCTGCTGTTTACCTAAGCAGAGCCTTCCCTTTTGTCTCCGTCACTCAGCAAGGCTGATCTGGGGAGGGGAAGCTCACGAGACAGAGAGCTCATCCAACCTCCTCACACAGCCTCTCTCCTATGGAGCCACACGCGGGAGACCAGGGCAGGCCCACCAAGCACTTCCAGAACCATCCAGGATTTTTGAAGGCAATGACGAAATGCAGGAGAGATGGCATCGTAGAGCTCTTGGTCACAAGGGGTAATGCACCCCAGTGGGGGCCACTGAAAACAAGATGCCCGTGAACTATGTGTGTCCCCGGGACGTTTCAGAGAAGGAGCTCTGTGTGAGGAGTGAACTGAAGAAGGACCATCCTGTGACGAGGAACATCGAATTTGCAGAATCTCTACATATAAGGGTTGTTTTTTTTTTTTTTTACATATAAGGGTTTTAAAACACGTCTGTGAATTCTTTGACACCCATCACCTCAAGAGGTGGCGCCTAGTCCCCTTACCCTTGAAGATAGGCTGGACTTAGTGACCTGTGTGACTTCTAGGCTGTATTATAAAGGGTGGTTTTGGCCTGACTCTCTGTGGGGATGCTTGGTCTTCAAACCCAGCGGCCATGACAGGAGGAGGCCAGTGACAATGGAGAGGACAAGTATGGCTGTTCTGGTCCTCAGCTCCAGGTGACGTCCCAGAGAATGGACAGCCTCTGAGATCAGTCTGTCTGCCAGCTGGTGAGAGACTCTAAGTAAGCACCGTTTCCCGAGCCCAGGCAAAAATGAAGATTGTTGTGTTAGGCCACTCAGTTTGGAGAGAGTCGTTACACAGCAAATAATTGTATACTATGATATATTTCACAAAGCTCCGTCTCTGGGTCACCGTTAGCTACTGGGAGCTTTGTGTTACTATCGATTTTAGTTTCTTAGAAACTATTAGTTTAGCACTTTCTTTCATGATGCATAGTACTTTTTGTTAGGTGCTTACCAAATAGTTTCACAATCCATGGCAATCATTTGTATCGCTTTTTTTTAAAGATTTTATTTATTTATTTATTTATTTATTTATTTATTTATTTGACAGAGAATGAGAGAGAGAGAGCATGAGCAGGGGGAGAGGCAGAGGCAGAGGGAGAAGCAGACTCCCCACTGAACATGGAGCCCGATGCAGGGCTTCGTCTCAGGACCAGCGGAACATGACCCGAGCTGAAGTGAAATGCTTAACTGACTGAGCCACCCAGACACCCCCATTTTTATCAACTTATTTCAAAATAATTCTGTAATAGGAACTAGAAATGTGACTCACTTTCTGTGTTCCACCGAGGGAGAAGCAGATAGGTAGCCTTTCCTTGGAATAAACCCGAGGAGAGATTTTTGGCTCCCTAAGCCCACAAAAGTGGGGAAGTTTTAGAACACATTGACCCTTGAAACCCTCTTTGAAGGAGGACTGAAACCAATAGAGAAGCAGAGCCCTGATCCGCCCCAGCCCCAGCATCTTGGGCTGTGAAACAATAATGAAGAAGTTTTCTGCAAACTATCAGCCAACTGTCAGGTGTTTTCTAAGTACCAGTTTTGTTGTCAACACTTGTGGAGTCCACATCCAACCTTCAGCACCTACAATAAAAATGGGTATTTATATAAATGTTAATACATATATACACATACAAGTGCACATACACTCAAGGCTCCACTATCTTTTTTTTTTTTAGATTTTATTTATTTATTTATTTATTTATTTAACAGATGGAGATCACAAGTAGGCAGAAAAGCAGGCATAGAGAGAGAGAGGAGGAAGCAGGCTCCCTGCTGAGCAAAGAGCTCGATGCGGGGCTCGATCCCAGGACCCTGAGATCATGACCTGAGCCGAAGGCAGAGGCTTTAACTCACTGAGCCACCCAGGTGCCCCAAAGCCCCACTATCTTACCCATTGTGTGTCTTGGACAAATTACTTGACTTCACCATCTCAGTATTTTGTTTCTGAAATGGAGATAATACTTTCTTCATAGGATTATTGAAGTAAACAACTAGAGCAGACCAAGTTCAATGCATATCAGTTATTATAATAATCTATACATATGCATAACACATATAAAAGAGAGATGGGGAAAATTGCACCAAAGAGCTACTGTAGTTATCACTGTGTTGTAGGACTATGGAGGCTTTTTATTTTCTTTCTTATAGTATTATGTAATTTGAAAACGTCCTATAAAGTTTCATTAATTTTTTTCATTAATTTCTTTTAAAACACCATCTCAATAGAAACTATTTTTTTTTAAATGAAGGTGGTTACTAGATGATAGGAGTATTTTTTTTATGTTTTTATGGGTTTTTTTTAAGATTTTATTTATTTATTTAACAGACAGAGACCACAAGTAGGCAGAGAGGCAGGTAGAGAGAGAGAGAGAGAGAGATTGGAGGAAGCAGGCTCCCTGCTGAGCAGAGAGCCTGATGCAGGGCTTGATCCTAGGACCCTGGGATCATGACCTGAGCAGAAGGCAGAGGCTTTAACCCACTGAGCCACCAGGTGCCCCTATGTTATGGTTTTTTTTTTTTAAATGTTTTAAATTACTTTTAGTGTTTGAATTTTCTCAAACTGACCTCGTGGAATTTTAGGTCTAGGAAAATGAAGATGGAGGATGAATGCAGGCTCAGTCATGTGATACAGATTCCAGGCGTCACAGAGTATCATTAGCTTGATAGATGGAGATTACTAAGGATATCTGCAGTCATGGTTGGCTTCTCGGAGGTGATGAAGCTCAAGGTAGAAACGTGTGAAGGTGTCAGCAGATTCAATGTCCCACGAGTACCCCTCTTCCTGGCATGTGCACAGCTGCTGTCTTGTTATGTCCTCACACAAAGGAGACAGAGAGGGCTCTGGTCTGCTTCTCTTCTTACAAGGGCACTAATCCCATCATGGGGGTTCCACCTTCATGAGCTCATCTAAACCTAATTGATTCCCAAAGGCCCCACTTTCAAATGCATAGAGGATTACAGCTTAAATACATGAATATGGGAGGGGGAGGGAGAACACAACATTTTGTCCATCACAGGGGAAGAGTCAATCCCAGGGATAAAAATATGGGTGTTGGGTGCCTGGGTGGCTCAGTGTGTTGAGCCTCTGCCTTCGGCTCAGGTCATGATCTCGGGGTCCTGGGATCGAGTTCCTCATCGGGTTCTCTGCTTGGCAGGGAGTCTGCTTCCTCCTCCCTCTCTCTGCCTCCCTCTCTGCCTACTTGTGATTTCTCTCTGTCAAATAAATAAATAAAATCTTAAAAAAAAAAAAAAAAGATGGGTGTTCCCAGAGGCAGGAACAGCATAAACAAAGGAACAGAAGAGTGAAAGGACATTAGTGAGCACCATAAACTACAAGAAGGGTACTCTTCAAACTCTCCCTGCCTCACACACACAGAGTCCTTTCTTCAAAAAAAAAAAAATTTTACATGTGGGAGCCTAAAAGCTAAAATAGATAAAATTAGGTTCGCTGTGTAAGGGCCCTAATGGATACCTCTCCCTAGAGGTAGCCAGCCCATGAAGGATGTCCTCATAAGATCCAAGATTCCAAGAGAGGTGGCAAGTAGGGCTGGAGATCCTGTAGCAGAGTACAGACAGACATGATGACTCTGCTATGGCAACTGGTTGGGACCAGGTCTTGGATGGCCTGATTTCTTCAGCCTTTGTAGAAATGCAGTGGGGCACCACTGAGGGGTTTTCCTCTGAGAAGTGTGTACTCAGAGTTGTACTTTGGAAAAGGAAGTGGTGGTATGTGAGGGAAGTGCCTTAATCTGGGGGAAAATCATAAAGGCTTGAACGAGGGCAGAGGTTAAGGCAAGAAGCAGTAGGTCATTGGAGCACTTCACTAACACTGTTTTTCAGAAGGTTTTTTTCCACTAGGACATTTCACAGAAGGAGGTCTGGCTGCCTCTGTGGATGTCTGCCTCTACCGGCAATCTTTTGGCTCATCATTCATACCAACCCCTTTCCAGCAGCCATTTGCCCATGCAATTCCAACAGCCCAGATGAAAAGATGCCTGGTTTTGTGTGTGTGTGTGTGTGTGTGTGTGTGTGTGTGTGTGTTTAGAGAGAGAGATTGAGAGAGCACACATGAGTAAGTGAGGAAGGGATAGAAGGAACAAGAGAGGGAGGGAGAGAATCTCCCACAGGTTCCAAGTTCAGCACAGAGCCCATCACAGGTCCTGATCTCATGACTCTGAGATCATGATCTGAGCTGAAATCAAGAGTTGGGCGCTTAACCATTTGAGCCACCCAGGCACTTCAAGATGCCTGTGTTAAACATAAGGGCAAAGAGGTTATGTAGCTGTGATAGTTAATTTTATGTGTCAACCTGGCCAGGCCAATATATAGGGTCATCCAAATATTTAGTCAAACTCTAGTCTGGATGTTGCCGTCAGGTATATTTTAGATGATATTAACTTTTAAGTCAGTGGACCTAAGGAAAGCAGATTACATTTCATAATGTGGTGGGCCTCATGCAATCAGTTGAAGGCCTCAGTGAAAAAAGAATGACTACCCAGAGGAAGAGGGAAATCTGCCTTTAGTCTGCCACTTTCTCCTAGGTCCCCAATCTGTCTGCCCATGCTGCAGATTTTGGACATGCCAGACTCTACAATTGTATGACCCAATTCCTTAAAACAGATCTCTTTCATATCCATATTCATCTACCTACCTATCTATCTATCTATCTATCTATCATCTACCTATACCTATTGGTTCTGTTTCTCTGGAAAACCCTGAAAAATACAGTGGCTTACTTCATTGTCCAGACAGAGGCAGGAATAAAATGCTGACTTGAAATAATGTATTAATTCAGCTCACCACCCTACCTTCTACAACGAGTCCAGAAGGTGGGGCAGGTTGTACTCTTACTCAGCATTCCTAAAGCAGAGCTCTGATTAAATCACCAACCTGCTTAAAATATTCAGTGGTTCTCTGTAGCCTTCCAATAAAGTCCCAATTATGTGGTCTAATGGTCAGGGGTCTCTGTGCCCTGGATTCAATTTCCATTCCCTGTCTTGCCTATCACAACTGATAAATTGATGATTGTGCACCAGAATTCACACTTTTCCCCCTAATAAGATTGTATGTCCACATTCTTTGCCTTATGACTTGTGGTCCCCCACAGGAGAAGTATATAGATTCCTGCTCCACTAATTTGGGGACTTGTCCACATAACTCATAAATTTACCCAATGAAACGTAATCAAACATAACAAATACCCATCTGAGTGGGAACTTTAAATGCTTGTGTGATTCAGCTGAACTAAAGGCAGGAGGACTCTAGGAAGTTGAAAAATAGTGCAGAACTCTCTCATGAAGATTGTTCTGCTTTTCAAGTAAGAATAACAACTGCCCCTTCTAAAACTTCCTTGGAAGTCCAGATTTTATACTCTGATATAGTGTGAAATTGTTTCACTTTAAGCAATGAGAAGCTGTGTTTCTTGAAGGTTTATTAAGATACATATGATTTGGGATATTTACATTATAAGCCAACAGATTTCTTTGAATCTTAACTCAGTGTTTCAGAGGGAAAAAAATCTCTTAAAACAATGCCTTGTTTTATTTTTACTGTGTAGCAGGGTAGGAAAAAAAAATCTCAACAGTGGACATCAACTCTTAATTTGAATATAAAATGTCTTTATTTAGGGGGCGCCTGGGTGGCTCAGTCGTTAAGCATCTGTCTTCAGCTCAGGGCATGATCCCAGGGTCCTGGGATCAGGCCCTGCATCGGGCTCTCTGCTCAGCAGGAAGCCTGCTTCTCCCTCTGCAACTCCCCCTGCTTGTGTCTCTTTCCCTGTCAAATAAATAAATTAAAAAAAATTTTTTTAAATGTCTTTATTTAGGACAATAGTTTTATGAGTCATTTAGGATGGGAAGTAAGACCCTGAGACATGGGAGAACAGGTGCAGGAAAAATAAGATGACAAATTGTTCTGCTTTAGAAATAAATAAGAATGGGAATGAAAGTGGGAGGCAGAGAGAGAAAGTAGAGATTGAAGGAGAGTGGAAAGAGAGAAATAAGAGAGAGAAGGAGATTAAGAAAAAGGGGCTGGAACCCAGATTGGTTGAAGCATAGACCTGCAGTCTCCAAAAATCTGTTCCCTATTTCTTGCATAGTAATAGAGTTCCAGTAATAGAGTGATAGAGTTGACTGCCTGCTAAAGACTACAGTTCCCAGATTCCATTGCAACCAGTGTGATCACATGACTACGTGTTGCCAATGGAATGAGAATGGAAATGATGTATGTCACCAGCTGCTTAGAAGGAAATCTTTGCCTGCATTTCCTCTTCTTCTCTATTTCCAATGGTCTATTTGTGGACATGGTTTGACACAGCTTTGGCCATGCAGATGAGGACACAGCCACCCAGGGGATGGCAAATCAACAAGATAGAAGGTGCTCTGGTGGAATGATGGTAGAGAGTAAACATACCCTTCATCCTAGACCACTCTTCCTTTGGGCCCAAGGAAGAATCTCATTGTTTCAACAGCTTAGCCTAAATCTTAACTAATACAATGGCAAAATCACTAGGAGACATTTGAAAAATAGAGATAATGATTATTCAGGTTTTTTAAATTTGCATTTTTCTGTGTTCTAAAACCTCCATCTTTTGACTTTTGGCAAAATGTGTTACATACATAAAGGCCGTGTAAGAGACTTGGTAGAAATCAAAGAGAATAAGTGGGTCCCATATCTGGGCCCACAGAGCACAGCCAAGAGTGAGAATGGGTGCAAGTTGGTCCATAGACCAAAATAACCCCATAGAAGAGCTCCGAGCCAAAGGTCAACGTGAAAATGTGAGGTCATCTGAATTCACAGACATCTCAAGGAAGGTCTGGATATGGAATGGAAGGATGTTTCAATGCAGTCCAGATCTGAGGGGTCAGGATAACTCCAGTGAACACTGGGACCAAAACAGTGATTAATCCAAGATGGCAGGAATATGTAGTGATGAAGAATATGGACTCTAGAGTCAGATGGCATGTATTCTAATTTGTATTCTACCACCTACAACGGTGTGACTTCAAGGATGTTACTTAAAACCTAAGTCTCAGTTTCCTTATCTGTAAATTGGGTATCATAATAGTGTTATCATAGAGAATTGGAAGGAATATTGTATTGTGTGACATATGATGAAGGGTCAATTCATACTAGATTTATTATTAATGATCATTAATATTTTTATAATATTAATATGAGACCCTATTATTCAAGCCTGATAGGAAAATCATTAACTTTGAGACTCCTTTGGCAAAGTCAGAGGCTCAAATGTTTCTGATGTGACCTGAGGAAAGTGGGTGGGTGAAGGGTGTCACTCCAGCATTCAAGGTGTGCAGGACCGGGTATCAGTAGTTCCATTGTGCGGATGAGAAAACAGAGAAGTTGAGAAAGTGCCTCATTTGAGTTCAAAGGCATTTTAACAAAGTCAGTCTGCGAAAATAAGAACATTTTCCTGAAGTTTTGCCCCAAAGCCTGCCCTATACCCCCTCTTCCTTCCTGCTGCGTTCCCCCCTTCAGTAAGTCACCTACTGCTACTCAGGAACTCAGTCAGGAAATCCACAGTCGTTTTGTACTTCCTGTTTCCCTCACCCCCTACTTCTAATCAGTCCTCACAGGGTGTCTATTTCATCTCCAGAATTGATCTCCAATCCATCCACTTCTTCCTACTGCCCCCGCCCCCTGCCTCCTTCAAACCACCCACCATGACTTCTTCATTGCTGTCCGCACTTGCTTTTTTCATTTTCCTCTCCTCTCAGCAGTCCTAGAGCCAAATATAATGACACCTGTCTCTGCTTCCCATTGGCTTCCCATTGCCCCAGGAGGAAGTTCAAGCAGCCTACCTTGTTCGTGTCAGCACATGCAGCCCCCCAAGCTCTCTCAAAGCTCAAACCAGGACAGGTTTTCTGTTTCTAGAGCAGAGCTCCCAATCTTTGAATGCTGTCTCCTCTATCTAAACAGTTTCCTTATCCACCTCTAAGTAACTCATTTATCCAAAACCTTCCTTTTTATCAAGCTCCTACTTTGTGCCAAGCCCTGTCTTAGGCCACAGAAGTAAATAACCTTTTTGGTACTGTGAACCCTAGAGGCAATCTGGTGAAAACTATGGACCTCTTTCTGAGGCTAATGGTTTTCTGTTTTGTTTGTTTGTTAAGGATGATGATATTTTATTTAAATATCACTTCGTATCATTGTTTCCTTATTTCACTTGTACCTCACCACAAGCCTAGATATTATTGTACCCCTCCTTTCCCCAACACGTTACAAACAACATTGAAAAGAATATTACAGTGGACACTGGTAAGATAGGCAGAAAAACGCTCCCCCATGCTTTAACCCCTAGAGCCTGTGAATATGCTATGGTATATGGCAAAAACTCTTCGCAAACAGAATTAAGGACTTGAATATATGGAGACTATCCCTCCAGGAAGATTATCCTGGATTATTCAGGTAGGTCCAATGTCATCACATGGGCCCTTAAAGGTGGAAGCGGAAGGAAGGCATAGGAGTTAGTCCAAGAGGCAAGATGGAAGAAGAGGTAGAAGAGAAATGAAACACGGAGGACCTGACCCACCATGGCTGGCGGCGATGATGGAGAAACAGCTGTTATGGTTGAATTGTGTCCCAGGCCAACTGTTCTTTAGATGCATAAAATAAATATGGAGGATTCTAAAAGAAACCAAATCTGCTGAAATAGTTACCAAAATCTTTTAAAATTGTGATATAGTAACATATCTGTTACTTTACTATTGCATTAAATAACAAAATCTAGCAGTGGGTTTGAATAACTTCCTATTAGTGATCAGGGTAAATGGTATTTCAAGATATCCGTAGCGCATGACAAAGACTCAAGTACCGTTCATACCACTGTGGTTTGTTGTCTACCTTCACAATGGAAAGAAAGGCTAATTTTCAGTTAGGTGTTAGTGAAAATAAAGATGTCATTTTATTTCCCTATCCAAATCATAGAGCCCCAATTCTAGCCACAGACGCCAGAGGGTCCCTAATTTTAGTTTAAATCTGGGGATTACAGTAAGAAACTCAGGGGTTTACGTTCAAGTCGGGGGAGGCTGTAATCATGACAGTAACTTCAGATTGTGATGAGTTTTTTAAAGACAGCAGAATAATTTCAGATTATAATGAATTCTTTAAAGAAAATCCATAAAGTGTTAGAGATCAACCAGCAATTAGGGTGGTCGAAGAGGGTGACTGGAAAAGGGCTTTGTTTTCAGCTGAACCCAAAAGGAAGAGAAGGAGCTGGTCTTGAGGAGAAGGCAGCGAGGCGCGTCACAAAGATCGTGGACAGGGAGAGCCCTGCCCCCCGCACCCCCACTGCGGCCCCCACCCTCCACCCTGTGGAGAAGCAGGAACACGTATGCAAGTCAGTCTTAGTCAGACGCCCTCGAGCTCCTGCTTCATTCCCTCCTCTTGAAAAGCAGGACGGCACGGGGCGCCTGGGTGGCTTAGTGGGTTGAGCCTCTGCCTTCAGCTCAGGTCATGATCTCAGGGTCCTGGGATCGAGCCCCGCATCGGGCTCTCTGCTCAACAGGGAGCCTTCTCTGCCTGCCTCTCTACTGCCTACTTGTGATCTCTTTCTCTGTCAAATAAATAAATAAACAAAATCTTAAAAAAAAAAAAAAAAAAAAAAAGAAGAAGAAAAAAGAAAGAAAAGAAAAGCAGGATGGCACTGAGACCAGCATCTGGAGGTGATTCTAGAAGCCCCTGTGATTCCATGAGTGAAAGAACCTGGTGGACCAGCACAACCTGAAAGTTTCTCATGGGTCCCACATGGTCTCATTCAACCTTTGAGTGCATACGGTCGGGGTCCCCATTTCTCTGAGAGGTTGGCTGAATCATTTGCTTACGGTCACATAGCTGGTTTATGATAAGGCTGGGCTTCAGATGAAGCTGTCTGGCCATTTCCTACCTCTTAGTTACGGAGAAAGCCCGAGTTATTCCATATCAAGCTCACCCACCTCTCCAGTGGCTCCTTGGACACATTTGTCTGTGATCCTCCCCCCTTGCAGAGCAGTGTCTCCCTGGAGGAGAGATTTAAAAATCCAAATGCAGCAGCTAAAAGCTGCCAGGCCCAAGGGAAGCCACTTAGCCCTAATTTCCCAACTGTTAAAACCAGCATAACCATGGCAACCCACTCCAGAGCTTTTATTAAAGAGTCTAACGGTGAAAATCAGCCTAAATCAACGTAAGGAGGAGAAGTGCTCCATTCTCTCACCCACGCTGGTTCCCATCAGCCTCAGCGTCCTGAGGGGCTAAAATCATCCTCCCCACTGAGGGGCCACCAACCCATCCTTTTGTAAGAGCAGAAGCTCCAACGAGCCCTTCCTGAGAGAAGTGTCTCTCCCAAAATAGGTAAGTGTCCACATAAGGGGTCAGGCTTGTGCTGTATTCATTCTCCTTCCTGAAACAGTCCAAATGCAGCCAGGGAACATCTCCTGTCTAGTTTCCAGAGGTGAGAGAGAGAGAAAGAATCAGGCAGAGGGTGAGGATTGGGTCAAACCTTCTCTGTTTTCACTCTCTTTTTCTTTTTTCTCTCTGTCTTCTGCCATTTCTCCAACAGCTTGACCTCAGAGCTTTCCTCGCACAATGCCTCTGGAGATCTCTTTCTGGGTGGCCCTTTGGCCTCAAGTGTTTGGAATACACATTTTTCCTGCTTCATCCAGGTATATCTGGGCAGAAGGGCCTTGCCTCTACCTGCTGCCTCTGGAATGAGAAAAGGCATCAGTAGCTCTGTGTCCTCCATCCAATTCATGAAGACCTTGATGGATTGGGGGACATTCCAGTGCCCTCTGGGGGGCAAAGTGCACACCGTGCACCATTGGGCAACCTATTTTACAGGAACCTCTTCCCACCCCTTTTATTTCACCATCACCAGCAAGCCAGAGGGTGCCCCAGAAAGGACAGAGGTGACCTTATTACTGAGTCTCTATAAGGCCCACCCAGGGGCTAAGCCCATCACCTCATCACCTTATCACCTCATTTAAACTGAATTACATTCTGAGGTGGACACTATCATGACCTCATTCCGGACAGGAAACTGATCTTCAGAAATTTTAATCACTTGCCCAAGGTTACTCCAGATTTTAAACGCAGGTCTCAGGTCATCTGACTCCACAGTTCTTACATCCCCCAGACGTTGTCCCCTGGTCAAAGGACGGGGCTAGATGGTGACATGGGGATTAGACCAAAGTTTACTGTGGGCCTAGAATTGACTTGTCAACATGAGACGACACGGGTAATGTCGTGTCATGGGGACTCTTACGCATATACTGTAAAATAGTCATAGATTTTTGTGAATGGAAAGTATTAAATGCCCCTTAGCTTGCCACCGCGCCTCATGGAAACGAGGGCTCTGACTGACTCATCCGTACTGAGGATGCCGACCGGTGGTGGCAGCCTCCTTTTTTGATGTGGCTTCCCTCTCAAACTTATCTTGCCAAACTGCTAGAGAGAAATAAAATTCCTTCCACAGGACTAAATTCCTACTCATCTTGGCTGCGGCACAGAGGGAGGCGGGAAAGCAAAGGAAATTAAAAAGAGTGAGTGGGTGAGCTTGTAGCCGTAGCTCACAAGGAAGCTGGGCTTCCCCCAACCCGCACAACCTCACAATCTGCCTCTCACACTCAACAGATGGAAACTCTGTCATGAGGTGAATGGTTCCCTTCAAGCTGTCTTCACAACACAACAGAGCCTGAGCCCTACCAGGAAAAAAGAAAACAACAACACTGTGAAATAAGAAATTTGTCAGAGGAAATGAGAGGACCACTAACTTGAGTTTGCCTTTTCAGCCTCTTGAGAAGACCTTCCTCTCAGCCTTGGGGCCTAGGCTGCTAACTTCCCTCTCTTGGCTTCCCATCTCCCTCAGAGATGGCCGCTTCCCCTCCCTCACTCCTGAGGGCAGGCATGCTTGCTGCCCCAGCACCCAACACATCACCCACCTTCCTGGCAGCCAGCTCAACCCCACCCTTCCCCCACATAATGGGTGCTCAGGACCCTTTTGGTGAATGCATTTGTGAAATTCTGAGACCCAGAAGGCAGCCAAAGGAGTCCTTTGAAATCAAACCCGTTTTCTTCAGGAGAGCACAGGCCCTCAGCTTAGGAAAGTACAGGTGCCACAATGTGGGAACAGAAGCTACTGTGGGGTCAGAGCAGGGGCTCTCTAGAGAGACTCCTAAAAGGAAACGTATGTGTCAAAATACAGCAGGTAATTTTGCAACATGATAGGAAGAGTTGTTCCACGTTTTCAACTCTAGCTTTTATTTGGGTTAAGAACATTGCTGTTTCCTTTGCTTGAATATGAGATTATGTCCCCGCTTAGGGACACTCAAACATGGGGTTGAGTTCTGGAAGCCAGCATTTGAGGAGTATAAGGAGTTAGGTGCTCACAGAGCTGTATATGTGCGTGTGTACATGTGTGTATAAGCTTGTAGATATCCATATATATACACTATAATCATAATCATGGCCCTGTTGAGGCCTTTGAGGTGTCCCACAATAAATAACATTTCTCTTCCCTATCCGGGTTCTGAGCAAGTTAAGAAATAAAATAGAAGAGAAAGTCAGAGTCCAACATGTCACCTTTATCACTGATAAAGCTAGATAGTGAGACATAGTTGATGTAAGAGCTAAATGATCTTGCTTCCTGATCCCCAGAATCAGGTAGGTTTCCCCACCATTCTCAACAGTGCTCACCAGGGACGGGGGGTGAGAGAGGGCAGCCCAAGGAGACCTGCTCTGGGTGAACTTCTAGCATGAAATCTTGGAGGAGAATACACGCCATCCTTGACAAGTCCTGGCCCCAAAAGAATAAAGAGAAGAACCGAGCTAAATATACCCAATTGTTTTCCCCAAAGTTACTGATGGGAAAGAGAGAGACCCAGAGTTAAAGTAATCAAGCTTCCTTCCTAGGAAGGGAGCATCAGGAGTGGGAAAGAAATGTGTCACTAAGACGCATCTGTAGCCTTCAATCACATGAATTAAGTGTCTGTTTACATATTGTCCCCCAACTATGACCATAAGCCCCTTGAGGTTAGGGATTATGTTTTATATATCTTCCCTTGTGGAAGCCTTGTTCTTAGAAGGCATGCAAATGTTTGTTGAATGAATATGGACCTGGAGTCCAAATGTTCTGTGTTTGAATCTCCTTCTTGGTCAGTTCCTATGAAAATGGAGCAAATTTTTTACTCAGAAGTTGCAAACAGACAGTCCACAAACTACATCCATCTCAGACATGATCTGTTTGGCCCACAGAGTGTTGATCCAGCAGGGTCTTAAAATCAGTTAAAAATACTTAAAACTTGGGAGATTTCATATAAAGACCTGGATTTCTGGCTTCTGAAAACGTGGAAGACTTGACGTGGTAACTTGATTGCCAAGATGGCCTCCATTCTTCACCCCTCCTCTTGCCCACCCTTTGTGATGTCCCTTTATAGTTCTTTCCATAAAGGGCCGGAGTCTATATCCCCACGTTTTTTCTCTGGATTAGCCTTGTGACTTACCTTGGTCGTAGAATATGACAGAAATGACAGTGAATCAGTTCTGAGTTTAGACTTAAAAGGACTTGTTTACTTCTCTCTTTTCCTTGGAAACCTGCTATGACCCCATGTGAGCAAGTTTGGACCAGCCCACTGGCCTATGAGAGATCATATTGAACCAAGACAAGTTGTCTCAGTTGTCCCAGCCAAGGCGGGAAACGTGCATGAGGGACTATCCAAGATCAGCCAATGAGCCCACAGCTAACCCACTAACTGCCTGCACATGGGTGGGCATCTCCAGCCAAGACTAGAAGAAACACCCACCTGATCCATAGACTGTAGACAATCATAAACACTTATTGTTTGTTTTTTTTTTTTAAGATTTTATTTATTTATTTGACAGACAGAGATCACAAGCAGGTAGAGAGGCAGGCAGAGAGAGAGAGAGGAGGAAGCAGGCTCCCTACCGAGCAGAGAGCCCGATGCGGGACTCGATCCCAGGACCCTGAGATCATGACCCGAGCCGAAGGCAGAGGCCCAACACTCTGAGCCACCCAGGCGCCCAACACTTATTTTTTAAGCCATTGAATTTTGGGGTAACTTGTTACGTAGGAACAGCTAACTGGTATACCTGGTCAGGTCACGCCTGTTGTGCCTCATGGCAATACTTAGCTGGGGTGAGCAACCCCTTAAATGGGGCATGAATTTTGCAGCGCCCCACTGTTCTGCTGCCTTTCTCTGTTGTCTCTTTGACCCAGTAGCTGAATGACAGATGACAGTAATTATCAATCCCGAGTGGTGGTTTTTCTCAACATTGTGTTAAAAACGAACTAAAATAGTTCTTAAAATCATGACTATCGAAAGGGGTTAAGAGGGCTATATATTCTCATCAAAATGAGAGAACGAAGGACAAAATATCTTCTTACATCAACTCCATTTATGAACCTCTCAGTGTGAGCCCTTGACTTCACCCCTCGGCCTCAGTGTTCTCTGTAAAATGGAGGGAAGGACACACACCTCAGAGGACTCTTTAAGAATTGAGTTCAGTTTAGCAGAACAGTTTAGTGGTTTAGTGCATAAACTCTAAAACTAGATTGCCAGGGTTTAAATCCCAGATTTCCTACTTCCTAACTTTCTTTTAATTTATAATTTTTTTTATTTTTTTATTAACATAAAATGTATTATTAGCCCCAGGGGTATAGGTTCTACTTCCTAACTTAATCTTTGCATAGTGCCCAGAGAGATGCAAACTGCTTCTGATAGATGTATAATAAAGATACTTTTGTCCCTTTCCCCTGTAAAAATCATTTCTTCTTTTTTTTAAGATTTATTTATTTATTTATTTATTTGACAGAGAGAGAGAGATCACAAGGAGGCAGAGAGGCAGGCGGGGTGGGGGGGAAGGCTCCCTATTGAGCCGAAAGCCCGATGTAGGGCTCGATCCCAGGACCCTGAGATCACTACCTGAGCTGAAGGCAGAAGCTTAACCCACGGAGCCACCCAGGCGCCCCCCCGTCCTGTAAAAATTATTTCTAATCTGTACATTGTTCCAGTACATCCCTATCAATCAAAGCCAACTGTAAAGATTATTACTTTAGAATTACTCTGAGAACTGATAGGGACCAAAACAATGTCAGTTTGCTGAGTATTAGATAACTTTTATAAGAATTATGAAATACGTATGCCTTTTGATCAAAGTATAAATGCCTTCTGAAAATACCCCAGAGAAATAATGTAAAGGCAAAAATACTTAGATGTTGGGACGCCTGGGTGGCTCAGTTGGTTAAGCAGCTGCCTTCAGCTCAGGTCATGATCCCAGCGTCCTGGGATCGAGTCCCACATCAGGCTCCTTGCTCCGCAGGGAGCCTGCTTCTCCCTCTGCCTCTGCCTGCCATTCTGTCTGCCTGTGCTCGCTCTCTCCTCCTCTCTCTCTCTGATAAATAAATAAAATCTTAAAAAAAAAATACTTAGATGTTTACAGCATCCACTTAGCCAGTGGAATATTTAGCCACAGAATAAATATCACCGTGGAAAAACATGGAAATCTGTGCAGAAAAAAATGTTAGGTAAAAAACATATGTACATAAAATAGCATACACACATTAATTACAATTTTACCAAATTAAAAGGACATATTGAAAATGATTGGGAAAGAATATTGGATCATACACGTGCCATCTTAAGTTTATCAGATTTTAATAATAGTTAATAATTTTAATTTTAATTACTGGTTAAAAATTAGCAACTATACTATAATTTTAAATTTTGGGAAATTATACTACACTATCATAAAAAGTGTAAGTGAAAGCCATTACTCAAAATTAAGCACAGTATTATATTAGTATTTAACAATAAATTTAGATGATTATTGGTGGACATAAGAACAAGGTATTATATAAGCAAATAATTTTTTAAAAATATTTATTTATTTATTTGACAGACAGAGATCACAAGTAGGCAGAGCAGCAGGTAGAGAGAGAAGAGGAAGCAGGCTCCCTGCCGAGCAGAGAGCTCGATGCAGGGCTTGATCCCAGGACCCTGAGATCATGACCTGAGCCAACGGCAGAGGCTTTAACCCACTGAGCCACCCAGGCACCCTCGTTTTTTTGTGTTTTTTTTTTTTTTTAAGATTTTCTTTCTTTATTTGAGAGAAAGAGAGAGCAAAAGAGAAAGTGCGAGCAGGAGGAGCAGCAGAGGGAGAAGCAAACTCCTCACTGAGCAAAGGAGCCTGATGCAGGACTTGATCCCAGGACCCGGAGATCATGACCTGAGCCCAAGGCAGACGCTTAACCAACTGAGACGCCCAGGCACTCCAATTTTGTTTTCCTAAAACTTGCAATCTGAATGTTTATACACAGGGTCTTTCCCTCACTCCCACTCCCAAACCCACATTCATCCGTCTTTTCGTTAAAAACCAAAGGGAACAAAACACGATTCCAATACTTCTAGCCCCTGATCAAACTGTATGAAGGGAAATGAGCACAAGTGTCATCCTCGTCACTCACCCTGCAGTGAGGGCGGGACGGGGTGTTCAGCCAACCAGGCAGGACAGGATGACCCCTGTTCTCCCGGTTCTGAGTTGTCTGATAGAATATTCCCAACCAGCGTGTCTCGGTCACACCCTGCTTCCAGCATACCCCGCTCTGGCTCATGTGGAAAGGAAGAGCTCCCTCTTTCTGGATGCTGAAGGGCATCCAAGGATGAGGAGGGCTAGAATGCCTCTGTGGTTTACATGAACAATGGAGGAAAGGAGCTACTGACCAAAGACAGCTTCACTGAGGAGCAAGGTGGGACTCCATTCTCCTCCCCTATCTTGCCAGTTGCATGTGGACTCTGGTTTCCTTACCTGTAAAATGGGTTGATTCTTTTTGTCCTTTCCTACTTCTCAGGGGGTGGTGATGGTGGTGTGGAGAGGCTAATGAATGCCTACCATGTCTCACACCCTCGGCTAAGCTCTTCACACGCCTTTATCTCACTTAATCCCCGCAAAAACCCTTATGGAAGGTATTTGCACTAGCCTCCAATTTATATTTGAAAAAACAAGGATTCAGAGAAGCTACATAATTGGCCTTTGGTCACACCACTAACAAATGGCCATGAACGAACTAGGGTTCAGCTCCATCTGCTGATGCTAAAACCTGTGTTTACCCTCTGTCCCATATCTCCTTGATGTCCATTTGTAAAACATCAGACTCATAAACTCAGAGAACAAACTGGCGATTACCAGAGGGGTGGTGGAGGTGGGGGGTGGGCAGCATGTTGGCGAGGGGGAATTAAGAGGGACAAACATTATAAAATATATCCGTCACAGGCATGGAAATTCCAGCACAAAGAATATAGGCAATAATATTGTAATAACATCGTATGGGGTGACAGAAGGTAACGACACTTGTCATGGTGAGCTTTGAGTCACGTATGGAACTGTCAGACTAGACTTGTACACCTGAAACTAATATAACATGGTATGTCAACTATGCTTCGATAGTAAATGTTTAAAAATCATAGGACATCATGTGAAATGCTCAAAAAGCCTGGAAGAGACCTATTAGAAGAGTCATGAAGGCCGCCTGGGTGGCTCGGTCGTTTAAGCATCTGCCTTCGGCTCAGGGCATGATCCCAGGGTCCTGGGTTCGAGCCCTGCATGGGCTCCCTGCTCAGTGGGAAGCCTGCTTCTCCCTCTCCCACTTCCCCTGCTTGTGTTCTCTCTCTCACTGTGTCTCTTTCTTCAAATAAAATCTTAAAAAAAAGAAAAGTAGAGTAATGAAAACACAGTTTCATGTTATTGTCCGTTGGATGTAGTATCGGGCTCCAAAATAAACTTCATTTCTGAAACATTCTTTCCTACTTGTGGAGAAGCAAAACAAAAAAAGCCTTCTTTAAAAGAATAGTTCTCAACCCAGGGACCTTGCAGTCCTGTGATACTAGATCAGAGCCCCAGAAGGGACGTTTGCGGTCACAGCGACGAGTCACCCCCTTTTAAAATTGAAGACACTGCCACGGGGAGAGCAGGGGGTCATGGCAAGTCCACAGAGGCTCCAGTCCAAGCCCAATTTTGCCAGGCCTCACCTAGTTCACCGCTGCACCCTTCCACAGAACTTTAATCTAATCTCTTTTCAGGTGGTCCTTGGAAGCCCTGAAAAACGTACCTGTCCCCCCTCCCTCCCGGTCTCCCTCCCCTTTTCCCCCTGCCCCCATCAACCACATCCTCGGGCCCTCGGTCATCTCAAGCTGCGTGTTCCTGCTGGGCCGTCTGCTTCACAGAGCTCTGCAGGCAGGTGCAGGAAGACCTGCAGGTGTGAGCTTTAATTAAATCGTGAGAGACACCCGCCCAGACCCCAGCTATTCTCAGCTCGCCACACTCCAGGTAGTCTTAGCACTCTGCTGCAGAACGGCTGCCCACATCGGAAGACAAGGGCAGCCGAGGTCCGCAGAATGCCTCTCTAGCCTTTGCATAGATTCATGCAGGAGCAAAGATTCAAAAGATAACCGAAGAGAAGAGCAAGATCTAGACAAATATAGCAGGTGAGAGCTCCACTCTTGACATGTCTCAGCGAGACCCAAATGGAAAATCCTCCATTGCTTGACTCTAGTCAAGCTTTGGCCAACCCCTTTTGGATGGAGCTGCTGTTGACAAGGTCACTACTGTACTTACCACGTCGTTGGGCAAGTCTCAGTTCTCCTTCATTTGCATCTTGGTAGCACTGGACACAACCGAAGAAGGATTGGTGCCCAGAAAATATTGTCACTTTTCTGAGTGATTCATCAATGCCCGGCCGGCCATGTTTTGGTGGTTAACACCAAAGTAGACTAGCATTTTCGGGAGCTGTTGAATATATATTTATGTCCAAGTTAACTGTGTATAAGTTCCTCTGAAATAAGTTCAGTTCTTTTTAACATAGAGTTCTTTTCAACTTTTTTTTTTTTTTTTAAGATTTTATTTTTAAGTAATCTCTGTGCCCAAAGTGGGCCTCGAACTCACAACCCCGGGATCGAGAGTCACATGCTCTACCAACTGAGCCAGTCGGGTGCCCCTCGACTGAGCTTTTTTATGGTCTTTAGGAAGTACCAAATCCATCAAGTTGCATAAATCTGTTAGAAGTCCTTTAACCCTAAAAGGATATAACATCATCAATCGCTCTCTATAACCCTGCAACTTGGTGAGCCAGGAATGACGCTGAATGCATCAGGAATTGTATCGTTTTGTGGTTGAGGTCACAGATTTTACCGGAACTTTCTGAAACCTCATTGTCCAGGTTCAGATGCTGGCCTGAGGCTTTATGAGCTTAGAGAACAAGAGAAACAGAAAACATTCAAGGCTGTCAGGAGCAGTTGCATAAGATTCTCTCTGCATTAAGGTGCCCGGCCAAGGGAGGAGAAATCATGCTCTGTCCATGCTCCTCTCACGGAGCCCACTGTCTAGTGCAGGGTTATATCCACCTGAAGGAAGGAACTCTGCCTGCATAGGTGTGTGCCCAAGAGACCTGTCTTTTCAGAGGAAGTGACTTTTTTTCTAATATGCACAAAGCTGCCAAATGGCCTGGCAGTAGCCTTGAAACGAGGTTCGCCAGCAGCAACTCTGAAATTGGGCCTTTGTCTTTAATATAATGTGGCCGTGAGATCGGTTAGAGGCAGAACCCCAATGCCTAGAACGCCATCTGGCATGTAGCACTCGATAAATATTTGTTGAGTGGAATGAGTAGAGAATGAGCCTGAGAACAAGATGTAAGGCTGAACGTTGTGGAAGAGAGCAGTATTTCTCAAAACATGATCCAGGAGGCTAGAGCTTTCCAAGGCTCTCTCAGGAAACCAGAAGGTCAAAACTATTTTTATAATCATACTAAAACCTTCCTTGTCTATTTCATTCATTCTCTACAATGTACAGAGTTCACTGATAGGGTTTCAGATTCCACATTGCGACTAACCTTGAAGAGACTGTAACTTTTCCATTTTTAGAATACTACCAAAGAAAACTATCTACAATTATCTGGAAAGGCTATGAGAGTACTCCTCTTTGTTTTTGAAGCTGAATTTTCTCCCCAGATTGCATCCAAAGCTGCACGGTACAGATTACAGCAGACGGAATGCAGAAGCAGATGGGAGATCCAGTTAAGTTAGACGTTAAAGCAATTTTCAAAAACCTAAAACAATGGTTCTCTCCTCATTACAATTCTGTATTTAGGAAAGTACAGTGATTTCTTTCATTTATGAATGTGTCATTTATGCTAACCCTTAATGTATGATTATTTTTACTTCAATAATGTCACTTCAATATTGTTACTTCAAATGAAATCCTAGATAAATATTTTTGTCATTTACCCACTGTAATTTTAATTTGGTTAATATTAATAGCTACCACTCATATCAATAAAAACTCCTTAGGTTTTTTTTAAATGATTTTTTAGGAGTATAAGGTGGTCTTAAGACCAGAAAGTTTGAGAACTGCAGAAATGAAACAAATTAAATGATCAGAATCTCTTGGGAACTTTGTGAAAATACAGATTTGGCATCCCCCTCACCCCAATTCTGATTCAGCTGAGCTGGGATAGAGTTCTAAGAATCTGTTATTTTGTAAGAACTCCACCTGTAATTGGGATCATCAGTCAGCAATAGAAATATACACCTAACAGAAGTCTGGAGAAATACGGCCCGTTGGTGAGTCTGCACCACAGTTCTTAGAAAAGGCTTCAGTTACCCAACAAACACTTATCCAGCACGCACCGAGTTCCAGGCAATGCTGGGAACATTGGCCAGACAGGTCCTGTCCTGAAGAGGCTCACCAACCAGTGGGAGAGACACACAGGGCAGACAAGAGGGTTGTGATGGGGGAAACACGGAGGCGAGCACAGAGACAGGGCACCCCACTTCAGAGAGCTGGCCTTAACGTGATGGGAAAGTTCTGGTAAACTGAAGGGCAAGGGTACCAAGGACCTAGATGAAGAGTGATGATCTGGAGGCAGGTGGTGATGCCCAGGTGGTAGACAATACGTTGACCAGCCTGGCTGGCCTATGCGGGGAGGGGCTGGCTAAAGAGCAGAGCAAGATAAGGTCAGAAGAGCTGGCTGGGCCAGGCCATGGAGAAGGTTAACCTCAGTTTGTTGCTTGGAGTCTGGTGGAGAGATGATGCAAGGCAGGCTTTAGGATTACAATGTTGGTGTCATGATGGGAGATAGGGGGCTGGAGAATGGGACGCTTGCTAGTCGGCATCCAAACCAGACAGGAAAACAAGTGACAGTGATCGTGACGATGGTCTATCAGAAATTAGATAATTCGCTGGGCATCAGACAGTGGGTAGAATAAGTTCAATAAACCCTCCCTGAACATCCTCTGCCCTTTTTGTCTGGATTTCATGAATCATTGCATAATGCAGCTCTTGAAATTTTAGGGTCATGGACTTTTTTTTACAAATCTGATGAAAATCTTGTATTTTCTCCGGGGGAGGGAGAGTGGAATGAAATAAAGCAAAAAAAATGTGTGTAACGAGGCAGGATTTTCTTCACTCTCATGTTTCTTTACCCTCTTACCTTGTTTTCTCTTTCTTTCTAAAAATAGCTGTCATTTGGTAGGAGGAAAGAAAGAAAAAAGAATGGTTTTAAGCAGAATAATGCACCAGAGTTTTCTTCTTAGAGGTAGTAAATAGCAGCAGCAGAGAGGTTGGGGTTAGAAATTCCACTCTGAAGCTTTCCACAGCGTTTGGGACTGGTCTTCCTCCAATCAGGACTGCTTGTCACAGTTGTGAAGGCTGTTCACTGAACAAGACTCTCAGCCCAGGGCGCAGGGGAGACTGAAACCCAGCCTGTGCTAGGCTTGCCTGAGCTCTGTGGGCTGGCCTGGGGCCGTGTGCACCCAGAGCAGCAGCCATGTTCCAACAAAGATGTCCTGGGGGCATCTACACCCTTTCTGTTCACCTGCCTCCTCCCCTTCCCTTTACTGCAAGGGCCTTGGCAGTCAGTTTATAAGTCTCTACAATACAATGTGGGCTGGAAACGTGGACCAGACGCCCATCTCCCCTTCTCCTCCTTACTCTGCTCCTCCATCCCACCTTACCCTCCTCGCAGTGCCTCTTACACAGGGACCTCTCTAGCTCAACAAAGGAGATTGAGGTGGAAGGGGGTAACGACTCACTACTAGACAATTGTGCTTCTTTTACCAAGAGCAGAAAGAAGAAAATCAACCCAGATGGAATATAGCAGCCTCACTCCTCCCCTTGGCCCAAGCCTCGAGCTAAGAGATAAGTTGTGAAAAAGGGCAGCCCATAAATGGTACCTGAGTAACAGCCACAGAATCGAAACCACAGAAGAGCAGTGCATCTCCCATCCCCCCCACTGCTGTGGGGGTGAACAGGCCTGGCTGGGTTCCAGATCACACACCTGTTGGGGCCCAGGCTCTGGGCTAAGTCTTTGGGCTGGAATAAGCCCCAAGTTCAATCTTACCAAATTCCCTCCCCCTCCACCTTAAGAGAAGCTTTGAAAGTGTGGGAAATGTGAGTGTTACCCCACAGGCAAGCCCAGCTGACTTCCCTCGCTTCAGGCAGCCCCCTCTGCCTCCAGGGGACTAGGTTCCAGCTGCCATAGATGGTTCCCCCACCCCCAGCCCCAGGCCCACAGTGGGTCTGCTCCTGCTAGTCTCATTCCTGCAAGAGCTACTTAAGGTCCAGAGCTCGATTCGGAACCAAGCAGTAACCTGGTGCTACGAGGCTTTTTCCACCAAGCTGTGACCAGGGGCCCACAGTCCGCATCAGAATAATGCGGTACCAAGGTACCAAGCCCTTTCTGTTTCACATCTCACCAAATTTAAGGCCACCTCTTGTGGAGCTATTTTCTCCATTTCAGAGAAGAGAAAAATTGAGACTCAGAAATATTAAGTTTGAGCAAGGTCATCAGCTCCCGCACATTCCATGAACCCAGTCAAAAGGATCTCCT
The DNA here is from genome assembly GCF_009829155.1 of Mustela erminea. NCBI lineage: Eukaryota > Metazoa > Chordata > Mammalia > Carnivora > Mustelidae > Mustela > Mustela erminea. The sequence continues at coordinate 130,938,950 of NC_045615.1, read as the reverse complement.
CCGGGGCGCCTGGGTGGCTCAGTGGGTTTAGCCGCTGCCTTCGGCTCAGGTCATGATCTCAGGGTCCTGGGATCGAGCCCCGCATCGGACTCTCTGCTCAGCAGGGAGCCTGCTTCCTCCTTTCTCTCTGCCTGCCTCTCTGCCTACTTGTGATCTCTCTCTGTCAAATAAATAAATAAAATCTTTAAAAAAAAAAAAAAAGGATCTCCTCCTTCCTCTATAGATACGGACATCTGTCAAACTCCATGCAGCCTTTCTTCAAGGAAAGCAGCCTCTAGGAGTCCATTTCAAAGATCCACGCTTGATAAAAACGGCCAGATAGCCATTGTTAGACTAGACACAAAAGAGAGAGAATGTCTGAGTAAAAGTCAACTAGACGGGGCGCCTTAGTGGCTCAGTGGTTAGGGGTCTGTCTTCGGCTCAGGTCATGATCCCAGAGTCCTGGGATCGAACCCCACACGGGGCTCCCTGCTCATCAGGAAGCCTACTTCTCCCTCTCCCACTCCCCCGTTCCCTCTCTCACTGTCTCTCTCTCTCTCTCTCTCAAATAAATAAGTGAAATATTTAAAAAAAAAAAAGTCAACTAGACATTGTCTGACAGTCAACTGGGGTTGGGGTTGGGGGGGCGGTGAGGGGGACTGGTTTCTCAGAATAAGTCAATTCCATTACAGTCCCATCAGAAAATTGCATGAGTGTTTTATCAGAAGTACAGATTTTCTTCCCAAGAGAAGGTTTTGAATTACATCATGCACAGAAAAGGTCTGTCCCAGACCATCTCTGGGACAATTTTTCTTTCAATGCTGTTACGGTGACCATCACATTATACTGATATAGTCCATGATGGGTGCAATCTAATTATGCAGTAAGAACACATAATCATGGTGTCACAGTTGTCCTCAGGCAGCACCAACCTGTATGTCTGGCTTATGCCAGGTGCTTCCTAAATGTTTAATCAAAGGATGAATAAGCGAATGAACAAACTTTCCCAAACAGAAGAGAAATGAGAAGATTAGATCAACATTGCTCCAAGTGCCATCCAAAGACCAGGCCGGGTAGGTCTGAAGACTTCTACCAGGCCACCTCAACATAAGCACAGAAATCAAGAGGACATATTCAAAGTTGTTTAGCAAATTGGATAATGTCTATTGAATCTAGTAATAAAACAATGGGGCTTACATTGTCTAGGTCCCTTTTTCTTTCATTTTTTGTATTAATTCTGTGTATTTTCTTCTAGATATTCGATATGCTTTTATTTTTCAGTTTCGTTTTGTTTTTGTTTTTTGAGAGTGAGAGAGAGCACAAGCAGAGGGAGTTGCAGGCAGGAGAAGGAAGCCTGATGCGGGGCTCGATCCCAGGACCCTGAGTTCATGACCTGAGCCGAAGGCAGATTCTTAACCGACTGAACCACCCAGACACCCCTCCACATGCTTTTAAACAGGATTGGTCTGCAATGTTGGAAATTTCAAAAAAAGAAATTCTTTCACTACAACAGTTTAATCAGATGATCACAGACACGTTGGAAAGGCCAGATGACTCTATCACACGAGAAGTTCCATTCTGAAAAAGAAAAAAAAAAAAACAACCCTGGCAGAGAAAGAGATCCTGGGTCTTCCCTACTCCAACCCCCAGCCAGTGAGCTCTAACAGCAGCCGCACCTGAGAGGACTAGTCATTTTTTGGAGGGGAGAGAAATAGAAGTGCCCGTCCCACCTCTTCATCTAGAGGTTCAGCTAGAGCCGTGCGGTAGCTGAGAGGCTCGGCGCTCTCATGGTCTCCTCCCCGCAAACTTCAGAACGAACCAGGGAGAATCAGAGACGATAGCATCAAGGTAGAGCAAAATCCGAGGCTCTGTGTTGTGGCAGGATGGGGGTTTTCTTCTCCCCCTCCCCCCCTTTAGCTTTCTCCCCAGGCCCCCTCCCAGCCCTTCCTGGGAGGAAGTCTGGTAAAATGGAGGAACGTGACCATGACAGCCTAACGATGGGTACAAGTTCTGTCGGACAGGTGTTGACAGGAACAAAAGGAATGTTTGTCTCACAGATGTTTTTCTCTGAATAGCTTACCCTTCCTCCAGGGAGTTTCTACATGGACACCAACCTTGCAGGAAGAGCAGAGGAAATGGAGGGGTGGGGGAGGGGCAGGGGGGAAGTATAGGCAGGAAAGACCAGAGAGAGAAGAACTGGACGGATGGCTGTCAAAGCCTATGATGAACTTACAGGCGGCTCATTAGGAAAGTAAAGAAATCTCTGGACTTCACATCTACCATATGTTTCTTTTTGGGTCTGGATGTTCCCATAGGCCCTCCCAGTTAGATAACCAAGGAGCTAGAGTGGGGAAGGAACCACTGTTGGAAATGTCATGGTCGGGAGCAAGGGCTTGAGCCAGACTGCCTGGACTGAGCCCTGGCTGGCACGTGTGTGGAAGTTTCCTTACCTGTAAAATAGAGATCATAATAGTCAGCCCCTTTATCTTGGGTGCTTACAAATGAATGAATCAATGTATGTGGAGCACATCGGGCGGGATATATCTATGGTCATTACTACAGCACTGAGCAAGGCCACACACACAAACACACACACACAAGCGTGTGCGCACGTGCGTGCGCGCGTACTCACACCCTGAGATTTCCAGTACAAGTTTCAATAGCCAGCCATAGATGCAATGAACAAGCATGTGGTTATAGGTTCCTTGGAAAAATCTGGGGTAGTTACTGTCCTTCCTTTATACATGATGGTATAGGAGGTATATGTATTCACTAATGTGCTGACATTCAAAGCTGTTCACAGTACAGTAAGTGAAAAAAAAAGGCAGATTGGAAATCAGATTATACCAGGCAATCTTATTTTTATAAAAATACACACACATGTGTATAAGAAAATTCTGGAAGGATAAATAGAAAACATGATCTAACCCTGATTATCAGAGTGATTTTCACTATTGTCTTTTTGCTCTGCTGTTTTTTTCTAATCTTTTCAACAGTATACATGCTTTTCAACAAAGCATACATTTGTATAATTCAGGGAAACAGATACATAGAGAGATCAATCTGTTTATCCAAAGAATTTATTTCCTTTATGATTCCTTTAACCTGTCCCAGCCAGGCTGGCTCACAGATTTCTCCTCTGAGCCTGTGGGTGGAAGGTGGGAGACCATCCTTGAGGATCCCCCCTGGACCCTTCAAGCCCCAGCTCCAAGCTGTTCTGGGCTTGCAGCTCTGGCTGTTGAGCTCGTTAGTAACAGGCAAGGCAGAGCTGCTATCTGGCCGTGTGTCCTGTGTCTTCCTGCTTCTCTGCTGTTGCTGATTTCATGTGGGGGCCTTTGTTTCTGACATTTTAATTTTTTTTTTTTTAATCACCCGCCAATGACCCTGACATTTTAAGTAAAGGGCAAACCTTTAAACGTCCATCACTGCAACCTGAAACAGACAGAGAGTCCATAGCTCAAAGGTAGAGGCTAGAAGGCCGGGGGCCTGAGAGAAGAGAGAAGGGCACCCAGGACTGAGCACTCAAGTCCCAGCTTTGCCTAAAACCAGCTGTGTGTCCGTGGGCAACCAGGAGATTAGTCCCCTTATCTGTAAAGTGAGGAAGCCAGGCTCAGTTCTTCCTGACATCCCAAAGTGTGAGTCTGGTAACAGAAGAATAGTAATAACATATAACATAGTATGTTATAAATATCACATAAATAGTAATACTATATAGTTTAACGATAGTTATAATAAAAATAATAGAGAAGCAGAAGAAAATGTTCCAGCCCCGTTGATTTAAGTATCAGACCCTCAATGGAAACATACACTAACAGAAGGGAGACAGAAATTACTGTGTTTGCGTGCGGTATCCAGAAAATTAATGCAAATAGGGTTTGGGGCCTGGATTAACCGATAGTTTCCTTCTTTCAGACTTTTCCATTTGTCGAACAAAGATATAATCTATGTCTGGCTCTCATCACAAGTGTTTGGCAGACAACCTCACAGTGCTGGGTCCAATTTTTTTTTTTTTTTTTTTTTTTTAAAGATGTGTTCTGCTAATAAGGAGGCTCACAACGACAGCCAGACCTTGGAGATGGAGACCTCACTTCCGGTCAGTACCTGGGTGCGCGGCCCAGTCAAGTCACATCGGCCTTCCTGGGCCCCAGCTCTCTCACTTCTGTGGTTTTTTTTTTTTTTTTTTTCAAGGAGCCAGCATTCTCTTTAATGTGCTTCTGAGAGAAAATACAAATAAACAAATAAGTAAACAAAATGCATCTGTAGCAACGAATATGATATACAAGATACTGAAAGAAAACCCAAAGCAAGTACCACTGCAAAGGCAGAGTTGTGTGTCCTGACTCTGAAAAACCACACCCCATGTAGATGGGCTTCAGAAAAGAAGTGTGCAGCTTGCAGAGGAGAACCTAGGGAACTCAGACACCTCAGGTAAAGTCCAGCCCAAATTGGATACAATTCTCTGACCCTACATACTGGAGAGGGTTTTCATTAGTTTAAGAGGCATGTCCCTGCTTGAGCAATCACAAGCCCCAGTCCTGCGCATGTGCCTTCCAGAACTGAGCTGCGGGACTGGGTCCTTGGTTCCTACCACTGTTGCAGACTAGAAGAGAAGGTGCAGACACGTGGGCATGAAGGCAGCTCGGGACTCCATGACAACCTTGCCTTTCCCATTCTTCCATCCACACAGGGTTCTGAAGACTTCCGAGGCTCATCTTGGGCAGCTGAGAGCCAAGCAGATGTCCACACCCGCCCGCCAGGATCTTGCAAATTGACCTAGAGGCTGCACTGGTTTCGGTCCCAGTATGTTGTCCCGATAGTCTCGACTTCACGCTGCGCTCTCGAGGTGGCGTCCTTGAAAGATGTAGATGCGTGTAGATGAGGCATCAGCCTTCCCGAGCCTTGGCTTCCTTGGCTGTAAGGTGATCTCAATAATCACCCACAGCATTGTCTCGAGGCCGCTGGAGACAAGGACCACAGCGTCCTTGATCACGCACCCAGCGCTAAGTACATACTGGCCATCACGCATGAGACACAGAGATGCACCTGGACGTTTCTGAAGAGCTACATGGATAAACACGTGCGAGGACGACACTGAGGAAGGAACAGAGTTCAACATCTACCCAGATGCCGGAGGAATAGGGGATGAGGGGAACCCCAGCTGCAGAGAGAAAATGATGACGAGGAAGAGGAAGAGAGAGGGGAATTGCTTTGAGAAGGACGTCTGTGCAGTGATTACTGGGGCTTTCCGAAGCTTTTTTTTTTTTTTTTTCTTTTAATATGTTCAGTCAAAATCCTCAGGAAATCTCCTAGTTCCCTAAGACCACAGGTCTGCCTTGGGTTAACTCTGGTGACTCACTTGTCAATTGTACCCTTGCCTGTTTCCCTCAGTGTAAAAACTCCACAGACAGGTTGGGGCACCTTATTATGGTCGATCCAAAAAGGCCAGTACAGGGCCGCCTGGGTGGCTCAGTTGGTTAAGCTTCTGCATTCCGTTCAGGTCATAAGCCCAGCGTCCTGAGATCCAGTCTCACACCGGGCTCCTTGCTCAACGGGGAGTCTTCTCCTTCTCCCTCTGCCTGCTGCTCCCCCTACTTGTGCTCTCTTTCTCTGTGTCAGATAAATTTTGTAAATCTTTTAAAAAAAGGCGGGGGGCCAGCACGTCCAACAGGGTCAGCAGATGGGCTCCCAGACGCTGTAAACTTGCTGCCTCTCAGGCCCACAAGGCCTGTTCCACGCAGATTCTTGGAACTGTCGGGCCCAGCAGGCAAGCTCTGGGCTCTGCTTTGACTCCTCTCTAGACCCTGCGTTCTAGTCATTTCCTTCCTTGTTTTCAGAATCTGGGGGAAACCATTTGCCTGTGTCAGCCCAGCACTACCCTCCTTCCGTAAATCATGTCACTTTCTGCGCGGGCCCGTTTGCCAGTTCAGCCCGTGGAACTGTCCGAACCCGGCAGGCAGAGGGGCTGGAATCCCCTGCGAAGTCAGCCGCTTCTGAAGGGAACTGGGTACTGAACTCAGATCATTGTGAAAACATGGGTATCCCTCTCTCAGGGACAGCACTGAAAAGGCTAAGCCTGCTTTCTTTTTCAGGGGCGTGGTTTATTTTTAAATGATGCGGTATGTACACCATCTAGGGTTCTTCTCAATTGAAAAAAAATCTACTGAATATTCTCTCCCTTTCCCTAATTTATTTGCTTTATAGCACTGATCACCCACCCACATTCATCTGATTTGTTTACGAAGTAGTTATCTACACATACACACCTATCCGTACCCAGCTAGATTCTAAACTCCCCAAAAGCAGAAACTTTGGCTGTTTGTAGTGTGATCTTAAGAAGGTCATAGTCCAATGGGGGAAAGAACACATAATTAGGAAACAACACGGTAAATGCAGTGATGGAGACATGCTCAGTCATTACCTCTTAGAGTGACTGAATCTCCCCTTCTCTGAACCCCTCCCCGGGCCCATGGAGAAGCTAGCACGTTTAGTCCATGCTGAATGAATAAATAAATGAAGAGAGGTCTATTTCCACTTACGGAGCTAAGCTTCTGTCAATCCCTTCTGTAAGACACAAGATGTGTCTGCTTTGTGTTAAGAAACAATACTACAAATTATAAAGAAAGGAAATCTGGATTGAGAAGCAGATTTATGAGACGTGAGCAAGTGAAAGAAAATATCTCTACTGGTGAGGCTTAGAGAAAAGGGTACCCAACAGGGTGGCAGGAAGAGTGAGGTTGGTCTGCGTTTGCCACCAACTCATGGAGCTTTGGGCAAGTACAAAACAGTCCCAAGATCTTAGTGTCTTCATTCATAAAGTAGGAGCCTCCTCCCAGCTGAGGGAGATAATGTGAGAGGTCAATGATACAGCTGCCATTTACTGAGCATTTACTATGTGCCAGACATTGTGCAGTTTTTACCTGTATGAATTCCTTTAATCCTCCCTGCCCTCTGTTTTTGTTTCCATTTTACAGATGAGGAAACTGAAGCACAGACAGGTTAGATAGCTTGCACAAGGCTGCAAAGCTGGTGAGAGCAGGGCTGGAATTCAAATTCAGCTTTGGCATTCAAATCCAACTTTAGAATCCAGTTTTGGAATTCAAATCCAAATTTGACTGTAGACTCCGAACTTTCAGAAAACTTTTTAAATGATGAATGATATCAGGAACACAAAAGAGTATATAATGCACATAAGAAAGTTTTTGAAGACTAACAGAAAAAAATAAAATGATCGCCCATGTGCCCACTTCTCAATTCAAGAAATGAGACATTACTAATGCCTGTGACATCCCTGGGTGACCTGTTCAGGCGTATTCCCTTCCCCACCCAGAAAAGTTAACCACTTATTTCAATGCTGTGTTCATCATTCCCATGCTTTAAAACTCTTTTTTTTTTTTTTTTACTTTAAATATTATATTTTTGGAGGCTCCTGGGTGGCTCAGTGAGTTAGCCATCTGCCTCCGGCTCTAGTCATGGTCCCCGGGTCTGGGATCGAGACCCGAACTGGGCTCCATGCTCAGCGGGAAACCTGCTTCTCTCTCTTCCACTCCCCCTCCGTGTTGTTCCCCCTCTTGCTGTGTGTCTCTCTGTTAAATAAATAAATAACATCTTTAAAATAAATAAATAAATGCATAAATACATAAATAAATAAAGCTTTGCTTGCATTTGAATTTCAGCCAATGGAATCATATTGGATATATTATTTCACAACTTGGGGTTTTTTCCCCCAACATTGTCTACATTCACCAATATCGATATACACAGCTACAGCTCATCATTTTTATTGTTGTGTAGTATTCTGTGTGTGATACACCAATATTTATTCAGCCACTTTCTGTTGATGCCATTGGACTGTTTCTAGTTTTTGTTATTACCTACAATGATGCTGAGAACATTCTCATACATGCTTCCCAGGACATCTACGCAAGTGTATTTCTAGGGCGTGGATTTTCTGGGTCAAGGATATAGGCTACGCAGCACTACTAAGTGTTGCCAAATATTATACCAGTTGACACCCCCATGAACATCATATAAGATTTCCAATTGTTTCATATCCTTGCCAAGCCTTAAGAGTGATATTTCTTAATTATTTGCCAATATAGTGTGGAGATGATATCTCGGTGTGGATTTTGTTTTCATTTCCTGACTACTCATGAAATTGAGTGCCTTTTCTATTGTTTATTGGTCAGGCCATGCATATTTCCTCTTCTGACACTTGTCCATTTTTAGATAGGCTGTTTTTTCTTATTAATTCATAGTAGTTTTTTATATATTGTGGATAAGCGCAGAGCTTCTTAAATGTAAACATGTCATTAGAAGACACATAATTCTTGAACATCGCTATCCCAAAACTGTTCTTTTGCTTATTCAGATTAATCAACATACTCTTCCTTCCCACATAGGAAGCCACCAAAAACAAAATGCCACCACTATTTGAACAATAGTTTACAAACATAAAGCACTTCCATAATTAGTACAACTTATTGTACTAATTATATTTAAAGTAACCCAGGAATGCTTATCTTTTTTAAGACAGGGGATCTGAGACTGAAAGACATATGATCCAGACTTTCTGAACTCCAAAATAAACCACAACTGTCTGGCCTCCTACTTCTTCCTGGTGGCTCTTTATCTACCATTAGGTATTAAGTTCCATGTCAGGGTATATTTTAGAATCAACCAAAAAAAGTTAAAGTGAACTTTAGGCTGAATCCAGTACACTTTATGAACTACATCACAAGTAAATTCTAGGATTCATTTTATCTTTTCTGGTGAGAAAGTGCCCAAATCTTGGCCAGTGATTATGCTTTGCTTTAGCAGAAGAAATACAACCTGAGCAAAAATAAAGCCCTATCCTTGAGCCATTCTGATCCTACTCAATTCATAGGATTGCCTTCTCCGCACGTTGGGAATGAACACTCACAGATGCCCTGTCCCCTGCCTATCATAACCCTACAGATCTCATGCTGGGTCAGTACCCTTCCTTGCTACCAAATCCTTTAAGGAACAGAGCCAGGTTCTTCTCTTCCTTGTCACTCCCTCATTCAGAGGAAATACTTGAAACCTGTGAGATAGAAAAGTGAGGTAAGAAAAAGAGAGTATTTTCCAAGCTTTATAGCATCATATCATAATGTATTTATTTCATCTCTGCCATTTCACATACAATCAACCTATGAAATGATACTTAAAAGCCAAGGATTACAGCAGAAACGTTTTTCAAATGATAGTGTTCTGTTAATAAGGAAGATCTTGGGGGCACCTGGGTGGCTCCGTGGGTTAAGCCTCTGCCTTTGGCTCAGGTCATGGTCTCAGGGTCCCGGAACCAAGCCCTGCACTGGGCTTTCTGCTCAGTGGGGAGCCTGCTTCCCCTCTCTCTCTCTGCCTGCCTCTCTGCCTACTTGTGATCTCTCTCTCTGTCAAATAAATAAATAAAATCTTTTAAAAAAATAAGGGAGATTTTGTTTTCATTCCCAGAACAAAAAATAAAAAGGGAGGACTAAGATCAGATTTGGGCTATTTCTATTAAAAATGATGTTCGAATGCTAAGCCACGTGACTGGTGGGGATGGGCTCTACAAGGCGATCTGAGATCGGATGTGGCCAAGCCATACATATAGTCGGGCTGCTCAGGGAGGAAGTGGGGCACAGCGGCTTGGAGCAGAGCTTTGTAGTCATAAGGACCCGCTCAAGACTCTGGTGCTGTCACTCCTCTGCTCCCCAGCCTCAGCCTTGTCACATCAACATGCCGAGCATTAGTTTCCTTGTGTAAGATGGTATTTATTAGCATGGCCGCCTAGACACCATATGATAAGGGAATGCACACTCAAGGGCTTAACATAGAGCCTGGCACATCCAAAGTGCTCAATGAACTTGATCCATCAGGATGCCTTTGGCTTTCTTATGGCTCAGCCCAATCTCATCACACTCGATTCTGCTGCCTTATTTATTTATGTATTGAGAGAGCACAAATTGGGGGTAGGGCAGAGAAAGAAGGAGAGAGAGAGAAAATCTTAACCAGGCTCAAGGCTTAGCAGGCAGAGCCCAACACAGGGCTTGATCTCACAAGCCCGAGATCATGACCTGAGCTGAAATCAAGAGTCAGATGTTCGACCAACCGGGCCACCCGGGTGTCCCTCTGCTGCCCCATTCAGATAGTCAGTATAAGAGAAACAAAATAGGATGCATTACTAGAGCACTCTAATCAATTCTTTAACGGAAACGAGCGTATTTAACATCGTTACTTGGAATCGTTAAGGATCCGCATAGAAGAGTCTACGACATGGTACAGTGAGTTTGAAGTTCAAGGGGCATACGTCCAAGTCTAGGCAGAGCATACCCTGCGTGGACCCCAACGAAACGACTTCTTTTCACTTTCTACCCCACTGGGCTGACGAGGGTCTCCCTCCTCGTAGCCACACTGCGGCATAACAGCCCTAATCCCCTCTCTCTTTCTGAGTCAGGTCAACACAACTTTAATTAAGGTTCCTTCCCTATGCCAGGCCCTGGGGACACTAAGACACATAGGGGGGTGCCTCTACCTTCGAGAACCCAGGGTCTAGCAAAGGGGACAGACACCAGTCTGTCAGGTCCCTGGGGAGGACTTATACATGGATTCCTGCTCTCACATGTGAGGGTACTCAGGGGGAGCCTGTAAGCTTGGTTCCTGGCAGAGCGCTTATCTGTGTGTCTGCCTGAGTGAGGGCAAATCCGTCTGATTTTGCCCTCTTGGCTTGCGCTTCTTCTTCCCCTTCTACCATGGAATCACCTCATCTTCCCTCACTGAGAATCAGGTACCTGGGCCCTCCCATGCTCAGACAGTCCCTTGTTCCCTTCAGCAAGAAAGAATGAAAAGCCTGAGGACAGCCAGTTTTAGTAAGGAGAAATTCATTCCTGCTAACACGTTAAATAGCCCTCTACCCTAAAGACTGGGCTCCTGAAGGAAAACCTACCTGAATGATTTAAAACTGTTTCTATGTTGGAGAAGAGGATTGGGATCAACAGGGAAATCAGAGGCGATGAGCTGTCCTCGCCTCCCCTGCCCGATCGGCTTTCAAGCCCTCCGAGCATGAAGAAAGCTGAATCATGGCTGCTCTCAAGCCAGACACACGGGTGACACAGAGGTGAGGACAAGCCACAGGACAGGAGGGCTGCAAATGTCTGGCTGAAGGCATAGAGATCAATCCCAGGGAACTAAGGGAACCCTGGCCCCAGAGAGAGACTAAGACCCAGGTCCCGCGCCTTTTCCAGGATGTACACGAGAGAAGAGGAGAAGGAGAAAGGAGTCTGAAGACAAGCACAGAGCTAATCTTAACACGGATTATAGCTGTAAAGGACTGGGCACATAAGGAAACTAAAAAATCGTGTTGGTTATGTCAACATACGTTATTCATAGTCATTCATGCCCACTCTCTTACCATTTGTACGCAATGGCCATGTTGTGCTAGAACAATGAGGGACTTCAACAAATGTGGTTCAGAGTAGTTCTAAGTTTTATTCAATTTAGGTGAGCAAATGATACATCCGGATGCCCGCCTTCACAATGTCAACCTCCCATTACACAGTCCTCTATTCTCAACTTTAACAGCTGAGCAATATCGTTGCTTTTAAGCTATTAGACAGAAAGAGGTTGGAGGAGGTAGAGATGAGTCCTTCTGTATTCAGTATTTCTCCTGATAACTTTTATTATCTGAACAATTGTTATACAGTGTGCCTGTTCCCTGTGCTTGGAATTCATGAATTCTTTTTTTTCACTCAGGTGTTTCATAATCATGATAAGTAAAAATGAGAAGTTCCCACCTTTTTTCCCCCCAACACATACACACATATATATAGGTAGGTGCCTTCCCAGTGATCTGGATTCAATCCTAACCTTAATAAATTATGTTGCCATGCCAGCTCAGTTTAGCGATCAATCAGTAAATTTTCTAAATTACCATCATACAGAGATTTGAGCTGGCTCGTCGTCAGAAGACCTACAACCAGTGAGGAACCACGGGGTTGGAAGAAGCAGGCAAAGGGTACCGGTTACTGAAGTGAAAGTGAGACTTCCTCTCTTCTGTTGCATTGGTTGCATTGGAGCAGTCTGATTCCCTACCTGGAAGGTTTCCCTTCTGTCTATTTTGGTGAAAGAGGGAAGAAGGCTTAGTGCACAATTGGACTTCTCTGGGTAAAAGGTAGGATCATAAATAAGAAATGCTTTTTTAAAAAAATATATAGTTGTAGAGCAATCTAGTGACAGCTGTTTAAAATTTCAATTTTTAATCAGGTAGCATTGAAGAATCTTATGTTCTTGAACAGTATATTATATACAACTCTGAATAACAGGTAGATGAGAGAGTAAATGCAAGGATCCGGCCATGGTCATTTTAAAATCTGATTACCTGGTAATACCTAGCGGACAAGTGGTCTCCAGAAAATCACTACTTCAGGGGAAAACACTACAAGCCTTTGGCAGAACCCCAGAGGGGTATATCCCTCATATAGCAGTCCATGTTTGGGACCGTGTAGGGAAAGACTTCCCAAATGTAAAACGAATTGTATACAAGAGCTATACACTGTGTTATCATTTAAATAAAATATGTCTTTAAATATGGAATTCTTGGAAAAACTCACTTCATTGTCCAAAATGCTGGAGACTACTTTGTTCTTTTAATCTAAGGTGAAAATCTTCATTATAGAACCTTCCAATCGGACGGGGCAAGAGGTTTTCATTTGTAGAGTATATTTCATAAAAACAGCTAGTGGCCAAGTCCCATCAGTGACAGCATCCTAAGGGAAGTGCTGTGACAGACGTACCTAGAAAGAGCATCAGTCCTTGCTGGCTTGCCTGCTCTCCCTGTCCCTGTGAGTCTTTGCAGGGAACAAATGAGTGTGGGCAGAGTCTCTGGGAGGCTAGAAAATCTTGCACTCGTTAATGGAGAAGAACCTCCTTCTGTTGCGTCTCCTGGCTTGGTTGACAGCAGTCCGGACAGCGCACTCGAACACCTGCTGAACCCCCCGGTTGCTGAGGGCTGAGCACTCCAGATAGCCCTTTGCTCTCACTTCCTGGGCCAGTTTTTTTCCATCTATGGCATTAATGCAGGAGGCCCTGTGAGGCCCCATCTCCCGCTGGTCTGTCTGGGTGGCCACTACCAGCACAGGGGTGCAGGGCAAGTTGCTCCTGATTTCGGCAATCCACTTGTTCTTGAGGTTCAAGAAAGAGTTATGGTTGGCCACAGAGTAGCACATCAGCACCACGTCGGCCTGCTGGTAGGACAGGGGGCGGATGCTTCGGAAGGCATCATTACCCGCTGTGTCCCAGAGGCCCAGGCTGATCTGGATGCCATCCATGAAGACGTCCACACCTGTGTTCTCATACACTGTGGGTTTGTAGGCCTCAGGGAAGGTCTCTGAAGTGAAGCGCACCAGGAGAGAGGTTTTCCCCACAGCTGAATCTCCCACCAACACACACTTGATGGAGCTCAGCATCTTCCCTGCCTGGAGTCCTAGTTACAAGTTCAGAACCCCAAGGGAAAGAGCCCTCAGTGGGCTGCTGAAGCAAAGGCCATTCAACACAGCGAATGAAATCCGGAGTGGGTAGGGAGGAGGGTTGTGTTCTCAGGACCTCGGACAGCAATTCTCCCCTTCCATCCGAGGGAGATGTGCGCTCTACATGGAAAACCTCTGAAGGCCAGTCTTCAACTGCAACCAGCTGCAACAGAAAGAAACAGGGGAGGGGAGGATTGAGTCTTTCTTCTTCTTCTTCATCTTTTTTTTTTTTTTTTTTTTTTTTTTAGAGAGAGAGAAAGCTCCTGCAAGTGGAGGAAGAGCGCGGAGAAGCAGAGGAAGAGAGAGAATGCCAAGGAGGAACCATGATCAGCCCAGAGCCTGATGCAGGGTCTAATCCCAGGACTCTGAGATCATGACCTTAACCAAAGTCACGAGTCGGTCGCTCAGCCAACTGAGCCACTCAGGAGCCCCTTTCCCTTTTTAAAGACGGGGCGCTTCCTCATTGGCATGCTAATTAAACACAGGGCTCCCCTCGGTGTAGCCCTCCAACCCACTGTCCAATCACTCTCTCCTTTGGTCAGGAAAGCTGTGCGCATACCCCAGCCCAGACACCCACAACTCCACCCAGCCAAGAAGCAGAAGCTGGTTTTTATCTCTAAATCAGCCCAGTGATTAAAAAAAAAAAAAAAAAAAACACCAGCAACTGCTCTGATATCAACATGAAAAAGACCTCAGTAGCAACCTGATGTGTGAATGCTCACTTTCAAACAGCTCTCTGTTGGCTTCTGGTCCACGAGGTGGGGGAAGGCGCCGACAGTAGCTTCAGTTTCTAATGGATCCCAGCCACTTTGGGAACTGTGACAAAGAGAAGCATAATGAGTGAGCATATAAGCATGTCCCGTAATGTATTGATTAATCAGCCAGTCCTCGGTTTATGTGGGAATTTGCACTAAGGTCAGAGAAAAGAAATCACCGGAACTCTAAAAATTGGCTGTGGTTTTTCTCTTGATGTTTCGCCAAAAACTGGCTACAGATGTAATATAAACGGCACTGTCCTTGGCATTTTCTGCCTCTGAAATCAAGCTCTATAACCGAGACGATGACCTCGGTTTGAGCACTTGCTTAAAAGCAACCCTACTCAGTGTGTGTCCTTAAATAGGGCTGGATAAATGACAGCAGCTGAATTTCCTGAGAGGGTCAAATAAATTCTCATTCACTGCTGGTGTGAGAGCTCCAGACGATGAGATCAGCCTTGAAGACAGTGTCCCGTCTGCCGAAGGATGTCATCGCAGGCTAACCCAGCCTCACACAAAGGAAAGGTCTTTCAGACCAAAATTCAGAATAAAGGTTATTAGGACAATCTGGGCGTATAGCCTCCCTGATTGGTGATATTCCGACTTCTCGCGTGTAAAGCAATGTATAGGTCTGCCTCGGAAAACAATTTTTTAAAAGATTTTTTAATTTATTTTAGAGGGGCGGTAGGTAGGGGCAGAGGGAGAAGGAGAGAATCCTCAAGCAGACCTCCCTCTGAGCAGGGAGCCTCATGCAGGGCTCGATTCCAGGACCCTGAGATCATCACCTGAGCCGAAACCAAGAGCTGGCTGCTTAATTGACTGAGCTACCCAGGCATCCCTCAAAACATAAATTTTAAAATAATATTTTAAGTTTAAAAATAGTTAATTTTTTTTAATTTTTAAAAATTTAAAATATTTTAAAAATTTTTAAATATTAAAAAAAAATACTTCTAAAAATGACTCTTCTAAATCCTGCCATTCGCTTCCAAGAAATCTTTATTCTTATCAACTTATAGTTTCTGTTTGTTTAATTTGAAATAATAGGCTTTGCAAATGAGTTAATCAAATACATAATTCGCACGAATTTCACAGATTCATTTTTTAATGACCCATGAGCTGGGTGGCTTTGGCTAAGTTACTTAACCTTGGGGAGCCCTGGTTTCTTCATGCAGTTATGTTAAGTATTCAGCATGTGGAGAGTCTGTCTTAGTACAGAACTTGGCGCATGGGACCTACAGGGAACCATCATGTTAGGTATTTCCACTACTGTTTATTTAAAATGCTAAATTTTAGGGACAGCTGTGTGGCTCAGTTGGTAAGCATCTGCCTTCGGCTCGGGTCCTGGTCCCAAGGTCCCGGGATCGAGCCCCGCATCGGGCTCCATGCTTGGTGGGAAGCCTGCTTCTCCCTCTCCCTCTCCCCTGCTTATGTTCCCTCTCTCGCTGTGTCTCTCTCTGTCAAATAAATAAATAAAATCTTTTAAAAAATAAATAAATGAAATGCTAAATTTTAAATAAAAATTTAACTGGTGGCTCAGTCAGTTAAGCATCAGACTCGATTTCAGCTCAGGTCATGATCTCAGGGTCCTGGAATAGAGCCCCGCAGGACTCCGTGCTCAGCAGGGAGTAAGGTTCTCTCTCTTGCTCTCCCTCTGTCCCTCCCCCCAACACTCTTGCACTCATGTGTGCACTCTCTCTCTCTAAAAAAATATAAAATAAAATGCCAAATATTGAATGTTGATGGCACTGGGGCTAGGATGTCAAGTGTTTGACTACACTCTGTCTTAAGACTCACAATGGGTCACTTTCATGCACCATGGTCCTAGATATCTATCTCTTCGTCACGAGACCTCTGAGCGAGGTCTCCTTGGGGGGTTCTGTCAGGTCTCTGATTTTAGCTCTTTAGATCTACACATGGCTTAAATATATGCGTTTGTGACCCCCTCATTATTTGGTCCAGAGCCAAGACATTTTAAGACATTTTTGAGTTTCAGTTTGATGCTAATGGAGCAGGACAGGAACTAGGGGAAAATGTGCATGTGTCAGACTTTTGGTTATTAAATAAAATCTTTCTAATAGATTGATTGAGCAAAGGCCAAATTTCCTGAGTAGGTACCTGTAACAAGAAGAATACCAACTTTAAAGCTGAGTGGATCTGGAACTGAATCCTGGCTCAAAACCAACCCCTTATGCGACAACCTTAGCAGAGTTTCTTATCCTCCCTAAGTCTGTTTCCTCCTCTGTAAATCAGTGTAATAACATCAACATCACCGGGTTGCTGAGACAATTAACTTATGTTTAGATGTATAAAGTCCCTAGCATAGTGCATAATGTAAACATACTATATGTACACAGTCAACACATAGCAAATATAGGTAAGTCCTACTTACATAAGTAAGTAGTCCTTATTATTAATGTCATTGTTAGATAATAGTCACTAAATGCAATGCTAAACAATGATTAATTGTAAGTGGGGAATTAGAAGTAGCCCTATAGAGCTCTCTCTGCCAAAGACTGCCTTGTAAATCTTACACTCAGCCATGATGACCAGAAAAGGGGGGATTTCTTCTTGTAGCATGAAAACAAAAATATAATGTGAACAAAGAAATTCCTATTTTGAGCCTTGTCACCTACCAAGCTTCCAAAAATCAATGACCTTCATTCCCAGCCAGCTCTAGCACTAAGAGTCACATCAGGTCAGCTCTCAGGGTCTTAGTTTCTCAAATTGAAAAGCAGTTAGATAATATTAACTTTCTCTGTGGTTCTATTAAAACTGAGACCAAAGGAGAAAACTTCATTACCTGCCTCAGTGAATACAAGAAGCTAAACCCCTGTATTATTCTGTAGCAGCAAAGACAGATGATATACCTTGCCTTGACACACGTAGCCTTCAGCAGATGGCTAAATATGGAGCTGGGAGGTGGGGGAAGGGCCTCCGGTCCAAGTTAGAGCACTACCCTATATAGACATGACAGATATCTCCAGCTGGCGTGTCACATGTACCCACAAAAAAAGCCGTTATGGGTCCCATCGTCAGGCTGGAAGCCTGATGGGCTTGCTTTCAGTGGAATTTCTCCTACAATGAGAAATTCTCCCTAAAAGGGACTGTCGGTGAAAAACAGATGCGGTTTTTCCGTGGTACTGCACAAATGGCTAACCAGCAGGAGGGCTCCCATTATATGTCTCTCAATGCAGAAAAGAGTTACTGAGAGTGAATTCAAGTGGAATCATGAGGGAGGCCACTAAAATGACCCTGTGAGGGCTTCAGTCACTTTGGAATCAATGCATCTTCAAACTCAGAAGCTCTCAGTTCTCAGTAACTTAAGTTCTGTCTCCCTTTATTCCTTTTTTCACTGTTTTCATGGAAAGTACACCTTCAATGGGGCCAGATGTGTTACACATAAAGAGAAGATGGGAGCGAGTCTTCATCCCCCCAAAGGCAACAGGGTAAGGCAGGAGCCTCCGTCCATTGCAGCAGGAGGACAGAGGCAGACAAGAGGGAGGGCATAGGGATGAGGCGCCCTCATCCATTTCATCTCCTGGAAAGCTGAGGGCTATCTAATAGGAAGTCTAGGATTCACTCTGGCCTCTGGTCCCATGCCAACTAACAGATCCCCATTCTTCCCTAATGATCTTTCTTTGGACATACTCTGTGCTTCTTTTATTTAAAGTATTTTTTTTTAAAGATTTTATTTATTTATTTGACAGAGAGAAATCACAAGTAGATGGAGAGGCAGGCAGAGAGAGAGAGAGAGAGAGAGAGAGAGAGAAGCAGGCTCCCTGCTGAGCAGAGAGCCTGATGCGGGACTTGATCCCAGGACCCTGAGATCATGACCTGAGCCGAAGGCAGTGGCTTAACCCACTGAGCCACCCAGGCGCCCTCTGTGCTTCTTTTATTTGCCTGCAAAGACCTTTCCCTTCACTCACTGCACCCCCCCCCAACTCCCACCCCTTCTTGAGAATGTTTTCTAATGACCTGAGCCACGGCTGGATCAGTCACCCAACTTGTGTTGTCATATTCTCTTCCCACAGACCCATCCTGTAGCCATCATCACGCCCTGATAGAATAGTTTGCCCTCTTGGGCTTATCTCTCCTTTATAAACCTGGAATAAGAATTGCCTCGCCTTCCTTGCAGGAAGTGCATAAGGATCAGGTAGCAATTATACCAACAAAGCAACAATTATGATCATTATTGACTAATTATTATTGCGAGTTCTAGGTTATCTGGCCTTTGATTGAGGTGGCCTATTTCCAAATGCTGATGGAATCCTAAGCTATCTTTCTCAAAAAATATGAACCAAGGATGGCCTCTCGATTACAGAGGATACATCTGAAAGGCATCCTCCTCAAATGGGCTTTGGGCAGAGGACCTGCACTAGCAGCAGCCAATTCATTCATTAAGAAATGGATTCTACCATGAATATAACACACTTAGATGATGAAGAAAACATCATGTACTTCAGTGACGTCATCTCCCAATAGAACCTTCCCTCAGTGACCCCCTCCACAGCCTAGCAGGGACACCACAGCGAGACCAGACCTTGCCCCACATGGATGAGCCCATGGAGTCTTCCCCATCTGGCAATGGGGTTGGGGGCTTCCTTTCCTTTCTTTTCTTTGGCTGGGGAGGGGGGCCAGTAAGGCCCAATTCAAAAACTCTTAAGCAACTTAATAGAGAAAAATGTCATTATCTCCAAATGTTATCACTCCAGGTTCTAATTAAGGTTCATTCTCTAATAAATATACACGTCTACAGATCTCAACATTTTCTCTGATTTTTAAAAAAATGTTGATTTTTAATAGTCTACACACTTGCCAGGTTTTAGCTAAATAACTTTCCATTGCTTCAACAATCCATAAGAGCCCAGCCGTTCTCCATGGTTAGCCAAGTCTTTGAGTTTGTACACCAGGATTTCTCCATCATTAGCAACTGTGCTATTTTACATATTAAAAATACCTATGCAAATATATATACATATACACATATGTATGTATATATATGTAAGTTACTTTTATATGGGATGATGATTTCTTGGGGGATATATTCACAAATGTGGCATTACTGGGTCCATGGTTGTTTTGGGACCTTTATTTACATTTTTCGGCATCTTTCAGGGTCTGTACCAAGTACTTTGTATTATTCATTAGTTGTTTTATTCATTTTAAAAAAACATTTGTTTAGCCCTTACTGTGTGGCGGGCGCCATAACATGTTCTGAGAGCATACTAGAAACACGTAGAGAAATCACTATTTCACAGCGGTAGAGACTGGAGGCTGTGGCGAGTCTTGCCTGCAGCCATACAGCCAGCAAATGGCAGAGGCAAAGTGAGCCCTACCCTGTCTGACTCCAAAGCTCCAGTAGCCCCGCATGTCCCCCTCGGCCTGTAACTCTCGCTGGCACTGGCCCCACATCTCAAATGCAACCACGCTTCCTATGCAGACCCAGTTTCAAGACACTTTAATTGGGGTTACTGCCTAGGCAGTTGCCATCTTTTCAAGTAGTATTTTATCTTGAGTTTCATCTTTTTTTTTTTTTAAAGATTTTATTTATTTATTTGACAGAGAGAGATCACAAGTAGGCAGAGAGGCAGACAGAGAGAGAGGAAGGGAAGCAGGCCCCCCGCTGAGCAGAGAGCCCGATGTGGGACTCGATCTCAGGACCCTGAGATTATGACCTGAGCCGAAGGCAGCGGCTTAACCCACTGAGCCACCCAGGCGCCCTTGAGTTTCATCTTAAGAGAGTTCATTTCACTAACTTTCAGCGCTGCTTTAGTAATTCCCCTTAACATGTTTCTCATTACTACAAATAATGATTAAATTCCCTCTTCAAAATCAAAGAAGGAAATTCATTCTTTTTTTTTTTTAAAGATTTTGTTTTTAAGTGTTTACTGCACCTAACGTGGGGCTCGAACATACAACCCTGAGATCAAGAATTGCATGCTCCACCAACGGAAACCGCCAGTTTCTTTTCATTTTTTAAAAATTTTTTATTCAAATTCAATTTAGTTAACATATACTGTATGATTAGTGTCAAGGGTAGAATTTAGTGGTTCATCAGTTGCATATAACACCCAGTGCTCATCACATCACACGTCCTCCATAATACCCATCACCCAATCCCCCCCCCAAGTTTATTTTATACAAAGATAATTTCTGTTTCAAATGGCTTTTGTTCTGAAACTTTGCTTGCAAGATGCTTGTTTGCAACTTTTATTTTATTTTCTATAAAGATTTTATTTATTTATTTTGAATTTTTTTTTAAGATTTTATTTATTTATTTGACAGACAGAGATCACAAGGGCAGAGAGGCAGGTAGAGGGAGAGGGGGAAACAGGCTCTCTGCTGAGCAGAGCACCCAATGCAGGGCTCCATCCTAGGATCCTGAGATTATGACCTGAGATGAAGGCAGAGGCTTAACCCACGGAGCCACCCAGCTTGACCCTATTTTACGTTTTTTCTTATATTCATTTAGCCAGCATATAGTACATCATTAGTTTTTGATGTAGTGTTCAAGGATTCATTAGTTGCTATAACAACTTTTAATATGTGTTCTCCAGAGTCAAGGTTCTAAACAATATTTACATTCCTAATTATAAACCCTATTTCATCCTGTCATAACGGAGTTAAAATGGAGCACCACCAAGGATTGAGAACTCCCATTATCTCAGTGCCCTGAGCCTCGAAGCCTCTGAGCCAGGAGCCCTGCTCCTCTAACCCATAGGTCAAACAGGGAGCATGGCACCATTCCTCTCCTCTGTTCCAGCCACCCTGCCCAGACTGGTCCCTTCCATTCCCAGGAGAACAATAATCAGATCATCACGAAGGGTCTAGAGTTCCCGTCTTGCTACAAGTAAGGAACAAGGCCAGTCAGCCAGCCAGCTGCCCAGAGCGCCATGAAGGAACTCCAGAACCTCATCTCAGAACTAAGGTGGCTGGCAAAATGTAGCTACCACAGTGTTTCCCAGAATAATAGAAGGCATATTCTGAAAAACTGCTTGGAGCTGGGCGTGCGGTCTATGCAAGCCATGCTCAAAGGTCATGTGCTCTCTGAACATCTTCTTAAGCAACATAAATTTCATTTACCAAAAGACTATTTTCTCAGTTGGGCACCCATGTTCAGGGCCAAGCTGAATTGTTCCAGGAAAGAGAGAGCAAAGAGGCACCGGTATCTAACCATTCTATGATAGAGCGTTGCTGTAAAACAAAGATTGTCAAACCACGGCTCACCCGCAGGCCACACCCACCATCTGTTTTTGTATGGCCATGAATTAAGCATGGTTTTTACATTTCCTCCTGATTGAAAAAAAACAAAAACAAAAGTTTATTTCACGACATGGGAAAATTACATGAAATTCAAATTGCCGTGCCCATTAATAACACTTTATTGGAACAAAGCCATGCTCTTTTGTTTAGTATTGGCTATGGCTGCTTTCTTGCTACAACGTGAAGTTGCAACAGAGGTCTTATCTTCACCAGAATAAAATATTTACTATTCTGTCCTTTACAGAAAAAGTTTGACAATCCCTGCTACAAAGAAAGCAGTTCAGAGTAAGAAAAGAGAGGACAGACTCTGGGCTCGGGCAAGCTTGGGCTGGGCTCCAACATCTGACACTTACTGTGTGGCCTGGGGCAGAGTACCTAACCTCTCTGAGCTTCAGTTCTGTTGTCAATAGAGGCAATATAGCCTAATGGTTAAGAATATGGATTCCGGGGTGCCTGGGTGGCTCAGTGGGTTAAGCCGCTGCCTTTGGCTCAGGTCATGATCTCAGGGTCCTGGGATCGAGGCCCACATCGGGCTCTCTGCTCAGCAGGGAGCCTGCTTCCTCCTCTCTCTCTCTGCCTGCCTCTCTGCCTGCTTGTGATCTCTCTCTCTGTCAAATAAATAAATAAAATCTTTAAAAAAAAAAAAAAGAATATGGATTCCGGAATTGTAGTGCCTTCTGACTCTATTAACTACTGGCTGTGTGACCTCCTGAAAGGTCTTTAACCCCTCTAAGCCTTTGTTTCTTCAAATTAAATAAACAACAATGATCATGCTTTCCTTGCAAAGGTTATGGTATGGAATTTAATGGGATAGTGAATGTAAAGTACATAAAATGTATGGGGCACAGAATGACGATTACAGAAGTATCTCCTTTTATTATTATTTACCTAGAGGGTGGATGTAAGATCATTATAAACTAGTTATAAGTTTGATAAAGAGCTACTGCTGTGAGGATGTTGATATGAAACCGTCCTCTAAACCGCAGGAAAGGGAGCAATTAATTCTCTGGTGATGAGGAAACTGCTACATTCAAAAGGTAACATTGGGTGCGCAGGATGAACAACATTTTGACAAACAAAGGAGGGAGGGAAACATGTGCAAAGGCCCAGCCGCATTAAAGTACAGGTTTGGGGGGGCGCCTGGGTGGCTCAGTCCTTAAGCGCGTCTGCCTTCCGCTGGGGTCATGATCTCAGGGTCCTGGGATCGAGCCCCACATTGGGCTCCATGCTCAGCGGGAAGACTGCTTCTCCCTCTCCCACTCCCCCTGCTTGTGTTCCCTCTCTTGCTGTCTGTCTCTCTCTCTCTCTCTCTGTCAAATAGATAGATAGATAGATAGATAGATAGATAGATAGATAGATAGATAAATGTATGTATGTATGTATGTACAGGTTTGGTTTGAGAAGTGCAAAGTGGTTCCGGGAGTCTGCAGCGGGGTTGCTGGGTGGCGAGAGAGAAGACAGCAGAGGGGATTGTGGGAAATGCGCCTGTATGGGTTTTCTTATAATCCAAAATGGCTTCCCGCCTGTCAGCATCGACAGTGTATACTATGAGCACCGCGGCCAACTCAAATCCCCGGGCCTTTTGCACGTAGACTCCTACAAGTCCGTTCTCTTTTTACTCAAATAGCTCCTATTCACTAAACGTTCTGAGCACCTACTACGTGCCGGGCATCGTGCCATAAAACGGAGCAGAGTCCAGGTTCAAGGAGACACAGCCCCCGCCCTCAGGACACTTAACATCCAAAAGCAACACAAACCATCAATCTCAACCATGTCTGAAGAAGGAACAAGCAAAGCGCTAACGAAGGAAAAAAGTGCTGCTTGCAGTGGGCAGGAACCAAGAAAGGCTTTGTAGAGCGCGGGGTATTGTTGAGAAGCACAGAGAGGAAAGGGAAAGAGAAACTTGGGGCCGGTGAAACCAGGCTGGCAAGCAGCTCCGCGGGGCTGGCGGGGAGAGTCCAGAGTGGGAGACCAGGCGGGGCTCCAGCAAGTTCATTCCTGTGGTATGTGCGGAGGGGTCACAAGGGGGAAAGCCCAGAGGGGTGCGTCTGGGGGCTCCTGGAGTAATACAGAGGTGGGAACAAGGAGGCCTTTATCTGGAGTGCGCGGGACAGGGCTACAAAGGAGGAGACGGACCCAGCAACATCCCTCAAGTAGAACTAACACCCAGCCCTTCCGTGGGGCCCCAGTGGCCTGGGAGGAAGCCATTGGCAAACAGGAAACGCTGATGGAGACCAGGCCGAGTTTGGTGTTTCAGATTGGGCTGCCTACTTGATGAGCCGGAAATGTTTCCAGAGGGCCGTGGAGGGCCTGTGGCCACAGCACAAGGGATTAGAATGGGAGGGAAGGGAAGAAGTGGTGGCAGAAGGATAGTTCTTATACTTCCACGAACTTTGACGTGAAATCTTTAGTTAGACACATGCTCGGTCTACATTGTTTATAACGGGGAGGGAATTATGTAAGAACTGGTGGTTCTTGGATAAATTCATTAGTTTATTCTTCTGATCAATATCCTTTTAAAGTTACAGTGTACAAGGATGTTAACTGACCAGGGGCAAGTCTCGCCAAGCTGCATGGGGGCAAAAGCAGGTTTCAAAGGGATAGGTACAGTATGATTCCACAGGATTGAAAAAGCCCAGAGCACTACATACCAACAGTAACCTGGATTGTCTACAGTCCTACGATTGTAGGTGATTCTCATTTTTTGCTCCTTGTTTACATGCTCTTTAAAATATTTCTGTGCATGCACTGAGCCATTTTTAAGTGCTTTGTATGTGTTGTCGTTGTGTTAAAATATATTTAGAGAGAGAGAGCTCAGGGGGCAAAGGGGCAGAGGAAGAGGGAGAGAGAATCTCAGGAAGGCTCTCCACTGAGCACAGAGCCCAACATGGCGCTCCGTCTCATGACCCTGAGATCATGACCTGAGTCAAAATCAGATGTTCAACGGACTGAGCTACCCAGGTGTCATTTTGTTTTTTTAAGTTTGCATGGAAAGGAGAGAAAAGGTTGATCTGGGTTCCTTTGGGGCTATAGAGAATTTCTATGAATTGCCAACAGTGTCCAAAGACAAAACTTTTCTTGATCTAGACAGCTGAAATTGTTTAAAATTCCTAGAAGCGCTCTCTCTAGCTTCTGGTTCCTTTGCGGAGTGAAGACAAGCAAAACTGAGTAATTCGCCCTCTTCCCATAAATGTCTCAAGCTCATCTCTCTTCTTGCTCATGAGAGTTTTTTAAGTCTTTTTTTCTGTTTTTTAGATATTCAAGAGAGTTTGCATATGGGCTGGATATTAGATGACATTAAGAAACTGTTGTCAATTTTGTTAGGCAATAATCATATTGGGTCATACATATTGTTTTAATTCCTGACAGGAGAATTGAATATGTTGCCTGGGATTTTAGATTATTCCAGAGAAGACAGCAAAAACAAGAAGTAAGGATAATAACAAAAGAAAAGTGGGAAAATGTTGAGAACTGCTGCTGTCATGTTGAGTAACAGTTCCATGGGGGGTATATTAGTCTGTTCTCTCTGCTTTTTGCAGGTTCAAAATTCTTTTATGATGAAAGTTTTAAAAGGTATGGGTCTTTGGTTTTCTATAGCATTTTGGGCAAGCTGTGGTTTTTATTCTCATCTTTAGTTATACAGAAAATGCAAAAAGGGATTACTAAAAGATAAGTATAGTTCATGCTACGATGATTTTTCAAGTATTTGAAAAAATGCTGGTGTATGGAATAAGTGACATAGGGCAGACAGTTCAATGGCTTGGAGCCTACCTCCTTTTGGGTTGGATCTGGGGAAAGAAAAGTCATGGTTCTGGGTTAGGATTCCCAGCCAAGTCATAAAAAGAGAAACATGAGCTTCAAGTACAATCTTTACCTGCATCTCAACAGGACATCATCTGTCCTGGGAAAGTAAGGGAAACTTCTAGAAAATACTCCAGTCAAAGGATACTCGAAGGTACTTTGAGATTATCTGAGCACTTTACCAGTATAATTACATTCACTGACTTCCCTTCTCCCTTTTTGCCCCAATTCTGCAGAATTAGCTTTTTGCAAAAGAGCAAAAAAAAGTCATAATGAAAATAGAAAGAAAGAAAGAAGAAACTCAAGAGTGAAACTGTATTCAACAAAACCAGATCCCAAATCAAAGCAACTCTGAGAATAAGGGAGACGTTCCGCCCTAGGGGTCTTTTTTGTCTGCAAAGGTGAGGGGGCAATGGGAAGTTTGCTTTAGGATTTTATGTTTTCCCCTCTGACCTGAAGTAGCCCCCTACCTAATGATGTTTACTTACTGTGAAACTGTATCTGCCCGACATCAGCGTAGACCTCCATCAAGCCCAGCTCCCAGTTCTAAAGCACCATCACACCCCAGGGTTTCCCCAGCCCCCCATGCCCATACCACCACCACCAACACTCAACACACATACCCAAGCATGGGTGGTGAACAGCAGTTCCCCTTTTTTTTTTTTTTTAAGGATTTATTTATTTATTTGAGAGAGAGAGAGTGCCTGCAAGTGGGGAGAGGAGCAGACAGAGAGGGGGAAGCTGACTCTCCACTGAGCAAGGATCCTACACAGGGCAGGGCTCAATCTCACAACCCTGAGATCATGACCTGAGCCAAAATCAAGAGACGGACTCTCAGTGACTGAGCCACCCAGGCGCCCCAGCAGTTCCCTTTTTCTTTGCTGATCCAATCAGACTAGAGATGCCACCCCCCCACGTTGGTTGACTTCTTGTTTTCTCTGGATCGTTTTTTATATATCCTTTTTTTTTTTTCAGATTATGAAAGTAGTATATGCACGTTCTACAACATTTCAAAATACCAAATGATCTAAAGGAGAAAGCTAACTGCCACCTTAAACAAAAAGCTGTAAGATATTAGTGTACCTTTCCCTGTTTCTTTTTTTCAGTACATCTTTTTTTTTTCCTGAAACTAATACCATATTTTATATGTAGTTTGATTTCTTGCTTTTTTTAACACCTACATCATTAATATTTCCTGTATCATTAAGATTCTTCAAACATAGTTTTAATAACTACATAATGTTTTATTATGTGAGTGTAACATTATTTATTTAATCAATTATTTGAATTGTTTCTGATTTTTACTGTAATAACAGTGGGTAAACATTCTAAAAATAAATTTGTATAAACATACAATTATTTCTTTAGTATAAATAGATCTGAGCGCAATTACTGGAACAAAAAAGATATAAAATTAGACCAACTTCTACTTCATAAGCTGTGTATGAGAGTATTTACTTTATCACACTATCAGCAGTCACTGGGTTTAGTATTTGCCAATTTGATTTGTTCTCATTTGCATTTCATTGATGACTGATGAAAATTAACATTCTCTCATCTGTTTCCTAACCAGCTATATTTTTCTTCTGTAAGTCATCTGTTTTATCAACCTCTCTAGCATTATTTCTTCATTTCTTAAAATTTCTTTAAAGATTAAAATACTAATCCTTTTTGTTTAAATAAATGTGTCATAAACTTTTAAAAATATATTTTTTGCCCATGTATTCTGGGAATTCCCCCAAATTCCAGGTACTCCCCCACCATTGAGCAACCACTAAACAAAATGTAAAATAGCTTGTTCCCTGATGGGTAAAGAAACTTAGCACTTATATTTGATGCCCTGAAAGGTCATCTAGTTCAACCTACTCATTTCCCCCATGAGGAAGCCAAGGCTCAGAACAGTGGTTTAGCTACTGGGAGCTGACTTGAGGCCCAGAAACTGGATCAGCTGAGTCAGCACTCTTTCCATCTACCCAGGAGTTTTTCAAATATCTATGATATCTACATTCTACATCCCATATTTAATTTCCTTAATATTTTAAATGCAAAATGCATAGAGATAACTTAAAGATAGATGTTCCGAACTGGTGACTTTTTACTCAACGTTTTGAGCTCCCAGTTTTAATATAAAAATAATTTTCAAACAGATGTTTCCTTTCTCATAACTTCCTTTGCGATAGATCCTGTCTCTTTAGGGGCAATCCTTAAGCTTTTCAACATCCTCTAGAATTAGGATAAACTCTTACCGTACAAATTGCTCAGATTATCAAAGAAGTCAAGGTAGTCTGTTCTGGATATATAACCAAGGACACAGAATGAAGTGAGAGGATGTAGTTTCAGGTTCAACAGAAGAAATGGCAAATTTTTGATTGTTTGCAGAGGGGTGAGACTGTGGAGTCAGGGTCTCAGATTCTCATGCCCATCACTGATTAGCAGTATAACCTTAACAGGGGTTAAGAGTTAGGAACCAGCATTTTCTCATATAACCAGAACAACAAAATGTGGGTAATGATGCATAGTTCGTAGGATTTTTAAGGCAATGAAAAAGAATCTATCTTCCATGCTTAGTACGGTGTCTGACCCTTTGTAGAAAAGCATACAAATAAACACTCACTGTGGTACTTACTAAGCCAGATGCTGTTTGATGTGTTTTATGAAAATTAGCCCATCAATCATTAAATGATAGTATATGGTCAATACCACTGCTGTCATATTTTACAGCTGGGGAAACTAAGGCACAGAGAAATAAAGGAACTTTCCCAAGATGACAAGCTAGTCAGGAGAGCTGCAGGGGTTTGAACCCAGCAGTCTGGCCTCTGAGCCCATTCATAGTGCTGTGTCGACCTCCCCTCCTACTGTCTCATGTAGGGGAAGCCTCTCTAGCTTTGCAACTTTGATGAAACAAAGCAATCTGCTATGATCTGAATATTCTGTCCCCTTGAAATCCATACATTGAAATCTAACCCCCAAAGCAACGGTTTTAGGAAGTAGGGACTTTGAGGGTAATAGGTCATGAGGGTGGGGCCTTCACAAGTGAGATTCGTGCCCTTACAAAAGAGACCCCGGAGAGCTCCCTCACCCCTTCCACCATGTAGGACACAATGAGGAGGCACCATCTGTGAGCCAGGAAGCCGGACCTCCCCAGACACCTGCTACCACCAGGATCTTAGACTTTCCAGAAATGAGAGAAATAAAATACGATGGTATATCATTACAGCCAATTAAACAGATGAAGATAAAGATGGGCGAGGAAGAGGAATTGTTGGAAAGACATTTTTCAGCAGGTAGGTGACTTCTGTCTTAGGACATTCATGATTTCTAACAATATTTGAAAGTTTTCTCCCTGAAGCAGGCACTCTCGCCCTTGGGACATGTGCCAAAGAGTGACATCTTTGTAGAGGGCAACATGCCAGAATCCAGTGCCTACTTCCTGTATGTGACACCTGGCGCTAGGTGCTTGGTAACCGCTCCAGTCTGCCTGACAACATTAGTTTCAGTAATCAGGGGTTAAGAGTTAGGAACCAGCATTTTCTCAACCCATTGTTTAGCTTTAAAACACATAACAATGCAAAGAAAAACATGTTGCAATTTTCAAATTATTCAAATGTTGCAAAAGGTCTCATGTAAGAACTAATACTTGGATTCATTGATCAAAAACATTATACTCTGCTGCACTGCTTTAAACTTCAACACAAAACTCTGAGAGGCCACATCAAATGACACAACTGAAGCAAATCAAGTGCTGTTTCATAGTCTCCATGATCATGGGCGATTGTTCTTTATTTCTAAGCTACTATTTAAACTCAGGAATACAGAGTTCTTACCTTTGGTATGCCCCCCTCCCCAACTAGCTTTCAAAACTGTAAATACATCTACCTTTCCACCTGGCAATTCCAATTCTTTAAATACATTATCCTGCTGTACTTACACCCATAGTCGAGATATATATGCAAGAACTTGCATTGCTGCATTATCCATAACAGCAAGACAAGAACTGGGAATAACTGCACAGTCCATCAAAAGACAGTGGTTAAAGTAATTCTGCCATATCCATGCAGCGCAATCCAATACAACATTGAAAAGAATTCGGTCAGCCCCTATGTAAGATGGCCCAAGAAGGAGTGTACTTCCTAAGAAGGATGCCCATGATATATTAGCAACTGAAAAAAAATGAGCAGTTGAACAATTTGGTCAAGGGTCCCATTGATGCTGGAGAATAAAGATACAAGCTTGTTCTAGGGCTCCTGAATACCCAGAAGGCTCAGAAGGGCCTTGGTCTGGGCAGAGACAAGGTTCTGTGTCTTATGCACATCCCTCTGTAGATAAAGCTGTCATGGGGAGACCACAGCTATTCCCTCAATGTCTAAAAGAAAGAGGAACAGAAAGGAATAACCTAAGAACACACATTTGTACAGCTTTTCCTAAGGGGTTGAAATCCCCTCTTGGAATACAGATGTCTGTACTTTTATATGGATTATATTGCAGACAAAATACATACTAGTAAGGACAATATCTCCCTCGATGCTCAAGTTCTCATCAAGGACTTATAGACACTGGGAGAAAAAAGCCTATAATGACCCTGAACCTGTCAGGATACTCCAGAACAAAATTCTTTTCGTTTTTAACTGTTTAATTCA
Organism: Mustela erminea; assembly: GCF_009829155.1. Taxonomy (NCBI): domain Eukaryota; kingdom Metazoa; phylum Chordata; class Mammalia; order Carnivora; family Mustelidae; genus Mustela; species Mustela erminea. The sequence continues at coordinate 130,908,992 of NC_045615.1, read as the reverse complement.
TCATGTATGCATATAAAATGTTCTGTTAACAGTAAGTTCTAAATTCATAGACGTCTGAAAAAAATGACAGGCTATCTGCCTTTAACTGGCTTTAAACTAAGCTATTTTAAAAGAGCCTATTGGGGACAAAGATAATAAAGAAAATGTTAATATAGTTTAGAAGAGGCCTCGAGGTTTTTTAAAATAACCATTTTTCTTACTTAGTTAATAATGTCTCTGGCCCTCACTTTTTTTTCCTCTATAGGAGAAATGACTTCATGGAGAGGTAATGGGATAGCCATGCGAAAATAGAAAGCTATGACTCCGCTTCATCATAATAAGGTTCCATAAAGCTGGGACCTTAGAGAATAAAATCCTAAATTAGAGAGAAAAGAAACAACTTTCTGCATACCAATGACCTCGTGCTCAGCTTCAGCCCCCAGAAAAATTAAAATTTAAGTGGACAAGTGCTGTAGTAAATGTAAATTCCAAATGCCAAGAGAACACTGAGGACAGAGCGCTTACATCCTCTGGGGTGCTGGGGGTGGAGAGAGTGGAGAGGAGTGACATTTGAAATGGTCTTGAAGGAGGCCAAGAAAATAGGATTGGAAGACCGCAACCACACAGAGGAAGTGGCCAGTGCCCAGGTACACGAGTGGGAAAGGTCTGCGCATTTGAAACAGACAGGGCTGGCTTTTGTGGCCGAAGTACAGCAGGGGAGGAGGGGTGAGGTGGGAAAGGAACACTGGGGCCAATTTACTCCATGTTAGATATAAAATGACCTCCATCCAGCCATCTCTCTCATTACCTTTCTCACTGTCCCCAGGTCCCTGGCCGTAGCATTCCCCCCAAACTCCGTCTGCGTTTCCTGCTTCGATAACCTTAAGCATCCTGTTCTCGTGTCCAGAAATATGATCTTTCCTGCTCTGACTTTTCCTGGCAAAATTCTGCCTGACCAAGAGGCCAGCTCAAATGCCATGTCCCCATGAGGCCTTTGAGAAACTTCCAGGAAGCATTAGTTTTACCCTTCATTTGAGCTCACATGTCATCTTGAAATGTGTATATATTTACTTTTTTTAAAAATAGCTAATAATGAATACTGTTATGCTGGAAATAAAAAAAAAATAAAAAATAAATTAAATATCAATAAATAAATAAATAAATAAATAAATAATAAAAATATTAAAAAAAATAAAATAAAACAAATAGTAATTCTATCCAAAAAAAAAAAAAAATAGCTAATACATACCGATAGTAAGATTCAAGGAGTACAAGAGTGGGTTGCCTGGGTGGCTCTGTCAACTCTTGATTTCAGCTCAGGTCATGATCTCAGTGTCGTGAGATCAAACCCAGCGTCAGGGTCTGCACTGGGCGTGGAGTCTGCTTTTCCCTCTCCTCCTGCTCACACCCTCTCTCAGTCTCTCTCTATCAAATAAATAAATAAATTTCTTTTAAAAATAAAACAAAGAGTATAAGAGTGAAAAATATGTCTTCCTCTTATGCCTGCCATCCATGGTTCCCGGCCATTTTCCTGGAGGCAACCAATGTATTAAGTTCCTCATGGCATTTTTCCGAAGCTATTACATTACGATAGGTATTCACCTGTGTACATGAATGAGCATGTATTTGTAATTATCCTATACACAGACATTCTTTTTTTAATAGGCAAATTATAGCCTGCTATATTCCCTGCTGCTTTTCTTACCTGATAATATATCATGAAACTTTTTCCTTATCAATAGATTTTTGAGTTGCCTCACTCCAAATTCCTTTAGTAGAGGACTAAGGAGTTCCTTCTCAGTTATGGATAAATCTGAGAATATAAGACTAAATATAAATGGAGACTCGGTGTGGTACCTTAGGCTTTTTCTCACTGTATTGTAGGGAAAGGCAGTTTACAGGGTACAGAGCCCCGGACTATGAGTCAGACTCAAATCCTGGCTCTACCACCAATTGCAGGACCTTGCTCACAGCAGTTGGCTTCTCCAGACTTCAGGTGCCTCATCTGTAAAATTAAGCACTGAACTCCAAGGGGCCTCTCCAGTACTGATAATTCATGTTTCTACAAAAACACTGATAACACACATGACTTTGAGAGCAGATGTTAACAGAGAAGAAAGTATGGAGCATAGCTCAAAGTTCCTGCCATGATAATATTTCCCTACTCCCAGGATTTCCTTTTTGTCTTTCCTTGCTTGTCCTTCCCCTTCTACCCTCCAAACTTGACTCAGAGGCATGCATGTTGAAAAGGCCTGAGCAAGGGCACATCAGCCAAGCTAAGCATAAAGGGCCCCAGGCCTCTGATTTCAGGACTGTGTTCAGCACTAGCTGTCTTAGATTGCCACAAAATACAAACAAAATTTGGACCTCTTTTCCTCGAAACATGTCCCAGTACAATGGGGAGTTCACTGGCCTAATAATCTGTAACAGAGAGAACTTATAAAATGAGTGCCTAAGAGAGTTTTCTGAGACTGATAGGAGAAAACACCCAGCCCATTTACAGACCTCAGAAGCAGAGCAACTATGTGGCCAAGGGCCCAAAGGTGATTATCAGGGAGGCCCTGGAAGTTCTCTGAGTTATCCTTGGGGCTTTCCTGAACAAAACAAAAACACATCACTCTCCCTCCCAAATGTCCACATCAAGGGCAAAAGTTCTCAAGTCTTTTAAGAACATTCCCCACAACAACCTTAAAACTACAAATTGAGGATCAGATATCCACAGAGGAGCAATTAGTACAGGTCCTGGAGCAGGGAGAGAGATGCTGGAAATCCATCGGCTCTTGGCAAGGGCCTTGGAGCTCTCTTTACATTATCCACAGCTCCTACCTGGACTTCGATGTTCACCTTTGATGCCAACTCTCGTACCTTCACACAGCTGTCATCAGTGTGTTTGAACCACAAGGCATAATCCCGAATCTTTTTCTAGCAGCATGGACTTTCAGAAAACACACTCCCTGTGAATTGACTTGCCCTTTCTGTTCATTTTTGCCCTCATTTGTCTCTACTCTTTAAATATATGACAATTTGCCACACAGGATAACTTGTCAAAGGGGAAAGGGGGCACATCTTCTTATTGTTGAATTCCTTACTAGTTTTTTTTTTTTTTAAGATTTTATTTATTTGACAGAGAGAGACATAGCAAGAAAGAGAAGACAAGAAGGGAGAGCAGGAGAGGGAGAAGCAGGCTTCCCTCCAAAGAGGGAGCCTGATGTGGAGGTCGATCCCAGGACCCTAGGATCATGACCTGAGCAGAAGACAGATGCTTAACCAACTGTGCCACCCAGGCACCCCAAATTCCTTATTAGTTTAGAAAAATACTTAATAATCTGGAAAATGGCATATGACAACATTGTTACATTAAACAAAAAAAGCAACTTCAAAACACTATTTGCAACATGACCCTGATTTTTCAATAAAAATAGAAAGAGGGTAAGTAACTATATCAAGATGTTAACAATATTGTTATTGGTACAATTATAGATTTTTTTCTTTTGTGTGCTTATCCACAGTTTCCAAATTTCCTTTATAAGCATATACTGCCTCTGTAATCAAAAAAGAAAGAAAAGTGCAAAAAATAGCTCATGATCGTGTGTAAAAGAAAATATAAATGTGTCCTACCACTCCTTCCTGGGGAGAAGTAGCATTTGTTAGTATCCCTGGATAGTTAACTTTTTTTTTTCTCTCTTTTTTTTTTTTAATTTTTTTAATTTTTTATTTTTTATAAACATATATTTTTATCCCCAGGGGTACAGGTCTGTGAATCACCAGGTTTACACACTTCACAGCACTCACCATAGCACATACCCTCCCCAATGTCCATAACCCCACCCCCTTCTCCCAAACCCCCTCCCCACCCCATCCCCCCACAACCCTCAGTTTGTTTTGTGAGATTAAGAGTCACTTATGGTTTGTCTCCCTCCCAATCCCATCTTGTTTCATTTATTCTTCTCCTACCCCCTTAACCCCCCATGTTGCATCTTCACTTCCTCATATCAGGGAGATCATATGATAGTTGTCTTTCTCCAATTGACTTATTTTGCTAAGCATGATACCCTCTTGTTCCATCCACATCGTCGCAAATAGCCATTTTCTTTCTGATCAATATCTCTTCATATAAATTCAGCTTCTTTGGAGATGATTCTCTAGTCACCTTAATGTACTAGGGGATGCTGGTCTTGTCTTAGTGGTGCAAACCCACCTGAAATTACTTTCAAAAGACAATAATTAAGACTCTGAAAAGAGCCATTCTGAACATTACCATTGGCCAACCTTCTTAAATCCACAATCCCAAAGTGAACTGAAATGCCCCAGGTGATAATCCCCTAATCACATGAAAAGTCTGTTATCCTATCTTCTCTCTTTAATGATATTCTCCTGACTGAATTCCAGTGTCACTGTTAATACATGCACAGAACTGAGTATTCTAGACTCCCTATTTTGAAGAAGGACTATAGTTCAGAAGCATCAGGTAGGACCCCACAGCACCCTTCTTGATTTGGGAGAATCAAGAAACCCAGTTCTGGGGAATCTTTCCCACAGGAAGATGGCAAAGAAAGTAGCTTCCTAATCTACCAGGAGCGGCTGTCATCCCTACTGGTAAGAATCCCCTGCAAGAAAGTCTTGAACCTCAAGGTTTCCAACCAGCTGGCACAGGAGGCATCCAGCATGTTTCCTTCAGGGAACAGTCTTACCCAAATGTACCCATCTATATGGGGTGACATCAAGGGTGATGAGAATTTTCTTCTTATTGAACATTTCTCCCACCATTGGAGCAGCTCTTTCTCCAGAGGCTTGGTGCTTTGCTTTGCTTTGCTTTGCTTTGCTTTTTAAGATTAATTCAGAGAAAGAGAGAGAGAGAGAGATATGCACATAGGGAGAAGGGAAAGGGCAGACAGAAAGAATATCAAGCAGAATTCCCCAGTGATCGGGAAGCCTGATATGGGGCTTGATCCCATAACCCTGAGATCATGACCGGAGCCAAAATCAAGACTTGGACATTTAACCAACTGAGCCACCCAGGCATTCCTAGAGGTTTAGTGCTTTTTTCAAATGTGAGTCTCCTTGAAAGGTAAAGGCCTTGTTACCATTGCTACATTTATATGAATGTGCTTCCTGTCATTATTTCCTCAAAGTCCGTTTTGATCGGATGAGGAGGAAGTTTTACAAAACACAAAATGTATATAAAAAGAGTTGGGACACGGGAAGATATATATTATTGGGCATCAATCCCATTCTCCAGGCCATTCCCAACTAAGTCTGGACCCCTCCTAAGTCAGATTAGCCCTGGTGGCCTGCCAGTTCTTCGTATTGTCTGTGGATGGATAATTTGAAATGTCACTGATCTGAATTCTCAGTAATATCATTCATGTATTTATTTTTCCAATACATACTACACTCCAGCTGTGTGCTGGGTACCATACTAGATGGTACACAGGGGAAAATGTAAGCTGAAGGATTCCAATCCATCCCAAAGTCAAGTGTCCAGCATCTGGACAAGAGTCACCTGGACTCACAATCCTGATCATAACCAAGGTGTTAAGGAGGCATTAGCCCCGAGAGGTATCATTATTCACAATTTACCAATAAAGCGATCAAAGTGCAAGGAGGGCAAAGTCAGTGATCCCCATATTTGATCATCATCACGATTACCCTAAGAGGCTTTTTTCAATGTTTTCTGTCTTGGGGACATTTGCACTCAGTAGGTCTGGGAAGAACCAGAGAAATGATTTGTAATGAATTACATGACACAGAAGCAGTCAGATTGGAGAAACACTGCTCCACAGCCCAGCTCAGCTTCCCCAGACACCTGGCTTCTCATCTGACCTTACGGTCTAGAAAGGAAGGGTTATCATGTTATTCTCCCCATATTACATGTGAATCAGCTTCAACACACAAAAAGCAATTAACCCAAAAGTCAAGATAAAATGAAATCTCTCTCCTTTTTCTTCCTTTTTCATCTACTCTAAACAAATAATAGAACCATCAGAACTGATCACCTTATACACAATCATTTGTAACATCCCTGTTTGCAAAACCTCTTTCGGTTTTGCCATCTGCAGAAGAGCAATCGAGCAACTTGTTCTGAGCCTAAGAAAATTACCCCAACACATCAACCAGGGTCTCTCTTCATCCGTTCATTTTGTCACTAAAAATAAGAAATATCAAAGATACTTAAGAGACATAACACCTACATAATGGATGGACTCTGTGTGGATATCAAATTAAATAAGCCAATAGTGAGAAGATATTTTTGAGACAGTCAGTGAAATATGATTATAGGATGGGTATTTGAAAATTCGAAAGGATCACGGCTGATTTTATTGGGTGGGATAATGACAGCATGGTAGTGTAAGAAACATTCTTGGTTTTAGAGATGTAGAGCATGGAGGGCAAAATGACATGATGTCTGGGGTTTACTTCAAACTACTTCAGCAAAAGGAAAAAAGAGGATGAAACAAATACCGCAGTATCTTGATAATTGCTGAATTTGGGGGATTGGCATGGGGACTGTTAGATATATTTAATTTTTTTTAAGATTTTATTTATTTATTTGAGAGAGCAGACACAAGCAGAGGCAGCAGCAGAGAGAGGGGGAGAAGCAGACTCCCCGCTGAGCAGGGAGCCCAACACGGGGCTCCAACCAAGACCCCAAGATCATGACCGGAGGCAGATGCTTAACCAACTGAGCCACCCAGGTGCCCCAGATGTATTTGAATTTTTATAATAAAACAACTTTTTTTTTTTTTCAGAGATAGAGATCACAAGTAGGCAGAGAGGCAGGCAGAGACAGAGGGGGAAGCAGGCTCCCTGCTGAGCAGAGGGCCCGATGCGGGGCTCGATCCCAGGACACTGAGATCATGACCTGAGCCGAAGGCAGCGGCTTAATCCACTGAGCCACCCAGGCACCCCAATAATAAAACAACTTTTTAAAAAGACCAACACTCTCACTTCCCCAAGGTGCCATTTTTCCCTTGCAAAGGCAAAGCCTCCCTGACTTTTAAAAATCTTGGCAAGAAACATAACTATGTACCAGATACTCCCTGCACATCTATTCTTTTCTCATTTGTTCCCCAAATAGGTGTGGTTTGTTGGTCTGGTGTTTGTTTGTTTGTTTGTTTTTAACTTTAACTGATGGTCATGGAATATAACTTATCCTAAAAAGGTCTTTATCTGTCATTCAAAATCTAACTGGCATTCCGGTCTTTTTTGTTTGCCAGATTGGCAACCCTAGACAAGGAGAAAAAGCTTCAAACATGATCAGAATATCTGGGTTCGATTTCATCTCTGCCACTTGGCCTTGTAAGGAGAAGCAAGCTGCTCACTGTCTTGAAGTGTTTCTTTCATCATCCATAACACAAGAGGGTTTTGTTCCGGCTCAAAATGCTATGAAATGTGACTACAGCTCTTATGCCCATTCCTCAGATAGAATACCGTTTTTAAAAGTACACCTCTTTTCAAGGGAATATCGAGAGGGAAATTCAGTGAAGCAAAAACACATTCCCCCCCACCCCCCGCAAAAAAAAAAAAAACAAGCTGCCAAGCCAAACTATCCACAGCACCATTCATTCAGTGCCTACAGGGGATCAGTTCCTGAAGCCAAGCGCATTCATGTATGACCTCGTTTTATCCTCACAACAATCCCACATGGGAAATCATATTAGCCCCATTTCATAGATATGATGACTGAGGTCCAGAGAAATTAAAGAACTTGTGTCTGGTTAACTTCAAAGCCCTGAGCTTTACCCCACATTTCCACACCTCTGATTCTCTGGAAAGGGAAGGCAGAGCTCCTCAATAGACCGTTAGAGATTTTTCCCTTGCAAATGCATCCTGAGGATGCCAGATGCGTTCATGTTGAAACACAAATACAGTGGGGTTTGGAACTGGGGAAAACAGAATCACCAAGTACTCGTTGGCTTTCATTTTATTTATTGTTATTTATCCATCATATCTATCATTTAACCAAGTCTGACTGACTGTTTCCGGGATAGGCAGCACACCACCAGGGATTGTAGGGGCTGCTTTTGTTTTTGAATTTAGCCTATTGTGGAGACTAGATACAGATGCCTGAGTCGGGCCACAAGACTTTACCTACACTGGGTTATCTAATGAGGCACATCCAAGAATGACACAGAGCAGAAACACAGTAGGGTTTAAAGAAGAGGGGGACGCATGCGGGCTTGGGCACTGTCAAGAACTCCAGGAGGAAGCCGGACTTAAACCAGACTGTGCAGGGAAGCGTTTAAGAGCTGGAGAGGAAGGAAAAGGACTCCCAGGCAAGTGGAACCACTTCAGGACTCCCATAGGAAGGACTTGGAAAAGACTCTCGAGGGAAAAGGAGTCTGATTAACAAGGGAGCAAAGTGCACAGGCAAAAGCACCGATGGCCCAGACCAAGGACATGTTTAGGGACCAAGCAGATCAGTGTGCAGAGACCCCAGCTCTCAGGCACAGAAGTGGCAGGAAACGAGAATGACAAGGTGGACCTTGTTCCTGGAGGGAATGGGGAGCTGCCGAAGGCTTTTGGACAGGGAGAGAAGTTCAAATTAATGTTCGGGGGTAACTGATCCAGCTGTGAAACATACATTAGGCTCCATTCAATCTAAAAAATATATATATAATATGCATATATTATATACATAGGGAGAGAGAAGGCCTGGTGTACTAAGATACAAAGATGACTCAGACACAGTTCCTATGCTTAAGAAATTCATAGTTCAATAAGAGAAGATCGCCTATTACAAGATCATGTAAGTTGCTCATTAATTTAATTTATGACATTGTGACAGGCACTGTTAGTTTCCTATTCAGTATCTATGCCTCCCTTTGTCATTAGTAATAGAATCCAATTTTACTTGTAAGACTATGTGCAAAGCCTCAAGAATGGGTCACACGAGGCATGGGCAAGTATTTCTCAGAAAAAAAATATATTTTTTTAAGATTTTATTATTTATTTGAGAGAGAGAGAGAGAGAGCACGTAAGCGGGGTGGAGGGGCAGAGGATGAAAGAGAAGCAGGCTTCCCTCTGAGCAAGGAGCCCGCTGTGGAGTTCAGTCCAAGAACCCTGGCATCATGACCTGTGCCAAAGTCAGACACTTCACCAACTGAGCCACCCAGGTGCCCCTCAACTTTTTTTCATGATCATCCCCAAGGGCGTTTTTAGACATTTTTCCCCTAATTGCCCCACCCATGAAATTTTAATACAGTATATATGTCCATTTATATATTATATGTATATCTGTATGTATCTGTGTATCTTCGCACATAAAAAGAGTAAGATTTTTTTTTTCTGCCTCTTTTCTCCACTAAAAAACTCTATCTTCCCTTAGGGATGATATCAAAGCACCACACTATCCCTAGCCCACCCCAGCCCTGCCCCTCCCTCCCCATCATGAACGCCTAACCCAAGGCAATTATAACAACTCTATCTTCTATCTCTCCACGGGCCTCGAAGCTGGGCTGCCAAGTAACCCAGATCTTGCAGCAACATCGAAGCTGCTGCCTGTCTGAGAGGTGTCTGGGGGAACGTTCTGCTTTCCTAGGACAAGAGAGAGCCCCAGTCAACTTCGCCTCCTTCCGTACCCACCCAGCCCTACGCCTCTGGGTAGATGATGAATCCACAGGCCTCAAGGCTGCAACCACCATCTTGCCACCACGATGAAAGACCAGAGAACTGCACAGACAGTATCTCGAGCCAATGAGCCATTGAACCGGTGACAGAGACAGAGACGTCTTGTTAGACGGGAGAAATTAATCAGGATTTTTGTAAGTTACTGTTAGTCAGGTATGGTATAACTTGCAGCTGAAATTATTACGAACCTGTATGATATGTCTCACAGATCAGAGCTGTCCTGATGAGATCGTGAGCTATTGTTAAACCAAAGCCAGAGACAATCACACACAAAAACAAAACAGGTAACCAAGAATACTACACAAGTCAAACACAAAATCACACTCATGCTTACAAGGAAAACTCTCTGATTTGCTAAACTAACCAACTTTGAAATAGTTTTAAAAGATTCCAACTAATATTCAGCATTTAAAACTAATAGACTTTTGTCACAGACCTGGGGATAAAAATATATTATATGTTTATAAAAAATTAAAAAATTAAAACTAATAGACTTTTGGATTTATTATTGTGTAGAAAAATGGCCATGGAAGGCTACAAGGTAATTTTCTTACATTACGCCAGAATGAATTCACTTGGGATTTGCCTAGTGGGTATTATCCTTCAAAATATTTAAAAGTCAATTATTTCTGAGTTAAATATTTAGATGCATCAGGAAAATGTGCCTCTTAACAGATACCTTTGGGAAACTCTTCGCATAAAAATTTTTAAATTGTCATCTATATTCTTCAGTTGGGTGTTCTATACTTTGCTTAAATTCTTATTACAGCTAAAGCTAATTCTCCCTTATTTTAAAAACATACACCACTCACAAACCTATTTAATAACTTAACATCTCCCATTAGAAGTGATTTTCGAAGGCTTATCAGGTTTCAAAATATAAGAGACTTGAGATCCCTTTAAATCTTGAAAGATAAAATTTAATTATAGGTTCAGGGCTCTCAAAGCAACCTCTCAAAGGGTTGCCGTCAAAATGTCAAAATAATTCTCATATCAAAATCATTTTACTAGTTTCATTGTTAGCATAACACCACAAACTGACTTAATTTTAATAAGGAGTTTTGGCCTTTTTATAAATAATATATGCTAATTATAGGAACTACAAGAAAAATCAAAAACATTCTAAAATTATATGTAATCTTACCACACACTAGATGATAATTTTTAATATATTCATTTACTTTCACATTCTGAAGTCATATATAAAAAAACCTAAGTAGGCCTTTTTAAGCAAAAATATATAATTCTACACTGTAACTTTTTTTTTTTAAGATTTTATTTATTTGTCAGAGAGAGAGAGGGAGAGAGAGCGAGCACGGGCAGACAGAATGGCAGGCAGAGACAGAGGAAGAAGCAGGCTCCCTGCCGAGCAAGGAGCCCAATGTGGGACTCGATCCCCAGACGCTTGGGATCATGACCTGAGCCAAAGGCAGCTGCTTAACCAACTGAGCCACCCAGGCATCCCTACACTGTAACTTTTTACTTGTCATTAAACATCCCTCAAAAAAAATTTTAATAAATATTTAATAGGCTTAAAGATCATTTATTTAATCGTACATTTTGTTGGACATTTTGGTTGATTTTTAGATTTCTTTATTATAAAAAAAATTTTGTGCTAAAAGCTTTATATTACAATAAAATACTTCTTGTTTTCTTATGAATTACTGTTAGAAAGAGTCAAAGGCTATAAACATCTTAAGGTTATTCATTCCTACTGCCCAGTTCCTTGCAATTTTTTCTAAAGAGGCCTTTCTACAGCCATCTCAAATAACTCAAAATCATAATTTAGAACAGCCTACTAAGTAGTGAGAAGAAAGGATCATTCAACTCTTTCCCTGACTGGCTGGTGATATTGTTTATAAATCATACTTTGGCCAATATTTTATAGGAAAAGGAAAAACCTGATAATAATTTAAAAGTTCCTGATCAAACTCTGAAAGACTGCGAAGGCAACTGGATTCGTTTTGTTATTCATCCTGCATTTTAATCCTAGTAATTAATTTGTTAAATACCTAGTATTTAAGAATTGTTAAGCACTCTCAAAATTGGCAGAAAAAAGAAAAGTAATTACGACTGACAGATTAAAATGAGCTACATGCCTGTTGAGAAACAAAACCAGTTATCACCAGGTATGTAACAGGAGGAACACTAACATTTAAATTCCAAGGACTGTGAATGAATATAGGAAAAAATTTAAATTATGATCATTACAAGCTCTAAAGGAAGGACCAGCTAAGGCAGAGGAAGCTTTAAAATCGTATAACTTTGTACATTCAGCTGGTCCCAGGTCGAAAACAAAATTGAACATAAGCTAAAGCTGAAAGTGCTGGTGATCTTTTCTCATGAGTACAATTGCACAATCTAGTTTCTACGCTGAAAACCCCGAGGGTCTAGTCTGTTGGAAGAGAAACTTTTATTTTTCTTTCCACATATCTGGGTGTTGGGTCTTTCCTGGATGACATGTCAAATGGGTTGCCCTGGGGGAAATCCAGAACTACTGGTTTAGATTTTGAAATTTTGATCCAGGTCTCCAATAGAACTCCCTCCCCTGCTGTCCATGTGTTCTTAGGGCTCTAGAATTGAGTAGAAACATTGCTTCCATCCACATTTAGAAGCTGCTCTTCCTGACACAGAGAGGATGAAAAGAAAGAAAAGGTAGCGATAGGACTCAACAAAGACACCTTAGTTTCCAGCCCTTCATTAATCCAACTGATCCATTAAAACACCACCTGTACCCACCCCCCAATTCCATTAAGAAACAATGTATCCTCTGAGCTTCTTTCTATATATTCTGGGCATTTTGGAGGGAAAGCACTAGCACGATGATGCTTTAAATATGTAAAAACTTCATTAAATACTTAGGAACAAAATATATACACCTATATTTAAATTAAAAATTATGTGCCACATTTGCTATGGTGAACATGTATTACTATTACATTGTGAAAGTCCACATTATTACAGATATTTTTCTGATATTACCAGATCATCTGTGTAGAAGAATATAGTGACAATATTATTTCAGCAGATGTAGGAAAATGTGGTATTGTCAAGAAGTGAGATTTTTCTGCCTTTCCCCTCCTATTTCCTGTATGTATGTCCAACATCTTCCTCTACTCCCTTCCTTATCACAACCAGAGGGAGAGAAAGAGAGAGACTTCTGATACAAATTTTGGCAAGTTACTGCCCGAAGTTATTAGAGCTTAAGGAAAACCAAGTTTTATCCTAAGAAAGTATACCAAAGGGGAGGTCTAAATCCTTTAAGGGTTTTTGTAGTTGATGGCAGTGGCTTCACATCATTTAAATTTGACTTGAAATATATGGCTTTCTTTTTCCTTGTTGGAAGGACTCATCATAGGCATTCTTACACTTCTCAATCATGGCTGAGATCATTTTCAATTGGAACAAGTTGGAACATTTCAGTTGGAACAACAGGAAAAAATTTTTGTGGCAATTGAGAAGAAGGTTCAGGTTCAGATTTGTGTGTTCAGAAGAGCTTAAGAAGGCATCAGCTGGAAGGGCAGTGGGGAAAAGAAAGGAAAGGAAAAGTAGGGTTGTGTTTCAAAGAAAGGATCTTCTAAAAGAATGCAAAAGCATTAAGGAAGAGATACATGCAGTCAATTCCCCCCATTGGCAAGTAGGTGGCCCGGAGTTAAGGACAGAGCAGGGAGGGCAAAGTCTAGGAGACAAGGGGGTGGACCCTTCGCTATTGGCCTTCAGTATACATGGACTATTTCTGTTTTGTGGGCTGTAACTGAGTATTCTGTGATTCAGTATTATTATTAAAATGCATTGAATATATTAAAACAAATTGAGTGTATTGAATACATTGAATTGAAATTGGCAGGAGACTCAATCATGGGCATACCATAATGAAACTGGTTGTAGAAGATGAGCTGCACTAATTACTTGAATATATTTGTCATAGATTTTCTTTTTCTACCTTGAAAAAGATGTGTAATCCTGGGGCGCCCCAGTGGCTCAGTCAGTTAAGCCTCCACCTTTGGCTTGGGTCATGATCTCAGAGTCACGCAATCAAGCCCTGCTTCAGGCTCTCTGCACAGCGGAGTCCGCCTCCCCCTCTCCCTCTGTGCGTTCCTCTCTCTCTCAAATAAATAAACAGATCTTTAAAAAAGAAAAAGATGTATAATCCTTATGCTATGCAAGACCAAGAAAAATCTGACTCTTATTTCACAATTCATTTAGCCAAATGCACATATTTTTTTCTCTGGAGGGTTGAAGACGCAGTGCATTTTCAGTCCCCATCCTGTATCTATCTGCCCACTCTGCTAACATGACACGATAACATGGTCTTATCACTTTTAACAGAATTGGCTAATTTAAACAGTTGGGTTTCGGGTAAATCTCCAGACCCTGCCCGAGCCCCTATCACAGTCCAAGCAGATAGGAGATTAACAAAGACGTGACCTTCCTACCCCAAAAACACCCAGTTCTCCAAACTGCAAGTCAGGTACCCACTCACAAAAGATGACCCAACTGGGCTTCTGTAGTTTAAGGCTACAGAGGAAAAGGACTTATCTCTAAAGTTATCAGGGCCTAAACAGATGTTCAGCTTCAGATAGGAAAACCTACATTTTATACGCAGACCCAAGCACGTTATGCAGAAGCTGTGGCCTTTTACCCCCAAAAGCAGCCTGAATGAGTGTCCAGTATTCACTGAGGGGTGACAGTTGGCCACACACCTGTCACTATACTCTGGAGTTGGCCGTATCTGAGTATTACAACCTGCCTGCATTTCCAAAACGAACATACAAAATGTCCGTAAATCAGACATTAAAGTAGAATTTTGAAAGATTGCATTCCCAGATGGGAACTATCTCTGGCTTCACAGAAGAGAATTCAGAATCAAGGACTCAGAGCATGAGTCATGGATACTCTGAAAACCAACTCCGCCCCACACATCCACTTTTGTGTTTACTCAAGTTAAGGATCCAGTACAAGAAAACTATACATACATCTGCCATCTTGTCCTCATTTTAAACATCCCCCTGGAAAGTCAGCATTTCTCTTTGGCAGCTAAATCCAGCCTCAGCAAAAATCAGACCATTTTTGTGCAGACAGCCTCTGAGCAGGGGTTTTTAATATAAAGACTGAACTCGTGGGAAGTCGTGGATGGGCTTCAGAGGGCCCCAAGGCCCCCTAAAGTTGTGTGGCTAATGTGCATGTTCCTAAAATCCTGTGCTTTTTCTCAAGAATAGTTTTGGTTCTCAACAGATTCTTACAGGAATTTATGAGCCCTCCCCCCCAAAAAAAAAAGTGATTAGGAAACACTGCTCTGAAGTGTAAGCCAATCAGTCCACAAAAAACCCTTTTAAGTGGGTATTTCATAATGAGGATAGTCAAGATGTGTATCCTTAAACACCCACCATACCCTGAGTGGTGCCTCTGGTGCTAAGGGTTGTGATTTCTTCTTGATTTATCACGCCATGTCCCAAGAGACTAGTGACCCTGATGATAGCGAATGGGAAACTTTTTTAAAGTGAAAGATTCATCTTCAGGTTAAAGCTGGAAGAACCTAAGATATGAAAGGCTATTTGAGAGCTTATTACGATCACCAAATTTCTTCTAAAGCCAGGTGAAGCAAAGAATCTCGATGTCATGGTTCTTGTTACCGCAAGATCATTTACTTTCATATGTTCATATTGTGATATGTTGCTGTTATGGCATATTTCTGGTGGTATTACTATTTTGAGTGCTATAATTCTATATAGAAAGTACTATATTTCACTGAAAATTTGACTTTGTTTGCTACTTTAATGTAATGTTATCAAACACAGAGGCCCAAAGTGTTTTCTGGACATAGCACCCCTTATTCTACTCACATTTCTTCTCAATGACCACCTCCCAGGGGTCAGAGATAGAATGTTGATGGGTCCTAGACTCCCCCTCCGACCTCCTCTCTGTGCTACCTCCTTGTAGTTCCCTCCTTCACAGCTGCTTCCAGTTGGTCCAAATGCCTCACAAAAGTCACTTCCCGGTGGAAGGGAATTTGGTGGTACAAACTCTATTTAGTTAAGGAGTGACATAAGGACAGCCTCCTGTGGCCTCCTGTTGGAGGTTGGTCTCAACAGACTCCACATAGTGACTTGTCCCTTCTGGGCTTCTCTGTTGTCATACCCCTTTACATCATAAGCCCTTAGATCCTAAGACTTGAGGTAACAGCCTCACCTCCAACACACACACACACACACACACACACACACACACACACACACACTGATATACATGCCCTCCGCCCATCCAAACCACTACCCTTAATCTGGCACTGTTTCTCAAAGTATCAAAGTATGCAGACCATTTGTATCAAAAAACTTTATGGAGTCGGAAGACTTGTTAAAAATGCATATTCCTGCCAAGCAACCCCCGCCCCCCGACAACTGAAACAGAATCCACGAAGATGAGCCTAGAAGTCTGCATTTGTTAACATGACCCCCATCCATCCAGATGACCCTTAAATGCACTAAAATTTGAGAACCCCTGATTTGGAAGAATCGTTTCCCCTCTTATTTGAGACCTGCTGTTCTCAGATCTAGATTCAACTTCTTTTACATCCATTTTACTTATCTCTGAGGTCAGCATTTCCCTGTCTTTTCCCAAGAAATGTTCCCTCCTCTCTCTGGGCCTTGCCAGTTGATTTTCTCTGGGCTCTTTCCCAGCTTCTGCAGTCTACGTTAGCAAATCTTCAATACCCAGCCAGTCACTCCTTTCTCCTTCCTGAGCTGTCCTAAAGAAACCCCCTTATGGGGCACCTGGGTGGTTTAGTCGGTTAAACTTCGGACTCTTTGGTTTCAGCTCAGGTCATGATCTCAAACCCTGAGATCTCTCCTAGGATCCCTCCTAGGATGGAGCCCCCCATTGGGCTCCCAGTTCAGCAGGGAGACTGCTTGTCTCCCTCTGCCCCTCCCCCTTCCTTCCCCATCCTCCTCCCCCTCTCCCTGCTCATGGGTGTGCATGCTTGCGTGCTGTCTCTCTCTTAATCAGTCAATCGATATTGAGAAAGAAAGAAAGAGGAAGAAAGAAAGAACGAAAGAAAGAAAGAAAGAAAGAAAGAAGGAAGGAAGGAAGGAAGGAAGGAAAGAAAGAAAGAAAGAAAGAAAGAAAGAAAGAAAGAAAGAAATAAAAGAGAAGGAAGGAGGAAAGGAAGGAAAAGAAAAGAAAGAAAGGGACCCTCTTATTATCCACCACTCCAGACTGCCTGGGTATAAACTCCCTTTATAACATTTAGCCCAGAGAGTCTCATACCTGCAAGTCAAAGGCAAACCACATCTGGACCACAAAACTCATAGTCTTCCCAGTCAAATGTTAAAACTGCTTAAGATCACTTATTTACAGGCCCTCTCCATATTTTTTAAATGCACACATACTACTCCAATAAATGAAATAAAAACAAAATTCTATCATTTCACCATACTAACCCACTAAATGCCTGCATTGTTTCACCCCACATTTAATCTTCCTTCATAACAAAATCAGAATATAAGTTAAAATTTTAAACCTGTTTTTCTAATCTAACACCATACCAAATATGTTTTCATAACTACCACAAAGTCATTACCTTGAATGACTACAAAGTAGTCCACGGAATTAATGCTCAGAATCATTATTCCTTAGTCAGGTTATGAGTGACTACGTTCCTGCATGTTATCACTTCCTTCTTTGAATTATTTATTTAGAATAAATTCCCAGGGATAGAATTAAGGGATCAAAATGTATGAGCATTGTAACAGTTCTTTTTTAGAATTAAGGGATCAAAATGTCTGAGCATTTTAACAGTTCTTAACACATATTGCCAAGTTGCCATATTTGTGTTTTCCACAGTTCATTGATGGTATACTGATAAGATGTTTAACCGCCTCCCCTCAAAACAAGTGTGGGGAGCCTGATTTATAGTGTTTGCCAATTTCCGTGGTGTAAACACTCCTACCATGTCCAGGTTCAAGCTACAAACTTGGATACAGAGTTGGAAAGAGACGCTCAGTAGCATATTATTATATGATGTTTCTATCAAACAGGTAAGTTGAAATAAGTTCAAGAGCATTGATAATAGTACAATGTAGTAAATAACTAGGAACTAATGTGTTCTGAGCATTTCCTACCTTTATTTATAACAGAACTTATTGAACTGTAAGTTACAGAATTTCATCTTTAACGGCAGCTGTGCTTAACAAAATTGCAAAATTTCTGAAAATATTACAATCGGCTTTTGCAAACAAGCACAGGCAGGCTCCCTCACCCACGGCAAATACCTCACATGAATATTTTGCAAGAGCACGTCTTTTTTTTTTTTTAACTGAAGCCATTGAAAAGTCACCCTATTCCCATCTGCTGTCACAAACAATAACCATGCTTTTAGGTTAGCAAGTTATGCAAATATATAATGAATAAGGAATAATGAAAAAAAATAGAGCAGGAGGTCTAACTGGGCCAATTAATTCCACCCACCCTCTCCAAATTTGGACAGTAGTCTCTTCATGCACTTATCCACTAGGGTCTTTTTCATGGGGTCACCTATAATAACTACCCAATTATTAATTAACTCAAGCAATGACTGAGTGCCAGTTCACGCGCAGTTCTCACGGCAAATGTGATTAGAACCATACTGCCTGTTACTTAACCACTCTCTTCTTTGGTTTTCTTTTCTACGAAATGGGGAAGAGGTCACTGCTGACTACAGTATTACAAGAATCTAAGCGTGGAGATAAGAAGGTTCTAACTTGGGCTCTAAGAAGCAGCTGAGTGTTCTACAATGTTTTGAAATTTTCTCCCAAAGGTAATTCATTAGTATTCTGTTTTACTGGAAAAGAGAAATGGAAGGGTGATTTGGCACTTTCTCCCCTGAAAGCAAATTCCGTTCTATGGGCTTTCCCTGAGTAACAACAAACAGCCTCTCCATGTATATATGGTCTTTTTAAAGCGGCGCCTTACCACTCGAGTGTTAAAATGTAAATATGGTTGATGAAAACTCTAAACTCAAGTCATCCCACCCCCAGGAATTCACCTAAGAAATCAAATCAAAACAAAGGAAAATACTTTTATATGTCGATATGAATCACAACAAAGAGAAGACCATTTGACCTCATTTCAGCGCTTAACTCAACTTACCATCTTGGTGCTTGGGGCCCCGTTCGAAGAGTTCTGGATTAATGGCTCTCAGATGCTCATCTATAGATCAACTGCCTCCAAGTCACCTGGGGGCGAGGGTTTGCACTGATTGTCACACAGATTCCTGGATCAAACCCCAGGGCTGCGAGGCGATTCATGAGAAATGCTAGTTTCTTTAATTCCCCAAGTGGTCTTGATGTCCAGCCAACTTTAGGAATTATGATTCCAGGCCAAAACTGAACAAATCAAATCATCTTTGAGCAACTGTCCACATCGAGGGAACAGTACATCTTCTTACACAAAGCAACAAGAGGTTGCTTGGGGCCTCAAGCAGCTGCTTGAGTCAAAGGACCAAACAGCCACAGAGAAGGCGACTGTTTCCAGTGCCCAGCCCCCTGCCTCCATCCACCCTCTCCATCTTGGACACCCTCCTTGCCTGCACTGCCCACCCCAGCACCCACTACTGTTGTTCTGTCTTCTGTTACGCCCCAGTTTGGCACCCTATCCTGACTTAGGCTCACCGCTTCACATACACAAAGCCCCAAACTTCTTGCCTCCCTCCTGTTATGAGTGGGGTTATAGAAGAAAAACGATATTACTATTTGATTAAGGTGATCTGCACATAAAATTGAGCCATCCCTGTATAATGAACACAATGGCCATATTTACATTATTTTCCAAAGGGTGCTTACTATCCCCCCCACACACCCACACACACACACACACAAATCTCTAGTTTGGAGAATGGAACAGGAAAACAGAACGTTTTTCAATTTTGGCTCACCCAAGACCCCAGCATCTAGAACCTATATAGGCACTTTGGGCACTCCTCATCAACACGGTCAATGAATAGAAATGGATTTTTGGCTATGCCTCGCTACTAATATTACTAATATTAAAATACCATAAAATTACTAATATTAAAATACCATAAAATAAAATAATTTAATTTCAGCTGGCCGGGGAAAAAGAGTCACCCTCTGCCACTTCCTCTAATGCCAAAAACACCTCTAAAATCCTACCCGAAGCATTCAGAGGGCAACATAATAAAAATAAATAACAATAAATAACAATAACATGATATATAACACAGCAGTCCCTCGGAGAGTTCTTTTCTAAGTCTGACAATCAGATATGGAGAGGCTCCAAAAAATCCATTTCTAATCTTGTTTTCCTTTTTTCACATATATTATTGCTATAAAATACCTAACCCTGTGCCTATCCCATACTTGGTGCTCAAAAAAAAGTACTGTTTTTCACCCAGTAGCCCCCTTTTCCTTTGAAAGGAACCCTGGCATTAAGAGAGTTACTTACAGATACCTTGTTCCCAACCGGGGACCATATGGGCTTCACTCTCCTGTCCCCACCAAGTCCTTAATAACAACCGTAATAGCTACATTTCTTAACAGTTTATTTTATGCCAAGCACTAGGCTAAATGCTTTACATATTTTTTATCTCAATAGGTATTTTCAGTTATTAGAGCTACTTTACAGATACTTGTTCTTAATCGGAGGATTGAAGAATGTGTGTCTGAGGATCCCACAGCTCGGAAGCAAAAGCACCAGATTCAACACAAGGTAATCTGGCTCCAAGCTCCAGATTCTTGTTCACCATACTGTACTTTTGTTATTAGGTGGATGCAAATTTTTCACAGTTCAGAAAATAAAAAAAGTTCTCTGAATCACTGGGGGAAAAGTACCAGCTAATCAATAACATCTCATTCAGATATGCAAAGGAAGCAACACAGATTTCATGGAATTTTTGGACTGGTTGTTGAAGACTAGAGGCTCACTCAGTCAAACAAGTCATCCTTCCAAGAGGAATGCCACTTTAATACTGGATGCTGGACATGTAAGGCCCAGCAATGGAACCCAGCAATGACTTAGAGGAACCCCCAGCCACACAAGCCTTTCTCGGCATCAACGGTGTAGTAAGGGAAGCCAGCAGAAGGCAGGCAAGTGGAAGGTCACACATGTGGGGACACATAAAGCAGCCCCCAAAATGAGGAGGACAGGATCTCTGGGCTCCCTGTCACCTGGAATTCTGTGAGACCTGTGAGACCTGAGAAGAGGAGCCTGATGGCCTAAGAAGACCAAAACACTATTGAAAGGCATCTGTTCTGCCCAGCAGCCTCTCAGGGTCCTCTGCAACCTGTCTACACCCGAGTTTTCCAAGCTTATTTCCTGACAATGTATAAAACAATCTTTGCTTCTTTGGGGGGCCCAGTCTCCTCCACTGAACCGCTCATCTCATCAGTCTCACCTGTGAGTCTTTGTTCACACGGTGCTCCCATGCTAATTAACCTCCCCTTTCCCACCTACTCAAATCTCACATCTTTCCAAGGCCATGTCTTCCAAACCTGCTTTAGCTTACCCTCAGACCCCCTTCTTGGAACTCCTCTAACTTACAGCCCACATCACCCCAGGATTCACACAATTCCCACCTTGCACTGCTTCTTGAATTTCACGTCTCACCACGACTACTAGATTATAAGTTCCTTGGGGTGGAGGATTCCTTATATGTGTCTTATATCCTCCACACCAGCTTGGAATCATTAAGTGATTATTGACTATTTATTCCTTGCCTGAATATTTTACTGGCAGTTCTAGTTTAGGGAAACACCTAAAAGTAGCTATTTTCCTAGTTTTATTTAGCTACAACCCACGCTATTGATGGTACCTCACAGCACATCTCCAAATCCAACCACCTCAAAAACTAAATTTAATTTAATTCTATTTAAAAATAAATACTTGGACATCATAGGCCACTTGTAGAAAGAGGACTTGAGCATTGACAATAGGTGAAATCAACAAGCTGGGAATTCCAGATCCAAATCCTTATCATCGGGATCTTGGTTGGTTTCTTTTCTGATTTAGAAAAGTTTAAAACTCTTATTTGTACAGGGACACCTGGGTGGCTCAGTCAGTTAAGCATCTGCCTTCAGCTCAGCTCATGATCCTGGGGTCCTGGGGTCAAGTCCCATGTTGGGCTCCCTGCTCAACGGGGAGCCTGCTTCTCCCTCTGCCTGCTGCCACTCCCCCAGTTCGTGTTCGCTCTCTCTCTCTCTGACAAATAAATAAATCTTTAAAAAAGTTCTTATTTGTACAACTGAGAGGATCTTTATATTTACTTATCAAACATAGGGTGATATTTCAACTACCCAAATATTTGAACTCAGTCACAGTCAATCACAAGGACTTGAATTCTCTAGGAAAATATCTGAAAAAAACAAAAGCCACCTATTATAACTTGTAACATTTCAAAAACTACACGCATCTTGTCAGGATGGTGGGGGGTGGGAGGTGGAGTTGGATACCAGAACAACTGCCCTTTCCCCCATAAAACGGTTTCACACTTTACAACAGGTAGGGCAAGATCATTATTGTGTCTAGCCTAAAGTAAAAGCTACTTAAATTGGAGAGATTTCTTGTGACACCGAGGAAATATTTTTAAAGAATTCAGAGTCTTACCTGTTGTAGATGCCGAAGAAATTTCTTGACACCAAAATGACTGACTCCGGAAGTTAATCTGTTCAGGGCAGGTAAGCAGAAACAAAATCTGCCCGAGCCCTTTCACCGTTCCGATTTCCTTCTGGGATCATCGTTTCCTTCCTCCCCAAGAATATAACTGATTCGCATTGGAAGAACAAAGATGTAAAAGTTGAGCTGGTAGAGAATCCAACCCCAGACGGTCGGGTTTCATGTGCGCGGTGACTGAGGTGGCAGGAACAATCGGAATGTGACGATAGAGATTAGCAAGTTCCTGTGTATAAGTCAATTTCCTGTAGCTGGCTTCTCTGAAGAGGGGATCTCATTTGTGTGGGTTTACCCGTGTGTGTGTGTGTGTGTGTGTGTGTACACACACGTGCATTTCTCTCCGTGACAATATGAAAACTTCCCCAGAGAAGAGGCCTCTCCATTTCCCACCAACAAATCGCCTATGTGAAACTGAGGAAAGGAAGAGTGAAAAACACAGATGATTCCTTAAGGAAGTGAAATAAAACAGAAAAAAAAAAAAAAAAAAAGAGGGGAGCCTAGGTGGCTCAGTGGGTTAGAGTCTCTGCCTTCGGCTCGGGTCATGATCCCAGGGTCCTGGGATCAAGACCCGCATCAGGCTCTCTGCTCAGCGGGGAGCCTGCTTCCCTCTTTCTCTCTGCCTGCTTGTGATCTCTGTCAAATAAATAAATAAAATATTAAAAAAAAAAAAAGAAAGAAAGAAAGAAAGAAAAGAAAGAAAGAAAAAATGTCCACTCCTCTAACTGGTCTTAGTTAATTTAAGTTTAGGGGAGAAAAAAACACCTTAGAACATACATGTCAACTTGGTGAACATACTAACTATGGAAGGAAAACAGTAGGTCGGTGGTTTGTTTTTCTTTGATTTATTAATAACTCTCACATAATAATTTAGAAAGAACTGACTCAGCCAGAGCGAGAGCTCAAGCAGCCCCACCATGAATTCACCCTTTTTGGACCAGCACCTGTGTTGTGAGGTAGGTGACTGAGTTGTTTTCAGACTCCTCACAGTTTCATTATTTGCCTCCAAACACAACTTACTCTTTTTTTTTCCTTCTGTGCAATCCAGGTGTAGAGACCATCTGTATCTAGGTTACGGTGAGGTTGCCTAGACGAACAAATTGAACTTTTAAGACGTGTTCACAGTTCCCTGTGCCTCCAAGCCCTGAATAATGACAAATGCTATGTCCAGGGTGAAAACTTTGTCAAAATATCTATGTGCCAGAGAGACAAAAGAAACTCCATTCAAGTCAACAATCATCTCTAGAGGCCCTGCTATGTGTAAGATTCTGTGCGGGGTGCCGGAGTAGGGTAGGAACACGAAGATAAACAAGATGGACTCCCTCACTCAGAATGGCTAAAATCAAGTGAAGGAGAAGGACATGCACATGAAAGAGATACTCTGAATCAGGATTCATTACAGATCTCACTGGAAAAATCCTGAGACCCAGGAGTCAGGTAAAATTTTACCATTTTACCAGTTAAAATAGCCACTGAGCCTTGACATGGATTCTCTTGGATTATTTCAGGGAGACTCACTGGCTTCCCGGAGGCCCCACAGAGCAGTAGCATCATTTGAGGACCATCCTCATCATTGTAGACTCAGAATCCTGTTACGCACCTCACACTGTGTACTGAAGAGAAGCACAAAGACCGAGACAGATAGATTTCCTGTTGTCACATCACCTATGTCTTAGTTGGGTGGGGGGAGGGGGGAACAAACAGAACCATTCAAATGAATGCACTAATTACAAATGGTAGTGATTATTACAAAGGAACCAGAGAAGAAGCTGAGGTGGACAGCAAGAGGGTATCTGTGTCCTAGAGGTGGCCCAAGGAGGCCTCTTAAGAAGCTAACATTTAAGCTGAGATCTGTGACTCTCAGCCCTGGCTAAAAATTAGAATCATTTGGGAAGCTTTAAAAAAAAAAAAAAAAATACCAGTACTAAGGCTCTGCCCCTAGTTTAATCTGTCTGGGTTGGAGCCTGGGTATTAATACACTCTTCTCCCCACCAACCCCACAACCCAATCATTCTAATGTGTCCCTACAGCTACTGCTCTAATAATGAGGAAGAGAGGCCTGGAGAGAGCAGGAGGAAGGGCCCTCCAAGCAGAGGCAGTTGTATGAGGAGTTTGCCATACTCAAGGGATTGGAAGAGGATTACTATATCTAGAGTACAGCTATGGCAGACCTAAAGGGCGGAAGAACAGCCTTCTCAAGGAGGGGCACACACTCACTAAGCCCACAAGAGACTCTTACAGGAACCCAAGTGTCAAATTGTTAATGGGCAGGAAGAATTCAAACTGCCAGGTGAAATCCTTGAGCTCTCAGACTAGTACATTATCTCCTTCTAGAAAATTCCCTGTGGAAAGCCAGATCACCATCATGATATTATTAGATAAGCTGAACACAGGGCTTGTGGATCCTTTAGTTATTTACTTCTGGCTTTGTTCATCAAAAGATTTAGGGCGGCTTATAAAAATATACACACCTTAGTGAGAGCAAACCAATTAAAAATGTGAAATGAAAAGATGACATCTAGAGAAATGAAGACAGAAATTCTAAAACCAGGGGTGAGGTTGATACAAAAAAGATGTGTCATGTGGTGCTAAGCCTTTAAGCCACCATATAAAACATCAAAAGTTGAATGCCCCCTCAGTATCATTGCTCCGGATGCCAAGACTAGAAAGGAACTTGGCCCCTGGCTTCTCAAAGAGAGGACATCATGGCTGAAATGAAACACTGTCCTTACCCAGCCAGCGACAAGTTTTGTGCAGTGGTCCGTTGCCTTGTTTCTCAGTGTAAGCTGATTTCATCTCCCGAAAGAGTTGACTAAAAGCTACCCGGGGGGTGGGGGAGGGCGGGAGACAAGTAGGGGACGGTGTGCCGGAGGTGGTAGTTAATACAAGGAGTGTTACCCCTCATGCTGCTGTGAGGGACCAATTTAATGGAGAGATGAAGATCAAGTTCAGATTTTCTTCAGAAAATGGGGGCTGGAAGAGTTTTCTCATCCATGCTTCTGAAAGATTGGGGGCAGCAAAGGGTTCAAAATTGGTCATACTTCCAGCAAAAGACTTGGGGGTTTTCTGTGTCCCAGCATCCCTTGAGAGAGCAGGGGAGGTATCAGGGCCGGCGGCCTATGTGGACAGACCCCTCCACCTGCCGTAGAAGGTGAGGCAAGGCTCTGTCCTTTGTGACACAAAGTAAGAGGGGCTACAAGGAGAAGGCCTCAGGCCTTGTGACTTGTCTCCACAAAAAGGCACACGTACTCCTTGGGTCAGGCTAGGTGGGGTGTGTCCAGAGGTCTAAGCCCTCCCAACATTCCCCTTTGCCTCATGGCTGCTGACTGACCCCTCTTCTTCTGGCGGCCTGGCTCACTCTGTGTACATGAGTATCGTTTCTGGTGTTCTCCTGTAGACTTCGTGCTTCCTCCTGCTCTTGACTTGAGAATGTCTCTCCTATTGCCTCTTCCACACATCTAACTTCCACACACAGTTTAATCCCAGAGAGGGTTTTCTTGCTGGGGGGTGGGAGCCGGTTGGGGACAGCAACCTAACTTCCTTCCTTTTCTCTCTTTTTGGTTCTCTCCCAATCTCTCTCTCTCTCCCACTCTCTCTCTCTCTCTGTTGCCATCTCTCTCTCTCTCTTGCTTTTGCCCCCTCATTCTGTTAATAGACAGGGGTCGTGTTGAGGGACGAAAGCAAATGCCTTAAAATACACGTACACATCACACACTCACAGACACACACACACACACCCCCAAACCTCTCAGGGTGTCGTTCTTGGGCCACATAAACCGGCCTTGAGACTGAGGTGGGGGGAAATCCTGGGGAATTCAGAGTGACAGCCGGGAAGGAAGCTACGGGTATGAGGTTCCTAATAGGGAACTGACCCTTGTTAAAAGTCACATTCTGGGAACTCATCTTCCATGAGCTCCCACACTAGCCATGTTGACCCTGCCACAGACACACACCACCCCCCAAATAGCCTCGTGAAGCCCAATTCCAAGGCCCATGAGCCCCAGGCCTAGCCCTGCTCACTGGCGTCTCTTAGGCATTGACTAGTCAGTCACACGAGAACCATTTGCTGAACGACAGATTGGTTCTCTTGTCTAAGTCTGGCCATAGCTCTACGTGCTAAACATTTTAAAACATGCTCTATAACCAACGAGACCTCAGCGGGTTGACTGAAACTCTATGACCTATGGAAAGCAGAACTAAGATTTACCCCATCCGCTGTCCTGGTTCTTCACACCACTGTCTCCCAGTGGGGCGAGCTGGGCCAAGGTGGGGAGGGAGGGCGCGGCCAGAGCTCCCCCCCGGGGGCCACCAGTCCATTTTCTGTGTCCGGGGTGCCCCTCCTCTGAGATTCCCAGGCAAATACGATCCAAACACAAAGCCAGGATTTGCTGTCTAAAAACACCTTCGTTTGAAATGCCCTTTGCTATGGCAGAAATGCGGTTTATTTTCTCTTTAACAGTCTCCTAAGAACAAGGACCTTCTTTACTGAGGATTTTTATTTAAATAATAAGAAAACGGTCTGTGCACCCGGGACTCGTGCAGAAGTGGTATTCTTGTCCATTGTAAAAACATCTTGCCATTTATTCCAAAAAGAACTCCTAATAACTGGTAATCATAACCAACAGTAAGGTCTTGGGAACCTTGCGGTTAATATCAATCATTTGCTAAATTATTTCTCCCCTGGGTTAGTAAGATGCCTCCCCCTTCTTCTTACTATTAACATATTAACTGAAACGATTTAGATTTAGTGGGTAGCTTTTAAAGTTTACACAGACCCCCCTCTGGGATATACCACCTAATAAGATAAAATATTGCGGTGGGTTCTGAAGATGGAAAATATGTACTAAAACCTTGTCTGAATGCTTCGAAACCCAGGGCATTAGTCATACTGTAATTATGCTTACCCAGCTCCCCACTGCGTGATAACCGTATTAAGCCAAAACACACATTCCTTCTGAGCGAGAGATTTCATGATGGGGATTGTAAAATGTTAGCCCTTTGTAAGAGAAAGAACTTAATCCTGCTATATGATACGTCGGGGCAAAATACATTCATGTAAAACGCCATTTAAAATTCTGAATATTAAGCCATCTTAGAAATGTCGTGGGGCTAGACATCCCATGCCCAATCTCTTCCTGACGCGTTTTAACTTATTATAAACAACAGCCGCCCTCAGCCGATAAGAATATCATTTCAAACATCTCCGTGCCTCCCGCTTACTGCCAGAACAATCACTTCCCCCGCCGCTCCGCTCCTCATCTATCTTCTCTTCGACTGTTTTAATGCAACACGCTGCCTTCTGTTTGAGCGACTGGGAGGTGCTCAGAATTCTCAACTGCCATTTTTATCCGGGTTTGTGTGCTCTGTGTAAACTGTGTGTCTCTAGCAAACATTGACATCCTGGTTCTTTTTATTGCAGAACCACTGTTCACAGCAACGCAGGGCCTCAGAAGATGAGAGCACCCAAAGTCGTCCTACAAGCGGTGGCTCGAAAGTTATGGGTTTTTTCTTTTTTTAACCATCAGAATAGAGCTCATTTGGTCAGATGACCATTGCCCTTCAAGGCAGTCCCTTAGCAGCTGGACCATTTGTCCGCCCCTGCAGGCATTAGCCACAGCGCTCCGAGAACCTTTGTATAATATCCCTCAGACCCAGTTTAGTGCACCACAGAAGAAACCCAGAATCACTACTCTGCTTGCAATGTGTTCTTGACTCCAAACATCAGCTGGCTTGGTCACCCACCTTGGTCACTGGATGAAGTTCCGAAGGGCTGTCTCTCCAATCACATCCTCCTGAAAAGGACAAAGATGGGCTATCCTCAAGGAGAGGTCAAAGAATGCGCCTCGGGCTCAAAGTAAAGCCAGAAGAAGAGCATGAGACATGAGGTCAGAGCAGCGTCTTGGGGTCAAGTGCATTAAACTCCCAGGGGACCCCTGCGAAAGGTGCAACCTTCACTCTGATGCAGAAACGCTGGGTTGTTGAGAAAAGAGGAAGAAGAAGAAGGCCATCACGGCTTCTTCTCACATTCATATTTGCCTTGATAGGGATCTTCAGTTCGGGCGCAAACATCACAGCGTCTAACTGCAGCTCAGCACACCTGCCCAGCGCGGGGGGTGCAAACGTTTCAGTTACAAAGCAGAAAACGGAGAGTGCTAACTTGCCCTCTCTTCAAAATAACAGATCTCCTGCCCAGTTCTGGAGGGAATGGGTTGAGGCCTCTACCCAAAAGCAATCTGAAATTTTGGAGAAAGTGTCAATTTGAACTAAGACAAAGAAGGATTGAAATCCCATCTCCATTTAATTCCAAGGATGTGGCCCTGATCTTCCTTTCCGGAAGATGGGTATAGTAATATCTATCTTGGAAGGATTTTGTTTTAAAAAAAAAAAGAAAAAAAGCTGTAAAGTCCTTGAAATATAGTAGATGGCTCATTACATAGCGACTATTAATAGTCAGACCTCTTTTGGACTTTTGCCTTCTGGAGTTTTTTTCCTCCACCACCATTGTCTCTTTGAATAACAAGTGTTAAATTTCATAATTTGAGAAGCTCTGTCAGTGCCCAAATTCTGACTGAATAAAGTCATACAAGTTTATACATCATACATAGGATTCTAATGTCATGTGTTTATGGTCTCAACAGTTTAAAAAGGTTCTAAAATTTCTTAAAAGTAATCTCTACCCCCACCATGGGCTCGAACCAACAACCCTGAGATCGAGAGTCACATGCTCTACCAACTGAGCCAGCCAGTCATCCGAAAGATATAGAAATTTTAAAATCAATTTCCTCCTTTTTTTTTCTTAAGGTTTTATTTCTTTATTTGTCAGAGAAAAAGAAAGAGAGAGAGCATGAGCAGGGGAAGCAGAAGGCAGAGCGAGAAGCGGGCTCCGACTCAACAGGGAGCCTGATGCAGGATTTGATCCTGGACCCTGGGAACATGACCTGAGCCGAAAACAGACACTTAACCGGCTGAGCCATCTGGGTGTCCCCAAAATCGAGTTGGTGTTTTTTTTAAAGATTTTATTTATTTATTTGACAGACAGAGATCACAACTAGGCAGAAAGGCAGGCAGAGAGAGAGGAGGAAGCAGGCTCCCTGCCGAGCAGTGGCTGAATCCCAGGACCCTGGGATCATGACCTGAGCCGAAGGCAGAGACTTTAACCCACTGAGCCACCCAGGCGCCCCTAAAATCGAGTTCTTAATGGCACTTTATTTCTTATTGCATAATCAGACAATCACAGAATCTTCCAACATGCTTCCTGAGGTCATCTGTTCGTACACTATGAACACCTTAAGATAAGTGAAATTTGTCCTTTCTCTTCTCATCCAACAAATATTTATTGAACTCCTGCTGTGATATTCATCAAGCACTGTGCTTGGCCTTGGAGAGATGGCAGTGAACAATCACAACCACAAAAGTAAAACAGCCTGCTCTCTCCTGTGAGTTTGCGTCTGCGGGAGAGCTATGCAATGAACATGATAATCTAGTAATAAAAGTACGTCACAGTGTGCTAATTGCTAAGAAGAAAAAGCAGAAAAGAGGGATACAAAGCTCGCGCGAAATGCATATCCACATATGAAACTGGAGAAAATCCTCACTGAGAAGAAGAGGGAGTTAAATGATGTTTCTTTTTTTTTTTTTTCCCCCCGTAAAGATTTTATTTATTTATTTATTTATTCGACAGACAGAGATCACAAGGAGGCAGAGAGGCAGGCAGAGAGAGAGGAAGGGAAGCAGGCTCCCTGCTGAGCAGAGAGCCTGATGTGGGGCTTGATCCCAGGACCCTGGGATCATGACCTGAGCTGAAGGCAGAGGGTTTAACCCACTGAGCCACCCAGGCGCCCCTAAATTCTGTTTCTAAAACACCCAATAGCTATTTCAATGTTCAATGGTCCTTCACATTGGCAACCCCAGGTTTAATGAGCCCTTGCCTTCTGCTTGATGCTGAAATTTCACCTTCCTAGTGTGTCCCCCATGGAACAGGGGAGCTGATCGCCCATCTCTGGGAGGCAGTGCTCTCCAGCCAGAAGAGGGGGGTCTTGTAAGTGCTCCCCTCGGCCCCAGCCCTCCACTCTGCTTCTTTCACCACCTTTCTGCCCTTTCTGAGTCTCTTTGCTAAATCCTTGTAAGTCATTTCTCGAAAGACTGCTGACATCTAGCGAGAACTACCACCGAAGCTAAATACCTAATGGAAAATTCCAGGGTGGTGGGTAGGAGCTTTTCAAGACAGTGCCACCAAGCTGCCTTGTCCTCTGCTTCCCTGTTTGTTTTAACCAGTTCATGATAGTAACTAAATAATATTATTCACACACTGGCCTACCATTTATTGAACATTTAACATGTTCTGGTTAAACACTTTATATGCATTTTTTTTTTTTTTTTTTTTTTTACTTAATCATCCTAACAAGCGTGAGGTAGGTACCATTGTTCTCTCCATTTACAGAGGAGGACACTGAGGCAACAAAAACTTGAGTATCTGGTTCAAGATTGCAGAGGCAAGATTCCTAGATGGCAGGACCTGATTCCATAAACCATTTTTGCAATGGGAGCAGGTGAAATTTTGCAGGTATCTTCAGTACCCTTAACCGCAGGATATAGTTATATCATTTAACTGTTAGTTATCGGGACGGTCTCTCGCAACAGGTGGGTGGCCCAGGCTGGTATCCGGCCTGTTTGGCTGAATTTCACACAGCTTATTGAAGAAGAGTGATTCTTCAAGAGCTGTCATTATTCTCATCCAAAAAACCAGAAATATTTTCCTCTGCCCTCTCCCTATTCCTGGTGCTTTTAAAGAATGGTTCTTTGCTCCTTTTGTCTTTTTCCAAGACATCTCTCATTTCTTGCTTCTGTGAATAGGCATGAATTTTAGACACATGCATTTTTAGATCCTATTTTTACTAACTATTGCCACTATCCAAATAGGCCAGAGGAATTTCAGCCACTACTGAACAGTGGTGCTGACAATGTGAGTGTAAAAATGCCTTCACATACGCTCCAGAATAAAGTTCTGGAAGCCATTGCTGATACACACTGATTTATAGAAGCAGCATGGTCCTGTCTTCTGAAAATCACACAGACTGGAACTGATATGGCTTGTCAGTTCATAATTCGAACAGGTGGTTCTCTTAAATGAATAAAATGCATCTTATAGGAACAAATAACGAACACAAGGAATTTGGGATATATTATGGGTTGAAAATAAAACAACCAGTGGTGTTTTAATTACTACAGCAGTTTAAAAATTTTTTGCGCAAATGCCCAGTTTGTAAGTAGATTTTTGGCTTTGGATAAATGTAGTTATGAGTTTTTGTTTTTGTTTTCAGATTCCATCCTCTCATTAAAACGGGCAGGGTTGGGTGGCTTCAGTCAGTTAAGCATCTACCTTCGGCTCAGGTCATGTCCCAGGGTCCTAGGATCAAGCCCCATGTAGGGCTCCCTACTCAGCAGGGAGTCTACTTCTTCCTCTGCCTCTGAACCTCCCCCAGCTTGTGCTCTCTCTCAAATGAATAAAGAATCTTAAAAAAAAAAAAAAAAAAGAAAGAAAGAAAGAAAGAAAAAGAAAAAAAGAAAGGTTGAAGTCTGCCTGGGTGGCTCAGATGGTTAAGAAGCTGCCTTTGGCTCAGGTCATGATCTCCAGATCCTGGGATCGAGCCCGACCTAGGTCTCCTGGCTCAGCGGGGAGTCTGCTTCTCCCTCTCCCCCTTCTCTCTCTCTCTCTCTGTCTCAAATGAATTAAAAAAAAAAAAAAATCTTAAAAAAAAACTGGTTGTAAAAACCAGCTGGGGAACTCTAACCTTACCAGAAAGTAATACATTCCTCAAGCTGGTGTTTACGTCAGTGAAAAATTTTATATTTGATCTGTGAGCAAATCTGGAATAATTTGGCCCTCGCTTTGGGAAGCCAGATTCAGATTAACATATTCCCTCTTCCTTACCAATTAACTTCTTGTCTTAGAAATAACCACTGTTCAAATGATAAATGTTGAGTCACCTCAACATAAGTGAAAATATGAATTCCATTCCCTTTATTACTGATGGAACATTCATGGAGGGAACGAGCTTGAAATATCTGTGTGAAAGTTTGTACTCATTTATAATAAGTGCAATTAGTTCCATAGATTTAAAAAAAAAAAAACAAAAACATGTCATCCAGCCAAGACTTGATGCCAGTTGGCCTGGCTTATCAGGAAAAGTAGTCATGGACACAATGACAGAGAGACAGGTGTGGGCAGCAGAGGCAATGACTTTCTTCTAGAAGGGACTGATTTCATTTCTTTGCTACTAGTGGCTCAGTCTGAAGAAGCAGGCAATTTCAGGTCATTATAAATCAAAAAATATTTAATGACATGGGAAGGTGCTCACAGTACTCGGTTCAACGAAAGAAGCACAATACAAACCTTGAATTTGAACTCAACTTATTATACGCACATATGCAAGTGTTAATTAGAGCTAACCTCTGAGGGACAAGAGACCAGGGATTTTTCTGTTTTCCTTTTCGGTATAGCCCAAATTCTCTATAATAAGCATTAATGATTTATATGGGGCACCTGGGTGGCTCAGAGGGTTAAGCCTCTGCCTTCAGCTCAGGTCATGATCTCAGAGTCTTGGGATCGAGCCCCACATCGGGCTCTCTGCTCAGCAGGGAGCCTGCTTCCTCCTCCTCTGTCTGCCTCTCTGCCTACTTGTGATCTCTGTCTATCAAATAAATAAATAAAATCTTTAAAAAAAAAATAAGCATTAACGATTTATGTAAACCGGCAGGAAAAATCATTGTTGGTTTTATCTGCTTTGGGCAAATCTACCTAAGTTTTCTCCATAAACCCTTGGCACTGCTTCAGCCGTGTTTTGCAAGATAACCAGTGATTTTAGAGCAGGTAATTCTCAAGCCAACTACTGAACCGCAGCGGAACCGTGCAAAGTCATCTTCCTCAGCACTCGGTCTCTTCAGGGTCTCTTTCCAACCAGATGCAAATTCCGCTCCCCTGCCGCCTCCAAAAACAAGGGATCCCAGAGACTTGGGCGCTAACCCCCTTCGAAGTCCCATCTTAAACTTCCTTTAAAATGCAAATCATGGCTAGGAAAGACTTCCTAAGCTATCTAAGAGCTTGATCTTCTCATGGGAAAGATAAAGGACTACTCAGAAATAAAAGAGGGAGGTTTCCGGAAACTTCGGCTGTCTGAGCTCAAAAAGAAAGAGGTAGTGGGAAATGCTTGATGCTTTATTAGAGGAAAACATGTTTGTGACAAGTGCAGTCAACGATTGCAACATTTGGTTTCAAACTAAACCCTCCGCTTTCTTCTTATTAGTAGTAGTATTACCTAAATTATCATAGTTTTGCTGTTTTTTAAGCATTTAGGAGAAAAGGAAGTATTTTTGTAAATTCTCCTTAATGAACACTCTCTGTTTAAATGACACTGAAAAGGACACATAATATTTCAAGATTAATCATAAATATCTACTCTTTTTACTTTTTTAGCCACATAAACCTTTTAAAAAGCGACACTTCTATTAAAAACACTTCCCAGTAAAAATGTTGAGTTTTCATGTTTATCAAAACATATGTTGGGGCGCCTGGGTGGCTCAGTGGGTTAAAGCCTCTGCCTTTGGCTCAGGTCATAGTGCCAGGGTCCTGGGATCGAGCCCCACATTGGGCTCTCTGCTCAGCGGGGAGTCTGCTTCCCCCTCTCTGCCTGCCTCTCTGCCTACTTGGGATCTCTGTCTCAAATAAATTAAAAAATATATATATGTTGATCATATGTTATCAGAAACAAAAAAAAATTAAGATTTATTGATTTATTTGAGAGAGAGAAAGTGCGCGCGTGCACCCATGTGCCTGGAGGGGGCCTGGGAGTGGGGACGGGCAGAGTGAGAACAAGAGAAGCAGACTCCCCACCAAACCAGGTGCCCAACTCCGGGCTCAGTGTTAGGACCTTGAGATCACGACCTGAGCCAGAATCAGAAGTCAGTCACCCAACAGACTAAGCCAGCCAGGTGCCCCCAAAGCAAGATGGTTTACACTAAAATGTTAACTTAATTTCTTCTAATCATGGGCTCATAAGGGATTTTCTTCTCCTTTTTTACCTATCTACATAGTTTTTAATTTTATCATAAGAATATTTATTGATTTTATTATAAGAATCAAATAAATATTATTATAAAAGTGAAAAAAACAGGGCACCTAGGTGGCTCAGTCACTTGCGCGCCTGACTCCAGCTCAAGTCGTCATCTCAGGGTCCTGGGATGGAGTCCCTCAGGGGACTCTGCTCTCAGTCGGGAGGTTGCTTCTCCCTCTCTTTCTGCCTCTCCTCCTGCTCGTGTACGTGCACTCACTCTCTCTTTCATATAAGTAAGTAAAATATTTTTAAAAAGAAAGATTAAAAATGGTTTTTATAATTGTGAGCAAACCTATCTCTATGGTAATTTTTATTTTTTCCTATGGTGTTATTATTTGAAGTATAAAATAAGATTTTTTCATTCTCTGTAATTCCTTTCTTCTAAATTAATCTTCTAAATATAAAATAATGAGGTTTTTTTTAATGCTTTGGAAGAAAAACATTAAGTTACTAAGGTCTCTTTTAACTTTGGATTTTTGTTCTCCAGATTAATTTACAATTTACAAAATACTTTTTTGTATATTGTATTTGATCATCAAAAGATCACTGTAAAATAGCAAAAAACAGTATTATTATTCTCAGCAACCTCTATAAATAAGAAAACTGAAGTTCAGAAAGGTTAAGTAACTTATGGAAGGCCTCACAGCTTGTAAGTGAGAGAACTCTCTAGATCAAGTAAATTCTGCAGCATTTCCCCAACAGTTAGGGAAACAAATTACATTTCCCAACTGATTCATAAACACAGTAAAAGGTATACATTAGGGACGCCTGGGTGGCTCAGTTGGTTAAGCGGCTGCCTTTGGCTCAAGTCATGATCCCGGTGTGCTGGGATCAAGTCCCACATCAGGTTCCTTGCTCAGCAAGAAGCCTGCTTCTCCCTCTGCCTCTGTCTGCCACTCTGCCTGCCTGTGCACACTTTCTCTCTCTCTGACAAATAAATAAATAAAATCTTAAAAAAAATAAAATAAAAAGGTACACATTGGAAAGAGACAAGCAAAAAAATTAAGAAAAACTTATTTTAAAAGAATCATAGATTTATTAATATAGAAAATACAAAACTAAAGTATCTGCACAATAAAATCCTAATTTTATATATAAATGTATTTGTATGTCTAAAAGGATCAAAATAATCAGATCAAATAATAACAATGATTGTCTCTGGTGAAATTAAAGATAATCTTTTCACTTATTTTTCTTTAATCTTTTGTACTCTAAATTTTAACAGGATTAATTCTATAATCAGAAAAGTAAACATTACAAGCTGTTGTTAATAAAGTACTATAAAGGGCCACCTGGGTGGCTCTGTCGGTTAAGCATCTGCCTTTGACTCATGTCACCATCCTGGGGTCCTGGGATCAAGTCCCATATCAGGGCTCTCTGCTCAGCAGGGAGCCTGTTTCTGCCTGCTTCTCCCTCTACCTGCCACTCCCCCTGCTTGTGCTTATACACTCTCTCTGCCAAATAAATAGTAAAAATAAAAAATGTTTAAAAAAAAGTACTAAAAATATAGTTTACTTTCTTTAGTGACACTATAATGTAATTGGTTTCACTTCAGTTTCTTGGTTTTGCTGCAAATTTTCAATTAAAAAAAAAGGCAGATGTGGTTTCAGTGTAAAAAAAAAAAAAAGTAATGAGAAATCACAGCATTGTATTTTGAGGACTTGGCTCTCTATTGTAACTTGTTTAAGGATTCAGTTTTGAATTCTAGTTTTGAAAATATGACCAAAAAACTGTTTCTATGGTTTTCTTTGTCTCTACTTTCTTTGTCTCTAGTAAGTCCCAATGTCAACTGTTAATTTGGATGACTACCTGCCCTGTAGCCATTTCTTCTTCCTTGCTAAAAGAACCCATATTTCAGGGGCGTCTGGGTGGCTCAGTGGGTTAAAGCCTCTGCCTTCGGCTCAGGTCATGATCCCAGGGTCCTGGGATCAAGCCCCGCATATCATTGGGCTCTCTGCTCAGTGGGGAGCCTGCTTCCCCTTCTCTCTCTGCCTGCCTCTCTGCCTACTTGTGATCTCGGTCTGTCAAATAAATAAATAAAACTTAGGGGAAAAAAAAACACGTATTTCAGGACGGACAGAGAGTTCCAAATCAGGGGACGAATGATGATGTCCAGTCCATGACAGTGAAAGAGGATCTTCTGGTTCCTGGCTTCCTTGCAGCTCTGGGTAGCCATGTACCCAGTTCTACTCAATAAAATATTTGGAAGAGTCTTCTTGAGCATTCCTGGGGAAGATGTTCCTCACCAGTTAGATCAGGGAGACATGCTCAGAAAGCACCTGCCCTCCTTCCTGTTTTGGGTATTGTCATAAGAGAATGCTTTGCTCTGAGAGCTATAGCGGCCATCTTGGGACAAGTGGGAAAGCCAAGAAAACGACAGAGACACAGAACCAGAACACTGTTGACTCACTGACTACCTCTTAATTTTTCTTATGTGAGAAAGTGATCTGCCTGCATTACCTAAGCCATAGTTTGTTATTCTAATACTTGGAACCGAATATTCTCTAACGATGCAATAACACATTCAAAAATTTGAAGTTGAAGATATCAACACCTCACAAAATGTAAATAAATTTAGCCAGTGACCAGTATTACTGGCCAACAGTATGGAGTGTCATATTTAAATGGTTAGATATACACAATATTATATGTCAACTATATCTCAATAAAGCTGAAAAATAAAAAGAAATGGTTGCTTTACTGGGATAGTATACAGTCATTTTAAAATAATATTTAGGAGGACAGTGTGGCCACATGAGGAGATGCTCATAGTCTAAGATTATGTGAAAATAAAAGGAAAAAGAAAACCTGAGATTATAAATACCCTATGATTACAACGTTTTCAAAGACTGTGAGGAGACATACCCAAGCCATTAACAGGAATTGTCTTGGGGGAGATTGGATTGACAATAAATTGTTTTTATCCATTTCCTCTATTTCCTAAATATCGGACTTCACAGGTTACAATTTTTACATTAGAAAATATTAAATAAAGGAACTCGTATAGTCAGGTGATATAAATCCCTGGAAGAATTAATATCAGATATAAGACTATGGTTAGCACCCTATTGGCAGACTCCAACTTCCCAATCTGATTGTCCGAAAGGTTCCTAACACGGTGCCTGGGTTCCTGCCTGCCCTCTAGCCCTGTCTCCCAGCGCACGTCCGTTCCAGCACAGCGAACACTCCTGCATCCTGCGTATGTGTTCTCACCTCTGCCGGAAGAGCCTTTCCTTGTGTGCAAGCTAAGCATTGCTAGTCATGCTAAGACTGATGGTTATTCTCCAAAATCTCTTTCCTCAGTAAAAAAAATAATATTCAGCTGAGCACACTGCAGCCCCGGATAAAGGCTACATTACAGTCCAGCCTTCCTTTCGGCTGGATGTAGTCATATGGCTTTGCTCTGGCTACTGCAGTGTGGGCAAACCTTCAGGCAACCTCCAAGAATGTCCTTAGGAGGAAGAGGCGCTCTATTTTCTTTGCCCTTTCCTTCTTAGATGTTCAAGCTTGAACAGCCCACGTGGACCATGAGATGAAAGCCATGAGCTGAGTGTGAGGAACATGCTAGAAGGAGGCTGGGTCCCTGATGCTCATGTTGCTGCCACACTACCGGCCCTGGAGCGTCTGTCTGTGGGTTTCGTCTCCACGGAACAGAGAGATGGATAACTATCTTGCCCACCCCAGTGTTGTTTTGGGGTTTTCTGTCATACACAAACCAAATGCTAATTGATGAATTAATTTATGAGCTAAGCTAGTAGTAAAAATGGCTTTTAGAAGCCGAATGACCACAGTATCACTGAATTATTGTCCAGAAGAAATGAAAAGAAAGTTGGCTGTGTGGGGCTGGCATCCAAAGGAAAACAGAAAGGCGGAAGAAGAGAAAGGGCTAGAAATGTGGTGAGAAGTCAGGACCCCCAATGACTATTTGGCGAGAAGATGGGAGCTAAGATTTGACCAAAGAAGTTTTAAGAATAAAGATGACTAGTATGAAATATTACATCACTTATTGTACTTGGCTACAGTGTAATTCCCTGAGGTTAGCAAATTCTTGGTTAAAAATCTAATAATATACACAATAGCTTGGCATGAGCAGGTTTTTTGGAAAATCAAGAAGAAAGGGTCAAGACAGAGTAAAACAACAGGTTAAGTGAAACACCAAAAGCTGTACATTCAGGTTAAGCCAAAAAGAGAGCTTATAATAAGCAAAAGCTTCCCCAAATCCCCAGAAAGTAGGTGGAAATGCTGTATTTCCAAAATGCAACAATTTTTAGAACCAATATTGTACATATATTAGCATGTTTTAATGCTATTTATGTATGTTTTGCATTATCATTTTTCTTTATACCAGAAATAGAGTCATGTCAGACATATTCTTTTGCAACTTACTTTTGCTTTGTTTTAACCAATCAGTATGCCCAGGACATCTTTCCAAATAGATTAACCTCATGCTGGTAAGAACAGCATAGTATTCCATCATATGGAAACAGCATAATTAATTTAACTAGTCCATACTGATGTAAATTCACTTTTTTTGCTCTTGCAAACAGTACTAGACTTGTGCAAAACAGTGTAACACCTGAATGCAATTGTGCATTAACAAATATTCCTAGAATAAATGACAGGAAGGGACTTTCCAAGGTTTCAGAGTAGATATATTTTTATCATAGCAGCTGTTACCAAACTACATTCCAAAGAAGTCTACCAGTGATGTACGGGAGTGCCTGTTTGCCTGCACTCTTACTGTGCTAGATATTATAAATCTTACTTTTTGTCAGATGTAAAGCAGTCTTAAGCTGATCAATTAGAGCGATTTAACATCTCTTCATATATTTACTGGTCACTTATAATTTTTTTCTGAAATACATATTTATATCTTGTGTCTGATTTTTTTCTATTAAATTGTTTCTTTTGGGGGGATGCTCATGTGGCTCAGTTGGTTAAGCATTTGCCTTTGGCTCAGGTCATGATCCTGGGGTCCTGGGATCGAGTCCCACGTTGGGCTCCCTGCTCAGCGAGGAGCCTGCTTCTCCCTCTACCTGCCCCCCGCCCCAGCATGTGCCTTCCCTCGATCTCTCTCTCTCTCTCTGATAAATAAATTCTTTTTTCACACTGATTTAGGAAAAAATGTTTATATCTAAAAGATATCAATAATTGTTCTATATATACTTAACGAAGATATCTCTTAGTCTGTTGTTGGTCTTTTAATTTTGTCTATGGTGTCTTTTGCCATGCTCAAGACCTTAATTTTAGAAATGACTTTGAAAGATTTTGCCACTCCAAAATGTAAATAAATTTTTCTTTTATTTTATGATTTATGATTCTATCAAAATGACATGGCACTAATGTAATAATTAAGAGTACAGTCTCTATCCCCAAGCTGCCCAAGTTCAAATCTTGGTGATTCTGTGTAACCTTGGGAAAATTATTTAACTTCTAAGCACCTTGGTTTCCTCATAAGGCGCTTGTGAGGATTAAATGAGTCAGTACCTACTAGGGGTTCAGAACACTCTTTGCAACACAAAGTTTCAGGAAACATTACTTACTATTACTTTGCTGTGTCTTAATGACAGGAGTTTTCCAAAGTGTTTTTAATATCTGAAATAGCCCACAAATAAACACTCCAGAAATGCCTCCGATCCTTATAATGGTCTTAAACTTTCTGCCACCTGCCTCTATCAGAAAAATGAAACTTGGCACCTGCAGACAGTTAGAAAACTGAAGACAGCAAGTAAGAAGGGCTAAGTGCCACACAGCAAATGAAACAGAAGTACCAGCGAGAAAACTCGACCAGCCCCAGGGAAACAGAAGGACGTAAGGTCGGAATTACGTTTCAACCGTGAGTCTTGCCCTGATGGGTCTCTCACACAGCGGCTGTGCATACTTGTCTCATCCTAACTGGGGCCAATGCACCCTCCCTAGCCAGGGGAAGCTCATTTCCTACACATTGAACCTATACCTTTTTTTAGCTCATCTCAGGGACTACGTTGTTTCAGTCCTTTCCAAAACTTTGTTTAGTCCCGGGCAACTTTATGTTGTTATTTAGAGAGCCTGATCGTCGTCCTGGTTAGCATTGTGGCTGGAAGACTAAGATGGTTCATTGTCTTCACGATGACAAAGTGTGCCCCTGTTTTGTTAATAATTACTGGAATCTCCAGAAAGGCAGAGGCTTGCCCACATACCGCTAGTGCATCTTCTAATTCCTGAATCTCTTTCATCTCCTCTCCTCCTTTTTTGTGCCTGAAGCTGAATGGTTTTTTTCCTTTTCTCTTACAGAGAAGCAAGAATCTTCTCTGTAACACTTATATATCATGAGGAACAGATTTGGATTTACTTACCAACTCTTGTTATATTTTTATTTTCTAATTTATTTATTTCTGATTTTATCTGCTTCATTTTCTTTTTTTTTTTTTTTTTTTTAAAGATTTTATTTATTTATTTGAGAGAGAAACAGTGAGAGAGAGCATGAGCGAGGAGAAGGTCAGAGGGAGAAGCAGACTCCCCATGGAGCTGGGAGCCTGATGCGGGACTCGATCCCGGGACTCCGGGATCATGACCTGAGCCGAAGGCAGTCGTCCAACCAACTGAGCCACCCAGGCGTCCCATCTGCTTCATTTTCTGATACACAGGCAACAGAAAGGTAATGACAGCTTTTTTTTTTTTTTTTTTTTTTTAAGAGAGAGAGAGGGAGAGAGCATGTGCATGTGTGGGTCGAGGGCGGTGGGATGGGGCAGAGGGAGAGGGAGAGAGAGAATCTCAAGCAGACTCCATACCCAGCCCAGAGTCCCCTACAGGGCTCCATCTCACAACCCTGAGATCATGACCTGAGCCTAAATCAAGAGTCGGTCACTTAACCGACTGAGCCACCCAGGTATCCCAAGACAGCTTTTGAATTGTGCTAATTTCTGAGCAAGCAAACATCCCCCCTGTTATTTTCTTTGATAATCATTCTGTTGTTTCTTTTCTGGTTGCTCATGTGAAATGTTGGGTCTTTTTCTTTTCACTCACTCTCATTTCCTAATAAAAGCATTTGGTTGTGGCAATTTTATTTAAATTTCAAAGAGCAGAGTGACCCCAGCAGACATCTAGACTACAACTGATTTATAAAAGTAGAGTCCTTCTCTCAAAAAAGGCCTGTGTGCCAGGTGAGTGTGGAGAAAATGCTAGTATGTTAGAACTGGGAGCAGCCTCTGGAAGAGCCAAAGTCCTGTGACCTACAAATGGGGGCTGTGATCACAGGAGATGAGATCATTTGTCTGATATTTTAAAAGTTGTATATTCTCACATTGAGTCTGTGCTCTCCTTGAGCAGGAAGTCTTAAAAATCAAAGCAAAGCAACCTCTTTCTTCTTTGTACACAACACCAGACCACCTTTTATCCCAGAAAGAACCTAGATAACTCTTTCCTTTCATAATCAACCCATGTCCAAAATACTGTGCAAATGCTGTTTTCAAAACTGAGCTTCAGCCAAGCACTGCCCCAAGCCTTCTCTTCCCCTCCAGACTGGAAACTGGAGGAGGATTCAGGAAGGCAGGAGAATAAGGCTTGCTGTTGGTGACCTGCTTTGACCGTGTGTTTTAGATGAAAGCACTTAGAGCTTGAATTTAAAGTTAACTCAGTGTAAAAAAGATATGTCACAATTATTTGGGCGTTTATTGTGTGGTTCCTGTCCTTCTCGTGTTTTCTTCCAGTCACTGGGATTTCATTGCCTTAATCCTGCAGTTCTTAACCAAAGTTGGTGGAGACAGGGGTGTGTCCATCAGAATCATCTTGGGAGGTTTTTTTTGTTAAAATTATACACTTTCCACTCCTAGAATCATAAACAATGATCTAATCAAAGAAGAAGAAGGGAGATAACAAAAGATGAAAAGGAATCTAAAAATCCAGTTTGGAAATAATTAGAAATGAGGACAGCTATTCATTATTAGTGATGAAAAGTCATCAGCTTGAATGTCCAAGAACAAGAAAATAAATTATATTACAGTAATTCACATTATGGAGTATGTTTGTAACTATTACAACTAATACTTTTAATAACACGAGAAAAGGTGCATGATTTAACTTTCATTGCAAAATGCAGGATAAAAAATATATATATAAAACATGATCTCAACTATTTAAATGTTATATATATATAGTGTGTGTGTGTATATATGTGTATGTGTATATATGTGTATATGTGTATATTCACACACACACATATATACGTACATGCAGCAAAAAGATTAGACAGGAAAGCCACCAAAATGCTCGCAGATTTTTATTTCGAATGGGATTAATGGAGAGTTTTAAAATTTTTTTCTCTTTACACTTTTTTGTGTTTTCAGTGTTTTTCTCAGTGTTATTGCTTTTTATATTCAGAAATAAATCAAGAAATGTTCATAGGTAACAACTTAAATCTGTACATTCTATTTCTTATAATCCATTCTTGGAGAAAGAAAATAAATAAGAAAAGGAAGATGGGGCAGGAGGAGAAAGTTATAACTCAAGAAAAGGAGGTACTGATTTACCAAAACTATTGATATGCAACATATTTAATGAGAGTCTGGCCCAGGCTCCACACCGTAACACAGGATGGCTAACTGGTCAACCTACACCGTTGTTGTCTCACTGAATGTCAGCCAGTATTCAGGCTCACTTTGTAAGGGAAGGTGTTGGGAATATCCTGACCACCACTTTGAGCCTTTAAATACATTATCTCCTTGCACAGAACATGTTTCCCTCCAGCTCCCT
Source organism: Mustela erminea (assembly GCF_009829155.1). Taxonomy (NCBI): domain Eukaryota; kingdom Metazoa; phylum Chordata; class Mammalia; order Carnivora; family Mustelidae; genus Mustela; species Mustela erminea. The sequence goes on along the minus strand of NC_045615.1, from coordinate 130,865,886 downwards.
CTGTCAAAACCTTGTATACGTCTTTCTTCTTCCATGAAGCCTTTCCTGGCTGTCCCAGTCAAAATAAAGCTTCCTTGTCTGTCTCCTGATAGCCTTCTCCCCAGACCTCTAATGTGGTATTTATCATAAATGTGTGTTAGAGCAATCACGTGTCCTATTGTCTTTCCTGCTGGTCCATAAATGCTCGAGGGCAGGGGCTATCTCCCCACAGTACCGAACACAGTAAGTCATATCTGAGCCCTCATGGAATGATATAAAATCCAAGGCTCCTTGTCATCGTGGTGGGGTCCCTTCCAGAAAAGTCCATGGGATTAGGGCAGTCAATTGCCTTTTGCAACTTTGCTTGCAGATTTGCTCATTATTCAGCCATTTACTGAACCCAGGAAATGAGTGATTTACTGAGGTGGGAAAACAGGTTTCCAAAACCAGCCCTTGTGAGATGAGGGAGTTGGTCTGATTGTAAGAGAAGCCTCTACTGATGGTGCAAGTAGAACTAGATATAGGTCAAGTCCACCCTTCGTTCTTCGATAGGAAAAGATTAGGGGAGCAAATAGGCAGCATCAGAGTCGTGTCATCAGGACACACTCTGAGAGATACCTATAGGGAACATTAGGTGGTATTTTTGCAAAAGGAAAAACATTCTTAGCTTTGGAACATCATAGACTCAATATAATCATTCACTCATTTAGTCAACAAACATTAATACTATTGTGGTTGGGCCACGTGCTAGATATTGGGAGGCTATAATAGATGACGGACACATGCCGTTGGCAAGGGTACATGAAATGACAGTCATAGACTTAAATACACACAGCTGAGTTGCACTGATTCAAATCCACTGTATTGGTTTGCTAGGGCTGTCATAACAAAGGACCACAGACTGGGTGGTTTAAACAATGGAAATGTATTGTCTCAGTCTGAAGACTGAAAGCCTTGAGATCAAGGTGTCTAGGGATTGGTTCCCTCCACAGGCTGTGAGGGAGGGATCTGTTCCAGGCCGTTTTCTTCTTGGCTTGTAGATGGCCATCTTCATCCCATGTCTCTTCATATTGTCTTCCCTCTATGCATATATCCCTGTGTCCCAATTTCCCTTTTTTTGATAAGGACACCAGTGTACTGGGTCAGAGCCCACCCCAATGATCCCATTTTAACCTAATTACCTCCGTAAAGACCATATCTCCAAATAAGATCGTATACGAGGTACTGGGGATTAGGTTTGCAACATACGGACTTTGAGGGGATGCAACTCAACCCATAATACCCACCCACATCTAGCAGATAATCCAAAGCTAAACCTGTCATCAGACAGCCTTGACTGCCTCTTTGGCCACTGTTGCATGGGGACTACCACCAGCATTACCCCTGGGAGCAAAGGTAGCAGAGACACCAATCACAGTAGCAATAGGTAGGTACAAGATGGCACTCTCATCCTTCCAAGGGGGTTGGCAGCCTTCTCCTGGTGCTTGGCTCCTGTTTTCCTGTCTCATTCCTGGCAGCAGGGATAGGCCCACAGCAAACAATATTCATGATAGCATGTCCTAGCACTTCACTTTGGAGGGCTTTGCCCCAGGCAGAAGACAGGCTGAGAAAAGTTGAAGCCCAGTCTTTAAATACGCAACCCAGAAAGACAGGCTAAACATATCTAAATGCCTCTCCCCAACCCCAACCCAACTAATGATAAAGTTATTAAGCTAGATACCACTAAATAAATCATGCCAATCTGCTTTACTGAAATATTAAGCCTGAATTCTCAAATTCCAAAAAATATTTAAAGCTGTCACTTGTAAACATGTAAAAAAATACATATCACTTACTCCCTCGTTTCAATCACTTTCCAATACACCAAAGAGGAACTAAAGTAGAAAAGACATCATTGAACAAAATGAGGATACTTTAAATACAGTTGCACTGTCTTCAATGGCTCGTTTCACATTAAATCAATCATTCAAGTTAATGCATTACTTGATACAGCTATTGAACAAGAAATTATCTCATTTGGTAGCATCTGGCCAAAAAGATACAGCTGAAAAAATACAGAGTCAACAATTTCCAGTAGAACACAAAAACAGATGAGTTCATGCATGCTTACTAGAAGTCTACCAAGTTCATGTTCTGTTTTGTAACCTTTGAATACATTAGCACTATAAACACTTATATTGGGTGCGGTGGGTGCATTCCGTGCGTAAGTAGGCAGAAAAAAAAATTAAGGTTAATGACTGAGGCTGGATTAAAGACTCCAAGTAATCCAGTTATTAAAATTTGACATAAAAAAGATGCAGGAGTTTCCTTTAAGCCTCAAAGATATCTGGTTAGCATTCTGAACCTCATCAGAAGAACCCAATGAAAACTACATAAAGCAGTAACTACCAGAGCTCTCTTGATGAAGTTGGGAAGGATTCACGGGCTAATTTCTGACCTCTAGTGGTAAAGTTGTACTAAGGTCCTCAAATATATTCTCCATCCTGAATTACTGCTACCATTCAAGAGGATTAAAAGGAAGACAGTCCACCACACTTTCAGAGGGCACTGATCTCTCTGCCCCTAGGTGGCTCAAGGGTATTAGGGAATTCCTTGGCCAATTTCCATTTAAATGTTTGTTTCAAGCAGGCCTATCCAAGAACCTCAGATAAAGCAATAGTTCTTCAGCTTGCGTTCAGATTATTTTCTCTTCCTCTCCCCAGCCTCTTCACTAGAGAAAACCCCAAAAAATCAACCACGGAGAGAAAAGAAAGGTGTGTGGTAACTGAGAGCTAATAAGTGAAGATACATGACTTAATCATATATAATCATATATACATATATATAAATAAAATCATATATAAAATTTTTTGTTTTCAGAAACAAAAAGTAATTCAGATAAGAGGAATATAAATTTAGATGATAGGAAACAATTCTTTCACTACCATTTAAAATTAGTAAGACTTAAAATTTTGAAGTGAGTGTAACCATTCAGACATTGACCAGACATTACACCACTAAAGAGAAAGATGGCCAACATGATATCCTCTTTAAAATAATAGCAGAAAGGGCGCCTGGGTGGCTCAGTGGGTTAAGCCGCTGCCTTCGGCTCAGGTCATGATCTCAGGTCCTGGGATCGAGTCCCGCATCGGGCTCTCTGCTCAGCAGAAAGCCTGCTTCTCTCTCTCTCTCTCTCTGCCTGCCTCTCCATCTACTTGTGATTTCTCTCTGTCAAATAAATAAATAAAATCTTTAAAAAAAAAATAATAGCAGAAAAATATCAAACTTGGAGGGAAAACATCTTTTTCAAGAAAAGCAAAACTACTTTCCCTAATGATAATAGGGTCATGATTTTGAAAAAGTCTATTTCTGCTAATCCAGGTGTTGAAACTGGAAATATCCCAATATTACTTACAAAAGCACCATAGAGATGCCATAGCTTTTGACACCAGCTGCAAATCATGGCCCTTCCCATTGTTCCAGATTTTGTCCTTCAGAATCTACATAAACATGCAACATTGCCACACACACACTCTCTACTTTTTTTAGCCCCACTACTAGCACTTTCTTATATTTGTATGTATGTAGATAGGTAGGTATGCGTGCACTTTTATCTTCTTAACCAAAGTTGACTACCCACTGGTTCATCTCTCCATGGCCTTCTCTCTATTCATATAATCATAATATACACATATATCAGAGTTGTCATTCACTGTTACAAAAACAGAATTTTATTTATACATTGATTTTATTGTCTGTTTAATAATAATACATCATGGAATGCCCTCAAAGTTAACTGGTAGACATCAGTGGTAAATTTATTTTCCAAAAATAGCCACAGTGATATATACCTATCCCATATGCTGTTCCAGTAACAGGTCACTGTCCTATAAAAAATGTGGAGTCAAAAAATTAAAAATAAAAATAAAATAAAGATGTGGAGTCTATTTCCCACCTCTTGAACCTTGGTGGGCCTGTGACTGTCTTGACACATAGAATGTGGCAGAGGGACGTTGTGTGACTTCTAAGACTAGGTGAGAAAAGATGATGTAACTTCAAACTGTTTCTATCTCTTCCTACTTCTGCCACTCCCCCTCCCCTTTCTTCTTCCTCTTTCTCTTTTCCTCCTCCTTCTCCTCCTCTTCTGCCTCCTCCCCCGCCCCCCACTCTCTCAGCTACCATGTTGTGCAGAAGTGCAGGTTAATTTGGGAACCCAAGTGTAGAACTTCTAGGAGACAACTCTAGTTAAGTTTCACCCAATAAGCCAGACAGCCAGATGGAAGTGGATGAGCCTTTGCATAGTTCCTGAAACCTTCCATGAAGTTCCCCTCTGCTTTCCACATAACACCTCAGATACCATGGAGAGTAGACAAACCATCTCCCTTGTGCTTGGAGTCTCTACTGTGCCTCTTCCAAATTCCTGACCCACAGAAGCCATGAGCATAATAAAATTATTGTTTTAAGTCAGTTAAGTTTGGGGGGGGACTTTGTTACAACAGATAACTGGAAAAGAACTGACTTGTCCATTCTAGTGGCTGTATGGTGTTTTACAGCTGGCTATAAGATGGCTGGTTTGATAATTACATTTGCAAGGGTGTTCACTTCATTTCCAGTTTTTGCCACTACAAACATTACTGCAATGAATATCCTTGAATATGTATCTTGAGAGCTATGTTTTTATTTCCACGATAATTGTAGAGTTGAATTGCTCTGTATTTTGATTTTTACTAGTTCTTTTCTTACCCTCTGGTTCATAAGGGGTTATGGGGGGTGCTTTTATTTATCTTTTTTTTCTAATGTCCTTTATGGTTCTTTTTCTAATTTATTAAGATGAACACTGAATTCTTGTATTTTTAATCTTTGTCTGCATACAACTTTTTTTTTTTTTTTTAAGTAGACTCCACACACAGTGTGGAGCTTGAAGTCACAACCCTGAGATCATGACCTGACCTGAATTCAAGAGTTGGATGCTTAACCAACTGAGCCACCCAGGCATCCCTGCATGCAACTTTCTTTGGGTCTTGTAGGTTTGGTTATGGTGGGTTTTCCTTTTTTACTTTAAAAAGTTTACAATTTCAATCTTAGTTTCTAATTTGATCCAAGAAATTATTTAGGAGGGTAGTCTTAAGTTTCAAATAATTGGTTAAACTTTTAAAAATTTATTTCAAATTTCATAAATTTTCTTCTAATTTCATCAGATAATGTGAACTATAGAAGTCTCTGCTTTAAAATTTCTTATTTTTTTTTTGTGGAAAAGTTTATGATCAGTTTTGTAGATAGTCAATGGCTACTTGGAAATATATATGTAATCTTTATTTAAAGAATGTAAGATTCTGAAAAAACAGTGTAAGATTCCATATATATTTATTAAAGTATATGTGTTGATTAGATGCCTTGGTATCATGTTACTTTTTTTTTTTCGGTCTACTAGGTCCATCTATTTCTGAAAACAGTATAGTACAAATCCACTCTAATTTCATGTTTATGAAATTATTTTTACGTTACTAATAATATTTTGGTTTACATATGTTTAGCTATTATGTTGTTTGATGCATATATTCATTATGTTATGCCCTTCATGGCAAATGTTCTTCTTCCTCATGCTCATCAGCCACCTGGCTGGTGTTAATACTGCCTCTTCTAGTTTTGTTTGCTTGCATTTGTGTGGTATTGTTTTTCCAATCTCTATATTTTAGAATATTTCTTTACTATGTTAAGTGTTTTCTATGGACAACGTACAGCTGGGCTTGCTTTTAATCTAATGTGACATCTCTGTCTTTGGATGGGAAAACCAAGTTCATTTACATTTAATATAATCTCTGATACTCTTGATTTTATTCCTTCCCTCTTGTTTTTGCTTACTGTTGAACAGACTTTATTCCCCTATTTCCTTTCATTTATATTTACTAGTATGAACAAGTTATAATTTATTCCATTTCCCCCTTATTAATTTCTAAATTATATACTCCCATTCCATTAATGATTATCTTCTTTTTTATTTCCTGAAAAGATGTGTTTCCCCTACATATTAGTCTATTTCCTGATACTTTCCCTCCACCTCAGTAAGATAATACTTCTAGAATGTTTTTACTTCCACTCCCCTTCTCCCAACCCCACCTTTTGGGTTTTGCTGAGAAATTTTGCAACTTTTACTTCCAGGCTCTCATTAGTAGAGTCACATTTATCTTAAGAGTCTTCATTTAACACATGTAGTACATATTCTCTGTCATTCCATTATTATCCACATATATTACAAGGCTCACTATACACTCATCACTTTTCCCCTTCTCCTTCACCTTCTCCTTTCTTGAGATCTCTATTCTTATTCATTCATTGTTTAGTTACAGCCCTCTTTTCACAGTTTTCTTGGATGGGGTATGAGTGATATATTCTTGGAATCCTTACATTTCTGCAGTCCTTTCCTCCTGGCAGGTGAATGATGTTAGGTTGGAAAGAGACCTACCTCTTGGGTTACATTCCTTTTCTCCAAATAGGGATAGACATTATTCCACTGTCTTATGCCAGTCTGATTCTTTTTGTAAATTATTTACTCTTTCTGTCTAGAAACTTAAAAGGTTTTTCTCTTCGACGTTGGTATTCAGGAATGCTGTCAGAATATGTTTAAAGTGTGTTCCTTTTCTCATCAACTCTGCCTAAGACTTAGGGCACTTTCAATTGCAAATATAAGTTTTCATTTAGCTCAGGAAAATTCACATGTATTACATTTGGTCTTCCCTTGTAATTCACTCTGGAACTCCTATTACCTACACATTAGATCTCTGGATTTGTCCTCTTTCTTCTAGCAATGAAAGTATCCATTTAAGAACTTGAAGAGATATATTAATGTTTTTCCTGATAATACTGGATCATCACCAACATCAATTAAATTATCTGGTTATAACATTTTGCTACTACACTGTAGCCTAAAGTGAAATATAATAAAATGCATGTCATTTGCATACTAGATAACTCACTCTATCAAGGTTGGCTTTTGGGGCGCCTGGGTGGCTCAGTGGGTTAAGCCTCTGCCTTCGGCTCAGGTCATGATCTCAGGGTCCTGGGATGCAGTCCCACATCAGATCAGGCTCTCTGCTCAGCAGGAAGCTCTCTGCTTCCCCTCCCCGCACCCCCGGCTGTGTATGATACCTCTCTCTCTTTCTCTCTCTCTCATCAATAAATAAATAAAAATCTTTAAGTTTGGCTTTTTTCACTATATTTTAAAATGTCCATCTATTCATTATGTCTATTTTTAAATATATATTTAAAGTAATATACACACAGTCTTTTTAAAAATTTGTTCAGATAATGAAAGTAAAATCTTTCTCTCCTACCTCTGACTCCCCAGGCCCACTCCTAAGGTAACCTGTTCTTCACAGTTTCTTACAAAACCTTTCAGAAATTCTTCATGTATAACAAAAATTATTACTATAGAAGTATCCATAGCTTCTTTCCATCCTCCTACCTACTAACAAAGCTTTTTGCCATTTGCACCCTGATCCCTTCCCACCTGCTACATTCCTGTCTCCCACTGCCTTGTTCTGTGGACGGGACAAACAGGAGTGGAGGACTGAAACATAAAGAAGCAAAGAAGTCCAGGGAGGAGATTTATATCCAAAAAGCCCAGGCCTACTCACTACAGGGAAGAGGATTAAAAAACAAAACAAAACAGGAAAGAAAGGTAGCGGGGTGACAGACAAGGACTAGTACTGGCAGAGATATCAGGGAAGGTTTTGGCAAAAAAGACAGGCTTTGGGGTGTGTATTGGATATGAGAGAGTGAGAGACAGAAAGACTAAAGACTATGTGGATATGCAGTTAAAGAAGTGTTCATGCAAGTTATGTTTTATATAACTTGTGTTGTATAAAACACAAATGTTTCATATACAGTTTTTGAGGAATACGAAGATTAGAATTACTTTCACTATCTTATAAGCACAAAACCCTCTGAGGTTGTCATTTGAGGTCCATGATCTATTCCATTCTTTCTATGTGTGGGTTTGCATTCATGTATGTGTGTGTATACGTAGGTCTGTGTATATGTTTAGAAAGAGATGTATAGTATGTAAATAGATTTATCTACACATATCCTTTTTAAAATTTTTTGTTATTATTTCTTAAGTAAGCTCTACATCCAACATGGGCCTTGAACTCACAACTCTGAGATCAAGAGTCACATGCTCCATTGAGCCAGCCAGGTGCCCCCACAGATATCCTTTCTTAAAAAAAACACAAATGTGGGTGCCTGGGTGGCTCAGTGGGTTAAGCCGCTGCCTTTGGCTCAGGTCATGATCTCAGGGTTCTGGGATCGAGTCCCGCATCGGGCTCTCTGCTCAGCAGGGAGCCTGCTTCCCTTCCTCTCTCTCTGCCTGCCTCTCTGTCTACTTGTGATCTCTCTGTCAAATAAATAAATAAAATCTTAAAAAAAAAAAACACAAATGTGTAAATACACTTTTGCACCTTGTTTCTTTTCCCCTTAAACATATAGATTGATTGATTTCTATCCTGCCTATTTCCTAAAAAAATCTGAGTTCAGGGGTGTCTGGGTGGCTCAGTGGGTTAAAGCCTCTGCCTTCGGCTCAGGTCATGATCCCGGGGTCCTGAAATCGAGCCCCGCATCGGGCTCTCTGCTCAGTGGGGAGCCTGCTTCCTTCTCTCTCTCTCTCTGCCTGCCTCTCTGCCTACTTGTGATCTCTGTCTGTCAAATAAATAAATAAAATATTTTTAAAAAGCTTTTTTTAAATAAAAATTTAAAAAAATCTGAGTTCGTTTACAATAAAATCATAGGCAAATTTTTAACATGACTCCAAGGACAAAGACCAAAAAGTAAAAGGGCCAAGGGAGAAACTATATTCAGAAATTCTAGCCAACAGTTTCATTTCATGAATGTAATAAAAAATTAATAAGGTACTTTAAAAATAGATTCCTAAGTAACCAAATGCCAAACATTATTTTTGAAGGGAAGAAATTAATTTTACCTAAGAAAAGACCAAACAGTGAAAAGAAAACCTTAGCCCAGAGCTTAAGAAGACAGTGAGAGCTCCATCCATGTCAGAACCGTGGCAAAGAAATTCAGGAGAGTGCCATCAGTTCTCGATTGTTTATACAAGCAGAGAAACCAAGATAAACTAAACTAGTGGGTCATTTTTTAAGTATATTTTATTGGCCTTTATATATCCAGATGGATAAATGATCAGTAATTCAGTGTGCAAACAGAACAACGAGGTCCTGCTGCAAAGAACGGTTCCAGAAGATCTAGGAAATTGTTCGTTTCCCACAATCCTCTCGGTGACTGCATCCATCTCATCCCTCCAGTACGTACAAAACATTAGATTAAAGCAGAATAATCCTTATAAATCTTTCCTCAAAATGGAGCTGTGTTGAGTCAGATCCTATCAGTGTGAAGGATGGGGACCACACAAATAAAGAGAACAGGTTTTAATCCATCCCCACTTTGGGCAGATGGCTTTCAATCTTCCCCTTCCACTTCATTGCCTGTCACCGTCCTGTGGAATACATACCTAAAATGGATGATCTAGAAATCTGATATCACTTCTGTGACCTTCTCCACTCGGATAACCATCATCTCCATGCTCAGCCACAAATGAAACTATGTTGGGAACAAATATCCACAGTCCCAATATCTTGAACCCTCATATTCTCTCCCTTCCTACAACCTCCTTCTACCTTCTCTCTCTCCCCCCGGAACTTTCTGAATCAGTCCTTTACCTCCACAACATCTTCACCTCTATTCCCCGATTCTACCAGCCCCCTCTAGGTTCTGACAATCACTAACCTTACTTCACCCAACTGATGTCTGTTTCTCCTCCCTTCTGAAAACTGGAGAAAAATCACTTAATTGATACAATAAGCAAGTACCAGGTATTGAGGATAGACAGCTCTCAATCCAAAACCCGGTTCTGCCATTTATTAGCTGGTAAAGTTTGGACAAGCAACATAATCTCCCTGAACATCTCTCTCCTTATCTGCAAAATGGGATATTAGCCATTAAGACACTTGCAGCTGTAACAGAAAATCCAAGCGAAAGTAGCTTATTGTCTCCCGTAATAAAGTGGTTAGGAATCAGTACCACGGTTAATTCAGTGGCTCTGTGATGTCATCAAGAAAAAAGATTCTTTCCTCTTTATGCTCCACCATCCTCAGCAGATTGCCTGGGGGACTTGGGCATATCTCTTCCTGTTACTACATTGGTGACTGCGTTACCAGGCGTCTCATACAGACCCCAAGTCCTGCTGAAGAAGAGTGCACTTCCTCCCATGTGCCTCTCTGTATTAGTGAAGGAAACCTTTCCTAGAATTCTCCTTAGGTGCCTTTGGCTTGGTCAAATATCCACCCTTGAGCCAAGCACTGGCAAAAGGAAATGGGATTGCCATGATGGCCTTTTCAACCAATCGTAACTTACTTTCTGGGGCTACAGAGCAGCCGAGCTTTCCTCAGCACATTGCCACCAGATACCTAAACAAAAGAAGGCTGTGATAATAAGAATATCTGTTGTGTATGCCAACAACCTCTGCCATTTGGGCAATAACACCTGCCCCACAAGATGGCTGTAAAGATGGTACTGGACACATTTGCAAAGTATCTGGGATGCCCGGCACATGGCAGACATCATGGTTTTTAAAGACGTCCACACATTCTTGAACATTCTTTCAAAAAGTAGAGCTAATTCCCCTACCCTTGAATGCGGGCTGTACTTAATGACTGGGTTCTAATAGAATTTGGCAAAAATAATGGTGTGAAATTTCCAACACTAGGTTACAAAAGGCACTGCAGCTTCTGTTTTTCCTCTCCTGAGTGGCCCACTCTGGAGAAAGCTGCAATGTTGTAAGGACACTCAAGCAGCCTATGGAGAAGCCCACACAGGGAGAAATTAAAGATTACCACCAACAACCAGCACCAATCTACAAGCCATGCAAATGAACCACTGCCAATCTACAAGCCATGCAAAAAGGCTGGAAGTGAATTTCTCAGCCCCAGTCAAGCCTTCAATGGACAGATGCACCAAGCCACTTCTTGGATGCAACCTCATGAAAGACTCCTACCCAGAATGATCCCAGCTAAGCCACTCCAAGAATTCTGGGAAACGGAGAATAATAATTTTCATTGTTTTAAGCCATTAAGTTTTGAAATGATTTTTTTACACAGCAATAGATAACTAATATGGATTTTGGTACCAAATGAGGTTTCTGCTATAACAAAAACTTTAAAATCCAAGAGTAGCTTTGTAACATGGCAGTAGCCAGAAGCTGGGAGAACTTTGACGAGAAATTTAGTGGAGACTTAAAGAGCCTTGAAGAGACTGCCAGTGAGGGAGGGAAGGTTCATGGGTTTTACTCTGACAGACCAGGTAAAAATGTATCTTGCTTTTCTCCTCCATAAATTTTAAGTCTGACCATTGCTAAGAGGTAATATGCATCACAGATAAATGCACAGGCTTTGGAGTCTGTCTTGATTTAAAACCCGGCTCCATCACCTCTTATCTATGTAATATTAGGCAAGTTGCTTATGCCTCAGTTTCCCTCAGGGGATTTTTTTGAGGATTATATAAGTTGCCGCATATCAACTATAAATAAATAAATAAACAAACAAACCAGGGTTTCTTTCTGTATCCCACGGCAGAGTTGCTTATGGTTGCGAACCAGCAAACCAGAATTGGGGTAGAAGCCAAGGAACATTACCTTGACTAGCTAAAAAAAAGAACAAAGTCTTTGTGATGGGCTATCCCAACTAGGGTAGCATTTCTTAAGGTGTTGCCCCACCTGCATTAGAACCATTGGGGTATTTATTTAAAACTTGGGGCCCTACCACCTGAGATTGATTCAGGAAGTCTAAAGGAGGGCAAAAAGCTGGATTTTAACTGAACCTTTTGTGGATGATTCTTGTGTCCACCAAAGTTTGAAAACCATTATCTTGGGGAAAGGAGTCCAGGTAAATAGCCCAAAGATTAATCTCTTTGAACCCTACTGTTTTACCTTAAAAATGAATGCAAAATTGCCCATTCTTCTCCACAATTTATCCATTTTTGTTTTACTATACAAATAAGATACACTGAATAATAATGCACATAATTTGCCATTGACTGAAATTAATATTCCTGAAAGATCTGCTACCTTTATCCAGGACTCGTGGTAGCCCCCGGCATACATCTACATACCCTAGTTGACATACAAGCTTTTGTGATAACTGTATCAATCCATTTTTAGTGTCTGATTTGACAAGTACCATCAGTATTGTAAATATGGACATTTGATAATTCGGCCTCTGCTCCACTTCTTCTAATGAGACTTTTTGTACCACAGAGACTGAGAAGTTTAAAATTACATTTCCTAGACTCCTCTGGCAGGTAAAAATCTGGATATAAAATAGTGTCCAGCCATTAGATACACTATTATGAGATGTGGGAGGTAGAAGTAAGTTGAAGGCACTCTGTCTACTGCTATGTCTCATTCCAATAAAATGTCAAGTTATAGAGAGGTCAGGGTTTTCAGCAACAGTTGTCTGTTACCAACTTTGGGTACACTGAGAGCAGGTGTGGCAATGGTGCCATGGTGGCCTTTTCATTAGGGCAGAGGTGACAGTAGGTTAATTCTGCAGTTTTGAAAGTCATTCTCTGAGCCAAGTCTAGAATTTACTTCTCTAGCTCTTCTACCAACTTTAAAAAAACACTTTTTATTGCAGTTTTGAATATATTCAGAAGTAGAACCAAAAACTAATAAAACGCCAGCTTCAATATTTACCAACTTAGGTCAATCTTATTTTATTTTTTAAGTACCCCCACCCACCCACCCACTTCATCTTACTTCCAAGTAAACCCCAGACATCATATAATTTTATATATTTTAGCATGTATCTCTTTTTCAAAAAGTGGACTAAAAAATGTAATCTCTGAGATAATAGAACATTTTGGTCTCTTGCCCTCAGTTCTTGGCACAGAACTCCTGAAACCATTGTAGTAATTTCTGAAGTGATAAAAACACTTGGTGATCTCTTACTTAAAAACCCAGTTCTTGGAACAGAACTCCTGAAACCCTTGTAGTAATTTCCAAAGTGATAAAAACACTAGGTGATCTCTTACTATATTTGTGCTTGACCCCATTCCTGCCCGACATACAGCTCCTAAAACCCGTTTCTAAGTGATTAGAGCACTAGAAGCATCTTTTATTCTATCGAAGTGACTCTGGTGTGGCTCCTGGTTAGAGGCTGGTCACCATAAAGACCATGCATGATCAGAATCTCAATTTTCAGTCCCAGCCCTCCTCCTGAGACAGGAAAGGGGCTGGAAATGGGAGTCAATAACTGTAGGCCTATGTGAGGAAGCCTCCATAAAATTCCAGTACAATGGGGTTTAGAGAGCTTCCAGATAGATGAATACATCCAAATAGGAAAGGTGATGCACCCCAACTCCAAGGGACAGAAGCCCCTGGACTCGAGACCCTCCCAGATCCGAGGCCTCACCCGGGATCTCTTCATCAGGCTGTCCGTTTGTGCCCTTTATCGTATCCTTTAATAATCTAGTATATGTAAGGAAATGTTACCCCGAGTTCTGTAAGCCACTCTAACAAATTTTCAAACCATGAGGAGAGGATGTGGGAACCCCCAATTTATAGCCAAGTTGGACAGTTGTGGGTAACCTGGGGACCTACTTATTACTTGCAACCAGCATCTGAGGTTGGGGGGGACAGTCTTGTGGGACTGAACCCTTAACTTGTGGATGTTACCTCCAGGTAGATCATGTAAGAACTGAGCTGAATTGTAGACACCCAATTTATCTCAAGAGAATTGCTTGGTGTGGGGGAAAACTCCACACATTTGGTGACCAGAGGAAGGTGTTTTGTGTAAGCAGTAAAGAGACACAGAAAAGAAACACACAGGGGGAAGGATTAGGTTTTCCCTACAAAAGAGAGAAAGAGATGGGGGGGGACTGTATTTTTCCTAATATGACTACAGTATCAGCATCCCTAAAATAAATAGATAAATGGATAAATAGATCTTTAATATAATTAAGTGTCCAGTCAATGTTCACATTGCCAGTCCTTGTTATTGTCATTAAAAAAACTCAATAGTTTTTGCTGAACAAATAAAGTCCATAAATTGTAACTGGTTGATATGCCTCTTCCATCTTAATGTATAGGTTCCCTTCCCATCTCTGTGTGTGTTTTTTTTTTCCTTTTGTAATTTATTTGAAGAAACTGTTGTTAGAGCATCCCACAGTCTGTATTTTGGTGGTCACATCCCATGGTGTTGACATAATCCTCTGTCCTCTGTAATTCATATAAACTGGTTGTTAGATCTACAGGCTTGATCAGATTTAGGCTTGGTTTCCACTGACTTTTGAGTCCCCAGTTGTATATTAGATACCTTTCCAGGAGAGTAGAAGCTACCAAAAGAAACCCAAAACAAAACAAAACAAAAAACAAAACAAAAAGCATAATACTGTGCATTCAATCAGACAGACAACCGCAAGGCATACATACCTCATTTCACTGCTTTTGCTGTACTGTAGTTCACAGATACTGCATTTTTACAAAATGAAGGTCTATGGTGACCCTGCATCACGCAAGTCTATTGGTGCCACTTTTCCAACAGCATTTGCTTATTTTTATCTCTTTGTTGTTTTTGGTCATTCTCAAAATATTTCAAGCTTTTTCATTATTATATTTGTTATGATGATCTGTGATCAGTGTCTTTATGTTACCACTGTCATTGTCTTGGGGCAGGGAGCACAAACCGTGTGCAAACTCAATTAGTAAATGTTGCATGTGTAATGACCTCCATCATTGGCTGAGCCACCATTTCTCTTCCTCCTTGGCCTCCCTATTCCCTGAGACACAGTAATACTGAAATTAGGCCAATTAATAACACTATAGTTGCCTCTATGCGTTCAAGTGAAAGGAAGAGTCACACATCCCTCACTTTAAATCAAAAACTAAAAATGATTAAGCTTAGTGAGGAAGACCTGTTGAAAGCCAAGACAGGCCAAAAGTGAGACCTCCTGTACCAGTTGGACAAGCAGTAAATGCAAAGGGAAAGTTCTCGAAAGGAAATTAAGAGTGCTACTTCAGTGATTCCATGAGTAAGAGTAAAACAGCCTTACTGCTGGTATGGAGGAAGTTCTGGGGGTCTGGATAGAAGATCAAACTAGCCACATAATTCCCTTGAGCCAAAGCCCAATCCAGACTCTCTCCAATTCTGTGAAGGCTCAGAGAGGTGAGGAAGCTGCAGAAGACAAGTCTGAGGCCAGCAGAGGCTGGTTCATGAGGTTAAAGGAGAGACGCAGGTAAAGCAGCAAGTGCTGATGGAGAAGCTGCAGCAGCTTCCCCAGAGGATCTAGTTCAGGTCATGAGCAAAGGTGGCCACATGACACAGACTTCCAATGTAGATGAAACACCTTCTAACAGCTAATGCAGCCGGAGTCTTTAAGTTGAGGCTTCCATTCACAGTTCCAAAACCCAAGGGCCCTTGACCATTATGCTAAGTCTACTCTCCCTGTGCTCCATAAACAGAACAAAGCCTGGCTGACAGCACATCTGTTATAACACAGTTTACTGAATATTTTAAGCCCACAGTTGAAACCTACTGCTCAGGAAAAAAAAAGATTCCTTTCAAAATAGGACTACTCATCAACAACGTACCTGGTCACCCAAGAACTCTGATGGAAATGGAGGAGATTACTGTTGTTTTCAGGCCTGCTAACACAAATTCCATTCTGCAGCCCATGGACGGAGGAGTCACTTTGACTTCCAAGTCTTATTATTTTAAGAAACCTGTTACATAAGGCTATCCCTCTTATAGACAGTAATTCCTCGAATGGACCTGAAAGCCTTCTGGAAAGTTCACCATTCTCAATGCCATTAAGAACATTCCAAATTCATGGTAAGAGGTCAAAATGTCAACATTAATGGGAGTCTGAGAGAAGGTGATTCCAACCCACATGGATGACCTGGAGGGATTCAAGACCTTGGTGGAAAAAATAACTGTAGATATAATGCAAACAGCAAGAGAACTAGAATGAGAAGTGGAGCCTGCGGATGTGACTGAACTGCTGTAATCCCATAAAACTTTAACAGATGATAAGTTGCTTCTTCTGGATGAGCAAAGAAAGTGGTTTCTTGAGATGGAATCTACTCCTGGTGAAGATGCTGTGAAGACTGTTGAAATGACAACAAAGGATTTAGACTATCAAAAAAACGTCATGGATAAAGTAGTGACAGGGTTCAAGAGGACTGACTCTCAATTCTGAGAGGTCAGCTGTGGGCAAAGTGCCATCCAACACCATCACATGCTACAAAGAAACCATCATAAAAAGAAGAGTCAATCGATGCAGCAAACTTTATTGTCTTATTTTATGAAATTGCTACAACCAGCTTAAACCTTCAGGAAACACCACCCTAATCATCCATGTTGGTTAGTAATATTATTTGAATATTTAAGTTAAAATAGACTGTGATTTCCTTTTTTATTTTTCCTACCACAGGGTAATCGTCAACAAAGATATGTTGACAGAATGCAACAAGAACTGATTTTCACATTATTTGCAAACAATGGTCAAAAATGATGTGGCAGAAACTGGCATGAATTCCCCTAATACACATTCTCGTTCCTCCAAGAGAATGCCCAAATTTTATTTTATTTTATTTTTTTAAAGATTTTATTTATTTATTTGACAGAGAGAGATCACAAGTAGGCAGAGAGGCAGGTAGAGAGAGAGAGATGAGGAAGCAGGCTCCCTGCTGAGCAGAGAGCCCGATGTGGGACTCGATCCCAGGACCCTGAGATCATGACCTGAGCTGAAGGCAGCAGCTTAACCCACTGAGCCACCCAGGCGCCCAAGAATGCCCAAATTTTAGCTGAACGTATAGTAGACTGAAATAAAGACAATTTCCCAGCCTCTCTTGCAGATGGATATGACCACATGACTAAGTTCCAGCCAATAAGATGTAAGTGGAAGTATTGCATGGCAACTTCCAAAAATCTTCTACAAAAGATCGCTAGCCCCTGCCCACTGCTCCTTTCTTCTTTGTCCTTCCTCCAACAGAATGCAGATGTGATTATTAGAGCTCAAGGTACCCACCACCCTGGTTTAGGAATCGATGACCACACCTAGGGTATGATAAGAGTGGTGAGCTAAAATAAAAGGATCCCAGATCTCCAAAAACTTCGTGGAAAAGAGCACACCCATTGGTCCTGCAGTCCCCAGCTCTGGAATTTTATAGGAGGAGAAAAATGAACTTTTATGTTTGTTATTGGGAAAACCCCACAATACCAGCTTCCTTTGTATAAGGGAGGAAGGCAGGTTTATAAGTGGCAGTTTTTCAAACACATGTACTGTGTAGCCACATCTCTCTTAGTTGGGGGTAATAGGATATTCTTTCTTTCCAAGTAATTATTTTTATTCTTATGAAAATGTAACTCCTCTATAGTTGGAGTTAGAGAACCCAGGTTCAAGTCTTACCTCTGCCCTTAATGAGCCAATGGATCACCTTCCCTAAGACTTTGTAAGACACAATGTAATAAGATTCTCTTGAGCCTTAAAATATAACATATATGGAAGTGTTTCACAATATAAGTAACTACACAGGGATAGCTGACTGCAATTATAAGATACCTGTGAGGAGAAACGGTCTCAGGTTGTATCTCCAGTAACGAGTGCTCAATAAATATTTGTTGAATAGATATTTTGCAGTCCGTGGTAAATGGGTGAATTGTTCTGCTTTGGAATGAATAAATGTTCACAAGTCTTTAATATTGATTAAAGTATTACTTGAGTTTCTTAGAGCCAATTCTTAATTTTGCTATCAGTCAAAAGATACAAAGGTATGAAAAAACAAACCTAGCTAATCCGTTTATCTCGTTCAAAAATGGACCCCAATTTGCTATAGCAAAATAATTTAAGAACACAAGTTGTGGTACAGAAATAAAATTTTTATGACCCTTTTCTTTTCCTTGAAATTACAAAGTTACATATAAAGACACACTTTAATATTTAAACCACTAACCCTACCACATCAAATGAAGGATTTCCTCACACTGGACTGTGGCTAAAGTATTTTATTAAATTAAGTATGTAATTTGCAAATGGTTTCATAAGAAATTTTAAAAGCAAAGTTATAAAACATTTTCAATAAAAAAGTACAGAGTTAACAGCAAAATTACATTTTCTTTATAGTACAAATAAAAACATTACATTTCTGATACACTGTCTGAAAATCTTATAATATATTCTCCAACTGATAGCTGCAATATTATATTTTAATGAGAAGTTTCACCGTTAATTCAATCATTTGCTAGTAACAGGTTCATCATTTGGACCATAAAAGTCAACTGCTCAACTTTAAGGAAAATAATAAAATTTCTCATTAGATAATGTTAAGTTACAAAAGGCTCTCCAGGATATACATGTATGCCAGCCTTGTTTCTCTACTAAATTCTGTAGAGGCATTAAGTAATATGTAAACTTCAATTACATTTTAAAAATAAGCACCATTAACATACATTCTACATAAATTTACTTTACCTTTTAAATGACACTTTTTTTGGCCACACAAACATTTAAATCTGTTCTCTTTGCCATGTAAATAAAAATACGCAATATTTAACCACTCCACAGAAAACTACCAAACTTTACCTCATTGCACAATGGAAAAGCACTTGGAAAAAAAACAGCACACGTTATTTTTGTGTCTTTTTTATAGATTTTGTCATTTTCTTAAATTGAGAGCAGTTAAAACATTGTCAGAGCAATTTCCTGAGTCTCAAAGTTTCTAATATCCAGCTCAGAAATAACCAATCTTGCTATTATACATTTCTTTTTCTAAGAACACACACAAAACATTTTAATTTAAAAAGAGAAAGACCAAAATAAGGACTGGAAACAATCCAACAGAAGAATTGTTTAGCTTTTCTTTTCAAAATGTGTTATAATATGCAAGATACTTTAAAGTATAAGTCAGATTTTCTACCATATAATATGTCCTATATTTAAAGGCCATAGAATTGCAAATAGTGTAGAAACACTAATAAAGTGATGAAACCTCAACTTGAAAATAATACAGAACTACAGAACTATATGGACAGCCAATAAATCTAAGACAACATGCTTCCAAGTATCACGTTGAAGTAAAGAAGTGGATGAATTGAAAATACTGTTAAAGAGTTTCCTCAGTCCAACCTACTTCCCCTGTGGTTTCCACATTAGTTCTCTTTTTTTTTTCCTGGTAGATACAAGTGAGAGACTACTGAAAAGAACTAATTGTTACTAAAACCTTCCAAACTACAGAAGTGTTATACTTTTAGAAGATCGATACACTTGCAAAGAGCCATTTTAATGAGTCCTGGATTAGCACAAATACACCAATACCTGAAAACTTCGATAATCCCCACACTGTCTTTACTTATGACACACAGGATTTGGAAAGCAAGGGAAGAATTTGATAAGCCCTTAACCTTTGGCATGAAGGATTTAGAAACAGGCAAACAAAACAAGAAAAGAGCAACTATAAAATTTTCTTTCATAATTATGTTGTTTAAACTATGCTAGACAGTGGGGTGGGAGTCTGTTTAGAATTAAACAACTTCATAAAAACACAAGATGCTCAAAATTTGCCTAAATACTTATAAATGATGATTAAGAAAAATACCCGAGATATACCAAAATAAAGCCTAAAGTTGAGGTTGGTACAGCAGAAAACATAACCTCTTTCATTTGGTTTCTGCCCACAAAATACTTCACCCCTTGTTCATTTTTATTGCTCCCATGTTAATCATAATTACAATAACACAAATAAATTTATCTGAAGTGCACAAAAGCGACACTTTTTTAAACGGGGTGAGGAACTATAAAAACATGGAAAGCTAGTATGCAGCTGTACACACTCGAATAACTCCAGGTTTTAGCACTGTTATTCACATTTCCTAAATCATATTAATTTATACATAGAAATATTTTATTTCACTAACAACTGTAGTTTCATAATAAGTTCTTAAAATGAATTGCTTTATTTTTAATTTATATAACTCTTCTAGACGTTACAAAAAATATGTTAAACTGTTGGTTTTTCTTTTTTAAACAAATTATTATCAAACATAAGAATAATATTTCAATACCACTCACTAAGTACTTCTAAATAATAAATTTATTTTTATTTTTGTGGAAGTAAATTTAATGATATAGCTCTTTTAAAAGCATGCTTTCATGATATATAAAAACATGTTTTTGAGTTATTTTCATTAAAATGTCTGTTCTTTTGGGAAACCATTCTATAATTCAGGATTCTTTCAGGAACAGCTCGACCCTGTAATTCCTGATCCAAATGATTTTTAAGCTTATCAAAAAGCAACACAACCATTTGTTAAATTACATATGTTGGAAACAGTCTCCATATCCAAAGTCAATAAGCCATTGTTTCATGTTGGAAAATTATACTTTACCACATTAAACTTGCGTAAATGAAATTATAATTGACATACTAACAGGACTTTTTAGCTCACACACACAAGAAGTCAATCAAAGTTTCCCTTCAAAAAGCTGGCTCATTTTAAAAACAAGGGTAAAAAACTTTCAAATTGTAAAGATTCCTTTTAAGATTATATCAAAAATGTCTTCTATATTTGCTTTAAATTAATAGAGGACTTTAACCTACTGCACTTTAGAAATCATATGCTTCAAATATAAAATATAGCTCTTTAGTACCGTCTTAAATACCATTTACACAGACAGCTCTAGAAGCAGTTCTATAAGACACCAAAACTTGGTAGATTATCTAACCATTTCTCCTTCTCTAAAAACTTTTCTGCCTACAGAAGGCATAAAACTGTAATATAATCTCAAGCTCCAACTTTCCTCCTAGAAAATGCACACACACAGAACAAAAGGTAAGAGATCAAGATCATATACAAGACCAAGGAAAGTGCAAACGGCATGCCTTCCTTCCTGTAAGATATGGCAAAATGAAACTTTTTTTTGTATTTAGTTTTGAAATCAAAAAGTATTCAAGTGTTTTTGTTAGATTATCTTTTCTTCACTACTACTACTACTACTACTACTACTTCTACTCCTTTTAATACAAGGCTTTGATGGGCATGAACCAGGTCTCAAAGCACTTTAAAATACCTTTCAAAGATGCCTTTAGGATATTACTAAATGTTAAACAATTAATACAAAGGTATTTTTTTTCTCTGAGAAAGAGTCAGAGCACTTCAAACTTCGAAACAGCAGCTAATACTTTTCTTAGACATTTTATAATCAATAAAAATTCTCTTTAATATAACAGACAACATATTTGGCATTTGACTCAGTAAAAAACCATTTTTTTTGAGTTCTGAAAAACATCATCATAATGTTTTTACTATAACTGGACATTTCTAATAAACACATGTTTACAGTAAAAATGACTAAATTTACCTCAAATAAAACTAAGTTTAACCTACAAACCTTCACACGTCTAAGTCAAGGACGTTTATTTTACTTTAGCATGACTTTCAAGCATCCTGGTTTAATTTCAGAGAACCTAAAGAAATGAAAAAGACTTATTTTAGGTAAAAATTTCAGAATGGTTAAGGAATATATCATGCATGTAATCAATTCCAAGTGTCTATGCCAAATACAATATTTACTATCAAAGTATTCTCCTTTATTAAGTCAATCATCCAGGACCAATATCTATGCTTATGTATCCTTCAATCCATTGTAAAAATAAAGAATCCTAAGGCTAGGGGTTACTCCTAAATTAGTAATTATTTAAGATTTTTCAAAACTCTCAAACCTGAATTTGACCTTCATGAAGGAAGAGCATATTGTCCGAAGGATAAGTTGATGTCTGCATTACATTATTTCTACGCATTAAGTGAGTACTAAAAAGAAATATCTAACATAATCGTAAGTCTGATTCCTCAGGCCGTGAAATGCTTCCAAGCCCTTAATGTGAAATTTAAAAAACACTAGTCTCTACAATAGCCCATTAATTCCAACATGATAATGTTCTAGTCCAACTACTTTTTTAACACACACTCTGAAATGTCACCTGTTCGCATGCTCAGCATTAATGTTACCATTTCCTATAATGTAGCCAAACGACATTTTATTACATGGCATAAATGTAACTAAAACTAGAAGTAAGGGGAGGTTTGGTACCTAATGATAAACATCCTCAGGGAATCTATCCATCAACAGATCTATTCTTAAGACTTTACTTGTCATTTCCTGTTATTGAATAATAATCACTTAATGAAAAAGGACATGTCATGTTTGTTAGTTAAGATCATTACAACACTTGATTTACGGACATGTATAGATTCATAGTGACTGGATGCTTCTGCTAAACTTTAAAAAAATCCAAATTATAATCATATTTTAGTAGAAACCCCCAACTCCTTCCGAAATCTATGAACGCATAAATAGTAATTTTAAACTATGATACATATAATCTCACTATCTTGGATAATACATGATCAAAAAAACACAATTATACTTACTTTCTGTTATATTTTGAATTTATGATAGAAATAGTTTTGTCAAGTGATTGCTTCAACAAGAAACACATCTGTCTTTCATTTCTGGTTTTCTGAACATCATATATCCATCAGGGAATGTTGTATCATAATTTAAGCATAAACTTGTGGCTAATACGAGGTGGTTAAATTTAGTTAACTATTTTAATAAACCATCTGAGCACATGACTAGTGTTTACTATCTGTATATGGGCAATTGCCATTATCAATAACAGAAATCTATACTCACCTGAAGCTATGGCTTGTGAGGTATTTAATGACGGCTGGTTTGATGCGAGCAACTCCTCCTTGGCTGTGGTTTCCTCTCCCCGTAATCACAGACAGATAGGACTTCCCACCATTCTGCTTAAATTCTGTTACAACAGGAATTGGAACAGTTAAAATTCATTTATGTTACATTCTCAATAGAAAACAAACCTGAACTATTCAAACACATATGGAATTATTTTCATGGGGATTTAGATATTTATAAATTCAAAAAGCCCCCAAACTGAGGTTTTTAAATCCATGTTTCATCTATACTGTTTAAGTACAGAAGCCTCAAAGCAACTCATCCACCTAAACACAAGTGAAAGTTCTTCCCCTATGGGGAAGGAGATTTCTGTGTCTTACCAGAATGTCTTTCTAAAATAATGATAATGACAATAACAATATTAATGATATCTTACAATTGTTACACACCTGGAGTGAGGCACTGCTTAAGGCAACTTAATTTATTAACTAAGAATCTTCACAATGGGGGCACCTGGGTGGCTCAGTGGGTTAAGCCTCTGCCTTCAGTTCGGGTTGTGATTCCAGGGTCCTGGGATTGAGTCCCACATCTGTTCTCTGCTCCTCAGGGAGCCTGCTTACTCCTCTCTCTCTGCCTGCCTCTCTGCCTACTTGTGATCTCTGACTGTCAAATAAATAAATAAAATCTTTAAAAAAGAAAAAAAAATCTTCACAATGACCGTTTTAATTAAATATTCTGAAGCCAGCCAGCTTTGGTCTGCTTAACAGTTCTGCTGTTAATGGCTGGATGGTATGACCATGGACAAGTTATTTAGCCTATCTGTGCCAGTTTCCTTATCAGGAAAATGGGATACAGTCTTACTGTTAAAGATAATTGTTAAAGATAATTGTTAAGAAACTCTTCTAAGGGCAACCTGGCTGGCTCAGATTGGAAGAAGATGTGACTCTTGATCTCGGGGTTGTGAGTTTCGAGCCCTATGTTGAGTACAGAGATTACAAAAAACAAAAAACAAAAAAACCTTAAAAAAACTCTTCTAAAGAGATAGTTTTTAAATATTAAATGAGCCTAGGCCTCTTGTAAGAATATAGATCCTGCTCTGGATATGACCAGGTGAAAATCAAATGTATAAATCCATAAAGTAAGTAACAGCTACAATAAAATAACAAAAACAGTGTTAAGTAGGAGTTGACTTAATGAATTTAATAAATATTTGTTCCTCAATCATAAACAGCACAAATTTTACCTTTAGCATAAAATATACATAATATAAATATTCTATATTCTGCTCATTAAGTTGCCCTAAGACTCCAGCAGATCCACCGTTTTTCAAGTCTCCTATCTCCAAGGCAATATTTAGCCCAAAATTTTAAGAGGGTATGTTGCCCTTGCATTTCTAATTCCTTTTTTGCTTAAGATCTCCATTTCTTTCTTTCTTTCTTTCCTTTTTTAAAAAGACATCATTTATTTATTTGAGTGAGAGAGAGTATAAGCAGGGCAGGGAGGGAGGGGCAGAGAGAGAGGGAGAAGCAGACTCCCCGCTGAGCAGGAAGCTCAACACAGGGCTTGATCCCAGAGCCTTGAGATCATGACCTGAGCCAAAGGCAAACACTTAACCAGCTGAGACACCCAGGCGCCCCAAGATCTCCATTTCTACTCTAGTCCATACCCATTACTTCAAGCAGTGTTCTGTTCAAAATTCAACTCTTCCTGGGTGCTACATACACAGGATATTCACTTTGAAGAGTTTTTATGCTATACAATTGTTACTTGTGCCCTGTTCTTCATAGATGTGATATTACAAAGTTTATTTTTAAAAAAACCTCAACTCCCATAATAATTCCCTCTCATCACTCCTTCACTGCTGCTCCCCTTATCAGTTAGGGCAGTCATTTATACCACCTCATTTTTAAATTCACTGCTCTGAAAATGTTCCACAGTTAAATTGCGTGCCTCAGATAAAAGTAGGCATTCAAAGGATGGCTACTGAATGAATTAACGTTTATGTTTAGAGGTCCCCAAATTTCACGCTATTCCTAACATTTAACATCCTTAAGAAAAAAAAAAAATCTATTTAACTCATTTTTAAGCCTAGCTCAGATTTCTTATCATTTCATTTGTAAATATTTCTGTGTATATTTCAAAAAGGACTCTTAAACACACACACACACACACACACACACACACACACACACAATATCACCACCATATCTTATAAATAGCTCCTTAATATCATGCTTCTAAAAATGGCTAAAAGTTTCCCTCAAGAAAATGTTTTTACAGTGGTTTGCTTAAGTCACAGTTGAAACAGGTCCACACATTGCATTTGATTGATATATTTCTGAAGTAACTTTTAATCTAAATGTTCTCCCTCCTCCTGGGTTTTTCTTTACAATTTGTTGAAAGACTTGGTTTATTTATGGGACACCTGGGTGGCTCAGCAGGTTAAGCGGCTGCCTTCAGCTTAGGTCATGATGCCAGGGTCCTGGGACTGAGTCCCGCCTTGGGCTCCCTACTCGGCAGGGAGTCTGCTTTTCTCTCTGCATGCCACTCTGCCTGCTTGTGCGCGCTCTCTCTCTCTGACAAGTAACTAAAAAAAAAATCTTTAAAAAAAAAAAAAAAAACTTGGTTTATTTATCCCAGATTTTCACAGCATTGATTGTATCCTCATGGTACCATTTAACCTGTTCCTCTGTTCCCTGTAAATCCCTACAAAGTAGTAAAAACTTCATGGGTGCCTGTGATGCACAGTCCAACCAGAAGGCACATAAAGGTCAGATACTTCTTTTGTTATTCACTCCCAAGTTTGACAATCCCCTTTTATTACTAAAAGCAATGGAGGGCAGAGCCACAGATTGTCCCCTGGATGTATTTCTGTTCAACAATACTACCACGTGGTGGTGACTCGCTGCAACTACAGACTACCACAGGTGGCAACACGCCCAAGGATAGGCCTGGCTTCAGAAAGGGTTTGTATCTTGGGTCTGACCTTACACAAGTTATTTAACTTTTTTTCTTGTAATCTTTTTTATTGAGATACAGTTAATACAACATAAAGCTCATGATTTTAAAAACGTACAATTCAGTGGCTTTTAGTATAATATTGTGCAACCATAAACACTAATTCCAGAACATTCCATCAGCTCAGAAAGAAATTTTCTGTACTTGTTGAGCAGTCACTCCCTATCCATACTTTTTAGCCCCAGCAACCACTAATATACTTTCTGTTTCTATTGGTTTGTCTATTCTGAACATTTCATATGAATGGTAATCATATAAAAAGGGGCCCTTGTGTACCTGGCTTCTTTCACAAAACGTTTACAAGGCTCATCCATGTTGCATGATGTATCACTACTTGATTTCTTTTTGTGGCTGAATAATATTCCATTGAATAGATACACCAAATGTTGTTTTCCCTTTTATCAGCTGATAGACATTTAGTTGTTTCTACTTTTTGGCTATTGTGAACATTCACGTACAAGTTTGTGTGTGAATGAATTGTGCTTTCAATTCTCTTGTGTACATAACCAGGAACAGAACCT
Organism: Mustela erminea; assembly: GCF_009829155.1. Lineage (NCBI taxonomy): Eukaryota > Metazoa > Chordata > Mammalia > Carnivora > Mustelidae > Mustela > Mustela erminea. The sequence goes on along the minus strand of NC_045615.1, from coordinate 130,839,634 downwards.
GCTGGTTCATACGGTAACTCTAGGTTAAACTTTTTGAGGAACGCCAACCTTTTCCATAGTGGCTGCACCATTTAACATCCTCACTAGCAACATAAAGGGTTAAGGGATGCCTCGGTAGCTCAGTTGCTTAAGAGACTGCCTTCAGCATAGGTCACGACTCCAGGGTCCTGGGATCGAGTCCCACATCAGGCTCCTTGCTGCCAAAAACTACTAGTTAATTAGAAAGAAAAGGTATATTTACACAGAGAAATCTAGCAGAGTCCCACATGAGCTAAGAAATAAAACTTAACATCACCAATAATGGGCCAAAATGACCACGTTATGGCTTTTGATGTATTTATCAAGGATAATTCAATATCACCTATGTAGTCTTTTTGCCAAAAAAATACTCTGAATCTAATCAGGAGGAAAGAATCAGACAAAACTTTAGGTCAATCTACCAAAAGCCAGGAGTCTTCAAAATGTCAACATAGACAAAAAAACAGGCAACGTAACTATTCCTATTTTTTCTTGAGCAATCTCTACACCCAAAACGGAGCTCGAACTCATGACCCTGAGATCAATAGTCACATGCTCCATTGATTGAGCTAGCCAGGTGCCCCAAACTACTTCTATATTACTGCAGGCTACAGACACGGGGCAATCAGCTGGAACATATAATGTCTGACTAGATCCTGGCTTAAGGGGGAAGAAATGGCACAGCTGTAAAAGACATTTCCATATAGCTGGAGAAATGTGGATGTGGCCTGTATATTAGACAATACTGTTAAAACAATGTTAAATATCTTAAAAGTAACAATGGTACTGTGATTCTGTAGGAGGATGCATTTGTTCTCAAGAGATAAACATGCTAAGGTATTTGGAGGTAAGGTACCACAGTGGTTAACAACTTATTTTCAAATAGTTCAGCAAAAACCAGTTTCAAACAGATTAAGCAAATGTGGCCAAAGGTTAACAACTGATCGATCTGGGTAAAAGATATATGGTTGTCTATTATACAATTATTTCAACTTCTCTATGGGTTCTTAATTTTTCAACATAAAAAGCCAGGAAAAGGGGCTCCTGGGTGGCTCAGTGGGTTAAGCCTCTGCCTTCAGCTCAGTTCAGGATCTTGGGATCCTGGGATCGAGCCTCACATCAGGCTCTCTAATCAGCAGGGAGCCTGCTTCCCCCCCTTCTCTGCCTGCCTCTCTGCCTACTTTGGATCTCTCTCTGTCAAATAAATAAAATCTTTAAAAAAAAAAATCCAGGCAAAAAGACAGGAATAAGAGTACACATGTTGATATGCAAAGTAAAGCTCACTGTGACATAATAATTAAATGTGAGTAGAGGAATGGATACATTATGATGTACTCAGAATACTATACAGCGGTTACAATAAAAAAATGATACTATCAACATGAGTATATCTTGAAAACTATGCTGAGTGAAAATAAACAGTTTTGTTGAAGGCAGTGTGAAACCATGTACATTTATTTCTTAAAATTCACAAAAGAAATACTACAGAATGATTATTGATGAATGTACATATAGTAAAGGTATTTTAAAAACTAGACAGGAACCAAACTGAAAGATGTTGATTTCCACCAGAAAGAGAAGGAAGAAAGAAAAAATGATTGGGAAGAACAGAGGTACCTGACTGGCTCAGTTGGTAGTGTATACCGACTCTTGACCTCAGGATTGTGGGTTCAAGCCCCACACTTAGTGTAAAGATTACTTAAAAAAAAAAATCTTAAAAATACCTGGAAAGAATACAAAGGGAAGAGTAAAAATAAAATGTAAAGCATACCTAGTAAAATGTTATCACTTGTTACTTGGATTCATGGGGACACAGGTGTTTCATTATATTACTGTAAGCTTTTCAACATGGTTTTTATGGTAAACAGATGAATTTCCAACCTCTATATTAATCATATTTCATCAAGGATTTAATTGATAAACTTAAAATGATACATGTTGAATTGATAAACTTGCATAAAGTATAAAGCCTCCCTACACATATTATATATGTAATATCATATATGCATAAGTTAACCAGAATAATATAGCTATCAGAGACAAGGCAGGGTTATGGAGCTATGAGTTCATACCTGGGGCATGGACTCCCATGTCTCCACAATAAAATGGAAGATAAAGAAAAAGCCAAATTCAGAATTCAAAAATAGTTTAGTAGTGGTAAAAGAAGATGACTTCTGGAATTGGAGTCTGGAGTAACTAAAACAGATTGACTTTTTCTAAATGCTACCATTATCCAAATGATAATGAAAAAGAAACAAGATAATTTAATGCATATGAAGTACATGATACTGGATGGAAAAAGATCCTCATCCAAACCCCTTGGAAGAGGTAGAACTTAGAGAAGAGGCAGGTAGTGGCCTTTCCTGAACCTGCAAAGACAAAATACAAGCAGAAAGGGAGAAAGGGAGCACCTGCATAATGCACACACTCCGAAAGCCTGCCTTCTGTGATAATTCTGTAAAAATCATCACCTTATTTACTTCCGCATTTTACTGAACACCTATTGAACAACTGGCATCTAATACACATTTATTAGCTTTAATAAATGTCCACTGAACAAAGATGTCTGATACTCCTGAAAGGTCCCATTTACAAGTCACAGAGGATTCTCAGATTATACCATGCCCCCGCTTTAATATACAGCAAAGGAATACAAATAAAACTGAAGTAGGGAGTCACCTAACAAGAATTAAAAACTTGAAACAAAAAAATATGAGATATGGAAATAAAAAGAAAATGTTAATGACTATGGCAATGAGCATTCTTTTCCAAGAAAGTCCCCTTGAAGCATGATTCTAAATACAAATATTCATAAATGTGACACAGATATCCTCAGCCAGTGAACTGAGAATCTCCTGAATTGGCAAGTTTACCAATATAAGCAAAAACATATTTTCTATTTACTTTCTTTTTAAAATATTTTATTTATCCATTTGACAGAGAGAGAGAGAGACAGTAAGAGAGGGAACACAAGCGAGAGTCGGAGAGAGAGAGAAGGCTTCCTGCTGAGCAGGGAGCCTGATGCAGAGCTTCCTGCTGAGCAGGGAGCCTGATGCAGAGCTCGATCCAGGACTCTGGGATCATGACCTGAGCCGAAGGCAGGTGCTTAATGACCAAGCCACCCAGATGCCCCATATTTTCCATTTTAAATTTGTCATTACCACAAGTTTTACCTTCAGTTTTCTGCTGTAAAACTGTCATCAAGTGTTCTATAGCTTCATCCACATGCAGCCCATGGAGGTCTAAAACATTCTGTGGCAGCAGGGAGGCATTGACTTTCTCGAAAATCTCCACAGCAGCAAGGTGATTGGCTTCTTTCATCTTCTGCTCATGGAGACTACCCTTTTATTTTAAATAGACCACCAGTAAACACTTTTGCTATTTGCTACTTAGAAGACAAATGAGGAAATAAACAGTGCCCCAAATAAAAGGTAAGACAAAAGAGGGAACAACAAATCTAAAATTTTAAATAATGCAGTGGCCTATGCAAGAAGGCACCAAAGTTTAGGTGAATTTCGGTGAATCAATAACGTAGTTCTTAAAATAGTAAATCATCATTTCTAACAGATTTCCTAATCCAAAAACCATAGAAGAGGAAGACTTAAATAAACATCGCCTATCTCAAGGACTCCATTAGTTATCCTTCAATAATCCTGATCTCATTCAACATCTTGTGGTTACTCCTGAAGCCATCCCTCAAGGTACGTTATTTGGGCTCATGAGGTTATACCAGTTTGATATCTTTCTCCACTCAATCACAAAAAGCAATCCATATTGGAACCACAAAGCTAAAAAGGAAATCAGATAGGTTTCTTATAATACTATGTCCAATAAGCCTGAGTCAAAATTTTACTTCCCTGAAAGATACTAATGCAACTTTCTTTTTCTGGACCTAAAAGTGATATATTACTAAAAATTCAAACATGCTAGAAAGCACAAGTCCCCCATAATTCCACTCTGACATGGTCAATATTAACATTCTGTTGTCTTTCCTTCAGAAAACCTGTATCTGTTTAGAAGTAGTGCTAAATGACAGATTTTATCCTAAAAGAAAATATGGACTGACAGAATAAACTGTAATTCATGTGAGCCATAAATGCAAAAGCAACCATAGAAACTGAGCATTTCAACGGAGAGGAAATTCTCAGAACCATACATTTCTTATATATTAGGCTATCTTATATCATTTATATAATCTACATCCCCCAGAATAACTTAATGTAGTCACAATAAGAGTATTACCTGCTTTAAGATTAATCAGATATCATAAATGACAATAAAAGAAATAATAATCTGTTTTCCTCTTTACCTGTTGGGCATAAAATGTGGCAACGTGTTTTTTCCCCATCCGATAAGCTTCTTTTGCTTTGCTGTAGCATTCAATCCTCTTCTGTTGGTGCAGGAAAGCCTCTGCTCTGTAGTCATTATACTCTGGGTACTCAAAATCCTGGAAAGATGGTTCATTTGGTATGTCTTCAGTCTCTTTTGATTTCTTTGCCTACAAGATGTTAGACAATAAATAAAACACAAAAAGAGTAGAAAAATATAGGCTTTTTCTTCAGAAAGTGAGATGCACTATTTTTTGTCTTTTATTTTAAAAGATTGTATTTATTTATTTATTTATTTGAGAGGGAGAAAGCAAGAGAGCACAAGCAAGAGAGCACCAGAAAGCAAGAGAGGAAGAAGCAGACTCCCCACTGAACAGGGAGCCCAATGTGGGGCTCGATCCCAGGACCCTGAGATCATGACCTGACCCAAAGGCAGACACTTAACCCACTGAGCGACCCAGGCATCCCTATTTTTTAACCCTTCTTCTCAGGAAAGGAGACTCTCCCCAGAGTCGACTTAGTAAGTCATGTATTTAGCAACTACATTAACTTTTTCATGGTATAAGTTACCTCTTCTTTAACCACTCTTATCTTAAAAGATGTTGCAAAGTTCCCTAAAATTATCAAAATATAATTAGGTCACAAAGCCAAACCAAAAAAGAAAACACAAGATATTCAAAGAATAAAACTCATATAACTAATGCAAAATTTTCCAAATTTTAGTTTGTAAACCCAGAGAGTCTAGTCATTGAAGGTAGTATGGCATATTTCAATTTTTATTTAAAAATAAATCAATAAAATCATTAAATAAATTCTTTTTGCAGGGACTCCTGAATGACTGTCAGTTAAGCATCTGCCTCTGGCTCAGGTCATGATCCCGGGGTCCTAGGATCAAATCCACATCAGGCTCCTTGCTCAGCAGGGAGTCTGCTTCTCCTTCTGCCTGCCACTCCCCCTGCTTGTGGTCTCTCTCTCTCCCCCTGACAAATAAAATCTTTCAAAAAATAAAAAATAAAGCAGAAGGATATATGGAATGCCCACAACTATTAGTAAAAATTACAGGTAGATTTCAATTTTTCAATTGCAGTTTTTCAATCAGCTCACTACTACCAACTAGCCACTATGCTAGTGTTGACTTCTGAGCTTTCTGAAACACCATCAATCAAGTAACTGTTATTCAAAATGGACTTTAAACAAGCAAAAGTAACTCTAAGACACAAAGTAATGAAAATAATAATTATGCTCCAATACTCCCCACTGAAAAGAAAACATGTTTCTGAAGATGTCTCTAAGTATCAAAAGTTGGTGTTTAAAAAACAGCAAAATATAGTGACTTCTACATCCAATTTGGTTTTTGATTTAGCACATTCCTAAAGAGCTACTTGCAGAAAACTGCTTGCAAATGGCAATCTGATACATTTCTTAGCATGTCACTAGGAGGTGGGAGTGGGTATTAATTATTATGATTTAAGTGGATTTTCTTAAAAGCTTAAAATAATTCCAAGGGGCGCCTGAGTGGCTCAGTGGGGTAAGCCTCTGCCTTCAGCTCAGGTCATGATCTCAGGGTCCTGGGATCAAGCCCTGCATAGGGATCTCTGCTCAGCAGAGAGCTTGCCTCTACCTCCCCCTCCCTCTCTGCCTGCCTCTCTGCCTATTTGTGATCTCTGTCAAATAAACTAATAAAATCTTTTAAAAATTAAATAACTATAAATAAATAAATAAATAAATAAATAAAAGAATTCAGGTGCCATACCAAGTAATTTAATGAACATTTTATGAAAACTCAATCCCAAAATTCCTCCAAAAATATAATTTTTAACTTCTTAAATAAATCATACTTTTCTGATACAATTAATTCAAAGTAAATTAAATAGTGTAGGCTCTTAAATTCCTAAAGGCTGAAAACTGTCATTAAATTAGAAATATTACCAAAAACTATAATTATAATGTACTCTACAATACAATCTTTAATAAAATGCCACTTTAATTTTTTAAAGTAATATCATTTGATATATATTAAATATTACATTAAAATTTTATGTATATATTATATAATACCTACATTACTAATTGATCATTTTTTCAAATTGCCCGCCTGTGAATTGAGTTCCGAAGTCACAAACGGTTGGTTAAAAATACTGGTCTAATATATAATAGTTGATTATATTATCTTTTTACTCATTACATTTTATTAAACCCCTAGAATTCTAGAGGTTTAAAACAAGTTAAAGAATAAAATAAAGGTATTACCATATTCCTGACTCATTATTAAAGTCAAAAAATTTATAAATAGCGTCACCTTGGTGGCTCAGTCAGTTAAATGGCTGACTCCAGCTCAGGTCATGATCTCAGAGTCCTGGAATTGAGCCCCAAGGCAGGCTCTGCACTCAGTGGAGAGTTTGCTTTTCTCTCTCCCTCTGACCCTCACCCCCTCATGCTCTCTCTCTCTTTCTCAAATAAATAAATCTTGAGGAGCGCCTGGGTGGCTCAGTGGGTTAAGCCTCTGCCTTCAGCTCAGGTCATGATCTCGGGGTCCTGGGATCGAACCCCGCATCAGGCTCTCTGCTCGGCAGGGAGCCTGCTTCCCTCTCTCTGCCTGCATACTTGTGAGCGCTCTCTCTCTCTCTCTCTCTCTCTGTGAAATAAATAAATAAATAAGATCTTTTAAAAAAATTTTTAAATAAATACATAAATCTTTAAAAAAAATTCTGTCTGTACAGTTGATTTACTTTTGCAACAAATAGCCAACTTATTTAATGAAAGAATACAAAGCTCTCTCTCACATAAGAATATGCATGGACCCTCTGTCACTCTCACCAGTACTTAATCACAAGCTTGTTTCATATTAATGTTAAGTATTCTATGAGTATATGGTTTTGCATCTGATAAAAATCAAAGATTTGGTAAGGAGAGGATAATAAAAATGCTTTCTATGACTTCTGAAAAGCCACAGTGCTTAACAGTATGAACATAAATATTTCATAGCATCAGAGTCTCTGTTGGTGTTCATACTTAAAAAATGCAAATCATATTTGGATCTCTGGGAAGAGACCCTTCATTTCTTATTCTTAAAAAAGAAAAGTAAAAAAAAAAACAGTATGCAATGAGAAATGCTTTCCCAAATAGCTATTCTCTTTCAAAATAAAACCAAGATTTATTTTTATAACCATTTCATAGGGATGTGGTTTATTACTATAACCCTATTAACAAGGGCCAAGAGAAACATGCTTCCTAAGAATTCTCCTCATTAATGCCACTTACTCTCTTGAAAGTATAATGTACTATAATACCAAAACCATTTCCCCTGGTAACAAGCTTGTAAAATTCATTAAAGCCTAAAGGGAAAAACAGTAGTATTAACAAAACAACAGTTTTAAATGCTAGTTTCTTGAAAAGAGACAAATCAACATATTAGTGGTACCATGATACCCCTGTTTAATATCTGGTCCTTTAGAGTCCTAGGATATCAAAGACAGAGTATTCTGCTCAAAAATCTGAAAATATTTTTTATCAGTGTTATGATACCTGCCTATATTTTGTGTAAAAAGCTAAGAATAATATCCAGAATAACTTAAAAGGTCTACATTTTGGCCAATGTTTACATAACTCATAAAATCCCCTTTTCTTATTCAAACATCTTCCAATCATCTCCCATTTTGAGCAAGCACACCTTCCTCCCATTATCTCCTCTACCACCATAATGACCCACAGTGCCTCGCTCTATTATCAGAAGAGAGAAGAAATAACCTTCATTCCTCAGTTGGTCTTGATGGTCTCATCATCATCTTGTATCCTCTCTGCATCTTATGAAATATTATAATACACTTATCTATCCATGATGAACAGAGGCATGTATAGCACTAACAGATCACATAAATACAAAAATGAACTGAGTCCTATATGTAAACAAAATGGTGAAATATTCAAAGAAAAATGGGAGCACATAAGTTATTCCTGGTGGTCTCAATTAATAAGTAAGAAAAGCAGGATAATGAAGGTCTGTGGGGAAAAAAAAAAGCCTAAAGGTAATACAAAATTGATATATAAAAACAATTGTATTTCTATGCATTTGCAATGTTCAATCCAAAAATAAAACAATTTCATTTACAACAGCATCAAAAAGAATAAAGTAACTCAGGAATAAATTTAACAAAAGACATGCAAAACTTACATTCAAAACTACAACATAACTGTGGAAGAAATTAAGACCTAACTAAACTGAAATTCATGAACCAGAGGCAATAATGTTAAGATGGCAATACATCTCAAGTTGATCTACAGAGTCAACGCACACCACATAAAAATTCCAGCTGGCTCTGAAGCATCTGGCTGGCTCAGTCAGAAGAGCATGCAACTCTTGATCCTGGGGTTGTGGTTCGGAGTTTGAGTCCCATGTTAGGTGTAGAGATTATTAAAATAAATAAATAAATAAACTTGAAAAAAAAAATCCCAGCTGGCTTCTCTACAAGCTGATCCTAAATTCACATGGAACTGCGAAGAAAGAAAACAATCTTGAAAAAAGAACATGTTGGAAGCTCATACTTTCCAATTCCAGAACTTAACTACAAAGCTACAATAATCAAGGCAGTGTGGTACTGGTACTGGTACGATGACAGACATACAGATCAATGGAACAGAACTGACAGTCTAGCAATTAATAGTCAATTCATTTTCAACAAAGGTGCTAAGAAAATTCAGTGGGGCAAGAACAGTCTTTCAATTAAGTAGTTCTGTGACAGGGGATATCCACATGCAAAAAAATGAACTTGGACCCCTATCTCACACCCTATACACCAATTAACTCAAAATGGATCAAAGATCTAAATGTAAGTACTAAAATTTTAAAATTTTAGAAGAAAACATAAAAACAAAACCCAAAAAAAAACAAAATATACAACATAAAAAACAAAAAAATAACCTCATGACCTTGGATTAGGTAATGGTTTCTTAACTAGGGCAACAAAAAAGATAAACTGTACATCATCAAAATTAAAACTTTGTACTTCAAATGAAAGACAACATCAAAAGAGTAACAAGACAACCCTCAGAACGGGAGAAAATTTTGCAAATCACATGTCTGATAAGGGACTTGTAACTAGAATATAAAAAGAAATCCTATGACTCAAGAATAAACATTTTAGGGGGGGTGGGGTTATGGACACTGGGGAGGGAATGTGCTACAGTGAGTGCTGTGAAGTGTGTAAACCTGGCGATTCACAGACCTGTACCCCTGGGGATAAAAATATATGTTTATAAAAATAAAAATTAAAAATCAAAAAAATAATAAACATTTTAAGGGGCACCTGGGTGGCTCAGTCAGCTGAGCATCAAACTCTCGGTTTAGGCTCAGGTCATGATCTCAGGGTCATGAGACAGACCCCACTCATATAGGGCTCCACATTCAGTGGGGAATCTGCTTGAGATTCTTTCCCTCTGCCCCTCTCCTTTTTCCTGTTCACACACATACACACTCTCTTTCAAATAAATAAATCTTTTTTAAAAAAACAAGAATAAAATAACATTTCTCAATGGGCAAAGAATACAAATAGATATTTCCTCAAAGAAGACATACAAATGACCAATAAGCACATGAGAAAGTGCTCACCATCACCAGTCATCATGGAAGTGCAAATCAAAAGGACAGTGAGATAACCACTTCTTTATTATTCAAATAAATAAACCGTTTATTAATGTTTATTTACAACCATTTATAAACGCTTATTAACCGTTTATTTCCTGTTTCCTGATGCTTTGACATCTGGGTCCCTTGCTAACCCCTGGAGATAAAGTATCCCCAGCCCTGGGGCTGGCTAATTCCTAGAGATAGCAAAAAACTCATCTGCTAGCATACCTTACAGAAGTAAACCAATCTCAAGCCCATATTCCCAACCACTTCCTTTATGGGGTTCTCACCCTCAGGGCCATCATCCACATTGCCTAATCACCTACACCAGAGAGGACAAAACCAGAGACGGTTCCTACGCTCCAGAGCCTGTCGCAACTGTTCAAACCGGCCAATCCTAAACGTGTTTGCTCTGCCTCACCCATTCCTCTCCACAGAAACCACAGAAAAGGCTCTTGTCCATGTTTCCCCTGTGCTCGGTCTCCTGACTCTGGTGTGTCTCAGTGTGGCCCTGGGTGGCAAGCCATGTCTCCTATTTCTAGAGATCTGTGAGTATAATAAACTTCTTCCTTCATGACATTGCCATGACTCAGTATCTTATATACCTGGTTAAAACAAATCCCAGGTACCCTTAAGACAACTTCACACACACCAGGATGGCTATAATCAAAATGACAGATACTAACAAGTGTCAGAGACAATGCGGATAAATTATAATCCTCATACATTACTGGTGGGAACATAAAATGGTACAGCCACTTTGGAAAAAAGTTCAGCAGTTTCTCAAATGGTTAAAAATCTCTGCCCACATATTCAACATACTTACACCTAAAACCCACCATACCATCACCCGCCCTGCTATTCAATTAAGCCTCATACTCTACCGTATACAGAGAAAGTATCTATAAAGAAAAAGTTAGACATTCAAGTGCTTGCCATACATAAATAACAACACTGAAGAAAAAAACATAATCAGCTATAAATTCATTATTCTGAGCAAACAGACATCCTAAATCAAATATACTGCTGGTGGTTAAATTTCTAACGTAGGTAAAATGTTGAGAAATAATCACTAAATTATATCAACAAACAATTACATTTCCATATACAATCATTTACCATTATAATAAAAATAAATAACTCCATACCTTTTTCTCCTTAGACTTCTGTGTAGTATGAGAAGGGACATTCTCATTTTGGTGAACGAACTCTTGCGCTACAACTGTTTTTACAGGGTCTCCTTCAAGGACACAGTTTAGAAACTGAACTGTGTGTTCTAATGAATAACTGTAGAGAGTTACAAACATAATGTTAATTTAAAAAGCAAAAATTATGAAAACAGTAACACTAGCAAACCTTCAAACATTTTAGAAGAATACGAAAAATTGGTTTACTTCTGAGTTTTAAACATGGACACTATATGCTCATTACGTATCTCAGAGACTCAAGAATGATCAGAAGGAAACTATTAAATAATAAGCTCTCAAAAACTAATTTTTGTAAATGAAGACCAAAAGGTAACATACTGATAATTAATTTTTCTGATTTTTTTTTTCCAGGTAGATCATCCACAACAAATCTTACTTTCATTTTATCACCTATATTTCTCAGGCCCCTTGTTGGGTTCACATGGTTTCAGTTTCCTCCAAACATCAAACACAGACAATATATCTTCAAATTGACATTTTTATTGCGTGAAATTTCACTTTTTACTTAAACCATAAGGTTCTAATCAAAGAAATTCTAAGTAGGGACACAGAAAGGAAAATATACTATCTTACCTCTCACCCCTAATTATTTAGGCACATTTCCATGGAGATTCTATATTTTATGTAATACCAAATTTTACAAATTGACATAGACTTGAAATACTTGTGTTCCAATCTCTAAAGAAACTCACTCCAAAGCAAATGATTCTATACTGCTATTATTTCAGGCTATTTATGCTTCTGATCGCTCCCAGTGACTACATAATGAAGAGCTGACCATAAAGGAGTATTTGTGAAATGTGCTAAACAGTGATCCAAAGTACTGTGATATTTTGCTATTCTTCTTGATGGAAAACCATTTTGGACTACCGTTTAGCCCTCTGATATTGCGGCCTCAGATATGCTCCCCAAGGAAAGGTTCCTAGGGGCTGCAAGCTACCAGCAATTACCACCCTAAAGAGCCCTTAAAATCACATGCTTGCTTACTCATGGGACCAGAAGGCAATATCCACCAGTGGTGGTGTTAGAGTAGGATGGCCCTGGAAGATTACAGCACAGGGATACATGTAATCAGTAACTGAACCCACCTACCCTTCTGAAGGGTAAATGTGAAGCTACTGCTAACTGAAAAAATTATCCAGCTGCCGGCAAACAAATGGAAGCAACTGATCACCTACCCTAAAGGGCCTGACTGACCCTCATGACTCTGGGCCATCACCAGAAAGGACTCACTCAGCCCCCCTTCCTTGCCCAGGGAACCAAAACTCTGGGTTGTTTCACATTAGGCCATCTTTTATCAGCCCATAAAAGAGAGTTGCCATATGTCAGTGCACACTCTCCTAATCCCCATAACCTTGGGAGATTTTAACACATAACTCTTAAGAAAACAGCCAGTTAGGGAGCAAAAATAAATAGGGAAGTTGTTTATTAGAATAATACCATTAAAAACCTGATGTAAGTGAATGTTTAGAACTCTACATACTTAAAAGAGAATATTCTTTTTCAAAAGCACCTTTCATGTAATATCTGTAAAAACTGATCATGCATAAACCACAAAGAAAATCTTAAATTCTAAAAAGAACTCTTCAGGCCACATTCTTGTACCTCAATACAACAAAACAAAATAAATAATAATCCTCACTCTACCTACCACTAGAGACATCAAACCATTTAGAAAATTAAACCCTCTTAAAAAAAAAAATTAAAAATTTTTTGGGAAATGAGAAAATCAACTTGAATTAGAGATTATTTTAAAAATAATGAAAATGAGGGATGCCTGGATGGTTCAGTCAGTTAAATGTCTGTGTTCACTTCAGATCATGATCCCAGGGTCCTGGGATCAAGTCTCATACCGGGCTCCTAGCTCAGCAGAGAGTCTGCTTCTCCCTCTGCCTGCTGCTCCCTCTGCCTGTGCTCTCTCTCTCTCTCTCTGACAAATAAATAAATTTTTTTAATGGAAAAAATAAGGAAAATGAAAATATTATATATAAAAATCAAAATATTATATATATATCAAAAACACTATACAAAGAAAAATTCATATCCTTAAATGTATTTTTTATTAAAGACTGAAAGGAAAAAACTAACCAGAGTGGAAAATATATCAACAAATTTTAAGAAAAAGGAACTATCAAAAACAGAAAGGAATCACCAAAATTAAAAACAAAAATAAATGATGTGAAAACACAGATCAATAAACCAAGAGCTTGTTCTTTAAAAAGGCCAATCTGATAAAGAGCAAAAACAACACAGAGAAAAAAAACATCAGGAAAGGAAAAAGGGATACAACCAAATACAAAATGTTTTCAATTATCAAAGAATATTTATATAACATAACAATAATAAACTCAAAAATTAAGGTAAAACGGATTTTCTAGCAGACAAACTACCAGAAAAGATTCATGAAAAAAGCAATCTGAATAAAGCAATACCCTTAAAAAGATACTAAAGATTCTAAAGACCTTCTCTCTGAAAAGGCACAACTCCAGAACTTTCAAGGTACCAACTTTAAATTTTCTAGAGCATAGAGAAAAATGGCAGTCTTTCCAGATTATTTTATTAAGCCTAAAGCCAAATAAGACCCTGAAACCAAAATCTGACAAGGACAGCACAAGAACAGAAAATCACAGACCAATCTCATTTAATTACTGTTGTGCAATCTTGAAATCAATTCCTACACTGCATTTAGAGGGAAAAAAAATCAGGGGTGCCTGGCTGGCACAGTGTGTAGAGCTTGTGACCCTTTTTTTTTTTTTTAAGATTTTATCTATTTATTTGACAGAGAGATAGAGAACACAAGCAGGCAGAGCAGCAGGCAGAGGGAGAGGGAGAAGTACGGTCCCTGATGAACAGGGAACCTGATGCAGGGTCTGGGATCATGACCTGAGCTGAATGCAGACGCTTGACCTACTGAGCCACCCAGATGCACCAAGGGCATATGACTCTTATCTTGGGGTCATGAGTTTGAGGCCCACATTGAGTATAAATATTACTTGAATAAACTTAGAAAAAAAGAAAAAGAAAAAAATCAAAAACAAAAAAATCTGAAGGTAAAATAGGTTTTATTCTAGAAACTCACTATTATGATTGAAATACACTAAAACTAAAGAAAAAAATTTATATTAGATTCTCAAACGATTATAAAAAGGCATGTATTCAAAAAACCTCTTGGGGCCTGTGGGTGGCTCAGTAGGTTAACCATCTGCCTTCAGCTCAGGTCACAATCCCAGGGTCCTAGGATTAAGCCCCGCATCAGGCTCCCTGCTCAGTGAGGAAGTCTGCTTCCTTCTCTCCATCTGCCTCTCCCCCTGCTCATGCTCTCTCTCACTCTCTAATAAATAAATAAAATCTTTAAAAAAAAAAAAAAAAACCTCTTGCTAAAATACAAATTTAATACTAAGATTTAAATACATATTATTCAAACCAGAAGTATCCCTAACATGCCAAACATCCAATACACTGCAATACTATGATAATTAAAACAACATAGTGGAAACCCAGGACCAAAGAGCTCAACAGAATTGGAAAGTCTTTAAAAGAAAACGTATATTTTCGAATATAGCAAATAGTAGTGTTTATATTTTATATCAGTGGGTAAAGATGATCTATTCATCTCAATTAAGTTAAATCTCTATCTCATACCATACACATAAAATTTAGAAAATTTAAAACTCCTTGGGTAAATGGGAAATGCTAGATATGTTAAAACTTTTTAGCTATTAAAAATACTGAAGAGAGGTGCCTGCGTGTCTAATTGGTTAAGCGTCTGCCTCCAACTGAGGTCATGATCCCAGGGTCCTGGGATAGAGTCCCAAACTGGGCTCCCTCCTCATCAGTGGGTCTGCTTCTCCCTCTCCCTATGCCCACCCTCACTGGTGCTGTCTCCCCCTCTCTATCTGTATCAAATAAATAAATAATCAAAAAATAAAATTAAAAAAATAAAAGCACTTAAGGAATATTTTTATAATACTGTGGTAGGACAGATGTCCTAAAATGACATGAAACCAAAAAGGAAGTGATTTTCTGATAAAACATAGGAATTAAAATATGTATAGATGCAAAGAGACTATCCTAGGTTAAACGATTAAGTATCAGGGTAGAAAAATAATTATAATCTACAGAAATAAAAATAACTACACATAACATATAGTGAGTTCTCACAAACGTCAAAAGAAATACAAAGAACCAAACAGAAAACCAGCCAAAATTAATGACGAGAAAAATAAATTAATGAAAAAGGCTCAACCTTCCTAGTAATCAAGAAAATTAAAATTTAGGGCGCCTAAGTGGCTCAGTGGATTAAGTATCTGCCTTCAGCTCAGGTCACGATCCCAGGGTCCGGGGATCAAGTCCCACACTGGGCTCTCTGCTCAGCAGGGAGTTGCTTCCCCCTCTGCCCTTCTCCCTGCTTGTGCTCACTCTCTCTCTCTCTCTCTCAAAAATTAATTAATTAATTTTTTAAAAAGAAAATTTAAATTTAAACAACAATGAACTATTTTATCCACTAGAATGGCGAAAAATTTAAAGATTCTTAATATCCAGGATGGGTTACACTATCAGTACAGAAAGCCTCTATTAAAAAAAAAAAAATTGACATTAGCTCTAAAACTTTTCAAAGCGTACATTATAAACCAGCAATTTCACTTTAAACTAGCATACAATAGCATTCATCCATGTGTGCAAAAACGTATGCCCAAGGAGGCTTCCTAGAACTGGTTACCAATTTTTCTTGCAGTTAAAAAGGCCATAAAGAGGAGCACGTTCAAATTATAGTACTTCTGGGGGGAAAACATCCACCTAAGAATGACAACTGGGAATGTATTTTACATGTCTTTTTTGTCTTTGTAAAAAAGAAAAGTTGGAAAGACTGAAAGAATACATTTTATATCTGGATTTTTTATAAAGATGGCCATTAGAATGGAAAGTAAATAGATAAATCTTTAAAAAAAAAACTTTAAGATTACTATGGAATACTCTATGGACTTAAAGCAAATTACTAAGTATGGACTAGAAAAATAAATACCAACAAAACTACAAAACAGTATATAAAGCAACCTATTTTTGGTGAAATATATATATTTTACATAGACAAAAAAGCAAACAATACACATGTAAGCACATACACATCCGTGGACCATGAACCACCTGTCAAAACCTGCTCACTTTCTATATTATGTACATTGCACTTAAGTAGTTTATAATATGCCTATTATGATTTGTTATCAGAAAAATTAAAATGATATGCTTTCAATTACATCATAATAGAACCTACAGATAATCCTATCACTCACTTGTGGTCCTTGAAAATGTCCACCAGAAAATTTTGGTTAATGGCTGGAAAGATCTTAAAGAGCTGCTTCTCCTTTAGTTTAGTGGCACAATCTTTTTCAAACAGAAGTGCCTCCCTTTTCTAAAACAAACAAACGAGAAAGACAAAAGTCATCCTTCAGACGGAATTTATAAAACTAATTATGCTGATCCAAAAGCATGGTTATTTTGTTGCAAAAAGATTAGTCATTTAAAAGCAATCACAGACTTTCTTCACTGATTAAAGACTGAAATTAGTAATGTAAGTATTCTTGCATTATTTATTTATATCCCATTTTTTGCAAAGTATTTGAAGTTGTTCATTTATATACATACACAATCACACATATACAAATGTGTGCAAGTGTATATAAATATATATATACTCTCACATATACACACTCAGCACAGTCATATTATATTAAAAAAGATGAAGATACATATTCATATACATATTCATATACATACACACACACACACATATATAAACAGGATATAAATAAATGAAGAAGTCAGAGTACAGAAAAAAAAGCAAGAATACAGGATAAAGCTAGCAAGTAAAATTAGTATATAAATGCATGCCATAAAATCCTGTACATTGCTAAATGTGGGCCACAAATTCAGTTCTGAGCTCCTCAGTGGCCAAAGCAAAGGGGGAAACAAAGATTCTCAGTGTCCATAAAATAAAAACAAACCAGTTGCTCAGGAGAAGTACAGCTTTTTCTGGTACTGAGACCTGAGAGAAATTTCTCCCATGGGTCCTCATAAAAGGGACACTGTGTGATGCTGTGAACAACGTCCTCAAAAACATATTCTCCTCAATGGGCAGAAACTACAACGTACAAATAAGTTGCAAATTCAGGTTGAGAGAAAATCTTAAAATTCACAATTTAAAAAATTTTCACAAACATATTTACTCCAAAATAACTGTATGAGAACTGCTGCTGATTGTTATTTTTTTCACAAGTCGTAAATTGGATCTGTTTAAATTGCCAAACTTACCTAAAGAACTTACCTAAATAAAACATGCTTTTTAAATTCTAATCTAGGATTATGGTAAACACTCTTAAAGTTGATTTCTAACTCTAAAACAATTTGTTGACACTCTGATGTAAGTAGTAATATTTTTGCTTGCTATGAAGCTGCTAATGTTTGAAAAATAACTTCTTATAAAATTTCAAATGTGACTCAAAAATATGAAAATTACAATAATCTAGGACAACCCTATAACAGTTATTGCTTTTGAAGCCTAACGTATTTAGGTCATTTATAACACCAAACAACAATAAAAGAGGATCCACAATAGGTGACAATCTGACCAGAAAGAGAGACTAGTAGAGTTGAACACATCACACATCACAAGAGTAATGGAAACAAGCCACCTCAAGAATTAAAAATATCTCGTTTTATTTAAGATATACATTATAATCTGAACTTAATAAAAAATTCAGTTATCAGATTTACTGGCACTCTACCAGGTCATAGAGTTTCTAAACTACAAATTCTAAGGTCTCATGACTGAAACTCATGACCTTAATCATCTTATTATTATTCTACTCATATATCATGCCTAATGTTTTATTTTATATTCTTTGCTTAAAAAAATACAAAGCGTATTTCTCCTTTGGAGACAAAGAGTGAAAAGAAAGCACCAAGAAATTCTTTTACTGAGGTTCTACCTACAGAGAAGTCCTTGGGACAAAATAAGTACAGCTTCTATCACCCAACCCACAGAAAGATAAGCAAAAATCACTGATAGAAAAAAAAATGCATTAAGTTGGGAAGTCAAAGATACTCATCTGTTCGCTATTATACTGAGAGATTAAAGGGCAGATTAGAACCACAAAGATAAGTTTCAGTAGTAAAAACCGGCATTTCAACAAAAGGTGTCACACTATTTGGGCCTAAGTTCTAAAATTTCCTATTTCTTTAAGTAAATGCATTTCTCCAATTTATTACACATATAAATGAAGAGGATAGGTGAAACACCACATTATAAGACCCTATCAAAGAGATTGTTCCTTAGGTTATGTAAACATGCAAAAATGGCAGCATATTTCCAACTGATTAACAAGATAACTGGGGAAAATAAATACGAAGGTGGAGGAATCCCACCATTCTTCTAATGTCCCAATTCTATGTATTTCAGCCAAATGTAAAGATGCTCCTTTGAGTAGTCAAATGAGTAAGAAAGTAAAATGTTTAAGATCACCATCTAAAAATTACTTCTTTTCTTTGAGAATTGGACTAAATAACTTCTAAGGTCTTTCCCTTTTTGGTTTCTGAAATTCTCTAATACTAATTTTCAGAATTTAAAAAAAGGCTAAGAAGAAATAGAAAAGAAACCAAATTCACTTATGGCTTCATAAAACTTGATATGGTGAATAAAGAACAAAAATAAAGTTTCTATTTGAACTTGTTTGATTAAAAAGTTAGAAAAAGAAGAGTACTTAAGTTTTTTTAAGTTTCTAGATTTTTCTCTAAAAAACTTTGTTTTAAGGCACCTGTATGGCTCAGTTGGTTAAGCATCTGACTCCTGATCTCAGCTCAGGTCTTGATCTCAGGGCCATGAGTTCAAGCCCCCGTCCCACCCCCCAGGTTCCACGCTGTGCATGGAACCTACCTAAAAAAATATATATATTGTTTTGAGGTTGGAAACATCATTAATAGCAAGACAGAAGACATTTCTTTTTACTAATTTATGAATAAAATTATCTTTAAATGAAAGATTTCTCTCATGTTTTTCAATTAAAAAATTATTTTAAAAAATTAAAAAATTATAGAAATAAATGCTAAAAGTCAAAAAATATATATGCAGCTCAATCACCTGCAAAATTAAATCTAAAAAAATTAACACAGACTGACTTATTGTTATAGAATATCAACTAGTCTCCCAGAAGCAAAAAATTTCAGCTTCAAATTTCAAAACCGTTTCAATTTTAACATTAACTTCAGTCAGGTTAAATACAGATTCCAGACTAGGAAATACAGAATCAAATGAAAATCACAAAGTAAACATATCATCAACCTAGAATCAAGAGATAAAAGAGATAAGAGATAACTCATACCAAATCGTGTTTTTCCTGTAAGGCAATCTCTTCTGACATTATTTCTCTGAGTGACACTTTTTTAGTTTGAGTGTTCCAATGATCCAGTAAGGGTAGCATTTCAGGTGCTGCTAACGTCTTCAGTAATTTTTTGCCCGTTCTCTGAGATGATTTTTGTTCAGGATTATCAAGACCAATATGCCCAACCAGGGAAGGATCTACAAAAGCAGTATAAATAGAATCAGACTCTCAACAATAAACACACAATGCACTACTCATTCTGTTACAACTACCTCGGAAAGACCAAAGAAACATGATTTTTTTTAAATTTCTAGCTTATAAATATAACTCTGAGGTTTCAAAATGTATAGGTGTAAATGTAGGAATATTTCAAATGAGCAAGGATCTGGGTATCACTGTAAATCAACGCAATGGTCCCCACTCCTTTCTGCACCGCACGAGCACAGACAAACCGACGCACACACGCTGGTGAACAAAGGCAGCTGTGGCCAGGTGGAAGCCACCAGCCGAGCAGCTCTGCACAGCTCTGCGCAGCTCTGCTCAGCCACTCCAAACACTGAAAGGACCAGTATTTTGGCAAACCCATAAACCCATTAAGGCACACAACACATACTGAACAAATGATATTCAACATAAGGAAGAAACTGAACATTCTAAGTTCACAGGAACAAGCTTTAAGTGTATACTATCTCAGCATCTCTAGGGGATATCAGCACATTCTGATACACTCCTGTGCTTTTCCAGAGAGTGAAGACTGGAGATACTGCCATCCACATAACTCTGATACCCTTTCGGTACTTGGTACCTCTAGCTCTCAAACAGCTCTAGTTCTCGAGATGCAATTACACCCAAAGAACCTTCAACCAGAATCCCGGTGTGGCATGGGGGGATCTGAAGGCAACGTGCACAACAGGAGACCTCTGTTAACAGCTCTGCCACCCTGCGCTAATCACTGAGGACAATGCTACCTAAAAAGTCTTCTAGAATCAAATATTTCAATTTGGCAGATGTTCCAAAAGGAAGCTGACTTTTGTGCTCTAATAAAATTAACATCAATACCCATTTTGAGTAACCAAGTAACAGCTGAATAATGCTCTCAATAAGACACATGAACATTCTATCGCTCTCAAACCAGAACAGTTTTCTTTCATTCAGAGCAAAATCTTAAACAGGAAACACCTTGACCATATGTACTACCAGATACATAACCTA
This sequence comes from Mustela erminea, assembly GCF_009829155.1. Classification (NCBI taxonomy): domain Eukaryota; kingdom Metazoa; phylum Chordata; class Mammalia; order Carnivora; family Mustelidae; genus Mustela; species Mustela erminea. The sequence goes on along the minus strand of NC_045615.1, from coordinate 130,818,870 downwards.
AGGCGTTCCACTGTACTCATGAAAGCTAATTATAGGCACTTTTTAGTTCTTCTAGCTTTATTTTACATCAATATTAAATGATAAATGTTTTAAAAGAACTTTTATTTGCAAATCGAAATGATTGGGTAACATATTTTGTGGAAGTACATTTAATAATGAGGTAAAATTCATACACATATACTAAGTTTTGACATCATGACAAGAACATCAGAAGTAAAAAAAAAATATGAGCTTTACCTCTCATCAACTTGCCACAGGATACCTCTTCTTGTCTTTGTCGCTCCTAAACACAAATGCAGGATGGGGGATTTACAAAGGGAGGGTGCATTAGAAAATAAGATTATATTATTTTTCTCTAGAAATCACTTCTCCTTGTAAAACTATTAATCATCCTTGCTAAATCTAAGTGAAACAATAAAATAAGCAAGATTATGAAATTGACCCTATCAATATATTTTTTTCCACTTATAGAGCTCTGAGGCTGTTTATTCTTTAGACTGTTTTTGAAATTTAATCAACTAGCACTGCAAGTCTTTAGAGAATAAAAAACTATGATTTTTGTCTTAAAAAAAAAAAAAAGCCAACAATCACATTGAGCTCCACCATTAGTTCCATAATCTGGCCAGTCTGGAAATATTCTAAAATATTGGGAAGACAAAAAAATATCACTAATCTCTTTACTGGAAAAAGTTCATTCTCTCTCAAAGTCAAAATTCAATAGAATTCTTTCATACAACAGATTTTATTAAGAGCAAAGGTGAAGACAAAAGGAGCTCTTCATAAAAAAAAAAAAAAAAAAAGCCTACCAACCATTACAGATTCTTTCCATTTCTCATGAATCACTTTAGCCAGATTCAGATCTATATGAACCACACAATCCTCAACTGTTAGAGACCCTTGTGAGGGGGAGAAAAGAAAAGAAAACATAATCATTACTCATATGTTTTCAGAATAACATATTCAATCACCTTATGTACCATTAAAGTTAATTTATATTAATTACTAACCTATATTCCTAGTTCTAAATCTCTTGAAATATATTTGTGTATGTACTATGTCACTGTTTTCACACTTCCTGGCAGGTGCAATTATAAAATACTTCATATATTTAAGTTATTCATGTCCATTAGTTTAAATGTATATATTCATTTCCACTACTCAAGACTTTTCAAGAAGTGTGTTCTAAGAAATTAATCTTGCCTTAAGTATCTCTAGAGTAGCACCAGAGATTCAAAAAGGTTCATCTGTGCAAATAAGTATGAGGTAAATACCACAGAAAATATATGAATGGGATGAACACAAACTCCATATAAATACTATTTCTTTAAATTACAGTTTTTAAAAATCCCCTACAAACAGATGTATCAAAAATAAGGTAGGCAACACAAATTACTTTTATATTTCGATTAACATACAATTTTAAAATTAAGACAGAACCCTGAATCTGTATTCTAGTCACACAAAGACACACATACACGTAACGTACTTTTTTCTTTACCTGAATCAATACCAACAGGGCCAAATAACTCATTGAGCTGAAAAGCCAACTCAGGCGGTAATGCCAATTCCAGACAGTCTATGGTCAGAGATTTGGGCATCACTGGCATGGGATTCAACGTCTCAGATTTATCTTCTTCACTAACTCCAGCTGACAAAGTACTCTCAGCCATTAGAATTTTTTCCATTTCCTGTTCATCTTCATTCACAAATTCTTCGGTGTTTGGAAATCTCACACAATCCTTTGGGAAGTTTTCATTTTTCTTTATTTCAAGAGAGTCAATAAAATCAACTTCTTCATTTAATTCAAGATTTGAAGTGCTCGGTACAGAGTTTAAAATATCAGACAAATTCAAAGAAGAATGTATACTGTCTCCGGTCTCTGTGACTTCTAGGTGCTTCTCCATTTCACTCACATCTTGAGCACCAGGAGCTTTGAGAGTACCTGGGAAAGACTGCTTCATGTTATATAGACCCGGAAGTTCTGCCTGGCTACTGGGAAGTACTTCATTAGTATTCTTTACATCTAGAGTGGCATTCGGAAATAAACCTGTTATTAATCCAGGTTTTTCAGTAGTGATAGCTCTTATTTCTGCCTGCTCTGAATTTCCCTCTTCGGAATCACAGGAGGACTGTATGTTAGTGTTACTGTCAGCAGTGCCATGGCTAAATTCTGGCACAGAAGAATTAGAATCTTCTGAAGTTCCTCTTTGGCTAATAATTTCCTTCAAATTTAATCCCAGAGAAAATGGCCCAATTTGTGCTTCATCATATGATTTTTGGATATTCTCAAATTCAGTATCTTCGCATAGTTTAGTTTCAGAATCCAACAAAAGGCTTGTGGCCCAAATAATATCTTTGTTACACCTCTCATATAAGTCTTTCAGGGCTTCTAATGAAAAGGATCCAAAGAGTTTACAAAGAATGTTAAGATTTTCAGATTCATCAGCACTAGTAAGCTCACTTTCTTCGACATACGTGCTTTTGTCATACATGACCCTGTATGGAATTGTTTCTTGAACATCTAATTTTGTGTTGCTATTGAAAGCTTTTGGTTTAAACCCATCTAATCGTCCTGTTAACACTCTCACAGAATCCGAAACACTAATTTTATTCTTTTCTATTTTCCATAAGAGAGCAAAATCCCGTGGTTCAGTCTGGGTACACATCCCTTCTTTTATTCCAGGAACTCTTTTAGGTTTTCCTTCTGGAAATTCAGCTAAAGTTTGTGGTCCTACTACTCCAGGAATAGTTGGCTCACTATTGGTAAAAGTAAGAGACAGTGTATGCTGTCTGTGACTGTTTTTACTTGGACAAGTCTTGCTCTCACAGGTCATTTCATTGGGCAGCGTTTCAGAATTTCCTAGAGTGGAACTGCCCAGGGTTTTTAGCTCTTCAGGGCTTGTGCCCCAACAACAGGTCTCATGGGCTGTGCAGAAGGGTGTCTCATTCATACCATCATTAGTTCCAAATTCTAGGTTGGGTTCCTTTAAATTATTCTTTGGCATTCTTGATCTGTGCTCTCTCTGAGCTAAGGAATCAGATGAAGGCCAGTCACCCACCATGGTGAATGACTGTTTTTCAGTATTTTTATATGTATCATATTGACAGTTATTGAAAGATTCTGAAGCATCATCATACTGTGACTTCCTGTCATCCTCTGTACTTTCGTGTGGAGATTCTCGTTGCTGGATATGATCCATATTCACAGATAGGGTACTCTCCAATCCTCTGCGTGACTGAGGGCGATTATATTTTTTGTCACTTTGTATAGATGAAGCTTTTTCAGTTTTTCGGTTTCTTTTTGTCCTCTGACCAATAGTCTTATCAACTGGCCAGTCACCAACAAAATTTGACAGTTCAGGTCTTGGGAACTTTTCCAAAGTTGACTTGCTTTTTTGTTTTCCGAAGGCTTTTTTCCTTACTGTGGCTCTTTCTTCCAGTGTTTCACCAGGTGAAGATCTTTCATTATGAAAAGGTGTAGTATTTGAAAGATCATAGTCTTCTTGGTTATTTTCACCATAGCAAATACTTGACAACACTCTCTCTACAACACCAACTGCATCTACTTTACTGCACTCTTTTTCAGAAGTCAGTTCAACCTGTTCTTTTTTACTTTTTTCTGTTGCTTGTTTGCTTTCAGAATCAGAAATATCCATGTCCGAAACTTCCTGAATGAAAGCACTCTGAATGTTAGGATTCATAGTATTTATTTCTTTTCTTCCTTTTTTTAAATCTGCATTAGAGAGAGCTGTAACATTCTCGGGTAATACAGTTTCTTTGGTCACTTCAAGTTTCTTCTCTTCAGTCAATTCTAGATGCTTCAAAGATGAGGATAAAACATTTTCTTCTTTTTCAGAGGTAACATCTTCATTGTCTTTTGGGCTGCAAGATTTTTTTTAAGTATTATAAGGAAGTCTCTTAATGTTGCCGTTAACATTATGATTTAAATCAAAGAAGCATTCAACTGAAAGATAAGGCACTTAACATTCATTTTAAAACTTCTATAAATAAACTACATTAAAATTATAAAAGCTCATCTTGATCCTTCCCTGTACATTATGAATACATCCCTTTATTGTAACCCTAACACCTAACATAATACTTGGCATATAGGAAGCACTCAAACTTTTTTGAATTAAATAGTAAACATGAGATTTTCAGTTAAGGTGTTCATATGCATTAAATATTAAAGTTTTGATTCTAGGGGCACCTGGGTGGGTTAAGCCTCTGCCTTTGGCTCGGGTCATGATCTCAGGGTCCTGGGATCGAGCCCTGTATCGGGCTCTCTGCTCAGCTGGGAGCCTGCTTCCTCCTCTCTACCTACTTGTGATCTCTGTCTGTCAAATAAATAAACGAAAATATTTTAAAGTTACGATTCTAAATTTGTTCCCAGAAGAGGACACCACCTCCCTGGCTTTTATCAGAACTATTTTAGCTTAATGTATGTGAAAAGAAGCCTGCCTCTATAACACCTGTCATTTGCTAGAGGGTAATGCTTAAGCTTCATTTACAAAGGTACAAAGAGTCAACAGGATTTGCACAACTAAAAGAAATGAGAGAAAGGGAAGAGAGCTGTCATTTGAAATGTCACCTGTTAATTTTTTTTAAAACCATCCTCAATGTTAATTTCAGACTTAGAGAGCTTTTGCCTAATTATTACACTTTCAACTTCAGTGTTTTTTCCTTAGTCAATATATCAATTCATCTTCCCCTCTTTCTTTATTCTGGAGTTCTCAAAGTCCCAACTCTCCCATGAAGCTTTCCTAAATGAAATCACATCTAACACTGAGTCTTCTATATGCCAGATGCTATTCTAAGTCTTCTTAAAGTATTCATAATCCTTATATGATTCGCTTGAGCAAAGTGTTATTATTGCCATTTTAGAAATGAAGAGCTGAAGGACAGAGAGATTCTATAATTTGTCAAAGATTACAGAACCTTGGGATTTAAATCCAGGAAACACAGTTCAGGGGGCCCATCCCCTAAACCACTTTGCAACACAACTCCTCAATAAAAGAACATTTATGAATTTTCTCTTCCCAGCTCCTTTCTAATAAAGCCTCACCATTCCTTATGATCAAAAAGTGTGGGCAATTTAGAGCTCTATCTATATTTAAGGTTATTTTTTAACTCACCTATCTATTCAACTGTTGATATGCCTTAAATGTTTAATAGAACCAGTACTATGCTGGACTACAAACTTTCAAAAGGCTGTGACCTGTATTACTTAGACAAAGTATACAATTAATAATTAATTTTTATAATACTAACTTGAAAGAGTATTTTTACAAATACCTAAAGAAATTAAGAAGTGATGCAATTATATACAAAATAACGACAGCCAATCGCAGATACATAGTGGAATCGTGGGCAGTTACATAAAGAAGGCAGGAGTATTCACAGTATAAACACAAAACCCTGAGGACAATGGAAAAACTCCCATGTCACTGCATATATAACTTCACTTCTCTTGCTGACCATACACAACTTGCTAACCATATATATCTTGCTTTTTAAGACTATATCTAAAACCCTACAAATAATAAAAGTCTACTTATATTTTTAAGTTGTTTGGCAGAGATTTCACAAGCTCCAACATTATTCTTTTTGTATTTCAAATTGAATTTGTGTACAGAGGGACTTTAACCTACCTAGTACTTCTGTCCTCACAAGAATAGGCACACAACTCAATACGTTCAATTTTCTCTGGAACTGAAGAACTCATGATTATTGGAACTGAAACAAAACGCTGATAATGTTCCAACATTCTTGATATTTTTTCTTTGCTTATACCATGAATATTACGCCTAAAAATTCCAGGGGAGAAAAGGGTAGAAAGGATATTGGTAATTAAGTTTTTTTCAAAATTGGAACATAAAATGTCAAGAAAATCAGTATTATTAATAATATGTAAAAATATCTAAGCTGGTTTATTATGACACAATATATACTGTTCAATTCTAATTTCATCTTATTCAGGATGTCTGAAATGACTATTTTTTAAATCACTGCATACGAACTTTTCTAAACATCATTTATCAATTTAGAAAAAGCCAGCAGATCCTAATAACTTTCAAAGAAGTTATTCTCAAGCTCTGCAAAAAAACATTTCGTAACAATATGACCATCACTTCAAGACTAATTATTAACTAGGAGGTAAAAAAAATTCCACTATAGTCTTCTACTTATGCCACTACGGCAGGTTAGATGTCCAAAGGGCTCTCCTATTACAATAAAACTGGATCCCAAGTCAATTAAAGCACACATATATTTTAATACATTTTAAGTCCAAACAAAGAAAAAAATTCCTAGTATACCAAGTCTCTGGATGACCAAATATGAAATCTGTCATATTTGTGCTTTCACTCATGGTAGCTTATTTGTGTGTTTTTATGGACTCATGTTTAGTTGAACCTAATATATGAGAATCCTCAGGCCTTAAACTGGGGTGCTTTCCTTCGTGCAATATCTGGATTTGCATCTGCCAGGAGGCCGGATGAATATGCTTTAGTCCCTCAAGGATCCTGTATTAATGAAAACATCTTAGTTGCAACAAATTCCTATCTTGAGTTGGACCCAAGGCTTAGTGTCTATCCCAGAGCTAATATTAGTATTTGCCACCTGGGCAAATCTGGCTTTCATATTTACCTACCTCAATCTTGTCTGGTTTCAGATCACAGAGAAGCAAAGAGATAGAAAATATGAAAGAGAAGTTAAGAGTTATGACATAGAGGACAGAATAAAAAGGTAGTATACATCCAATCCAAGTCCCAGAAAGAGAGTACATGGGACAGAAGCAATTTAAAGAAAAATGGCTGAGGATTTTCCAGAACTGATCAAAGACATCACTGATGTCCCCTGATCTCAGAAGCCCAACCAATCCCAAACAAGACACATATTAAGAAATCCACTAGAAACATGGTACTAAAATTGTCATTCACCAAAGATAAGGAGATGATATTAAAAGCAAGCAGAAATTAAAGGGAAAAAAACGAGTTATCTAAACCAAGTATTGGAATTATAGCTAACTTAACAAGAATAACAGAGGCCAAAAGAGAATGAAATGTTATCTTCAGTAACAGAAACTGTCAATCTAGAATATACACACCCAAAGTATCTTATAAGAATGAAGGCAATAAAAGAATTTTCAGATTAAAAAAAAAGAGTTTGACATGAAGCAGAATTATACTGTAAAGAAAATCCTAAAAGATGAATGTCAGACAGAAGGAAATCCCAGATGAAATATCTATGATGAAAGAAAAATTAAGCACAAACCAATAACTATATGAGTGAAAACACATACTGTCTATACATTCTGGACAATCATAGTATGTAAGTCAGAAGGGAGGTAAATATCAGAGTTAAAATGTTTGAAAGTCCTTATATTTGTGAGAAGGAAGGCTAAGAAAATGGCTTGACTTTAAAGTTTGCATGATCTAAGTTTTAATATAACAACTAAAAGGATAAAAATACTGTATATAATTTCTAAATTAAAAGGAAAAAATAAGAAAATCTGCATTCAGTGAAAAAAATCCAAAATAAGGCATGTTTATAAAAAGGGAGAAAAAATCAAATGTATAATTTTCTGTGATAGGAGAAAAACAATCACAGGAAAGGTGAAATAAAGAGAAAGTACACAGAGTGAGGTAGTAAGAAACAAGACTAATTATATGAATAACCAAAATAACCACAAAAGAATTAAGCTTAAGAATGAAAAGCCAAAGATGGACAGAGAAGATTTTTTAAAACCCAGTAATGGTTATAAGAGATACACCTAAATGTAAAGACACAGAAAAGTCAAAAGTAAAAGTATGGAAAAATTGAAATAACACCCAAATCCTAAAAGGAAGCTGGTATAGTTCTATTAATATTAGACAAATTAGACTTCATAACAAAAATTAATATTAAGGGTAAAAGAAAATCACTTGACAAGAATAAAAGGTTCAATCAGACAGATATAAAAACTTTAAGCTTATAAGCACATCAAAAAATATCCTCAGAATACATAAAGTGAAAATAGGTAGATTTATAAGAAGAAACTTGAACATACTCAATACAATAAAGGGAGATTTCAACACATCCCTCTCACATCAATTTCCTCATTCCTCTCTTATACATTAATCCATCAAGCAAATTTTTTTTAAAAAGTAAAGCTAAAGAAGATATGAGCAACAGAATTGATTTAATAATATAACATACTATAACCAGTATACATTTTTATCAAGCAAACATGAAACATTAATAAAAAAACAGACAATGAAGGGCACCTGGGTGGCTCAGTGGGTTAAGCCTCTGCCTTTGGCTCAGGTCATGATCTCAGGGTCCTGGGATAGAGCCCCACATCAGGCTCTCTGCTCAGCAGGGAGCCTGCTTCCCCCTCTCTCTCTGCCTGCCTCTCTGCCTACTTGTGATCTCTCTCTCTATGTCAAATAAATAAATAAAATCTTTAAAAAAAAAACACAATGAAGTGGGTCATAAAATGCATCATTTAAAATATCAGGGAATTAGTATCACACAAATGCACAATCTTACCCACTACAACTAAGTTGAAAATGATTTCTTAAAAGAGAAATATAAAAACTATCTGCTCACAAACTTAAAAACATAATTTTAAATAACCCAAGGGTTAAGAAGTGAAGTTAATCATAATGCAAATTAGAGGATAAATGATAAAAAGAAAGTATTATATATTAACATTACATATTAAAATTCTAGGAGCATCTAATTTCCTAGGGAAATTTATAGCCTCAAATGCTCATATAAGAAAATAACCTAAACTTTCAGATGAATCCTTATAAAAATAATAAACAAAGCAAAATGGATTTTTTAAAAAGCAAAGAAGGTAGAATAAAAGAGAAGCAGAAATGAACTGAACATAAAACAAACTTATAACAGAAAGATCAAACAAGCAAAGAGATGTTTACTTGAAAAGGCTAATAAAAAAAATCTTGTATCTGGTGAGAATAATCAAGAAAAAAAGAAGGAAGATACATATAAACATATCCAGATTGAAAAGAGGAACTTAAGTATGGATGAAACAGATATAAATGGTAGGAGAATATTATAATTATTTTAATAAAATCTTAATAAATTTGGAAACTTTGGTATAATGGACAAATTCCGACCGAAACTTCTCACAAAGAAAACAGCAGGTCCAGAAGTTTCAAAAGTAAATTCTATCAAACATCCAAACTTACACAAATTCAGAAAAGAGAAAAAGAAGAAATACTTTCCAATTAATTTTATCAACCATGATACCAAAGCCAGGCAAGAAAGGGCAAGGAAGAAAAAAATTATTGATCAACCTTACTCTTTCATACAGATGCAAAAATCCTAAGCAAAATATTAGAAAACCAAATCTAGTAACGTACTAAAAACATGTAAAAAGGAATGAAGTACTGATACATGCTACAATACAGATGAACCTTGAAACATTATGCTAAGTGAAAGATGTCAGACACAAAAGGCCACAAACTGTATGATTCCACTTATATGCAATGTCTAGAATAGGCAATTTCATAGACAGAAAAGCAAATTAGCAGTTGCCAAAGGAAAGGGAGAACTGGGAGTGACCAACAGCAGGTACGGGGTTTCTTTGGAGGTGACGGAAATGTGTGCTAATTAGATAGTGGTGATGGTTGCACGACATTAGGAATATACTAAAACTAGGTTGTCCTTTAGTTAGAAGTGAAATTAGTTAAAATGGCCAAGAAAAAAATAACCCTGACCAAAATCAAGTTAGGGTTCTCTCCAAGGGAATACAGAGCACAAAGCAAACTGTCACTAGGCAGCACAATGATTTGTTCCTCCCAGCCCAAGTCGCTCAGGTATGCCAAACCTCAGGATCTAATTTCAGATATTGATATTATACTACTAATAAGTGATAAAGTACTGACTATATAAGACAACTGGAATGTTTGTTAATTAATTCAATCTTAGGAACAAAAAGATACAAACTTCATAAACTGAAAAAAGGTCTACAGGAAATACAAAATTTGTTATCAAAGCTGCAATCTAATCTGTTTTGTTTCATTCATTATTTATAGGGAGAAAAAAGTCTAGATGGACCTTCTATCACAGCCATAAAATTAAAAACATGTTAAACAGTCTCTAAATTTTACCTTGCAAGTTCCTTTGGTTTGAACTTCCACCATGTATCCGGTTCCCGGAAGAGGACTTTATATTTATGTTTTTGAGACTACATACAAAAAAGACAAATGTATTTAAAAATACTACTTCCATGAAATTAAATGCATTGTTCCCAAATTCACAGCATGTAAAAACTGAAAGAACCTAAAGGTTATGTAATTGTGATGAGTTTGTTAAGCTGGCAAAAGGTACAATCTCTTTGACCCCAGCAATTAATTTCTAGAAAGTTATGCTAATAAATTATGTAAGTGCAAATACACACACATACACACACAAACATGCACATAGACACAAGCTATCCAGTTCACCATTATTTGTGGTAAAAAAAAAAAAAATAAAAGAGGACCGCACAGTGACTATTAATACACAACTGGATGAAGGTACAACCATACAATGAAAATACAGCAATTAAAAAAAAATGCTTTATGTGTTAATGGGAAAAGGTTCCAATACAAACTGTCAAGAAAGTAAGATACAGAATTTTCACTTGGGTAAAAAAGAATTATTCACACATTTTTATATGCTTTCTTCTACAAAGATTCTCAAAAATATTACTAAAAGTATCTACCTCAAGGGAGTAGGAATTTTGGCATTCTTTTTTATAATTTCACTATTTATCTTACATGTATTACTTTTATTAATTTTAAAACTATTGTAAATAATGCTTCATTCTATTTTTCAAAACTCTAACATGGCTATAATCTAAAAGCCATGCCTTACACTTGTACACTAGTACACTTGTACACATTTCCCCTCTGCACCTCAAGGATAACTTGAGTTTAGCAATTCAACCCTCTCTCTGAGGTAGTGTTAATTTCCTCACCACCCTGAACCAGTCTCATCACATTCAGTTATTTCTCCCATGTTACTCTTAATCCCCTTTCCCCTGCCAGCAATCTCCCCATTTTCCTGCTCCTCTTTGCAGGAAATTTCTCAAAATAATTATTACACTTTGTCTCCAATTCCTCTCCCCACATCTCTTAAACCCACTCCAATTGGGCTTGGCTACCCCACTGAAACTGTCCATCAAGACCACAGATTACTTCCACGCTGAAAAATGCTCCGGTTAATTCTCAGTCCCCTCTTGACTTTCAGCAGCGTTTGTCACAGGTCATCACTCCCTCTCCTGATCCTTTCATCCTGCCCCTCTGGAAGGGTGTTCTCACTCTTTTTTGCAAGTCCTTTTTTGCCCAGACCTCTTCCCACTTGGTCCTTCACTTAGTCCTTGGTCCTCTACTCTTGATCTATACTCACTTCTTTGGTAATATTATTCCATTCCCTGGCTTTGAGTATCATCCATATGATAATAACTCTCAGATACTTATCTCTGGCTCAGATTTCACTCCTAAACTCCAAACTCACAGATCCAATTACCTATTCAACAAACTTAATATATTCAAACCTAAACTTTCAAAATCCATTACCACACACCTATCATAAAACTATTTTTTCTGAACCCTTCTCCATCATTCTCACTTCCTGACAACCTCTAATTACACAGGCCAAACACCAACCTTGATGTCACACTGAACTCTTCTCCCTCTTTCACATCCATTTTCAATCCAATACGAAGTTCAGTTGGCTCTACTTTCACAGTATACCCAGAATCTAATCAGTACTGTCACTTTCACTGCCACCATGTTGGTGTAAGCCATATGATCTCTGACTTTAATTATCACTGCAGTCCTCTAATTAATCTCCCGCTTCCACCCTTGCCACCCCACCCTGCCTCTACCCCAACTCTAGTCTCAACACTGGGATACAGCAATCCTATTAATAGTAGATTATGTCCTTACCCTGCTCAAAATCCTGTTATGGTCTGAATGTCTATGTCCCTGCAAGCCCCATTATGTTGAAACCCCACTCCCACCATGTAACTGTGTTTAGAGATAAAGCCTTTATGGAGATAATTAAGGTTAAAATGAGAACATAAGGGTAAGGCTCCAGTGTGACAGAATTAGTAAGCAAATAAGAAGAGACACCAGAGAACTCATTATATACCATCAGAGAACACGGCAAGAAGGCAGCCATCTGCAAACCAGGAAAACAACTCTCACCGAGAAACCAGCCCTGCCAAACCTTCACCTGGGACTCCAAGCCTCCACAACTGTCAGAAAATAAACTTGATGTTTAAGGCACCCAGTCTGTGGTATCTTATGGCAGCCTGAGCAGATTAATACACCTTCCGTGTCACTCAAGGTAGAATCTAAAATTCCACAGTGATCTATGAGCCCTAATATAATCTGCCCTATCTCCCCAACTACCATTACATCTCTGACCTCATCTCCCACTACTGATCCCCTCAAGTTTTATGACAAGATGCAAAGTACTCATTGCTATTTTCCATTATTCTGATAGAAAATCCCCCAAATCAACCTAGGTAACAAGTGACCGAACACCCTGTAATGCATCTACTCACTTCCAACTCCTCATCTCAGTACCAAACCGTATACACTTTATTCAGGGGCTGGCAACAGCCCCAGTCTCTAATTACCTCAAGGAGTGTCCTATAGCTCTTAGATCAAATTAATTTTAAATGAATATATACATACAGAGGGGGAAAAAAAAAGAGACTATGAATTTAAAGACTTTTTCAACTCCCATATCAATAGGCAAATCTTAATAACGTTTTATTACTTGGGAGGATTCTGATTTATGTTAAGCTATATGACAGCTCACAAGGGAAACTATATATATATTTTTTTAAAGTAATAAGCTTTTGCTAGATGCCACTGAGCATACCTGACTGCTTGCTACTTAGCCCCAACTCACTTCCAAACTACTTCTGTAAATGAGAGTCATGTTAGTAATAGACGGTTATCTCCAACCTATTCACTCCCCCACAGCTCTCATTATCTTGCTACCAAAAGGAGCAAAAAGCGATCCTCTTCTCTACAGTAATTGCTATATCTACTTCTTTTTGAAGAAAAAATGAATTTGATCATAGAATGATCATAGAATGACCATAGAATTTGAAATATCATTCTATGATAAGCACCAGTCCTTTATACTTCTAAGCAGAGTTGGGAAGAGCCAAAGAATCAATACTGGAAAAACGGCTTTATAATTTCAATTATTATATAATAAAAAAAGGAAAGAAAGATACTACTATGGAAGCCTGAAGGCTAAATGAAAATCAGTAAGACAGTAATGCAGAGGCTTTTTATTTTCTACATTGGGAAAATGGGTGTTAAAGAACCTCCATATGATAAGAGGAAGCTAAGGAAAACACACAGAGAAGGCAAGTAAGGTTAAGGGAGAAAGCATTCCCCATGATAAATATGTTAGGCTAGAAACTTGCAACTCCTGAGGCCAGAAAGCAAACTGACTTTCACTTGCCCATGTACTAATATTGAGTCTTTCTTCCCTCTACTGCCCCTTCATAAAAGTAAAATCTCATTTGTTCTCAAAAGGCATTAATTTTCTTCAGAAAAATGAAGAGTCACACCCTCAAAACTGTATAAGTGCATAAAGCACAGCAAAGGAGGTAAAGGCTGGATATGCTGAGGACATTAAAGAAGTACAATATTCATTAACTGAAGAAATATAAATTGAGCTTTAACATGCCAGACACACGTGTGCTAATATTGGGGGAATAAACAATACCCATAATCACAAAAGCTTCATTCGTTCACCATTTTAACCCAACAAATATGTATTTATCATACGCCAAGCACAGTGCTAGGCCTTGAAGATTCAATGATAAATAACACAGACCTATCTTCAAGAATATATAGATGGCTTAGAGCCAAATTTAGGCCATCAGCCAGTATTTGTATAGCCTAAGAGCTAAGGACAGTTTTTTGTTATCTTTAAAGGATCATTTAAAAAGAAAAGGAAAAAAAAACCCACAACAGAGACTATAGGTGGCCCACAAAAACCTAAAACATTTACTACCTAGCACTTTATAGACAAAAGCTAGCTAACCCATGGCTTAATGATAAAAGCAGCATGTTAATGGTATCACAGAATTAAGTCAGGGTACCATGAAAACAGAAAGAGTACTCCACTCCACTTTTTAGTAAGTTCCTGAAAAAAGTGACATCAAAGCTGGGCAAAAAAAAAAAAAAAAAAGAATCTGGCAAATTTGAAGAACTGAAAAGCGTTGAATTTATAAAAGTCTGAATTTATCAGAAAAGCAGAATCAAAAGAAATTTGGTTACTAACAAAGGATGGCCAATTTTGTTTCTGCCGAGTAATAGCAATAAGGAAAAATATTTGTGTGTATACACATTAACACACAGACACATATACCCATATAAACATAACATTATAATTTATTATCTATATACACACAAACATAAAATGATAATTTAATACCACTATTTTTTCATAAGACATCAAAAATGAAAATAATCACAGGATTTAAAAACTAAATCTCAGAATCTGAAAACTGATTAATTTTAGCTTTATGCAAATACTACTCCTATTTTTCTCATTTCACTTAAGACCAGAGAAAGTTCAGTTACAGACAGTCCCAAACACTGTTTGCTTAAGATTCGGTTATGTAATCACATCCCCCAACAATTTCAAACTTACTACCATAGACTTATGATAATTTATGGTACAAACCAAAGAAACATATGGCTTCATTTCCCATGCCTGTAGGTTTGTATTGTCTATTATTACAGGAGACACCTTCTTCTCAAACGCTTCTTTCGCTGAAAAACACAAACAGAAGACAACAAATCACTTTTTATAACAGTATTAAGTATTCTCTGGAAATTTTAAAAATCTGATCTTGTTTTCATAATTTAAAAATCATAGATATGTGGTAATTTTACTCACAACTCTACTATTTTTTTTTTTTTTAAGGAGGGGGAAGGGCAGCAGGAGAGGGACAGAAAGAATCCCAAGCAGATTCCACACCCAAATCGGACACCAATACAGGGCTTGATCCCACAACCCTGAGATCACAACCCAAGCCAAAATCAAGAACTGGTTGCTTAACCAACTGAGGCACCCAGGCCCCCCACAACTCTACTTCTGAATGTCACTTTTGAGTGTATGAAAAATTAAAGTACAGGTAAATGTCAGATAATAAAAAATAAATACTAAAGTTATAATCAGAGAAAATTATAAAATAAAAACTGTCTAAATTTTATGTGTGTTACATGTATAAATGGCATAAATGGGGGAAAAAACTATCATTAAAAACAGTATCATGCTAAAAGCAACATGGTATCCTGGATTAGATATTAGAAGGGAAAAGAACTTAAGTAGAAAACTAGTATCAGGGTGCCTGGCTGACTCAGCCAGTAGAGCGTGCAACTCTTGATCCCAAGGTTGTGAGTTCAAGCTCCACATTGGGCATGGAGCCTAATTAAAAACAAAAATTGTAAAAAAATAATAAAAATAATTAAATAGATTAAAATTTTAAAGAAAAACTAATCCAAATAAGGTCAGAGTTTAGTTAATAGCAATACACCAGCACTAATCTCTTAGTCTTGATAAATGTACCACGATAATATAAGATGTTAACATTAGAGGGAAATAAATGAGAGGTATACAGAAACTCTACATTGCCTTTGCAACCTTTCTATAAATCAAAAATAATTCCAAAATAAAGTCTTAAAACAAACAAGTACAAATTTTAAACAAACACATACAAAATGTGTGTAATGATGTAAAATAAAGAAAACATTATTATACACTGTCATGCGAGAGATTTTCTTTTTTTTTTTTTTCCTTAAAGATTTTATTTATTTATTTGACAGACAGAGACTACAAGCAGGCAGAGAGACAGGCAGAGAGGGGGGGAAAGCAGGCTCAATCCCAGGACCCTGGAATCATAACCCAAGGCGAAGGCAGAGGCCCCAACCCACTGAGCCACCCAGGCATCCCTGCAAGATATTTTCTTTAAAAACTATGTTTTTTTCCCAAGGACTTGAACCATTCAGGAAATTAACAATGAAGCACAATAAATAAGCTTTACAAGGAAATTATGTGGAAGTTTTAAAAATTCCATGTACTCTCTTATAAGTCAGTAATAAATGGGCAAATAATCCAATTTAAAAATAAGGAATGATTAAGGAACTAGAAAAGAAGACAAAACTCAAACACAGGAAAAGGAAGGAAATAATAAAGATTAGAACGGAAATAAATGATACACAGCACCTGGGTGGCTCAGTGGGTTAAAGCCTCTGCCTTCAGCTTGGTCCGTGATCCCAGGGTTCTGGAATCAAGCCCTGCATCAGGCTCTCTATTCAGTGGGGAGCCTGCTTCCTGCCATGCCTGCCTCTCTGCCTACTTGTGATCTCTGTCTGTCAAATAAACAAATAAAATCTTTAAAAAAAAAAAAAGAAAGAAAGAAATGATATAGAAACTAAAAAAATAATAGAACCAATCAATGAAACCAGAAGCTGGTTCTTCTAACAGATCAACAAAATTGATAAACCCCCAGCCAGACTCATCAAAAAAGAGAGGACCCAAATAAACAAAATTACTAAAGAAAGAGGAGAAAAAACAATACCACAGAAATACAATTTTTACAAAATATTATGAAAACCTCTGTGCCAAAAAACTGCACAACTTAGAGGAAATGAATAAATTCCTTGAAACATATAACCCAACAAAATTAAAGCAGGAAGAAATAGAAATATTTAACACACCAATTACCAGCATGAAATTGAATCACTAACCAAAAAACTCTCAAAAACAAAAGTTCAGGACAGATGGTTTCACAAGCGAATTCTACCAAGCTATTACAAAAAACAGAAGAGGAAGGAAAACTTCCAAATTCATTCTATGAGGCCAGAATTATCCTGATACCAAAACAAGATAAACACTACAAAAAAAAGAGAACTACAGGCCAGTATCTCTCATGAAAAAACCCTCAACAAAATATTAGCAAATCAAATCCAACAATACATTAAGAAAATCATACACCACAATCAAGCAGGATCTATTCCTGGGTTGCTAGGATACTTCAATATTCGCAAAACAATCAACATGATACATCACATCAATAAGAGAAAGGATAAAAACCACAGGATCATTTCAACAGATGCAGAAATAGCATTCAACAAAGTACAATATCATTCATGAGAAAAATCATCTGCAAAGTAGGTCTAGAGGAAAGATACCTCAATCTTAATTTGCAAATGACATACCAATAAAGAGTTAGTATCCAAAATATATGAAGAATTTATACAATTCAACATCCAAAAAACAAATAATCCAATTAAAAAAATGGGCAGAAGACACAAAGGGACATTTCTCCAAAGAAGACATACAGAGGGCCAACAGATACATGAAAAGATGCTCATTCATCATCAGGGAAATACAGATCAAAACCACCATGACATACCACTTCACACCTGTCAGAATGGCTGAAATCAAAAACACAAGAAACACGTGTTGGTGAAGATGTGGAGAAAAAGAAACCCTCGTGCACTGTTGGTGGGAATGCAAACTGGTGCAGCCACTGTGGAAAACGGTATGGAGATTCCACACACACACACAAAAAAAACAAAAACAAAAACAACAACAACAAAAAACTAAAAATGGAAATGCTCTATGATTCAGGAATCACACTATTGGGTATTTACCCAAAAAGTACAAAAACATTAATTCAAAGGGATACATGCACCCCTATGTTTATTGCAATATTATTTACAACAACAAATCTACGGAAACAGTTCAAGTGTCCATTGACAGATGAATGGATAAAGAAGTGGTGTACACACACATACACACACACACACACACGCAATGGACTATTAATTCAGCCATAAAAAAATGAAATCTTGCCATTTCCAACAAAATGGATAGAGCGATAGAGCTAGGGAGTATACTGCTGAGCAAAATAAGTCAATAGAGAAAGACAAGTAACACGTGATCTCACTTATATGTGGAATTTAAGAAACAAGCAAAGGAAAAAAAGAGAGAGAGACAAACCAAGAAACAGACTCTTCACTCATAACAAACTAATGGTTATGAGAGGGAAGATGGGTGGAGGGATGGGTAAAATAGGTGACTGGATTAAAGAGTACAGTCATCATGATGGAAAAAAAATACTTTTTCAAAAAAGAACACAAGATACTTTAGAAAAAGTGCAATTTTTTTCAAGGATATATTATTTTTTCATTTAAATATTTTTTAAGGGAAAGACTGTACCTGAATATAACTAATGTATTAAAAATTTTAAATCACATCTTAAAAAAAAAAAACTTAGGTAACTCTCCAAAGAAGATAAAGTAATGGCCAAAAGGATACACCAAAGAAAGCTTAACATCATCACCCACCAGAAAAATATAATCAAAATCACAGTGAAATATCACTTCACAACCACCAGGATAGGTATAATCAAATATATAGATAAAAACTAGTATTGGTGACCATTTGGAGAAGATGGAACCCTGATAAACCCCTAGCAAGAATGTAAAATGGTGTAGTTGCTTTGGAAAAACAGGCTGGTAGTTCCAAAAACGGTTAGACATAGACTTGTACATTCATACCAACATTATTCATAATAGGCAAAAAGTGGAAACACCCCAAATGCCCACCAACCAATGAAAGAATAAATCAAATGTGGCATATTCATACAATGGAGTATTATTCAGCCATAAAAAAAAGAATGGATTTCTGATACATGCTACAACATGAGCCTTGAAGATGTTACACTAAGTGAAAGAAAGCCATTCACAAAAGACCATGTATGATATGATTCCATTTATATGAAATGCCCAGAACAGGCAAATCTATATAGAGACAGAAAGTAACTTAGTGGTTGCCTAGGGCAGGGAGAGGTTGGGGAGAAATGAGGAGTGACTGTTAATGGGTAAAGGATCTTTTTTGGATGATAAAAATGTTCTAAAATTGATAAAAATGTTCTTAAAAGCGATTGTTGTAGAGCTCTGAATATGCTTAAAACCATGTGATTCTTCTCTCAATAAAGCTATTTAAAAAGAGTTCTGCCTATTAATTTAATATTATTATTGTTATGGCTCTTGCAGTAGTGAGGACATGTTGAACCACTGCTAAACACTTATTTTTCAACCTTAACAATCATGGGGGTAATATTAAGCCCTTTTACAGATGAAGACAATGAGCTCTAGAGAGTATAAATAACTTCTACAAGACAACACAGCTAGTAACTGCCAAATCCAAGATTATTCTTCACCACATCCTACTGTTTTCATTTTTTGTTGTGTTAGTATTTTCATTTCTTTTTTTTTTTTTTTAAGATTTTATTTATTTATTTGACAGAGATCAGAAGTAGGCAGAGGCAGGCAGAGAGAGAGAGGGAAGCAGGCTCCCCACTGAGCAGTGAGCCCGATGCGGGGCTCGATCCCAGGACCCTGAGATCATGACCTGAGCTGAAGGCAGAGGCCTAACCCACTGAGCCATTTCCTGAGTTCACAATTTAATATTCAGTTCAAGAAAAAAATACAGAAAAATTTAAAAATGTCTGAAGATGGCAAAATCAAGAATCACTTTCATGTTGCCTTTATCATAAAATAAAGGCTAACATAGCGTCTATGTGTATTAAAAATTCCTCATGGGATGCCTGGGTGGCTCAGTCAGTAAAGCTGCTGACTCTTGATCTTGGCTCAGGTCTTGATCTCAGAGTCCTGAGTTCAAACCCCATGTTGAGCTCCACATTGGCGATGGAGCCTACTAAGAAAGAAGAGAAAAGAAAAGAAAATAGGAAAGAACAAAGAAAAGAAAAAGAATTCCTCATATGAAATTCAAACTATTTGTAACTAAATATTTCATGATAAAACCATCTTCAGTGAACAGATCATTGCATTAATAAAAGCAGTAAGGTCGGTTTGAGGAGAGAGCCATTTTTACTCTCACACTGTCCCCCCATAACAATAAAATCAATCTAGGGAAGAGCAGGGGTTAACAATACAAATTCCATTCTAGGGGGCACCTGGGTGGCCCAGTCGGTTGAGCATCTACCTTTACTTCAGGTCACGATCCTGGAGTCCTGAACTGAGCCCTGAATTAGGCTCCCTGCTCAGCAGGGAGTCTGCTTCTCCCTTTGCCCCTCATCCCACTTGTGCTCTCTCTCTCTTAAATAAATAAACAAAATCTTTAAAAAAAAAAAAATCCATTTTAGGAAATAGAAACTGAAGCATACCAGACAACTGGAGACATCTTGAGATATTCTGAGACCCATATAGAAAATATGATACACTTTTAGCAAGATCCCCACTGATTAAGTAAAACTTAAACATGCTATGCGATGTTCTAAGCATTTTACAAAATTTAACTTGTTTAATCCTAACAATTCTGTAACATAAGACTAACCTCTTTCACTTCTTACTCTGTAATGTAACAATTGCTACAATTTTATATATTATATATAGTTAAGTAAATAATTCACTTTAGTAATTAAAGTTGGGGGGGCACCTGGGAGGTTCAGTCAGTTAACCAACTGCCTTCAGCTGGTCATGATCCTGGGGTCCTGGGATCAAGCCAAGCATGGGGCTCCCTGCTCAGCAAGGTGTCTGGTTCTCCCTCTCCCTCTACCTCTCACCCCACACTCATGAGTTCTCTCTATCAAGTAAATAAAATCTTAAAAAGGAGAAATAAATAAAGGGAATTATACACTTTTTAAAAACTGTCTCCCTCTCAAAAGACAAATATTTCATAGTGCTCTTAATATTACTCAAAATCTAATGTCTATTCTTACCACGATTCTGGTTCCATTCATGTGCTTCTCCTAAGTACTTTACATCAAACTGGTACTGTCCATTAATGTAAAAATAATCATCAGTACTCAGAATAACTCCACTTGGATTATCCTCTTGCAAAGTCCTGTGAAAGATAAATGGAATTATTTTCATTAATTTTTCTCCTAAATTCTCTCTCCTAATTTTTACAAGGTCATAATCCAAATAAAGAATTCAAGTATTGGTACTTAAAAGTGAGAATACAATAATATCCAGACAACTCATATTGGAAATCCTCTTAGCAGAAGTTTGACTCCCAAGAACATTGACCTAAAACAAGTCTATTTTATTCCTTGAATTGAAAATCAATTATGGCTTTGTAACTCTGTAATCAAAGTTGAACTTCTCTTTTTTCCCATTCAAAGTAGTTCTCTTTCACATAAAGCTATTTCTACTGATTTCAGAAGCTCACAGTCTTGGAATTATCTTTGAATTTTTCTTCTATTCTATCTCCCAAAATGAAAGTCTAAGATAGAAGACTTCAATAAAAACTTCTGGAGAAAAGAGTACTGCTATTAGCTACAAAGAAAAAAAATGAGTAAAAAGAAAAAATTTTAGTGGTTACTAAACATCTCTATTAAGCAATAGCATTTCACATATTCATACTCTGTTAATGTTCACGTTCAAGCACTACACTGTTTTAAAAACTCAATTAAACCTCATACCTTGCCAAAAAGGATTTTCCTGATCCTGGAAGCCCTCTGAGAAGAACAAGAACTAGTCCAACATAAGATGACGTCTTCTTTCTTACAATCTGAGAAACTGGGGCTTCTTGCACTTGATAAGCACTTGTTCCCTCTTGATTTCTCCATACCTTTGTTGGGGAAGTGTGAGAAATAATTGGAGGGGGAAACGTGTAGTTGACCGGTCTCCAGTGTGTAGTGGTGGTTACAACAGGAGCTACAAAGCCATGATTTCCTTGAAAGAGGTCAAAAGCAGGAATCATTGGATTCCACATTGGTGGAGGTGGGGGAGGAGGCAGCAGCAGAGGGAGAGGGGGAAGTATAGGGCAGTAATTCACATCCTTCCCCTTTGACGGCAGTTCAGTATGTTTCTGTGGCTTGAAACCAAATTCTTCAGAAGGTACAAATGCATCAGGGACAGAAGAAGATTTCTGATCCTCACTTGTACCTAGTAAATCAAGCCCCAGATTTTGCACAGGAAGGCTTAAAGGAGGCTGAGGTTCGTTGGCATCCAAATCTACAGGGGCTGGAGAGAACGGAGTCTCGACACACTCAGATTCTAAAAGCTCTTTCTGTCTTTGACTGAGATTGCTACCACCCACCACAGTGTCATTTGCTACATTTAAAGAACTACTGAGAAGAGAATCTTCCGATGCCAATGTGTCATCCTTTATAAAACTTTTGGACTCATTAGAAACAGAATGTGAAATTAAGGTGTTTGAACTTAATGCAGAGGCAGAATTCTCTAAATTTTCACTGTTCAAATCCACATTTTGTGCAGAAAGAATGGGAGTCATACTATTTGAATCGGAATTTATAAATGCACTCGGGTCACTAACACTATTAACATCTTGCAAAGGCAAAAATGAGTATACTTGGTCATCAGAAGAGTTCAATTTCTCAAAAGCATTCTGTATCAAAGAATCCAAGTCTTCGGTTAGCTGCATGTCCAAAAATGAATCCATTTTTGATTCTTCACTCTCTTCTTCAGGAGGATACTTTTCCATTATTTCACGTCCCACAACACTTACTTGGTTCTCAGAAGCAACAAAGCTTTTTGAAGATGATTCTTCTACCTTGGCGTCAGTGGCAGATAATTCTAATAGACAATCCATTGCATTTTCAACTGTACAACAACAAGAGCAATATACATGTGTATTGAAAACAGTGAATTATAATTTGATTAAAATCTGGGTAAATTTATACTTTTGCACTGAATGGAATATAGAAATTTATAAATATTCAAGTCATTTTTAATTAATATTTTACAAATATACCAGTCTATATTAGTGAAAGGTTTGAATGAAGTCATGTAATGCTGTTACTATCAGACAAATTGCATTAAAGTAGGACAATAAATTGCCATCAAGAAGATAATCTCTGACAATTGTGAATAAACGTAAATATCTATGAATTATATCTAAAGATACCTGTAAGTTGTATCTAAAAATTATCTGCAAGTGGTATCTAAAAATATCTATAATTGCATATATTATGGTTATTTATAAAGACCCAAAACCAGTTAATTCATTCGATAAGTACTTAGCTACTTGCCTATCTTTTTAAATATTAAGCATTTTTAAGCACTCTCCTATAAACCTGTTTATATGGTTTATGCTATGAATTTCACTTAATACAAAAAATAGGCATCAGCGTATCAGACATACTCTGTTCAAAGTAAATAAGACATAGTTTTTACTATACTTAAGGGATTTTTAAAGCCTAATGGAGGTAAAGATAATTAAGTTAGAAAACAATTACATTATAATATAATGTAGATTAAATAATACACACTTTTAGTAATACACAAATGCCATAGCAGCCTTATAGGAGAATAAAAAAAAATTTCACATAAGGTAATAAGTGAACTGGGACTTGAAGATTAAAAAGAAACTCGTCAGACACAAAGGGAAAAGTAAAGACAGTCTTGAAAACACAAAGCATGTTTAAGGTATTAAGAGAAGTTGGTTGGAGTATGAGCACACAGTAGGTATGGAAGATAAAAGGAGACAAAACTGGAAAAGATCAAGCAGAATTGGAAAAAGTGCTACATGTCATGGTAGGACATATCAATTTTACTTTCTACAAAAACTACCTGTCACCATATTTGAGCTAGGAGCTTTTTTTTTTTTTTTTAATTTCTTTTCAGTGTTCCAGAATTCATTGTTTATGCACCACACCCAGTGCTCCATGCAATACGTGCCCTCCTTAATACCCACCACCAGGCTCACCCAACCTCTCAACCCCCTCCCTTCCAAAACCCTCAGTTAATTCCTCAGGGTCCACAGTCTCTCATGGTTTATATTTATTACCTCAATGAACCATCAAATAATACTATGAGGTATAGTATTTCTAGCAAATAGATGAAGAAAATGAAGTTCAAAAAGTATATTAAGTTGGCCCAAGTCACACAGGTATTAAGTGACAGAGTCAGGACTGGCATGTCTGACTCCAATGCTGAGCTCTTTCTATTATAATACAAATACAGAATTAGAATTGTTAAGCATTTGAAATTTGGGGTTTTGCTTATTTTTTGTGTTGTCATCTTTTGTTTTATGGAAAATATATATGAAAAGGAAGCAGAGCACAGGAGGTAATAGCTCTGGTCTAGAGTCAGAAAACCAACACCTAAATCTCCACTTGCTGCCTAAGACCCTCTGAACAAGTTACCTAACTTTCCTAAGCCTTGATTCTCTCATTTGCAATATGGGGATAATAAAAGTACCTACCTCATAGGGTTGTTGTGAGGATTAAATGAGATAATCCGTGAAAATGTGCTGTGCACAAGGACTGGCACCTAGTAAGCACCCAAATAATGTTCCCTTAAGAAGAAAAACAAAGAGGAATTGGAGGGGCAGGCCTGGCAGAGATCAGTTAGGATATTATAGCAATAGTACAAAGGTTAGAAGCCCTAAACATGGAGGGGAAAAAAAGAAAGAAAGCACGCAAGCAAACACAGAAGTAGTTCTACGAAGAAAATCTACATAATAGAAAAACCACAAGGTCAACCAAAAAAATTATTAATTATTCATGAAAAATTTACATATAACTAAAAAAATTAGAGCACAACAATTCAGTGAAATATTAGAAAGCTATTAAAAATAGTTATAAAGATCACAGCAACACTGGAAAAAATGCTTAGGTTAAGTTTAAAAAGCAAAATACATATTTTCATCAATACTATTATTCAAAATACTCAAAATATCAGTATTTATGAACAAGGTGTAGAGAAGATCCTGGAAGAGAGAAATATTTTTGTTAGGATGTAAGGGTAATATATTTTTCTTATAATTCCTCATTTCTATGTTAGTGTATGTGAAACAAATTTTAAAGTACCGCAACATCAGGAAATAAATATTGAAGTCACATAAAATTCTGTACACTATCATTTCTGAGCATCATATGGACTGCTGAAAACTGGTTTTCTGCATACATATCATAACAGGATAGTTAAAATATGCTCACATCACAGTCCATGTGATAAGTAATAATGGAAGTTTCTCATGCATTAGCAAAACTTCCCCAATCTTGAATAATTTTATCTTATACTGATCATATCAACACTAAGCATTAACATTTAATTTACTCATTTAGTCAACTTTGATTGCTTGTCCATCTGCCAAAATACTTCCAAACAATTTATTACAAGTTATTAATAATACTAAAGATAAAGACTTTACAAAAAAAAATCTCAATTCTCACCAAAAAAGTCATATGAGATACATATTATTATTTTTCGCATTAACAGATAAGTAAACAGACCCAGAGAGCTTAAGTGGCAGAACTAGAAATCTAACCCAGGTTTCTTGACTCCAAAGCCAATATTGCGAAACACTACCCTATTAGCATCAACTCCTAATCAGCTCTTATTCCCACAATTACAATTATCTTTTCATTCAATAAATATTTACTGAGGTCCTATCTGAATCATTTGTTATTTTAGGGGCTGGGGATACAGCATAAAAGCAGTTTATAAAAATCTGTCTTTATGGAGCTTACATCCTAAGACAGTGGTTCTCAGTTGGGGATAATTCTGGTCCCCAAGGGACATATGACAATAGATGGAGGCATTTTTAATTGTCACAACAGGCTGCTGAAGGTTGCTACTGGAATCTACGGAGAATAGGCCAGGGATGCTGCTAAACATCCTATGATTTACAGGAAAGCCACTCACAACAAAGAATTATCTAGTCCGAAATGTTAAAAGCGCCCACCTGTTCTAGGGGAAAGATTAAAAAAAAATAAAACATAAAATACGACATCTATATATACATCTTACATCTAGAACTGTATATTTCTCAAAAGCAGAAAAAACTATGCTTTCTTCTTCATATTACTCACAATACCAACTTAGTACCTTGCCCATAGCAGATGCTCAATAAATTAACAAAACAGAAATAAGGCAATCATTTTTCTATATTACTACTAGTCATGGTACAGTACATGGAATCTTCTTACATGATGCAAAGGGTTCAAACTAAACTTTTTCTCACCTTTGAAATCACATTCAGAAAGCATCAAATACACTACATCGGGATCCAGATCAGAAAACATCTCTGAGATACTGGTGAAGAGTTCCTCCTGATCAACTTTTGTCTCACACATGGAAGGAATAGTAGTTGGCTCCTCATGACTAGCAACACCGGATACGACAACTTCCTTAGAGTTTGCAGTCTTCCGAAAAGGATTTCCCCCAAGATTTTTCCTTCTCCTTGGCATTCTGACTTCCAAAACTAAAATGTTTCCCTTTTCTTATTTAAGATGTTTGATATTTAAGTCATACCTCAAAGAAAACATGGTTAAATATCTTGCACAATCCAGCAGTAATAGGACCTAAAACAGAAAGCAAGTAAAAACACTCAGACTATATAGTTACATTTCCATTTCTAAAATTGGAATGACATCTTTATTTAACTCTAAGAAAGTACCACCAACTCTGGTAGCAAAGCCAAAAAGCAGTCAGACAACTTCTCTCTCTCTAAAATACTCAAGTTTTGCCAGGATTGAACACGTTAAAACTCAAGACATTAACAACTGTAATCAATTTTCCCAACAGTGTATACACTGTTTTAATGTCATTATTTTATTTTTTGAAAAAGGTAAAACAGTATTCACAATGACAATGCCTATTGAACACCAAATCTGGATATCTAACAGGCATTATAAACTTAGCATGTCCAAAGCTGAGCTCTTGGGCACTTCCTTCACACCCACTCTTCTCAGTCTTTCCATCCTCAATTAATACAACTCTATTCTTCCAACTGCTCAGATCAGAAATCAGATCTTAGAAAATTCCTAACTCCTCTCATCCCACATCCAACCATAAGCCAACTTTGTCAATACAACCCTCAAAATGTATCCAGAATATAACCTTTCCTCACAATCTCACTGCCGCCACAGCCTATTGCCCAGGTTACTATAAAAGTCTCAAACCAATCTTCTTGTCCCTTCTCCTATTTATATGTAGCAGAGCAATCAGTAGTGACTCAGTTAAACTATAAGTCAGATCATACAGATCTGCTAAATTATCTACTGACTTCCCATTTCACTCAGAGTAAAAGCCCGAACCCTTAAAACCCATAAAAAGTAAAAGCCCATAACTCAGACATGTGTTACATCAGTACTGTCATCCCTAAACCTCTTTCCCTTGCTCAGTGTCGCTCCAGCCACACTTCGCCTCCTTGTTCTTCTCCAACACACCAGCCAAGTTCCCTGCGGGGAACTTTTACATTTGGCTCCCTCTACCTAAACTACTAGTCTCTCAGGTATCTATAAAAGTTTCTTTCCTCAACCCCTTCCTATCAGTACTTAAACATTACCCACTCAAGAAGTCAATCCCCCAACACCACTTATCCGACTTTCCTTATTCGAATTTTCTCGTTAAGACTTATCATCTTCAAAGAATGAGTATGTTTTACTCATTTTTTATTGTATTTACTACCCATAATTAAGAAAGTAAGCTCCACAAGGGCAGGGACTCATTGATCTAGAGAACCCCAGATAGTCTACTTGCTTTCTCTACTTGGATGTATCTCATACACGTTTCAAATTTAACATCCAAAACTAAATGTCTGATATTTTCCCCAAAATCTGCTCTAACCATTTGGTCTAGCTACTGTCCTCATTCACTCATATTCCAGGATCCTAAATGCTCTGCTTCCAATCCTTGTCTCCTACAGTCTATTTTCAACACACTAGGCAGAATGATCTTTGTACAAAATACAACATACATATTTACAACAACCTACAAGTCAGAATGAATCAAGATCTGCTCTAAATCCTCAAGTGGTTCTCCACATCACTCAGTAAAAGCTAAAGTTCTTGCAGTAGCCCATCTCCCTGCTGGCCTCTGATAAACTCCTCCCCCAAAATTTGCAACTCCTTCAAATCTTTATTCAAGTGGCACAATCAATGATTTCTTCCTTGATTACCCAATTTAAAATCATGTCGCCCCAATCCCTCTGCCCCAATCTCCCTTTCTCTGAACCAACCATTGGCCCTTAACACCCATACTATAAAATTTACCTTTTAATTAAATTTATTGTGGCATAGCTCTCTCCATCTTCCAGAACTGCACTGTCAATATGGCAGCCACTGGCCACATGTGCCTATTTAAATTTAAATTAAGTTAAATTAAGTTAAATTGCACTTTTCTATATTAATAATACATAAAGTAGAATGCAGAGGGGAAAAAATTATCAGAGACAGAGAAGGACATTATATGATCATAAACGATCAGTGCACCAAGAAGACATAGCAACCCTAAATGTGTATGCACCAAACAAAAGAGCCACTAAATAAGTGAAGCAGAAGCTGACAGAACTGAAATGAAACGGACAGATCCACAATTAGAGAAATTTCAAACTCTTCTCTCAACAACTGATAGAATAACTAGACAGAAGATGAGCAGGGATACAGAACACAGTAACGTCATCAATTAAGAATAATCGACTTTTATAGAACACGCCACCCAACAATAGCAGAATACATTCTTTCCAAGTGCCCACCAAATATGTACCAAGAAAGACCATATCTGAGGCCTTAAAACAAACCCAGAAAATTAAAAGGACTGAAATCATACAAAGTGTATTCTCTGACCACAATGAAATCAAAGCAGTAATCAATTAAGAGAGATAACCGGACCTTAAGCAATATACCTAATAATCCATGAGTCAGAGAGAAAGTCTGAAGAAAAATTTAAAAATACACTGAAATGAATGAAAATGAAAATAAACCATATCAAAATTTGTAGGACACAGCTAAAGAAGCAATGCTGGAAATTTATAACCAAATGCATACAAATCACAAAAGAGGAAAAGTCTCAAATCAATAATTGAAGCTCCCACTGCAACTACCTAGAAAAAGAAGAGCAAAACAAATCCACAGCTAGCAAAAGGGAATAAATAAAAATAAGAGCAGAAATGAATAAAACGGAAAAAGTAAGAGCAAAAAAGAAAAATCAATGAAACAAACTGATAGTTCTTTAAAAATAAAAATGACAAACCTCTAACATGACTAACAAAGAAAAAAGGAGGAAAGACACATAGTACCAATATCAGGAATGAAAAAAAGGATGTCACTACAGAACCTTGTATGCTGAAAACTATAGAACACTGATAAAAGACATCAAAGATCTAAATAAATGGGAAGACACAGGATGTTCACGGACTAGAAAACTGAAAATAGTAAAGATGTTAATTTTCCCTAAACTGATAGAATTCCTTTCAAAACCCCAGCAAGAGTTTTTGTGAATATGGACAATATTATTCTCAGATTTTTTTGTGTGGATACAGACAACATTACTCTCAAACTAAATGCTACAACAATTTTGAAAGAGAGGAATCAGTCAACTCGATTTCAAGATTTATTGTATAACTACATTAACCAAGACTGTATGGTACCAGTAGAGGGACAGACACATAGATCTGAAAATAGATTATACACTTGGGAAACAGAAGAGAGAACCCAGAAATATACCAACGCAGAAATATACTAATATGTTTTTGACAGGTGCAAAAGCAATTTAATGGAGAAAAGATAGTCTTTTCAACAAAGAAAACTATAGCGAGTGGGCATCCACAGATTAAAAAAATAAATGTTGGGGGCACCTGGGTGGCTCAGTGGGTTAAGCCGCTGCCTTCGGCTCAGGTCATGATCTCAGGGTCCTGGGATCGAGTCCCACATCGGGCTCTCTGCTCAGCAGGGAGCCTGCTTCCTCCTCTCTCTCTGCCTGCCTCTCTGCCTACTTGTGATCTCTGTCTGTCAAATAAATAAATAAAATCTTTAAAAAAAATAAAATAAAAAAATAAATGTTGACCTCATTTTCACATTTGATAGAAAAATTATCTCAAAATGGACCAAAAACTCAAATCCATAAAACTATAGACATCTTAGGAAAAGAAGCAAACAAAAACAAAAACCAAAAAAAAAAAGAGGAGAAGATCTCTGGGACCCAGAGCTAAACAAAACACCAAAAGCATAATCCATAAAAGGAAAACCAGATAAACTGTATTTCATTAAAATTAAAAACTTTCACTCTCTGAAAGACCTTATTAAGAAAATGAAAACATAAGTTACAGATTGGAGGAAATACCTGCATACCATATATCCAACAAAGGACTGGTATCTAAAATACATAAAAAACTTACCAAAACTCCAGAGTAAAAACCAAACAATTCAATTAGAAAATGGGCAAAAAGCGTAATACCAAAAGGATATATGAATGGCAAATAGGCACATAAAAGATGTTCAACATCATTAGGCATTAAGTAAATGCAAAATTAAAGCTACATACAATGAGATATTACTTACACAGCTATCAAATGGGCTAACCTAAAAACTAATGACAACACAAAATCCTGGCAAGGTTACAGAGAAAATGGATGGCTCATATACTCTGCCGGGAAGGTAAAATGGTACAGTCACTTTGGAAAAGAATTTGGAGGTTTCTTTAAAAGCTAAACACACAACATCATACAACAATTCAGAAACTGCATTTCTGGACATTTATCTAAGATAAATTAAATATTAAGTTCACCCAAAAACCTGTACACCAAGTTTATAGCAGCTTTATTCATTATAACCAAAAACTAGAAAACAATTCAGATGTCCTTCAGTGGGTGAACTGTTAAACAAATTATGATACTTTCATTCCATTCCACAAATTACTAGTTAGCAATAAAAAGGAATAAAGTAATGATACACAAAAATAACCTGGATGAAATTCCAGAGTTATGCTGAACGGAAAAAATCCAATCCCCAAAGGCTATATATTGAATGATCCCATTAATATAACATTTTAAATTAAAGAGATAGAGAACAGGGGCGCCTGGGTGGCTCAGTGGGTTAAGCCTCTGCCTTCAGCTCCGGTCATGATCTCAGGGTCCTGGGATCCAGCCCCGCATTGGGCTTTCTGCTCAGCAGGTAGCCTGCTTCTCTTCCTCTCTCTCTCTGCCTGCCTCTCTGCCTACTTGTGATCTCTGTCTGTCAAATAAATAAATAAAATCTTTAAAACAAAAAAAAAGAGAGAACAGATTAATGACTGCCAAGAGTTAAGGAAGGGATGGGGAGAGGAGGGCAAGTGGGTGTGGCCATTTAAGGGTAAGTTGGGGGATTCTTGTAGTGATGGTAATGTTCTATATCAATGACAATATCCTGGTTGTGATACCATAGGACAGTTGTGCAAAAATGTTCCATCGGGGGAACTGGGTAAAGAATACAGGAGATTTCTCTGTACATTTATTAGAGCCAGATGTGAATGTATAATCCCAAAATAAAAAGTTTAATTCTGAAAAAAAGCATGTTAAATTAAAAATTCATTTCATCAGTTATACTACTCTTATTTCAAATGCTCAGTTACTACATGTGGTTAATGATTACCATATTGGAGAGCAGAAATAGTAAGCTTTTCCCATCAGTGCAGAAAGTTCTAGTGGACAGCAATGTTCAGCAGTATAAGATCCATGGAACAACTGAATATTCTATCTTGGGAAAATAAACTATATAAGCAAAAAAGTACAAAGAGGAAATCATAAGGAAAAAAAATACTAACAGATCTAGCCACATTTAAATGTAAAAGACCTATGTATCAGAAACAAAATTAGGGGAAAATACGTACAACATACAGCAACTGTTTTCAATTTTTCTCCTTCCATTCTTTCATAGATTTTTGCCTCCACCATTTCTACAACTACCCTAAAATTGCTCTTATCTACCAACAGTGCACAAAAGTTCCTTTTTCTCCAAGTCCTCATCAACACTTATTATTTTTTTGACTTTAGTACTTCTGACAGGTGTAAAGTGGAATCTCATTGTGGTTTTAATTTGCATTTCCCCAATGATTAGTGATGTTGAGCATCTTTTCACTTGTCTGTTGCCTATCTGTATGTTTTCTTTAGAAAAATATCTATTCAGGTCCTTTGCCCATTTTAATCAGATTATTCGGTTTTTAGGTATTGAGTTATTTGAAGGTTCCTCAAAATATTAAAAATAGAATTACCATATTATCCAGTAATTCCACTACTGGGTATTCACCCAAAATGAAAACACTGATTCAAAAAGATTCATGAACCCCTATGTTTATTGAAGCATAATTTACAATAGCCAAGACATAAGGGTGCCTGGATGTCTTAGTCCATTAAATGTCCAACTCTTGATCTCCGCTCAGGTCTTGATCTCAGGGTCATGAATTCAGGCCTCTATGCCCAAGAATCCATCAACAGATGATTAAAGATGTGGGATGTGTACATACACACAAACACAGTGGAATATTACTCAGCCATAAAAAGCCATGAAATCTTGCCACTTGCAACAACATGGGATGGACCTAGAAGATATAATGCTAAGTGAAACAGCCAGTCAGGGAAAGACTAATATCATATGATTTTACTCATATGTGGAATTTAAGAAACAAAACAAATGAACCAAGGCGGGGGGAAAGCCAGACTCTTAAATACAGAGAACAAAATGGTGGTTGCCAGAGAAGAGGTAAGTTGGCAGATGGGTGAAATAGGGGAATAAGAGTATGCTTATATTGATGAGCACTGAGAAATACATAGAATTACTGACTCATTATACTGTATACCTGAAACTAATATAACACCATATGTTAATTATACTTGAATAAAAAAATAAAAATTTTTTAAAAGGAAAAAAAAGTTTTAGAGATCTTAAACAACCAAAGGTTTTGGTACTTTCTCCCATATTCATTTCAAAGTACAAGCCAATCTAAACTAAAATAAGTGAAAAAGAAGCCCAGAAAGGTTCTGATTTTCCCTGTGATTTATGTTGTTCTTTTTACATCAAATATTAAATCATTTTCAAAAAAAAATAAAAATTGCTCTTATCTAAATCACCATTGATGTACATGTCAATGATAAAATTCACCAGGAAGATGTAACAATTCTGCAATTCTAAGTTTGTATTCAACTTGTAAAAATGCTCCCTCTATAACTATTAGAAAAAAGAGCCCCCCCCCAACAAAATAGAAAAAAAAGAAGGGAGGAACAATAAGGACAGAGAAGATCAATAAATAACTTGGCTTACTATCTATATAACACTGAATCAAATAACCACAGAATATACTTTATTTTCTAGTACATATGGGATTATATTAAAATTATTAACTAAAACAGAACTAGAACACAGTTGTTTGAAAATATACTCCCATACTTAAGTCAAAGAAGAATTCCACTATGTTAGTGAAATGCTAACATCAATTCAAGATAATAGTTAAAGGGCACCTGGGTCGCTCAATGGGTTAAGCATCCAACTCTTGATTTTGGCTCAGGTCATGATTTCAAGGATGTGAGATTGAACCCCAGGTCTGGTTCTGCACTCAGCCCAGAGTCTGCTTGTCCCTCTCTGTCGCTCTGCCTTCCTCAACCCCCACAAGCCCTCTCTAAATAAATAAGTAAAATCTTTTTAAAAATAAATAAATGAAAATTTAAAAAATAAAATAAATTAATATTAGAAAATATTTTAACCAAATAAATATATCCAAATTTGTGAGATACAACTAAAGTCATGCACAGAAAACGACGCATACAAATAAATGCAGGGATCTAGTCCCACCCAGCATCAGGCTCCCTGCTCAGCAGGGACTCTGACTCTCCCTCTCTCTTTCCCGTCCCCCCATTCATATTTTCTCTCAAATAAATAATTAAAATCTTTATTTAAAAAAAAAAGGTGCATATAAATGCATATATTAGAAAAAAAGAAAGGCTGAAAAATCAACTGTCTAAACATTCAATAGGCCATTTGGAGGGGGGCGGCAGCAAATCAAACCCCAAAAAACTAGAAAGGAAATAACAAACAGCAAATACAAAATAGAAAACAAATACATAGTAAATGGGATCAACAACATCAAAAGACAGTTCTCTGAAATCTACTAGTCTTAAAAATTATTAAAAATAACAAATCTCTGGCAAGAGCGACCAAAACAGAGAGGAGGTACAAATTACCAATATCAGAAATGAAAAAGGGACATCATTATCAAGTCCAGAGACAGCAAAGTTGCACAGTGTTTTTTTAAAAACATACATCATACCATATCTGAAATAACAAGATCTGATAGTCCTGTATCTATTAAAGAAATGGATCTTTAAGTTAAAACCTTCCCACAAAGAAAACTCTAGGGTCTAGATGGCTTCATAAGTAAATCCCACTAAATAACCTATAATATTGGGCGCCTGGGTGGCTCAATGGGTTAAGCCGCTGCCTTCGGCTCAGGTCATGATCTCGGGGTCCTGGGATCGAGTCCCGCATCGGGCTCTCTGCTCAGCAGGGAGCCTGCTTCCTCCTCTCTCTCTCTGCCTGCCTCTCTGCCTACTTGTGATCTCTCTCTGTCAAATAAATAAATAAAATCTTTAAAAAAAAAAAAAACCTATAATATCAATCTTACACAAACTCTTCTAGAGACTCAGTTAAAGAGAAAACACTTCCCAACTCATTTTATGAGGCCAACCTAATCTTGATACCAAAACCTTACAAGGATATTAAAAGAAAAAAGTTCCAGGCCTATTTCAATCATGAAAATAAATGCAAGATTCCAAAGCAAAATATTACAGTAGCAAGACATAAATTATGAATGATATATTATACAAAACACAAAAATATTAGTTATTTATAAAAAAAATGTATCACAACTAACCTGAATTTATTTTTAGATTATAAAGTTGTTTTAATGTTTGGAAAATTAATCAATGCAATACCCAGTATTACCAAAATAAAGAAGAAAAATCATATAATCAACTCAATATACACACAAAAACTATTTGAAAAACATCAACATCCACTCATGATAAAAACTCTACACACTGGGGCGCCTGGATGGCTCAGCCATTAAGCATCTGCCTTTGGCTCAGGTCCATCCCAGGGTCCTGGGATCGAGCCCCCCCCACCTCTGCCACTGGCAGGCTCCCTGTTCACCAGGGAGTCTGCTTCTCCCTCTCCCTTTGCTGCTCCCCCAGCTTGTGAGCTCTCTCGCTCGCTCACTCCCTAACAAATAAATAAAATCTTTGAAAAAGCAAAAAGACTATTCTTTCTCCAATGAATGGTCTTGGCACCCATGCCAAAAATCAACTGACCATAACTATAAGGGTTTATTACAAATTCTCAATTCTATTTCGCTGGTCTATATATCTACTCTTATGCCAGTATCACATCATCTTGACTTGTAGTTAAGTTTTAAAATCAGGAAAAGTTAGGATGCCTGGGTGGCTCAGTCAGTTAAGCATCTGCCTTTCAGCTCAGGTCACGATCCCGGGGTCCTGGCATAGAGTCCAACATCCGGCTCCTTGCTCAACAGAAATCCTGCTTCTCCCTCTGCCTGCCAAACCCCCTGCTTGTACTCTCTGTCTCTCTGTATCTCTCTCTCTCTCTGACAATAAAATGTTTAAAAAAGTAAAATAAAATCAGGAAAAGTGAGTCTTTGAACTTTGCTCTTCTTTTCCAAGACTTCTGACTATTCTGCGCCCTTTGGATTTACATGCAAAATTTAGAATTCATTTACCAATTTCTGCAAAAAGTCTTTTGGAATATTGACACGGACTCTGTTGAATCTGTAGATCCTAAGTCAAAGTTTTGATTTAAAGCCTCCAAGACCTCTGCATTTCATATAGAGTAAAAGCTCAAATTATTAAAATGGCCTAATTAAGATACTAAACAGTATGGTTCCCTAAGAACTCTTTCAAATCATTTCTTGGTACTCTCCCTCTTGCTCTTTCTTAAATTCACCCAGTATTCTCCTGTTTCACTGCCCTGATACTTAATTCATAGCCTGAAATGCACTCCCCCAGATACCTACCTGACTCACTCCTTACAAGATTTAACTTATGGCACCTTTGAAGCAAGGCTTCCCCTAACCATACTATGCAAAACTGTACACACGAATGTTCTCTCCATTTCTCTCTCATTATTTTTTCCCTCCAAATCAATTACCACTCTGTAATTTCAATGTTTATGTTGGTTAATGCTTGTATATACCCTGACACTAGGAAGTAAACTCTTTGAAGCCAAAGGCTTTTGGCAATTCTGTTCACTCCTGCACTGCCATCACTAAACTAAATAATAAGTACCAAAACTATATACCAATACCAAAACAATGTCTAGCACATAGTAAGCACTCAATAAATTCCTGCTAGATAAATAAAGGATTAAGGTAAGCAAAAAGAAATAAGAACAGGAAAGCAATAGGTATAGAATTCTAGAAAGAAATTGTAATACTCAATAAAAATTTAAAAGTTTAACCCCATTAATAAAATGAAGTTAAAAGAGGAATGCATGGGTGATGTCATCGGTAAAGCATCTGCTTTTGGCTCAGGTCATGATACCAGGGTCCTGGGATGGAGTCCCATATCAGCCTCCTTGTTCAGCAGGGAACCTGCTTCTTCTGCCTGCCACTTCCCCCGCTTGTGCTCTCTCCTCTCTCTCTCTCTCTCTCTCTCTCTCTCTCCCACCCCACCCCCCGACAAATAAATAAATAAATAAATCCTTTTTTTAAAAAAGTGACGTTAAAAGAATATTACTGAGGTGCCTCGGTGACTCAGTTAAACGTCTAACTCTTGATCTCAGCTCAGGTCTTGATGTCAGGGTCCTGAGTTCAAGCTCCACATTAGGCTCCACGCCCATCCTCTCTCTTTCTTTTTTTTTTTTTTAAAGAGAAAGAATATTACTGTTACGTCAGATATGACTGTTATGTTGCTTAATAGATAAAAAAATAATCTTTAGGGCGCCTGGGTGGCTCAGTGGGTTAAGCCGCTGCCTTCGGCTCAGGTCATGATCTCAGGGTCGTGGGATTGAGTCCCGCATCGGGTCTCTGCTCAGCAGGGAGCCTGCTTCCTTCTCTCTCTCTCTGCCTGCCTCTCAGTGTACTTGTAATTTCTCTCTGTCAAATAAATAAATAAAATCTTTAAAAATAATAATAATAATAATAATCTTTAAATAATAATAGCCATTGTTGGCAAGGCTATAGTCAAATAGGAATTCTAATACACTGTAATGAGAATAAACTAGTAGAACCTTTCTAGAAAGCAAACTGGCACTGTGTATCAAGAAATCTCAAATTAGAGCTGACCTTTGAACAATGTTGGGAGAGGTGGTAAGAACACCAACTAGGTAATCAAAAATCCACTGATAACTTTTGACTTAACTACTAACAGCCTATTGTTGACTGGAAGCCTTACTGAGAATATAAACACAAGTCAATTAACACAAAGTTTGTAAATGTATTATATGTATTATATATTATATGTATTGTTTTGTTACAATAAAGTAAGCTAGAGAAAAGAAAATGTTATTAAGGAAAATATAAAGAGGAGAAAATATATTTGCAGTACTATACTGTAAAAAATCTGCATGCCAGTGGATCCGGGCAGTTTAAACCCGTGTTGTTCAAGGGTCAACTTACATGCTTTGATCAAACAATTCCACTTTCAGAAATTCATGATAGAAAAGAATCAGATTTACATATTTAAATAGATATTTATACAGAAATATTCAAAATACAGTAATTTTTTACAAAGAAAAACTAAAAAACAATGAAGTAATGAGAAAGAAATGACAAAATAATTTCTGGTGATAGCAATTATTGTTTATTAAATACTTAACATACATCAGCTAGAATGTTATGGCCATGATTTTACTTAACTTTTAAAATGGTAAGTAATATTATGCCTATTTTGCAAATAAAAATAAGAACTAGAAAAGATAAGTATCAAGCTTAAGGCTCTCAAGGAACAAAACTGGGATTGAACCCAGATTTATTAGATTCCACTAAGCACATTTAAGATTCCTAAAATGGAATTTTATACAGTCATTAAAGACTATATTTTGGATAATATTTGAGAGGGGTTTTTTTTAAGACAATGTTAGAAAAGAAAGCAAGACACAAAACTAAATATAATTTATACAGACACCCAAATGGAACTAGTTTAGATTACAGTATTAGACTAGAAAAGAAATCTCTTGTTTATGGGATTATAAGTTACTTTATATTTAGCATACTACTCGTTTAAATACTACTTTTGCATTTTCCAAATAATCTATACTATATACATACTTTAATAAACAGGAGGGAAAAAACAACCACTATAAATAAAGCTAAATCTTAGATTTCCTCTATACTTCCTCCACCTGGCAAGCCATACATCCCTTCTACCTCTTTTTCCATCATGTCCATTTATACAGAAAAAGATCTAAACATGTAGGCAGCTTAAGTGTCCAACTAATATTTAGTATAGTGAAGCACCTCTATGAAAACATACACTACCACCAAGTACCAGTTTTACTTTATGTACCCAGATTATTTCAATCCCATTTATCCCCCTGAGTGATCTTCAACTCTTTTATCAACTGATCCAATGCATCTTTCTTCTTCCATAAAGAGAGCCTTATTGGGCGCCTGGGTGGCTCAGTGGGTTAAGCCGCTGCCTTCAGCTCAGGTCATGATCTCAGGGTCCTGGGATCGAGTCCCGCATCGGGCTCTCTGCTCAGCGGAGAGCCTGCTTCCTCCTCTCTCTCTCTGCCTGCCTCTCTGCCTACTTGTGATCTCTCTCTGTCAAATAAATAAATAAAATATTAAAAAAAAAGAGAGAGAGAGCCTTATTAATACACTAGTTTAAACAAGGTTATATAGCTTCTTCACATACATACCTGACCTAGAGAGTGTATTCTAAAAGGATATGGGAAATAAGGATGGGTAAGTAAGGTTGATATATTATGGAGAAATATGAAACTGGCTCAAATGAAAAACCTAAAAACAAGTAATATAAATTTTTATTAATAATGAGACCATGAAAACTTAAATTTCATATACACACTTTCTAAGCTCTTCTACCTCTATAATTCAATTTTAACCTGATAGAGAACCTAACCAATATGTATTTGCTCACTGATTACCATCAGAATATTCCAGCAGGTGGCCTTAACAACTCAATTTTTTTTTGTTTGTTCGTTTGTTGTTTTTTTTTAAGAGATAAAGATACATGTTCTTTTAAATATTAAAAAAAAAGTCTGGGTTAACATGAAATTTATAAACGTAGTAGAGTGAACAGAAACTCTAACACTGGTATGGCAATAGTCAGTACTGCCATTAAAGTGAATATACCAATAAATACCACTTCAAAAAAAAAACCTTCCTATCAAAAGCTACATCATCAACACAACACTAAAACACTAAAGAAATTCCCCATGTCATTTACAAATAAATCTGCTATATTTATACCAAGGCCACTAATTTTAAAAAACTTAAGTTTATAGAATAATATCAGAAAATAACAAATTTCTGTAACAAGAAAGATATTCTATTTAATATATGCAATATCAACCATCTAGAAAGAAGAGGCCTAAGAAAATTGATACTAACAATCAAATTTATTAATAATACTTTAGCTCCTTAAAGCCATCAAAAAAGAAAGAAAAACAAAAACATCACTCTATAAGGAATATATATGGAAGTCACAGAACCCAAAACATTCTATCATCCCAAACAAGATGAAGAAACATCTCTTTCAGAAACAAATGCTACCCAAACCAAACAATCCACCTTTACTGGGGATTAAGTTACCTACAAAATGATTTTAAGTGTACCACTATGATAAGGATAAGATAAATACTAAATATCATGAAGGTACCAAAAGGTGTGTCACTAAAAAACAAACAAACAAAACACCAGCATTTATACAAAATGTAATCAAATTAAGGTGACCAGTAATCTTAAAATGTATTTATCTGACATAAAAACTACCATAACTAATCATTGAAGACATCCTAAATATCAATGGATAAGAGTATGGCTAAATAAATAATGGTAAAAGTCACCCTTTAGAATACTAGACAACTATTAAACAGTTTAAGATAAAGAAACCAGACATGTGTAGAAACCAGAATGACCCCGGAAACATATTTTTAAGTGAAAAATCCAGTTGCTAAATAATATACAGCTTTTGGCCAAAAAACCCAGGAAGATGTAATTCTCTAGAGTTCTTCAACACTTTCTATAATCCTCCATTACATACTGCCAGTATTAGTCTTGCTTGGTTATTTTAGGGCCTCACACTGTTGGTTTTACCAACATATTTTCATCTATGTGTGTATATTTCCCCATTAGCCATGTTCCTTAGTAACACAGGTAATGATACATACTCCAGTCTGACAGTTAGCTGTAGTCCCACACATAAAATAGGTGCACAAATAAATATTTGCAGATGGAGAATATATAAAATATGAAGAAACATTTTAGAAGAGAGACTCTAATACATTAAAGGGGAACTATTAAAGAGGAAAAGCAGAACTACAATACAGTTTTTTATACAACCACAAGCTCTTTGAGAAGTTCTAGTAACAAAATCCACGATTACATTTTCTTTCTGAGAGATTTTTTTAAATCACTAAAACAGCTTGAGAACCTAAGTGCAAAAAATTCATACTCTATGACTTTAACAATACTTACCATCTGTCTGACACAGATGCTAAGAATGTGCTTACTAAGGCCACAGTTGATATCTGCGAACTCTATAGCTCTTCCTGTTATTCAACATGTCTTCTCACTATAAAAAAATAAAATATTAATATATTTTATATATACAATAAAGGCAAATCTACATCGAAATATAATCCTAAATGAAACCGAAGTTCAAAATACGTAATACTTATAAGTACATATGATATTCCACAGAGAAAGCCACAAAAGTAATTGCCAAACTGTGGAAAGAGCCAAGATGCTCTTCAACAGACAAATGGATAAAGAAGATTTGGTCCCTATATACAATGGAATATTATGCCTCCACCAGAAAGCATGAATACCCAACTTTTGTATCAACATGGACTGGAGGAGATTATGCTGAGTGAAATAAGTCAAGCAGAGAGAGTCAATTACCATATAGTTTCACTAACTTATGGAGCATAAGGAATAACTTGGAGGACATTAAGTAAAGGAAAGGAAAAGTGAAGTAGGGAAATCCACAGGGGAGACGAAGCATGAGAGACTGTGGACTCTGAGAAACAAACTAAGGGTTTTGGAGGGGAGGGGGCGGGAGGTTGGGTGAGCCTGGTGGTGGGTATTAAGGAGGGCACGTATTGCGTGGAGCACTGGGTATGGTGCATAAACAATGAATCATGGAACACTGAAAAAATTACATTTATTTTTTAAAAATAAATAAATAAAAGTATACATCAGCCAAAAAAAAAGGAAAGAAAGCAAGCCACAAAAGTTAAAAAACAAAGACAAAAAAGACCCAACCTCATTTGTCACCACTGGAGGCAATTGTAACCCTCCAGAAAAGGCTATATTAAAGGAACAAACTAAGCATTTATTCTCCAAGTAGAACATCATTTCAAGATAACAAAATAGCCCTAACTGATGAGGGAAACTTCTTCACAGAACATGACTATGCTAAAAGAATGTAAAAGGAACAAAAGAATCTTAATATTTATAACGAGAAGCTGAACAAGAATCAGCCATCACCAAAGAAGTTTAAAATTATTAGGTGTTTAAAAAAAATAAATTAATTAAATAAAATAAAATAAAATAAAATTATTAGGTGAAACAGGTTGATAGATTAACCCAGTGCCGAAGTGCCATTCACAGATGACTTACAGATGCAAAAAGAAAAAGATAATCTTCAATAAGATGATCTGGTTGTCACCACCTCAGCGTGGTGATGAAACACAGCATCAGAATGATGGACAAGTAGGGGTGCCTGGGTGGCTCAGTGCGTTAAAGCCTCTGCCTTCAGCTCAGGTCATGATCCCAGGGTCCTGGGATCAAGCCCCGTGTCGGGCTCTCTGCTCTGCAGGGAGCCTGCTTCCTCCCCTCTCTCTCTTTGCCTGCCTCTCTGCCTACTTGTGATTTCTCTCTCTCTAATAAATAAAATCTTTAAAAAAAAAAAATGATGGACAAGTAAACATTATGTGCTCTTAACATGAAACAATATGAATACAAAGCATTGCTAAAGTACTCGTCTAAAAACCTTTAACCTGAATCTGAAACACTGAGTCTGTTTCTCCCTCCCATTCTCCCTTTGTCTCTCCCCTTGGCTTGTGCTCTCTCTTG
This sequence comes from Mustela erminea, assembly GCF_009829155.1. Taxonomy (NCBI): domain Eukaryota; kingdom Metazoa; phylum Chordata; class Mammalia; order Carnivora; family Mustelidae; genus Mustela; species Mustela erminea. The sequence goes on along the minus strand of NC_045615.1, from coordinate 130,776,802 downwards.
CTCACTCTCTCTCTCTCAAATAAATAAAATCTTTCAAAAAAATAATAACTTTCACTTGCCACCATTAATATCCTTTTAAATGGTGCAGAAAATATCTGTACATACACAGATATGTAAAGTAAATATGGCAAAATTATTAAAAATTATTCGATCTAGAAGGTGGGTATACACAAGTTCAATGTACTATTCTACTTTCCTATATGCTTAAGTATTTTCCATTTATAAAAGTCTTTAAATGTACCATGCTTCAAGTAAACTACTCTGTCTATAAAGAAAAAAATTATTTTTAATCCAAATACCAACACTTAATTTGAAACTTCTAATTCAAATATGCCAAGTTTTCATAAAGCAGAGTAAAGGTTATATCTGGTTATCTATCCATGCGTGTTCTGAGAAGAAAAATTCAACTACTCCATAAGTAATGAGAAGGAAGAAAATGAAAGAAGAAAAATTTTTTTTTAAGATTTAATTTATTTAGACCAGGGTGAGGGGCAGAGGGAGAAGCAGACTTCCCACTGAGAAGGACCTCCACTCCTCACCCACCGCAACCCGGGACTCTGGGATCATGACCTGAGCCAAAGGCAGACACTTAACATACCGAACTCAACCAAGTGCCCCTGAAAGAAAAAATCTTAAATGATAAAACTGAAGAGGGGCTCCTGGCGGGCTCCTGGCTGGCTCAGTCAGTGGACCATATGACTCTTGATCTCAGGTTGTGAATACAGAGCCCAGAAATAAATCCTCACATATACAGTCAAGTAATCTTTATTTATTTGAGAGAGAGAGACAGAGAGAGAGCGAGCGAGCACGAGTGGGGAAAGGGGCAAAAGGAGAGGGAGAGGAAGACAGAAAGAATCCCAAGCAGACTCCTCACTGAACTTGGTGCCTGATGTGGAACTCAATCTCATGTCCCTAAGATCATGACCTAAGCCGAAACCAAGAGTCAGTTGCTTAACCAAAGGCACCACCTAGGGACCCCTACCTTCAAGTAATCTTTTGACAAGGATGTGAAGACTACACAATGGGGAGAGGATAGTCTTTTCAACAAATGGTGCCTAGAAAACCAGATATCCACATGCAAAAGAATGAACCTGGAACCTTACCGGACACCATATACAAAAATTAACTCAAAATGGGTTAAACACCTAAACATAAGACCTGAAACCATAAAACTTGGAAGAAAACAGGGGAGAAGGTTTCATAACACTGGACTGGCATGACTTCTTGGATATGGCACCAAAGCACAGGAAACAAAAGCAAGAACAAACAGGACTACATCTAACTTAAAAAAAACCTTCTGCACAGCAAAGGAAAACAATCAACAGAGCAAAAAGCCAATCTACAGAATAAGAGAAATATCTGCAAACCAATCTCTGATAAGATGTTAATATCCAAAATACATACATCTTACAAGTCAAAAAACAAAACAAAACAAAACCTCAATTTTCAAAATGGGCAAAGGACTCCAATAGTTATTTCTCTACAAGTGATATACAAATGATCTACAAGTATATGAAAAGATGTTCAACATCACTAATCATCAGGAAATGTTAATCAAAACCATAATGAGGTATCGCTTAACAACTGTTAGGATGGCCACTATCAAAAAAGGTGGGGGGGGGGGGAAGCTGGGACAAGCGTCGGTAAGAATGGGAAGAAACTGAAACTCCTGTGTACTGCTGGTGGGAATGGAAAATGTGCAGCTGCTGAGTAATATAAAGAATTGCTGATGACTATGTCGCATACCTGAAACTAATTTCACACTGAATATTAACTATATGGGAATATAAATTTTAAAAATAAAATAAATAAAATGTGCAGCTGCTACAGAAAACAATATGGAGGTTCCTCCAAAGTCAAAAATATATTATATCCACCAATCCCACTTTTTGGGTATATACCAAAAAAAAAGAAAACAAGACCCCAAAGAAATATTTGCACAATCATGTTCAATGCAGCATTATTCACAACAGCCAAGAAGTAGAAGCAACCAAAAATGTCCATGCAACATAAATGTTCTTTAACAGAAAAATGGATAAAGAATAATTGGTGTACACACCAACACACAATATGCAATATTATGCAGCCTCAAAAAAGGCAGGCAATCCTGTCAAATGCTACAACACGGATAAGCCTTGAAGACATTATGATAAGTGAAATAATCCTGTCATAAAAATACAAATACTATACGATTCCACTTATACGAAGTATCTAAAGTAGTCAAACTTTAGAAACAGCAAGTAGCATGATGGTTGCCAGGAGCTGGAGAAGAGGGAGAAAAGGAGAATTCTTTGGGACTAGAGTTTCAGGTCTACAAGATGAAAAAGTTCTAGAGATCTACTGTATTAACAATGCACATATGCACACCAACAAGACAGAAGAAAGAGAAATTAAGGAGATTATCCCATTTACAACAGCACACAAAACCATAAGATATGGAATAAATCTAACCAAAGAGGCGAAGAATTTGTACTCAGAAAACTATAGAATATACATGAAAGAAATTAAGGAAGACAAAAAGAAATGGAAAAATGTTCCATGCTCATTGATTGGAAGAACAAATATTGTGAAAATGTCCCTGCTACCTAGAGCAAACTACACATTTAATGCGATCCCTATCAAAATACCACCATCAACTTTTTTCAAAGAAATGGAACAAATAATCCTAAAATTTGTATGGAACAAGAAAAGACCCGGAATAGACAGAGGAATGCTGAAAAAGAAAACCAAAGTTGGTGGCATCGTAATTCCAGACTTCAAGCTCTATTACAAAGCTGTAATCATCAAGACAGTATGGTACCAGCAAAAAAACAGACACATAGGTCCATGCAACAGAATAGAGAGCCCAGAAATGGACTCTCAATTCTATGGCTTACTAATCTTCGACAAAGCAAGAAAGAATGTCCAACAGAGAAAAGACCGTCTCTCTTCAACAAATGGTATTGGGAAAATTGTACAGCCACATGCAGAAGAATGAAACTGGACATTTCCTTACAACACACATAAAAATAGACTCAAAATGGATGAAAGACCTCAATGTGAGACAGGAATCCATCAAAAACCCTGAGGAAAACACAGGAAGCAAAGTCTTCAGCCTCAGCCACCGCAACTTCTTCCTAGAAACATCACCAAAGGCACGGGAAGCAAGGGCAAAAATGAACTATTGGGACCTCATCAAGATCAAAAGCTTTTGCACAGCAAAGGACATAGTCAACAAAACCAAAAAACAGAATGGGAGAAGATATTTGCAACTGACATATCAGATAAAGGGCTAGTGTCTAAAATCTATAAAGAATTTATCAAACTCAACACTCAAAGAACAAATAATCCAATCAAGAAATGGACAGAAGACATGAATAAACATTTCTGCAAAGACGACATCCAAATGGCCAAGCAGACACATGAAAACAAACACATCGCATAGCATTAGGGAAATAAAAATCAAAACTTCAATGAGATACCCCCTCAAACCAGTCAGAATGGCTAAAATGAACAAGTCGGGAAACAACAGATGTTGGTGAGGATGCAGAGAAGTGGGAACCCTACTACACTGTCGGTGAGAATGCAAGCTGGTGCATCCATTTTGGAAAACAGTATGGAGGTTCCTCAAAAAATTGAAAATTGAGATACCCTACAAACCAGCAACTGCACTACTGGGTATTTATCCCAAAGATAAAAATGTAGAGCTCCAAAGGGGCAAATGCACCCTAATGTTTATAGCAGCAGCATCCACAATAGCCAAACTATGGAACGAGCCCAGATGTCCATCAGCAGATGAATGGATAAAAAAGATGTAAAATATATATATATATATATAAAATGAAATAGTATGCAGCCATCAAAAAATGAAATCTTGGGATGCCTGGGTGGCTCAGTCAGGTAAGTCTCTGCCTTCCGCTCAAGTCATGATCCCAGGGTCCTGGGATCGAGTCCCACATCAGGCTCCTTGCTCAGCAGGGAGCCTGCTTCTCTCTCCGCCTCTGCCTGCTTGTGTGCTCTCTGTCTCTCTCTCTCTGACAAATAAATAAAATCTTAAAAAAAAAAATGAAATCTTGCCATTTGCAACAATGTGGATGGAACTAGAGGGTATTATGCTAAGTGAAATAAGTGAATCAGAGAAAGACAATTATCATATAATATCACTGATATGTGGAATTTGAGGATCATGGCGGAAGAGAGAAAAAAAATGAAATGGGATGAAACCAGAGAGGGAGACAAACTATAAGAGACTCTTAATGTCAGGAAACAAACTGAGGGCTGCTGGAGTGGAGGGGACTGGACAGGATGGGGTGGCTGGGTGATGGACACTGGAGAGGGTATAGGCTATGGTCTACGCTGTGAATTATGTAAGACTGATGAATCACAGTCTTACACATACATAAGTACGTATAAGTTAATTTAAAAAAAAGAAAAGAAAAGAAGCAAGGTGATTAAAAGAAGGTATTTCTTTTAATATTGCTTCTTGCCAGTAAGATTGCTAAAGCTGTTTAATAATACATAATAAAAACAAATACATTCACACAAAAAAATGCACATACAGTTAAAACTACTGTGCTTACTGTATATCTAAAGATGATTAAGATAGTTAATTTTATGGTATATGTTTACCAACTTTTTAAATAAAATTATAAGGGGTTTAAGTACGAAGGGAAAAAAAAAAAGAGAAGGTGATTTTAGCAGGGAAAGAAAATGTTCACTGAAGAGTTGGAGTCAGAACAGAGAAGAAAATCACAAATAGAAATCCTGAGAAGTGAACTACATTGGTTACAACTACATAATGAGTTATCAGCTTTGAGTCCCAGGAAAGAATAGACCTCCTAGATCTTTATAGCTCCAAAAACTATATGCAAAATACTCTACAATCTACTAGCATTGTACATACGCTATATCCATATCCTACTCAACCACTTCTTTCCCCAAAACTTCTTCTCCTCCCCTACTCCACCAGGGGTCTGTTTTCTGCTAACAGACCCCTGAGACATAAACAAGCACATTACGTGATCTAAACTCAACAAAGCATAGCACCTTAGCACCTCAGCTCTTCAGCTGCAGGCATCGGTCAAGGTATGGACATGTGACCAAATCTACCCAAAACCTCATAAATAAGGCTCTAAATAGAGCTGTGCTGGGAGGAACCAGGTCCTACCACATGAAGTATAGCCACAATAGGAGAAATGGCACCAGTATACACAGATTTTAGGTATAGGAAGGACCAACCTACGGGCAAGTTCCTACCTTAGCCCATATGGCCACTTCTAGCCATACCATTTCTGTTGTATGGTTAACCAGTAACTTCTCCTTTGAAATAGGCTATTTCTAACTGTATCTCTGTTCCTTGCAATCTAAAAAGTCCTAACAGAGAAACTGAATATATGGAAATTTTACGTAAAGATGTATTTCACTGACACTATAAAAGGGCCTACCTAGTATCCCTTTCCTAAGTGAGAAAACTTTCATCTGGGGCACCTGGGTGACTCAGATGGTTAAGCATCCTCCTTCAGCTCAGGTCATGATTCCAGGATCTTAGAAAGGAGCCCCGCATCAAGCTCTCTGCTCAGCAGGGAATCTACTTCTCCCTCTGCACACACGCTCTCTCCCCCTCTTCCTCTCTTGCAAAAATAAAATCTTCCAAAAATAAAAAAGGGGGGGGGACTTTCATCTATTATATATAGTGTCTTCTTCCCTTCTCTACTAGGTAAACCCCAAAATAACTACTTAATTCCCTCCATGCAAATCACCTCATTTTTTAAGATAGCCAATACACCTCTTTCTTTCACTAACCCTAACCACTACAGGGTGAGATGACAGATAAGCAAAGTAGAACAATGTGATAATACAGGTTGGCTAGGGAAACAAACAGAAGAAATAGGACAAACCTGAAAAACCAGGCCTTGAGATATCAAAAAAAGCTTCCCCACAGAGGTATGATCCTGACTGAGACCCAAAAGACAAGCATAAGACAACAAAACCAAAGGGAAAGGAAGCGGGGAACCAGAGAAGGCAATGCAGAGGGAAGCTCCTGTACTCAGGCTTAGATTGAACGAACCCGGCATCCTAAGGAAGAAATGCTGTAACCGAATATGATCAGCACACTGAAGGCAAAGGGAAGAGGTGAGAGAGGATGAAGACGAAGAGGTGAACAGAAATTAGATCATGAGGATCCTGAAAGCCAAATTAAGAAGCTGACTTTATCCTAAAGATGATGAAAAGCCACAATAAAGGTTTATTAGCAGAGAAGTAAAATATGCAGCTGTGTCAGATTATTGTAGCTACGATGAGGGGGCGGGGGAGAAAGGCAACACTGGAAGCAGGGATACTACCTTAGGAGAGGACTGCAGCAATCCTAGTGAGAGATGATGCTAACCTTGAGCAGGATGGTAGCCTTGGGGATAGGGAAAAGGCAGACACAGAGTCAAGAAATACTAAGAAGTATCCAACAGGGCTCAGTGATCAATCAGAATGTGAAAGTAAAAAGAGAGGACAACGGATAGCCCATGTTTCTGGCAAGTTATTATTATCAATCTCTAGCATTTACTGAATTTTTAACACACGTGCATTATCTCATTTAATCTTCCGCTAGAAAGAAGACTGAGAAGAAACAGTCTGTTCTGTATTTTTGGTTTGAGGATAAGAGACGGAAAGTTGTTAATGACTACAGTTTGAGATAGGCTTAGTCCTGATGATAGCATACAAATGGACATGTCATGAAGACAGATGATACATGAATCCACTTATCAGGAAAAGAGCTTTGGGTTGGAGACAGAGAATTATCAGAATATAGATGGTAACAGAGAGAAATATTTTCAAAAGTAAAATATCTCCTCTATTCATGCCAGTATTTATTTAATACTTACATACCTAAAGTAATTAGGTTGGGACCAGTGTTAGCAGGAAAAAAAAAAAAAGGAAGATTCAGTGAGGCTCAATTACTAAAGGAAGGGAGGAAGAAGCTTAGCATAGCATTAAGTGTATATTAGAAATATATCAAAGGTTCAAGGTTAGGGGGAGGAGGACAGAGAAAACAATAAAACACTCTAGGAAGAAGAAATAAAATTCAAACACAGAATTTTTTTTAAAAAGATGCCCTGTTTTGGGGTGCCTGAATGGCTCAATTGGTTAGGCAACTGACTTGATATCAGCACAGGTCTCAATCTCAGGATTATGAGTTCAAGCCATACGTTGGGCCCCACTTTCAAATAAATAAATAAATAAAAAGAAACCTTGCTTCAGAACAACAAAAAAGTATCATTAATGTCAGTTCTCACAGTAATTCTTAAATTTAATGAATAGAAAATGTACAAAAATGTTTTTCGTCAAAAAAGTAACATGGGGAAATTCCCTCTACCAAATACTACTGCATATCATGAAGGCGTGCCTGGGTGGCTCAGGGGGTTAAGCAACCAACACTTGATCTCAGCTCAGGTCTTAATCTGAGGGTTGTGAGTTCAAGCTCCACACTGAGCTCCACACTGGGCATGGAGCCCACTAAAAAAAAAACCAAGCATGCTATGACAGTAACAATAAAATTAAATGGTACAATCACAAAAGTCCAATAAAAGACTGAGGAACTATTATAAAAAATGCAAGAATCCAGAAAAAGTCCTAACTATATCTCAAAATTTACATGTAATAAGATAGGCTTTCCAAAACACGAAGATTCAAGTTTTTAACAGTGATAAATGATTTAATAATAATCTGTAAAACAATTAAGGTGGTATTACCTTAGAATTATGAATTTATGCTTCGAATTTATTCTAAATTCTGATTATAAAGTTAATTTTAGGAATATTAGGAAAAAACTGATTATCACAGCTGTAGAACAATGAAATGTTTTAATTTAGAAATGTGAAACAATGGGACGCCTGGGTGGCTCAGTTGGTTAAGCCGCTGCCTTTGGCTCAGATCATGATCCCAGGGTCCTGGGATCGAGTCCTGCACTGGGCTCCTTGCTTGGCAGGGAGCCTGCTTCTCTTGCTGCCTCTGCCTGCCTCTCTGCCTGCTTGTGTGTTCTTTCTCTCTCTCTTTGGCAAATAAATAAAATGTTAAAAAAAAAATGTGAAACAATGACAAAGGAAAAGAATGATGGATTCATGTATGAACATTTTAAACTTCTGACAAATAAAAATAATCAAAAAATAAAACCCCAAGCTAGAGAAAAATATTTCAAGAAAAAAAGACACTAATAACCATATATTTGGACCATTCTCAACATTTTAAGAGAAACTGATGTAATATATGATCAAAGGATTCGAACAATCCATGTTTAGAAAAATGGTGTCCACTATCAGTCTAGTGGGGTTTATTGAGACTGGTATACCCAGAACCAGTGCTCAGTCAAGGGCAACATATGGGTTCTTCCTGCTACTAATTCCACTAATAGTCATAAAAACCTAGCTCGCATGGCTAGTTTCCTCCTCCGTGGAAATTAACAAAATGATTTTTTTTTTAAATTTTCAAAGTTATGTGAGTTTGGATAGCACAAATTAATTAACCTGAACCTAGATGTATTACTAAAATAATTTCTGGAGAACAAGGCTGAGATTCTTCCAACAGTCTGCCCACCTACACATATTTTAAAACTTCAGTTCAGGGGGTAGGAAGGTACTTAAAAGAAACTTCAATAAACCAAAATTCAGAGTAATGTTAAAATCTGTATATGATTTTATATAAGCAAACTGAACTGTAATGTAGAGGGAAAAAATGTTTATGTGACAAACCAATATAACTTATTTCACCAATTTTAAGACCTTTTTACATTTTATGTGGTAAGGACAACCCTAAAATCAATGGCATATCACAGTTACTTGGGAGTTTTTTTGGTTTGGGGGGGTTTTTGTAAACGTACATAAAATAATCCATCTTATAACTGATGCAAGGAATGGTAGATATTTGGAAATGTCACGATTTACTTGATATCAAAGCTTTTGTTTAAGAGGGCCACAAAAAGAATATGATAAGAGTAAGGTTTGGGGTCAGAAAGATCCAGAACTGATAGAATCCTGGCTCTGCCAAATACCAATTGGCTGATGTTGGGACAACTTTCTTCGCATTTCTCATATTGTCTGTTTCCCCATCTGTGAAATTGTACCAGTAATAATGAAAATCTCATAGAACTGTGAAAATTAAATACAGTAGTCTATGTACAGTGCTTAAAACAGTGCCTGGCATACACGCACATATACGCATGTATACGTTTATATACATATGCACAAATACACACAGGTATTATTGGTAGCCACTTTTATTACTGTAAGGATGAGGGTGATTAGGCCGATAATGACTTTTGGCTTACTCATTGCCTAGCATGGTAAATATTTTTCCAATCATTCAATCTCTTCTTTAATTCCTAAAGCTACTTCTAAAGGCATTTAATAGGGATCTATTAAGATTCAATATTTGGCCTGACCTACTCTTCACAAGACTTACAACATGAGTTTGCATATAAAAAGCTGAAGGAAGGCAGGCAAAGAGATAGCTGTTCCCTAAAACTCAGAGTGACTACTAAATGGTTACTGTTTTGCGTATCAAAAGGCACCCACAATCACGGATAATCGTGAAGCCAAACAAGGAGATTTTAAAAGAAGGAAAATCCTCAAATAGTTAAAAAAAACATGCACCTACGCTGATATTTATTTGGCCTCTACTGTGTACAAGATATTATACCTACTTCAATAAAGAAAAAATACTCTTCCGTAATAACTTAAGCCCACTTTTTCTATTCGGTCCAACACCTGGTCCTCTTTACTCTTCCCTTCAAAGCTAAGAAAATCAACAGGTACACAGACTGACATTTCATCAGTACTGTATGCTGGGTTTCTGCACTGGGATTTTGCACTGGTTTTGTTGTTGGCCCCCCTACCCCCACCACATTAATATAGTAGTCTTTTTTCATGAAGTAAATTGTAGGCTCCTCGTACAAAAGCAGCCATTTCTTCCCTATTCTTCCCACCATCTCCACCACTGCAGCCCCCCTGTCCGGACACAACCACTTAAATGATAAAGGCTCTATCTAGCATAGGACTTAGAAATTGTTGACTGAATTTCTGACCTTTAAAAACGTACATGTTAGAAAACTGAACCACGCCGAGCATCCAAACACATGACGTTTACATTTCTTAAAGCATGTAAGGATTCTTTCATTGAAAATTGAAGGATGGTTAAAAGGAGCTACAAAAGAGAGCTAGGTGTTTGAGAGAAAAAGCCATAGAAATAATAAAAACGTAACGAAAACCTGATGCTAGAATAAAAGGTAATTTTTTTTTTTAAGTGAGAGAAGAGAGGCATCTGCAAATCAATCATTGTTTTCCCAGAGACAAGGTTGATCACCAGGATTTTCTTCTCTGCGCTCAGCCAATCCCTACCTTTTCTGAGTTAACCAGTCTCCAGGCAAGCAGCGCTTCTTGATTGGCTTAAAGATGTTGTGTAGAAAAACCAGCCAATCCTGCCCGCAAGTCGGGACTGTGCTATGGAGACATCACAACCACTGCATGGCGAGAATGTGTACAAACCTGTCCCTGCCACAAATAGCAGATTGCTAGTTCTAAAGGCTGTTGCGGAAAGGAACATTCTTTAAAGCGACACCAAGCGAGATCTAGCATCTACACGTTATTACTCTAGCTCTCTTGGGGGGGGGGGGGGGGGGCTGTTTACTGTTTTAATCAAACGAGCTTAAGGAATAAACTGTGCCCCCGGTCGGATGACTCACTCTATGGAAGACGAATTTGCACAGGGACAGCTCGGAGAGGGTCCGGATGACAGAAGGGTTCAGGCAAGGTCCCACAGAGGATCAAAGTTGCGGTGGGGGAGGGGGGTGCGGACGAGGGTCAAAGAGGCACAAATACCAGGGACCTGGGGTGTCTCCCCACGGTGTCCAAAATCGGAACGTGCGGAGTGCGAGGTTGTGTTTGGATACGAAGTGAGTAAATAAACGGCTTTGCTAGGACTACGGGAGGGTGGCCCGAAGTTCCGAGAAGGCTCCGCCTGGGAAACGCCGAAGGTGCTCGGAGAAGCACGAGGTCAAGTCCCGGCGGGAACCCACAGGGAGGCAACCCCGGGGGGTCGAGAGGGGTGTGTCTGGGGCCTGGAGGCCCGCCCGGGACTGGGAGGCCGGGGAAGCGGCCGCGGCGCCCGCCTTCGCCCGGCCTCGGCGGCACGCCAGGACCCGCCTCTCCCCGACGCCTCACTTCCCTTCCGTCCAGGCAACCAGGCCCGCGGGCCCCGCGCCGGCCCCCACGTTCGGGGATTTGGGCTTCGGTCGCAGCGCTGCCCGCCGCTGCCTCAGGCCCTTCGCTTCGGCTTGGGGCCCCGGAATCCCTTCCCTCCCGGACCCTCCGCCGCGTCTACCACCCGCCGCCTTTACCTGCTCCGAAAGCGGGTGGAGGGCGTCGAGGCCGGGGCCGCGTCGTCGAGTGTGCGACGCGGCGCCGCGGGTCCGCAGCCCTTTCCCGCCGCCGCCACTGCGCTCTCCGGCGCGGCGCTGGGCTGGCGAGCAGCGGCGGCCGCGGGGCGGGGGGGGGGGGGGGTGCTGCGGGGTGGGGGGGACGCGCGGCGAGTGCCGGGCGGGGAGACACTGCCGCTCTCTGTTCGGCCCGGGAAGAGCAGCCTCGCAGCAGCCAGCCGCGAGAGGGCGGGTGGGCGGCCGAGTGGGGAGGGGTCTCGGGAAGTAGGGAATGGCTGCCACGTCGTTCAGGTGGCTCGCTGCCCTCCGCCTCCCCCCACACACCCTACGGCTCCGCGCCGCGACCTCTGGTTCGTCCCCGAGTCCGCCGTGGCGCATCGGCCCGCCCCGCGGGGCCGGCTCCGGAGACCGGGCCGGCGGGCGCTCTCTCTCGTGCTCTCTCAGGAGAGCGAGTCCGGGCCTGGCCGATTCTGCCATCGGACCCCCGCCTTCACCAACACCACCACCAAAAAGCTCCCCCGACATCCTGTGTTTCCCCCTTTCCCGGTGGAGCGGCCACAGGGAGGAGCAAACCCTTCTCCAAGTGTCGAGTTTTCGGGAAAGACGGGCGCTGTTTTGAGCTCGTGAACGTTATCGATCAGGGGCCCCAAATTTTTGCCGAAGTAAACGGCGCGGGAGACCACGGCTGTTTCTAGCCCTCGGCACGCTCCCAACCCGAAAACCAAGGCAGAAACCCAAGGTCGTACTCGGCGCTGGTCGAGGCGGGGGAGGAAATGACAGCCGGGGCGGGCCCGCCAGCGCGCGGGTCCCGGCGGCAAGTTGGGAGGGACAGCGGGGCCAGCCCGACCGCCTCCGCATTGCCTCACTGCGCTGTTGACTCGGGGCTCCGGGCCGCGGCGGCGGCGGCGGCGGGCGCGCGAACCCGCCTTTGCGCGCGCGGCGCTGCCCGCGTCGGTTTCCGGGCCGCGCCGGCCGCCTCGGCGCGGGGAAACAAAGGGGTAGACGGCGGCTGCGGCCGGGACGGAGGCTGCCGGCTCCCGACCCGCGCTGCCCACTTGAGTCCGAACGCGCTGGCGGAAGCACCGAAACGTGTGCTTGTTTGCGGCGCTGGACTGCAGGCACTGACCTTGCCCTCCAGTTAGAGCTTCAGTTCCCAGATGCCAAGAAAAAACGAGGTTTTCTTCCCTTTTGCGATCACTGTACCATGAGCCTGTCGCCTACGCCTGCTCCGTTTCTTCCCCTAAACTCTGCTTTCTTTGGTTTGTTTCTTCTGGGATGGGACGTGAAGTCAGTGTTTTCAGGTGCATGAATTTTTCACGCTTCCTTTCTGCAGGGGATGGTGGTTTTGCTGATCCTTTTTTTTTTTTTTTTTTCTCGTTCTGTTCGACTCCCTTTGCGATTGCTTTTTATTCCACTTTCATTGTTTTTCATAGAGAAACAAAACAGCTTCCTGACGAAGTACTCCTCTGCGTCGAAGAGGCAGACTGTTCATGTTGTAGTAATTGCTTTAAAGTGAGTGGAAAATTGGGAAAAGTTCAAGTGAATTTTTATCTTCATCTGGATCTCATTGGAATACCTACTCACACTCAATGGAAACATTCTAGTGGGGTTTTTTTAAGAATCAGAAATATTTAAGCAGAGACCTCGGGATGGTAGATTTTCTAATGAAACCAATACACAATTTTACTTTTGTATGATTTTTTTTCTATTATTAGAGATCCTTGAGTCCCAATTAAGAAACTACAATACAAAATCTTTACTAATGCTTTTATTAAATTTCAAAACAGCAAAAATTTTAATAAAGAACCCAGAATCTCAAGATATAAATAGCTATTGCTGAGAACCTAACATTAACTCTGCCTCTGAACAGCCATTAAAAGAGGCTAATAACAGTGATATATGCCACTTTAGAAATGAAAGAACCCTAGTAATTATGAACTTCAAACAAATCTAGCAAATTAGTATCAATTTTGTTCGTATGAAGTATGTTCACCACGGTAATAACACATTTTAAATTCTTGATTTTCCTTTGAACACTGTTAAAGATTCATCACTTCTTGCCTGAACAATAAGAAAGAAAGTGTTCTTAACATTGGAAAATATATTTGAAGCCAAGACATCATCCAGCTTGAATTTTTTAAAAAATGAGTGCTTCCTACACCAATAAGAGAAAAACATCGATATTACAAAATTCTGAAAATCAGACTCAAACGAAGAACAAAGCAATCTTTACTCAATATTCACAATGCCAGCCTTCCTTTGTGAATATTTATAAAAATGTTCTCCTTCCTTATTGGTTTAAATTCTAAGCCAATAGCAGAAGTACAACACATCTTTGAAAGGATGAGACATTAGCACTGGCTTAAAACATTGGATAAATAGATTGTTTTTCATGCTCATTCTCATTTAAGATCATGTATCTTTTCATTTCAAAGAAGAAATTTAAGAATATTTGAATGGTTGAGTATCTTGATGTACCTTAAATACCAAAGTGCTACTCTTGATCACACTCTGCTCTCTGTAATCTTCCAATGGGTTACATTACAGTTTGCTAAAATATTTTAATTCTCTAAAATGCCAGATGAATCTGAAGAATGACTAAATGCCTACAACCTAATACTTTAAGTAAGATGAACACTGCCATTTCTTTCTATGAGATAACCTTTAAGGAAATTAAATAGTTTCTCTTTTAGAAAATGTCTTGGATTTTTGTAAATAAAATGGCCAATGCATCATAAGTAAATCTTTAATATTTGTCTAAAGCCATCTTTGGCCTATTTAATGGCTAAATACTAAACCTGCTTGTTGATGTTTATATTTATGTTTAGAACATCAGTATGATTTCCTCCCAATCAAAAATAATCTCTGCTTTCACATTCTTTGATTTTGACTCAGCATTCTGCTTAATTATAATTATTTACATATTTATAATTTCCCTCAGTAATTCATCAGTTCCTTGAAGATAGATTCCATTCCCCATTCAATCTTTTATTCCTCAGAACCTTGTACAATATAAACAATTCAGGGATATTTGCTGAATGAAAGAATGAGTGAGCGTTGCTCTACAACACAGCATATGGCAAATCAAAGAAAATCTGTCTCGGGACTTTTTCCTCCTGTACATAATAACTGATAAATACTTGTTTTCATTCCAATTAAACTTAGAATAACATTGTTCCATTGTTGTTAAGTGGGCTCTACAACCAGAATGGAGCCCAATGTGGGGCCGAACTTACAACCCCAAGGTCAAGCCCCCAAGATAAGTCCTGAGCTAAGATCAAGAGTCAGACACTTAACCATTTAACCACCCAGGTGCCCCTAGAATAGCATCGTTGCAAGAAAGCTACTGAAAGAGAATAGGACCAACATATGCTGGAGCGCCTGTATTTTTCAATTTTAAATCTAGTGGAAACTGGATAGTGGGTAATATTGCTGTCATCTAAAGTGAATAAGTATCAGTGGACTTATCTTTATAAAGGATTGCTTTACCATGCTTAACAAGAGCTACGAGCTCTGTGACTTCAGGAAGATTACTTTAAGCCTTCTAAAACTCACTCATTTCTCAAATGCATTCATTATATTCACTTTATGATTAATTGAAATAATGAAACCATGTAAAAATACTCAATAGAAAGTAGTTACTATTACTTGCAAATATTAGTGGGCTCAATCATGAAGAAAAATGACTTTTTGTGCAATTATCTATAAACGGCAGGCATAAAGTTGTGTTTAAAAGATTTTTAAGGGGCACCTGGGTGGCTCAATGGGTTAAAGCCTCTGCCTTCAGCTCTCCATCATGATCCCAGTGTCCTGGGATCGAGCCCCACATCGGGTTCTCTGCTCGTCGGGGAGCCTGCTTCCCCCCACTCTCTCTGCATGCCTCTCTGCCTACTTGTGATCTGTCAAATAAACAAAATCTTTATAAATAAATAAATAAAAGATTTTTAAATGAGGAAACAAATATCCTGAGCGAAGGAATAGAATACTAACCACATCTACTAATGGGAGATAACTTTTGAGAATTGAAATTTGCTAGGAGAATAGATCTTAAGTATTCTATGCATATGTACCCCCCCACACAAGGTAATCATATGAGGTGATGGATGTGTTAATCATTCCACAATATATGTTAAATCACGTTGTACACACATAAGTATGTATAATTTTATCAATTGTATGTCGGTAAAGCTGGGTGGGGAGGTAGAAGGAGGAGAAAAAAATCAACCTACTATTGAGAAACCAAAGAACAATAACAAAAAATAAGCAAGCAAAAAACAAAAATAAGCAAACTGAAACAAGAATAAAATAAGGAGGAATGAGGGCATTGCAGACTGAGTGAAAACTTCATGAAAAATGAAATCTGACTGCCTCAGAAACTTCACAGCTCCCCACTATTTATTTTAGCTTTTCTCAAAATTGTAAGAAACACTGTATGAGAAAATCTGTAAATGAAGGGTAAATAAATTATACCTTTCCTTTAAACTGGAAGGCTTCTCATTGCATTCTGTCCTTTGAATAAATTCTGAGAGATTTTAATATAACATGGTACACTATGAAAGGGAGGAATAGCATTACATATTACATATTTCCATGGAGAGTATCTCAGGGCATAAAATTTTATATCATGCTTTGGGAAGAAACACTCATTTATATGTTTGAAGATAAAATTCCAGCCCCTCAGCCCATGCATCCAAATCCTGCCACTAATTCTACAGATATGGACTTCAAATGGACCCTCAAGCCTAGAAACACTGAGGAATGCTCTTGAGAAATGTATCCCTGTTTTACCCAATTTCTCCATGAGTAGACAGGCAGGCATGAGACAGTCTCCAAAGCTGACAGGGAAGGGTAGAGACGGGATTGGCAAAGAGTATTAAAAACAAAAAACCCTAAGAGAACTAGAACTACAGTATGGCAAGGATAGCTTTCTCATGCCCGGGAGAATCCTGTGGGTATGATAGCGACCATAGTCTGTCTTTGTGGGGGATTTTTACAGGAAGCCACGCTTCAGTCCAGAAGCATATTGTGGTAGCTCCAGTTTATGTAACTGTTAAGATTTTATATCATTTAGGGGCGCCTGGGTGGCTCAGTGGATTAAAGCCTCTGCCTTCGGCTCAGGTCATGATCCCAGGGTCCTGGGATTGAGCCAGCGGGGAGCCCGCTTCCCCCTCTCTCTCTGCCTGCCTCCCTGCCTACTTGTGACCTCTCTCTCTTCAAAGATTTCGTATCATTTACCAATAAGGAAATATTACATCCCATAGCCATTCCTGGTGACATCTTTCTGTCAGTCACATTACTCTTCCATTTGTGACAATCATACATTTCCCAATATAACCTACTTTCGATGATGTTAAGCCCTTGGCCAGCAATCATTCATTTTCACTTATTTCTGTCTTTACAATCCCAGCTCAAATTCCTTTTCTCCTGTAAAATTCTCCCAGATACCCCAAACATAATGAACTGCTGCTGCTTCTATGCCCACATGAATTTATATATCCGCTTTTAAGCGATTGTAGTGGTGACTATGTGTCACTGTGTATCTTCCCTAAGCTGTGAGCTCTCTTCCCCTAGGCAAGAAGATGTATACCCAGTTACTAGAAAGGGTTCTTTACACATTGAAATTAGTAGACTCCTTTTAGGGTAACTTCCTCACTCACAATTTCCCCTTAGTTTTATTTACCCCCATTCCATAAAGTGCGCTCCAGGATTAAAAAAAAAAAAAAAAAAAAATGACTCTACCTCCCCAGCCACAGTGCATTAACCAAGAGTAGGTGTCTTTATCCAATTAGCCCTTCCTGGGGAATTTTAGAATTAGGACAAAGACAAAAAACATCATTAGTAAAATCAAATGATAAACAAGAAAAAAATGCAATTCGAATTGGAGACAAATGACTGATTTCTCTAATATATAAATATGTAGAAATCAATAAGAAAAAGACCAATAATCCAATAGGAAAAAAAATAGATAATGCATAAAAAAGATTGCTCACAGAAAAAGAAAAATCACTCTTAAATGTGTGAGTGTTCCAGTTTTTATTGCAACATTATTTGTAATAGCAAAAAAGGGGGGAAACCTAGATGTTTATCAACTCAGAAATGGTGAAATACGTTACCTCACAACGTCAAATCCTAGGGCATTCTCTAAATGCTGATACTGTAGAGTTTCCAGAATAAATTGCTCAGAGAAAATGTGTGTATGTTATACTGCCATTAGTGGGGAAAAATGTCTCTAGACAGAGAGATAGATAAATGTGTTTTATCATATATACATAAAATAGGTCTGGAAGGAGCTGGAACAAACTGGTACCATTGGTTGCCTTGGAGAAACAGAAATAGGTAACTAGAGGGAAAAGGGCTGGAAAGACTTTTCACTGTACCTTTTTGAAACAAAAGAATCTATTTACTATTTTTAAAAAGTATCATTTAAGTAAGAATAAAATACTCTAGAGAGATTCAGTTTCTTTGCACAGCTAAGCCTGTTAGAGGATTAACTCAGAAATTGAGGCCAGATATATTCTGCAAAAAGGCTGGGGAGCAAAGGAACCTTTCCTGGAAAGAATGAAGCAGATGAAGCAGAGAAAACAGATTGAGAGATGGACAATTTGGTTGTAGTCTTTCCTGGGGCTAGCTGCAACCCTCTCCTTAGTTTCTTTCTTTCTTTTTTAAAGATTGTATTTATTTATTTGAGAGAGAGAGAGAGAGAAAGTGCACAAGGCAGGGGGAGGGGCAGAGGGAGAGAGAGTAGCAGACTCCCCACTGAGCTGGGAGCCTGCTGAGGAAGGGGCTCAATCCCAGGACCCCAGGCTAATGACCTGAGCTGAAGACAGATGCTTAACCAACTAAGCCACGAGGTGCCCCTCTCCTTGTTTCCCTTAAAACATCTCTTTTATCACAATAAACCTCCCCTTTGTGGGCCTAGGTTAACTTGAGGTGTTTTCTAATAGTGGTGTCCAACAGAGTTTAACTATTTAGTAGGTTTTTTGTGAATGCTTGTTAAAATGAAATGTAATGTTCTCTATAATGAAATCCAGTTGGGTTCTCAAAATCTGATTGTACTATTTAACAATTAAAAAAAAAAAAAAAGGGCGCTTGGGTGGCTCAGTGGGCTAAGCCTCTGCCTTTGGCTCAGGTCATGATCTCAGGGTTCCGGAATCGAGCCCCACATCGGTCTCTCTGCTCAGCAGGGAGTCTGCGTCTCCCTCTCTGCCTACCTCTCTGCCTACTTGTGATTTCTCTCTCTGTCAAATAAATAAAATAAAATCTTTAAAAAAACAAAAACAAAAACAAAAAAGAAGCACAAAAAATACTTTTTTCAAGTTAAGAGAGGGCTAGCTCAGCAGGCATTCTAAAAGATTTTCACCCTAAGCAAAAGTAGTGTTTGATGGTGGAAAATATAACCTGGGCCTGGGGCCAAAATATAAACTGTGGCCTGGGGCCACATTCCACCTAGAAGACCTTCCTCTCCAATACTGCCTAAGAGCTGAGACTTCTCAGTGAGTGTTTGGTGATAACATTTCTGAAACATGAAACTTCTTGAATTTTGCTAATTAGGACAGTTTGAGGATTGAGTACAAGTTTGTTGGTTTGTTTTAAGCTGATTTGTATTTTAGGAAAAGCATTAGGGAACAGAGCAAGAAGAGCACCAATCCTAACACAATTATTTTAGCATTTTCAAATATAAATTTCCAAGACCCAGAACTACTTACTACTTTGAAGCTAAACATTTCTGGAAGTGGTTTCCACTTCTTTTAGCATTTTTTCAAATCTGTGGATAGTACTATTTATTTTACATCATCCTTCCCGGAACTGAAAAGGTGGGAAGTACTTGGGAAATTCCTAGAAGGTCCCGAGTGAACTCGTAAAGCGTCTGCTAGAGTTAAAACAGCCTACAAGTGAAGTTAAATGTATTCTGTATGAGCCTGGTATTGTAATGCATATTCCAAGAACTGTAGCATAGAAGCTTCATTTGTGTTTATAACTTTTTTTTTTGAAAGACTGTGAGAGAGAGAGAGAGAGAGCTCCTGAGCAGGAGCCGGGGGAGGGGCAAAAGGAGAGGGGAAAGCAGACTCTCCACTGAGCAGGGAACCTCACTCGGGGGCTTGATCCCAGGACCCTGGAATCATGACCTGAGTGGAAGGCAGACACTTAACTGACTAAGCCACCCAGGCACTCCTCTACACTTTTTATATAAGGTGAATTTAAACAGGATGATGAAATGATATCTGCTGTAAAGTAAGTCAGAATAATTGCATGTATACACTAAGGGGTAGAACAGCACAATTTATTTGTATCAATTAAAATCCCATTGAAAAATTAAATAACATTAAATAAATATCAGGAGCTATGCTTTCTTCAACCAATATTTCTTGATAATTTAGGGATATTATAAAAGTAAAAGACACAACACCTGTCTTTAAGGAGACTGTGGCAATTTTTCTGAGGTAAGACGTACATACAAAGCATAATCATTGTCATTTTTAATAGGGGGAGTAGGATAGTGAAATGGAAAATAATATTGGCTTTTAGATTTCTTTTTAAAGATTTCATTGTTTATTTGAGAGAGAATGAAAGAGAGAGAGAGAGCAAGAGGTGGGGAGGGTCAGAGGGAGAAACAGACTCCCCACCAAGCAGGGAACCCAATGCAGGTCTCGATCCCAGGACTCCGAAATCATGAGCTGAGCCGAAGGCAGTCGCTTAACCAACTGAGCCACCCAGGTGCCCTTTCAATCATTTTGAGAATCAAAATTTTAATTGCTTTAAAGCTAAAACTCAAATATACAGGGGTTTTTGTTGTTGTTGAAAGATTTTAATATTTATTTTAGAGAGAGAGGGCATGCACAAATAGAGAGAAGCAGAGGGAACAGGAGAGAGAATCTGAAGCAGACTCCCCACTGAACACAGAGCCCAGTGCAGGACTCAATATCTGTGCTGAAATCAAGAGTCAGACACTTAAATAACTGGGCCACTCAGGCACCCCATACAAGGTTTTAATCAAGTAAACTAGGTATAGAAAAACTAAGAATATAATTATGTTCCTAGGAAAATGGTATTCATAATTCCAACTTGCTCTTTGAGTAGAATAGTATCACCTAACATAAGTGGTGTGTTTTGTTTTGTTTTTTAAGATTATTTATCTGAGACAGAGCATGAGAGAGAGAGAGCATGCATACAAGCGGGGGAGAGGGGCAGATGGGGAGGGAGAAGCAGACCCCCCACTGAGCAGGGAGCCAGATGCAGGGCTCAATCCCAGGATCTGGGATCTTGACCTGAGCCAAAGGCAGACACTTAACTGACTGAACCACCTAGGCGTTTCCATAAGTGCTCTTTAAATATGTAGAACAGTTCCAGATTTTGCTTTGGATCCGCTATAGATGTAGGTGTTTCAAAACATGTCCTTCATTGAACATTCGTTCATGATAGAGCATAGGAATTTCTCATTGTTTTGATGGGTTGCTGCCAAAAAACCTGTTTGAAAGAGGAGAAAGACCTATACTCTGAAAACTATAAATTACTGATGAAAGAAATTCATGAACAAAGAAATAGAAAGACATTCCATGCTCATGGACTGGAAGAAAAAATATTGTTTAAATGTCTATACTCCCCTCCCTGAGCAATCTATACATTTAATGCAATCCCTATCAAAATATCAACCAGCATTTTTCACGTAATTAGAACAAACAATTCTAAAATTTCTTTGCAATCACAACAGATCCCAAATAGCCAAAGCAATCTTGAAAAAGAAAGCAAAGCCAGAGGCATAACAATTCTGGAATTCAAGGTATATTAGCTGTAGTAATCAAAGCAATATGGTACTGACAAAAACAGACACATAGATCAATGAGACAGAATAGAAAATCCAGAAATAAACCCATAGCTATTGGTCAATTAATCTTCGAGAAAGCAGGAAAGAATATACAATGGGGGAAAAAATAGTCTGTTTAACAAATGGTGCTGGGAAAACAGGACAGCAACACCCAGAAGAATGACACTGGACCACTTTCTTATACCAGACACAAATATAAATTCAAAATGGATTAAGGACCTAAATGTGAGATCTGAAACCATAAAAATCCTGGAAGAGTACATAGGCAGTAACTTCTTTGACATCAGCCATAGCAACTTCTTTCAAGGTATGCCGCCTGGGGCAAGGGAAATAAAAGCAAAAACAAACTTTTGGGATTACATAAAAATAAAATAAAATAAAACGCTTCTACACAGTGAAGGAAACAATCAGTCAAAACAAATGGGAGAAGATATTTGCAATGACATTATATGATAAAGGGCTAGTATCCAAAATACATAAACAACTTTATGATTAAAAAGTGGGCAGAAGACATGAACAGACATGCTCCAAAGAAGACATCCAGATGGCCAACAGACACATGAAAAGATGCTCATCATCATTTATCATCAGAGAAATGCAAACCAAGATTATAATGACATATCACCTCACACCTGTCAGAATGGCTAAAATCAACAACACAAGAAACAACAGGTGTTGGCAAGGATGTGGAGAAAAAGGAGCACTTGCACACTGTTGGTAGGAATGCAAACTGGTACAGCTATTGTGAAAAACAGTATGGAGGTTCCTCAAAAAGTTAAAAATGGAAATATCTTGGGGCGCCTAGGTGGCTCAGTGGGTTGGGCCTCTGCCTTCCGTTCAGGTCATAGTCTCAGGATTCTGGGATCGAGCCCTGAATCGGGCTCTCTACTGAGCAGGGAGCCTGCTTCCCCCTCTCCTTCTGCCTGCCTCTCTGCCTACTTGTGATCTCTCTCTGTGTCAAATAAATAAATAAAATCTTAAAAAAAAAATAGAAATATCTTATGATCTAGCAATCTCACTACTGAGTATTCACCCAAAAAATACAGGAACACTAATTCAAAGGGATACATGCACCCTTTTGTTTACTGCAGCATTATTTATAATAACAAACCTATGGAAACAGCCTAAGCGTCCATTCATGGATGAATGGATAATGAAGATGTTGAGTGTGTGTATAAATGTGTGTGTGTGTGTGTGTGTGTGTGTGTGTGTGTGTGTGTGTGTTATTATATATTGAACATTTTCCCCCTAATCATTTTCTTTCATTGGGATGCCTGGGTGGCTCAGTCAGTGAAGCCTCTGCCTTCGGCTCAGGTCATGATCTCAGGGTCCTGGGATCCAGCCCTACCTCAGGCTCCGTACTCAGTGGGAGTCTGCTTCTCCCTCTCCTTCAGCCTCTCCCCCACTCATGCTATCTCTTTCTCACTCTCAAGTAAATAAATAAAATCTTAATTTTTTTCTTTTACCTACAAGTTCATTTTTTTCCTTCTGATTTTAAATTAAAACATTTTACAGACCTCTGAAAGTATGGGAGACCCAAGAAATTGATCCTACTGTGTCCAATGGAGAAGTTGGCCCTGGGCAACACACTGAACCAAGTAAATCTTATATCCTGAAAAAAGTGTGTGCTCTCTGAGTGCGACTTACTCAAGAAAAAGAGCAGGAATGAAGCAAGATGCCTAGGTCATTCTTCCTAAATTTACCAATTAGGTATCACTCTCTTTCCTGGGATGGGTAAAGGAATAGTGAGTAGCTAAGGGTTATACCATCACAGCTCAATCTACATAAAAGAAAATACCAGTGGAGAAAAAGCAACCCTCCCTGAACAAGTCTGTCCCTACCATTGAAATGGTTGTGTTCAGTTATCATAACGTGATAATCCCGGCCTTTAAGATTACATATCTAGGCGCTACAATCTTTAAAAAAAAATTACATATCTAACTCTTCTTGCTCTAGATTCCTTTTTATTAGAAAACTTTCTGATTATAAGTATATGGCTTTCCATATAGATTTTCCTACAAAGAAAGTGCATCAGGCAGCTGATAAAACATACAGTCTGCTCTTTGGTTTAATTTATTATCATAAATTAGTAAATTAGCATTCTGATTTACATATTATTCTCACAAGAAATTGGTTGGCATGAGAATCCGTGGATTCATTTAATTCATCTAAGTGATGTGACCGTGTTAACTGAACCAGAAACATCAAGATTCAAAATCTAAACCATTGATGGCTTAATCTAAGGTACTACAACCCCAGGGGACCCTACCTCAGTGGTAAGCAAGTTTTTGTTCGCTGCAATTCTTTTTTCCCATTCTCTAACCACAGCGTACCCCTAACCATCACACTGTTTCTAATAATAGTGTGTCCTCAAATTAGATGAGTGGTGAGGGAAAAAAGGGAAGAAATTATCTGTAAATATTTCCCACAACTGTTATTTCCTTCCAGGTCTATCCAATGTCAGAGTATTAAGAATACCTGGCTTTTTTCCATGACTCATAATTAGGGAAGAATTAATCGTACAACAAATTATCCATTGGAAATTTTCATTTGGTCTTTTTTTTTTTTAAGATTTTATTTGTTTATTTGACAGACAGAGATCACAAGTAGGCAGAGAGGCAGGCAGAGAGAGAGGAGGAAGCAGGCTCCCTGCTGAGCAGAGAGCCCGATGAGGGGCTCAATCCCAGGACCCTGGGATCATGACCTGAACGACTGAGCCACCCAGGTGCCCCTCATTTGGTCTTAACCACCTCCATGGCCAGACAAGATACTATGTTGGACCAAGATAAAGAGTAACTGGTAATACAACAAAA
The DNA here is from genome assembly GCF_009829155.1 of Mustela erminea. Lineage (NCBI taxonomy): Eukaryota > Metazoa > Chordata > Mammalia > Carnivora > Mustelidae > Mustela > Mustela erminea. The sequence continues at coordinate 130,752,768 of NC_045615.1, read as the reverse complement.
TTTTGTTTTGTTTTTTAAAGATTTCATTTATGTATTTGGAGAGAGTAAGAGAGAGCATGAGCAGGGAGGAGAGAGAGAGGCAGTTTCCCTGAGAACAGGGAGCCCGACATTGGGCTCCATCCCAGAACCTTGAGGTCATGACCTGAGCTGAAGGCAGACACTTAACTGGCTGAGCCACCCAGGTGTCCCCACAACAAAGTTTATAATGAAACATTTCAGTAGTTATGATCTTTCATTAAATATATATTGAAAGACAGTGATGTGTGAGTCAGTAGGCCTCAAACATAATTGGAAGCTGAAGCATATCTAGCTACGTGTCCAGGAAGAAAAGGAAATAGACTTTGGTAAATATATATTAATTTCTAACTCAACAGTTGGGATTATCATCCCCATTTTCAGAGAAAATGGAGGCATAGAGAGTAAAGAATTTGCCTAAGATCATATCTAGAAATCATGTCTCAAATCCAGGCCTGTTCAGTTTAATAAACACTTGCTCTGTCCCTGCTCTATGGCAAGCCCCATGGTGGACATTGAGGGGACAACCCTGGTCTTCCCTTAAAGAACCCCACCAGTTTCCCAACATCAGTTCAGTAACCCTACTTCCATGACCACTCATGCTTTCCGCCAGCTCTCTTGGTTCCATGGGAGAGCCATACTTCCTCCTAACCAGGAGTGCCTTTTACCCTGTGCTGTAGATCCCACCCCTCACCTTCATTCTTTTTCCTTTTTTTTTTTTAACTTTTTGTCCTGCAATCGTTTTAGATTTACAGAAAAACTACATAGTGCAGAGTTCATGTATATCCTTCACCCAAGCTTTTTCTGATATTAACAATTGCATAACCATGGTATAATGATCAAAAACAGAAGTGAACATATAATACCATTAACTAAACTATAGACATTCTTGAGATTTTACTGGTTTTTGCCTAATGGCTTTTGTACCCTATCAGAGGGTACATCATGTCAATACATCTTACTACTGGTGTCTTAATCTTGATCACTTGGTTAAGCTGGTATCTACCAGGTAGCAAAATTACTATTTTTCCTTTGTATTGATAAAAATCTTAAGTTACGTGGAGATTTTTGCAAAAATCCTGTTTCTCCTTGAATTGTCACTCACTGGTTCTACCACACATCAGTGGATCTTGCCTGCAACAATTTACTACTGTTGCGTTTGCCTAAGAGAGATTGTATATTTCCCTCATTCATTCTACACTTACTAATTGGAATTCTCCTGTGAGGAATAGTTATACCTTCTCCTTAGTTTATTTGTTTAATTATATTTGTGTCAGTATGGACTTACAGATATTTATTTTATTCTGTGGGTCATAATTCAATATTATCATTGTTTTATTTCTCAAATTGTTCAACTTTGGCCATTGGGAGCTCATTCAGGCTAGTTTCTGCATTCTTTTGACATGCCCACTTCCTTTTTTAAGCACTTCCTTAATTTCTTGTACCAGAAGCTATTCCAGACTCCTTGAAATCAACAACTTTTCCAAGAAGTCCCCTGGTTCCCTTTATTAAAGAATGGCATTAGGAGCCAATCTGGATGCTAGAAGTGTTCATTGCTACTAGGGTAGCTTAATAAACAGTGGCCCTCTTATTGAACAGAGCTAAGGAATTACATGTATGTTTATTAATACACATATACATATATTCATATATATGAATATATGATATGAATATATATATATTCATCAGTTTTTGCTGACACCATTGATTCCAGATCACAAAGTTTATTCCAGCCTTTTTTCTTCCTTTATTTGTAACTTCTTCTTTCTCCAACAATGAGAAACCTGGCTCTCATTATCCACAATATATTTACTGATACGTTCAATCCTAGTATATACATAGAGTAATTAGAGAATGTTAACCCATACCAATGTGAGAAACATTTACTCAGCACAATACTTGTGTGGGTTTTTTGTCTTTAGTCTTCAGTAACTGGTCCATATACTATTCATTTGTGTTTTTAATATCTTTTTTTCAACTAATATCTTTGCTAAGATATTAAAGTCTAAGTAGATTTCATCTTCTTTAAAGTTTCTATTTAAATTCCAGTTAGTTAACATATTACTTAGTAATATTAGCTTCAGGTGTAGGCTACTACTCAGGATAGGAGAGTAAAGATTTCCCCAGACATGGGTGCCTGGGTGGATCGGTGGGTTATAAAGTCTCTGCCTTCAGCTCAGGTCATGATTCCAGGATCCCGGGATTGAGCCCCGCATCGGGCTCTCTGCTCAGCAGGGAACCTGCTTCCCCCCTCTCTCTGCCTGCCCCTCTGTCTATTTGTAATCTCTCTCTGTCAAATAAATAATAAAATAAATAAAATTAAAAAAAAAAAAAAGATTTCCCCAGACAAATAAAAACTAAAGGAGTTCGTGATCACTAAACGAGCCCTGCAAGACATGCTAAAGGGGAGGGACTCTTTGAATGAAAAGAAAGACTAGAAGTGACAAAAACAAGAAAGAAACAGAGAAAATCTCCAGAAACAACAACAAAGCCAGTAATAAAATGGCACTAAATGTATTTTAAAATATCTTTTCATTTTTAATTATTTTTTAAAAGTTTTATTTATTTATTTGACAGAGAGAGAAAGAGCACAAGCAGATGCAGTAGTAGGCAGAGGGAGAGGGAGAAGCAGGCTCCCCACTGAGCAAGGAGTACAATGTTGTGTTCCATCCCAGAACCCTGTGATCATGACCTGAGCCAAAGGCAGTCACTTAACCAACTGAGTCACCTAAATGGCTCATTTTAAAAACATTTTTAAAAAGACTTTATTTGCTTATTTACTTAACACAGAAAGAGAGAGCACAAGCAGGGGGAGCAGCAGGCAGAGGGAAAGGGAGAAGCAGGCTCCGGTTGAGCAAGAAGCCCAATATGCGGTCTTGATCCCAGGCCCCTGGAATTGTGGTGAGTTGCATAAGGGACTGAGCCACCCAGGTGCTCCCAAATATCTTTTTATTTTTTTGACAGACAGAGATCACAAGTAGGCAGAGAGACAGGCGGGGGTGGGGGGGCAGGGTCCCCACCGAGCAGAGAGCCGGATGAGGGACTCGATTTCAGGACTGCGGATCATGACCTGAGACCAAAGGCAGAGGCTTTAACCCACTGAGCTACCCAGGCGCCCCGCTCCAAAATATCGTTTTAATGCCTTCTTCTTATCAGCATTTAAACACCTAAGCCCTCTCCTAAATGAAAAACGCTGTTCTCTCATGCCACATTCTCATTCCACTATAGCCCTTAGGACTGAAGGCAGTTGAATAGTTCTATATTCACAATCTCCATTCCCTCCACTTACTTCCTTCTTGAACTCATTGCACAGACTTCTGTCTTTACTACTCCCCCCAAATTACTCTTACTAAGATCACTTCTAATCCCTGTATTCCTATAATCAGCAGACAAATTTTTCTCTCAAAAAAGTATTTCACACTGTCTTGCTCTCTTGAGCTTGACCTTGACACCCAGGGCAGAGACTCTCCCCGTTTTTCTGCCACCTTTCTGGCTAATCCTCCTGTTCTTTCCAAGTTCCTCTTTTTATGCCTCAAACAATGATGCTTCCCTGATTCTTTCCAGCACCTTCTTCCATTCTTACTGTTCAGTTCCCTGAATTATCTCAATATATCCAATGTTTTTCAGTTACCATCTGTATGAAAATGACTCCCAAATCTAGAACTATAATTTAGATATTTCCAGCAGGCGCCAGAATCATACATCCGAAGGCCTTTGAGCCAATCGTTACTTGAATATCTCAGAGGAACCTTAGACATAACATGTTCAGTTACCAACCTGTCATCAGGCCTGATCCTCCTCAATAAACCCATTTTCTTTTTTTTAAAATAAGCCTATTTTCAAACACTTTTTATTTTTATTTTTTAAACATATTTTATTCATTTATTTGTCAGAGAGAGAGAAGAAAGAGTATAAGGCTGAGGAGCAGTAAGCAGAGGCAGAGGGAAATGCAGGCTCCCCACTGAGCAGGGAGCCCAGCATGGGACTCTATCCCAGGACCCTGGGATCAACCTGAGCCAAAGGCAGATGATTAACTAACTGAGCCACCCAGGCACAGGGAAAGGGCATTTTTAGAAAGTGTTTGAAGGGATGCCTAGGGGGCTCAGCTGGGTAAGCATTTGCTTTCAGCTCAGGTCATGATCTCAGGGTCCTGGGATCAAGTCCTATGCTGGGCTCCCCGCTCAGGGGAAAGCCTGCTTCTGTCTTTGACCTTCATACTGTTTGTGCTCTCTTGTGCTCTCTCTCAAATAAACAAAATCTTAAAAAACAAAAACAAAAACAAAAACAAAAAAAACTTTCTCTTCACTTAGTTTAAGACTCAGATATAAATGAATTAAATTTTTTTAAAGATTTTATTTATTTATTTGACACAGAGAGAGATCACAAGTAGGCAGAGAGGCAGGCAGCGAGAGAGAGAGAGGGGGAAGTAGGCTCCCTGCTAAGCAGAGAGCCCGTTGCAGGGCTCCATCCCAGGACCCTGAGATCATGACCTGAGCCAAAGGCAGAGGCTTAACCCACTGAGCCACCCAAGCATCCTGAATTAATCATTTTTCATATTGAGTTTCATATTTTGTTCAGTAGTAATTCTGAAATGTGATACTTACTGCTGAAAATCACACACCTTCTAGTGCTTAAGTCATATTTGTCTAAAATCAAATAGAAATTCACTCTATAACCCTTTCAGAGCAGGAAAACACTTATTTTTCTTGTAGCAATGAACTCATTACATCTAAACATCACCTCCTGGTTTCTCTCAATTAAAAAAAATTAACTATTTTTATGTTCCATTTAGACTGCATTTCTTTCAGTTCTAGAAGTTAGAAATGTATATATTTAAATTTTGTTTAAAGTACCAACTAATGAGGAAAATCTATCTCTAGTGTTCCTTTAATTACACTTCCAATGTGTCCTGAAGTTTCCAAGCCAAAGATTCTGTATTACACCCTTTGCTCACCCACACACAATTAGCTGTAGTACCAAGTATTCTTTCTAAAATGTAAATCTGTTTGGTCCTGTTAAAACCCTCCCCTTCATGCTTCAAAAGACAACATCAAGAAAATGAAAAAACAATCCACAGAACAGAATTCTTTTGCAAATCATATATTGGATAAGGGACCCGTAGTCACTATGTATAAAGAACTATTGCAACTCAATAATAAAAAGACAAATAACCTAATTTAAAAATGAGCAAAGGATCTGAGCATTCACTTCTCCAAAGAAGATATACAAATGGCCAATAAGCACCTGAAAAGACACTCGACATCATCAGCCACGAGTGGAATTTTATTAACCATGTATTTTGAGGCTTTGACATTTGGGGGTCTTGGTGATGCTGAAGAAACTGTCCCTTGTAGGGCTATCCACCCTTAGATAGTAAGGGACTTGCCTGCATATGCTTTTCATATGCAAATCAACCACTCCAGAGCCCACACTCCCAACTACTCCCTTATCAGGCTAGTATTTCCCTACCCTAATTACCCCAAACCCACATACCAAGCAACTAAGAGCAGTGCCTTCAACACTGTGGAGCCTCTGAAAATTATTCAGCCTAGCGAATTCTAACCCTGCTTACCAGCCTCGCCTGTGTTCTTCCCATAAAAACCACATTAAAAGCTCTTGCCCACATTCCATCCCCATCCTGACCTAACTTGGTGCCTCCCCTTTTGGCTTCCTCAGGCAGGGCTTGGTGTAACCCCTCCTCTTGTGATCTGTATGACAGCTATCTCTTCAATGGCAATCTGATCTTTTGACCTTGCCATACTTGAATAATAACAAAATCCACATTTTAAAACAGAAATGCAAATTAAAAATATAATGAGATGCCACATCACATCCACTAGGATGGCTGTCATCAAATAGAGGAAGAATAACAAGTGTTAGCAAGGATGTGAATTCCTGAAATTGGAAACCCTCAGACATTGCTAGCAGGAATGTAACATGGTGCACCTAATTGAAGAATAGTCTACAGGTTCTCAAGAAATTAAACGTACGGTTATCATATCACCCAGTAATTCCATCCCTAGGTATATACCCAAGAGAAATGAAAGCATGTCCACACAAAATCTTGAATGTGAATCCTTATAGCAACATTATTCATAATAGTCCCAAAGTGGAAACAACCCTAATGTCTATCAACTAATAGACCAAATGTGATATATCCATGCAATGGAGTATTATTCAGCCACAAAAAGGAATGAAGTACTGACACATGGTGAAACATGGATGAAACTTGAAATCATAAGTGAAAGAAGCCAGTAATATTATATATTATGATTACATATATATATTACATATATATATACAAAAAGTAGATTACCAGCTGCCTAGGGACAGGTGGGATGAGGGGTAACAACTAAGGAGTACAGGTTTCTTTTGGGAGTAATGAAAATGTCCTAAAATTGATCATGGTGATAGGGGCACAATTCTGTGAATATACTAAAAGCCGTTGAATTGAACATTTTAAATGGGTGAATTATATGGTTTGTGAATAATTATATGGTTATATTTTCAAAGAATTTAAAAAGTAATTTATTTATTTGTCAGAGAGAGAGAGATCACAAGCAGGGGGAGCGACAGGCAGAGAGAGAAGCAGGGTCCTCGATGAGCGAGGAGCCTAATGTGGGACTCATTTCCAGGACCCTGGGATCATGACCTGAGCCGAAGGCAGACCTTAACTGTCTGAGACATCCCGGTGTCCCTAATTATATGGTTAATAATTATATCTCAATAAAGCTGTTTAAACAAACAAAACAAACAAACAAAAACTCTTCAATGGCTTCCCACTTCCCTCAAAATAAAAACTAAATCACAGAGATTAATAAGGCAATAAGAAATCTGGGCCCAGCTCATGTCATGGGTCACAAGTCTTCTCCTCAACCATCATCACTCTCCTTTTACTCTAAATCTAGCCATGCTGAACTTTTTTGTCATTTCCCCAAACATATGTGGAGGTTTTAAAATATGTTTATGTAGGGACGCCTGGGTGGCTCAGTTGGTTAAGCAGCTGCCTTCGGCTCAGGTCATGATCCCAGCGTCCTGGGATCGAGTCCCACATCGGGCTCCTTGCTCCGCAGGGAGCCTGCTTCTCCCTCAGACTCTGCCTTCCACTCTGTCTGCCTGTGCTCGCTCTCTCTCTCTCTGACAAATAAATAAATAAAATCTTTAAAAATATATATATATGTTTATGTAATTTTTGATACTCCTTCTTTCAAATAGTTGTAGCCTAATTCTCTTCTCCTTTAAATATGGGGTAGACTAAGTGACTCACTTCTAATGAATGGAATGTTTGTACAAGTGATGGTGCATGACTTCTAAGACTAAGTCATGAAAGACATTGTGGCCTCCTTGTTCTTTCTGTAGGATCACATGCTCCTGAGAAAGTTGTCATATTTCAAAGATACTCAGGCAGTGCTGGGGAAAGACCCTTGTTGTGAGGAAGTGGGCTCCTGCCCATAGCCATGAGAAAGAGCTCACACACCCTTCAGTCAAGCTTTGTTAAATGTCCTGATGACTGCGGCACCAGTCAGTATCTTGATGACAGAGAGACCCTCAGCCACAACCGCCTAATTAAGTCACTTCCAAATTCCTGACCACAGAAACTATGAAGAGATAATGGTTTCATTTGTTTCTTAAGCCACTAAACTGGGGGGATTAAAAAAGATAATATAATATGACATGCGACCCATCATTTCCAAGCCAAATATCATAAGATATTTACCTCACTCACCTCCCACGATCCTTGTCCTTCTCAGTTCAGAATAATTTTCCAGGCTTCCTTAACTACTGATTATGTCTCCCTGCTACCTGCTACCAGAGCACACATCTGTTTAATCAAATCGTCTGTATACCCCCCTACACTCTAAGTTCAGTGAGGTCCCATACATGATCTAACTTGTCAACACTGTGTTCCTAGCCCCTGCCACAGTGCCTGACCTATGTAAAACTGTAAATAAATATTTAGAGAATGAATAGTTAGATGAATAAATGATTGAATTAGGGGCATATTAAGGAGATAATATAAATGTAATGAGATAAAGAACCCACATATGCAGGGCTGCTATGAGAGTCCAGAAGAATGACATTTAATTTGATCTATAACACTCCCTTACTTTGTAACTTTTGGCAAGTTACTTAACATCTCTGTTTCTCATTTTTTCTAATGGAGAGTTTCTTATGTACCAAATTGGGATAATAATAGTTCCTGTGTCATAGGATAGTTGTATTAATAAGTTAATATCCAGTAGAAAAAAATAGTAACATCTGGGAATTTAGAGAAGAGCTCATGAGAAAGGAAAACCTCAGTAGAGTCTCAAAGCATGTGTATAAATTGGGCAAAGAAAAGTTGGGAGACTGGGGGGAATCAAGGCAGAGAGAAATGCAGAAACAAAGTTTCAGAGGTTAGAGGTAGCAAAGTGCATGCAGAAAACTTCAAGCAATTCAGTATCACCAGGGTATAAAATTCAAGGAAGGGGAGTGGCAGAACAGGAGGCTAAAGGGAAAGGGAGTAGGGAAAGCAACATGGAAGGCTACCTATGTTATCTTACAACTTTGTAATTTATTCTGAAAAAAAAAAAAAAGTGGGGGGACCACTGAATGGGAGTGAGTTGGTCATATTTGCATTTTGGACATCTTGTTTAAACAAAGAGAGTCTACCAACTGAGCCACCCAGATGCCCTGGACATATATTTTTTAAATATTTTAATTTTTTAATGAACATAAACTGTATTATTAGCCCCAGGGGCACAGATCTGTGAATCGCCAGGTTTACACACTTCACAGCACTCACCATAGCACATACGCTCCCCAATGTCCATTATCCCACCACCTTCTCCCGAGCCCTCTCCCCCCAGCAACCCTCAGTTTGTTTTGTGAGATTAAGAGTCTTTTATGGTGTGTCTCCTTCCCGATCCCATCTTGTTTCATTTATTTCTTTCCTACCCCCCAAGCCCCCTACGTTGCCTCTCAACTTCCTCATATCATGCCCTGGACATATTATTTTGACCGACTTAAAAGTCACTAATCTCCATACCCACTAAGATGGCTACAATAAAAAATGTGGACAATAAAAAGTGTTGGAAAACGTATAGGAAAAATGGAACCCTCACATGCTGCTGTTGCCAATGTAAAATAGTACAGTTCTTCAGAAAATAATCTAGCAGTTCCTCAAAGAGTTAAGCATAGAATTACCATATAATGCAGCAATTTCACTCCCAGGCATATACCCAAGAGAAATGAAAACACAATTTGTCCTCTCGAAAATGTATACGTCAACATCCATAGCAGTATTATCAGTAATAGACAAAGCATGGAAACAAGCTAATGCCCACCAAGTGATCAATGGAGAGATAAAACGTGGTAAATCTGTACAATGGAACCATGAAACCTGGCCATAAAAGGGAAAGAAATGTTGATTCAGGTTACAATGTAGATGAACCTTGAAAACATGATGCTAAGTGAAAGAAGATAGACACAAAAGGCCACATATTAGGGATTCCATTTACATGTAAAATATAAGTAGGCAAATCTGTAGAGACAGATTGTAGATTAGTGGGGCGCCTGGGTGGCTCAGTTGGTTAAGCGTCTGCCTTCGGCTCAGGTCATGACCCCAGGGTCCTGGGATGGAACCTGACATCAGGCTCCCTTCCTCAGTGAGGAAACTGTTGCTTCCTCTCCCTCTGCCTGCTGCTCTACCTACCTGTGCTCTCTATCCCTCTGTCAAATAAATAAAATCTTTAAAAAAAATTTTTTTTAAATAATATAGATTAATGGTGGCCTAGGACTAAGGCAGGGTGGTATAGAGATTGACTGCTAATGAGTAAGAAGTTTCTTTTTTAGGGGCACCTGGCCAACTCAGTCAGAAGAGCATGTGACTCTTTCTTAATCTTGGTGTCTTGACTTTGAGCCCCAGCTTGGGTGTAGAGATTACTTAAATAAATAAAGCTTTTTTTTTTTAAAAAGGAGATTCTTTTATAGAACATGGAAATGTTCCAAACTTAGATTATGGTGATGGTTCCACAACTGTGAATATACTAAAACCCCTGGATACCTGATATAGGTGAATTTTACAGTGTGTGAATGATATCTCAAAAAAATGTGGTTTTTCTTAAAAAGCCAATAGTCTTTCCAATAGAATATTATGTCGCATGGTTATTACCATTATTATTACTTTTTAAAGTTTCTCTTAAACGTATGTGACATAACATGTGTCATGAAAGAGTCATACATTTTGAATTTGCAATATTGCCTTTCGTGGCATCAAGTTTTTACTTCTTTATCCATGTTAATATAAAATTTTTGAAACAAAATGGTTTAAAAAGTTCCCAATCTAGTCACAACTTTATTTTAGTATTTTTTTCCATCACATTGAAGTAGTAACATTTTGCAGGGCACATTACAACTATAGAATAAGGAACATTAGAGATGGATTTTCCTCATACAGTTGGTACTTTTTTTTTTTTTTGAAAGAAAGATACATTTTTAACTAGAGGAATCAAATTTTTTTCTTTTTTAAGATTTTATTTATTTATTTGATAGAGAAAGAGAGCAAAAGCAGGAAGAATAGCAGGGGGAGAGGGAGCAGCAGGCTCCCCACTGAGTTGGGAACCCGATGTAAGGCTCTGTCCCAGGAACTGGGATCATGACCTGAGCCAAAGGCAGAGGCTTCATTGACTGAGCCACCCAGGTGGCCCATTCACCTCATACTTTAAACAAAACCTAAAATGTATAAATTTTTGACTTCTGGAAATAAAAGAATATTTCTAAAAAAAAATCTGAAAAGGATATAAATTATTTTGAGAACCAATTTTTACTTGTTAGAAAATATGGTTTAAATACCAGAAAGAGGGACACCTGGGTGGCTCAGTCAGTCAGTTAAGGGTCTGCCTTTGGCTCGGGTCATGAACCCAGAGTCCTGGGATCGAGTCCCACATCGGTCTCTTTATTTAGCAGGGAGCCTACTTCTGCCTCTGCCTGATGCTCTCTCTGCTTGTGCTCTCTCTCTCTCTTTCATTCTGACAAATAAATAGATAAAACCTTTAATACATAAGTAAATACTAGAAAAACTATTATCTTAGCAATGTGTCATATTCCAGAAATATCATTAACTAAATATGGAGAAGGATATAGTTAATTTATATCTGCAATCATAAACTAATCCAACAAAAAATATTTTTTTAAGTTTAAAAAGTGCTTCCCTGCTTGTAGAAAACATTAAAAAATACACGTAATGCTTGAAATGACCAAATAAATAACGTTAACATTTACTTAACTTTTAAATGGGCCAAACCAACCTATTTCCTTCTATTTCTCCCCCCAGCAAAACTTGAATAAACTACCTTATTCTCATTATGTCCAATTAAAGAGTGAGACACCTTCACACAATTTTTTTTCTTTACTCCAAGGTTATTTTATGCCACAAGTCCTGCCAGGTATTTGATGACTTTCAATAAAAGGAAGAAGTTTCAGTAAGAATTCCAAGATTGTCTCAAAGATTCCTGCCCTTTGATTTATATGCCTTGCATATCTGAGCCCAGCGAATATGATGGAGTATCTTTCCCATGATTAGATAACCAAATTGGACTTTGAATTAAGAGAAAAAATTATCTTGAATGGGCCTGCCTTAATCAAGTGAGCCCTTTAAAAGACAGTGAACTATCAGAGGGATGTTTTCGGAATCCCTTGAAGAAAAAACAAATTGTCATTTTATGATAGGGTGCCATGTGGCAAGGACCTGAGAGCAGCCTCTAGGAGCTAAGACCAGTCCTCAACTAACAGCAAGCAGGAAATGGGAGTTTAATCACAAACCACAAGGAATTAAATTCTACAGACATCCACAGTGAGCTTGAAAGAGGACTCTAAGTCTCAAATGAGAGCGTAGCTATGGCCAACACGTTGATTTCTGCCTGGTGAGACCCTGAGCGGAGGACCTAATGACGTCAAGCCAGACTCCTGACTGATGTAAAATGTGAGATAATAAATACGTGTTGTTTTAAACTACAAGATTGTGATAATTTTTAAAGCTGCAAAAATAATTAATATAAAGGAGGTAAGAGACAAGCCAGCTTCCCTTAGATTCTAGGGTGTAGTTCAGTAGTGTTAAGTTTATTCACATTGTTTGAAACACATCTCCAGAACTTTTCCATCTTGCAGATCTGAAACTTTATACCTATTAAACAACAACTCCCCTCATTCCCTCCCCTCAGTCCTAGTAACCACCTTCTACCTTCTGTTTCTATGAATTTGGCTGCTTTAGATATCTTGTGTAAGAATCACACAGGGAGAATTTTGAAACCCATTAAAAAAAAAGTTTAATGAAAAAAAAAAAAAGAATCATACAGTATGTGGTGCTTGAATGGCTCAGTCAGTGAAGCATCTGCCTTCAGCTCAGGTCATAATCTCAGGGTCCTGGGATCGAGCCCTCTGTTGGGCTGCCTGCTTAGCGGGGCATCCACTTCTCCCTCTCCCATCGCCTCTCTCCCTGCTTGTGCTCTCTTGCTCTCCGTCAAATAATAAATAATTTTTAAAAAACCATACAATATTTGTCTTTTTGTGACTAGTTAATTTCACTTAACATAAGGTCTTCAAAGTTCATCCATGTTCCAGCATGTAACAGGATTTCCTTCCTTTTTGAGGCTGAATACTATATCACTGTGTATACATTTATACCACATTTTCTTTATACATTCATCTGTTGATGTACATTTAGTTTCCTTCTACTTCCTGGTTATTGGGAATAATGTTGCCATGAACATGGATGTGCAAAATATCTCTTTGAGATGTTGTTTTCAATTCTTTTGGATGTATATTCAGAAGTGGAATTGCTGGATTATATGGTAGTTCTATTTTTAATTTTTTTAGAAAGCATCATACTACTTTCCACAGTGGTTATGCCATTTTACACTCCCACCAACAGGATTCCATTTTCTCCACATCCTTGCTAATACTTTTTATTTCCTGTTGTTGTTTTTTTATAGTGGCATCCGAATGGGCATGAGGTAATGTCTCAATGTGGTTTTGATTTGCTTTTCCCTAATGACGAGTGATGCCAATAATCTTTTCATATGTGTATTTCCACTTGTATATCACCCTTGAAGAAGTGTCTAATCAAATCCTTTGCCCATTTTTAATTGAGTTATTTGATCTTTTTATTGCTGTGTTGTTCTTTATATATATAGGATATTAATCCCTTATCAGATATATGATTTGCAAATATTATCTCCCATTTGGTAGGTTGCCTTTTCACTCTTTTGATTGTGTCCTTTGATGCACAACAGTTTTAGTCTGAAGTAGTCCTATTTGTCTATTTTTGCCATTTTGTCTGTACTTTTTTTTTTTTTTTTAAGATTTTATTTACTGGGGCACCTGGGTGGCTCAGTGGGTTAAGCCTCTGCCTTCAGCTCAGGTCATGATCTCAGGGTCCTGGGATGGAGTCCTGCCTTAGGCTCTCTGCTCAGCAGGAACCTGCTTCCCCACCCCGCAACCCCTGCCTGCCTCTCTGCCTACTTGTGATCTCTCTCTCTGTGTCAAATAAATAAATAAAATCTTAAAAAAAAAATTTTTTTTTATTTACTTATTTCACAAAGAGAGAGAGAGAGACAGCAAGAGAGGCAGTACAAGCAGGGGGAGTGGGAGACGGAGAAGCAGGCTTCCCGCTGAGCAGGGAGCCCGATGCTAGGCTTGATCCAGGACCCTGGGATGAACACCCAACACGGGGCTCTCAAACTCATAACGCTGAGATCAAGAGTCACACACCCTTCTGAGACAGCCAGGTACCCCTCCTTTTCCTTTTCTAAACATAGACTGGCAGGAAAAAATACTTGCGTGAACTAACTTCCTTGGGTGTAGTGACCCTGGTAAAGATTTGGTATGAGTATTCTTGATTTCTATTCATCCTTTTCCTCCCAGAGATGGTCATTATTTTCTTTTGTTTCTGTCATCATGTTCCATGTCCTGAGAGCTTGGCTTTATGACAAATGAGAATATTCTGTCTGGTCTCCATCAGTTACAGGATGCAGACAGCCAAATAGGCTATGGCTCCAATACAAAACACCATAGTGGGTCTGAGCTGAATTGGGTCCAGCGCGATGCAACACTCCCTTAGTCTGACTATGCCAACTCTCCGAAGATTGTGTCATTAGGGGTCCAGTCCATAAGGCGACTTTTGTCGTCTCAAGCTTCATTGTCTTTGTAGTGACAGAAAAGTCCCATTCCAGTGGCATCTGCCTGGTGTCACAGATAGCAAGTCTATGTCACTTTCTTGCAGGAAACCAGAGATACCGTTTTCACTATACCATTCTTATCACCAAGACAATGAATGCTTCTGCTTTCTTAGGATAACTCTGGGAGTGAACTTTCTGGATCCTGTGAGGACTGCCTCTTTTGCACTGCACTTTGAAATGTGTCTTATGTTCTTGGTTGAGCTATGAAAAGGCATATTGGTTTAAGCCACTACTGGGATTAAGATTCTACTTGTCAATGGCCAGATGATGGGTCCTTTGTACTGGCTATTTTTGAAAGAAAAAAAATTTACAGAGCTCTCATCCTAAACAATTATCTTACTGGTACTGATGGAAAGACCAAATTAAAGAGAAGACACGAAGGAGTATTACAGCTAGGCTTAGAGACTCCCTTAACAAGATGAAAGGACAGAAATTAGAACAAAAAATAATGTCCCACACCCAGTGTAAATTCCCCTTCTTAAAATCTGGCCCATCTGCTTGTTTTAACTTCCCTCTCCCTACAAGATTTGCAGAGAGCACTTCAACCTAATCTTCAGGCCCAGGGTATAAAGATACTAATGTAAATGCTGAAAGCCAGAAATTGAATTTAGTAGAAGCATCTGAGACAGGCAGTAGGGCTCACTTTGCTGTTTCATACAATCTCTGCTTTTCAGGCTGGCTCTGCCAGCTTCAGGAATTCCTATGCAATATTCTTTGTGGATATATCCTGGACCCCCACAATAAAGAATTCACGTACCACGGACAGCTTCAGATCTTTTAAAATGTAAAGCCATTTTATCTCCATTTTCAAAAGTTCCTACCACATTTAGAGAAGAGTTAGAAAGATCAGTGGCCATTCACAACTGCACTCACTGATCATCTGCTAAGGGGTGTTCTTCCCACCCACAGTTATACTGTAGTTAAAACAAACCAGACAACTCCCTGAGGAAACCCCACCACCACTACCACCACCACCACCACCGCTGCTGCTGCCATTAAGAGAGGAAACAGATGACCAGAATTTCTCCTAGGCCTTCCTATAAGTGATCAGCTGAAGGTCCATGTTCAGGGGCTAATAGAAGCGATAGTAGAGCCCTTTCCCCCTAAGGTAAAGTGGCCCAAGGTTGAATTGTGAAGCAAATCCAAGAAAACCAGCTGGATGGGTGAATCAACCTAGGATATCAGGTAAGCTGCAACCTAATTCTTCGAAGACTTGAGAGCAACTGTCCTTACCTTACAAATCCTTGTGAAACTACAAATGCAGCTCTAGAAACAGTTCAAAGTTCACCTATTCCTTTTTATTTTTTTTTTAAGATTTTACTTATTTATTTGACAGACAGAGATCACAAGTAGGCAGAGAGGCAGGCAGGGGTTGGGGAGCAGGCTCCCTGCTGAGCAGAAAGCCCAATGCAGGGCTAGATTCCAGGACCGTGAGATCATGACCTGAGCTGAAGGCAGAGGCTTTAATCCACTGAGCCACCCAGGTGCCCCCACCTATTCCTTTTTACAAACTTCCAAATCTCCCCAATTTATGTCAAAAGGCTTATAAATATTGGCCTCAGAAAACCAAGACTTTCTCGGGGAAAGCATGTATTCTTTCTCTATGTCTTTGTGATGTAAATGTAACTTGTCTAGGCCATTTCTATAAAGTACAAACTTCAGAGAAGTAATTCTTTTCAGAAGAAGAATGAAAAAGGGAAAGCTCATTTGAAACTCAGACAAATGAAAAAGCCCTTATGTGTCTTCTCCAGAACTACTGGTTTTTAAAAAGCTTTAACCATCTGAGCAGGTAGCATATATTTATTCTATCTGCCAGAAATATGGGTTATACCTAACTCTCCCTATAACTAGTGAGTTTTATATTATTGTACCTGATTCATGGCAGTAACTTTAAAACGGAAGCTATAACATTTCTGTTTCTATTTGTATGTCTATATATACATGTGTTATAAATATGTGCCATTTTCTACCTCCAGATGGTATACTAAAATTAATCTATAAAAGAGCTCATTTAATTGGTTTAAAGAAATTTGTTTATATAAATTAAGTATTCCTAAAAATTTTCAGAAATAGAATACAAATTAGCCCAAATGTTTTTCAGGTTCTTATCATCTGGGAAAATATACTGCAGCCAATTTAAGTTGCCTGATTTAGTTAAAATAGACACATCTTTAGGGTTACCTGCCTTAAATATAATACTTTTATTCTATCTAGGGTTCCTAAAGATCAGATGAGTTCATGTTATCTCTTACAAAATTTGTCAGCAAGAAGAAGATGGCTGACTTTATCTGATATCTCAAGAAGTTTGTGTGAGTATCCTAAGCATAATTGTTAAGAAGTAAATTAAATACATATAATTAGGATTAAAAAGTTTTTTGGGTTTTTTTTTAAGATTTTATTTATTTATTTGATAGAGACACAGTGAGAGAGAGAACACAAGCAAGGGGAGTGCGAGAGGGAGAAGCAGTCCCCACCCCCAGCAGAGAGCCGGATGTGGGGCTCTATCCTAGGACCCTGGGATCATGATCTGAGCTGAAATCAAATGCTTAATGACCGAGCCACCCAGGCGCCCCCGAATAAAAAAGTTTTAGATGAACTTCTTTTTTTAAAGATTTTATTTATTTATTTATTTGAGAGAGAGAGAGTGAGCACACACCTGTGGTTGTGAGCAGAGGGAAGAGCAGAGAGAAAGGGAGAGAATCTCAAGCAGACTCCTCCATGGAGCTCAGTGCAGAGCCAACACAGGGCTTGACCCCAAGACCCTGAGATCATGACCTGAACCAAAACCAAGAGTTAGACACTCAACCAACTGAGCCACCCAGATGCGCCTTAGGTAAACTTTTTAAATGGTTTCCCCAAATCTTCTTGGTAAACTGAAGCCTTAAATTTTGCTAAGGTAAGTTAAAGATTGAGTTAAATTCATTAAATATCCAGATCATTTCCAACTAAGATAAAATGCTGAAACATTAATTACTGAAAATAGCTTTACCCACTTTTTGCTTCCTTTAACAGAGGAACTAAAGACATTTGGATGTATTCATAAACATGTTTGGTGCTATGCTGAGAAATTTACTATGAGAAAGCATATGTTTCCAAAAATTATAAAAAGTATTCATAAATTTGCCAGGCCACAGAATTCTAATACAAAAGGCAGTTCATGATTGTTCAGTTCTTTACTTTCACTAAAAATGAAGGTTTTTAAGGGTTAAAAAAATTCTAAAATATGTATTTTACCCAACATTTAAATAATTCTTTTCAAATTATTCCATAAAACAAAAGATGAAGCAAAGTTTCCAAATTCGTTCTATGAAGCCAACATTACACTGACACCAAAACAAGATTAGGACACTACAAAAAAAAAAAAAAGAGGGGTGCCTGGGTGGCTCAGTGGGTTAAAGCCTCTGCCTTCGGCTCAGGTCATGATCCCAGGGTCCTGGGATCGAGCCCCACGTCGGGCTCTCTGCTCGGTGGGGAGCCTGCTTCCTCCTCTCTCTCTCTGCCTGCCTCTCTGCCTACTTGTGATCTCTGCCTGTCAAATAAATAAATAAAATCTTTAAAAAAAAAAAAAAAAGAGAGAGTTACAGGCCAATATCTCTAATGAACATAGATGCAAATATCCTCAACAGAATATTAACAAACCAAATCAATAATACATTAAAAAAATCATTCACATGATCAAGTGGGATTCATTCCTCAGATGCAAGTGTGGTTCAATATTTGCAATCAGTGTGATACATCAAATCAACAAGAGAAAGGATAAAAAATATGTGATCATTTCCATTTATGCAGAAAAAGCATTTTACAAAGGACCTCATCCATTCCAGATAAAAACCTTCAACAAAGTAGGATTAGAAGGATCATACTTCAACATAATAAAGGCCATATATGAAAAACCCACAGCTAATATCATACTCAAAGTTGAAAAACTGAGAGTGTTTGCCCTAAGATCAGGAACAAGAGAAGGATGTCTACTCTCACCACTTTTATTCTACATAGTACTGGAAGTCCTAGCCACAAGATTCAGACAAGAAAAAAAATAAATAAAAGGCTTCCAAATTGGTAAGGTAGAAGTAAAATTTTCACTATTTGCAGATGACATGACACTATATATTCAAAATCCTGAGGACTCCACCCAAAAACTATTAGAACTGAAGAAATTCAGTAAGGTTGCAGGATACAAAATCATTGTACAGAAATCTGTTGCATTTCTATATATTAATAATGAAAAAACAGAAAGAAAAATTAAGAAAACAATCCCATTTTTTACAATTATATCTAAAAATAATAAAATACCTAGGAATAAATTTAAATGAAGAGGTGAAAGACCTATACTTTGAAAACTACAAAACACTGAAGAAAGAAATTTAAAATGACACAAACAGAAAGATATTCCATGCTCATGGATTGAGCAATTTATGGTTTAATGTAATCCCTATCAAAATGCCAACATCATTTTTCACAGAACTAGAACAAACAATCCTAAAATTTATACGAAACCACAAAAGATCCTGAATAGCCAAATCAATCTTGAAAACAAAACCGGAGGTATCACAATCCCAGTTTTCAAGATACACTACAAAGCTCTAGTAGTCAAAATAGTATGCTATTGGCACAAAAATAGACACATGAGGGACGCCTGGGTGGCTCAGTTGGTTAAGCAGCTGCCTTCGGCTCAGGTCATGATCCCGGCGTCCTGGGATCGAGTCCCACATCGGGCTCCTTGCTCCGCAGGGAGCCTGCTTCTCCCTCTGACTCTGCCTGCCACTCTGTCTGCCTGTGCTCGCTCTCGCTCGCTCTCTCTCTCTGACAAATAAATAAATAAAATCTTTAAAAAAAAAAAAAATAGACACATGAGGGGTGCCTGAGTGGCTCAGTGGGTTAAGGCCTGTGCCTTCGGCTGAGGTCATGATCCCAGCGTCCTGGGATCGAGCCCTGCATCATGCTCTCTGCTTGGCAGGGAGCCTGCTTCCTCCTCTCTCTTTTCCTGCCTCTCTGCCTACTTGTGATCTCTATCTGTTAAATAAATAAATAAAATCTTTTAAAAAAATAGACACATGAATCAATAGAACAAAATAGCCCAGAAATAACTAATGAATATATGGTCAATTAATCTTTAACAAAAAAGGCAAAAATATGCAATAGGAAAAAAGACAATCTCTTTAACAAATGGTGTTGAGAAAACTGGATAGCTGAATGCAAAAAAAATGAAACTGGACCACTTTCTTGCACCATACTCAAAAATTAACTCAAAATGGATTAAGAACCTTAATGTGAGACCTGAAACCTTTAATAATCCTAGAAGACAGCACAGGCAGTAATTTCTCTGACATCAGCATAACTACATTTTTCTAGGTATGTCTTCGGGGGCAAGAAAGATAAAAACAGAAATAAACTATTGGGATTACATCAAAATAAAAATCTTCTGCACAACAAAAAGAAACAATCAACAAAACTAAAGGATAACCCACTGAACGGGAGAAGATATTTGCAAATGATATATCTGATGATGGGATAGTATAAAAAATAAAGAATGTATACAACTCAACAAACAAGAAACAAATAATCCAATTAAAAGAAAATAATCCATGGGCAGAAGACATGACGGATATTTCTCCAAAGAAGACATACAGGTAGCCAAAAGATAAATGGAAAGATGCTCAACATCACTCATCATCAGAGAAATGCAAATCAAATCTACAATGAGGTATTACCACACACCTGTCAGAATGGCTGAAATAAAAAACACGAGAAGTAACAAGGGTTGGGGAGGATGTGGAGAAAAAGGAAAACTCATGCACTGTTGGTGGGAATGCAAACTGGTACAGCATTTGTGGAAAACAGAATGGTGGTGTCTCAGAAAATTAAAAATAGAACTACCATATGATCCAGTAATTCCACTACTGGATATTTACCCAAAGAATATGAAAACACTAATTTGAAAAGATATATGCACCTCTATGTTTATAGCAGTGTTATTTACAATAGCCAGGATTTGGAAGCATCCCAAGGTCCATCAATAGATGAAAAAGAGATTACACACACACACACACACACACACACACACACACACACAAACACACACACACACACACACACACAAACACACACACACACAGCAGAAGGTTAACCATAGAAAATAATGAAATCCTGACATTTGCAATGACATGGATGGACTTAGAGAGTGTGATGCTAAGCAAAATAAGTCAGTCAGAAACAAATACCATGATTTCACTCATATGTGGAATTTAACAAATGAAATAATGAACAAAGAAAAAATGAACAAAGAAAAATGAACAAAGATGAACAAAGAAAAATGAGCAAAGAAATGAACAAAGAAAAAAAGAGACAAACTAAAAAACAGACTCTTTTTTATTATTTATTTATTTTAGAGAGCCAGCAAGCGAGGGGAAAGGCAGAGGAAGAGGGAGGAAGAAACTTTAGCAGACTCTGTGTTCAGTGTAGAGTCCAACTTGGGGTCCAATCTCATGACCTTGAGATCAGGACCCGAGTGGAAACCAAGAGTTGGACACTTAACCAACTGTGCCACCCAGGGGCCCCCAAAACAGACTCTTAAATATAGAGAACAAATTGTTGGGTACCAGCAGGAAGGCTGGTGGGGGGTTGGGTGAAATAGGTGTTTGGATTAAATAGTACACTTATTATGATGAGTTCTGAGTAATATATAGAATTATTGAATCACTATATTGTACACCTGAAACTAATATAACACTATATGTTAACTATACTGGAATTAAAACATTTTTAAAATCTTATCTCCTTGTAAAAAAAATTCTAATATATGTAATTAAACCTACTAGAAATAATAGGGCATATATCTAGGGATGCAAGTGAAGTAGAATGTGTGTTTTCTTGTGTGTGTGTGTGTGTGTGTGTGTATTTTCAATAAAAGAGGTATAAGGAAGAGAAATGCTTTTTTATTAAGAGAAAAGAAGGTAATTTTGTCCTAAAGAGAGATTGGCTATTTCAAAACAGGAAACAGGGAAAAATGTAAGACAAAATCTGAAAATTGTAGAAGCATTTTGGAAAAGGAAGCTTTAGAAAGAAATTTTATGCATGGTCAGGGCTGGCTAAGATTGAAATGAATTTAATTAAGTGAATGAATTTTAATATGAAAAGTAAGCTGGTGCAAAATTAGAATTTAGTTTTCTTTGTGTTATAAAAACAAAGTTTTCTTAGACTATTGGTCTGCTCTTAATAGGAAATTATAAAATGTTTTTCTTTACCTATTAAAGTAATCTGCCTAGAAAACAAAGATTCTTCTTGTCAAAATAATTTCTCATGTTCTCTTTATCCAATATTTGCTGAATCTTGGGGTACCTGGCTGGTATAATCAGTAGAGCATGCAACTCTTGATCTTAAGGCTGTAAGTCCAAGTCCCATACTGGATGTAGAGATTACTTAAAAATTTATTTTTTAAAAAGATTTTATTTATTTATTTGTCAGAGAGAGAAAGAGTACACGCACAAGGCAGGGAGCATTAGGCAGAGGGAGAAGCAGGTTCCGTGTTGATCAAGGAGCCTGATGCAGCATTCAGGACTCGATCCCTGGAATTATGACCTGAGCTGAAAGCTGACTGATTTACCCAAATGTCCCCAAAATAGAATTTTATAGAAAGAAAGAAAAAAGAAGGCTGAATCTTCTCTATCACGAGAGTTAAGCTTTTTTTTTTTTTTTTTCAACAACTATTTAACTTTCTTTTGTATTTGTCTGCAGAATCTTTAATTGTCACTATGGTTAAATGGGTATCTAAGTATTGTTTCATAGTAACCTATGATCCTACTTGAAAAAAATTTTTTTAAACTTTTTGATATTTTTGGAGTGCCTGGGTGGCTCAGTGGGTTAAGCCTCTGCCTTTGGCTCAGGTCATGATCTCAGGATCCTGGGATCGAGTCCCGCATCGGGCTCTGTGCTTGGCAGGGAGCCTGCTTCCTCCTCTCTCTGCCTGCCTCTCTGCCTACTTGTGATCTCGGTCAAATAAATAAATAAAATCTTTAAAAATATATATAAGCATTCCTGATCTTGTATGAAATGCCTAGAAACCTGATATATCCTGGTATAATGCTATCATCATAATTCCAGTTATTATCTTAAAATGTATGTCACAGAAATAAACAGATTTCCTTGTCAATTGCATTATAATGAAATCTCATCAGACCTTTAAGCACCATCTTTAGGTCTTTTGTCATTTACAGTTGTTTTACTCTGATGCTTTTGTAATGGTGTTCCTTCAGGTTCTTCATCTTCTAGGAGATTCATGGAAAGAACTTTGACAAGTACAGGTTTCTGATAACTCTTTTGATCATAAACTGAATTGGATAAGAATTTCCAAAACTAATGAAAACCCTGGATTGAAGCAGAACAAATATTACTTAAATGGGATTGAGGGAACTGGGGAGGATGATTATAATTTTTTTATGACATTTTGCTTGAAACATTGCTGGTTCCTTAATGTTTTATTTTTCCAGATTTAAGGAAACGTCTTTTCTTAAGCTATCTATGACTTAAAGCAGTTTGGTAAAATATACCTTTGTAACAAAGATGAAATATTACCCTTTCTCCAGAACTCAGAAACTCTGGAGTCCTCTTTTCATGGCAATATAGTTAGTTATTTGCAAAAGTTCACTAAGAGTCTGTTGTCCTTGTTACAGGACACAATTGGAAATATTGCTTATTTTACCAAGGCTTTGGCTGGAATGACTATGTTGAGAATGTGTGTGGATTCAGATATGACCAGTCAGCTTTAAAGGACTGTAGTTGACTTTATGGAGCTAACAAAGCCTCTTGGAAAACTTGGCCTGCTACCTTGCTTACAGAGATCCTGACAGCCTTACCAGGTGAGTAAGGAAGACCACTTCCTGGCAGTCCCAGAAACCTCAGAATATTTGGGGGACCTTGAAAAGAAAGTAATTTACTCAAATCTATAGGTATTGCAGGTGGAGTCAGATGGTGAGTATGTGGCTTGTCTTCCTAGCCTTAAGAGGCTTTTCAAAGACCAATCTAAGATTCCTTATGAAAAGTTCCAGCAAAGCAGATGTAAGAAAACCTGTATGATAAATCACTATTTTTGCTACACTTATATAAATAATCATGTCCCGTTTATTGAAACTAGACTTAATTTGCAAACAACTTAGTCTTACTGTGGTTATCTTTGATAAAAGTGAGAGTGATTAGAGAGAGAAAAATCATGTTTCAGTAAAACATAATTTACGGATATAAAATTCTAATGCTATTAATTTTCTTTGAGGTTTTGTTTTCTACCCATACAGTAGACTAGATCCTGAATTCTTCTAGTTTCTTAAAATATATGGCCACAACTCTCCTAATTAACATTTTCAATTTTCTCTCACCTTTCTGATTGGGAATCATTGAAAACTAAAACCACCCTTTCCTCAAAGCCATGTAAGCGAAAGCTAAACAATTTATAAACTTCAGAGAAATCACCACAACAGCTCATGTATGGACAGTTTCCGTGCCTATGGCTGTGCGGCTACTCAGAGAGACCACTACCAGCATTCAGACTACAGACAAGGAAAGTCTATCCAGTTGTCACTGCCAGCCTTATTCCATCTGAAGATGCTTCTAGGCTGACATCTAAAAATCTTCTCAATGGGCTGCCTTCAGAACCCAGACACAGACACTATAATCCACTCCAATTATTAACCATTGTTTTTCTTCTATTTCCATAGAAATGCCTTTTATCAAATACCAGATTGTTTGAACCACAGGTCTCACTTTGGGAGCCCTCCACATCTCTGCTTCCTGAAATGAGACACAACTGTCTAAGTGAAGCAACCTACCCTTAGCACGAACAGACCAGTTCCACGAAACGAAACAATCTACCCATTCAGCTCCTAGACTCTGAAGCTTTTTGGGGAAGTTTCGAAGGCAGGACCGAAGGGGAGCAGAATACGCCACCCCAAAAAATGTCACTTGGGCATGTGGATTATTTTGAACTGAAGTCAATCAAGACCCAACAGACCTAAGACAAACTTCTACCTCTCCCTTAACGACCTCCAAGAATTTCGATTGG
This sequence comes from Mustela erminea, assembly GCF_009829155.1. Classification (NCBI taxonomy): domain Eukaryota; kingdom Metazoa; phylum Chordata; class Mammalia; order Carnivora; family Mustelidae; genus Mustela; species Mustela erminea. Next base: position 130,728,486 of record NC_045615.1, on the reverse strand, counting down.
GGGCCTGGCCCAGAAAGACAGCTATTACCAGAGACAACTTTTTATCTGAAAGACATAGATCTGTGTGGCAAGACAACAGCTAATTACCAACATGGTTTTCTTATCGTCCTGTGAATTATCCTCCTCCTCTTTGAAGCCCCAGGCCACTATCCCATTCCTCAACAGAGGATGGCAAATAAGCCTCAACTCCCTGACATGCCCTTGAGTCTCAGATCGCTGGGGCTCTGGCACCTGGGAAATTTAACTTGTTTTTGTCCTGTTAATCTGTCTTATGTCAATGTGATTATCAGACCAGCCGAAGAACACAAAAGGGAAGAAAGGAAAATTTGTCTGCCCCTATACCTTTAACATGACTGTTCTTCATGTGGCAATGCACAGTGGTCTAGAAGACTTGCCTACATCACCACAACTAATTAAAAGAAGAATTAAAAAGAATTTAAAAATTCAGTCTCATTGCATCATAGTACCCTGTAGCAGCCCAAACACCTTCCTCCTCCATCTCCCACTTAGCCAACAAAAATCTTGTAATTAAGAAAGGAGGATCCTGGGGTGCCTGGGTGGCTCAGTCGGTTAAGCATCTGCCTAGGGCTCAGGTTATGATCTTTGGGTTCTGGTATCATGCCCCAAGAGGGGCTCCTTGCTCAGCAGGAAGTTTGCTTCTTTTTCTCTCTCTGTCTCTCTCTCTCTTTCCCCTCTGCCTTTCCCCACCCCCTGCATGTTCCCTGTCTCTCAAAATAAAATAAATAAAAGCTTTAAAAAAAAAAAAAGAGAAGGAAGGATCCTTTTCTGAGACTTGTCCATATTTAATAATGGGTATAGAAATGCCTGAAGAATTTTTATTTCCTTTACTTCATTTCAGGGTTTTTTGTTTTTGTTTTTGTTTTAGCAAAAAAAACACCCTAAATATTTAGAAGAAATGCTTTTGATTTTGTTGCTGTCATGGCATCTTAGCAAAAAAAAAAAAAAAAAAAAAGCTGTGGACCTGATTATTATGGCAGTGCCACATCTGTCCTTTAACATTTTGTAACATGTATCAATAAAACTCAAATACCTCAATTATACTGGGAGGAACTCACTTGGACACAGCCCTTTATTTTCTAGAAGACACCAACTATTGCTATGAACAAAGGAGAGGACTCAAGAGTAGCTAGGTAGGAGCTCTAAGGATGGCAAACAGGTTGGAAGGCTGACTGTGGGATTTTCCTTGAAGCTGAAAGTTTATATGGCAAGTAGGCTGCTTCTACTTAGATTCTATGTTTATTTGTAGTGGTTTATGGTGGGGAAAGCAGCTGATGAAGAATGTGATACCCTGGGGCGCCTGAGTGGCTCAGTCAGTTAAGTGTCTGCCTTCGGCTCAGGTCATGATCCCAGGGTCCTGAGATGGAGCCCCGCCTCAGGCTCCTTGCTCTGCCCCTGCTCCTGTGTGATCTCTCTCTTGTTCACTCTCTCTCTCAAATAAATAAATACTATTAAAAAAAAAAAGTGATTAACCCCACCCCCACCCCGAACCAGGATTAGAGTCAAGCAAGTAAGTCACTCAAGTAGGGTGTAAAGTTTAAAAACTCAGTCATCAAAGCAAATAATACTTTAATGCAATATTCTTAAAACACAAATTTGGTACAAACACCCCCGTAATGAACAAAACAGCAAAACTTTATTTTTATTTTTTTTAAGATTTTATTTGTTTATTTGACAGAGAGAGAGACAGAGAGGGAACACAAAGAGGGGGAGCAGGAGAGGAAGAAGCAGCTTCCCTGCTGAGCAGGGAGCCCAATGTGGGGCTCAATCCCAGGACCCTGAGATCATGACCTGATCCAAACACAATCAGAACAAGCAACAGAAACACAAACCCCATCTTCAACAAGACTAGGAAATATCTGTACCCCCAGCTCACAGCAAGTGAAGACAAAAAGCAGGTAGAGAAACGAGAACTAAATTTGCAGAGGGCTTGGAGCGCCTGGGCGGCTCCGACCTAGTCGGGCTCCCTGCTCAGCTGGGAGTCTGCTTCTCCTTCTCCCTCTACCCCTTCTCTTCCCGATCGTATTCTCTCTCCCTCTCTCTTTAATAAATAAATAAAACCATTAAAAATTAAATAAGTTAGCAGAGCAGAAAAAGGCCAAACTTTGTCGGAGAGCATTCTCAAGAAGCAAGACAACTCATTCCAGAAAGGCTTAAGCACTGAAGCCTGGTCCCTAGAAGGCAGTGGTAGGAATGGGGCACTGAAAGCAATGAGGGGTGTCTGAAAAGACTGAAAAAGAAGCAGTTAGCCCTATAAGCCTTCCTCCACTCCCATCAGTCAGGGACCCATCCTCCCCAACTCCCCCAGTTACTTTCCTGGGGAGAAACCACCTTAGAGGCTCTTGGGGAACACTAGGCAGGGTGAGGCTTTAAGGAAAGTCTGCTTCCTGAATCGTGAGCGTCCTCCCTCTCTTACCTCACCCTGTGGTACAGCACCACCAGCCAACCTTATCCTTCTCAGGCAGCAGATTAGAGGCTGTCTCTAGATAAACTAAATTGCTACAGAGAAAATACCTACCCATACTGACATTTGGGGACCACACCCACGCCCACAAGCTGGCTGACTATCTCCTCAATCTAAAAATAAGCCCACAAGCTAAGAAGACCTGCCCACTCACACAGAGTTTCCAATCAGCTTTGCAGTGATTCATTTAAAAACCTGAACAAACATCCAAGGATCACCAGATCTTTGAGGAAAGCTTCCAACAGTAAAGACAGAGGCCAAAACAAATAAACCGAAAGGGAAGGAAAAGAATTCAGAGGAAACAGATAATGCAGATGGTAGAAGAAAATTTCAAAAAGTAAATTAATATTATCAGGGAGATAAGATTCTAATCCCTTGAAAGAAGACTGAAATTCTCTCAGAAGGAAGGAAAGAAGGAAAAGGGAAGAAATGAAAGAGAGGAGGAAGAAAATGTAGAAACAACAGGTGATTTTGGAAATTAAAAATGAGGGTAAAGCATGAAAGATAACAAAATTAAAGTATTAATCTGAGAGTTTCAACATCTACCTAAAGGAGTTCCCCAAAGAGAAGACATTGACAACAAAATTATTAAGGAAACAGCACAAGAATATTTTTCAGAAAAAAAAGTCAACAGGGCACCTCGGTGGCACAGTTGATTAAGCACCCAACTTTTGGTTTAGGCTTAGGTCGTGATCTGGGGGTGGTGAGATCGAGCCCCCCCATCAGGCTCTGTGTTCAGCATAGAGTATGCCTGAGATTCTTTCTCCCTGTCTCTCTGCCCCTCCCACTCATGCTCTCTCTCTCTTTCAAATAAATAAATAAATCTTTAAAAGAAAGAAAGAACAAGAGGAAGGAAGAAAAGAAGGAAAGAAGGAAGGAAGGGAAAGAAAGAAATGCCAAGTCTCCAGTTTAAAAGTCCACATTAAGGGCACCTGTGTGGCTCAGTTGGTTAAATGTCTACCTTCCGCTCAGGTCATGATCCCCAAGTCTTGGGACTAAGTCCCACAAGAGGCTCCCTGCTTAGCGGGGAGTCTGCTTCTCCTTTCCCGCTGTTCATGTGCATGTTCTCTCTCTCTCTCTCTCTCATGCTCTCTCTCTCAAATAAATAAATAAAAATCTAAAGAAACAAAACAAAACAAAATAAAAGCACATATTGAACAAGCAATTATGGAATCATTATATTGCACACCTAAAACTAATATAATGTTATGTGCCAGTTGTATCTCAATGAGAAAAAGTATACTGAGTGCTCAATATAATAAATTTAAAAAACAGCAGCACTAAGACAAATCAACTTGGAATTTCGGAACACAGAAAAAGAGACGATTTTTTTCAAAGAAAAAAAAAAAAACGCAAACAGAAGACTGAGACTTGGAATCATGTTGAATTTCTCCACAACACAGCATGCTGGAAGGCAACGGATCATTGTCCTCAAAATTCAAAATTCAAAAATGGCTTTAACTTAGATATACTTAGATATGCATAGTATCGCAATGTTTTCTTCTTCACATTCTTTGTCAGCATGACATTAGAGGATATGATCCAACAAAATAAGAGCATAAAAGACAAAAGAATAAATCATTGGATCCAGGAAACTGGGCCAAGCAAGGATGACTGCTGTGTAGAAGGTCTAGAAGGAAATCACTACAGATCCAGGAAGGAGGTCTACCCAGGCAAGAAATGGCAGTGATAGTGTGGAAAATGGAATTCGCCGGCATTTTACAGAAGTCAGAGAGTCAAAGAAAACTAAGCAGAGAGGGGGGGAAAAAGGGTAGGTGTTAAATATCATTATTCTACACTTTCAGGCTAAGCAGTAGACAATATTTACATGCTAGTGGTATTGAAAACTCTGGAAAGTTAAGGAGGAATCCCATATTTTCCTAAATATGGAAAAATGTTTATGCATAAAGATATCCTTTACAGTGATTATAAAATCAAATAGCAAAAATAATCAAGATGTCCAACCAGAGGGGAATAGTTGAATAAATTATGACATATCACTAGATGGAATTTAAAATAATAACATTACCACTTTTGTGCATACCAAGGACTCCTTTTAGAACCTACCTTGAGAGCAGCTTGTTAAATTGAAAGGAGAAATTGAGAAATGGAGAATGAAACCTGTTTGTGTGTTACTGTTGTGGGAAACTAAAACTAAATGCCTTGTAGAGATGTCAATCAAGTAAATCCCCAAACAAGCAGCCTCAGAGTCCCATGTTGCTAGTATTTAGCATTGTCTGTATGAAGTAGGAAACAGAAGGTAAATGTTTTGGTAAACCTGTTTCTGATGGCTTTGAGAAGAAAGACACAAAGGTCTGTGATATGATCTCAAGATGGTAGAGCCTGGAAAGAGACAGATGACTGTGGCCTTGATGACCTACTTCAAGAGTGATTCAGTTTGCAATAGGAAACAAGTCAGGAAAGATCTTGGATAGAGCCAAGAACAGAACTCACCTTCTTTTTTTCCCAGGACAAGATCCTCAGCCAATCAAAGAAACTGCCCTTCTACCCCAGCAGCTCCAGGCATGAAGTCCTGGCTGCTTCTGAAAAGGATCAGTAAGGCAAGGAGGCAGGGATCCCTGCAAACCCTGCTGGTGACTCCAAGCCCCAGCGACTCCAAAATCATCTGCCAGAACTCAGCCTTTTATGCAATAGAGCTGTTAGATGATTTCAACAGAAATGCCCCAAATGCTTGAAAAACTGATCAACTTTGGCTCTGCATTACCTCCAAACCTCCAAAACAAGACAAACAAAAACACAGTATGAGAAATACAAGAGTCTATATTACATTTTCTTAGTTAAGACTATTTTGAAACAGAAACTCCTCCAACTCCCTTCAGCCAAAAAAGAAAATTCACCATAACGATGCAGGGGAATCTTGAACCCGTGGGTTGGAAACATAGCTGGGAAACCAGGAATAGAAAACTGTCACAGACCAGACCAAATGCCCTTTTAGTCTCTAGTCTGTCTGTCTCTCTCCCTGACTCCTTTTCTTCTTACCAACCACTTTTGACCAATATTTTGAATTCACTGGTTTAATTGTCCTTCCGGGGCACCAATCTGGCAAAAATCCCAGCCTGGATCAATCCAACATTTCATACCATCTGTAGGTGGACCTGCACTGCCGTGGACCCATGGAGAAAACCATGCGGTGTGGATTGGTATGATTGGGACCAATATGAATTCATGGCTTCCAATATCCACTGGGCCCTTAATCCTGACCAGGGAATCTTTGGCTCCCCTATTCTGTGCACACATCCATTCTTCACCCCTCTTCTCCACTCTTCTTTCATCTCCAATCCTGCTGCCTCTCCCTCATGAGTACCGAATCCCCTCATCTCTTACTTTACAAAGAACAGGAAGTAGTAGTAAGAGTAAAAGATTATTAGAAATAATAACAGAAGAAAGATATAATAATAATAGAGCCTGGAAAGCTATATTAACACTCTGGAAAGCTCTGTTAACACTCACCAACTAACCATTCCTTGATTTTTCTCCTGTTAAATAGACACGGCATCTCTTCCCCTACCTGGGAGGCTGATCTTTTTACTGTGTCTCTTCAACCTCATTAGGGACCTCATTCAAATTGTTATCTCTGTCTCACGTATTTTATGCTGAAGACTCACAACCTGAGCCCTTCGACCTCTACCAGCTAACACTCTTTGACATTTTTAGCTTAAATTTTTTAAAGTATGGCTTAAGCATGAACTATTTTAGGCTGTGTGCTAGAGGATATTGTGGTGAACTAGACAGATGTGATCCTTGTGAACTTCCCAGGCCAGGAGAGAGATTTTGAGTAAAGAATTATAAGTTTGATTTGTGTTAATTCATGAGAAGTACAGGATGCTGTGGAAATCTGCAGTAAGGAAATTTAACTTTACCTAGAAGTCAGGAAAGGCCTTCTTGAGGAAGGTAAAATTTAAAGCTGCCTCCTAAGGAATATATAAGAATTCAATAAGAAGAAAGAGGTTTAAATACTATGCAGGTCTAACCAAAATCTTATCAGATTTTCATGAAACTTAACAAGTGTATTCTAAAATTGAAATGAAAAATGGGGTACCTGGCAGGCTCAGTCAGTAGAGCATGCAACTCTTCATCTTGGGGTGGTGCATTCAGGCCCCACATTGGGTATAAGCTTACTGGAAAACAAACAAACAAACAAACAAGTAAGTGAATTAAAATTAAATAAATAAGATTGAAATGAGAAAGAATAAAGTTAAGAATCACCAAACCAATCTGAAGAGGAATAAGATGGAGGAACTTGTCCTCTGAAGACCTATTGCAAAGCCATAGTAATTAAGACAGTGTAGTCTCAGTACAGAAATAAAATTAGAGCAATGAAACCTTCTCTATCCCTGTGCTTTTCTGTTCATCCTTCAAGACACAGTAAGAATTATCACTGCCTCCAGGAAACCTCTGAATATCTCTACCCTCCAAATCTTGACTAGGTTCCATTTTGTGGTGCTTCCATGAAAGTTCCCTGAGAGTTACCACATTTACTCTAATATTTGCTTCCTCCTTTCACTATTAGGACAGAGGTCGTTACTCTTTTTCACTGTTGATCCTCAGCCTACCTGGCATTCCTTTAAGGGAAGACTTGAAGGGTACTACTTTACAGGCAGCATGAAAACAGTGCTATCCCACCCCACCCCAGCCTATCTCTTGCTACTGTTGACTTCCCATCCACTTTCCCTCGTTTATTGAAGACGTTAGTGCTTTCGGCCACAGTTGTATTCTCAAAATGGCAGCCAATTTTCTGAATTTATTATCTACAAAGACAATTCATCCAAAATTTGTCTTTACAGTTTCCTGACATCATCATCTTTCAATAGATTCATTCTACCTCAGCTTCTCACTTAGAGGGTCATGAAGTCTACCTTCAAAATCATGAATTCAATCTCTCCACTGTGGACATAAAAGAATGTCACCCAAATGAGAACAAACAGAGGTTATTTTTTCAAAACTTGCTATGGCAAAGCAGTCAGCCACCATCACTTGCTTTTGGCAGAGACCCAAAGGCAAGCAAGAAAGCTTCATCATTAAAAACAAACAAACAGGGGTACTTGGGTGGCTCAGTGGGTTGGACCTCTGCCTTCGGCTCAGGTCATGATCTCAGGGTCCTGGGATCAGCCCCACATCAGGCTCTCTGCTCAGCAGGGAGCCTGCTTCTTCCTCTCTCTCTGCCTGCCTCTCTGCCTACTTGTGGTCTCTGTCTTTCAAATAAATAAATAAATAAAATCTTTAAAAACAAACAAACAAAAAACTCCAGGTATGCTCTGGTGGGCAGTGGTTAGCATGAGGAAGGTGGAGGCATGCTAGCTGGAAATGAGACATCTTACATGATTGCTTCAGGGAGCACATGTGGCTCTCATTCTGAGTTGGAAGGGAGGGCCAATAAATAAATAAACAAATAGGGAGACCAACAGGCATTGACCAAGTCCTGATCATTCCATGCTCATTGCTTCAGAGGTTATGGGTCAGAATTCTATGGCTATATATGGTTTGGCCATTGTCCATTTGTATATTAAGTCTTCCACTAGTCATTAAGCATAACCTTCAAACTTTCCAGTACCTGTCCAAGTATACCCTCTTTGGTGATTCTTCACCCCACATTTGAACTAGTTGCCATCTCTCACTGGATTTTCTTTTCTTTTCTTTTTTAGGTAGGCTCCATGTCCAATGTGGAGTTTGAACTCACGACCCTGAGATCAAGAGTTGAATGCTCCACCAACTGAGCCAGCTAGACATCTCTTACTGGATTTTCAACTTCTCTGTACTGGGTATTTTCCTTCAATATCCAGGTAAGTTACACTCTTTTATAACATCAAAACAAAACAAAACAAAATGAACAACAATCCCCTATCTGAATTCCATCTTTTCACCTACCAACACACCACTACCCTTTGCAAGAAACTTCTCAATTTTTCCAAATTTTTGGATCCACCAAAAGCCTCATTCCTAACTCATCTCTCTACTTTCCCTGAGATGGTCTTTATTCTAAAACTGATGTATATCATTACCATCTTTGTATGTATCTGAATTTCATCAGTAGGTTTACTATACAAAGTTTTAATATTTCATCCTTTGGAAGTATAAAATAAACAATTTCATTTCATTCAAGCAGGTATTAATGTATGTAGCCCTAAACAATATGTACCATGGGTTTTTTTTGTTAAAATTTTACATAACCATATCTTTAAAAACTTGCTTATTATGCATAATTATATTTTTTCATTTTAAAATAATTACAGAGTCACAGGAGGTTGTAAAGACAGTGCAGAGAGATCCTATGAATCCTTCATCCAGTTCCCCCCTTCAGTTATATTTTATATAATTATAGCTCAATATGAAAACTAGAAAACTAACATTGTTTGTTTGTAGTTTTATACCATTGTATTGTGTGTAAACACCATTGCGATTGAAATACAGAACTATTTCTTTACCACAGATGTTTTCCTGTGCTACCCTTTAGAGCCATACATTCACTCCCTAAAAACTCTGACAACCATTAATTTATTTTCCATTTCTGCAATTTTGTCAGTTGTAGAAAGCAATATAAATGGAATCATGCAGCATGCATTCTTTTGGGACTGGCTTTTTCACTCATCATAATGCCCTTGGGATCCATCTAAGTTGTTTCATGTATCACCAGTTTGTTCCTTTTTATTGCTAAGTATCATGGTGTGGATGTACAACAGTTTATTTAGCCATTCACCTATGGAGGGACATTCTGGTGATTTATAGAGTAGGGCAATTACAAACAAAGCTGCTATGAACATTCATGTACAGTTGATATGTGAATGTGAATTTTCATTTCTTCGTGATAAATGCCTAGCATGCAAATACTGTGATTAATGTATGTTTAGCTTTTAAAAAACTGCAAATTGGGGTGCCTGCGTGGCTCAGTCATTAGGTGTCTGTCTTTGGCTCCGGTCACGATCCCGGGGTCCTGGGGGTCGAGCCCCATTATTGGGCTCCCTGCTCGGTGGGAAGCCTACTTCTCCCTCTCCCACTGTCCCTGCTGTGTTCCCTCTCTGTCTCTCTTTGTCAAATAAATAAATAAAATCTTAAAAAAAAAAAAAGAAACTGTCAAATTTTTTTTCCAGTGAGGGTACACCACAGGACATTCCCATAAGCAGTGTATGAGCAATCTAGTTTCTCTACATTCTTGCCAGCATTTGCTATTGTCACTACTTTTTGTTTATCATGTCTTTTCTAATAGATGTATAGTAATATCTCATTCTGGCTTTAATTTTTATTTCACTAATAGGTATTGAAGTTGAACATCTCATTTGCATCAGTATAGTATATTTTCTTTGGTAAGAAAAAATTCTTTTCACATCTTTTACCCATTTTCTTTCTTTTCTTAAAGATTTTATTTATCTATTTATTTATTTAGAGAGAGCATGCACACATGTACACGAGTACATGTGTGGGATAAATGGAGCAGGAGAGAATCTCAAGTAGACTCCATGCTAAGCACAGAACCCAGTGTAGGGCCCAGTCTCACAACTTGGAGATCATGACCTGTACCAAAATCAAGAGTCCTATGCTTACCTGACTGAGCCACCCAGGTGCCCCTTTTACCCACTTTTTAAAAAAGATTTTATTTATTTATTCAACAGACAGAGATCACAAGCAGACAGAGAAGCAGGCAGAGAGAAGGAGGGGAGCAGGCGTCCCGCTGAGCAGAGAGGCCGACTCCCAAGACCCTGGGATCATGACCTGAGCCGAAGGCAGAGGCTTTAACCCACTGAGCCACCCAGGCGCCCCCTCTTTTACCCATTTTTAACTGGATTCTTTTAAATGTTGAGGGATTTTTATATGTCCTAGCTCTAAGTCCTTTATCAGGTATGTAGTTTGAAAATCAGAACAAAAGTTTTAATTTTGAAAAAGTCCAATTTATTCAATTTTTTTTATGGCTCATGCTTTTGGTGTGATACGTAAGAATTCTTCAAGCCAGCATAGGTTCCAGAGATTTTCTCATATGTTTTCATCTAGAAGTTTATAGTTTTACATTTTGCTTTTGAATCTATGATCTGCTTTAAGTTAATTTCTACATTTTGCCATGTTGATAATTGTAGTTTAGCACAACTTTAGTACAACTTTTTAGGATGTCATTCTACAACTTAATCACAGTGCATCTGTCCTTTGCTATAAATGGGAAAGTCGAGTTATTTCCACAAACGGTGCCGCAGTGATCACCCTTGTTCATTTCATTTGATGGGATATTATTTTGTGCACACTATTCCCTTCTTAACTCATTTCAAGAACTTCTTTTGCTAATTTTAATCGTTGCTTTTCATTTGTCGTCTTACATGATCACTCAAAAATAATTTTTTCCCTTCAACTCACACTTCTGGTTTTCACCTCCTACTTCTTGGATCACTACTTTTCAGCTTTCCCTCGAACTTCTTTTTTTAAAGATTTTATGTATTTATTTGAGAGAGAGAGCACAGCAGGGGGAACAGGAGAGGGAGAAGCAAACTCCCCACAGAGTAGGAAACCCTATGTGGGGCTCAATCCCAACACTCAGAGGTCATGACCTGAAGTGAAGGTGAACCCTTAACCAACTGAGCCACCCAGGCACCCCTTCTTTGGAACTTCTTTAGCCAACCTTTCAACATTGGAGTCTCCACGCTTAGTTATCAGCCCTCTTTTCCGGACTCTATATACATTTTTCCTCTACACTCTACATTTCCTCTACATTGTACATTCCATCCATTTCCACGGTTTCAAATACCAAATTAATTTCTTTATACGAGACTTTTTTTCTGAGCTCCAGAAACTTACTTCTAACTCCTGATTCAACATCTCCACTAAGATGTCACACATTTTGTTATCTCAAAACCTAATATTGCCAAAACCTCTGTATATCCACAGCCATCTTATAAGTCTAATTTTTTGTAACTTTCCAAGGTCCCCTACAACGTTGAGCCTTTGTATATGTCTGTGTCTCTATCCAGAATGCCCTCTCCTTTCTCTTTGCATAGTTAACTGTTCTACTCATTCATCAAACCTCAATTTAATTATCACTTCCTTGGCAATATCTTCTCTAATCATCTCCAAACCAGGGTTATATTCCCTTTTATTTTTCTTCAGAGACTCTATCACAATTACAATTGAAGTATTTTGTTTATGTAATTATTAATATCCATCTCCCCTACTATGTGTCTTGCTCACTATTATATATTAATCCCTAAGTACGGGGCTTGGTACATAACAAATGTCTAATAAATATTTATAGAAAGAATGGGTAATTTTTAAAAAATATTTTATTTATTTATTTGAGAGAGAGTCAGCGAGAGAGAGAGAGAGCACAGGCTGGGGAGAGGCAGGCAGAGGGAGAGGGAGAGCAGACTCCTCTACTGAGCAGGGAGCCTAACGTGGGCCTTGATCCCAGGACCCTGGCATCCTAACCAGAGCCAAAAGCAGATGCTTAACCACCCAGATGTTCCAAGAATGCAGAATTTTTAAGTGAATATTTGAGTAGCTGAATGAATAAATATTTGGGTGAAACATTTCAAGAATCTTAAAAATAGGGGCACCTCGGTGGCTCAGTGGGTTAAAGCCTCTGCCTTCAGCTCAGGTCATGATCCCAGAGTCCTGGAATCGAGCCCCATATCTGGCTCTCTGCTCAGCAGGGAGCCTGCTTCCTCCTCTCTCTCTCTCTGCCTGCCTCTCTGCCTACCTGTGATCTCTATCTGTCAAATAAATAAATAAAATCTTTAAAAAAAAAAAGAATCTTAAAAATATTTATATCATTAATTCACTAATCACTCTTCTGGGATTTATCCTATGAGAACAAATACTAAATACAGGCAAAGCTTTGTATATAAGTGTCTTTACTATAGTCTTCTTATAACAACAAGATATATAGATGATCCAAATATCCTACAAAAGGAAACATAAGTATATTAAAATTAAGTAATTTATTTCCAAATCTAGCTGATTATCAGAATCCCCTAAGGAACTTTTATAAAAATAGAGATTTCTGGGTCTCACTTTGGACCTACAATATTAAGCTCTCTGTGAATGGACACAAGAAAAAAAATTCCTGGGGCGCCTGGGTGGCTCAGCGGGTTGAGCCGCTGCCTTCGGCTCGGGTCGTGATCTCAGGGTCCTGGGATCGAGTCCCATATCGGGCTCTCTGCTCAGCAGGGAGCCTGCTTCCCTCTCTCTCTCTCTCTCTGCCTGCCTCTCTCTCTGTCAAATAAATAAATAAAAATCTTTAAAAAAAAAAAAAAAAAAAAAAGAAAAAAAATTCCTTAGATTCTTCTAACGATTAGCCGGGTTTTGGAACCACTGGGTTTAGTGTGAAGAATATAGATTCTGAACCAACTTTGCTGGTTATCAGCTCTGTGACCTCAGAGCAGTAAATTTTCAGTCTTCCCTGAGGCACAGTCTCCTCATCTGTAAGACACCAATACCTGGCGTACTGAGGAATGAAAAAAATGATGTCTATAAGGTATGGGACATGCATGTTAAGTAATTTGCTATTAGTGTTAAGGTACATTGGCACTATAGAATATTCTACAACTACCAAAAAAAATCTTTCTGAAAAAATTCTTATTCTCCCACATCTTAGTTGAAGTCCTAGAAGAAAGGGTAATTTGAGGGGATTTAATAAAGAGATCATTTACAAAAGGTTAAGAGAAACCAATAAGGATATCTGCGGGACTTTTGGGCCTGTCAATAACGGCTACCATTCCCAGGCCTGGAAGAAGCCCTCAGAAAGGGTAGCTATATGGAGAGAGACAGGAGCTGGGACCTTCGGGAAAGGGACAAAGCCAACCCACAGCAATCCCTCAAAGAAGGAGATGGAAATAAATACTGTGTTGCCCGTTGACCAAATCCATATAGAAGAACCCAATAGAACCTACTGATGAAATACGTACTGGTCCACCTCCAGGGACACAAAGCAGAATGGAAGAGTGGATTCTGACTAAAGTGGAATAGGAATATCATACATAAGTATTTCAACTGTGTAAAATACCCATAACTCTTAGAATGTAAGTAAAGACATCAATATTTTAGTATTGGGTGTTTGGGGGGAGTGGGAGTTTGGACTACCTTTGCTTACTCTTTCTAATTTTTTGAATACCATAAAAGTTTCAACCATAAATAATAACAGTTAACATTTATTGAGCACTTACTGGCAAATGTTTTTGTTTTTTAGGATTCTACTTTTTAAGTAATCTCTACAACCAATGTGGAACTTTAACTTACAACCATAGATCAAGAGTCACATGCTCTACTGACTGAGCCAGTCACGGTCCTGGAACTTATTGTTGTATGAGCATATGTGTATTAATATATATCATCTTTTCAGCAACCCCATAAGTTCAGTCCTATCACTATTCTCATTTACAGATGGAGAAATTGTGGCTAGAGAAGTTACGTAACTTGTTAGAAGTTATACAGCCTTAGCAAATAAACTATGGAGCCATGATTTAAATATCATCCTTCTACTCTAGAGTCCGTGCTTTTAAAAACTTACTGTTATTTTCACAGTAGGCAACAAGAAAGACTTTTGCAAAGGAAAAAAATGAATAAACTTTGTTTTTTTTAGTGCATGAACATGTGAGTAGGTGGAGAGAGGGAATCTCCAGCAGAATCTTCAGCAGACACCAGTGTGAATGAGGAGTCCAACATGGGGCTCAGTCTCATGACCCTGAGATCATGACCTGATCCCAAACCATGAGTCCATCACTTAACCAACTGAGCTACCCAAGTGCCCCTGAATAAGCTTTTTTTTTTTTTTTTTTTAAGATTTTATATATTTGTCATAGAGAGAGAGAAAGAGAACACAAGTGGGGAAGCAGCAGAGAGAGAAGCAGGTTCTCTGTGATATGGACCTTGATCCCAGGATGCTGAGACCATGACCTGAGTCAAAGGCAGATGTTTAACCAGGTGAGCCACCTAGGCTCCCCTGAATAAGCTTTGTTTTAAAGAAAAATGTTTTATAGTAATTTTTCCTGGTATTCAATTGAAATAAAAAATATAATACATGTAATAGCCATCCCACATATACTATATAATATTAATAAGTGGTTTAGTATGTATAGTATAGTATAATAAACATAGTAAAGTATAATAAAAATAATAAGATTTATATATTTTATTCACTATTCTCACGTATTTCTTCATAATAAAATCTCTGATTTTCCTCTGGGCATGAGGCCACCCAGAATAATGACTGCATTTTCCAAATTCCCATATAACTAGGTGTGGTCATCTCTAAATTCTAGACAGTGAGATGTAAGTAGAAGTTATGTGTGCAGCATCTAGAAAGTAACTGAAAGGAGGGAGTAAGTACTTCTCCCCTTTGTCCTTTCTGTTGGCTGGAATAAGGATATGATGATTGGAGGCTAAGCAGCCATTTTGGATCATAAGGTTAAAACCATATCTTAAGTTTGACTAAGTAGCAAGGTAAGAAGAGTTTGTACTCAAGAAATAAGGGGTGGGGAGGATGTGGAGAAAAAGGACCCCTTGCGCACTATTGATGGGAATGCAAACTGATATAGCCACTGAGGAAAACTGAGTGGTGGTTCCTCAGACATTTAGAAACAGAACTATCCTACAATCCAGTAATCACACTACTTGGTATCTGCCAAAAAACAAAACAAAACATTAATTCAAAGAAATGCATGTACCCCTATGTTTATAGCAGCGTTATTTACAATAGCCAGATTATGGAAGCAGCCCTAGAGTTCATCAGTAGGTGAATGGATAAAGAAGATGTGGTATATAAATATAATGGAATATTATTCAGTCATGAAAAAGAATGAAATCTTGGCCTTTGCAACGACATGGCTAGAGCTAGAGAGTATAATGCTAAGTGAAATAAGTCATTCAAAGAAAGACAAATTCCATTTGATCTCACTCATATGTGGAATTTAAGAAACAAGCAAAAGGGAAAAAAAGAGAGGGAGACAAACAAAGAAACAGACTTACAGAGAACAAATGAATGGTTACCAGAGGGGAAAAGGGTGGGGGGATGGGTAAAATAGAGGTTGGGGATAAGAGAAATGGGTAAAATAGGGAGTACACTTGTCATGATGAGCACAGGGTGATGTATGGAACTGTCGAATTACTATATTGTACACCTGAAACTAATGTAACATACAGTGGCTATGTTAACTAACTGGAATTAAAATAAAACATTTTTTAGAAGTGCTCTTTGAACACTTTGAATTCTAGGCTTTGAAACACATTTACTTATATAATTATTAAAATGTTGAATATTTCTGGAGTCTAGAGATTATGTGAGCATGCACACCAAAATCCTCTATGAAGTTTTAATTACCTTATTATAAAATATTGCAGACATAAAGTAAGGTACAAATCATAACATAAAAAGAAACCACGTACACCCTACTCAGCTTAAGAAATAAAGTGTTAGTGTTGAAACCTTCAGAGTGTTCTTCCCTATTCTTAGTTCTTTCCACTTTACAAAAGGCTGCCTCTCTCCTGAAATTAATGATTATCATTCTCATTTACATCTTTATATTTTTGCTACATGTATATATGACTCTAAAGAACAATTGTTAGTTTCTGCCTACTTTTAAGTTGTATATGATTTATATAAATGAAACAAATTTCTTGGATTTTTCTGCAGTCTGTGGGGGTGCTTATTATAATGTTTTTGAGATATAATCATATTGGTTCATGTAGTTACGCTTCATGTCACTTACATGTATTTTTAAAAATCCTAGCATTCCTCGGACCCCTGTGTGGCTCAGTGCATTAAGCCTCTGCCTTCAGCTCAGGTCATGATCTCAGGGTCCTGGGATTGAGCCCTGCATCAGGCTCTCTGCTCAGCAGGGAGCCTGCTTTCCGCCCCACCCCTCTCTCTGCCTCCCTCCTCTCTGTCTACTTGTGATCTCTGTCAAATAAATAAATAAAAATCTTTAAAAAAAAAAAAAATCCTAGCATCCCTGGAGCACCTGGGTGGCTCAGTGGGTTAAGCCTCTGCCTTTGGTTCAGGTCATGATCTCAGGGTCCTGGGATCGAGCCCCGCATTGGGGCTCTGTGCTCAGTGGGGAGCCTGCTTTCCCTTCTCTCTCTGCCTGCTGCTCTTCCTACTTGTGATCTCTCTTTCTGTCAAATAAATAAATAAAATCTTTTTAAAAAAAGAAACATCCTAGCATCCTGTAACTAAATTATAGTGATAGAAGAGTGCCGCTGGTAGACTGGAGCAGACTGGACTGGACATAAGGGAATTTGAGGATGAATGAAATGTTCTATTTCTTGTTTTGGATAGTGGTTACTGAGCATATGTAATTGTCAAAATTTATTGAACGGTACATTTAAGATCTAAGCATTTCATTGTATACTAACTTTATCTCCATAAAATGATTAAAAGCAAACGAGTAAAAAACAACAAAGAACTCTAGTCTCAGGCATTCTAATTTAGTAGGTCTGTGCTGGGGATAAACATATGTATTTTTTTACAAAGTTCTAAATAATTCTGAGGGGCACCCTCAACTGAGCACAACTGCCCTAGAATGATACAAAGTTGGAGCAGGAATTAGAAAGAAGAATAATCTGTCAAAGATCTGGGAAATATCTCATGGGCTTGTATGACCTTCCTAGACTTCTTAGAGACGTCTAATATGACCTCCCTAGATCTCTTATAGTATAGCTGGCAAGTTTTACAAGAGAGGAAATAGGATGTTTGACCCCGAGGCAAACATTAATGGCAGCTAGTCCTGACTGCAGTAAAGCTAAGATTTTTACAATTTAGTAATGGACAGCTAAATTGATTTTTTTTAAAGTTTGTTTGTTTATTTGTTTGTTTGTTTATTATAAAGTAATCTCCACACCCAATGTGGGACTTGAACTTACGACCCCAAGATTAAAAGCTACATACTCTTCTGACCAAGCCAGTCAGGCACCCCACAACTTAATTAAATATAATTCTTTCTCACCCATAGATGGAGGCACAACTAGGAATATATCTACACGATACATATTTAGGTGCTATGCCTCTTCAGATTATCTAGTTTCCCTCTCATCCTTTTTTTTAATCTTTTATCTTTGTTCCCCTATCTCATGTTCATTTCGGAGTTAAATCAAGGAAGGGACCTCTCAGTTCACTCTTTGTATATGACTTGATTTTTTTTTTTTTTAAGTATAAATTTCAGTGGACATTTTGAGAAGCTCTTTTGTGCAAAGTACTATTTTAAAGATGATGTTCCTGTTTCTCATAAATTCAGAAAAAGGTACCTCTCCAAAGATGCCAGTTGAGGGATTAAATTCAACTTAAGTTGGCTGTACTCTGCGCAGAGGTCCCTAATGAGGCATTTCTTGTGTGCATTTTGCCCGGATCTTGACCAGAGTCTTCTGCCTCCTGTCTCTCATAGTCTCACTTATTATTGAA
Organism: Mustela erminea; assembly: GCF_009829155.1. NCBI lineage: Eukaryota > Metazoa > Chordata > Mammalia > Carnivora > Mustelidae > Mustela > Mustela erminea. The sequence goes on along the minus strand of NC_045615.1, from coordinate 130,710,619 downwards.
AATTCTCTTTGGGGCGCCTGGGTGGCTCGGTGGGTTGGGCCGCTGCCTTCAGCTCAGGTCATGATCGGGGTCCTGGGATCGAGCCCCGCATCGGGCTCCTTGCTCGGTGGGGAGCCTGCTTCTCTCTCTGCCTCTGCCTGCCTCTCTGCCTCCTTGTGATCTCTGTCTCTCTCTCTCTGTCAAATAAATAAATAAAACCTTTAAAAAAGAAAATTCTCTTCAAATTTCAACTCTCCTATAACAGGTAAAGGTCAAGATTCTCACTTCACTGGGCACCTGGGTGGCTCAGTGGGTTAAGCCTCTGCCTTTGGCTCAGGTCATGAACTCAGGGTCCTGCGATGGAGTCCTGCATTGGGCTCTCTGCTCAGCAGGGAGCATGCTTCCCCACCTCTCTCTGCCTCCTCTCTGCCTTCTTGTGATTTCACTCTCTAAACAAATAAAATCTTAAAAAAAAAAAAAAAAAAAGATTCTCGCTTCACTCAAAATAGCTGCCCAATGAACAACTGATTAAATTGGGATATTTCCATTGTAAAAAACATTTTTTTTCTCATTGTAAAAGCAATACACGTGTGCATCAATTAGGAGTATATTCTTGTAGGCAATATATTGGCTAACTTAAGCAAAAAAAAGAAAAAAAATATATCTGACATATATCAGAGTAGTTCACAAAATCAAAGAAAAAAACTAAAGATCTGAGAAGCTGGGTGCAAGGGCAAGGCCAGGGATCTGAAAATAATGAGCAGACTTCACGGGCTGCCTTTCCACAAATATTCACTGACCTCCAACAACATGCCTGGCACCAGCCGCGGCCCACCTCAATCAGTCATGGTAGGAAAAAAAAGAGGAGCGTCAAGCAAGGCTTTGCCAAAGAAGAAATGCTTCAAACAGGTCTGAGAGTTTCACACTTGGCCACGAGAGAAAACACACGGATAAACAGGCAAAGATGTCAAAAAGTTCAGATGGCAAGTACGAGGAGGGAAAAATGGCAAAGAAGGCAGGGAAGGATACGAGAAGATTTTATGTCTAGTCCCCAGAACTGCAGTGGAACTGGGGGTATAGAGGTTGAGGGTAAGGAGAAGGGAGAGGAATTTGGTCTCGATTATACCCAGAGGGTCAACTGATGAGAACACCAACTATACCAAAATCATGTAAGAATGTGAAATTAAAATCAAGTGGGATTTGACCTGAGACTGGCTGGGTGGTGAGAGGATTCCAAATAGCTCAGAAAGACCCAGAAGTCTGATATAAATTTGATGAGCAAAAAGTCAAATGATCAAAATGCTTGGACAATAAAAACAAGAATGTTTCGGGTGAATACCAAAGACGGGAACTTAATACTCACAGGTATACTATGTGTAAGAGAGCCAGCTCTACGTTAACAGCAAGGGACACTGTAGACATGTTTATTCATGAAATATTTAGACATAATCAGAGGTAATTAGGAAGAAGAAGGGAGGAAAAGGAGATACCAATATGTGTAGTATTTACTAATGTCAGGCCTTATTCCAGGAATTTACACACGTTGTATGATTTAATCCTCAAAACAATCTTATGAGATAGACGCTGTTATTTGTCTCTCTTTCATAGGAGAGGAAACTACAGACCAAAAATACTAAGTAGCTAGTAAAGTATGGAACCAGAGTTTGCTGACCTTAAAACTCAGACTCTAACTCACTATAATGTGACTTTAATCAGGAAACCATAATCAGATTGGAGATGCAGAAAGATCCCTCTGGTGACAGCTAAAAAGAATTCAGGAGAGTAAGCGTATGGCAGTTGTCAAGAAGGTAAGCAGGGCAGTGTGAATGATGAGTGAAGTCTGAAAGACTAGACTATTATGGTAGTCTGGATGAGGTTTGGAGGATCAGAGCCATGGTGGTTGGAGAAGGGAGGAAAAACAGCACAAATTAAAAGGAAACAAAAGGAAATAGAATTATTGGGATTTGGTGACCAAAATCCCAGCCCTGGGACCATGCCATGGGAACAGGGGCTGGCCCTGTGCTCTGTGTGTATGTGAAGAACTAAGTGTTGGGATTCTGGGTCTGTTGGGATTCTGGGTCAGTGAAAAACCAAAGAGACTTCTCCTTTTGTTGCCAACCTTCATATGTGTGAGGTCCTACAGGAAGCGTGCAGGGAGTTTGTGGAGAGGTACTGTTGAGACTGTCTGGGGACAGGTAGTCGTGACACATTCTTGAGCACAGGCCCAGACAAAACACCGTGCTGAGCCTCTAGGGTTTTCCTGCTAAGGTGGTAGAGAGGGAACTATGGCAGCGGTAGTACACTCTTAGTTTCAAAGGTAGACATTTGAGCTTCAGGCCCCGAGGTTCCTTGCCAAGTTCAGTGGTCAGGCTGACCATAGCTGAAAGAACAAATGGAACAGACTCTCTGGTTTCTTTGAGATCATTATTCACAGGCCTGAGGAAACACTGGGGTTATTGGATGTATCATGAGTAAAGAAACTCATGGAAGAAGATAACCTGTCCCTTAACCACAAAATGGGAGACTCCAGGTAGTTAATAAGAATAGCGGTAGGTTGGGGGGAGGTGGACATGTGACCTGATGCATAATGGCACATCAACTAAACTTTGTATTTTAGGCAGAGGGAACCGCATGCACCAAGTTCAGGGTGCAAGGAAAAATACTGATTTGAAATGGATTACACAAACAACATTCTTTTTTTTTTTTTTTTAAAGATTTTATTTATTTGACAGACAAAGATCATAAGTAGTCAGAGAGGTAGGCAGGGGCGGGGGGGAGGAGAGCAGGCTCCCCTCTGAGCAGGGAGCCTGATGTGGGGCTCGATACGGTGCTCAATCCCAGGACCCTGAGATCATCACCTGAGACGAAGGCAGAGGCTTAATCCACTGAGCCACCCAGGCACCCCTACACAAACAACATTCTGCTATTTCCACGAGCAAGCTACCATTCCTCCTCTTGTATTGTTTATCCTAGCACATGAGTGAAGTATAAAGTTAGATGAGTGACAACAGAAAGAAATTAAAAAGCTTAACAAGGGCTATCATTTAAAGTCTTGTAAGTCTCCACGTTACTCTTTGTTCGCTATCATCCATTGATTTTGGAAAATTTTGAGTCATTATCTCATTGGATATTCCATTTCATTCTATTCTCTGCTTCTGAACCAGTATTAGGAACGTATGACATTTTCCTGTTCTACTCTCCATGTCTCTTTTTATATTTGTCATTTCTTTATCTCTGTATATTACATTCTATGTATTTTCCCTAGATCGATTTTTCAATTCCTTAACTCTCTCTCTTTAGCTACTTTAATCAGCTGTTAGACCTGACCATCTTTTTAAAAATGTCAATGATTACATTTCGATTTCTAGGATTTGTATTTGTGAAGAAATTCGATTTCTTCCTCTTCTTCTTCTTCTTCTTCTTCTTCTTGGAGGAAAGAAGGTTTTCAAACCTCTGGTCTTTTTTCAATGTCTTTTTTTTTTTTTTTTAAGATTTTACTTATTTATTTGACAGAGATCACAAGTAGGCAAAGAGGCAGGCAGAGAGAGAGGAGGAAGCAGGCTCCCTGCTGAGCAGAGAGCCCGATGCGGCGCTCGATCCCAGGATCCTGGGATCACGACCTGAGCTGAAGGCAGACGTTTAACCTACTGAGCCACCCAGGAACCCCTCAATGTCTTATTTTTGTTCTAAAGTTGTCAATTCCTTCTGAAGTATGTCTTAATATAGACTTATTTTAAGACTATATCATTAATGTACTTTGAAAATGTTAGTGTATAGCAGAGTTGATGTTTGTTTTCTGTTTGACCTTAAACAGAAAAATAAAAGGGGTTATAGCTCCAAAAAAAAAAGTATATATCATTAAGTATATATTAAATAATTATATTTTGTATTCTTTACTGAAGAGGTATCTGCCACCCTTCAATGCCTCATTTTGCTGATTATTGTGTCTTTCCTTATTGATGGAGGCTAGAGTTTCCCTCTACGTTTTGAAATTTCTGTGTGGTTAACTTCATGTTCAGCTAGGCTTTATCTTCTGGAATCTTATGAAGCCTGAGTTAAGAGTATGTCTCTCCAGAGAAGTTTTTACTGACACCAAGCCACTTTATTTTGGTCAACTTTACTGAGGTATAATTTACATTCAACAAAATTCACTAACTTAAAATGTGCAATTCAATGAGTTTTGATTAATGCAAGCAGACATGGAACTAAAACCGTAATTAAGATACAGAATATTTCTATCACCCTAAAAAGTTCCTTTGTGCCTCTATGTAGTTAATCCTCCTCTGTCACCCCAGGCAACTACTGATTTGCTTTATCTCATTTATACTTTTGACTGCTATAGAATTTCATGTAACTGGAACCATACAATATGTAGTTTTGTTTCTGATCCTTATATTTGGCATAATTCTTCTGATACTCTTCTGTGTTAAGTGTATCAGTGATTTACTCATTTTATTGACATACCACAATTAACTATTCACCAATCGATGGACATTTAGGTTTCTTCCAGTTTTTGAGTACTATGAATAAAGCTGCTATGGATATTTGTATACAAGTGTTTGTATAGACTTTTGTTGACACTTCTCTTACAGAAACACCTATTCCTGGCCTATATGTTAAACATATGTTTACCTTTATAAGAAATTGTCAAACTTTTCCAAAGTTGCTATTTGGAAACTGTGAAGCTTTTCCAACATGAGTACTGGCATTCCCATTGGTGATATATCAGAGTTCAGTTGGTCCACATTCTTACTATAACTTGGTATTATCAGACTTTAATTTTAGCCAAGCTAGTATAATGGTATCTCGTGATCTTAATATGCTATTCCCTAATGATTAATGATGCTAAGCATCTTTTCATGTGTGTATTGGTCATTCGCATACATTTTTGTCATGAACTGCCCGTTGTGTATCTTTTTTTTAAATCTTATTAAAATCACACTGCTTGTCTTCTTTTTATTGAGTTGTAATGGTTTTTAAAAAATATTCTAGGGTGCCTCCGTGGATCAGTCAGTTTAGCGTCCAACTCTTGATTCTGGCTCAGGTCATGGTCTCCAGGTCGTCCCTCTCCCTCTGCCCCTCCCCCTACTCATGTGTTCTCTCTCTAAAATAAGTAAATTTAAAAATATTTAAATTTAAATTTAAATTAAAGAATATATATTCTAGATACAAGTTCTTTATCAGACATATGTTTTGCAAATATTTTCTGTATGCGGTCTTTCATTTTCTTAAGTGTTTTTCAAAGAGCAATAATTTTTCATTTTTATGGAAAAATTTTTTCTTTCATGGGTTTCTTTCATAGGCCATGGAGCCTACTTAAATAAAAAATTAAATAATATTTATATAAAAATGCAAAGGACCCAGAATAGCCCGAAACAATCTTATAAAAAAACAGAATTGGAAGAATGCATACAACCTGTTTGTAAGATTTCTATAAAGTTACAGTAATCCAGAGCATGTAATATTGGCATAGGATTGACATGTAGATCAATAGAGCAGAATAGAGAGCCCAGGGATATACCCAGATATATAAGGTCAATGTCCCAAGATAATGTAATGGGAGACAGGATAATCTTTTCAACAAATGGTGTTGTAACAGTTGGATATCCATAAGCAAAAATAAAGCTTTCTCTTTATCTCATATCAGACAAAAATTTTAACTTGTAATGGAACATAAACCTAAACCTAAGTTCTTCCAAAGGCAAAGCTGGGTTGGGAAAAGAATTCTTACATAGGCCACCAACTCTGGTCTTGAACTCACAACCCTGAGATCAAGACCTGAGCTGAAAAATCAAGTCAGATGCTTAACCAACTGAACCACCCAGGTGCCCCTATATAAATTTTAAAACCTGCTTGTCAGTTTATACAAAAAGTCTGCTGAGATTTTGTTTGGTATTACTTGAATCTATAGATCAATTTGGGGAGAATTAACATCTTAACAACATTGAGTTTTCTGATCCATTAATGCAGTATCTGTTTACTTAGGTAATCAATTTTTCTCAGAACAGTTTTGTAATTTTCAGTATATAGGTCTTGCACATACTTTGTTAAATTTATCCATAAGTATTTTTGGATTTTTTAAAAGATTTTATTTATTTATTTGTCAGAGAGTTTGAGCACAAGTGGGTAGCAGCAGGCAGAGGGAGAAGCAGGCTCCCTGCTAAGTAAGGAGCCCAATGTGGGACTCCATCCCAGGACCGTGGGATCATGACCTGAGCCAAAGGCAGACACTTAACCAACTGAGCCACCCAGATGCCCCTCATGCTTTTTGGTTCTACTATAAATGGTGTTTAAATTTTTTAATTTTCAACTTTTCATTGCTAGTAAGAAATACAACGATTTTTGTGTATTGACCTTGAAATCACTTATAGAACTAGGACTTTTTTTGTAGATTCCTTAGGATTTTCTATATAGATGATTATGTGGATAGTGAGCCACAGCTCACTTTTTTTTAATTTTTAGATTTATTTATTTATTTTAGAGAGAGTGGGAGAGCACTCACAAGTGACCTGGGGGAAGGGTAGAACGAGACTCCTGAAGCAGAATCCTGAAGCAGAATCTGTGTTCAGCGGTGAGTTGTATACAGGAACTCTGAGATCTTGACCTGAGCCAAAGCCAAGAGTTGGCCACCTGAGCGACTGTACCATGTAGGCACCCCCACAGACCACTTATGTTAAATTCTAACTGGGAGTTCCCAGACTGATACAAATACACTGATGGTTTACATTCAAACTCCAAATCTAAGTGTGGACAGATTCAAATTCAAATAGAATATTTCCTTTTTACTGCCTAGATCCCAGGTCCAGAAGACAAGCTTTCTTGTCCTTTCCCTATGCCAGGAAGCAGAGTTTTTCTTGGTCCACTTGTCACTTAGGCTACTTAGAGCAGCCTTTCAAAGTGTTGACCTCATTAAGAGGACTTTCTTCCAGCTTCTTACCTCATGAGATATCACAGCCTTGCTAAAACCTAAGCGCCATTGTTATCAGGATGGGAAAACCCCATCTAACCTTGGTCCAGGGTTACCTGAGTGAGAGCCCACTTCCCTACTGCCCTGGTTTTACTTTCTTTGTTTTTGGCTCTCAAGTATCAGTTACCCATTTCTGTAACTGAACTAATGTGTCTCTTCATTGGGCTGGTCCTGATTTGTATCCTTTACAACAAAACTGTAACTGTAAGTATAGCACTTCCCTGAGTTCTATAAGTCATACTAATGAATTACTACACTTGATTGGGAGAGGCAGTCATGGGAACCCACCCAGATTTGTAGCCAGTTGGTCACAGGAGCAGGTGGCTGGGGGACGCCACTTGCAGCTGGCATCCACTTGAGGAAGTGGGGCAATCTTATTGAAGATTGTGCCCTTTAACCTGTGGGTTCTGACCGTAACTCTAGATGGTTAACATTAGAATAGAATTGATTTGCCGCACATCAGTCGGCCTCAGAATTCAAGGGCAGTCTGGGTTTAAGAGGTGAGCAAGTAGATTGCAGCTCTTGAGACAAGCAGCAGCGTAGTCACACTGCAAAGGCACATGCACACTGAGAAGGGAGGAATGTGTGGCCATTACACAAGCTTATTACACCTACTTTCTTGCTAGCTTAGCTCTTCATTTAAAAGAATGTTTGTTATATTTTATCCAGCACTTCTAGGTGTTTCGTAGGGAGGTTTTCCCACTTACCAGTTCACAATATTACCAGATAAAAAAGCTCTCCTTATTACTTACCATACACACTCAAGTAGGTAATTAGAAGCTAAAAAGGAAAGGCTAAAAGGAAAAACACTGCCAGTTGCACAGAAAGATCCATTTGAGAGGAATCCAGACAATAGAGAAGAAGATGGGATAGGCAGCCCCAGTTACACTTGTGAAAACAATTAATTATCTGGGAGGCTGGGGTGGGTGTTGACTTTGAGCTTAAAAAAATGTATAAAATATAGCAGAAATCCAACAGAAATAAAAAGAATGTAAAATATTAAAAGGGCATAGAAATCTCTCTGAAAAGAAAATTCCTGCAAGAAAGAGAAGTTTCTTCTCAAAGAAAAAAAAAATGCTTCAAAATACCATCTTTGTTACCTACAGAAATAAAAAATTACTGAAAACTGATATTTTTAACGTCATGGTTGTACAGTGTTGTACTTCAATTTCTTTTCTTTAAGATTTTTATTTATTTGAGAGCCTGAGAGCTGGGGGATGGGCACAAAGAGGCTCCCCGCAGAGCAGGGATTCCCAGGACCCTGGGATCACACCCTGAGCCGGAGGCAGAGGCTTAAACCACCCCGGGACTCTACTATTTTAATTTAAAGTCACAGATACAGTACTAAAATTGGAGCAGTCCGACAAAGAAGCACAAGGGAATAGCAGTTGACTTCAATAGCACGCCTCAGCATAGGGATTGTTTCACTGCTAGGACTGCTTCTGCTGAATATGCAGATAGACTAAAAGCACCACAGGGTTATACAGAAAAGCTAGAACTACAGATCATTGCTGTTAGGTCAGTCCTTTAAGGGAAGTAGGAAAGGGCCATGGGGAAGTAAGATTAAATCACTTGGCAGGGGATAAAGAGTCTCTTAGGTAGTTATGGATTCCTGTTTAGACTGGAGGGTGTGTAGGCAAGAAAGGTTCCCCACCTTCAGGCACCAGCAAGAATATTCTCCTATCTGGACATCCTCCCTCTCTAAGTGCGGTTCATGGATCAGATGTTAATGTGGCACTCAGGCCACGCTGCCTGCCATGTCTGGGTTGAATTACCTGACCTAGATCTTCTTTCCTGTAGACTCTAGAACCCAGCTACCTTCATTAGGTCAACAAAAGGAACAGGTAGGTATTGAACTGTTCTTTGCACTCTCATTAAAACTTTTGTGCAGGGGCGCCTGGGTGGCTCAGCGTGGAGCCTGCTTCTCCCTCTCCCTCTGCTCCTCTCCCTTGTACATGCTCTCTCTCCTGTGCTCTCTCTCTCTCTCTCAAATAAATAAAATCTTTTTTTAAAAAAATCAACTTTTGTGCACCATACAGCATATTCTTGTTATCTATACCGCAGTGAGACTGGAAAGACAGGACTAGAAATACCACATCTCTTATACAAGAATGTTCAGAACAGCTCTCTTCTTCATGGCTGAAACCTATAAATAACTCAGTCTATCAACAGGTGAATGGATAAATTGCAGTATATCCTTATAACAGAATAATGTTCAGGGGCGCCTTCGTGGCTCAGTTGTTAAGCATCTGCCCTGGGCTCAGGTCATGATCCCAGGGTCCTGGGATTGAGCCCCACGTGGTAGGGCTCCCTGCTCAGCAGGGAGCCTGCTTCTCCCTCTCCCACTCCCCCTGCTTGTGTTCCCTCTCTCGCTGTATCTCTATCAAATAAATAAAGTCTTAAAAAAAAAAGAGAGAGAGAGAGAGAGAAGAATGTTCAGCAACAAATACCTACAAATAGATGTAACAGCATGGATTAAATTTAAAACCATTATGCTGAGTTAAAGGAGCCTTATACAAAAGCATATACTCTAAATTTCGCTTATGTGAACTAGAACAGGCAAACTAATCTGTTCAACTCATTCCCACTTTCCCCACTGTTTATGGAGAGCTAGCTACTCTGGAATTCTTTCAGTTCTTTGAAGTCAACAAGTACTGTACCTTTCCACCTCAGGGTCCTTGTTCTTATTCTTCCCCCTGAGTAGGACAGTGTGCCTTCCCCTACATTGAGACATTCTGTCTTCCATTCCTACATTGAGACAACTGGCAACAACCTGGCACAAAAGTGATTTCAAACTATGTAACTACATAAATACATTCCACTAAATCCAAACTAAATCCTACAGTTTACATATTCTTCCCCCCACCCCCCAAGGAAAACTACCCTAAACCCAGACTTAGATGAGCTTTCAGAACATCTGGTACTGTGTTTTCCACTATTATCCTAATTATAAACAATTAATGATATTACTTGTTGGGGGACTTCTCCACCTTCAACTATGACTATCTCAATGTCAGAGACTCTATATCTGTTCACTGTTCTATTCCCAGCCCCTATCACCATTCTTGAAAGTGTAGGGGCCCCTGCGTGGCTCTGTCTGTTGAGCGTCTGCCTTCGGCTCAGGTCATGGTCCCAGGGTCCTGGGATGGAGTCCTGTCTCAGGCTCCTGGCTCAGCAGGGGAGTCTATGTCTCCCTCTTCCTCTGCCCTGCCCCTGCTATTGTGCGCGCTCTCTCTCTCTCAAATAAATAAATAAAATCTTTAAAAAAAAAAAAAAAGAAAAAAGAAAAAGAAAAGAAAGAAAACATAGTAGGCAAATCATTAATATTTGTGGGTTAAACAATTAGCCAAAAGAATGAATATCTCCATATTTCCATATTCTCATTTTCCAAAAACTTGATGGTCTTTGATACCTTTTTATATGATCATGGTTTTAGATTATTATTTTCTTTTTTTAAAAAGTTTCTACTTTCATTCCAGTTAGTTAACATGTAGTGTTACTTTCAGGTGTACAATATAGTGGTTCAACCATCCCTTACATCACCGGATGCTCATCATGTTTGCAATACTATTTCCTATATAGTGAATGAAAAGTAATCTAGTCTTCTCTCTAATTTGGTTATTCGAGGCTTTTTTTTTTTTTCCTATTGCTAGTTTTAAAACACTTATTTTGGCTCCACAACTTGTTCTGGTAATGTCATATAAAGTTCTAGGGTTGTTGTTACATTTGGGAAATCCCCGTCAAGTTTCCTTCATGTCTGAAGTACAAAGGATCTGAAGATGTCTTGTGCAGTGAGAAACCTTAGATACTCTGCATTGTCAACATTCATTAATAGTTTGCAGTAGAAGAGTTCCTGGAAACCATTCCTACATTGAGACAACTGGCAATAACTCAGCACAAAAGTAATTTCAAACTGCATAACTTCATTCCACTAAATCCAAACTAAATGTATCCAAACTGAGCTGGATTCCAAAAATGCCTAAGGACACGCCAGTGCCTCTCAACATGAAGGAGGTGCTAAGGAGGATAGAGTGGAGAGTGGTAGTCTTAATCTACTGTTGAAGATTTTCTGGATTTGGGACCCCCGGCATCCCCGTGATTTAACTTTTTAAAAATTAAGCCACACAGGGGCACCGGGTGGCTAGGTCCTTAAGCGTCTGCCTTCAGCTTAGGTCATGATCCCGGGGTCCTGGGATTGAATTTTGCATGGGGAATCCCTGCTCAGTGGGGAGCTTGCTTCTCCCTCTGCAGGCCTCTTCCCTACTCATGCTTGCTCTCTCTCTCTTTGACAAATAAATACATAAAATCTTCAAAAGAAATTTTCCTAATTAAAAAAAAAAAATCTTAATAACTGTGTGACTCTGCTAAGATCCTTCCCAGAGGGTGCTGACACTTGAACTTCATTGGCTTCTTGGTAAATCCATCTCTGCCTACCTCATTGGGTTGTTCATAGCATTAAACAATAACCTGGATGTGAAAGTACTTTTTAAACTATAAAGAATTACACAGAGGTAAGACAAGGATGACGATGGGCTCCCAGCGTCAGTCCAAGTTTTGTCCACTGTATATATGTATGGAGATAGCTAGTAAACTAGTGGGAAGAGCTAAAAGAATCCTATTTGCAAGAAGGTGGAAGGAGTTCCTGGTGAGAAAGTTTATCCTAAGAGGACAGCCAGGACTGACACATCGGACTTAATAATGAACCCTTGGTATATACAGTAAGAGATTATTTTTTTTTTCCCTCTATGGACCATGTCTCATCCTTTCATGGGAGTCAGTTGTGGGGTGCATTATGAATAAGCACTAAAATAACAATTTCATTGAATAAACTTATAAGTCATCTGACCAAGGAAATTTTGTTGGAAAACTTTCCAAAACTCCACTCTAAAACTTCTTAGGGTTCAAAGCCACAGTGATAGATTCACATCTTCAAACAGTTCAGTTGACAATAATAAAACATCCCTGACCCTGCCTATGTAGTTCCATGTTCAAATACGATAAGAACCTACTTATTTACATGAATTGCTATATTGTTACGCACAATTAAAGCTATTATTTTTATTAAAACTTTTTTTAAAGTTAGTATATAACACTCTCCCATTTCTCCTGGGTCTTAGGCCAAGTCAATCCATTTAAAAAGAGTTGACATGATTGGATAAATACAGTAAAGAGAGAAAAAAGAGAGCAGCAGTTTCTATACTTAAATTTTTTTCTATATTTAGGGGCGCCTGGGTTGCTCAGTAGTTAAACGTCTGCCTTGGGCTCAGGTCATGATCCCAGGGTCCTGGGGTGGAACTCCCGCATCAGGCTCCCTGCTCAGCAGGAAGCCTGCTTCTCTCTCTCCCACTCCCCCTGCTTATCTTTCTCTGTGTCAAATAAAAAAATAAACTTTAAGAAAAATAATTTTTTTCTATATTTAAAAACCTTTAAGTAATATTGTAAATATCTAATTCTACTCCATTGTTGACCCTAATTCCTCCTATATCTGAAATGGAGTCAGGGATAATAGCAGTGAAAGTCTAATACAACTGGTAGTAAAGTATTTCCTTCTTCCCCTCCACTCTTTAGCACATCACTTGATAAATGAAACGGTTCATTTATTTTTTTTTAAAGGTAAGTTTTATTTTTTTTTTATTTTTTAAAGTAATCTCTACTTCCAATGTGGGGCTCAAACTCATAACCCCCAAATCAAGATTTGCATGTTCTATTGACTGAGTCAGCCAGGCACCCCTAGTTCATTTCTTTCTTTCTTTCTTTCTTTTTTTTTAAGATTTTTATTTTTTTATTTGACAGACAGAGATCACAAGTAGGTAGAGTCAGGCAGAGAGAGAGAGGGGGGAAGCAGGCTCTCCACTGAGCAGAGAGCCCGATGTGGGGCTCGATCCCAGGACCCTGAGATCATGACCTGAGCTGAAGGCAAAGGCTTAAACCACTGAGTCACCCAGAAGCCCTACCCCTGGTTCATTTCTAATGAAAACACCAGAACTCTACCTTGACTGGGAAAAGTAAGAGAGGTACATCCAGTATTAAACAGCCATATTGTTAGCCAATCACACAGACACACGCAGTCCAAGATGTTTAGATTCAATTGCACAAATATTTATTGAGTGCCTATAGGTGCCAGGCACTATTCTAGGTGGTTGGCACACAGCCACGAACAACAACAAGATCCCTGAGCTCACACAACTTGTATTGTAACAGAATGTACACAGTAGTGCCTTGCTTCAAGTTAGTGTTGGATCTCCTAACTCAAGAGTCACAAGGGAGTAAAGGTTTGCAAAGCGTTCCTCTACTCTTTTCACATCAGCCTCCCCAGTCATCAACGGGCAGGGGTCTTGCCATCTAGGCCGGTTGTGCTGCCTATTTGGCTATCCCTTTCACTGCCAAGAAAAAGCATCCTCACCTTTGGCGCTTCTCTTTTTTTTCTTCTCTCTCCATGACACCTACATCCTTCCCCCAGGATACTACCTCTTTTCACTTCTGGTACAGGCTGTGAGCTCTATTCTATTTTAGATGACAACTGGGGTGTGTCTGATCCTTTTAGTGGAGTGCATACAATCAGACTTTTCACATCACAAAACAGACCTCCCCCAATGTGTCACTATTCTAAAAGGGTCTGGGTCTTGGTCCCTTCCTCAGCATTCAGTCATATTGTGCCTTTCTGTTCCCCATGGTATGTGCTAGCTTCCAGTAAGGAAATGGCATACAGAGAGGAAAGGAATGTCTGTCCAGCCACAATAACAGTGAAAGAAACAGGAATGAAGATTAGGATACAGAAATGGAGTTTCCTGTAGATAACAGTTTTTTGTTTCATTAAAAAATTTTTTTGAACTTATTAATATGGATTAAGTATTATTTATTAATGTGAATAATATATTCATTTTTAAGATTATAGAAGTAAAAAATTACATTTAAATAATTAAATTCAATGCTAATGGAGTTTTTTTTTACACATTGGTGGGTATACTGGGAACTCTGTGTGTGTATGTGTGTGTGTGTGTATGTAAATACAAAAACCATTGCTGTGGTACTACTTTAAGAGAGAAAAAACTTTGATGGAGATCTTTTGGAGGATACCCCTGGTCCATGACCCAGTAATCCTTCCTTAACTCTAGAAATTGCTATTGGACTCCCAATTCACTAACAATGGCTCACCTAGAAGTACATTTTAGACATGATCCTGACCATCTGGCCCCAACTGGTTAGAAAAGGTACGGCCACCTGGAGAGACAAATCATAAGCAATAAACATAATAAATAAGTAAATTATTTAGCATATACTTGATGATAAATGCTATGGAGAAAAAGAAAACAATTAAATCTGTTGTCTTTAGCATTTGGGATTTGGACTAAGAAATTCTCGTTTAGTCTAGACTGATCTAAGATGAAGGAGATCTAGAGGCAGAAGATGAGGGGCAGTTCTCTTCTGCATGCCATGTGAACTGAAAAGCAAATAAGAGGGTCTCTTCAAAGAGCAAAGAATAAAGCAGGTGTTCAGAAGATAGCAGACTGTATCCTGATGGCTTTTCAGTTCTACTCCCATTCTTTTCTTGAGGCATAGCTGTAATTTTTGCTCTTGGTTTCCCTAAGATATTACCTTGTTTATCTATCTATCTATCTATCTACCTATCTCTTGCTAAAGCTAGTTTTAGTTTCCTTTGTTCCTTGCAACCAAAGAGAGCAAACAATAATGATAAAAATATCAGCAATTGTAACCAATATTTATTAAGCCCTTAGTAGGTGCTAGGGTCTGTGCTAAATACTCTAGGTATTCTATCCCATTAGATGTAGATTTTGTCACATTTAAAAAATTATTTTGCTTCCCAATTTTAAATATTTTGGAACCATTTTTTTCTGAACAAAATTTTTCAGAAAGCTTGGAAAGTACATGAGAGTATGAAGGAAGAAAAAAGCATATCCCATAACCTCATTAACAAGAGAGAGGCATAGTTAACATTTTATCTTTGCTTACACTTAAGAAAAGTCTTATTTCCCCACCACCATCCCAATTCCGTTATCTTCTATCCAGACTTCCAGGTTCCAAATTAAGAGTTAAGATAGCACAAATATAAGAAAATAGAGTAAAAGAAAAAAAAGAAAAAGACTGCCAGTTGAATTCAGGGACAATATCTTGTCACCTTTGCATCCTCAACATTTATCTGCCAATAGTTTAATGTATCAAAACCCTAAGGTTCTTAACTTGTCTCTCCCCATTGTATGTTCT
This sequence comes from Mustela erminea, assembly GCF_009829155.1. Taxonomy (NCBI): domain Eukaryota; kingdom Metazoa; phylum Chordata; class Mammalia; order Carnivora; family Mustelidae; genus Mustela; species Mustela erminea. Next base: position 130,695,450 of record NC_045615.1, on the reverse strand, counting down.
GAAATACACGAGGAGATGAAGCTAACTTCCATGGAAAGTTCTAGCCTCAGTATGTGTCTCGGTCAATCAATCACTGAGTCTATACTTAATAGTTCTGAAATTTAAAGTGGCTTTCAGATGGACAGCCCTGAGGCATTTGGGGTATTTTCAAACACCAAAGATTCCTCATTATGTTCATCATCCTATGCTTTATAAAGACTGAAAAGATAACTGATATATTTTAGAAATATTTTCAATGGATTGGACAGAAAAGGAATTTTCTGGTTAAGTTTCAATGTGTCAAAGAATTCAATTAACAGGAAACATCTTATACCCTTAAAATCTTGATAAATCTCAGGTATGATTAGAAGGTGAAACAATTCTTGGGGCACATGGGTGGTTCAATAGGTTAAGTGTTTGACTCTTGATCTCAGCTCAAGTCTTGATCCCAAATTCATGAGTTCCAGCCCTGTGTGGGGCTCCATGCCTACTAAAAAAAAAAAGAAGAAGAAGAAGAAGAAAAAGGTGAAACAGCTCATATTAATTTTTCTGCAGATTCCCTGCTTATTTTTCTTTAGTCTCTGGATAAGTCTATGCATAATTGAACTCCAAAAAGTTTTTCCAAAACAGTATCTATCCAGGTAGCCACAGCCCAAGAACTATTCAGTTTCTGGAATTACTTGAAAAAATTCAGAAGGCAAATGTTGTGCAAATTCTTTGCACATTCCTTGGACAAGTCTGATAGTGCTGGCTACCAGTTCTAATGTGGTTACATTTCCAGTTAAACCAGAAATTTGAAATTCAGTTACTTATTCCTATAGTCTTCCACAGTTATTATAATGACACTTGATGGTTATAAATCATAGAAAATATTGTACTTATATTCTTAATAAAGTGAACATAAAAGAATTATTCAATTATTAAACAAGCTCACTGTGACTTCAGTCCTTTCAATTTTATACAACCTCATTTAGAACATTATATATTCTCATTCCTAAACTGCTTTCAAAATTCCAGTTTTGGACTTTTGCATATAAGCTGACAAATGATCACTTTGAGCCAAAGCTTGGTGAAGCTGGTTGCCAACCACCAGGTCCATTTTTGTAGTTTCTCCATCATAGTTGTGTAATTATTTAAATATTTGCTTGCATATTGTTCTTATTTCCTAAGAAAGTGAGAAAATGGAAAAAGGAAAATCCAGATTCTAGAGATAAATTGGGGCTCAAAGTTTACTATGGCTGAAAAAAAAAAAAGTAGAAATAAGATAAACTGTTGGTCACAGCTTTATAAATATTCTATGGGTCTCTTTCAAGAGCAAACGGTTAGGTCCAAAAATGAGAGTGAAGAAATTTTTCCCTCAGAAGGTTAAGATGCTTTTGCTTTCTTACAGCTTCTAACCAATCTACTTGAAGATAAATTTTACACATGGCTGGTGTAATAGTTTCCTAGAGCTGTTGTAACAAACTACCACAAACAGAGTCTTAAAAGAAAAGAAATTCATTTTCTCAACTGTTCTGGAGGCCAGAAGCCCAAAATCAAGTTGGCAGCAAGGCCATATTCTATGTGAAGGGTCAAGAGAAGAATCCGCCCTTGCCTCTTTCCTTGCTTCTGGTGCTTGCTGGTAATCCCTAGCACTCCTCGGCTGGAAGCTACCTCATGCCAACGTCTGTGGTGGCCTGGCCTTCTTCCCTGCATATCTTCTTAAAAGAATATTGGTGTTTGGATTTAGGGCCAACTCTAATCCAGTATGACTTCATTTTAACTAATTACATCTGCAAAGAACCTATTTCCAAATAAGATCATATTTTGAGGTTCCAGGTGGACCTGAATTTTGAGGGCTACTATTTGACTCAGTAAAGCTAGGTTCACAGATCATGGTTAAGATTTCATCAAGTCCACGGGGTGCCTGGGTGGCTCAGTGGGTTAAAGCCTCTGCCTTCAGCTCGGGTCATGATCCCAGGGTCCTGGGATTGAGCCCCATATAGGGCTCTCTGCTCAGCAGGGAGCCTGCTTCCTCCTCTCTCTCTGCCTGCTTGTGATCTCTCTCTGTCAAATAAATAAGTAAAATCTTAAAAAAAAAAAAAAAAGATTTCATCAAGTCCAATTTTTAATTCTAAATCAAGTCATGTTTGGTGGTAAAAGATCAGAAATTTGTTCAAATTAGCTCAGGTAAAAGGGATTATACTGTAAGGAAGCAACTCTTATGGGGAGTCCAAAGAAAGCAGAATAATCAGGACAAAAATTAGGACACATCGGGTTTCCTCAGCCTACACGTATGTAGACAGTTAAAGACCGTTACTGTTTTGCATTGATATAATTCGGCTAAAAGTTCCATCTCTTGCTGGGTCTCCATTCACAGCCTGTTTCATGATATTTGTTTGGCTCAGTTCAGCCTATGGACAACATTTTCTTGGTTCAGGTTCCACAGTAGGCTCAGTCAAGTGCGTGCATGTGTGTGTGCGCGTATGAGAGAGAGAGAGGAGAGAGAGAGAGAGAGAATATGTAGGGCTATGATAGCAACCATACTCTTAAAAGAGTTTGCAGGAGGGGAGGTAATTATTATCCTCTCTAATATGTTTCGATAAATGAATCTCTTCTGCCTTTACTGTAGTGAAGAAGTATTTGTCATAAGTTTACTTTCTTAATTATATTAATCATATAAAACAACAGGAGTCTGGCATCCCAAGCTTCATAATAAAATACATTGTAATGTGATTGTTCAAAGTTTAATTACCATGAAAATTCTTTCAGTCCTATAATCATTTATCTCCTAATACTAGCAATTTGAGGAAGCAAGCGGTTTGAGAAAATATAACTCCAAATAATTTCTCATTTTACCACCACTATTAGAAAAAATTATCGGGGTGGGGGGAGCAGAATTTCTTCGACTTTGGGGGATACAATTTTCAAAAATATTAAGTTATAATATATTTTTTAAAATTTCTTGAAGAGTTTGTCATCTTATTTCTTTTCTCTTCTGCAACTCAGAAACCCTGAATTGGATTACTCATCAACCTTAGGTTATGAACACATCCCTCACTGGTGCATGGATTGTCCTTATTCATTCATACATTCATTTACTTATCATTTAATGAACACACGAAGCCACCACTCTGCCCAAGACTAAAGCTTTGATAGGGATACATCTACCTGTGCACTCATTCTTCCATTTTGTCCCCCTGTGTTCCCTCCTTCCCTTTGTACTTCAGGGAACCACCCCCCTGAGCTTTGCTTTTGAACATTATAAACAAGTTATCATATTATGTCACTAAGATTTACTCATCTTGTTTATACCTGTGGTTTCTTTCATGTTTTGAAAATATTTGGTTAGAGTTTGTTTTCCCTGCTAGTTAAGTAATACTTAATTTTGATTAAACAACTTTAAGAAACTGGTAGGGGCACCTGAGTGGCTCAGTCAGTTAAGTGTCTGCCTTCAGCTGAGGTCATAATCCCAGAGTCCTGGGATGGAGCCCTACACTGGGCTTCCTGCTGTGGGAAGTGGGGAGTCTGCTTCTTCCTTTCCCTCTGCCCCTCCTCCTACTTGTTCTCTCTCTCTTACTCTCCTCTCAAATAAATACATAAAATCTTAAAAAAAAAAAAAAAAAAAAAAAGGAGGCTGCTATAACTTATGTTGGTGCAGATCAGCCTTTACAGTTTAAACTGAAGAGAGATGTGCACGGAGACTAAGAAACTAGAATTCAAATAAAGACTTTAAATTACTATGACAAGTTAATCACTAACGTCTTGGTCATATTAGACCAAAATGATTCAGACTTCATATTTTTAAAATTTTAAATATTTTATTTATCTGACAGCACAAGCAGAGGGAGAAGCAGGCGGAGGGAGACGGAGAAGCAGGCTTCTGGTCGAGTAAGGGAGCCCGACGTGGGGCTCGATCCTAGGACCCCAGGACGGTGACCTGAACCAAAGGCAGATGCCCAATGACCGAGCCACCCAAGCGCCCCAGGCTTCATATATTTTGTCTTTATCAGTCATCAGTGAAACATGTCAAACTTACTTAGTTCAGTACAGATAGATAAATTATTATTATATGCCTAAATAGATTCCAATTTTAGCAAATCTAAGCCAAGATGTCAGTGATATCCGGAAAGACACTAAAATAAAGCACCACTTTTTCAACTCTCATAGTGATTATGACAGATGGTTAATTTCTCTGTGACCAGAGGTACACGGATGATTCATATGCATAATTTGTGAAAATACTCAGAACAGATTTAGTTCATTTCAGATCGAAAAGCAAATAAGTAATTTCAGATAAACAGAATAGACATTTTTTTTAGAACTGCATTAAATATCTTAAATATTTTGGGGTGCCCGGGTGGCTCAGTGGTTTAAGCCTCTGCCTTCGGCTCAGGTCATGATCCCCGGTGCCTAGGATCACGCCCCGCATTGGGTTCTCTGCTCAGCAGGGAGCCTGCTTCCCCCTCTCTCTCTCACTGCCTGCCTCTCTGCCTACTTGTGATCTCTGTCTGTCAAATTAATAAATTAAAAAAATCTTTAAAAAAAATAAAAAAATAAATATCTTAAATATTTTTGTATTTTTAATCTGCTTGATTATACTTTACCTTAGTCCACTTTCACTATGCACAGCTTTAGTCTTCTATTACCCCAATTCATCCTTTTAAACTATCACCCTGTTCAACATCTATAGTATTCAATATGAACACAGTTTATCTTCTAACATCATTTTCTGTCAATCACTCCTCTGAACTCTATACTCTAGAACTGCACTGTCCAATATAATAGTGACCTAGCCACATATGGCTAGATTTTAAAGTTAAATTAAATTAAAAATTCAGGGGGCTCCTGGGTGGCTCAGTGGGTTAAGCCTCTGCCTTTGGTTCAGGTCATGATCTCAGGGTCCTGGGAAAGAGCCCCACATTGGGCTGTCTGCTCAGCGGGGAGCCTGCTTCTCCCTCTCTCTCTCTGCCTACTTGTGGTCTCTCTCTCTCTCTCTGTGTCAAATAAATAAAATCTTTAAAAAAAAAAAAAATTCAGTTTCCTGGTTGTAGTAGCCACTTTTCAAGTGTTAGTCACACTTTTCATCATCTTCATTGTTACTACCTGGTCCTTATTACCATCTCTCCTTGGGATTTTTGTAGTTGTCTTATACTTGGTTACCCTAATTCTATACTTGCATTTCTACATTGTTTTCAACCCAGCAGCTAGAATGATTCTTTCATTATATATAGATAGAGAGAGAGAGAGAAAGAGAGAGAGAGAGAAAGAGAGAGAAAGCGCACTTATGTAGAGCTGGGTATGTACCAGTTCCAATTCTAGGCACTTTACAAATGTCAACTTATTTATTCCTCATAATGACCCTCAGAGATAGAAACTATTATATCTGTTTTACAGATGAGAAGAAAATAAGGCACAGGAAGACTAAGTAATTTGCCCAAGGTTGCCTTGCTCATGGAACATAAATCATATCATGTCACTTCTCTGTTTAAAATACTTCAATAATTCCCCCATTTCAGTCATAGTACAAGCCAAAGTCCTTCCAAAGACCAAGGGCCTAAAAGGCTACATGTGATCTGCATTCCTCTTCTACTCCATTTTTCTCCATAACAATTTATTTATTCTCTTGTCTACCTCTTCCCAAACAAATTAAGTTTCATTAGGGTAGGCAGGAATTTCTGTTCCCCTCTCCACTACCAATTTTTTCTAAATGCCCAAAACAATGTCTTGCATAGCAGGCACTCTATAATTATTGCACAAATAAATGTATCCCTTCTCATATATAGCAAGTGGAGACAAATGTTTAAGAAAGGAGGTTAAAAGCAGAGATTTCAGAATTCCTATTTTTCAGAATTGTATAAATTCTATTTATTTATTTATTTTGGGGGGTTTGGGGGAGCAGAAAGAGAGGGAGAAATAATGGAGAATCTAGGGCACCTGGGTGACTCAGTTGGTTGACGCTGCCTTCCGCTCAGGTCATGATCCCAGGGTCCAGGGACACCCCCCCCCCCCCCGCCCCGCCTCTCTGCCTACTTGTGATCTCTGTCTGTCAAATAAATAAATTAAATCTTTAAAAAAAAAAAAAGGAGACTCTAAAGCAGGCTCCATGCAGTGCAGAGCCCAATACCAGGCTTAATCTCACAACCCTGGGACCATGACCTGAGCCAAAATCAAGAGGCGGTCCCTTAGCCAACTAAGCCATCCAGGCGCCCCTAAATTTTGTTTTCTTACGGGTTGTAATCCTTAGGGCTTACTAATCTTGTGAGTGTTTATAAAGTCAAACATATTAAAAAATCATAAATTGTGTAAAATTAAAACTTAAAAGCATATATAAAATTCCATTTAATAACGGGTAAATTACTCGGATAAAAAAAGAAAATGAAAAGCATCACTCTTCTGTTATTTGTGACAGATTTTAAAAAAAAAAACCACTTTGAGAGAGAGCACTTAAAAGAGAGTAGGTTTTGGTAAGTTCAGTTGTTTGGATGAAGATGAACTTAAATGGATTGTCTGCTACTCTAAATGCCCAAGAACAAAGCACTGACTTTTGGGTAGTTCTAGCAAATGAGCAACTATGGCCAGTTCCATTCCAAGATGAGAGCTCCCTTGTGTAATATCTGAAAAACAATTCAGTGAGTACATTACCTTTAATATTTTTCAGACCAAGTAAAGGATGTGGAAAAGACCAGCGGATATTCATCAAAAATAATAATCGAATACAACCGAATATAATTTTAAACTATGGTAGTGATCAGTTTCAAAAGCTGAATGCTATTTCCTATTATTCCATTCTTTTTTCAGCTTCATCTTCTGATACATGAGCACCTGAGGTTCATTTGCCTTTTTTATTTTTTTAACATTAAACTGTTCAAACCCACTGCATTGGCTGTTCCTTTGGATAAAACAAAAAGTTATTCTGGGTATATTTAAAACATTTTTTAAGAAATATTTTTATTTTCATATTCACAAGAACCATCTAGCTAATTTGCAAATACGCTTACTTCTGGGTGTCACTCCGAGATCCTTGTTCTCTAGGTTTAGGAGTGGAGCCCAGGAACCGACGTTTCAGACCATTCTTTGAGCACTATTCGACTCAAAGCTACTTTCGTATTTTCTATCTTTCAAACTATTAATTTTAGAAATGCAAAGAGGGGAAGGCAAAAACTCCTGTGGCTTTCAGAAAGAACAAGAATGAGTAGCTCACGTCGTGCCATGTTGTAAAACTTTTCCTCAGTTTGCAGATCTTCTGTTCCTGGGGAGGAAATCAGTTCATTTTCACCGAGTAATTAACCGTCTTTCAAGCGGTTCCGTCCATGCCTCTCAGGATGACCCCCAAAAGTCATGAACTCATCTTCGCGGCGTAACGTAAAGCTCATCTCGTCTTGCCTGCCCTCACAGGGGCCTCTGGGACCGGGTTCTCTTCCCGCCACAGGGGCCCCTCCTCGGCCTGCCCTTTGGGTCCAATCCTCCCAGAGGCGCTCCGCGCGACAAGTCTTGGCGCCAACCGGGTGGCGGCGCTGTCCGCCCCGCGCGCGGCCGCCTCAGGCCCGAGGGAGGCGGAGGCACGGCCGGCGGAGGAAGGGGAGGGAGCGAGGCGCGCGCCCTGCTCTCGCGTGCTCTCGCACCGCTCGCGTGACCGGCTGGTGTGTGCGCGAAGGGCCGGCTCCCGGGGGCACGGACGGCCGGGCGCGCGCCGCTGCGAGGGGCGTCCGGGTCCCGGTCGGCGGACCCGGCCGGCGCGAGGTGCGGGCGGGCGGGCCGCGGGGGTCTCGGGCGGACACGGGCGCACACGCTCCCGGAGGAGCCTTCTCGGAGGCTGCTCTTCCTCGGCCAGACGGAGAGCGGCAGTGTCTCCCCGCCCAGCACACACTCGCCCCGCGTCTCCCCCCGCGGCGGCTGCTCCTCCTCGGCACCGCCAGCCCCAGCGCCGCTCCGGGGCGGGCGGCGGCGGCGGCGGGACCCGCGGAGCCGCTTTGTGTGCAGCCCGACGAGGGGCGGCGGCGCAACCACCTGACAGAGGCCCGGGAGCTCGATGCACCTTCCGCCCGCATGAGGAGGAGGAGGTAAAGGCGGCGGCGGCTCGGCTCCCGCCCTCGGTTGGTGGAGGGAGGGGACGGAAGGGGAGACCAGAGCGGGCGGGTTGGGGGGGGGCGCGGGACCGAGGCCCGGCGGGGCTGCCCGGAGGTGCCAGTAAGGCCTCGGCAGCGCCGGACGGCGCCGAGCAGTCGGGGTCGAGAGAAGCCGCCGGGGCCCCTCCGCCGAAGTTGAAGGAACAAAATGTGAAGTGCGGAGCCGCGTCAGCCGCTTCCTGGCGTGGGGTTTGGGGTGGAGGGCGGCTTGTTTTCCCCTCCCGCGGGACAGGGGAGGGGCGGGAGTGTGGCGGGGACGCCGGGGGTCCCGAAGCTCGGCCCGGCGAAGGCGTTCGTTTCCCGGAGCCACCGTTGCGTGTGGGTCGGGTTGAGTCCCTAGTTTTGCGGCCTAAGCCGAGCCCTATAGGCCTCGCGTCTCCTTTCCCGGAGAGGACTGGCCGGGCGGGGACTCGGAGCTTCTCTCCGACCGAGCAGGGGCCGTGAGGGCCTCGCCGGGCTCGGGATGCTGCCAAACTTCGGACCTCGGTGCTTGGGGGTGGATTTCATTGTGAACGGCGGAATGGGAAACTCCTGGCGCTTGCTCGGCGCTTCCCGCGGCCGCTGGGGCCGGAGAGCCCCGTGGGCCCGGGGCTGGCGGGGCTGGCGGGGCCCGCGGGAGTGGGGGTGGCGGGACGGCCACCAGGGTCCAGGCCCGGGGAGGGGCGCGAGGCGGGGCCGCCGCCGAGTCCCCCGGCCTTCCCGGAGAAAGGGCCCTTTGCAGATTAGAGATTTTTGAAATGAAAAAAGAGGTTACAAAGTCTCCCTTTTCTCGCTGAACTTTTGTTTTCTGACCGATAGAGGCCGGTAGAGGACTGTGAAAGAAAAGTTGTCCCCCAGGATGGACTTCACCGCGCAGCCCAAGCCTGCCACTGCCCTCTGTGGCGTCGTGAGTGCAGACGGGAAGATCGCTTACCCTCCGGGGGTAAAGGAGATCACCGACAAGATCACCACGGATGAAATGATCAAGCGACTGAAGGTAAGCGACTGGACACAGTGTTCACACTTCAGACGTTTGTGGCAGGGCGTGCTCTGTCCTGTGGTATTACTGCACTGCTAGGCCTGGCCTTTACAGTTTCACCTACCCGGGCTTTTTTAGGTATTTTATCATCTCATTTTTTTACTCTCTCTGAAAGGTATTGTTCTTTCTTGGCTGTATCTTTGAATAGTTCTGTAGGTATATAATCATGGGAAATTAAAAGGAATGTTCTTGTTTTTTCAAACATGAGAATTTAAGTGCTTTTTAAATAACTTTTTTTCTAGAAATATTTACGAGAATGCTGTTCAGAGTAGCTTACAACCTTAAATGGAGGCAATAGCTTGCCTAGGAGGGTTCCAATTTCCGTTTATTTCTAAGGAGATCGATTTATCACCAAACCATTTTAGTAAATGGTCAGCAATTTTCTAATATCCAGAAGCTTAAATATGAATTTAGTATTGTTAAACTTTGACAGAATGTACTGACTTCAAAATTCAGACGTGAAGTAAGGTGATTTAGGTCCACATGTTCAAAGGGGTTTTCAGGAGAATATTTTAGCTCTTTTTAAGTTAGCTTATTTAAGCCATGGTGATCTTAAGATTGAGGTTGTAAGTTCCAGCCTTATGTTGGTCAGCATTTTGCCTTTTTTCTGTTGCATGGACATAGATTGTGCCCACAGCCTTATGAGATAGTGCTGTTCTTATTAAGGGATCAACTTGATGCAGTGGTTCTCAACCAGTTTCTTTCTTTCCTTACTTCCCTCTTCCTTCCTTCCTCTTCCTTTCATTCAGGTAGGCTCCACGGCCAGTGTGGAGCTCAGTGCAGGGCTTGAACTCAGGGCTGTGAGATCAAGACCTAAGCTGAGATCGAGTCCAGGACTAAAGCAACTGAGCCAGCCAGATGTCCCTCAGCCAGGGCATATTTGACCCCCAGGAACATTTGTCAGTGCTGGAAATTTTTTGGTTGTCACAACTAGGGCCAGAATGGAGCAAGGAGAGGGAAAGACTTGAGGCAGGAGATCCAGATAGGAAACTGGTAAAAGTGTAAGTGAAAGATGTTGAAATCTTGAAGCTAGGCTATGGTAGTGGGAAGAGAGGTAGGGAAATATCCAAGAAATGTTTCAGAGTTCGAATCAATCAGACTTGGTGGGTGGTGAGGGAAGAAACAATGATGACAGTGTTTCTACCTTGGGCAACTTGATGAAATGTATTTTTAGGGAATGATCTTGCCCCTTTGTTCTAGAGCTTAGTATATAGTGCCTACTAAATGTTTATGATGTTGTAAGTGCTTAATGAATGTTTAAAGTATTCCTTTACCTTAGTTCTTAAAATCTAATTAGATCCTGCAATTTGTTGACTCTTTTTTGAAGGAAAAGGACACAGTACCTTCCATTAAAATAGATTTGATACTAGAGATTATACATGAGGCGAGGTCCTTAATTGATGCTTTTTAAGGTTATATTGAATGGTGTTGCTGAAAAATTATGAAATGCAAAGCTATTAAGTAAGCAATTTGTATCTTTTAGTTTTTATTTTCATATAAAAAATAACGAAATCTTGAATTCTAGTGATGGATAATCCATATGTACTTTTTCTACTTGAGGATAGAGTGTCAGAAATGCCGTTGTATAATGGACATGTAACCAAGTCTAGAATGAGCTTGTTTTTCTTTTTCTTTTTTTTTTTTTTTTTTTAAAGATTTTATTTATTCATTTGACAGACAGAGATCACAAGTTAGGCAGAGAGGCAGGCAGAGAGAGAGAGGAGAAAGCAGGCTCCCTGCTGAGCAGAGAGCCCGATGTGAGGCTTGATCCCAGGACCCTGGGATCATGACCCGAGCCAAAGGCAGAGGCTTTAACTCACTGAGCCACCCAGGTGCCCCTGAGCTTGTTTTTCTAAGTCTGTTTTTGAATTGGCCTTTCTAGGGATCCCTGGTTAAAGTAGTACTGTCTCAATGGAAGCATAGATTTTTAATAGTGTTTAACCAGTTTTGATAATTTTTGTGTTTATTAAACCCTTAATTATGGGCAAATTTTGTAAATTCAGTAGTTTTTTTAATTATAGCGTAGCAACAATGTTCAAATACTGTATAAATGCAAACTGAGCTTAAAGAAAGGTAAAATCTTAGTGGAATTCAGAGATGTCTGGTCCATTCTCTTCAGTTTTCAAGAATGGGACAAATATTTTTAACAAAACCATAATTTTAGAGTTAGAAGGATCTTAAAAGAAATTCTAGAACTCCCTGTATTTCACAGATAAGAAAATTTAGGGCCAGAGTGGCCAAGTAACATGTATGGAGATCAGTCAGTCATAGAGTGGCTTAGTGGCAGAACCAGGACAGTAGCATCTAATTTATTTTCATTCTTACAGCTGATTTTCTTAAAAGGATCTAAGTATAACTAAGAAGTCGTGATTTTTTTTTTTTTTTGCAATAAAAAAAAGAGAAGGGAATCAATGAGTTAATTTGATCTTTTGCAAGGAGATAATAGGACAGCATTTTTTTTTTTAACGCTAGAAGCAATTGTAAGCTTTTTCAAGAAAGTTTTGAAGCTTTCTTGAAAATGGTTCTTAGAGTATGTTTTTGGAATAGCTAAGATATACTTTTGGGTATATATTATAGGTTTTAATTTCAGTTATCAAAGAAGTATTTTAAATATTTTTACACTTCCAATCACACTGGCCTTCAGTCAATTCCTTGAACATGCCATGTTCATTTCTACCTAGACAGATTCCACATTGCATAACCCATATGTGTACTCTTTTCAACTTCCTTTGTCATTGTGTGTTCATCTTTTGTCACTCATTTGTTGTTTTAAGGGAAGCCTCTTAGATTCCCCATTACATGTTCTTTTAGCTCCTTCATATAATTTTTTACAGATCTATTACATTCATGTGTATGTTTATTGGTTTGTCTCCCCAACTTTGTGTAAGCTTCATGAATAGAGGTACCATGTCTCTTTTTGTTTACTTTTGTACCCTGCCTGCACCACATTTAATGCAAATAATTGGTCAGTGGACGAATGAATACTTTGTATTAATATTGGATTAGAAAAAATAATAATAGTAGATTAGAGAAATACCTATATTTTGGAAATGAAGGATAATTTGAAAATATTTTGAATTGCAGCTAAGTCTTTACCACCAAGTTTGCATACCAGAAAGATACCATGGATATTTAGAATTTTAGATCCACAAGATAACTTAGAGGTTATTTGGTTCTGTTCTGATTTTCCAGATGAAGAAATGGAGTCTGTGATATTGTGACCAACCCTAGTTACAGAAAGCTGAAAACTTTCACCAACAGTTTTGTTGCTTAGGGTGGCCTGGCTGGCTCAGTAGGTAGAGCATGCAACTCTAGATTTCAGTGTAATGAGTTCAGGCCCCATGTTGGGTGTGCAGCCTACTTTTAAAAATAAACAAACAGTTTTTATTACTTAGATAAGTTACAATTATATATTAATTTTAGAGATATTAAAGGCTATACAAAAGTTACCTGTTAGAAAGGACAGCTGATTGTTTACTACCAATGGTACATTAAGGAACAAGGTTTATGGTTCAGGAACAGCCTTCCTTCTGTATAGTTAAGGATTCTGAAACTAATGTAGCAGTCATGTCTGATAACTTTAATAACATTCAAAATACACCTATAAACAGTGTTGTACAAAATTCCATTAAGTGCTTCTACGCACAGTTTATTATACACAATTGGTTTCAAATCATGTATTAATACAGAACTACATGCTGCTCACATTTTTTTTTTTTTTTTTTTTTTTTTTTTGGGTAACATTTTATTCCTTCCTTTCTTGCTATTTTGGAAGTGGAAGGTCCTTGATAAGCCTTGATTTTTAGAGAGAGGGATGGACCAGGTTGAAGATTTATTTATTTATTTAAGTAATGTCTGCACCCAACATGGGGTTTACTCAGGACCCCGAGATCAGTAGTCACACTCTCCAGCTGAGCCAACCAGGGGCCATGAAGATTGTTCCTTAGATCCACTTTTTATTACCTGATCTGAGAGTTCAGTACCCCAGACAGTTCTCTGGCTATTAACTTCATATCCAAATATGCAATACTCATTCAGTCACAGAATTATATCAAAATCCTTACTCCTTTGGTGTTAAGAATTGGGAAAGATTAAATAAATAACAGGGTTTCGTTGTTCTTAATATGTTCCCCATTTTTCTCCCACCAGCTGTTACTTCTATATTTTTCTTTGTATTTTTCCTATCATCTTTGTCTTTGTGTCAACCATTCCCTCTGCCCCACACTCTTACTTCTCCTTTCTATGGTATGGCTTGTTTAATATAGTTAGGAATTAGGATATGGTGGGCTTGATTTAAGGGAAGGGCATCTCTCTTTTCTCATCAATTGTAGGTTGTGAGAGGGGAAGAAGAGATTAGGAGCAGGAAGGCCAGCCATGAATTCTTTCCTGTCTTTCCTCCAGGTGGATCCCAGAAATAACTGTTTGGATTATAATTATTTTCACTTCCATAAAAGATTTTTATTTATCCCTAAATGCCACATAGGATGCTGATTTTATATATAATTCAGTATTAACTGCCAATCTAAAATCTGTTCATATATTTTATTTTAATATTTGTATTAAATCTTCTTTGCAGAAGAATCTGCTAGGAAATTAAAAAATTAAATAGAAATTAAAAAATTAAAATGAAGTCCTGTAATATAGCCAATATGTATTTGGGGAGTAATGCTAACTAGCACAGTTCTTCTTTTAGACTTGCATTTGTATAGAGGAACTATTCTACTGTGTGAAGAACTACCCCAAACCTAGTGGTTTAAAACAGTGAAGTCTTGTTTTGTTTTTTTAATTTTATTGTAAAATATATATAATAGATTTTACCATTTTAATCATTGTTAAGAGTACAGTTTTGTGGTGTCAAGCACATTCACATTGTTGTGCAACTATCGCTACCATTCATCTCCAAAACTGTTTTATATTCCCCACCTGAAACTTTGTACCCCCTAAACAGTAACTCTTGGGGCACCTGAGTGGCAGTGGGTCTTGGTTAGTGGTGTGCCTGCAGCTCAGGTCGTGATCTCAGGGTTCTGGGATGGAGCCTGGTGTCCATTGCATCAGGCTCCCAGCTCAGATGGAGTCCGCTTCTCTCTCTCCAATTGCCCCTCCCCCTGCTTGTGGGAGCGCAGGCGCACGTGTGTGCATGCACGCACTCGCTCGCTTGCTCTCTCTCAAATGAATAAATGACGGGGTGCCTGGGTGGCTCAGTCGGTTAAGCTATTAAGCGGCTGCCTTCAGGTCAGGTCATGATCCCAGGACCCTGGGATCAAGCCCAGAGTCAGGCTCCCTGAGCCTGCTTCTCCCTTTCCTTCTGCCCACTCTCCCCCACTTGCACGTGCACACATGCTCACACTCTCTGTTGAATAAATAAGTAAAATCTTTTCAAAAAAAATAAAAGAAATCTTAAAAAGACAATAACTCTGATTCCCCTTTCCCCCAGCCAGGGGCAACCGTCTTTCTACTTTGTGTCTCTGAATTTAACTATTCTAAGATTCTGGTATAAGTAGAATCATGTAATGTTTGTCCTTTTGTGGCTGGCTGTTTCATTTAGCATAATGTCTTCAAGGTTCACCCATATAGTATGTGTCAGAATTTACTTCTTAAGGCTAAATAATATTCCACTATGTGTATATAAAGCATCTTTTGTTTTTCCATTCATTTGTCAATGGACACTTGGGTTGCTTCTACCTTTTGACATCTGCCGCTTTTCTTCTTTATCTCACATATTTTGTGAATCAGGAATTTGGGCAGGCTTGGCTTGACTTGGTTATTCTTCTCCATGTTCCTTACAGTTCTCATTAATTTCTTCAGCTGGTGTCTAAAACTGGTCTAGAAGAGCCACACTGGTTTCTCTTAAACACTTCCTGCTTTGGTAGGAACAGCTGTAAGGTTGAACTCAGCTGGGCCCTTTTACCTATCTGTGATGTAATCTTTGGGCTTCTCTATGTGGTCTCCCTCACGAGGTAGTTGGACTCAGGCTCTAAGACACCAGGGAGGAAGTTGCTAGTACTTTTTAAAGGCTTGTTACAGAATTGGCAATGTCACATCTACTCTACTGGTTAAAGTAGTCATTGCCCATTCTACATTCAAGGGTAGAAAAAAATGACTCGATTTCTCATTGGAAGAAGAAAGAAAGAATTTGTAGCCATCTTTAGATAGATTAATCACAGGAACTCTTCTGACAAATCGGAGTATACCAACTGTAGACTCTGTAGCAGTATTCATAAACTTGAAAAAACACTTCACTTTCAAAAATAATAGTATATTTTTATAGCCAACTTGCTAGGTTTGTGAAATTTATTTTAAATACTGTAAGAAAAATTCATAGAAATTCCTTTATGTGCTGAGTAGGGAGAAATTATATGTGGGCATCTCATGATTTGATCTTTGAATCCTGTTTCCTTTATTATTTGAATTTTTACTGGAGAGTATTGCTGCATAATGATGATGATTTTTCCACTACCTACTCCTTTTTAAGAATTACCTCAACTTTGAATTTTGAGACATTTGAACCTCTGGAAAAGTTGGAAAAAAATTGTACCTTCAACACCCATATCCCTTTCCTTAGGTTTACCAATTGTTAACATTTTGTGGCCTTTGTTTGCTTTTGTTTCTCCTTATACACACAGAGGGAAATAGACATGATACACTTTTGTATACCAATACTTATATTGCGACATTCTGCTCATGAATGCTTCAGTGTTCTTCTTAGAATGATGATCTTTGGGGCAGCTAGGTGGCTCAGTCAGTTAAGCATCTGCCTTCTGCGGAGGGCATGATCCCAGGACCCTGGGCTTGAGCCCCACATACTATATAGGTGAACATAAAATGTTGCCCCACTGAGCAGGGAGCCTGCTTCTCCTTCTCCCTGCCATTCCCCCTGCTTCTACTGTCTCTCTCTCACTATCAAATAAAATGTTAAAAAAAAAAAAAAAAAGCACACAGAAACCCCCAGTGATCATTATCACACTCAAACTTAAAATTGGTGCAGTGTTATCTGTTATCCTGTTCATAGTAAAGTTCTCCCAGTTGCCCTAAAAATGACCTTTTAAAAGTTGGAGTTTTTCCTCTATCCAAGTTTCAGTATAGGATCATTTGTATATGTTACATCTTTTTGGTCTCCTTTTAAAAAAGATTTTTATTTGTTTTAGAGAGAGAGCACATGTGCAGGGCAGGGGTCAGAGGGAGAGGGAGAGAGAATCTCAAGCAGACTCTGCTGACTACAGAGCCTGATGCAGGGCTCCCTCTCAGAACCCTGAGGTCATGACTTAAGCTGAAGTCAAGAGTCGGAGGCTTAATTGACTGAGCCACTGAGACGCCCCTCTTTAGTCTCTATTTAATCTAGAAAGCTCTGTCACCATTGTTGGAGGAGGGGAGTCATTCATGATTTGACATTTTTGAAGCATTGGTCTCATAGGATTGTCGTAATCTGTTTTTGTCTCATTTCGTTGTGCTTAGGTTGAACTTTTTTTTTTTTTTTTTTAAAGATTTTATGTATTTATTTGACAGAGAGAAATCACAAGTAGATGGAGAGGCAGGCAGAGAGAGAGAGGGAAGCAGGCTCCCCGCCGAGCAGAGAGCCCAATGCGGGACTCGATCCCAGGACCCTGAGATCATGACCTGAGCCGAAGGCACCGGCTTAACCCACTGAGCCACCCAGGCGCCCCAGGTTGAACTTTTTTGGCATGTACTTTACCATGCAAGTGGTGATGTGTAGTTAGTTTCCTTTACATCATTAGAAGGCACAGAATGTCATTTTGTCCTATTGGTTAATGCTAAGTTTGATTGTTTGGTTATTATGGGTAAAACTCTTTCATTGCAAATAATCCCTTTCCCAGCTTTGCAATTACTAAGTAGTGTTTAAAGTGAGAGTTTTTAAGAATAATTTGTTTTCCAACAGTTTTTACTTAACTTTGGTGGTTATAAAATTTTGCCTTTTTTTGATTCTGTCATTCCTTCTTACATGTGTTAGCTGGGAAAGAGCCTTCGCCCTGTTCCCCCAACCCCCCTCCTTTTTTTAAGAGTTTATTTATTCATTTGAGAGAGAGAGTGCACACAAACAGGGGGAGAGGCAGAAGGAGAGGGACAAGCAGCTCCCTGCTGAGCCAGCTGGAACCCTGTTGTGGGGCTGGATCCCAGGAACTAGGGATCAGGACCCGAGCCAATGGCAGACACCTAACTGTCTGAGCCTCACTTACTCCCCTTTTAAAAAAAATTATTCATGAAGTCTTCATTCAGTGCATTATAGTCTGCTGTCTTTATTTCCTTTGAGAGTCAAATTATCCCAAAGTGAGCATGCTGGCTTTGGTGTATTTTGAAACATCTAGTGTCTTTTCGACATGTCTCTGAGTCTTTGAGCATTTCTTTGTTTTCTGGCGCAACCTGTTCACCTTGTGCTTTCTTTCCTGCTCCAGATTTAGATAGGTCATTTTTTTCCAGAGTCCTATTTCCATTCTAGTTAGAGAGTGGTGTTTGTAAACCAAGGTCCTGGCATGGGCATTGGGTTCGCATAGGTACTAGGATGTAATTTTTCAGTCCCTTCAGTGTGTAGAGTTAGGAAATGTAGATACATAATTTAAATCATGAGTTCATTTGGTTCAGTTAAAATCCAGCACCACAGGGACACCTGGCTAGCTCAGGCAGTAGAACATGTGACTCTTTCTTTCTTTCTTTGTTTTTTAAGATTTTATTTATTTAATTTAGTGAGCAGGATTGGGGGAACAGAGGGAAAGGGACAAGCCAACTCCACCCTGAGCTTGGAGCCCATTTTGTAAGGCTGATCCCGGGACCCTGAGCTGAAATCAAGAGTTGGGCCCATAACCAACTGAGCCACCTAGGCACCCCAATGCACGTGACTCTTAACGTTGGGGTTGTGAGTTCAAGCCCCATGTTGGGGGCAGAGGTTACTTTAGAAAAAAAAACAATGCAGCGCCATGGTGTTTCCTAAACTTCCTCCATTCCATATTTATACCATTTTTCTTCTACAGTATAAATCCTGTTTTCCTTTAACTTTGATAAATTTATTTCCTTGTACTACCCAGCTGTAAGCTCAAAAAAATTTCAGTACTATACCAGTATCCTTGCATGATTTTTTTGCAGTTTTGTTGTCCCCCTAAGGTTGATAGAGTACTTATTTGTTGAATTTGAATTCTTTTGTGTAAGTGATATCAATTTTATGTACAATTGGTTTCTTTCTGTTTGTATTCAGTTTTATACACACAATACGTTCTATTTCCACACTGGTATATGTGATCCTTGCTTGACTTTTTTTTTATTTTGCTAAGAAATGCATAACATAAAATTTACCATCTTGACTGTTTTTAAGTCTACAGTGCAGCACTGTTAACTATGTGCATTTTTTGTGTGTGTGCGCCTCCCTCTGCCCCCTCCCACATATGTACTCATTGTTAATAGGACAGATCTGTGTAACTTCTTCATTTTACGGAACTGAAACTATGTACCCACTGAATAACTCCCTCCTTTTCCCCTCTCCCTCAGCCCCTAGGAACCACAATTCTGTTTTCTGTTTCTAGGGGTTTGACTACTTTAGATACAACCTGTGAGTGGAAGCACATTTTATCTTTTTGTGACTGGCTTATTTCACTTAGCAAAATGTTCTCAAGTCTTATCTGTGTTGTAGCATATGACAGTTTTTTTAAGGGCTGTATAATACTCCATTGTATGTATATACCACATTTTCTTTATATGGTGATCTGTTGATGGATATTTAGGTTGTTTCTGCTTCTTGGTTATTGTGAATAATACTGCAGGGAACATGCGTATGCATACATCTTTTTGAGGTCTGTCTTCATTTCTTTTGCATATATACCCAGAATATATACTGCTAGATCATATGATGATTCCATTTCAATTTTTTGGAGGACCCCCCCCCCCATACTGGTGCCATAGCAGCTACACCAGTAGTGCACAAGGGTTCCAATTTCTCCAGATCCTTACCAGTGCTTGTTATTTTCTGTTTTTGATAGTGGCTCTCTTTCTTTCTTTCTTTTTTTTTTTTTTTTTAAGAATTTTATTTATTTATTTGACAGAGAGAGAGACAATGAGAGAGGGAACACAAGCAGGGGGAGTGGGAGAGGGAGAAGCAGGCTTCCTGCTGAGCAGAGAGCCCCATGTGGGCCTCAATCCCAGGACACTGGGATCGTGGCCTGAGCAGAAGGCAGACGCTTAATGACTGAGCCACCTAGGCACCTGATAGTGGCTATCTTAATAGGTGTGAGGTGATGTCTTGTAGTTTTGATTTGCAGTTCCCTGATGAGTGGTACTTAGCATCTCTTCATGCTTACAGGCTATTTGTGCATCTTCTTTGGAGAAATGTCTATTCAGGTCCTTGGTCCATTTTTTTAATCGGTTTGTTTTTCTGTTGTTGTTGAGTTGGAGTACTTGTACTCAGTTTTAGGAATTAC
Organism: Mustela erminea; assembly: GCF_009829155.1. NCBI lineage: Eukaryota > Metazoa > Chordata > Mammalia > Carnivora > Mustelidae > Mustela > Mustela erminea. The sequence continues at coordinate 130,675,927 of NC_045615.1, read as the reverse complement.
TTCATTCTTTTTGTTTAATTTTACATGTTTCAAGAGTCAGTAGTATATAAAGACTTAAACTTTTCAGAAGCCTTACTCCCATCCTTATCCTTTCCATGCACCCACACACTATTGGTAATCATTTTCGGGGTACCTAGGTGGCTCACTTGGTTGCGTGACCAACTCTTGATTTTGGGTCAGGTCATGATCTCAGGACCCAAGAGAGCCAGGCTGCTGCCCATATCCCCCGTATTCAATCTGTGTACAGCTTCACACTCCTCAGGGAGTCTGCTGGAGGACTTCTCTTCCTCTGCCCCTCCCCCACTCATACAGGCATACACATTCTCTGTAATAAAAATAAATAAATCTTGTCATTTTCATTAATTTATGGTCTGTCCTTTCTGTGTTGTCTCCCTTTTTATTCAGAATGTTGACTACTGGGGTACCTGGGTGGCTTAGTCAATTAAACATCTGCCTTTAGCTCAGGTCATGATCTCAGGATCTTGGCATCAAGCCCTACCTCAGGCTTCCTGCTCAACAGGAAGTCTGCTTCTCTCTCTCTCTCTCTTACCCTGCCCCTCACCCTGCCCATTCTCCCTCTCAAATAAATAAACAAAATCTTAAAAAAAAAAAAAAGGTGGACTACTATATGTACTCTTCTGTACTTTGCTTTTTTTCACCTAGTATATCCTGGAAATCACTCCATTTTCACTTGGAAATTTCCATATCTGGAAATCGTTTTTGATTCTTTTTCGTTGTATTTTAGTACTATATGTGTAGATGTACCAGTTTATTCAACTAGTCTCATTGTTAAATTTGAGATTGTTTCCGATATTTTGCTATTACAGATAATCCTAATGTCAGTATCCTTGTTCATGTGTTTTGTATTTGTAGAAGTGTATCTTCAAGGCACATTTCTAGGAATGGAATTGTTGGGTCAAAGAGTGAATTTTTTTTTTTTTAAAAGCTGGTCAGATTCTCCTCCATAGGTGTTATACCATTTTGGACTTCTACCAGCTAGTATAGGAATGGTCAGACTTTCATAATGTATTCTTAAATAATGCCTACTTTTATTTTTTTATTTTTTTGAAAATTTTATTTATTTATTTGTCACAGAGAGAGAGAGAAAGAGCATGGGCACAAGCAGAGGGAGAAGCAGGCTAATTACTGGGCAAGAAGGAGCCCGATACTGGACTTGATTCCAGGATCCTGGGATCATAATCTGAGCCAGAGGTAGACACTGGACCAACTGAGCCACCCAGGCATCCTGTAATGCCTACTTTTAAATTAGAAAATTGGCAAAGTAATATGTTGCAAAAAACCCATTTTATTAACTCCCAGCAACAAGAGTTCCTTATGGGAATGATCAAACTTACGTATCACCTTGAGGTTCAGAGGGGTAAGAACCCTATTTAGATCTCCTAAAAAACCCAAAGGGAATTGAGTGACTTCTTTAGTTTCTAGGGTTTTTTTTTGTTTTTTTTTTTTTAATTTGTTTAAAGAAATGATGTGTGGAGATGGAGACAAAATGTTAACAACAAAGATGGTATTGAAATCAAGTTTCACTTAGGTCTTAATTCAAAACCTGGAATTAAATTGAAATTAGGTGAAGTCATATTAAAAACCACATATGAAATAAGCGACATTGACTGGTATGTAGAATGCCAATACCATGATTTTTTTTTTTTAAGTAGTCTCTATACATCATGTGGGGCTTGAACTCATGACTCCATGATCAAAAGTCGTATGCTGTACGGACTCAGCTGGCCATACACCCTTGTGATGTGATGTTTTAAAAGTTGGGTACTGCTATAATATGTTTTATTTTTCATGTTTTAAAATTGTTAAGATCAACTATTTAAAACTTCTACCAAGGTAGGAGCATTGTGATTGGTCCTGTTAAAACCAGCCCTTAATAGGGCACCTGGGTGGCTCAGTGGGTTAAAGCCTCTGCCTTCGGCTCAGGTCATGATCCCAGGGTCCTGGGACCAAGCCCGCATCTGGCTCTCTGCTTGGCAGAGAGCCTGCCTCTCTGCCTACTTGTGATCTCTGTCAAATAAATAAATAAAATCTTTTTAAAAACCAGCCCTTAAATAGCATTAGTCCATTGGGGAAAGTGGATTTATACTAGAATAATACTGGAATGGATTTCTATTTATATGAAGAAAGAATATTTGAGATTATCTTATATAATTTATAAATTAAATGCCAATTACTAGCATTGTGGTTTTTTTTGGATAAAGAAGTGCTATGAGGGGCACCTGGGTGGCTCAGTGGGTTAAGCCGCTGCCTTTGGCTCAGGTCATGATCTCAGGGTCCTGGGATCGAGTCCTGCATCGGGCTCCCTGCTCGGCAGGGAGCCTGCTTCCCTCTCTCGCTCTCTCTCTGCCTGCCTCTCTGTCTACTGTGATCTCTCTCTGTCAAATAAATAAATAAAATCTTTTAAAAAAAAAAAGTGCTATGAATTTTGATCACCATGCGAAGTTTTATGGAGAAGGTGATGGGCTGGAATTTGAAGGGTCAGACTGTGGTAGACAAAGAGGTGGTAACACATTACAGACAAATCAGCAGGATCAAAAACTGAGTGGCAGAAGCATTACTGGTGTGTTTGAAGAAAATGAGTAGAACAGTTTTGGTAGAGCTAATGCATCTTAAAAGAGTAGTTGGGAGAAAAAAGAGGAAGGTACCTCTAGAAATTGTTAAAGTCCTTAAATGCCAAAGAAAGGAATTTGAGTTAAAAAAAACTCTAACACATTTGTGCTGAGGAGTCAGTTGGTGTCTAAGTCATAGTATTGCATGATTAACAAAGCTAAGTGATCAAGCAGTTTCTTTATTCATGAATGCCACCTTTATGGCTGATATGTAGTCTTTTTGTCCTCATTTCTAGACCAGATATCATCTTTGATTGAACAGTAATCCATTTCTAATTGATACTGTCTGAATAGATCTGTTAGTTGGTGAGAGTTTAGTTATATGACACTAGGTGTGAAGACTGAGTGAGTAAAATTTTAAGAGTGGTTAGTAGAATTTTATGTACTAGACTATCATATGAATTGGACTTTTATCGCATACTTACTGCTTGTTTTTTCCAAAATTTTTAAGAGTTTCTATTAGGAATTTAAGTGAATAATAATAAACTGATGCTAAATTATTAAGTTTAATACTTGAAAATTAAACTTGTATTTGGACATGTGTAATTTATTGGACAATGTATAATTGTTCTGTAATTTCAAATGTTTGAATTGAGTATCCTTCACCTAGCCATTATAAAATAAATAGGTGAATTTTTCATTATAGAAAAAAAAATCCTTAAATAAAAATGTTTAAGGATTGAGTAAGCATGTGTAAGAAGACTAGTTGGGGGGCGCCTGGGTGGCTCAGTGGGTTAAGCCGCTGTCTTCGGCTCAGGTCATGATCTCAGGGTCCTGGGATCCAGTCCCGCATTGGGCTCTCTGCTTAGCAGGGAGCCTGCTTCCTCCTCTCTCTCTGCTGCTCTGCCTGCCTCTCTGCCTACTTGTGATTTCTCTCTGTCAAATAAATAAATAAAATCTTTAAAAAAAAAAAAAAAAGACTAGTTGGTTTTTGGCAGAAGTTTAGAAAATGGTTTTCTTCTTGAAGCATGTGCCTAAATAGTTTTGAAAAAAGTGGTAAAAATCATGAGGTAATAATAAGACGAAATTGATTTTAGATCTCTTGGAAGTAATTGTGATTTTTTCTATTATATTCATTTCTCATCCTTTATTTTATACTTTAGCAGGTTTTTAAAATTATAATACCTGTTCCACTTGTTCTTTATATTTTTCTATACATTTTTATTATTCACTTAATGCTTTTTTTTAATAGATGCTGGTTTGGGGGTTTTTTTTTTTTTTGGTTTTTAGATTTCATTTAGTTATTTGACAGAGAGATCACAAGTAAGCAGAGAAGCAGGCTTCGGGGTGGGGGGAAGTGGGGAGGGAGCAGGCTCCCTGCTGAGCAGAGAGCGCAATGCGGGGCTCGATCCCAGGACCTTGAGATCATGACCTGAGCCAAAGGCAGAGGCTTAACCCACTGAGCCACCCGGGTGCCCCTAATAGATGCTTTTTTTTTTTTTTTTTTAGATTTTATTTATTTATTTGGCAGACAGCGATCACAAGTAGGCAGAGAGAGAGGGAGAGAGGAGGAAGCAGGCTCCCTGCAGAGCAGCTCGATCCCAGGACCCCGGGATCATGACCTGAGCCGAAAGCAGAGGCTTTAATCCACTGAGCCACCCAGGTGCCCCTAGATGCTTTTTTTTAAGAGCAGTTTTAGTCCTTAGCAAAATTAAGTAGAAAGTACAGAATTCCATCAACTTCCTATCTCCTCTCCCCCACCATTACATCCAACACCAGAGTAGTATGTTGTTACAGTCCGTGGACATAAACACATCATCATCACCCAAAGTCCATATTCCTTTTTATAAAAAAAAATTTTTTTTAAATAAAAAAATTGTTTTAGGGGCACCTGGGTGGCTCAGTGGGTTAAGCCGCTGCCTTCGGCTCAGGTCATGATCACAGGGTCCTGGGATCAAGCCCCGCATTGGGCTCTCTGCTCCGCAGGGAGCCAGCTTCCCTCCGTCTCTCTCTCTCTCTCTCTACCTGCCTCTCTGCCTACTTGTGATCTCTGTCTGTCAAATAAATAAATAAAATCTTCTAAAAAAATTTAAAAAAATAAAATAAAATAATTGCTTTAAAAAGATTTTATTGGGATGCCTGGGTGGCTCAGTTGGTTAAGCAGCTGCCTTCGGCTCAGGTCATGATCCCAGCATCCTGGGATCGAGTCCCACATCGGGCTCCTTGCTCAGTGGGGAGCCTGCTTCTCCCTCTGCCTCTGCCTGCCATTCTGTCTGCCTGTGCTCGCTCTCTCGCACTCTCTCTCTGATAAATAAATAAAAATAAAAAATAAAAAGATTTTATTTATTTATTTGAGAGAGAGAGAGAGAGACAGAGTGAGAGACAGAGGGAGGTCAGAGGGAGAAGCTAAGAACCTCATGTGGGACTCGATCCCAGGACTCCAGGATCATGACCTAAACCGAAGGCTCAACCAACTGAGCCACCCAGGTGCCCTAAAAATAAAATTTTGATACACTGTAAATGTCTTATGTTCTGATCTTCATTGAACAATATAGCATGAGCATATCCATATCATTAAATAATCCTTTAAAATATGATTTTTTTAAAGATTTTATCCATTTATTTGACAGAGAGAGATCACAAGTAGGCAGAGAGGCAGGCAGAGAGAGAGAGGAGGAAGCAGGCTCCCTGCTGAGCAGAGAGCCCGATGCGGGACTCGATCCCAGGACCCTGAGATCATGACCTGAGCCGAAGGCAGCAGCTTAACCCACTGAGCCACCCAGGCGCCCCTAAAATACGATATTTTAAAGCATTTATTTTTAGATCAATTTTTTTTTTTTAAAGATTTTATTTATTTATTTGACAGAGAGAGAAATCACAAGTAGGCGGAGAGTCAGGCAGAGAGAGAGAGAGAAGCAGGCTCCCGCTGAGCAAAGAGCCCGATGCGGGGCTCGATCCCAGGACCCTGAGATCATGACCTGAGCCGAAGGCAGCGGCTTAATCCACTGAGCCACCCAGGCGCCGCAAGACCAGTTTTTTTTTTTAAAGATTTTATTTATTTGACAGGCAGAGATCACAAGTGGGCAGAGAGGCCGGCAGAGAGAAAGGGGGAAACAGGCTCCCTGCTGAGCAGAGAGCCTGTTTTGGGGCTCAATCCCAGGACCCTGAGATCATGACCTGAGCCGAAGGCAGAGGCTTAACCCTCTGAGCCACCCAGGTGCCCCATAGACCAGTTGTTGTTTCAGAACAAAATTGAAGGAAAGGTACAGAGATTTCCCATATACTTCCTTCCCCCAACACATTTATTGCCTCCCCCATTGTCAGTATCACTTAACAGGATGGTACATGTCTTACTCCCTAACGAACCTGTGTTGACACATAATCACCCAAAATCCATAGTTTACCTTAGGTTTATTCTTGGCATTGCACATTCTTTGGGTCTGGGCAAATGTATATTTATATATATCCATCTTTATAATAATAGTGTATTCAGTGTTTTCAGTGCCCTTCCTAATTATTTTTTACTGTGAAAAATCTCAAATGTTTATTTTTTATGTATTACTTACGTTTTTTATCTAAGTTGAATGTATTGTCCTCTTAATATTCTTAATTTTGACTTTTCTTATTTGGCCAAAGTGGAGCTTTAGGTGCTGGTTTTAACTGAATGGAGAAGATTATAAATCTTGGGCATACTCAGCAGCTTTTAATCTAGATTAGCAGTTCTCAGATTTTTAGAGTTTTAAAATATCACCTGGTGCTTTTAGAATTAGATACCTGATTTATTTAAAAAAAAAAAAATTAGATACTTGGTAATCTCCCACCCCTCTACCCCCAATTTTGTAGTTTAGGGGCGGCCTCAATTTTCTGCATTTTTTTTTCTGCTGCATTTTCGTGAAGCCCCTCTGGTATTCTTGATACAGAGAATATACACTGAGAACCCCAGAAATATATCTTACTTTCCTTATTGCTAAATTTCATATTAACTATTCTCAAAAATTTTGTCTAAAAAAGATTTTTTAAATTAGTTACAGGATTTTTACATTAAGTTTAAATAATAATTTTTAACAGAAGCCCAAATGCTGGGCGCCTGGGTGGCTCAGTGGGTTAAGCCTCTGCCTTCGACTCAGGTCATGATCCCGGGATCCTGGGATCGAGTCCCGCATCGGGCTCTCTGCTTGGCGGGGAGCCTGCTTCTTCCTCTCTCTCTTTCAGCCTGCCTCTCTGCCTACTTGTGATCTCTGTCTGTCAAATAAATAAATAAAATCTTTATAAAAAAAAAAAAAGCCCAAATGCTTAATCTATCAGATACTTTAAAATAATTATGCTTCTTTTGCATAAGTATGCTGAAGTATGCTTCTTTTGACAGTGGATCTGTCTCTCCATCTCCCTCCTGTCTGTTTGTTTTTAAGATTTTATTTATTCATTTGACAGTGAGAGAGGGAACACAAGCAGGGGAAGTGGGAGAGGGAGAACCAGGCTTCCCGCTGAATAGGGAGCCCAGTATGGGGCTTGATCCCAGGACCTCAGGATCATGACCTGAGCAGAAGGCAGATGCTCAACAGCTGAGCCACCCAGGTACCCTTACCCCTGATTTTGAATCCTGGACATTATGTATAAAAAACCAGACTGAGTTAAATAATATTTATGTACAGAAGTAAACATACTCTTTTGTCAGGTTGTTAGTGTGAGAGATTGAATCAGTTCTTAACTGGTTGAACTGGATTTGCTGTATTTTGCTTTAGTGTGTGTGTATGTGTGTATGAATACATCTATTCCAACCATTTTTTTAAAATGTATTTCAGAGTGAGTTGCATTCGTCAGTATACGTTACCTCTAAACCCTTTATCACAGATAGCATTAATTAGAATTCACAGCATAGTTTTTTAGTGTGGGAGGGTAATATACATATCTTAATAACACTATTTGATGAGTTTTAGCTGGTTCTTACTCACATATAACCCAAACACTTATCATGATACAGAACATTACCATCACCCCAGAAAGTTCCCTCATGCTCCCTTTGGTTAATTTCTGCCCCTCTCCCGCCCCCACGGTGGTAATCACACTACAATTTTTTAAACCTAAATTAGGTTTTTAAACCTAATTTAGGTTTAAAAAATTAGTTTAAAAAATTAGTTTTGCCTCTTCTAAAACTTCATGTAAATAGAACTACACAGTATGTATTTACTCTTGTGCAGATCCTCCGTCATACCTCATAATGTTTTTGAGATTCGTCCATGTTGTTGCCTGTATCATTAGTTTGTACCTTTTCGTGGCTCCACATTATTCCATTGTATGACCGTTCCAGTTTGTTTTCCATTCTTGTATTGATGGAAACTTGGACTGTTTGTGCTTTAGGCTATTATGAATGTATTATACACATTTCCGTACAAGTCTTCTTTTGGACATAGGCTTTGATTTATATTGGATAAGTACCTAGGAGGGCAGTCATTGGATCATAAGATAGCTTTTGTTTAATTTATCTTTTTTAAGATTTTAGTTATTTAATGGAGCAAGAGAGAGAGTGAGAAAGAGAGCAAGAGCATGAGTGGGGTGAGAGGCAGAGGGAAAAGTGGACTGCCTGCTGAGCAGAGAGCCTGATGTGGGACTCCATCCTGGGACACCAGGATCATGACCTGAGCCAAAGCCAGATGCTTAACTGACTGAGCCACGCAGGCGCCCCAGGTTGTATTTAATTTAGGAAGCAACGGCTAGTCTTTTTCCCAGAGTGGTTATCTTTTTCCCAGAATGGTGGTTCTGTTTTACAGTTCCACCAACAATGTATTTTTAAGGAATTTGTCCATTTCTTCTAAGTTTTGTATCCACATAAAGTAGGTATTTATATTACCATCTTTTTAATGTCTGTAGGATCTGTGGTGATAGTCCCTTGTTGCATTGCTCATGTTGGTTCTCTTTTTTTAAATTTGTATTTTTAGCAAGAGCTTTGTCAAATCTGTTACTTTTCAAAGATCTCACTTTTGGTTTTGCTCATTTTTTCTATTGCTTGTTTGTTTTCTATTGATTTCTCTTCTTTTTTCTATTTCATATACAGAGTTTTCTCATCCTCTGCACTCTTTCCAGTTTAGACCAGGTAATTCTTTATTTTGGAGGGCTGTCTTGTGCATTGTAGGATGGTTAGCCCCGTCCTACGAATGTACCCACTAGATGCCAGTTGCCGGCTCCTCCATTCCAGTAATGACATCTGAAAATGTTTCCAGATATTGCCCAATGTCTACTGGGGGGCAAAACCACCTTGGTTGAGAACCACTGTCTTAACATAAGCTTTTTAAAGCTATGCATTTCTTTTAAAACACTTTCAGTTGCATCTCACTAGTTCTGATGTTTTCATTACCATTTAGTTAGAAATGCTTTTTCATTTTCCTTGTGATTTTTTTTCTTTGAGTCCTTCAGAAATATGTGATTTCATTTCCAAATACTTGAAGTATTTATAAATATCTGATTATTAATGATTTCTAATTTAATTCTGTGGTCAGAAAACATATTCTGTAAGATTACAGTCTTTTGAAATCTGTTAAGATTTGTTTTTTTTGGCTTACCATATTGGCCTCTCTTGGTAAGCATATCATGTGCACCTGGAAAGAATGTGTGTTTTATTTGTTGGACGCAGTGTTCTATAAGGTCATTTAGTGTCCATTTTGTTAGGGGATTGAGATTCTTATTTATTATCAAAGTCTTCACTGATTTTGAAAAACTTTGGCCTGTTTTGTTGCTGAGAAAGAGTGATAAAACCTCTGTGAATGTGAAATTATATATTTCTCCCTTAATTCTTTTGGTTATTCTTTCATTTATTTTATAATTGTTGTAAGGCACATATCATTGGATTTATGATTGTTAAGTCTTCCTAATAAGTCAACCATTTTAGCATTGTGAAATGTTCTTCATGTCTAACCTCCACCTTTTTTATAGTTTTTGTCTGCATTATATATTTTTCCACGTATTTTTTAACCAATATTTAACATGCATCTGGCATGTGGTTGGGTTATGCTTTTTAAATTTTTTAATACCGTTTTTATCCATTTTAGCAATTTGTTGTATAAATTGGAATAAGTCACATTTAATTGATGTGGTTGGATATATGTGTACCATTTCGTACTTTTTTCTCTTCGTCTCACCTGTTTGTTTTTCTCTTCTTTACTGTCTTTTATTATGCTATTTTTTAGAATTCTGGTTTAATTATCTATTGGCTGTTTAGGTATACCATTTTGTTCTTGTGTCTGTCTATATCTGGTTGCACAGGGATTGAAATACACCTTTACTTTTTACAGTCTTAGACTTTTATTTATACTACTTTATGTAAAATGTAATAATCTCTTATCAGTATGGGTCCATTTATCCCCCTGCCTTTATGCCACAGATATATTTATAACCCCCCATTGTCTTTTAAATAAGACCCCCTCCCCCCATCTTTTAAATAAGTTGCAGGGGAAATAGTCTTATGTTTGTGTACTTATTCCCATTTCTTGTTGTTTTTCATTCCTTCCCAAATACTGGATTTTCTGCCTTATTATCATAAGGGTTTGAGGACCCTCCCTTTAGTGTATATTTTAGTGAGGATTTGCTGAGGTAATTTTATGTAGTTTTTATTGTTTGAAAATGGCTACTTTACCTTCATTTTTAAAGGTTATTACTTTTTTTTTTTTTTAAGATTTTATTATTTGTCAGAGAGAACATACACAAGCAGGCAGAGGCAGAGAGAGAAGCAGGCTTCCCACTGAGCAAGGAACCCTGATGTGGGACTCAATCTCAGGACTCTAGGATCATGATCTTAGCTGAAGGCAGCAGCCTAACCCACTGAGCCACTCAGGCATCCATTAAAGGATATTACTTTTTGCATATAAAATTCTAGATGGACAGTTCCAGTGCTTTGAAGATGTAGTTCCACTGTCTTATATTCTTTAGTGTTTCAGATGAAAAGTCATTGATTATATGTATTTTTGTTCCTTCTATGTAATCTGCAGTTTCTAGCTGCTTTCAAGATATTTCTGGCTTTTTTATTTTCAGCAGTTTAACTGTGATGTTCCAAGGGGTGTGTTTCTCCCATTCTTGTCCTTCCTTGGAATCACTGAGCTTCCTGAATCTGTAAATTTATGTCTTTAAGCAAACATGGAAAATTTTGGGTCATTTCTCTTCTAGGATACAATTACACATATGTTAGATTTTTTAATGTTGCCCTCAGATCACTGGGACTCTGTTTCCTTTTTTTTCAATAATTTCTCTCTGTGTTCTTTAAACTTGATAATTCCTATTAATCTATATTCAAGTTTACCTACTTTTTCTTATGTCATTTTCAGCCACACATACAACCTGAAAAATGTAAAGTCCTAGGGACTTGGGAGATGATCTATGTGGCATTAACATATGTGTTTCTTTCCTCTATATGTTTTATAATTTATACATAACTAAAATATATAAACCAGAAGTGTAACATTCTGTTAATTCTTATATATGTATTTACATACAATCATAATCCAGATCAAGATGCAGAACATTTCTGGTACCCCAGCAGGCTGACTTGTGTTTCCTCCCCAGAGATAGACACAATTCTGATCTCTATCAAAAGTTTTGTCACCAAACTTGGTACAAATAGAATTATGTAGTTCATACTCTTTTATGTCTGGCCATTTTATTAAACATCTTTGTCCAAGATTCAACTTGATTGTTAGGGGGTGCAGTAATTTCTTTTTCATTGTATGAATATACCAAAATTTATTTATCTGTACTTTTATTGATGGGTGTTTGGGTCAATAGTTTTTTTGCTTTTCTGAATAACACTTCTGGAACATCGTATGTGTTTTTTTTTGGTGGAGACAAGGACTCATGTATCTTGGGAGGTAGACTTTTTGAAGGGGCCGGATAGTAATTTTTTTTTTTTAAATACTTTATTTATTTATTTCACAGATCACAAGTAGGCGGGGTGGGGGGGGGCAGGGGGGTGGAGAAGAAGCAGGCTCCCTGCTGAGCAGAGAGCCTGATGCAGGGCTCCATCTCTGGACCCTGAGATCATGACCTGAGCCTAAGGCAGAGGCTTAACCCACTGAGCCACCCAGGTGCCCCCAGATAATAAATTAGTAAATATTTTATCCTTTGTGAGCCAAGAAGATACTGTATAGGTACTTACAGAATAAGAGGAGACAAATTTCCACTAATTTTTTAAATAAAATTCAAAACTTAATAAAGCTTCAATACATTTTTTGGTAATACAGGTCTGTTCATGTGAAAAATGGAATTCTTGTTGGTGGGGAGAGTGGAACTAATATTTCACTTAATTGAGGTTTAAAGTTCGTGTTCCCTATCACCAAAATTGATTTCAGATGTTCACCTGTTAATGCTAATCTGTAATGAAATTTTGTGTATTTCATTTGAAAGTCTTTTTTCACAGAGCTAGATATTCCCAAATATTGATATCTGTTTATGAGCATATGTTTTTTTTTTAAAGATTTGTTTATTTATTTGACAGAGAGAGAGAGAGATCACAAGTAGGCAGAGAGGCAGGCAGAGAGAGAGGAAGGGAAGCAGGCTCCCCGCTGAGCAGAGAGCCCGATGTGGGACTCAATCCCAGGACCCTGAGATCATGACCTGAGCTGAAGGCAACGGCTTAACCCACTGAGCCACCCAGGCGCCCCTATGAGCATATGGTTTTAATTGAACATATTCATTGCTTGGGAGGCATTTGCAGAATTCTTTTATATTCTTCTTTTGATAATTGCCTTTTAGCATGTCATTACATTATAGATTAATTGCTTCCAGTTGGAGGGTAGATGGAAGCTCCTCAAAGCCAGTTTGAAATGGGCTTTAAAGTGTGGAAATATCCTATGCATGTGTTTTAAAGTCCTAAAAATGCTGTTGGAATTGGAGTTTGAGCTTGGAAATGGAGATCTCACAAGAAGGAGCTTGACATTTCTTGTGATTGAGCTAATGTTATTTGTTGAAATAACTTTAATATGTCTCACATAGAAGTGCATTATAGTCTTGTAGTTACAGCTGAATTCATTTAGAAACATTACCAAGTCAGCAGCCAAAGCTACTTTCTAAAGTCATTCGGTGTTTAAAAATACTAATAACAAATACTGTCAGTTAAGGGTTATTGAGTGCTGACAGAAGCCGAATACTACTGGAGTGATACTGGCAAGAATAGCAAGAAAAACAAGAAGGATGTCCTTTTTCTCTTTTCCAGCCCTCTCAATCACTTTACTTGCAGTCAAAGACTGCAGTGTGTTTTCCAGGATTCTGGTCTTAGTATCAGAAACAGGATATAGAAGGGTGGATTTGGAGTTGAGAGACTCTTTGTCAATAATTAGCACACTGTTCTACTGATACGTGAACTTCCACAGAACAAGAATAATTATTTCATGTTTTCATCTAACAAGGTACACCTATCCCTCTTTAAAAAATGAAGATGCTTTCATCTCTTTCCAGATACTCTCAATAGTCACATCAGCCAATCTCTAAGTGATAACATACCCAATTCTGTTCATTGCTTTTTTGGGTAAAATGCCATTCCACTTGAATAGTCTAACTGGAGTTCATCATATTTGGACTGCTGCTTGTTTTTGTAGGCTTGGAAGCAAAGAATTATCTTTACATTATTAAGTGGTTGGGGGAAATCGAATAATAATATTTCATGATGTCTGAAAATTATATAGATTGCAAATTTCAAAGGCTGTAAGTAAAGTTTTATTGGAACACAGCCATACTCATTCATTTACATATTGTCCATAGCTGCTTTCATGCTGACAGAGCAGTTAAGTACTTGTGACAGAGACCTTATGGCTTACACAACTTAAAACGTTTACTCCCCCCCCCCCCCGCCCCCACAGAGATGACTGGGGAGGGGCAGAAGGAGAGTGAGAGAGAATCTTAAGCAGACTCTGTAAGGGCCTATTCAGCCAGAGTGGCCCCACCTGGTTGAACTGCCATTTTGTTGTAAAACTTAAATTGACCTTGGCGCCCCCACCCCCCAACTTACTTAAAAGCAAGTCCAGGAAACCAGCCCCAGGTAACAAAGTCCAAATACAAGGGTGGGTCAGGCCAGGTGGAGGTATTCAAACAGTGGGGGCACATACTGTCTCCTAGCTACACTAAGGAGTATGGGCCCCGCCCTTTTTGGGTGCCAGTTCTGAACTAGGTTATAGGCTGGTTCAAATGTCTACTAATTCAGTTGGTCACCTAGCATCACTGTGGAGTTTCCTGTGTGTGTTACAATCTCATTGGCCACCTGTGTGTGGCCAGGCCCAACCACATGGCCTTTGCTCTATAAAAGTTAGTCTGGAAAGCAGGGAGGGGTCGTCCTCTCTGTAGGGGCGGCCCCGACGGGTCTGTTTGACGGTCTGATTCCTGATGCTTGGCGGGAAATAAAGCTTTGCTTGACTTTCCCTTTGTATCAGTCTCACTCCTTTAATCACAGACCCATTATTGGGGTACCCAGTTTTGGGGGGACCCAACAGCTCCACGCCTAGCACAGAGCCTGATGCAAGATTCCGTCTCATATCCCTGAGATTATGACCTGAGCTTAAATCAAGAGTCAGTTGCTTAACCAACTGAGCTACCCTGGTGCCCCTAAAATATTTACTTTTCTATCCTTTACAGAAAAAGTTTCTCAGTCCTCTAAACACAGGTTAGAAACCAACACTGACAATCCTTATCTAAAATAATTAAGAGAAAAGAGGAGGAAAAAAATAAATTAGTTAATACACTTGCACACAGATGTTAACAAGCAGGGACACTAGAATTGCATAGCTGTTTACAGGCCTCATTTTTGTGTTAGTCATAGGGCCTTAATGAACTTCCTTCTTTCATGACCCATTCGGTTTCTTTTGCTTTCACCCAGTACTTCAGGCTGCTGTAGTTTTATTTTTAAGTTGTAGATTGTCCTTAAACTTCATTCACAGGTGCTCTGACTGAAACCCTTTAGGGATTCTGACTTTATTACGACACCGTAGTTTCCTATGAACTTTTAATATTGCGTGCAGAAATCCTAAGAATTGCCTTAGTTATTGAGGGTATGGTACCATTGCACGACATGATGAAGACAGAAATTGAGGGTATCATATAGAAACATTGATAGGCAATTTGCTATTGCTGCAATATCTAAGTGCATTATTTTGTATTTTACAATTGTATAGGAATTTTTTTTTAAAGAACCACAGCTGGTTGGTTATTCACACCACTTGTTTGACAACACTATTTAACCCATCTGCTGAATTCCAAACCTATTTGTCCCTGCTCCAGTTGCACAGTAGCAGCAAGTTTTCTTATAGTAAGTTGGGATCTGTCACACCAGTCATAGTAACCTTCTTAACCTGTTGTTTCATTGGCTTGAACAGCTCAGACGGGCAGGTGGCAATCCCAGCTTTTTAGTTTAGTGTAACCATTCTGTCGTATAATAGAAACATTCTTCCCATGGAAACCAAAATCTCTAACTAGCAGGCCAAAAGTTTTAGGAATGAAAGCAAAAATTCTCTTGAGTGTAGAGTATTAGATATAATAGAGGAGACACTCTGATTTCCACCCTTCGATTTTTAGGTCCATGTACTTTAGGAGAAGTAGCATAATTTATTGGTTACAAATTTAGAGCACATGTTACATCTTATAAAATAGAACATCGTCTTTTCAGGCATTGTCCTCTCAAATGCTGTTAGTGATGGGATAGGTAGAAAATCATTCAATTCCATCAATACGAGCCTATTGTCAAAAAAAAGATTACCAATTAAATTATGATCTAATGATTTTTTAAAAGATTTTATTTATTTATTTGACAGATAGAGATCACAAGTAGGCAGAGAGGCAGGCAGAGAGAGAGAGAGGAGGAAGCAAGCTCCCTGCCGAGAAGAGAGCCTGATGTGGGGCGCGATCCCAGGACGTTGTGATCATGACTTGAGCCCAAGGCAGAGGCTTTAACCCAATGAGCCACCCAGGCACCCCATGATCTAATGATTTTTTTTTAAAGGCTTTATTTATTTATTTATTTATTTGTCAGAGAGAGAGAGAGAGGGAGCACAAGCAGGGGGAACAGCAGGCAGAGGAAGAGAGAAAAGCAGGTTTTCTGCTGAGCAAGGAGCCCGATGTGGGACTCCATCCCAGGAACATGGAATCATGAGCCGAAGGCAGCTGCTTAACCAACTGAGCCACCCAGGTGTCCCTGATTTTTTAACAAATAGAAATTTTCATGTCATACTTGTTGAAAGAGCTCATATAGATAACTTAGACAAAAATTTTTCATATTTTTATTTATTTTTAAAGATTTTGGGGCGCCTGAGTGGCTCAGTGGGTTAAAACCTCTGCCTTCGGCTCAGGTCATGATCCCAGGGTCCCGGGATTGAGCCCCGTATTGGGCTCTCTGCTCAGCAGGGAGCCTATTTCCTCCTCTCTCTGCCTGTCTCTCTGCCTACTTGTGATCTCTGTCTGTCAAATAAGTAAAATCTTTTAAAAAAAAAAAAAGAAAGAAAAGATATTATTTATTTATTTGACACAGAGAGAGCGAGCGAGGAAAACAAGCACAAGCACAAGTAGGGGGAGCAGCTGTCAGGGAAGTAGGCTCCTTGGATGTGGGCCTCGATCCCAGGACCCTGGGATTGTGACCTGGCCTGAAGGCAGCCAGTTAACCAACTGAGCCACCCAGGTGCCCATTCATATATTTACATACGTAAAGGAAACTGAAATAAATTGGCTGTCATTCCAAAAATCTTCATATTCAGAATTTGGCCCTTCTAAACCTTTCCTTTGACTATACATTGACATTTATGTGTTTCTATACTGTGTTTTTTTTTTTTTTTTCATCAAAAGTATTAGTAATGCAGAATCTTTTCAAAGTGGTCCATTATTGTTTCTGAGATACTCTTCCAAGCTGTTAACACTTAATGCTGCAAGATATGGTGCTAGTATTTTGTAGATATTATCAGGCATTATAATAAGCACAAAGTTTTCAAACTGAAGTTAGTATGAGTGCAAGCAACAGTTCTTTCACAATTACTTCTGGCTGTTACTTTTTATAAGACCATTGATTTTTAAACAGTCTCAAGAGGCTCCTGGGTGGCTCAGTCATTAAGCCTCTGCCTTCGGCTCAGGTCATGATCCCAGGGTCCTGGAATCGAGCCCTTGCCCTGCTCAGCGGAAGGCCTGCTTCACTCTCTCCCACTCTCCCTGCTTGTGTTCCCTCTCACTGTGTGTGTGTGTGTGTGTGTGTGTGTGTGTGTGTCTCTCTGTCAAATAAATAAATAAAATCTTTTTTTAAAAAAATTTCTCGGGGCGCCTGGGTGGCTCAGTGGGTTAAGCCGCTGCCTTCGGCTCAGGTCATGATCTCAGGGTCCTGGGATCGAGTCCCACATCGGGCTCTCTGCTCAGCAGGAAGCCTGCTTCCCTCTCTTTCTCTCTGCTTGCCTCTCTACCTACTTGTGATCTCTCTCTGTCAAATAAATAAATAAAATCTTTAAAAAAAAAAATTTCTCAATATCAGACATGTTAAAAAGTGGGTCTTAGAATTGATAAAATAAGGTAATTACTTATCATAGACCAATGTATGCCAGACACTAAGCTGGAAACTAACTTCATATCCATTCTCTCTAAATATCACAGTCTTTTAGGGTTGTATTCTTGTTTTTGTCTTACAGGCACACAAAGTTAATTTATTCAGGTCACATAATCCATTAAGAGGCAAAATGGAATTCACACCTGTGGTCTGAATAAATCCAAAATTTAATTTGTGTTCTCTCTCTGCTGTAAGG
This sequence comes from Mustela erminea, assembly GCF_009829155.1. Taxonomy (NCBI): domain Eukaryota; kingdom Metazoa; phylum Chordata; class Mammalia; order Carnivora; family Mustelidae; genus Mustela; species Mustela erminea. The sequence goes on along the minus strand of NC_045615.1, from coordinate 130,658,616 downwards.
AAGAGATCTGTTTCAGAGATTAAGGTAGAATGGATGTATATACTCATCATTCGTTAGCATTGCTAGCCTGGTGGACTCAGCCAGTGGAAACCACTCTAGATTGAAAGTAAAGAATTACAAATCCAGGATGGGGGTGTGTAGTATTGTTAGAACATGATTGAAATGGTACATTTGGGTGTGGGTCAACAGGGAGATAAGTATAAGGGGGTTGAAGGGTTCGTTATAGAGTATGATTGAGGATTTAGAGTTCAGATTAAAAGCAAATGGTAGATTTAATAAGACTAAAAGATGGAGGAGTTGGAAGGAAGAATGGTTTTTTCAAGGTTTTACTTATTTATTTGAGAGAGAGTACAAGCTGCAGGAGTGGCAGAGGGAATGGGAGAAGCAGGCTCCCCACTGAGCAGGGCTCCTGATGAAGGGCTCAGCCCAGTACCCCTGGATCACGACCTGAGCTGCCCAACCAATTGAGCCATCCAAGCGCCCCCAGAATACTGTGTTTTATAAAGGAAATTTTACAATTAAGGATGCTGGAAGTAAAAGTTTCTAATGAGGGGGGTTCCGGGTATGAATCAAGCAGGATAAAGATGAAAAACACTGATGAGAGATGCTTTTAGTAATTATACTGAGACAGAAGGTATGAACTAGGGCTAGAGGCATATTGGGGTATATGGTCCGTCCATGAATAAGGAACTATAATGGCAGGATCTTAACTGGATCTTTGATCTAGAGTGAATTGTAAATTTAAACTTAGTCTGTGAGTTCTCAACTGAGAATCCCAAGATTTATGTCTAAATCCTGGATATTCTACTTACCAACAAGTGACCTATATAAAATCTTTTGTTTGAAATTAACTTTTTCTTCTCTTGAAAACAGGTACTTTAGTATGTTTGTCTCTGCCCTGCATTTACAGTAGAGGGTGATATAGTATACACACTACAATCTAATGTGTTCTCCCCCCGACTTTAATTTTGTGATATTATAATACTGTCTGATAATACCCTAGGCCTTTTTCACTTTCTAGCAGGAAAGCACTCTGCCTTGCAGAAGATTGTCCTGTCTGAGTCTTCACGGTCTCCCATAGTTTCTCTAGGTGACTTTATTGCCCATTCCCTCCTCCCCCATTTGTTTAGACAAGGTGTCAGGGGAAGTATAATATTTGGTATAGATGCCAGTGTCCAGTGGTTATATAGGAAAAGTCATGGCTAGTTTATTTGGCTTGCATGGACAGTTATTCCCTTCTAGTACTCTCTTTTCTAATGTTGGAATGTGGCTTATGAATCACAGTTTTGTCAGTTGAGCCTTTTTCATTGCCTTAAAGGAATTACTTAACTTTTAAAAAGAATATTTTTGTAGAAAAATATGAGGATTTTAGGAGCTCTCTCCAGTTCATTTTTATCCATTTGTATTTTCTTTTTTAAAACAGCTTATTGAAATTTAACTCACATACCAGTCACCCGCTTAAAGTTTTAGTATATTCGCAGGTATGTGGAGCCCTCACCAGAGTCAATTTTAGAGCAATTTCATCACCTCAGAAAGAAACCTTTTTTCCTTTAGCTGTCACTTCGCTGTGCCCTCCAGCTCTAAGCAGTCACTAATTTACTTTCTGTTTCTGTACATTCCCCCTGTCCAGATGTTTCATATAGATAGAATCATATAACATAGTTTCTCAAAACTGATTTCTTTAACTTAGCATAATGTTTGTAGTGTTCCCCCATTTTGTAGCATCAGTGCTGCATTCCTTTTTATGACCAGATAATATTTCATTATATGGATATATCAAATCTTGTTTATCCATTGTCAGTTGATGGACATTTGGAGTAATTCTGCCTTTTTGCTGTTAGGAATAATGCTGCTATAAACGTCTGTGTACAGATTGTTGTGTGAACATACATTTTTACTTTTTTTGCTTTTAAGAGTGGAGTTTTGGGTCATACGGCAACTGTTCAGTCATTTTGAGGAAATGCAAACTTTTCCAAAGTGTGTATACCATTATATATTTTTACAAGTGTATGAGGTTTCCAATTTGTCCACCTCCTTTTTAACACTTGTAATTATCTGACTTTTTGATCCTAGCTAACCTTGTATATATGAAGTGGTATCTCCATGCAGGGCTTGAACTCAAAATCCTGAGTTCAAGAGTTGGACACTTAACCAACTGAGCCACCCAAGTGCTGCTCACTGTAGTTTTGATTTTCATTTTCCTGATAACTAATGATATCAAGAATCTTTCCATATGCTCATTAGCCATTTGTATATCTTCTTTGGAGAGATACCTATTTGGGTCCTATGCCCATTTTTAAATTGGGCTATTTGTCTTTTTATGATTGAATTGTAAGAGTTCTTTTATTTTGGATATAGGCTCCTTATCAGGTAGATGATTTGCAGAGATTTTCTCCTGTTTTTTGGGTTGTCTTTTCACTTTATGATGTCCTTGGTGTATAAGTACTTCATCTTGATAAAAGCCACAGTTTATCTTTTTTTTCTTTTGTCACTTATACTTTTGGTGTCATATCTAATAACCATTGCCTAAACTAAGGTCCCAAAGATTTATGCCTGTTTTTTGTAGAGAGTTTTACAGTGTTAGCTCTTATATGTAGGTCTTTGATCTCTTTCAGTCAGAGTATTCAAGAAATTGAAATTGGTCAAAATTGTTTATTTTTCTGCATCGTGTGAGGGTGCACATTCATTCTTTTGCAAGTGACTATTCAGTTGTCCCAGCACCATTTATTGAAAAAACTGTTCTTTCTCTAGCATCATTTATTAAAAATGCTATTCTTTCCCCATTAGATAGCTTTGGTACACATGTTGAAAATAAGTTGATCATTGATGTGTGGGTTTATACTGTACCCTTAATTCTGTTCCCATTGATTTTATACCTGTCCTGTGCCAGTACCACACTGCCTCCCCCCCCCCCCAGTTTTATTGAGATATGATTGATATACAACACTGTATAAATTTGAGGCATACCACATAATAACTAGACCTACATATATTGTGAAGTGATTACTACAGTAAGTTTGGTTAATGTCCAGCTTGTGTGGATTTTAAAATGTTTTCTGGTGGGAAGGGGCACCAGGGTGGCACAGTTGTTCGTGTGTCTGACTCTTGGTTTCGGCTCTGGTCATAATCTTTTGGGATCATGGGATTGAGCCCCATGGGGGAGTCTACTTGTGACTCTTTCTCCTCTGCCCCTCTTCCCTGAGTGCACATGGGTTCTCTCTCAAATAAATCTCTTAAAAAATGGTTTTTCTCCTTGTGATGAGAACTTTATATACTACCATGATTACTGTTGCTTTTTAGTAAGTTTTGAAATCAGGAAGTGTGAATCCTCCTACTTAGTTGTTCTTCAGCATTGTTTTTGCTATTCTGTATGAATTTTACATCAGCATGTCAATTTCTGCAAAGAAGTCAGCTTGAATTCAGATGTGAAATTTCATTGAAGGTGTATATCCTCTTGGGGACTATTTCCATCCTAACAGTGCTAAGTCTTCTCATCCATGAACATGGGATGTTTCTCCATTTGTTTAGAGCTTTGATTGCTTTTAACAATATTTTGTAGTTTTCAGAGTATAAGTTTTATACTTCCTATGTTAATTTTAAATATAATTTATTCTTTTATACCACTGTAAGTGGAATTGTTTTCTTAATTTTATTTTCAGATTGTTTATTCCAAGTATTTAGAAATTTGATTGATTTTTATATACTGATCTTGATCCTTCACCCTTCCTAAACTTATTTTAATTGGTTTTAATGAATTCCTTAGGCATTTTTATATATAAGATCATGTAATCTGTGAATAAAGATAACTGTACTTCTTTTCTAATCTGGATGTTTTTATGTCTTTATCTTACCCATGTGTCCTGGTCAGAACCTTCAGTATAATGTCAAATAGAAGTGATAAAAGTAGACCTCTTTGCCTTGTTCCTCATCTTAGTGGGAAAACATCCAGTTTTCTGCCATTAAGAATGATGTCTGTGGATTTTTTTTTTTTTAAGATTTTATTTATTCATTTGACAGACAGAGATCACAAGTAGGCAGAGAGACAGGCAGAGAGAGGAGGAAACAGGTTCCTTGCTGAGCAGAGAGCCCGATGCGGGGCTCGATCCCAGGACCCTGGGATCATGACCTGAGCAGAAGGCAGAGGCTTAACCCACTGAGCCACCCAGGCACCCTGTCTGTGGATTTTTCATAAATGCCCTCTATCATGTTGAATTTCCCCTTTAGTTTCTTGAGTATTATTATCAAAGAGTGTTGGATTTTGTGAAACTCTTTTTCTGTGTCTACTAAGATGATCATGTGACTTTGGTGTTTTTATTCTGTTGATATTGATGTATTACATTAATTGATTTTTCAAGTGATATATCAACCTTGTTTCCCTGGCTAAATCCCACTTGGTCATAATGTATAATTCTTTTTATATGTTGTTGGATTTTTTTTTTGCTGGTATTTTGTTGAAGATTTTTGCATCCGTATTTTTTAAGAGATTAGTCTACAGTTTTCCTATGATACCTTGTCTAATTTTGGAATTAGGTTAATATTGACCTCATAAAATGAGTTAGAAGTGTTTCTTCATCTTATTTTTTGGGAGTTTGGGGAAAGTTAGTATTAATTATTTAAATGTTAAGTAGAATTTATCAGTAAAAGTCACCTGGACCTGGGCTTTTCTTTGTGTATATTGTTTATTGCTAATTCATTCTCTTCGTTTGTTATAAATTTATTCAGATTTTCTATTTTTTCTTGAGTTGTTTGTGTTATTCTAAGAATTTATGCTTTTCATCTAAGTTGTGTAATTTATTAGCATACAGTTCTTCATAGTATTCCTTTAAAATCCTTCTTATTTCAGTGTGGTCAATAGCAATATCCTCTCTTTCATTTCTGATTCCAGTCACTTGAGTCTTCTCTCTTTTTTCTTCGACTGTTTAGCTAAAGATTTGTCCATATTGTTGATCCTTTTAAAAAACCAGCTTTTGATTTAACTTTTCTGTAGCAATTACCAAGTTCTTTTGGGCAGAAGTATTTTCTGGCAACTGATATAGAAGCCTTTGTCCAGTTCTGCCTCCCTGCCACTGTCTACCCTTTCCCACCATTGCTGTTTTTTCCCACGTGTATATAACTGTCTGCTTTAACCTTGTTTTTCTTCTTCTTTCTTCCAAATTTTAATCCACTTAACCTTGATATAAGCCAGTTACTTTGCATTTTTTTTTTCAAAGATTTTATTTGTTTATTTGACAGAGCTCTTGACAGAAGGAACACCGACAGTGGGAGTGGCAGGCAGAGGGAGAAGCAGGCTCCATTTTGAGCAAGGAGCCCAATGGGGACTTAATCCTAGGGCCCTGGGGTCATGACCTGAGTTGAAGGCAGACACTTAACCAACTGTGCCACCCAGGCATCGCCTCATTGCATTTTTTTTTTTAAGATTTTATTTATTTATTTGACAGACAGAGATCACAGGTAGGCAGAGAGGCAGGCAGAGAGAGAGAGAGAGAGAGAGAGGAGGAAGCAGGCTCCCTGCCGAGCAGAGAGCCGGATGCGGGGCTCGATCCCAGGACCCTGGGATCATGACCCAAGCCGAAGGCAGAGGCTTTAACCCACTGAGCCACCCAGGTGCCCCCCCCCATTGCATTTTTGGGTAGAAAAATCTTGGATAATGATGGATCATTTTAAGAATAGGGCAAATAACCCACCTTTAGGAAAAGGAAAACTAGAAAACTTGAAGTTAAATTAATATATTAACAGTATCTATTAAGCTGCCATCTCCTCCCATCCAAGTTCTCTACTATGGTCTTCACCTAGTTACATTGTGAGGAAAATAGGCCCTTTGAGTTGGCTTGGAAACATAACATAAACACTTAGAATTTATAGCACTGCCACAGTATAGTTTCAACAGTGTACTCTCTGTATGTGTAGGTATTTTAATTTTCTATAGTCATTTTGGACAACCACTTGTCCTGCTCTACTATACTATATATAATGTATAGGATGAGTGGTAAGAGGGACACGAGAGTGATAAGCCACACTGCCTGGATTTGAATGTTTATGCCCTGGAGCAAGTTACTTAGCCTCAGTTTCCTCGTCTGTTAAATGATGATGATAATCCCTCCCATAAGTAATCAGTGTATTAGAGGAGTTAATAAAACATTTAAATTACTTGAAATATTCCCAAACATAGCAAAAACTCAATAAATAAAAGTTACTAGTACTATTACAGATTCATTGTATCTGCCTTCATTGAGAATTTTTTCTGTTACATGAGGGTCAAACTGTAGAATAATTAATTGGTTTGTATAATGTTGACTTCACTCATTTTATCCTTCAACCTGCTACCCCAAGAACATCTGTGATTCTGTTAAAACCAAAGTCAGAACCTCTGAAACCTCAGTACAGGTGTGAGGCTTCAAGGCTATTCATATTTTAGGACCTTATAAATTTCCCTTGAAGCTAAAATAGCTTCTGTGATGACTTGTTTCTGTTACAGTCAGTATCCAGGTTATTTTTAGGACCCTGGTAGGACTGGATTACCTTAAAAGTGGAATTAAATGTAGTAAAACATTTCCTCTAGTTAAGAAACTTTCAGGAGTCATTGAAAGTGTAGTTTTATAGTATATACTTATTAAATGGCTTGGGACTAACAGAATGGGCCTTTAGAATAAATTTGGGTTTGGCGTTTAGGAAGAGGGTAGTGGTATGTGTAGCATCTAACTTTTCTATACCACACAATTTAGGTATAAAATAATAATGTCTCATTAAAGAATACTAACATCAACTAAATATATTAGTAACGAAACAAATTGTATCCTCAAGTAATCTCTACTGGCTTGTTAGTAAAACAGCTTTTTGAGTTTTTCCCGAGAATAACTTAATTTGTTGAAATTGAATGAAATAGCTGTATTGATGGTTTGTTGTTGTTTCTTGTGGGTTTTTCCCCCTTCTTGCCCAGGTGCAGGATTTCTTTGTTTTTTCATTAGGAATTATTCATCTTAAACTAAAAAAATAAACACTTCACCCATTTCTCCCACCCCACACCCCCCACCTTTGGCAACCACCATTTTTTCTCTGAGCCGGTGGGCTTGGTGTTTTGTTTTTGTTTTTTAAGATCCCACATATAAGAGAGAGCATATGGTATTTGTCTTTTTCTGACTTATTTTACTTTTAGCATAATGCCTTTGAGGTTCATCCATGTTTTGAAAATAACAAGGTTTCATTCTTTTTTGTAATTGAGTAATATCATGGTGTGAGAGTGCGTGTTTAAAAAACACAATTTCTGGGGCGCCTGGGTAGCTCAGTGGGTTAAAGCCTCTGCCTTCGGCTCAGGTCATGATCCCGGGGTACTGGGATCGAGCCCCACATTGGGCTCTCTGCTCAGCAGGGAGCCTGCTTCCTCCTCTCTCTGCCTGCCTCTCTGCCTACTTGTGATCTCTGTCTGTCAAATAAATAAATAAATCTTAAAAAAAAAAAAACACAAAAACACAATTTCTTTATCCATTCTTCTGTGGACACAAGTTGTTTCCGTATCTTGAGTGTTGTAAATAATGCTGCAGTAAACATGAAGGTGTAGATATCTTTTCAAGTTGGTGTTTTTGTTTTCTTTCTTTTTTTTTTAAGATTTTTTTTTTTGGAGGGGGGGACAGAGAGAGATCACAAGTAGGCAGGGAGGCAGGCAGAGAGAGCGATTCCATGCAGGGCTGGATGGGGGCTCAATCCCAGGACCCTGAGATCATGACCTGAGCCACCAGGCGCCCCGGTGTTTTTGTTTTCTTCACATAAATATCCAGACGTAGAATTGCTGAATCATATGGTAGTCCTATTTTTAATGTTTTGTTTTGTTTTAATATTAGCACTTAGTCTTGAAATGTGTACATAGTTATTGACAAGTAAGAATTTTAGAGATTTACATTCTCAGACCACTAAAGTCTAGAGCATGTCAGAAAGTGTATTAGTACATTTCATTCCCTCAGAAAATACGCACTTCTACCTTACTTTACAAGACCTGTGTAGAATATGTAAAAGGTGGCACCTAGGTCTTAGAGATCAAAATCTTGAGAATACATGATTTTTACATTATCCAGTACAGCAAGGTGACACCATAGTATAAATGCTTTGTAATTGGTACTCTGTTTTCTGTTCAGAGGAGTCAGAGATCCATTCAGATGAGATCAAATGGGCATCAAGAAGAGGAAGCAGAGGGACATCTGGGTGCCTCCATGGGTTAAGCATCCAACTCTTGATTTTAGCTCAATTCATGATCTCAGAGTTGTGAGATTGAGCCCCATGTGGGGCTCCATGCTGGGCATAAAGATTCTCTCTCTCCTCCTGCCTTTCCCCTCTCCCAACTTGTGTGTGCACTGTTTCTGCCTCTTTCTCTAAAAAAACAAAAGAAGTGGAAGTAGAATTTGGGCAGAAATTTTTAAGTTAATTAATATTTTAATCAAGAGTATATTTTGGGGTGCCTGCATGGCTGAACCAATTAAGCGTCTACCTTTGGCTCAGGTCATGGTCCCAGCGTCCTGGGATTAAGTCCTCCATCATTTTCCCTGCTCACCAGGGAGCCTGCTTCTTCCTCTCCTGTTCCCCCTGCTTGTGTGCAAGCTCTCTCTCAAGTAAGTAAATAACATCTTAAAAGAAAAGTATTTTGAGTGAGGAGGATAGTTAGAGGTGGAAGCAGTTCTAGGGCCTATTCATATATTTCTTCAGTTAAGTGTTGTGCTCTCTATGAGTTCTTTCTTTTTTCCGTGCAAAGCCTTAAAGATGGTTAGGATGGGACACCTACCTAGGTGGCTCTGTTGGTTAAGTGTCCATCTCCTGGTTTCAGCTCAGGTCATGATCTCGTGGTGGGGAGATCAAGCCCAGATCAGGCTTTGCACTTAGTATGAAGTCTACTTCAGATTCTTTCTCAAATAAATAAATTTTTAAAAAATGATGCTTCGGATGTTTTTGTAAGATAATATAGTTTGATTAGAGTAGGGATTGAAATCAGTTTATAGCATTTTATATTTACAAGTATATGCATACATATATATTCATACATGGATATATACATACATCAAAGTAACATAAAAGTATAAATTATGATGTTTTAAATGTCAGAAGATACTGGTCAATGGGAACCATTGTTTGAATTATGGTGACATTAAAATAGATGTCTTAAGAATAACTTAGAAGTTTTGAGTTTGATTTTGAAAATGAGAGTAAGATAAGGTATGGTGTAAGAAGGAATGTAAGTTGTATAAACTGTACTCAGTATTAAGATAACTTACTTTTGAGATAAACAGTCAGGGCCCTTAAGAATACTGAAGTTTTGGGGCACCTGGGTGGCTCAGAGGGTTAAGCCTCTGCCTTCGGCTCAGGTCAAGATCTCCGGGACCTGGGATTGAGCCATGTATTGGGCTCTCTGCTCAGCGGGGAGCCTGTTTCCCCCTCTCTCTGCCTGCCTCTCTGCCTACTTGTGATCTCTCTCTGTGTGTCAAATAAATAAATAAATAAAATCTTTTAAAAAAGAAAAGAATACTGAGGTTTTGGGGTGCCTGGGTGTTTCAGTCGATTAAGCATTTGCCTTTGGCTTAGATCATGATCCCAGGGTCCTGGGATCGAGCCCCACATTGGGCTCCCTGCCCAGTAGAAATCTCCCTCTCCTACTCCCTGTTTGTGTTCCTCCTCTTGCTGTTTTTCTCTCTGTCAAATAAATAAATGAAATCTTTTTTTTTTTTTTTTAAAGATTTATTTGACAGGCAGAGATCACAAGTAGGCAGAGAGGCGGGCAGAAAGAGAGAAAGGGAAGCAGGCTCCCTGCTGAGCAGAGAGCCTGATGCCAGGCTGGATCCCAGGACCCTGGGATCCCAGGACCCTGGGATCCCAGGACCCTGGGATCATGACCTGAGCGGAAGGCAGAGGCTTTAACCCACTGAGCCACCCAGGTGCCCAATAAATGAAATCTTTAAGAAAAGAAAAAAAGAATACCGAAGTTTTCTTGAAAGACATTTAAAATCTAGTGCAATGAAAAGACAAAATAATAATGTGATAAGCTTGGTCAGTGTGTCACTTAAACTTTGAGCATTAAGCCCAAAAGTTGCTCTAATCTGTTTAACTCCCAAATCAGAATGTGTATTAGACAGACTTTATTTTTGTAGTTCTAATGGCTTATGCGTTAACTGTGCTCCTGCCTCACTGCTTCTCTCATATTTCACCCCAAATTTACATTAGATGGTAGGATTTATGTTACAAGTAATTATATAAAAGTGGAAAGGAGTACATGCTGGCAAACAGCTCAGTACTCATTCTAATCTAGCAGTCCATGTGTACACTTAGTGAGTGAGCCACCATATTAATATAAAAATCACAAGATTTATGTAACTCCAAGCTCACATGTTTCACCCCTGAAAGGTAGATTTTTTTGTTGTTGTTTGAAGATTAGGATACAGGTAGAGATTGTCTAAACTAATGGTTTCAAAAAAAAAAAACAAAAAAACCTAATGGTTTCATTCATAATTCATCAAATAGAGTGCTGTGTACAGTTTTATAGATTCGGACCACACAAATGAATACATTTTTATTGCCTTTACAGTATTTAATAGTCCTAGTGCAGAAAAGACAGAATTATAAGTAAAATGGAAAAAAAAAAAAAAAGTTTGAAAATTTAAAGCCCTGACATGTGAGAGTTAAAATGGTGTCAAGAAGGTATTCGATTATTAATCCTGAGGTGCAGGTTTTAGTTTTTAGCCCTAGAACTGGCATTAACTCATTGCATTTTTTTTTTAACTTAATATCTCTAGGTCTCCATTTTCCTTGTATACCTCTTCCTTTCCCCTTCTCCCACTTCCTCCTCTCATTTTTAATGGAGTCGAAATTTTTTTGAAGTCCTTACGTTATCTAAAAGGTAATCAGATTAGTTGCTTTAAAGGGAATCTGAGATTCTTATGGTACATGTAATATTATTTTATAAATTTTGTCACTTTTTATTATGGAAAAATTCAAACAGATCCAAAAATGGACAAAGCAGAATAATGAATTCCTGAAGCAGACCTCAAGCATTATATTGTTTCATTATTATTTCAAACTGTATTCCTAAAAAAAAGAATACTTTATTTTTCAAAATCACACAATGATTAGCACACTTAAAAATTTATTAACTATTACTCTAATTAAAAACAGCTATTAACTGTTTTACTAAAAACATATGTTATGGTGTGTCTCTTATGTATGAAATGTAGCTTACAAAAATTCATAAACTATGTAGTTTAATAAGTAACTATAAAGTGAACATTTGAATAAAGAAATAGTATTGGGGTGCCTGATTGACTCAGTCATTTGAGTGTCCAGCTCTTGATACCAGCTTGGTCTTGATCTTAAAGTCATGAGTTGAATCTTCTGCATTGGGCTTCATGCTGGGTGTGGAGGCTACTTAAAAAGAAAAAAAGGGAAAAGAAAGAGAGAACAAAAAATAAAATACCAATACACCCAAACTTCTGTAAACACTATATCAATGCAGTCTTCTTAGTTTGCTTATAATGTCATTGTCTATGTATGCATCTCTAAAAATAAAGTTTGATTTTTTTCTAGTTTTAGATTTTGATTTTTATATGAATGGAATGATATCATATTGTTCCTTGTGTTATACATCTTATTCAATGTTTGAGCGTCGTCCGTGTTATTTCTTATATCTGTTTTTCAATTATTTTTATTGCTAAATAGTACTCTTTTGTACTACTTATCCAGTTTTTGTTGACATTTGCTTTCCAGGGGTTTTTTTTTGTATTTACCATCAACATTGCTGTGAATATACTTTGTATACAAGTATTCTGTGTAAATGTACAACCTGCTTTAGGGCACGGACATAGACATACACATAGGTGAAATTGTTGTGTCATTGGGTGTGCGTATATTCTACTTCACTGAAAACACCGAAGTGGTTGTATCAGTTTACATTTGAATTAACAGTGAACGAGAGCTCTCATTGTCTTTGTTGGACCTTTAAAAGGTTGATTTAATTTTCACCAGTGAGGAAGCTAAAAAAGATCTTAGACTCTTTCACCAAGGTAGTGACTTAAAAAAAAAATAGTTTTAGGGGCACCTGGGTGGCCCAGTCATTCAAGTGTCTGCCAGGGCGCTGGGATGAGCCCACACTGGGCTCCCTCTTCTCTCCCTCTGCCACTCCTCCTGCTTGTGCTTGCTCTCTCCCTCCCTCTCTGTGTCAGATAAATAAATCTTCAAAAAAAAAAAAAACCAGCTGTACTGAGTCATGATTGAAAATACAATAGGTTGCACTTAGTAAACTATGCAATATGATATAATAATATATCTACTTTTTGTTACTAGTTCTTAGCACAGAGGAGTGTCTTTGTTATACTAATTAGGCAACTCTTTTTTTTTTTTTTTTTTTAAAGATTTTATTTATTTATCAGAGAGGGGTGGGGGAGAGAGCAAGCACAGGCAGATAGAATGGCAGGCAGAGGCAGAGGGAGAAGCAGGCTCCCCGCTGAGCAAGGAGCCCGATGTGGGACTCGATCCCAGGACGCTGGGATCATGACCTGAGCCGAAGGCAGCTGCTTAACCAACTGAGCCACCCAGGCGTCCCCTAATTAGGCAACTCTTGGCCCTCCCCTATTAGAGAGTCATCAAAAAGTCCAAGCACATGGTTTGAGAGTTGGAACTTTGCCACCTGACCCCTGAGAGAGATGAGAGGCTAGAGATTGAGTTCAGTCATATGATAAAACCCCAGTAAACCTCTGGATACTAAGGCTCAGAGGAGTTCACTGGTTGGTGAACCCACTGGTGTGCTGGGAGGGTGTTGTGTTAGATTCCACTACAAGAGGGCATGAAAGTTTTTGTCCTCTCTTTCCTCCCGAAGTGTTTTTTCCACTTGGCTGTTCCAGAGTTGCATCCTTTATAGTAAAGCTGTAATTATCAGTATCGTGCTTTCAGTGAGTTCTGTGAGTTGTTCTGAGAAATTACTGAAACTGAGGGTATTGTAGGAAGCCCCAAAGATACAGCTGGTTTGTCAGAAGTATGGGTGGCTTCCAGGACTTGTAAGTGGCATCTGAAGCAGGGGGCAGTGTTGAGAAGAATTTTGTCCTCTTGTGAGGTTTGTACTCATTCCTGATAGTTACTGTCAGAACTGAATTGAAATGTTGTACACCTAGTTGGTGTCAGAGAATTGCTCTCAGGACGTAAGTTTGACAAGTTTTGACATACATGTATATTCCTCCCACCAGTGTGTAATTTTTTTTGTAAAGTGTCTGTTCATATCTTTCTCCTATTTTTATACTGTGTTAGAGGACTCATAAGCCTACCTGATTTCAAAACTTAATGTGAAGCTACAGTAATCAGAACTATGTGGTATTATTAAAAGGATAGATAAATAGAGCAGTGTAACATAATGGAGAGTCCAAAGATAGACCTACACATTACAGTCAGTTTTATTTTCAACAAAGATGCCAAGACTGTTCAAGAGAGAAAGCATAGTCTTTTATACAAATGGTGCCTGAACACCTTTACCCGAAACTCACAGGACATATAGGAATTAACTCAGAATGAATTATAGACATAAATGTAAAAACCTAAAACTATAGATGGTCTACAAAAAATTCAGGAGGAAAACTTTGCAGGCTTTGTTTAGGCAAATACATCTTAGGGTCAGATATAAAAAACACAAACCATAAGAGAAAAAAATTGATAAATTGGACTTTATCACTTAAATCATCCTTAAAGCATTCTATATTGTTAAGAAACTTAAAAGATGAGCCAGACATTGAGAGAGAATATTTGCAAAATACATATATGATAAAGAATTGGTATCCAGAATATATAAAGAATTCTCAAAACTCATTTAACAGAAAAAAAAGCGAGTGATTTGACAGGACACTTTACCAAGAAAATGTACAAACAGCAAACAAATATGTGAAAAGATGCTCAGTTTTGAATTTTATTTGTTTAATTTTATTAGAAAATACAAATTAAGGGGAGCCTGGGTGGCCCAGTCAATTAAGCATCTGACTCTTGTTTTGGCTCAGGTCCTGATCTCAAGCCCCTCCCCCTCCCCCTTTAAAAAAAAAAAAAGAAAGAAGAGAGAAAATACAAATTAAAACCACAACGAGATGCCACTACATCCCTACTAGTATAGCTAAGAATAAACAGAAAACTAAAACTGTCTCAGCAAGGTTACTGAAGAGCAGCTGCCTCTCTCATACAGTGTTTATGGGAATGCACAATAATACAATGACTTTGGAAAATGTTTTGGCAGTTTGTATAAATATTAAAGGTGAATATGCAGTTAGCATATAACCCAACAATCCAAGTCTTAGGTTTTTACCCAAGAGATACAATATAAACATGTTTACAGAAAAGCTTATACATAAATACCTATAGTGGCTTCATTCATTAATTGTCAAAAACTAGTCCAAATACTAGGCCAACATGTCTCAAAAAAAGTAAAATGATTGAAATTCTATAATACATATTACATAAATAAAAATATGTAAAATATATTTAAACTATATTCCTGGGGTACCTGGGTGGCTCAGTCATTTAAGCAGCTGCCTTTGACTCAGGTCATGATCCCAAGATGCTGGGATTGAGCCCCACATCTGGCCCTACTCAGCAGAGAGCCCACTTCTCCTTCTCCCTCTGCCTGCTGCTCTGCCTACTTGTACTCTCTCTCTCTATCAAATAAATAAGGTATTTAAACTATATCCCTACCAAAATACTTCTTGGTTAAAAGGAACAAATTAACTGATACATACAACAACACGGATAGATCTCAGATGCAATATGCAAAGTGAAAAGAGCAATAAAATTGCCTAACCTCTTGTTAGATCATGTTTCTCAACCATGGTCCTGTTGACTCACTCAGCCTGCAATTGGTGGTTGTAGGGAGCTGTCCTGTGCATTGTTGAGCAACATCTTTGGCCTCAATGCAGTACATGCCAATAGAAGTCCTTTTCTCTATGTTACAACCAAAAATGTCTCTAGACACCATCAGATGTTCCCTGCAGGTGGGAGGCAAATTCACTCCTCCTTTCTTGGAGTACAAATTTGGCTTAGTATTTTTTTTTTAAAGATCTTATTTATTTATTTGACAGATAGATCACAAGTAGGCAGAGAGGCAGGCAGAGAGAGGAAGGGAAGCAGGCTCCCCACTGAGCAGAGAGCCCGATGCGGGGCTCAATCCCAGGATCTTGGGATCACGATCTGAGCCACCCAGGTGCCCCAAATTTGGCTTAGTATTTAAATATTAATGTAGTTTAACATAAACTACTATAAAATGGAAAACTCATGTTGTTACCTTAGTAATTGTAGAAAAAGTATCTGAGAAAAAAGATCCAACACATCATAAAAACTAATAGCACTTTAGGAATAAAAGGTAGCAGGGTACCTGGGTGGCTTAGTTGTTAATCGACTGCCTTCAGCTCAGGTCATGAACCCAGGGTCCTGGTCCAGGCTCCTTACTCAGCAAGGAGCCTGCTTCTCCCTCTCCCACTCCCTGCTTGTGCCTCCCCCCTCTGTTTCTCTGTCAAATAAATAAAGTCTTAAAATTTAAAAAAAGTAATAAAAGAGAGCTTTTCAACCGGATAAAAGGCATCTGCAGAAAACACCAGTTAATATAATACTTAAGATGAAAAATCAAGATGCAATGTGGGGCTCCATCCCAGGACCCTGGGATCATGACCTGAGCTGAAGGCAGACACTTAATGACTGAGCCACCCGGGCACCCCTCTTAATAGGTTTTTGTTTGTTTGTTTGTTTGTTTAAGATTTTTAAAAAAATTTATTTGTCATTGGAGCGCCTGGGTTGTTCAGTGGGTTAAGGCCTCTGCCTTCAGCTCAGGTCATGATCTCAGGGTTATGGGATTGAGCCCTGCCCCGGGCTCTCTGCTTTCATACCCCACCCACCCTGCCTGCCTCTCGGCCTGCTTGTGATCTGTGTCTGTCAAATAAATAAATAAATAAGTCGTTTAAAAAGTAACATTTATTTGTCAGAGAGAAAGATAGCGCAACAAGGGAGAAGGCAGACTCCTTGCTGAGCGGGGAACCCGATGTGGAACTCAATCCCAGGACCCTGGGATCATGACCTGAGCCCAAGGCAGATGCTCAACCAACTGAGCTACCCAGGCGTCCCTCTTCATAGTTTTTTTAAACCTGTTTAAAGACTTGTATTTCTCTATTAAGTACAAAAGAAGAGGGAAAACAACTTTTCAAAATAATTTATTTACCTGAAAAGATAGCTGTATTGACATTTTCCTTAAATTATTTCCAACAGTTTTTAAATTGTTGATTTGAGGACCACATAGAACATGTAGACATGTTTTGCTTTTCCTTTGCAATAGTGGGAACTTTTTGGAGTTGCTAAAATTTTCAAATCAGATGATTTCACTTAAAATTTTGTTGTATCCTAAACACCTGGATGATTTTGCAATATTTTACTGCACTGTCACCTGGAAATAATTAACTAAAGCTCACTCTGTCTTTAGTTGCGGCATGTGTTCTCCATTTCTTCCCAGTCCTTATTTCCAAGTCACTCTTCTCTGGTTGTGACCCCTGCTATAGACCCATGTTTAGGATTATATTTACTTAAAAATTCTGAATAAATTTCTAGCAAACAGATATATACTTACTAATTGATTATCTAGAACCGAGTAAGTTTTATGCCAGAACGGTAGGAATATATATCAGGGGTCACAGTGTTGGTGTGTGTGTACATGAACACACATACACACACACATATATATAAAACACTCATATGTATATGTAATCAGAGTAGATGTTAAAGATGTGTTTTCTCCAGGATGCCTGGGTGGCTCAGTTGGTTAAGCGTCTGCCTTTGGCTCAGGTCGTGATCCCAGGGTCCTGGGATTGAGTCCCACGTCCGGTTCCTTGCTCAGCGGGGAGCCTGCTTCTGCCTGCTGTTCTCCCTGCTTGTGCTTGGTCTCTCTCTCTGATAAACACACAAAATCTTTAAAAAAGAGAGAGAGAGATGCATTTTGTGAATTCTAATGTTTTTTCTTAATAAAGTATATGCCCACCCACTTTGTGCCAGTCAGGGTTCTAATCATTGAGGATACATATGTTAACAGACAAAATTATTTTCTTGAGAAACCTGTAATTCAATTTATTTTTTTAAGGTTTTAAAGTAGAATTAGAATACTTTGTGTCATTGTATTCCTAGATCTGTAACAACTGTGTATCGAGCTAATTATGCAGTGGTAAATATGTTCTTTTAAAATCAGAAGCTTTTTTTTTTTTAAGACAAGTCCGCTTGGTGAAACTTTCATTTCAGCTATTAATTAATATGTATGTCTTGTATTTTGTGGTAAATGCATTCATTTTTAATTTTAGTTTTTTAGTTTGATAAAATTTCAGACTTAGAAAAGCTACAAGAATAGTAAAAAAGAGTCTCCTGTGTTCTCCAGATATTAACTTTACTCCTCTTTTCCCCTCTGCCTACTCCCATGTTCTATATGAGCACAAAGCCATTTATAACAAAAATACTGTATTCACTTTAAGATTCCATTTTTGATGTTTGTATTTGGGCTCATAGGGACAGTGATGTCTAGTCATCCTCATCTGTATTTTTGCCAGGTTAGGTCATTCATGCTATACTTGTCTATATTTTATGAGTGTATTAATAGCATTCCTTTCTGAAAGTTTTGAAAACCTAACTAGCTGATTCCCAAGAATCATATGTTCTTTTGTGTTTTATTTTTATTATACTACTATTATTTCATCCTGAACTTTATTTTTTTGTTTTGTTTTGTTTACATGTTTTGATATATTGGTGTTTATTTCACCTGGTTGTAACATTAATTAACATATAGCTAAGAAAATATTTCCCCAGTTTTAGAAGTCATTTGTACTGATTTTTTAAATTGTGGTTAAATATAAGTAACATAGAATTTACCATTTTAACCATTTATAAGTGTACAGTTGAGTGGTGTTAGGTACATTCACATTGTTGTACATCATCGGCACCATCCATCTCCAGAACTTTTACATCATCCATAACTGAAACTCTGTACCCATTAGAAGTACACAAAGTCCTCATTAAATACTAAGTCCTCATTCTCTCCTGTTGTTAATCACTGATAATCACTGTTCTACTTTGTCTCTATAAATGTGACTACTCTTTGTACCTAGTGTAAGTGAAATCATATGGTACTTTGAAAAGGATATAAAGAGAGGCACCAGGATGGCACAGTCGGTTGGGCGTTTGCCTTTGGCTTGGGTCGTGATCCCAGAGTCCCTGGATTGAGCCCAAGTTGGGGCTCCTGCTCTCTCTCCCTCTGCCTGCCACTCTGCCTACTTGTGCCTACTTGTGCTCTCTATCTCTCTATCAGATAAATACGTAAAATCTTTATAAAAATAATAAAAAGGATATAAGATACTGGTGGGGAACTAATATAATAACCACTGTCACAGCTTTCAAAGATCTTTTTTTTTTTTTTAACCACAGCCCATGTTAAGGAATACACTTTATATTGTGCTCCCCAGTTCAAACAGCCATTTATGTGATATTTATCTGAAACCAAATTTCAACTAAATTATACCTTTATCATATGTGCTGCCCTCTAATATTTTCTTTCTTCCCTCCCTTCTGTGCTAAGGATTGATCTTGTTCTGGGACTCTGTGAACCAGGGCAGATTACCTACAAATGCACAACTTTCCTTAACCATAAACTTAGATGACAATAATACCTACCTCTCAGAAATATTGTCACGAGTAAACTATTGCCATAATGATTGCTTCAGAGCCTCCCACACCTGAAAGATCAGTACCAGCACAAAATGGATGAATCCTTCCTGTCTGTCTTGACAAAGCTTAATGCTGCTTCTGCCACACACCACAAAATGCCTTCGCTCCGTAGGTGCCAGCCAAAAAAAGAAAATAGCAGAAGCAATAGCAACACAACCTCTTCCATGCTTCCACTTTGCAAATCAGGAATAAGTGCTTCTGATTGGCTAAACTAGGTTATAACTGTAACCCTTAATGTAAGATGACCAAGGATATATAATTTTTAGCTTTCCTGCTTCAGTACAGAAAGGCATATTGAAAACTGCAGAATGGATGTGGTTTAATTTAATCGTTGCTGTATAGTAAAACAAAACCTCATGGGTTAAAATTATTATTCCTCACAGCTCTGTGATAAGATTGCCCCATGTGGTGTAAGGCAGGGTTACTCCTACAAGCTAACTTTAGCTGGGAACTCAGCTAGGGAGGGCTTTGAGCTTTCTGTGTAGTCTGCCTTTAAATGTTGTCTCATTTTCGAAGGGTTCTGTGTATGGTCTCTTCTTTCTTGGATAGTCTGGTCTTCCTAACAGTGTGGCTGCTGGGTTCCAGTAGGAAGCATCCCAGCCTCTCTGTGCACCTGGCTACCAGGCCTCGCCTTGCATTATGCTTGGTAAAGTCCCATTGGCCTAAAGTCACAAAACCAAAACCGGTGTCTTTATGAGAGAGTATCAAAGAAGATGTAAATATTATGAGACATAATATGGTAGTTAGCCTCCAAGATGGCCCTGAATGAGCCTCATTTTCTTATATTTCGACTGAATAGGGCTGTCCTGAGTAATTAATAGGCAATTTCAGAAGTGACAGTGTAGGTTTTTGAAGGTTAGTTCATAAAATATTGCCATTTATGACTTGGCGCTCTTGTATCACTCTCTGGGAGAAAGCCAGCGCCATCCCATGAGGACATTTAGAGCAGCTGTCCGGAGAGCCCCTGATGCCTTTTGCCAAAGCCAGTGCCAGTTTACCAGCCATGTGAATGAGCTACTACCTTCATAGCACACCTGGTAGGCCCATTAGACCTTCAGATGATTACTGCTTTGATGGATTACAATTTCATTAGAGAGTCCGAGCAAAGCCACCAAGCCAAATCACTCTCCCAATTCCACCTGCATGGAAACTGTGTGACAAGTATATGTGTATTATTTTAAGGTACAGAGTTTGGGGGTATTTTGTCACACAGCAATAGATGACAAATACATAGATTTTTCTGACAAATATTTTTTGTCCTATTTCCTATATAATAGGAGCTCCCATTTCTTATATAATAAAAATTTAAACTCCTTAGTTATAGCATTTAGGAGTACAGTTTGCCCTTTTTTTTTTTTTACTTTGTCTCTTGCCTCCCACTGAACTTGCTCAGATTGCTTCAGAATACTTTATATCTCTGATGACTTCAGAGTTTCACAACTCCCATTTGGTGCTCTTTATTTCTCTAAGAATTCCTAAACTTCAGGTGTTTATCTTCTGTATTATATTACTAATTCCAACTAGATAATCTCTACTAAAATGTTAATAGATAAGGAATGTTTGTAGTTGAATAGTAAGTAGACTCTCACTGACTAGTAACTGCATACCAAACCAGGATACAAAGCTGTAGCAGAATGGCAGGAGAGTTTTGGTATTTCAATCAGAGTAGTTAGGAATAAGATCGGCGGGCGCCTGGGTGGCTCAGTGGGTTAAGCCGCTGCCTTCGGCTCAGGTCATGATCTCAGGGTCCTGGGATCGAGTCCCGCATCGGGCTCTCTGCTCAGCAGGAAGCCTGCTTCCCTCTCTCTCTCTCTGCCTGCCTCTCCGACTACTTGTGATTTCTCTCTGTCAAATAAATAAATAAAATCTTTAAAAAAAAAAAAAAAAGAATAAGATCGGCTATACCGATCTACATAGTCTTGGGACTTTGTTCACCAGTGAAGCCATCTAATATTCGAGATTTTTTTTCTGGGAAGGTTTTAAATTTCAGATTCAGTTTCTTTTCATAGAAATAGAATTATCCAGATAGTGTATTTTGTGTGACAGCCCTCTCCAGTGTGTTATTATTTTTATCAGGATGAATAATATGTCCTCTTTTTAATTCCTGATATTGGCAGTTTGTACCTGCTTTCTGTCTCCTTGATTTATTCTTAAAGAGACATGTCCATTCTATTAGTCTTTTCAACAGTCAATGTTTGGCATTGTTTGGTTTTTCTCTTTTGTATGTTTCTCAACTTCATTGACGTCTGTTTGAACTTTTCCCCCCCTTTGATTCTACCTTCTTTTTATTTAATTTGGTATTTTTCTAACTGCTTGCAATGGAAATGTAGATTATTGGTTTTTCATTCTTCTTTTGTAGTTTATACATTTAAGGCTGTAAATTTCCTATAAGTACAACTTTAACTGCATCCCCCAACTATTGATAGTTTATATTTTCATTGTCATTTAGTCCAGAATATTTTCTAAATTCCATTATAATTCTTCGAGCATTTGACTTTCACTAAATCTATAAGGAAGAAAGATAAAAGCAGCATTATTATAAACTTTCCTTATAGTAAGGAAAAAGGGATCACTTATCAATTTGTTTGAAGCCAGTACAACCTCATTTCTAAAATGGACAAGGTTGGGGGCACTTGGGTGGCTCAGGTGATTAAGCATTCAGCTCTTGGTTTCGGCACAGGGTCATGATCTCAGGGTCATGGGATTGAACCCCATGTTGGGCTCCATGCTTAGTGCAGAAAATGCTTGAGATACTCTCCCTTTCCTTCTGCCCTTCCCCCTTTTCATACAGTCTCTTTAAAATAAGGAAAAACAAAAAATCTTTAAAAGATTTTTTTTAAAAATAAGGAAAAACAAAAAATCTTTAAAAGATTTTTTTTAAAAATAAAATGGACAGAGTTGTCTTTAGAAATCTCTGTTATAGGTAAGTTTCTTTTGTGAATAAAGTTTCTTTTGTCTTTAGAAATCTCTGTTATAGGTAAGTTTCTTTTGTGAATAAATTGAAATTAAAAATTGAAGTAATATAATAGCATCTCAAACCTAGCAATGTACAAGTGTTATGACCTAGTTGGTGTTATTTTAAAATGGAAACTTGGGCTAGAATTAGATTTTAGGAATGGAAACTTGGATTAAAATTAGAAGACCAGTCAGTGAGATTTACTTTACTTACAGAATTAGGAGGAAAATATGATCACCTCAGCATGCCCAGAAAAAAATGATAAAATTCAATACATATGATAAAGTCAGCTTCTGTATGATTTCACCTAGCATAATACCCTGAAGGTTCATCCATGTTACCATGAATAGCAAGATTTCATTATTTTTTATGTTAGATTAATATTCTAGTGTGTGAGTATGAGTGTGTGTGTGTGTGTATCGCCTTTATTCTCTTCTCTATCGGTGGACATTTAGGTTGCTTCTGTATCTTGGCTATTGTAAATAATGCTGCAATAAACGTAGGGGTGCATGTATCTTTTCTAATTAGTTTTTTATTTTCTTCAGGTAAGCACCCAGAAGTGGAATTATTGGGGCATGTGGTGCTTCTATTTTTAATTTGTTGAGAAACCTCAGCGCTGTTTTCCACAGTGGCTACACCCATTTACATTCCCACCAACAGTGCAGGAGGGGCCCTTTTTATTCACATCTTCTCTAATACTTGTTATTTTTTGTATTTTTGATACTAGCCGTTCTGATGGGTGCAAGGTGATATTGCATTGTTGTTTGCATTTGTATTTTCCTGATGATTAGTGATTAGTTGAGCATCTTTTTATGTGTCTTGGCCATCTTGATATCTTCTTTGGAAAAATGTCTGTTCGAGTCCTCTGCCCATTTTTAAAAACTAGATTATTCGGTTTTTTTGTTGTTGGGTCTTACTGGATCTTTATATATTTTGGATATTAACCCCTTACCAGATATATCATTTGCAAATAAATATCTTCTATTCAGTAGATTGCCTTTTTTGGTTTATTGATGATTTTCTTTGCTGTGCAAAAGCTTTTTAGCTTGATATAGTCCCAGGAATTTATGTTTTGGGGGGTTTTTAAAGATTTTATTTATTTATTTGACAGAGATCACAGGTAAGCAGAGAGGCAGGCAGAGAGAGAGAGAGAGGAGGAAGCAGGCTCCCCACTGAGCAGAGAGCCCGATGTGGGGCTTGATCCCAGGACCCTGGGATCATGACCTGAGCTGAAGGCAGAGGCCTTAACCCACTGAGCCACCCAGGCCCCCCCTTGCTTTTGTTTCCGTTGCTTTTGGAGACAGATCCAGAAAAATACTGCTTAAGGTCAATGTCTAAAAGATTACTGCCAGTGTTTTCCTTTAGGAGTCTTATGGTTTCAGGTATTACATGTAGGTCTTTAATCCATTTTATATTTGTGTGTGGTCCAGTTTTATTCTTTTGCATGTAGCTGTCCAGTGGACACTTGTTGAAGAAACTGTTATTTCCCCATTGTATATTCTTGCCTCTTTGGTGGATTGATTGACCATATAGGCTTGGGTTTATTTCTGAGCTATATGTTCTGTGCTAATACCCTAGTGGTTTGTTTTTTCTTAAATTCTCTTTTCTTTTTATTAAAGTGTAATTGATACACAGTGTTACATTAGTTTCATATGTACAGCATGGTGATTCCACAACTTTATGCATTATGCTGTGCTCACCACAAGTGTAGCTACCATCTCTCACCATAAAACATCATTATGATATCACTGACAATATTTCTTTCATCCCCATGACTTATTCATTCCGTAAGTGGAAGCCTGTGCTTACAACTCCCTTCACTCATTTTCCCCATCCCCTATTAACCACGTAGTTTTGATTATTACAGCTCTGTGGTATGCCATGAAATCTGGAATTATGATACCTTCAGCTTTGTTCTTCTTTCTCAAAATTGCTTTGACAATTCAGGGTCTTTTGTGATTCCATAGAAATTCTGGGATTTTTCATTGTAGTTCTGTGAAAAAATACTATATATATATTTTTTTTTATGGGAATTGCATTGAATCTGTAGACTGCTTTGGGCAGTATGAATATTTTAACAGTATTCTTCCAAATAATGAGCATTGGTTTTTTGTTTTAGAGTGATTCTAAAATGTACATTTGATAATTTTGTAATTACAAACAATAAGAGAGGTTATTTTATAATTACAACTTTTAATCAGAAGTACAGCTACAGGGCGCCTGGGTGGCTCAGTGGGTTAAAGCCTCTGCCTTAGGCTCAGGTCATGATCCCAGGGTCTTGGGATTAAGCCCCGCATCAGGCTCTCTGCTCAGCAGGAAGCCTGCTTCTCTTCCTCTCTCTCTCTCTGCCTACTTGTGATCTCTGTCTGTCAAATAAATAAATAAAATCTTAAAAAAAAAAAAAAAGTACAGCTACATAAAAATGCTTAAACATGGTTTTCTTTTGTGAAATCCAAAACCTACTAAAGTGTGAAATGAGAGCAGTTTGAAAGAGTCTAAATCAAGGCAGCTTTGATAATAAAATATAAAAGAAACATAATTGATGATATTGCAGAATATCAAACGAATCTGGTTGTATGTATGAGACTAAGAATTTTTTTATCTGGGTTAAATTTTACCTAAAATGGGGCGCCTGGGTGGCTCAGTGGGTTAAGCCTCTGCCTTCAGCTCAGGTCATAATCCCAAGCTCCTGGGATCGAGTCCCACATCGGGCTCTCTGCTCAGCAGGGAGCCTGCTTCCTCCTCTCTCTCTGCCTGCCTCTCTGCCTACATGTAATCTCTCTCTGTCAAATAAATAAATAAAATCTTTAAAAAAAAAAAATCTTTACCTAAAATGATTAGTCTTAAATGAAGATTTACACAAATTGATTGTGAATCCTCTGATAGTAACTAATAGTTTGTGTTGTAATGGACATGAGTTTTTAAAAATATATGTCTTCTAATTTGTAAATATCAGGAGTTGAGTATTTTTTTCTTTTTATGTACTTTTACAGATGGTAGTAAAAACTTTTATGGATATGGATCAGGACTCAGAAGATGAAAAACAGCAGTATCTCCCACTAGCCTTGCATCTTGCATCTGAATTTTTCCTCAGGAATCCCAATAAAGATGTGCGTCTCCTTGTAGCATGTTGTTTGGCTGACATTTTTCGAATCTATGCCCCAGAAGCTCCATATACTTCCCATGATAAACTTAAGGTAAATAAAATCTTTACAGAAGTAGTTTACTTTTATACTTTATACTCTAGCTTACCTTTAAGAATTAGCTTTTATTATTACTCACCTGTCATCATCATAAGATTATATCTTAAGTTGTAAAACAGATGAATTATTCAGTTAAAATTCATTGCATATCCACAAAAATGACCGGTATCTTTATTGAGGCATTGAAAGATGTAGATCGGAACTAACCCCTGTCTGCTCTGTGTAACCTTCATGGTAACCCATCACAAAGCCCAGGTGATTGAATTGAAGGGATAAATAGTAGGTTAGTGACACTTTATAAAACAATAGTGTAACAGAATTTATGTATTCAGATGATTATTTCACCTCCACAGTACATGCAAAATTATATTGTGCTTATCTCAGAGGTTTCTGCCTTTGTTTAAAATGTTTGAGGAACTCTTTTAAATTGATCTCTTTGAGCTAACTTCATATTCTTAATAATTTTTTTCCCGGCAAATTTTAGTATTTTGAACTGCCTTCTTTTCAATTGTCCTAAAGTCATTTTTTTGCATGTTGATTCTATTTTGGGTTAAAACTTCTTAAGGAAAAAAAAAAGCTTTTAAAGCTTACTAAGAAATGGCATACTATTGTTATGAAAAGCACAACCCTTGAACCAGTCTATTATTATTTTTGTTCCACACAAGTTTGTGGTCACACATCAGATTCAGACTTCTGAAAATTACTATTTTCATGTAGGAAATAGTAATGGAAAGACTCTTGTCCAGGTCCTTAAAATGAAGATAATTGTTTGCCATGATGCAAGATGAAGATAATGAGTAAAGTGGACATTCTGTAGTAGAAGAAAGGGCAACAAGATAGAGAATTTATGGTTCTCCAAGAATGAGAAAGACTAAAAAGTTATGCCAGTAATAATTTTTATTATCATTTTTAAAAGATATAATTTGCTTTGTTCTCATTATTTGGAGTAATGGACTAAGCCACTCCCAAGTCATTTGGCTAAGGAGAATTTTCTTTTATTGTATTTAATGGAGAATATGTATACAGACTATTATTAGTGTATTATGAAAGAATGATAAGTATTTGTATCTAAATTAATTTTATCATTTTTTTTTAACAGGACATATTTTTGTTTATTACCAGACAGTTAAAAGGTTTGGAGGATACAAAGAGCCCACAGTTCAATAGATACTTTTATTTATTAGAGGTAAAAATAAAATTTAATAAATATCACACTATTCATGTAATAGAAAATTCCTTACAGTAACTTTATAATGTATGATGAATTTTTTGTTTTATACAAATCCCACTTAATAAAATGTCTTTTTTAAGATAAAGTACATTCCACTGAAAAACCTATTACTTGAAACTCTATTTTCATCTTTCTGTTTTTATTTCTAATCTGAAGAGGAATTAAGTTGAATTAATTTTCACTTGCTTATATTTAGTATATATATATATATACTAATCTCTAACAATTTAGTATTTTTCCACTAGAGTAAGTTAATGCCAACAGATACATCTTTTTAAAGGTCACAGTATATGATAACTTTTAACAGCTTTAATTTTATATAATTCTGTAAGCTTTAATAGAGATTCGTAATTCTATAAATTGTAGTATTGAATTTGCTTTAGTGTAGCTATTCTGTGCAAGTGTAAATATTTATTTATTTATTTATTTATTTATTTATTTAAGAACTTAGCTTGGGTTAAATCATACAACATCTGCTTCGAATTGGAAGATTGCAATGAAATTTTTATTCAGCTTTTTAGGACTCTCTTCTCAGTGATCAAGTAAGTTATTTTTTAAGCATTACTGTTTGTCTCTTTCCTTGCTGTGCATTTTGAAGTATTGTGTACTTTGCCTGTGACTGTGATCTTTTAGATTTATAATGAAATGTTTCCCTTAGAAGACTTGGCATGAAGAGGAAAATAACCAAACCTGTTGTCTGAAAGCTGTTTTTACTTTTATACCACTATTTTAGTTTAGGTATCAGTTATATTGGTTGACTCATAAATGTGATGTATGTGATAAATGTAATGAAATATTAAATTATGAAGTGGAAATTATAAGTATTGTAAATAGCATTAGTGAGTGCTGAAAATCAGTACCTCAGTGGTTAAGCACACTGACTTCTCATTTTCAAGCAAGGAAAAAACCTTAAGCATTGCTCCTTCTTTAGAGAAATAGGGAAATTAATGCATAGGGGAAGGGAGTGTGGTGGCTTGCCCAAGGACAAATCACTGAATAGGAGAGCCTAAACTCTGATTTCAGTTCAGTGTTTTGTTTTGTTTTATTTTGTTTTCTGTTTGTTTGTTTGTTTGGGGGTTTTTTGTGTTTGTTTGGGTTTTTTTTTGGTATAGTAAACCCAGCATTATCATGAGATACGTTCTACAGCACTGCACTATATGCAAACATAATATATCTCATAAATTTTAAATTTTCTAGTAACCATGTTAAGAAAGGTTAAAAAGAAACAAATTAGATTTATTTCAATAATATACTTTATTCTACAGTATCCAAAAGCATTAATTTTTTTTTTAAGGTTTATTTATTTTAAAGAGAGAGAGCATGGGCAAACATATGTGAGCAGGGAGAAGGACAGAGGGGGAGAGAGACTCTTAAGCAGACTCCCCACTGAGCTTGGAGCCTGACATGGGGTTCAATCTTATGACCCTGAGATCATGACCTGAGCTAAAATCAGGAGTCCAACAATTAACTGACTGAGCCACCCAGGCACCCACAAAAGCATTATTATTTCAACTTGTGGCTCTGTCCCTACTACATGTTTTCATTGGCCATGTGGCTATTGGCTAATGGCTTCCATATTAGATAGCACACTTCTAGAGTTTTCTGTAGATTTTTTTTTATGGATACTATGCTATCATGCTTTCTGTTTCCCTAGAGTGGTAGGAATAGAATTTAACCTGGCATATATAGGAAAGAACTAGACTGAACTGGTGTAGAAATGGAAGCTTATAAAGAGACTGCATGAGAAAAAGCTTCCTTTGGCAACTAAATGAAGGCATGAAAAAAAGGATAAACTGTATAAACTTTACCTTTTGTGTTAGTTAGCTTTTGCTGCATGACAAAACAACCCCAAACTTGCTGGCTTAAAATAGACCCCATTGTATTTAACTCCTAATTCTGTTTGGCAGTTCTTCTTGTCTGGGCTGGGCTCACTCCTCTATTTGCAGTCTGTTGACAGGACATCTGGCAGTTGGCTGAGGTAATAGGACAACTAGGTCATGTGTCTCTCTCTCTCACACTGTCATCATCCAGCTGGCTAGCCCAGGCCTCTTCAAATGCTGACTGGGTTTCAAAAATAGCAAGAAAGAGCATGCTTTACCTCACAAGCACTTTTTAAACCTCTGCTTACTTCATGTTTACTTATGTTTCATTGGCCAAGGAAGGTACGTAGTCAAACCCAGATTCAGAGGTTTTTTAGATAGACTCCATATCTTCGTGGAGGAACAGAATTTTAAAGCCATCTGAATATAGAGATAGAACAATTTGTGGCCATTTTTTGTATCCTGTCACATTTTTGCAACTTTTTCTTTTAAAATTAATATTGCCAACAAAATTCTAAAACGCTTGAAATTGTCATCATTCTGCCCCCTTGTTTACCTTTACTGTCAACTTAGTCCACTTCCCACTCTGCCATTGTACTTTCCTCTCACAGTTACTTGTACATATGCACACCTTTCTTTGATCCATTAATATTTTTATTTCCTGAACCTAAAGATGTAAGTTTGTTGTTGACCTAATTAATTAATTCATAGTGAGCTAGGAGTAAATAAAAGACTTGGCTTTTGGGAGCGCAACGTGGCTCAGTCGGTTGAGTGGCCAGCTCCTGATTTTGGCTTAGGTCATGATCTTGGGATCCAGGAATTGAGCCATGTGTTCCCTGCTCAACAGGGAGTCTGCTTAAAGATTCTCTCCCTCTCCTGCCCCTTCCCCTGATCGCGCTGTCCTGGTCTCTCTCTCTCAGACAACTCTCTCAAACAAATAAATTTTAAAAGACTTGCCTTTTGAAAGAGGAACTCATTATTTTGTATTTACTGACACATTTACCATTTGTCTGGTGTTCTTCATTTCTTTCTGTCAATGCAGATTTCTATGTGGTATTGTTTTTCTTCAGTCTGAAGGACTTCTTTAATATTTCTATAATTCTGATCTGGTGCTGATAGATTTCTTTTGGTTTTGTATGTCTGAAAATGTCTTTATTTCACTTTCATTTTTGAAAGTTATTTTCATGGTAAAAATTATACATTGATAGGCTATTTTCTTTTTCTTCGTTTGTTTGTTTTTTCTCTTTTAGTACTTTTAAAGATGTTGCTCCATTTTCTGGTTTTCATTGTTTCTAGTGAAAAGTTTTGTCATTTTTAATCTTTGTTCCTCCGTCATAATGTATCTTTTTTCTCTACCTACTTCTAAGATTTTCTCTTCATTACTGGTTTTAAACAATTTGATTATGATGTACCATGGTGGAGTTTTCTCTTTCTTGTGCCTGGGGCTCGTTGAGCTCGGATATGTGGGTTTACCATTCTGATTACAAGATACCCTGTGAATTGTGAGATTTTCCAGTTTGGTTGGAACATGTTCTATTCTAAGACCTTTGTAAATTCCAAGGATTATTCCCTCTGCTCCTTTCAGGTGGTGCCTTTCCCAGACTCCAGACATTTCTTCACATACATGTACTGATGAGTAAGCAAGCACTTGAAGACTCAGGGATACCTTTACAGACCTGCTTTCTGAATAGGTCTCCCCCTCTGATATTCTGCCCTGCAAACTCTAGTCTTTCCAGACTTAGAAAAACCACTAAGCTCTGTCAGTATCTTCCCTTCCCTTACTGCAGCCTGGAAAATGTTTTCCTCTCTCAGCAACATGTGCATGATGTGCAGTGTCTGAAAACTGTCATTTCATGTATTTTGTTCAGTCTTTTAGTTAGTTTGAGGTAGGAGGTTAAGTCCTACACAATTATTGAATCTTGACTAGAACCAGTGGAAATCATTTTAAGCTGTTTTGTTTCTCTTCACTCTAATTCTTTCCTTTCTGTAAGTATATTTGGGTCTGAGAGTTAAAATACTCTCTTCAGTTTTTTTGCATCAATCTGAATATTTCTATATTTTCACCCTTGCACACACTCCCCCTGACACTATATAGTTGATCCTTCATGATCTTGGCCTTTAGTAAACAGGATATTTGAAAGTGGGTATGCTATAGTGGTATCTTTCTAAAAGTTGGAGGAAACTGTATCTAATGAGAGAATTTTTCCACCAGCTTCAGAAATTTTCATCTTTCATTTTACCATCAAGTGTTCAACAGGTCTCTTATACATTATTTCAGGTTAATTTTTTAAAAAGTAAGAGAGGGGCGCCTGGGTGGCTCAGTGGGTTGGGCCTCTGCCTTCGGCTCAGGTCATGGTCTCAGCATGCTGGGATCGAGCCCCACGTCGGGCTCTCTGCTCAGCAGAGAGCCTGCTTCCCCTCTCTCTCTGCCTGCCTCTCTGCCTATTTGTGATCTCTCTCTCTCAAATAAATAAAATCTTTAAAAAATAATAATAAAAAAGTTAAAAAGTAAGAGATACATAAATGATGTTAGAATTTTGCCTTGGTTTAAACTTTTCTATATCCCTGTATCTGTAGTATCACTAAATTGTATCATTTCTCTTGATTTATCTCTACATATATATCTGATAAATGTGAAAATGGATATTTCAAGTCTTTAGTTAAGATGTGGTCAGAGAGAAGCCTAGATGTTCTACTCGTTTTTAGCAGTTTTATAGCCAGTCTTCTTAGGTTAAGTACTGGATCAGTGGTAGAGACGTATTTATTGAGGAGGCCTACAGTTGATACTTCACTGGCATGGCTAGAAAGTAGGACTAAAGCTGATTCTAGGCTTTATACCTTGTTGACTTCTCATTTTGTTTGAAATTCTTTGTGAGATACCTAAATGACATTTTCAGAAACTTCTAGTCATAAATTCTGTTAAAAAATTTATATCAGACTTTTGATTTTCAGTATTGGTAAACTAAAATCTCTAGTGACAAAGATATTATAGCTAAAATTACTTGTATTGGCTAAGGTTCTTTTGGTGTTTATAGTTTCATTTTGGAAAGCGTATTAATATGTAAAAGGATAAAAAACTGTCTGTTATCATTATCGTGTACTTTTTTTTGTTTTCTTAATTTAAATGTTATCACCTTTTAAAATCTGGGGACATATAAGCAGGATGTCCTTTCTTTGAAGTTGATGTTTTTGTTTGGTTATTTAACCCACTCTTTGACTCCTAATTGTGTGATGACTTAATTCATTTTAAAAGTCTTTGATTTTGTAAACTACTTTACAACAATACCTTAAGCTGTTGTTCTAGTTAGCAGAGCGAGAACGTAAATAGAACAGTCAAAATTTCTTTGCCATTAATTAGTATGCTTTCTTCAAGTAACAATTCCTTTATCTGAGATCGTTGTTTTAAACTGGGAAGTGTAATTTTCAAGCCTGATTTTTTTTTTTTCCTTTAAGCAATAGCCACAATAAGAAGGTACAAATGCACATGCTAGACTTGATGAGTTCTATCATCATGGAAGGTGATGGAGTTACTCAAGAATTATTGGACTCCATTCTTATTAACCTCATTCCTGCACATAAGGTCTGTATAATATGAAGATATTAAGGGCTATGTTTAAAGATAGTACTACACATATAAAACATAATTGTTTTCCACCGTTTGCAATTTCACATAATTATTCCCACTCTCATTTTCTAGCCCCAATAAAATAGTGTAACACACATCAGTCTTAGAGCTATTGTTTTTAGGAGATTTATTGATTAACATATATTATAGAAGATTTTCATTCAGTAAAGTGCTTCCTGTTTTCAGGAACACAAAAATCTTTCACATTCACTTACCTGTAATGTGGGAATTAGAAAGTACTGTCTTGGTTAGGTGTTTGTTTTTTGTTTTGGGTTTTTTGTTTGTTTGTTTGTTGTAGGATTTTTTGCGAAGGAAAATGTAGTTCCTTCTTTGTAACACAGATGTGGGACATAGGAATTGTATTAATTCTCAGAATCCATTTTTCTTGGGCATTTTCAGAAAAAGATTTGTGCAGAAGCAGGAACTGTACGGTTTAATGTTAAGGGGAAAGAGATGATTCATAGCTGTATATTTCTCCCTGTTTGGTTTTAATGTTTTTCTCTGTTACTTCTTCCTAAGGACCTGAAGGACTTAGCTTTCCACAAGCTCCACCACAGGGCTGGATTCAGTTATACCGTATTTTTGATATTCTTCTAATGGTTCAGTGACCTATTATCAGATGTTAGATAACAGTGTATCTAATAATGCACTTATCTAATGCAATTAATTAGAAGTTTTTCTTCTGCTTCCAAATATTATTTGCATTTTATTAATTCAAATGAATCCTTAATTTGCCAAAATTTTAAGAGTAATGGTGGGGGGACATGTCAGGCAAAATAAGAGGGGAAAAACGGAGGAATAGCATATTTGGTGTTTATATTCTAGTTAGTATTTTTATGATTAGGAAATATATATACTGTTTTAGGAAATAGAAAGGTTACCTTAATTTTGAACTAATTTCTTACCCTTTTTCAGTGGAATAAAATCTTAGAGCAAGGGTCAAGAAGCTATGTCTTGTAGAACAAATCTAGTTTATTACCCATTTATATGAATAGTTTTTTTTGAATACAGCCATCCTCATTCATTTTCATTTTGTTTGTGGCTGTTTCATACTCAATAGCAGAATTGTGTAGTTGTAGCAGTAACTGTATGACTCAAAAAGCATAATATTTCCATCTGGCTCTTTGCATAAAAATGTTGCTGATTACTCACCTAGAGTATAGGGTTTCCCAGCCTCTTTTTTGGAAGAGATGCAAGATGATGGTGAATGAATCTGTTTAGTCCAAAACTTCAAAGTATAGAGATGCTGATAGGTACTCTTTAAAATAAGAAATCCATTTCCAAATATGTTTTTAAAAATTGAATATGTCTTTTCTGTGGCCTTTCTCAGACCCTTTAATTTGTTATAGTGCACTGGTAATCTTGAGGGGCAAACACAGTAATCCGTGTTTCAAAACTATCTTAATTGACCAAGTGTTTTTCTTGGAACACTTTCCAGGTGTACTGTTTCTTAGATCACACATTGATAAGACAATGAAGTACTTAGGGTGGTGGGTTACGTGGGGGTTGGGAGGGTGGGAGGTTGGTGTATTTATTTAGAATACAGGGGTATAATTGGCGGGTCAGATTGGTTAACAAACCTGAAAAGCCTTAGGTCCATTTTCAGTTTAATAAAACTAAACAAAAAAAAGAGTTCGACTTTGGCTGTCTAATATATTTTAGGTTTTTATTTACAGTGCTGTTTGCAACTTCTGCATTTAAGACCACTTGACTAGAGAATATTAGGTAAAACCTTGAATGGGGTTCAGTGATATTTTTTGCTTTATAGTTTGGCAATTTGAAGATTATAGTGTTATCATGGTTCTTTCTCATAAACTCACAAATTCATTTGTAACTTTGCATATTTTTATTGTGTTTCAGAACTTAAATAAACAGTCCTTTGACCTTGCAAAAGTCTTACTGAAAAGGACAGTCCAAACTATTGAGGCATGCATTGCCAATGTATGTATTTCTGTTTATATTTATTCCATAATTGTGTAATTCTTAATCCATTGTATTAATTAATGAGACCTTTCACATATAGTCTCGTGTAGCCTATAAACGGTTTCATCTATTTAAAACAAATACATAAAAGAACTGATATATCCAGATGTGACCAAATCCAATATAACTGTGTAAGCTTTGACATTATTTTTAAATGGCATAAGAGTATATCTTATAAAAACTTGTCCACAACTCCCACCCCTCTTTTGCTGCCTTTATATTTAAATTTTTATCTCCTGAGTATGCTGATCTCTTTCACTTTCTCCTTCCTTCTTTACCTTTATTTTTCTAGGTCATTCCTCTGAACTCTTTTGTTTCTTTCTTAAATAGCTGTTGTATATTAATAAAAATACTTTCTTCTTTATTGAAGTTTTTTTAACTTAAAAAAATCAATAAATGACAAAAAATTTTTAATTCTTACTAATATAGCAGTTCATTCCATTGTTTGCACATTTGCTCACATTCATGTCTATTTTTTCACATACTCTGTGTAAAATTTTGAATTGTCTGTATTTATATGATTTTTCTCTATTTTGAAATTACCTCTTTTTAATATAAATGACTATAAATATTTCTTTGAATTGACATATATCCATAATTTATCTAACCGTTCCTTATTATTTTGCATTTAGATTATTTCAGTGTTTTCCTTTAATAGCTATTTTCTTCAGTATAACATTTATCTGTTGAATTATTTTCCACATATAAAAACCCAGGTGAGAGTATATTAATGGTATGAATTATTAGTATTATTTATATTACTAAACTCATATTTAAACATGGTAAAAGAAAAGTTTCTTTTCACAAAAGAATATATAGTGGAAAGTGTCTCTCTTCAACTCTGGATACCCTAATCTCGGTTCTCAGAAATAACCATTACAATAGACTTTAGTATATCCTTCCAGAATTAGTGTTCTATGCGTGGTCATTTTTGTATGTGTGTATTTTTTAAAACTATTTTTTTATTTTTCCAAGGTGTGCATAGTAAGTGTAATATTTTCGAATTTTTAACATGTGTTGGTTTTCAAAGGAAATATATTGTTTGATGATACTACCAAATATACAGGCTACATCAGTTATGTGCAGCTGCCTCTAGCATTTTTAAATTTAATATTTTTTTTCCTACATGTGTATGTGTATTGTCAGGGGACGTTAGGCATCTTTTAATTTGTGCTTTTGATATTCTCTTTGTTTCTTTCTAGCATTCTTTTAAATTATCAGTTAGCTTTGGTATCATCACTTTTTTTCTCTTGATACTCTTAGTCAAAATCTTTTTGACTTTGGGCATTTAAAAAAATAAGAATTCAGCCCCCACCTTTAAGTATTCTTTATTACTAAACTCATGGCAAAATTAGTCAGACTTGAGTAACAAAAAGATTGAGACTTTAAAATTTTTCTATTATAAGGAAATTTATCTATGAAATTTTTTATAGTGAATTACATAAACTATCAAAGTTGTTTTTTTATGGAAGATTCCTAGAAATACCATCTTAATTTGAAAAAAAGCTAACAACTGAATTCTTTTTCCCTATTACATTCATAATTAGATATTTAGAGGTTTATTCTGTTTTAGTGACTATTCTATCATATATTAGTAACTGAAATATGTTTCATCTCCTTCAGTTGTATATGTAATGCCTAATTATATCTTTTTTAGACAGGTTTATTAAAAAAAGTCTGTCCAAGTTTTTAAGTGAAATAGATATTTTATTTTTGTTTAATATTTCCTTTAGTTTTTCAATCAAGTCCTGGTGCTGGGAAGATCATCAGTAAGTGATTTGTCAGAACATGTATTTGATCTGATTCAGGAACTTTTTGCAATAGATCCTCATTTGTTATTATCTGTCATGCCGCAGCTTGAATTCAAACTAAAGGTAGGACTGACTATAAGTTTTAAGTTTTTTAAGCTTTAAGAGAAAAATTTATATGTAACTGTAAAAGATATAAATATTGTTTTTCTCTTATAAAAGAATAAAATGGGAGTTTAGTTTATCTTCTTACAGTTAGTTAAGGTATACATTTTTAATGATTTCAGTAAAACAGTCTCATCTAGGTGTAATAGAGTTACATGGGAAAATTATAACTCTCTTAGTTGTTAAAATCTGATTAACAGAGTGACACAATAATAGATTTGAAAAATGGTATTATCCCTTGTAATACATATTATTATTAAATAGTATTTATTATTAGGTAGAAACATTTTCAAACATCAAAACATTTCAAACTGACTGCTCAAAGGATCTTGATTATAACTACATGAACCTTCCATAGTATAGATCAAGGACAAAACTTTTACTGTATGACTTGGGACATATCTTATTTTTTATAGCCAAGTAAACAAGGGATTCATAACTCCTCAAAGAATTCGAAAAACTTTTGACACTTGATCCCCTGTTCCAGTTGAACTATGTGAGATAACAGCTTACATTTGCTCAATATTTTCAACTTTGTGAAAGGTTTTTTATATCTAATATCTTATTTGATCCTTAAACTGTGGTATAGTTAGGACCAACATTATAGTTTTGAGTTTTGAGATGAAAAATTTAAGTTGAAATAATTTTGCCTAGTTGCACAGTTAAAACGGACTTGTTAGAACTCCAGTTTTCAGACTCTTTCAGTATGTATACATGATGGTTAAGAATTGTCCATGTTGGGGGCGCCTGCATGACTCACTTGGTGTTAAGCATTCTGCTCAGGTTATGATCTCAGGGCTGTGAGATAAAGCCCCATTGGGCTATGCACTTAGTGGGGAGTCTGCTTCTCACCCTCTCTACCACCCTACCCCACTCAAAAGCGCTGGACATGGAGCCTGTTTAAGATTCTCTCTCCCCACTTCCTCTTCTCCCCCTCCAAAAAAATAAAGAATTGTCCATATTGTCTTTATTATAAATATTTATCACTTATAGTATAAAAGGACATTGTACCAAGCTTCTAAGAAAATCTATTACTTGAAAAATATTAAATGGAGAACAAGGTTTAGTGTCACTTTTTAATATTGAGTTTATTTTAACAGCCTAAAGATGTTTCCATACCAAATTATTTCTAGGTATAAGACATTAAAATATTTTCTGTCAATAGAGTGTGAATATGAAAAGTCACACCTCTTCAGTCTTTAAATAAGATGGCCATGATAGATGGGGGATGGAATTAAGAACTAGATTTCTAGGTTTCTGTGTGTGGACTGAGACACCACCTCAGAGACACCAAATGGTTTTTGCACCAAAATCAGTTTACCATCACTATAATCATATTCCAACCTCACTCAAGGAATGTATTTTAAATTTTTATAAGGTAGGAGGGCAAGTTGTTGCTCAGTTTCAGTAGTTAAAAATATAAATATAAAATGTCACATCGTTTGAAATAATCACTAAGTCACTGAAGTAGTCACAAACAAGTAGGATAAAACTTCCACTTAATTTAGTTTTTGACGTTTAGGCAGTAGACTGATTTTTCTTCAAAAAAAAAAAAAAAAGTCATGTTGGTTAGTTGATTGGATTTACTAAAAGGTCCTGATCTGCATTGTGGTCACATTGCTTGAGAAAAATTTTGTCAAATAAAACAGTTTTTTTAATTACAAATATTAAAGCTTGATACCATTTTCATTTTTACCTCTTTGATAAGGGTGCCTGTTTTACCCACAAAACTGCTTTTCCTGAAAGATAAACTATTCATAACAAAGACCATATCCCATGTTCTTTATTTTTTTAACCTGCTTTTTCCATGAGTTTTTTTTTATTGGATATCTGGTATTACTGTAGACACACATTGTATATGAATGGTTGAGAAAATTAGCAATTGCTTTTTGTTGCTGCCTTTATTTTCCTAGTCAATATGTGATTTTTAAAGTTTCACATTTCACATGGTTTCAGAATAACTTAATTTATAGTAAGATGTGACATCACTAGTGAAACTGAAACAATTCATAGCATATATTGATTCAGGATAAGAAAATTGGAGGTCTTTATAAAAAAAAAATTTCAAACTAAGTTTTGATTTTTTTATAATGTTCTGTTTTGCTGACCTTTTAGATCTTCTTAATATTCTTGTTATTCTATTAAAATGAGTTTTCCTGGGGTGCCTGGGTGGCTCAGCTGTTAAGCGTCTGCCTTTGGCTCAGGTCATGATCCCAGGGTTCTTGAATCGAGTGCCATGTCTGGCTCCCACCGTGTCTTGGTCCCTGTTCCAGGGGAGCCTGCTTCTCCCTCTCCCACCCTACCCCACCCTTCCCCCCCTTGCTTGTGTTCCTTCTCTCTCTGTCTCCCTCTGTCAAATAAGTAAATAAAATCTTTAAAAAAAATGAAAGTGAGTTTTCCTGAATCATGACATCTTCAGTGTTATATTCTCCAGTAACTTAGGGGATCTCCGTTTTGATTTTGTTTGGGTTTGTTTTTTTTTTTTTTTAAGATTTTATGTGTTTATTTGAGATAGAGCAAGAGTGAGGGAGCCAGAGCAAAAGCTGGGGGAGGACAGAGAGAGAGAGAAGGGGAGCGGGGAGCCTGATATGGGGCTGGATCCCAGGAACCTGAGACCATGACCCGAGCCAAAGGCAGAATCCTGGTTGACTGAGCTACCCCAGTGTCCTTAGGGGATCCTTGATTAAAATTTCATATATCAAAACCTTAATTGGTAGGAGTTTATGTTGGAGTTCAAATGGCAGAAAGATTTCTTATAAGAAAACTTAGTAGGATGGGGGCCTCCTGGGTGGCTTAGCCTGTTAAGCACTCTTGATCTCATTCAGGCTCCACATTGGGCTCCACAGTGGGTATGGAGCCTACTTAAAAAAAAAGAAAGAAAGAAAGAAAAGAAAACTTACCAGGGTGGGAATTATTTGCAGCTTTGCCTTTCACAGAATTTTTTCCAAGACTCTTAGGGAATGTTAGAATTGAATGATTATCTTAGTATTTCTACAGTGTCTGTGTAGATTGCAAATAAACAGTGAAGTAAGCATAAATTAGCAGTTCGAGGGGGTGTAAAATAAGAACAAAGAACCAGATGATGTGACATGGAATCACATCAATTTCCACATAGTAAATGAGAGCATATGATATTTTAAAGTTCTCATCGTTGTAAGTGGAAATAGGAAACTGTAGCTTCTCAGGAATGATTCATGTTGTTTTCTGTAATCTGATGAATAAACTTTGGCTTCATTTATTTTCTCTTTTTCCTTAGAGCAATGATGGAGAAGAGCGATTAGCTGTTGTTCGACTTTTAGCTAAATTATTTGGTTCTAAAGATTCGGATTTGGCAACACAGAATCGTCCTCTTTGGCAGTGTTTTCTTGGACGGTAAGAGAACATATAATTCTATGGATTCTGACTTGTATGTTTTGGAGGCCAGTCAGTATGGTCCATTTGTTTAAAACCACTCGTACCAAAACTTTAATTGATATGTGGTGGGTTTTTTGTTTGTTTGTTTTTTAAGTGTCTGTTGCTCTTTCTTGGAGAACAAGTTACACGTCAGATTTTTTATGAAGGATGCTTATTATTTACCACATAACACTTTTTAATCTTTCTGTGCTACAATAATGTCATTAGAATAAATAGGTAGGCAATATCTGAGAATGTTCCATCTTAAGATTTTTAAATCATGAGACTGAAGACATAATGATCCAGCCCATGCCATTTTTCAGTCCAATAATGTATTCATTTACTAGTGTTTATTATTTAGATCTGTAGCTTATCTAATTGAATGATGTATGTTATGAACTAATTTGGTATTATAGTACGATTTTGAAATTGAAAATGACGTTGCTCTTGATTCAGATAATTTTTAATGTTCCTTCTCGAGAACTTAGAATTATTAGGATCTATTGAACTTGATGATAAGGTTAAAAAATATCTTTGAAATTTATCAAATTCCCTCTTGCATTCCATTTACATGTTTCTTGCTTCAGACTATGAAAAGTCTGTTTTTACTCTTAGTATTCTGGAGAATATTTAAGATTCATCATTATTTAATTCAGCTAATTCAGAAGGTGGGCTTAGAAATTTTCTTAAATTCATTATAATGATCCCAAGTTAGATTTGCCAGTTATATTTTGATATTTGAGAAATCTCTGACACTGACAATCTTAATTTGCTTAGAACAGGCCATTTTGAAGGTCTGTAAGTGCTGGCTATTTTGAATAATTAAACTTGATTTTATGACAACTTAGAGGGAATGAAACAACTATACTCGTCAATAAACAAAAGAGGAGTGATTCTGTCCTTGCGATTGCCTCGATGTTTATAGCAAAACAATAACTTATAAAAACTAAATCAACTGTAAGAAACTTCTTATATTCATAATTTTATATTCACTGATATTTCTAATAGTCAGTCTCCTTCATATTTCTACATATGAAGCATTCATTCATTGAATTCATTAAAACGAAGAAGTATTACCAGTGTATCTGTTTTACTGTATTATTTCCCTTAATTATTTAGCAATAAGTGTTTTGATACTTTGTAATTTAGTTGATCGTAAATGGTAATGTTTTCATTTTTCTCTGGCAGTTAGAAAAGCCTGGGTGGCTCAGTGGTTGGGCCTCTGCGTTTGGCTCAGGTCATGATCTCAGGGCCCTGGGATCGAGCCCCACGTTGGGCTCTCTGCTCAACAGGGAGCCTGCTTCTCTGCCTACTTGTGTTCTCTGTCTCTGTCAAATAAATAAATAAATAAAGTCTTTTTAAAAAAATGTTTTAAAAAAAAAGAAAATTTATAAATCCTAAAATTATTGTAATTTTAGTCTTTACTTAGGAAAGTAAGAAAAAAGTAAGCTTTATTTATTAAGACATTTATTGGGGCACCTGGGTGGCTCAGTCAGTTAAGCATCTGCCTTTGGCTTGGGTCATAGTTCTAGGATCCTGGGGCGGAGTGCTCCCTGCTCAGCAGCGAGTCTGCTTCTGCCTCTCCCCTGCTTGTGCTCTCTCTCTTTTTCTCTATCTCTCAAATAAATTAAAAAAATCTTTTTTTAAAAAGGCATTTATTATATAACTTTAATTAGTTATCTTATGAGATTACTTTAAAAATAGTTTTGCTTTTTAAAAACAAGATTTTTATAATTAACCGTTGTTTTTAAATTGCCCATAATTTTAAATTTGAGATTTGCTAAGTTTACCTTTATTATGTACAGGCTGTGATCTACATGTGGTGTTTCATATTTATTGCATTTTTACAGTACACTCAACCTTTGAAAGAGTACTTTAATACAAGTTTGTCCCAGCATATGAAACTTCTTTGTTGTAAGGCAGTTATGACACATATATTTTATGAACTTACCTTTGAAGTTCTAGATCTGCCTCTCATATGATTTGTTTTCTACCTCTTCGTCCAGTATTTTCCCCTTTTAACTTTTATCAAGTAGATTTTGTAGGTTTTAAATTTTTATTTTTTGTTTTGTGTTATAACTAGGCTCTTAAATTTGGGGCTCCACAAAGTATGTAGTTTGGGTTGGGGGATGTGTTTATACTTTTGTTTTAGCATGGTAGACATTGTGTTTTCAAAAATGTTTTTGTGAAAATACGTATTTTTTTTATATTCTCCCTTCAGAACATACTGTTATTATAAAGTAACACACTTTTTTATTGGTAACTGTTGTTTATAGGCACTTATGTAATGTAGATATGAAAATAATTATTTATTTGAAAATAATTATTTTGCCTTACAACTAATCTTCAACAACCCTTTCCATGTAGATTTAATGACATTCACGTTCCTGTGAGGTTAGAAAGTGTGAAATTTGCCAGTCACTGTTTAATGAATCACCCAGATTTAGCAAAGGATCTCACAGGTAAGCTGGCTGATTTATTATAAATACGAGAGTAATCACACAAATATATATTAGATGTGACCTTTGACCTTAAATTTAGTATCTGAAGAGGTTTTAACTCTGCCTCTACTTCAGTTTTTTATAAATCCTGGGCTGATAAGTGATTTTTTATATTTATACAATAAAATTACTCTTGAAATCTTCATATTGTAATCCTTCAGGATTTTTTGGAAATCATAGTTAGAGGAGGTAGACATTGGGTTTGGGCACAAATCATTATACCTATATGATAATTAAATTTAGAAACATAACTAATAATAATCCAGAAAGTGATTATTTCCTGGAGGAGACTAGAATGTTCAACTTGAACATTGAGCATTTGAACTTGCTTGTTTGGTATTGGCAAATAAATGATTTTACCAAAAGAGAAGAATAATTTTTTGTTTTTATTTTGTTTGTATTGTAATTATTTAAGTATCTTTTTTAGAGGTCATAGAATTCTAGTTACTCTGTATTTTATATTGTGTAATATACAGAAATATACCCATCAGCAAACTTGCTATAAGCATTTTTACTCTTTTTCTTTTACTTCTTTTAATTTGTATTGTAACTTAAGTTGTGAATATATAAATCAGATATTTCATTGTGATTTGACTTTTCCACAATAGTTGAGGTAAAATACATTATTTATTAAGATGTGACTCCAGTAAGAAATAGTGTGGTATATTTTATTTTGTGATTATGTAGGGTATTGCCACATCAAAAATGATTTTAATTCATGCCACTTTTTACAAACATTGTTTCAGTATGGATAGAAGCCTAAAGCGTTAGTCTTTTCTGTCATTCTGAACATGACAAGTATCATAGCTAACATTTAGCTTTAGTTTTTTTCTCTTATTACAGAGTATTTGAAAGTTAGGTCACATGATCCCGAAGAGGCTATTCGGCATGATGTCATTGTTACTATAATAACAGCTGCCAAAAGAGACCTTGCCTTAGTAAATGATCAACTCCTTGGCTTTGTAAGAGAAAGAACACTGGATAAACGGGTAAAATCTGAGGAATTTTATTCTTTTGTAATTTATTATATTTAAAATGTTTGCTAAAGACAAATTATTTCTAAAGTTTTAATTTACCTTTTCAGTTACGAGTTTCAATAGAATAGTGAGTGATCACCTATGTTGTTTTTCTTACAGTTACCATTTTCAGAAGTGACCGCGTTGCATAAACTTAGCTGGATCTATCATTCATTGGGCTAAAAGAATATCATACTTTATATGAAAGTGATATTTCTATATCACTGTACCATGCTAAGGGTTGAAGTGACAGTCGTATGTTCAGATACTTTTTTATGTGATTTCCTCTCTGTGGTTACAGTTAAAAACATGATTTTTTAAGGAAGACTGGTACTAAGAACAACAAAACCTGTTGCTAAGGAATAATGTCAACTGTAAGCCAGAGACAGACATGCAGGGCAGGCTGATCAGGCATCGTATTAACAACTTGAACACAAGTTACCTTTTCAGTGTGCTGTTTTATTTGGGGAATAGTTGAAAACACGCTGTCCTCGTAAAACCAGTGTCCTTTAGCAGTAGTTTCAGAGTAAAACTATGTTTCTTGGTTATAAAATACAGCAAAGGTATTCTTCAGGTTCTTTCTAACTATTTTGGTAGAGGAGGCAAGTATGTCAGGTAGGCGCTGTTTAACATGTTCAACTGTATCACTAATTATAACTTTGAACAAGTTTTTCCTCTTGGCTTTTATTTAAATGAAATGAAGCTCTACCTGTCGGTTAGCTAGTAACTCTCCCACCCCCACCTCCATACACACACTTGATTGAAGGTATTACCATTTGTATTATTTCTTCCTTTTAGAAACATGTCACTCCTGCTTCTGCTAATGTTTGTTTATAGTTTCTGAAAGAGTTGAATAAATGAATCTTCCTAAGGCTGTGTGATATGGTCATAATAGCATCTACTGGATTTTTTTTTAGGACCCCAATTTTGGTGCAGTAAATTAGATGACCTTGTGTATAGCCTTTCTGAAATTTGGGGACAGGACTTATTCTTAGATTTCACTGCTTACATTATTTGGTTTCATGTGTGATATGTCAAAGGCATATATGTTATGTTATATGGGAACAAAGTTTCATTCCATCTAAATAGCCTAAAAATGAGGAAATTATACAAAAGATTGTAAAGAAATATTAATGTAAATAAACCAAAGATTATATGCTCTGATTTGTTGAGATAAATATTTTTTAGTTTTTTTGTTTGTTTGTTTTTTGTTTTTGTTTTTATTTTTGTTTTTTTAATTACATCTCACTGTCATGGTTTAACTGTAGGTTTTTATAGTCTCCTTTTTTTATCAACCTTCTTCCTGCCACCTTTCTTTCCTCCTAGCAGACTGTTCCAGTCTCTAGAAGTCCCAAAGAGTCTTCTTCCACTAACTAGTATGTGGCTAGGTAAATCATTTGCCCTTTTAATCTATAAAGTAAAGAAGTTCACTTAAAATGATCACTAAGGTGCTTTCCAACTTTGTAATTTAGGATCCTGATACTAAATTTTATTTTTATTCTGAGTTAATATCAAAAGGAATGTAATTAGGATAAAACATTACAGATGATAGGGCTTTTGGTTGCAGGGTAAATCACATACTTTCTCTTTTACGTTTTCATCAGTTTTAAAACTGGGGCATATATTTTAGAAAGAATCTAATGAAATCATGTGCAAGATTTACTACTGATTGCTTGGCTGTGAGAGAAATAAATTGGTAGGTGATTTAGTAGTATTTGCATTAGACAGTTTTTTAAACAGTCTGATTTATGAATAGGAATATTCAAAATTATTGGTAAAGCAATTTGTTGCTTCTTAGGAGAATAAGTATTATGCCAGCTTAGGTACATGTAAGTCTGATTGTAAAACCTAGTGAAGAAATGCCACTTTTTGCAGATTTGTATACTAAAGTTTGGTATCTTGCTCATTCAGTAAACTTTATACTTTTTAGTGGCGAGTAAGAAAAGAAGCTATGATGGGTCTGGCTCAGCTTTATAAGAAATACTGTCTTCATGGTGAAGCAGGAAAGGAAGCTGCAGAGAAAGTCAGCTGGATAAAGGACAAACTTTTGCATATTTATTATCAGAATAGCATCGATGACAAGTGAGTCTGGCGTGTTGGTAGAATGGTTGACCATAAAAGTGCTTTTGATTTTTTTGACATATAATATACTTCTTAATTTTTTAATTGTTTCTAAATTTGGAAATCACTTTCTGCATATTTATACATTCTATGTTTAAATAAGACTGGTATAAATTGTCAAGTAGCATAATTAATGAAGTGGGTATGGGCTTTGGGGTCAGACCAGAGACCAGATCTTCATTCTTCACCTTAT
Source organism: Mustela erminea (assembly GCF_009829155.1). Taxonomy (NCBI): domain Eukaryota; kingdom Metazoa; phylum Chordata; class Mammalia; order Carnivora; family Mustelidae; genus Mustela; species Mustela erminea. The sequence continues at coordinate 130,613,923 of NC_045615.1, read as the reverse complement.
TAGACGTGTGCTTATACACAGCTGACTTCTGTGCATCTTGGTTTTATCTAAAAAGTAATAAAGCTTTCCATATAAGATGGTCATGTGGATTAAGTAAAAAACGAACATAAAGCTCCCTAGCCCAAGCCTGTCAATATGAGACTATTCAATAACTGCTAGTTACTATTTTTACTTTTTTGCAACACAATAGGTATCAATAGAGGCAGTGCTATGATTTTTTTAATTGAGGAACAATTGACACATAACGATTATAGGCATATAACATCATGATTCTGTATTTGTGTATATTGGGAAGAGATTGCCACATTATGTCAAATTAACATGCATCCCCATACTTGTTAAAAAATTTCTTTTTTTTACAAGCAATATTCAGAAAATGAAACAATGTAAGGACTTACATTGTTTCATTTTCTGAATATTGCTTGTAATTCTATATTGGGTTGTAGTAATGATTTTGGTTTTTGCAAAGTGCTTTGCAGTGTTTGATAGAATTAGACTGATAACTTCTGCATCACTGGCTGTGTATTTTATTGATTAATGAAGATATCTTGTATTGTCTTATTCTTGTGGTTCTAGTTAATAAATATAAACTTAGCAAGATGGTTATTCCAGTATCATTAAGGAATTTAGACTGTGGAGAGAAGAGAGATCAGATATACACAGGAAAAGCTAAATTTTCAGGAAGTAGTAATATGAAGGAAGGTCCCCCGATTTTAGATGACCGCATGGGAAAGGAGTTGGATTGTAATTGGAAGAAATTAATGTGTATGGGGTGGGGTTAGGTTGTTTTGGTTTGATTTGGAGGGTTTTCTTTCTTTCTTTCTTTCTTTCTTTCTTTCTTTCTTTCTTTCTTTCTTTTTTTTTCTGAGAATTAGCTGTGCATTACTGCTAAGTAATTTCCTATAGTTCAGAAGTGGTGAAGAATAGCTGGCACAGCATCGCACCCTGTATTTAGGAATAACATATAAACCCTTTTAGAACAAATGTTCCATACTGACAAAAAGTGAAGCCACCATAGCTCTAAATTTTAAATAACATAGTAACCATAGCTCTAAATTTTAAAATAACTAACCCAGGGTACCTGCCTTAGTAGAGCATGCAACTCTTGATTTCACAAGTTCAAGCCCCACATTGGGCATAGAGAGTACTCCAGAAACAAAAAACAAGAACCACCAACAATCAAATAAAAACCGTACTCCAAGAAAAGGAACTGGTCACCTACTGATCTTTTCCACTGTATTTACACACATAGATCTGGTATCTTTGCATGAGGTGGTTAAAATATAAAAGGGCTATTACTTCTAAAAAACAATAGAATAATTGTTATTGGGATTTTTTGTTTTATAGACTGTTGGTAGAGAAAATCTTTGCTCAGTATCTTGTCCCCCACAACTTGGAAACAGAAGAGAGAATGAAATGCTTGTATTATTTATATGCTAGTTTGGATCCAAATGCTGTCAAGTAAGTTACTTTTTAAATGATTGTTTGGAGTTAAAGATATTGTAAAATTACTTTACCTTATCTAATTGTTGATGGGATTATTGCTGCTTCTAGTTAAATCAAGAACCTCAGGGTGCCTGGGTGGTTTATTCATTTAAGGGTCTGACTCTCGATTCTGGCTTTTTGTGGGGAGGGGCTGGGCATGGAGCTTGATTAAAGATTCTCTCCCTCTGCCCCCACCCAACCCAACCCACCCCTTGCACTCACACATGGTCTCAAGGAAAAAAAGAGCCTTAGATAATGTTTATACAGAAAATTTTTAGAAGTTCAGATAAATTAAAAGCAAAAATTCCAATATGTGTAGACATATTTGGCAGCTGAGTCAGTAATACAGTTTCAGGGATTCAAAGAAATCCCCTCGTCAAAATTACTTTTGTCTACCTGTTGAAAGGGATCTAAATTACACTATTGGAGCTTTACAGTACAAATCCTAAGAACTAAATACTGCTTCTTAATCAGGAAAATATATTCAGATCACCCCTGTGTAGAATGACCATATGATTGTTTGTCTGAACTGGAATATTTATGAAACTGAAAGGCGCTATTAATATTTTTGATCCGTACTTGGCATAAACTTTAACTGTCCCAGGCCAACTAGAATGTGTGGTCATTCCATTGTAATAAAGCTTTTTAAAAAGTAAACGTGTCTTGTCACTAAGAATTCTGATTATTCTTTTTTTTTTTTTAAAGATTTTATTTATTTATTTGACAGAGAGAGAGAGATCACAAATAGGCAGAAAGACAGACAGAGAGAGAGAGATGAGGAGAAGCAGGCTCCCTGCTGAGCAGAGAGCCCTATGCGGGACTCGATCCCAGGCCCCTGGGATCATGACCTGAGCCGAAGGTAGAGGCTTAACCCACTGAGCCACCCAGGCGCCCCTCTTTTTTTTTTTTTTTTTTAAAGATTTTATTTATTCAGCAGAGAGAAATCACAAGTAGGCAGAGAGGCAAAGAGAGAGAGAGGGAGGGGAGGAAGCAGGCTCCCCGCGGAGCAGAGAGCCCGATGCGGGGCTCTATCCCAGGACCCTGGGATCTTGACCTGAGCCGAAGGCAGAGGCTTTAACCCCCTGAGCCACCCAGGCACCCCAGAATTCTGATTATTCTGAAAAGAACCTTAGCTCGTGTGTGTGTGTGTGTGTGTGTGTGTGTGTGTGTGTGTATTATTATAATATGTGTATATTGTATTTTATGTATTTGTCTTTTAACTTTCGTATAATTTCAAGCTTATAGAAAAGTTGCGGGAATAATACAAAGTGTTATGATATGCCTTTTACCCAGATTCGTCATTTGCTTTATCATTTGCCATTTGCATATACTTTTTCTTTCTCTCTACATAAATATTTTTTTCTGAACCATTTGAGAGTAATTTGCAAACATTAGATCCCTTTACCCCTAAATATTTCAGTGTTCCCTAGGAGCAAGATATTCTCTTATATGACCAGAATACTCTTACCAAAATCAAGAGATTTAACATTGATACAATATCATTGTCTAATCTAATGTGTATTTAAGTTTCCTCAGTTATTCCAGTAATGTGCTTTATGAGGTTTTTTGTTTTTCATTCTAGGATTACAGATTGTATATTTCATTGTCATGTCTCTAGTTTCTTAATTTGGAGCCATTCCTTGGCCTTTCTTTATCTTTTATAACTTTGATGATTGGGAAAGAGTATTGCATGGTCCAGTCCAATTTTGTAAAATATCCCCTCAGTTTGGGTTCATCCAGTGTTTCCTCATTATTAGATTGGGCTTACGCATTTTCAGCAGAAATTCTACAGCGTTAACTTATGTTGGGTCCTTAGTGTATTATATTAGGGGACATTGGCCATTTTTAAAAATTTGCAGGTGATTCCTGATGCTCACCCTAGGTAGTAAATCCCTGGCCTAAGGTTTTGATCTCTCTATATTTCGAAATATTGGCAAATAATACTCCAACATAGACTAGTATCTCAGAGATCCCTCTGGGCACCTGGAATTATGAACTGGGTTTGTGAGAGAAGAAAAATTGCTTTTATGGAGAGAAGGAAGTCTAGAATAATAAACACTCAAGTTAAATTTGATGCCTTGAATCTGCATCATTTCTGTGATGTTCACTTCTGCAGCCCTTCATTCATACCTCTTTAGCCTACCATGAAAATGCCTTTATGATCTGATCCTTTTCTGCAGTATGTTCCCGCTTCCCGATGATTCTTCATTCACACTCTCTGCCCCAAGTCTGTAAAAAAAAAAATTTTGTTACCTATCCCAGGCATTTTGATGCCATTTTATCTTTTTTTGTACTAGAACATTCTAGTTTCCTCTGCTTAGAATGTCTTTCAGTCCAGGGCACCTGGGTGACTCAGTTGGTTAAGTGTCACTCTTTGGCTTAGATCATGATCTCGGGGTGCTAGGTTCACCCCTGGCTCCCTGCTCAGTGGGGAGTATCTTCTCCCTCTCGCTCTTCCTCTCCCACAACTCCCACTAAAGCTTTATCTTTCTCTCAAACAAATAAAATCTTTAAAAAAAAAGTCTTTCAGTCCCCATTTACCTAGAAGATCCTATTCATCCTCCTAAAACTTCTTAAATACTTTCTTTCCTAAGAAGCCTTTTATTTACTATTTTAAACTAACCTGTCTTAATCCCGTAAATAAATGCTGGTGCTGCTGCTTAAAATTTTTAAATAGATGGAGAAGCATGGTGTATCTATCCAATACAGCAAGAAAAATAGTAAAGTTGAATAATTACCAGATTATTATATTACATATTTTTTTCATATTTATTAACAGAGCTCTCAATGAAATGTGGAAGTGTCAGAACATGCTTAGAAGTCATGTACGAGAACTGTTGGATTTGCACAAGCAACCTACAGTAGGTTCATGATTTGTTTAAATTAATAGTTTGTTATGGTCATTGCTCAGTTTTTGTGTAGTTACATATATTGAAGCAAGTAAAAACTATTATTTTTTTCCAAATTTTGGTTACACATAACTTCTCTAGTTTTCCAAGCTGTATTTTCACTGTAAATGAATATAACAAAATTTTATTTTCTAGCATGAACAAATAAACGGTAATTTCTAATTTATCGTTTTAGATACTAAGAATTTATATATGGTTCATCCATTTTCAAATAATTAGAATTAAACATCGAGATAAAATTTTGTGAGAAACCATGATTTGCTTTTTTTTTACTCCATGATTTTGGGTCCTTCATTGTAGAGTCAATATCAAATTAGGTACCAATTCTATAAATATGGCAAAGTCAAATTAACAAAAAAATTCTGCCCAGTGTCATCTGGAAGATGGAGGAAAGAAATGTAATTAATTTCTTAATATATTTCTAAATGTGTTTGCTATCAGGATAGGTGTTCTTAACTAGGAACTTGTGGACAGAGACCCTTCAAGGGTCTATTGATGCTAAAGCAAGGGTTGGCAAAATTTTTTTATAAATGATCAGATTACAAAAATTTAGGCTTTACCAGCCATAAAGTCTCTGTTGAACTGCTCAACTCTGTTTCCAAAATCACAAAAGCAGTCATAGACAATATGTAAATGAACGACTGTGACTGTGTTTCAGCAAAACTTTAACAATAACAGATGGTTCATGGGACCATAGTTTACCGATTTCTGATCCAAATTATTCCAATGTCATACAAATTTAGTAATAAAGTAATGCTTTGTTATTGTGTTGGACTATACAAAATTACTTTTTGGAAGGCAGAGGATATTCTGAGGTTACTTAAGTAATAGGCCACAGAATAGTTAATAGAACTATTCAGAATAGGAAGGAATTTTTTTCTATTCTTAACATTTTTAGTTAATTTTCTTTGATGTATGAATTCACAGTAATTTTGATGATAATTATTTCCATTATCTTCAGTTCCGTATTCTGGCAAGATGTTTTCCTGTGGAAGTTATGTACTCCTTTTTAATATTTAAAACCTCTTTATGACATCACCTTTCCTTCTCTTTGTCCTGACTTAATAGTTGTTGCCACTCCACTGTTCTTTGTTATCAACTTAAGGTAGAGATTTTCTGGTGACTGGTTTGTGATGTTTTTTGTTTTGGTTTAGTTTTTTTTTTTTTTAATGTGTAATTGGATTTTCTTACAGAAATTTGGTAGCACATATGACTTCTGTTTCTGTTTTAAATTTCAGTCAGAGGCTAACTGTTCTGCCATGTTTGGAAAGCTGATGACCATAGCAAGTGAGTTTGTTTATTCATTCCGTATATATGTATAATAAACATCAAAACAGACAATTTACATAATGGGCTTATCAATTTAATACTAAGTAAAGGAAAGTAATCATCTTAATTTCTAAGAACAAGTGAGGCTGATTATTTTTTGATAGCTCAGCATAATTTTTAAGAGAGCTTGCTTTTAGTTTCGTAGTTTTTCTTTTATAATACTGATTCTCTTTCAATTTTACAGAGAATTTGCCTGACCCTGGGAAAGCACAAGATTTTGTGAAGAAATTTAACCAGGTTCTTGGTGATGATGAAAAATTACGATCTCAGCTGGAGTTATTAATCAGCCCAACCTGTTCATGCAAACAGGCAGATGTTTGTGTGGTTAGTAAATTATACTTCTGCACATGTTCTTTTAGCTTTGCTTTGTTGAAATTTATATTTTATTAAAGTCTGCTTACATAAATTATTTGTGTTAATTTAACAATATTGTGAACTCAAAATTATCTGGAAGTATATCTGTGGTTAGCTTAGCTCTCTTACTACTGTTCAGCCAAATTCCAGGAAAAACAAGAGAACTAAGCCAGGGAGGTTGGTCCTAGGAATTGAGCAGGACAGTATGCTTTGTATTTAGTAGTAAATAGAATTTTCTAAATGCTTATGTATGTATGCATTTTCTTCACTCACGTATTAGCATAGAAGTAACCCTTGTCAATAAATTAGCAGCAGTTACATTGCCATGTATGCATTTATAGATAAGGTAATTCCTTGTAGGCTTTTGTCTTCATTCTATTCCTGGATTCTTTATTTTATAGAAAACCAGTATTCATTGAAAATATCAGGAAGGAAAACTTCATCCATTCATTTATTCAGCATTTTTCTGTGTTTGAATTTCAGCTGTACCATTAACTACCAGTGTGACCTTTAGTAAGTTCTTCAGTATTTTGTAGCCTCATTTTTCTCATCTATAAACATTAAAAAACTTATAAGATGATTAGAAAATTAGTGGGTGTATCTGTGCATATATATCCTAATGCCTGGCCCTGCACTGCCCTTTAGGATTTAAATAAATTATATTTCCGTTGTATTACATATGTTACAACTACTGAGTAAGTGTTTACAGAGCTGAGTAAGAGAAAAGAAAATTATTTCAGATATTTATGTCTAACTTTGTTCTAGAAAGAATTAGAGTGCAATAATTATTTGTGTATAAAGTGATGAGGACTATAATAGATGTATATACAAAGTGGTCTGAGAGCATGGAATAGGTATTTTTTATTCATTCTTGGAATATTAGGTCTCTAAGTGGATTTTTTTAAAAATAAGAAAGAGGAAGAGATGAGGGGAAGCTAATTTAGGGAAGAGAACAGTGGACTCTTCTCTTCCGCCTAGGGATGAGGAGATGCCAAGTGCTCAGACTGCCTCTGCTTTTGCCCTTCTGAGCAGGGTGGTTTGCTGAAAACAGTTAAAAGGTTGCATTTATGTCTTTGGCATTTAGTATTCTAGTTCTAGAGTACTGTGTCCTGCAGGGTATCTACTAATGTAATAGGATCATAGAATGAAATATTTTTTTTTTTTTAAGATTTTATTTATTTATTTGAGAGAGAGACAGTGAGAGAGAGCATGAGCGAGGAGAAGGTCAGAGAGAAGCAGACTCCCCATGGAGCTGGGAGCCCGATGTGGGACTCGATCCCGGGACTCCAGGATCATGACCTGAGCCGAAGTCAGTCGTCCAACCAACTGAGCCACCCAGGCGTCCCTAGAATGAAATATTTTGAAAAGACCTTAGAAATAGTTGCTTTAAGGGCACTAGGGTGGCTTAGTGGGTTAAATGTCCAACTCTTGATTTTGGCCCAGGTCATGGTCTCAGAGTCGTGAGACGGAGTCCTACATGGGGCTCAGCGCTCAGTACAGAGTCTGCTTGAGATTCTCTCTCTCCTTTTGCACCTCTCCTGGCTTACACGTGCTCGCTCACTCGCTCTCGCGCTCTCAAATTAATAAAATCTTTTTTAAAAAAAGGGGATTTCATTTTACAGTTTTACCTCATTTTGCAAATAAAGACAGTGAATTTTAAGGTTTCAGCTGGTGATAGTAGCTGAGCTGCAGGTAGAGTCTCGATCTTACAGGTCCTCAGTAGTGTTCTTTCTATACATTCCATTGTTTGTAGGAGGAGCCAGTACAAACTGAGTACTGCTCAACAAATGACCTTGAGAAAGAACAATCAAGGGGTGTTTTTGGTCTGAGAAAACAGAAATTGAGCTTGAGTTTGAAAAAATTGCAAATAACATGAATTCCTACTATTTGTCAGACCATAAATATCTTAAGAGTTTCCAAATCCCAACAAGTATATGTAAAACAGATGTTTGTAACCAAAATATCTCAGGATGAATACCATGGCCCTGCAGTGCAGCCAGGCAGCACTCCTGATTTTAGCAACCCGCAAAGTAGATATGAGGACCACGGTTGCACTAGGAAGAGCACGGTAATGATACTTTTTGGTGGGTTTGAAGGGGGGCGGTTATTCTGAGGATATTTTAAGTAATGGACCACAGAATAGCTAATAGAACTCTATTCTAGAAGAAAAAATTTCTGCTATTCATGTTTTTTAGTTTATTTTCTTTGATGGATATTTCACAGTAATTTCTGGCTTTTACATTAGCATTGTATATTCTGAGCACATTATTTAACTTATCTGTATATTCTTGAGTATAAAATAGGACTTCTAATACCCTTTAAATTCTCAGAAAAATGACTACTGTTAGAGTTTTTGCTGTTTTCCAGAATATCTATATCATTTTGTCTTTATCCACAAGGGATGCTGGTACTAGTTAACATATATCCTCTAGTATCACATTCCTCTTTCCCTGACAGTTTCATTCTGAAGTTTTAAGAAAAGAACAAAGAAGAATTAACACAAACACTGGGGCACCCGCGTGGCTCAGTCATTGGGTGTCTGCCTTCTGCTCACGTCATGATCACAGGCTCCTGGGATCCAGCCCCACATCAGGCTCCCTGCTGAGCAAGGAGCCTGCTTCTCCCTCTCCCACTCCCCCTGCTTGTGTTCCCTTGCTCACTGTGTCTCTCTCTGCCAAATAAATAAATAAAATCTTAAATACACAAAATTTACTTTCTGTCGCTCTATGTAGCTTTTGTTCCATCTCTGAGAATCTCTTTCTGTCCCCTGCTAATGTGATACTACCACTTCCTTTTTTTCTAAATGGCAGTCACTTCTCAAGAGGTGACCGTTACTCAGTAACAGAATTTGTGGGAATGGAGATCAAACACTTTGAGCAAGGATTAATAGACACATACTGTGGATTAATACATGTATACATGATGCTGTAGTGAGAGAGAATGAGCAATGGTATTATGATACGTGCTGGATAGATTGGCTTTCCCTTTGGACTTCAGGTTTTGAGTTTCCACACCTTGGTCCTAGAGACGGGACTTCAGGTTTTGAGTTTCCACACCTTGGTCCTAGAGACGGATCACATATTTGCCATAGCATGAGTTCTGCTTGCTCTTTTATGCTGTAGCACCTCCCTATGAGGTAAACTTCAAGATTTTCCAGGAAGCTTATTAATTGAACATTTGAGACAGTCCTAGGTTTGAATTTCAGCTGTGCTACATACTACCATTTTGACTGTTGGTGAGTTACTCAATATTTCTGAGCTTCCTTTTTCTTCACCTATAAATATTACCAACCTCATAAGATTTTTAGAATAAGATGAAATTTTGTCTATGACCTAATACTAGATCTCTTGCACTGCCCTGTGAGATGCAAATGAAAAGTAATTCTTGTGGGTTAGATATTTATAGCGAACACTAGGAATTCTTAAAATAATTTGGTGGGATCCTAAATCTCCATCTTTTTAAAAGTCTTAAAGTAATTCTGATACCAGTCTTTCATGGACCACACCTTAAAAAACCCTTCCCTGCGGGGTTATCTGAATGTGCATTGTATCTTCTGAAGGCCAAATTTTGGGTTGTCCCTTGATCAAGGGACACCTTTGTAGATCACTACATGGATTTAGTAAATTGTATTGTACATGGTGTCTCACTGAAGTTGCAGTTTAGGTGACAGAGGCAGGCAAATATTTCAATAGAGAATAGGGTGTGGTATGTATTCTGATAGAATCATGCACTTTGGTAACAGAAAGGAACAGCAGGGGTGGAGATGGGAATAGCTTATTTTAGAATAAGTGATTCCGGAATCGGAATCTAATCTTAAAGGGCGAGTGGGGATTAGACCACTACATCAAGAATGACTGCTGTATTTCTAGCTTAGTGATTGGTTAGCAGAGAATATGTTTGAAGGGTAGGAGAAGATAACAGTGTGTGGCCTTGCAGCAGCTGTGTTTAGAAGTCTGAAATTTAAGGCTGGTTGGTATATATTAACATAGGTATAGTTCCTGGAAGAAGTAGAAAAGAAAAGAACAAAAGGAGAGAGAGATGCTAACTTAGCATTCAGTAACAATCATCATGTGCTTCCTGTTTTCTTTGAATTTAACCTTTCTATGGTTCAGTGAGAATGATACGAGGTGTGATGATTTATAGTAAGAAATATATATTGGGTCTTGTCCCCCATTTCTGGCACAAATCTAAAACCCTTTAATTTCCTAAGTGCTGAGAGATGGGCAGTTGTCTTTTGTTATGTTAATGATTCCTTTGGCAATTCACCTAAGGGTGGGGACTGCTTCCCTGCCTAGCCAGTCACATGATTAGAGGGTTAGAACTGTCATTCCTACTACCCTCTGACATCCGGGAAGAACGGAAGGGCTGGAAATTGAGTTCAGCCACCAGTTGCCAATGATTTGATCATCAAACCTATGTAATGAAGCCTCCATTAAAAACAAGAAAGACAAGATTCAGTGAGGCTTCCAGGTTGGTGGACATGTGGAGATTTGGGGAGAGGGGCAGGCTCACGGAGGAATTAGGAGTTCTCTGTCCTTTCCACATACCTTGTCCTGTGCATCTCTTCCCTCTGGCTCTTCCCTAGTTCTGCATCCTTTTATAATAAACCAGTAATCTGGGAAGTAAATTTTGCTCGGAGTTTTATGAACTACTCTAGCGAGTTCTTCAAACCCCAAGAAGGAGGGGATTGTGGGAACCGAGATTTACAGCCGGTTGGTTGGAAGTGTAGGTAACAACCTGGGATTTCGACTGATGTCTGGGGGTTGGGGGGAGGCAGTCCCTTAAGACTGAACTCTTAACCTCTGGGAACCCACCCATGCTACGTCAGGGTAGACAGTATCAGAATTGAGCTGAATGGTAGGACATCCTGCTTGTGTCCGGAGAATTGCTTATTGGTGGGGGAAACTCACCCATCTCTCTCTATCTCTCCAGGAACCAAAAACAACAGGTAACATGAAAGTTAAACCCTTAGAAACTGCTTCTCATGAGAATTTGCCTTTATCTAGTTTTACTGTTTCCAGCTGCAAAAAATATTGATACTGTAAAATCCTCTTATGGGACATTTTGATTAGGAAGACAGAATATGCGAGGGAACACTGTATGTGAAAGAATACTTTTTTTTTTAAGCAAACATTTTTTTATTGTCAAAATGAGAAAAGAAAAATGTATGAAGAACAAAGGATATATAGTGCAGACTTCTTTTTCTAAAGATTTTATTTATTTATTTGACTGAGAGAGATCACAAGTAGGCAGAGAGGCAGGCAGACAGGGAAAGCAGGCTCCCTGCTGAGCAGAGAGCCCTATGTAGGGCTCGATCCCAAGATGTTGAGACCATGACCTGAGCCAAAGGTAGAGGCTTACCCCACTGAACCACCCAGGCAGCCCCAGATGCAGACTTTTAAAGCTATTTTATAATAACAAAATGAATAAATTGTAAGCTTGTTAAAATAGAGGTTGGGCCACCTGGGTGGTCATTCAGTAAAGTGTCAGACTTCGGCTCAGGTTATGATCACAGGGTCCCCAGATCAAGGCCTACCTCTGCCTCCTTGCTCAGCAGGGAGTCTGCTTCTTCCTCTGTCCCTCTCCCACTTGTTCTTGAACACAGGTGCTCTCAAATAAAATCTTTTAAAAAAAGAGAATAGGGACTATTTCTGTATTTCCTTGATACTTGTTAAGGGTGCTTAAAATACTAAATAATTTATGTAATTAGTAAATATCAGTAATAGTATCAATCTGCATTGTTACTGGAGTTGGTGAGAAATTTTGGAAATATTGTCAGGTATGCAGAAATAATTCATTTTCTTTATTCTTTCTGCTGTCATTTCCTAAAAGGATTACAAATGATTACTTCTGTTTAAAGTTATGTCACCTACTTTTCAGTTATAAAATTTCTTGGTTTTGCATGAAAGTATGTGTGGGTATATTTTTTTTTCTTGTGTAAAGAAAATAAGGAAACTGTTGATTTGTTGCTACAAACTAATTAGTTGGTTTTTGTTGTCACAAACTAATTTAGCTTGCTGCTTATCCCTAGTATCACTTAAGATTATCACATATCATTGTTAGGTGAGAATACCTAAATATTGCATGCATTAAAATATTGTTATGAGGGATTACTTAAATGTAAGGTTATATTGGAATACAAAAACGTCACGTTTTAAAAGTTAATTTTGTCAGATGCTTGAGTGGCTCAGTCGGGTAAATCATCTCAAATTTTTTTTTTTTTCTTTTTAAGATTTTATTTATTTTATTTAACAGACAGAGATCACAAGTAGGCAGAGAGGCAGGCAGAGTCCGGGGGGGAAGCAGGCTCCCTGCTGAGCAGAGAGCCCGACGCAGGGCTCGATCCCAGGACCCTGGGATCATGACCCAAGCTGAAGGCAGAGGCTTTAGCCCACTGAGCCACCCAGGCACCCCAATCATCTCATTCTTGATCTCAGTTCAGGTCTTGATCTTAGGGTCATGAGTTAAAGCCCCATGTTGGGCTTCATGCCCAACTTTAAATATACTTTCAAGTTTTACTTTAAAAAAATAAAAGTTTATTGTGTCTAGTGTTATCATTTATGTACCTATGTGTATTTTATAGTGTTATGACTGATTAGGTAATTCTGAATTACTCTTATTCCCTTTAACATTTCCTTTTATTTTTTCCACCATTACTGTTTCTCCTAATGCCTAGTTTTTCCTTTTTTAGTAATCTGTTCCAAAGTACTGACTTTATAGTTTGTCTAGCAATTTTCCAATAGATTTATTTGTTATTAAATGATCACTGACTTTATCTTGGGTTAAAGCATTTAAATTTTTTTACTAGGAAAAAAATCTCCTTTTAGGGAGATCCACACAAAATAAGTTTGATTTCAAAAGATAGTAACGTACTTGAGTTCAGATTTAAAATATATATCTATAGGTTAGAGCAAAGTATGTAAGGACTGAGCTCTAACTGAAATATTTTTTATTTTCTCAAATGCTAAAATTTTGCTGAGTTGGTTATAGCTTGCAAAATAAATCAGGCATCTCTTAAAGACTAAGAAATTTTCCCAAGACATGCTCTGTTAACAAATATGGATGGTATCTAATTTAATATTTTTATAATTAATTTATGTCTAGATGTCACTGAAACTACAGTAGGAATTTTTTCCTTTCCCCCAACATTAGTGATACAGATATCAGTTAAAGGCCTCGTTATTAAACTTCTTTCCCCAGTGCCCAGCACTTCGTAAATTTAACCTTCTCTTTGGACGCTCTATATATTTTAGAAATTCTTTCAATAATGTGTTTTCTTTGTAGAAGATATTTGATGTAATATCACTGTCTTTGAAATCAGCTATTCTCTTCGAGAACTAAAAAACTTTATGTACTACCTTTACTTTTACTTATGTACTACTTTTTACTTTTTGTAAAACTGTTAGTATTTTATGTACTAAAATATTACGTACTTATGAATCTTCCCCTCTTTAAAAAAAATCACTAACTGAAATAAAACACATATTACAAAATTATTATGAAATAAACATTATGTTTATTAGTTTGAAATAGATTTTGAAATTAACTAGTAAGACATACCCATGAAAGTTTAAATTTTTAACTTTTAAAAGTAAAGCATTAAAAAGGATTGTTTACTAAGCAATAACTTCATGGGAGAAATTTGAGAAAGAAAGCATAAGTCATACATACCATGTCATCCCCTTTCTGTTCTCCACAGTCCAGATTTTTGCATTGATTACCTGATGAGTATATAATTTTAGTCAGGATCTAAGACAGAAATTTAGTCAGGTCTAAAGCAGATTCTGCTGGTTTTGGATCTTTAAATGCTTTTGTTACCTATAATCATTCTTATTTTGAAAAATCACACTTAACGGTAAAATCTTTCCTTTCTACAGAGAGAAATAGCTCGAAAACTTGCAAATCCTAAGCAGCCAACAAATCCTTTTCTAGAGATGGTCAAATTTCTGTTGGAAAGAATTGCACCTGTGCACATTGATTCAGAAGCCATAAGGTAAGCTAGGAAATATATTCACTCAAAAATAGAACATAATCTGAAACCACAGTGTTACAAGTTTAAATTCTGGGTCCCTAAGAAAACCTAAAAAGTCCCCCTGTATGCCTTTTTAATGGCAGAAGGATGTATTATTGAAGTTGAAAGAAGGGCCTGCTTGTTTTCTGGTCATTGGCTTACTTCAGTACTTTTTTATTTTGTAAGGGTTCTTATCTTTAGCCTGTATGTGCTCATTAAAGAAAACCTAGAACATCAAGAATGGAGAAAGAAGAAAATTTTGAATCTGAAGGCTATCAGTCTGTCTTTGAGTTTTCTTTACCATTTTGATGGCCACACAACATTCCTTTAGTATATATCACTGTTTACTTGAAATATGTAAAAACAATAGTATTTTGAAAAGAGCACAAGTTCCCCTTAGACTAATCTGGTTTTATAACCGGTGTCTACTGCATACCAGTTTTGTGGCTTTGGAAGAAGCCCAGTAATTTATCTGAGTTTTCATTTTATTTTTAACTCCAATATGTTTGTCATAGCTCCCTGTTGGATGATTATGAGAATCAGAGACAACATGTAACACTAAGCAGCCTGGCTTAATAGATAAGCCATACGTCTTCGTTTTCATGTTGTGTTATTACAAAGCACTTAACTGGTTTTCTCTCTCTCTGGTTTTTTTTTTTTTTTTTTTTTTTTTTTTTTGAATGTGTTTTTGTGTGTGTGTGTGTGTGTGTGTGTGTTTTTAATTTATTTTCAACGTAACAGTATTCATTGTTTTTGCACCACACCCAGTGCTCCATGCAATCTGTGCCCTCTCCAATACCCACCACCTGGTTCCCCCAACCTCCTCCCCTGGTTCTCTTTTTAAACAGCCTTGGATTAGAGGAGCTGGTTCTAGCTATTAGTTATTTCATGATAACTTTTGTTGTATTGAAATGCCAGTTGTTTTGACTTTCTAGGGCTGCCATAGCAAAATACCACAAACTGGGTGACTTAAACAGCAGAAATTAATTTTCTCACAGTTTGGAGGCTAGAAGTCCAAGATAGAGGTGTCTGCAAGTTTGATTTCTTCTGAAGCCTTGACTTGCAGATGGCCTCTTTCTTGCGGTCTCCTCACAAGGTCTCACATTGTCTGTGTTCTAATCTTTTCTTCCTATAAGGACTATAGTCATTGGATAGTGCTCCCCACATTTCACTTCATTTTTTTATTATATCTTTTAAGGTCCTTGTTTCAAGTATAATCACATCAGGTACTGGAGGTTAGACTTCAACAGTACACAATTCAGCTAATGACAGTGATATTTGTCTCTTTTCTCTTTAACTGATAATTCCTTTTTACTTAATTTTCTTACTTGTGAATAAAACTAAGGATTTTAGAGAATAAGTGGTTTGTTCACAGCTGGGTAATGACAAAACCATAGATTTGTTTGTTTATTTTTCCACAGGATGGAAGTAATTTTTCATTTTTTTTATTTGGGTCTACTTCAGAACACAATTTTACATTAGTTTCAGCTCTACGACATAGTGATTGAACATATCTCAATGGCTCACCACAGATGTAGCTCCCATGTATCACCATACAATGATATTGTATGTACATGAACTATATTCCTTATGCTGTACTTTTTATTCCCATGACTTATTCCATAACTGTATCTCCCACTCCTCTTCACTCATTTTGCCCATCCCTCCATCCGTCTTCCCTCTGACAACCATCAGTTCTCTGTATTTATAGGTCTGATTCTGTTTTTTGCTTGTTTATTTTTTTTCTTAGATTCTGCATATTCGTAAATTATCTGGTTTATGTCTTTCTCAGTGTGACTTACTTCACTTAGCATAATACCCTCTAGGTCCATCCCTGTTGTTGCAAATGACAAGACCTTGTCTCTTTTTATGGCTGCATAACATTGCACTGTGTGTGTGTGTGTGTGTGTGTGTGTGTGTGTGTGTATCCATTAATCTGTCAGTGGACATTTAGGTTGTTTCTATATCTTAGCTATTATAATAATTCTGCAGTAAACAAAAGGGTGCATATATCTTTTCAAATTAGTGTTTTTATTTTCTTTGGGTGATTACCCAGTAGTGGAATTATTGGATCATATGGTATTTCTATTTTTTAATTTTTTGAGGAAACTCCATACTGTTTTCTACAGTGGCCATACCATTTACATTCCCACCAGATTTATTATTTTGATGTCAGTGTCCTTTGTTCTATGCCGTTTAATTCTAATGGGGTAAATCAAGGATGTAATACATGTAAGTAGTACTTTTGCCTTTGTGTATTGACTATGAAAGAGACATATAAGGACATTAGCTGTTTGTTTCCATCAAGCTTCATAGGGTTTCATTACTTTTGTAAATTATAAGCTAGTGGTTAATTTCCAGTCTTAAAAGACCAAAAACTCAGTTTTTTCAGTAATGTCATAGGTGTTTAGGCTCAGAGAAATCAACTTAGGGTTTCTGAGAGACTAATTTTATGCAAAATTCCAATTTATTAATTTTAATGAGAAATATATATGTCATATGATATTCTTTCTGTGTAATCAAATCTTCATGGACTATTAAATTACGAATAGATGGTTTACTTATTCACATAACATGTATTTGATGGAGCAGTTTGTGAAATACATTAACTGGAGAAGGATAGTTAGATAACCCAAATTGTTTAGGATGGATTCGTTGTTAGAGAAGGCTCTGAAATAGATCAGTAGGTTTTATGGAGGGTAGCCAGGTAAAGATTGCAGGGGAAAAGCAGCCCACGCCACTAGCCCTGTGTCCCTGGGTAGATTATTAAAGCTGCTCTGAGCTTTAATTTTCTTACCTTTAAAAGAAGAAGAATATATTACAGTAACAACTGGAATTGTTGAGAGGCTTAAAATGACATAGATATATAAAATACTTAGCACCATGCCTCACACACCGTAATTACTAAATGAACAGTAGTAGCTATTCTAGGAAGAAAAATTAGACAAAACAAAGGCAGAAGGAATCAAGAAGTAGTTAGAAAATTGCATGTACTTTTAACCGTAAGGAAGGACTTTGGAAGAAAGGAATGAGGATAGTAGAAAATCATCCTAAATATAACCAATTTTTCTTTAGTATATTTTCTCCAGATTTGTGTTTATACAAATACACATATGCATGGTCCAGTTAGTTATTTGTCTTTGGATAATGGTTGAGAGTGAAGTAGTGATTGCAGTAATGGTTGAAACCTCAGGGAGAGGGTAAATTTTAAAAAGAAAAAGGTGAGGACTGAATCCTAAGGAAAATTAAGAGGGTGGCAGAAGATAAGGAATTCATCAAATTCTTAGAAATTTTTAACATTGTGGTATGATGACAGGTGGTAACTAGACTTACTGTGGTGACCATTTCATAACATTTATAAATTCCAAATCATTATGCTTTCTGAGACTCATATAATATTGTATGGCAGTTCTTCAATTAA
Source organism: Mustela erminea (assembly GCF_009829155.1). Classification (NCBI taxonomy): domain Eukaryota; kingdom Metazoa; phylum Chordata; class Mammalia; order Carnivora; family Mustelidae; genus Mustela; species Mustela erminea. Next base: position 130,596,414 of record NC_045615.1, on the reverse strand, counting down.
AAAAATTTTTTTAAGGAGGCATGGTCAAAAGTGGAAGAAAAATTGGGAAAGAGTGATAACAAAAAAGACAGACTAAAAGGTGGAGGGGTCAGATGCTACCCAGAAATAGATACTAAAAAGCATCCATTGGATATAGGAAAGGGAGAAACATCACAATGGCCGGAATAGTTTCTTTGAGGAAGCAAGGGCAAGCCCAGATGACTCAACTATTGAGAAGAGCTTAGGATAGTCCTTCTTAACATCCACATCATGATACACAGAGAAAATGATAATATTTGAGCAGAGGAGACTGCCCAAGCTCAGAGGTAACTGGCCTGACTCAACAGGATCCCAGTAGGTTCCACTTAGCAACCTTTAGGTATGAGAAAATCAAAGGCGAAAAACACCTTGTCACACCTTGAAACTCTGCTTTAGGAGATAAATAAGGATGTGGGACAGCCACTGTGGACAGTTCAGCTATAAAAAGTAAAGGAGAAAAATGAGATGATGGGGGGACGCCTGGGTGGCTCAGTTGGTTGAGCAGCTGCCTTCGGCTCGGGTCATGATCCCAGCGTCATGGGATCGAGTCCCACATCGGGCTCCTTGCTCCGCAGGGAACCTGCTTCTCCCTCTGACTCTGTCTGCCACTCTGTCTGTCTGTGCTCGCTCGCGCTCACTCTCTCTCTGACAAATAAATAAATAAAATCTTAAAAAAAAAAAAATGAGATGATGGGAAGGGAGTGAACTTGAAGGGTCTTTTGTTGTTTAATGAAGGGATTTTGAATATTGAAATACCTTTCAGGCATACTAATAGAAAAGAAGAGAGGTTGAAATTAGAGGAAGTGAGAAGGTAGGTAGGGGTATAGAAAACTGGTTTTCACTCAGGGCCTCAATTCTTCTCTATTAGGTTAAAGGTAAAGTAGGTAGTCTGCTCAGTGGAAGGATTTAGACTTGAGGTAAAATGGTGAAAATTTGTATCCATTGTTATACAGCATAGAAGAGAAAGAGACACATAGATTTCCCAAGCAGTTTTGAACATGTACTCGAATTGGTAATAATCTTTTGCTGCATGATACCCCTGTGAAGTATATGGAGTATGTATTATTTCTCTAATTTAGAAATGAAAGTACTTTAATAAGAGGAAAGACTATAGTCCTGGTTTCAATACTTATAGCCCAACTCATAATGGTGATCAGCCCACATTATAATGAAAAAAGATTATGCCTGTCTTGTTTTGCGCTGTATTTTCAGGACAGATCCTAAGACTTGGCACGTAATAGGTAGTCAATAAAACTTACTAAGTAAGTGCATGGCTGACCTCTTACAAATAATCAGATACATTTATAAAATTTTAAAACACATTTATGCTATTAAATACATGTATCATTTTACAGCATTTCTGCCTAACAAAGTTTAATTCAAAAATATTTTTCTCAAATTAAAAATAACTTTTTAAAACAAAATAATGTCAGAGCTAATAAAACTTTTAAAACAAAGTATGGGGTGAACAAGATCTCTTAAATGGGACATAAAAAGCATAAGCAGTGAACGAAAATTAAATACTTTCTCCTTTTTGCAAGACATCATTATGAGAAAGAAAAGCAAAGCTACAGACTGGAAGAAAAGACTTGCAAAGTATATATCTGATAAAAGATTATATCCAGAATATAGAAAGTATTCTTACTACTCAGTAAGACAAACAATACAATTTAAAAATGGACAGAAGGTTTGAACAGACTTCACCAAGTAAGATACACAAATAGGAAATAAGTACAGGAAAAGACAGTGAACATTATTCCTCATTAGAGAAATATAAATCTGGATTACAATGAGAAATAACACTGTACAATCATTTGAATGGCTAAAATTAAAGATAACTGTCCATACCAAGGGTTGATGATACAGGAGACAGTTTGTTTTAACATTAAATAGACATATAATGTTACCATGAGACTCAGGAATCCCAATACTAGATATTGTCTACAAGAAAAAAAAAAAGCATAAATTGCCATAAGTACATATACTTAATTGCATATAGCAGCTTTATTTTTATCTTTAAACTAGGAATACCTAATGTCCATCTATTGGTAATTAGATAATCATACTGTGATATATCCATACGATATAATACTTTCCAGCAGTAGAAAGGAATAAACTACTGATTCTACTCAACAACATGAAGGAATATCAAAAGAATTACGTCACATAAAAAATGTCAGACACAAAATAAATGAAATTTTAGAAGTGGTAAAATTATAGTGACAGAAACTAGATCAGTGATTGCCAGTGTGGAAAAAGGAGATTGATTGACCACATAAGGGGACATAAGGCAATTTTTTTGTGCAGAGGTGGGAATATTTTTATACGTGTGTGCATACACACAATGAAACACCGCTTTACACCCACTAGTATGGCTGTAATCAAAGAGGAGTTGAAAAAGATGCAGAAAAAATTGTTACCCTCATATATTGCCCGTGGGAATGTAAAACGACAGAGCGGCTTTGGAAAACAGTTTGGCAGCTCATCAAAAAGATAAAACAGAAAGTTACTATAGCTACCAGCAGTTCCACTCATGTATATATGACCAAGAGAAATGAAAATATATGTCCATACCTGTATATGAATGTTTATAGCAACATTATTCATAATAGCCAAAAAAAGTGGAAACAACCTAAATGTCTGTCAGTTGATGAATGGGTAAATTGTCTTATATTCATATACTGGAAAAGTATTCAGGATTAAAGTGAATGAAATACTGATGCATACTACAGCATGAAAAAACCTTAAGAACAGTTCGCTAAGTGAAAGGAGTCACAGAAGACCATATATTATATTTTATTTATATGAAATATTCAGAATCGGCAAATGTATAGCAGCGGAAGGTAGATTAGTAGATGCCTAGGGCTAGAGGAGGTACAAGTGCATAGCGGTGACTCCTGTTGGAAAAGAGTTTGGGGGGGGGGATGGGAAGAACTCTAAAATTAGATTGTGGTAGTGGTTATACGACCCTATGACTATACACTAAAAACCACTGAATTACACATTTTTTTTATTTTTTTAAGATTTTATTTATCTATTTGACAGAAATCACAAGTAGGCAGAGAGGCAGGCAAAGAGAGAGAGGAGAAAGCAGGCTCCCTGCAGAGCAGAGAGCCCAATGCGGGGCTCGATCCCAGGACCCTGGAATCACGACCCGAGCCAAAGGCAGAGGCTTTAACCCACTGAGCCACCCAGGCGCCCCTGAATTACACATTTTAAATAGGTGAATAATATGATAAATTATATTTCAGGCTAATGTTTACACACCTCCCTAATTTTTTTTCTTAAAAAAGTTTTTTATTAATTGAAGATATTTAAGGTTTTTAAATTATTCTTGTGATGTAAAAAGGAAACAAAAGTACCAAAAGAGGTTTAAATTGTATAAATGATGCATCTGTGCTTCTTATATATTTTGTACTTAAAATTTTTTAAATAATTTAAAATATGCATGTTTTTCCAAAGGAAAAATTTTAACCTAAAACTTTGATCATTAGCTTCCATTTGTTAAATATTTGCTATGTACTAGGCTATTTGCTGTAATATTTAATGTCCTTCAAAATAAGGTAGTATTATCTTCAGTTTGAGGACACAGTCTCAAAACTAAAAATCACATCTCCTTTTACTTAAAATAGTACCATGTTGCTACAAGCCTGATTTTTATTGACCAAGTAATATTGCTTTGTGGTGGTTAGGTATGTTTGAAAAACTAATTCGATAATGTTGGACAGTTAAGTGGTTTTTTAAATTTTTATTTAGATTCTAGTTAGTTAACATACATGCAGTACTGGTTTCAGGAGTAGAATTTAGTGACTCCTGGCTTACATACAACATCAGGTGCTCATCACAGGTGGCCACCTTATCCCGATCATCCTGCCCATCTTCCACCCACCTTCCTCATCAACCCTGAGTGTGTTCTTTATTGTTAAAAGTCTCTTACGGTTTGTCTCTCTCTCTCTTTTTCTTTTTTTTTTTTCTTTTCCTTCACATATGTTCATTTGTTTTGTTTGTTAAGTTCTACGTATAAATGAAATCATATGGTATTTGTCTTTCTGATTTATTTCACTTAGCATAATACACCCTAGTTCCATCAACATCATTACAAATGGCAAGATTTCATTCTTTTGATGGCTGAGTAATACTCTGTGTTATATATGTACCACCTCTTTATCCGTTCTCCCGTGGATGGACATAGGGGCTCTCTTCACAGTTGGGCTGTTGTTGATAATGCTGCTTATGAACATCAAGGTGCAGGTGCCCCTTAGAGTCTGTATTTTTCTAACTAAATGGTTTTTAATTGATGGGCCTATTTATGAATATAACATGATGCTTTTGATGAACTTCTTTGCTATGAGTTTCTAGGAATGTAATTACTGATTTGGTAACTTAATTATCGGATTAATTTAAACATCTTTGTCAACATTTTGCTTTGAGTGAATTGTCATTTGCTCATTTAGCAACAGCCATCTATTGTTTTTCCCAAGATTGTAAATGATACCTTTATATATAGAAATCAATATTAATTTAAATTATATTTCCAGTATGTGTCCTTTAATTTCGGTTGTGTTGGTTTGCAGTAGAGTTACACATGGAGTTTGGAAGGTGGTATGAGGAGAGAAACTAAAAAAATAAGCTCAGCTGTCAAAAAGGGAGCAAAGTTTAAAAAGTTACAAAATAACTTTTACCTCCAGGAGCATGTTTGTATCTGATGTTTAGATTCCTTGTGTATTCTGCCACAAAGCAATTAGGATACAGTTACTAATCTAGTAAGGTTACTAATTTAGATTTTTCTCATTTTAATAGTGCACTGGTAAAACTGATGAATAAATCAATAGAGGGGACAGCAGATGATGAAGAGGAGGGTGTAAGTCCAGATACAGCTATTCGTTCAGGACTTGAGCTTCTTAAGGTACTTTTGAGATAATTTTGTCTCCATGCCTTTCCAGTTTTAACTTGAACTCCCTTAAGGATATACAAAAAAGAGAAAGGATATGCAAGGGTTGAGCTTTATTTCATTGGAAACTATTTGAAAGATTAAACATTTGTGGTAGAAATCATAGTTTATAAAAACAGTGTATTTATTTTACATTATAATGTAATTGTTTTACTATATAAAATAATAATTTGGGGGGGTTACGGTTTTATTCATCATTTGCATACCTGTATTTATTAACATGTGCTTGTAACAGTATGTTCTAAAGAATCCAGTCTTACCTTTCATCTGGACTAGTAGGAATATGTTCGCAGGAATTACATGATAGCATCTGTCTGATCAGGGAATTTTTAAACAATTTCTAATCATATTTATATTCTTATGCCAAAGAATTCAGAGAATAGAGCAATTAATAAGAGCCAGGTCAAACAAGACTTTATGGACAAGGTATGACTTAAGCTAGGGGAAACACAGAACAAAGAAACACAAGAAAATAATTCTTGGCATACTTTAGGAACTGTTGGGAGTCTAGTTATGCAGAGAAAAGGATTGCTTTGAGGAGTAACAGGAAACAAGGTTGGTTTTAGATTGTGGTTTTAGATCTGCTGATGGAGCAGAAAGGTATTATCAGGGTTTATTATTCTGTCTTTTAATATTATAACAGAACTTGACAGAGCTTTCATCAGATGGAGTAAAGAGAGGAAATTGAAGGCAAAGAAACATTTAGATCACTACAATATATAAGCTAAGTGAGAAAAGACAAATCAGCGCCGTGAACATGAGATAGAAAAGAGAGTGATGGGATTGTATTGGAATGGTCTTAAACATATTTTCATGGAAAGAATTTATATGCTTAGCAAGAAAAATTCTAATTATGTTTTTAATGATGAGGTACATTTTTAAAATAATTTTAAGAATGAAATCTTTAAGATAAACATTTTTAATAGGTTGCTTCAGTTTTTCGAATTTGATTCTCCCATTTTTTTTTCTAAGTAAAACTTATGAGGTTTTATATTATCAATTTATTAACATGTCAACATATTATCTAGGTATTGTCAACAAGGACCTAACCAAATGAGACCATCTCTTTACTTTATAACTGAGTAAATAAGTGCTTATTGAATAAGTTAATGAAGATTATATACTCCATCCCCTGCACCCCACTTTTCCACTTTTAGCCTTTATTCCTGATATTATGCTAACTAAATTGTTTCTACTTCATGGAAAGTAAACTTTGCCGATACGTTATGTCTAACTTGCTGTACATTCCTTTGGGATAGACTGGAACTTATGTAGAAATAAATAAGGCAATAATTACTTATGTTTGTAATCATGATGAAAGTTCACAATTATGGCTTGCTTATAGTTCCAAGCAGTGAGCTTTTTGTAATGGATTCCACCTAAAATATCCCTTATAGAGAATCTTTTTGCCAGCGAAGTAAAGCTTTGTGTTAACATTTTGTTCACATCACATAAAACAGAAGCCACGTTTTCTGCATTCCCAGTATCAGAATAGACTGAGGGGAAGAAGAAAATAGGGCAAGGGCTATAAATCAGCTCTCTTAAGGAATCTAATGCATTAGATTTCTGCTAATGTCTCATTAAATGCAACAAATTTTAAAGGAAGCTATGAAATAAAATCTTTATTCTATATAGCTAGCATATGCAGCCCAGTATTTTGAATTGTATTTATAGTAGAAAATAATTACCTTCTTTTAATGGATTAAAACCATTGTCTATACTTCTAAAGTTGTATCTGTTCCTCCAGGTTCTGTCTTTCACACATCCTACCTCGTTCCACTCTGCAGAGACATATGAGTCCCTGTTACAGTGCCTCAGAATGGAAGATGACAAGGTAGCAGAAGCTGCTATACAAATTTTTAGAAATACAGGCCACAAAATAGAAACAGACCTACCCCAGATACGATCGTGAGTATATTTTTTCTCATGATAAACACAGAGGGCTTGTTTTATTTTGTTTTGTTTTTTAACACAAGTTTTTTTAAGTGTGGGAGCCATGCAGCTTTCCCTTTCATGGAGGAAGATAGGAGAGGGGAAAGTGAACTTTACTTAGAAGCTACTTGTCTGGGGGCCACTAGGTGACTCAGTTGGTAGAACATCTAACTCTTAAACTCAGGGTCATGACTTGAAGTCCCCCACATTGGGCTTGGAGCCTCCTTAAAAAACAAAACAAAACAAAAAACTACTTCTCGGTATCCTTTGTTTTATCTTTTCTCTGCCTCATGTTACTCCTCTACCATTAAAAGACCAAACTGAAGGGACGCCTGGGTGGCTCAGTTGGTTAAGCAGCTGCCTTCGGCTCAGGTCATGATCCCAGCATCCTGGGATCGAGTCCCACATCGGGCTCCTTGCTCGTCAGGGAGCCTGCTTCTCCCTCTGCCTCTGCCTGCCATTCTGTCTGCCTGTGCTCGCTCTCTCTCTCTCTCTGATAAATAAATAAAATCTTTAAAAAAAAAAAGACCAAACTGAAGAAGAAATAAGGCAGAACAAACTGAAACTTTGTTTATAACAAGATTATTTTTAAATATTAATATTCAGGAGTTTTCACAGAATTTCACGTTTCTGGTTAATATATCTTCCTTATCTGTATATGTTCATTTTTTTCCCCTCTAGCTGGTTTAAATTCAAAAGCTGCTACCTTCATGTCTCAACAGAGAATGGGATAATCAAGTAGTGTGCTTAATAGCATATCTTATTACCTGCTTGGTTATTGGCAGCGGTCTTTTATAGTTTTGATCTCTCCCTCAAGCTTACCTTTCCCCTTTCATCATAAGAATGAAATACATTTTGATATTTTGGCTTTGGCATCTTAAAGAGGTTGCCTTAGGATCAAACTTGTGCTCAGAGTTTATATTTAGACAAAAGATGTGGGAGATGTCTTTTGGAGGAAAAACACTTTGCTGATAGCTGTTGAATCACATGTTCAGGGTATATGCAAATAGTTGCGGATATATCCAAATCAAACCAGTTTTTCCTTACAGGATAATAATAGGATAAGAGGACTCCTGACTCCTAGTTTTTATTAAATTTGTGAGCTATTAGTTTCATTTGAGAAATAAATCAATATTTTGTACATCCTCTTCATTCTCAGAACTGTACTGGCTAATAATAAAGAATTATCACAGTCAATCTCTGTTCTCAAGGAGTTTATAGTCTAGGGAGAATAATCTTTATATTTGTACATTGAGGAAAAAAATTTCACAGTAGGATAAAGTTTTTGGTGAGTTTTTAACAAGTTTGGGAAGCCTTTTTTAAGGTAAAGGATTTATTCGTAAAGAAATTCTATCCCAAATGAAGCAGTGGCAAAATGGGGATAGATAGAATAGTTAATTTGGGACACAAGGAATAAAACCTCTTAATTTTTTTTTTTTTAAAGATGTTATTTATTTATTTGACAGAGCACAAGTAGGCAGAGCGGCAGGCAGAGGGAGAGGAAGAAGCAGGCTCCCCACTGAGCAGAGAGCCCAACTAGGGGCTCCATCCCTGAGCCGAAAGCAGATGCTTAACCACTGAGCCACCCAGGCACCCCAAAACCTCTTATCCATAAGACTAGTGAAGGAAGGGGAGAATCATTGAAAAGCAGAGAAGCACAACAATGCAGGCCTTAACAATAACCTTGATGGCATCATTAGATTATAGCACACTAGGATAACAAGGAAAAGGTTTAAAGTTGATATATGTGTTCTCATTTCATTAGACTAAGAAGAATAAATAATACATTTAACAATAATTTGATCAGTGCTCTGTCTCCTTTTGTTACTTGTTTTATAAAAATTGTTACTGGTAAATAAGGTTGTGAGAGAAAAACAGTACTCAGTTCAGGAGGCTACTTGGGCATAGAAATCCCTAATTTATCATTCTAAACCTGCAGACAAAGAAATGTGGCATACTCAGAAATGTCAAATCCTACTTACACTGACTAGTGTATGTTCCAGTTTTTTGGCTGAGGTGAATGACCTGGGATCTGGGGTATCACTCTTAATGTCTACCCTTCTGTTTTCATGAGAAGACCTTTTTGTCACCATGGTATTTGACACCACTGACTTATAATCTATAAAATAGGACCACTGCAGCAAATGAATGACAAGTATCTTTCCTTAAAATTTTCTTGCCTTAGGTAGATTTTCTTATGATTAAGAAGAAATACTTGTTTGTTCATTGTATAAAGGTGAAACTTCAGGAAATATAAAAGAGAAAGAGTCACTGTCAACAATTTGGCATCTTTTATGAGTATGTTATCTACTTGATGTGTATACCTGTTCTTTTATAGGTTGATATGCACATGCTGTTTTCTTCGTACAGTGTTTCCCATATCATCAACTTTTAATGCTTAAGACTGTAATGTAAGACAACAAAGTACATATTGTCTTAAGGCAAGATTGTTTACTTTTGGTCTTCAGTGTCAAAATGGAGGTTAAGTGCATGGATCTTAACAGAAGTACACATCTTCACATCCCAACCTCAACAAATCCTAGCTCCATCAACTTAAGAAACTTAAATAAACAGTATTTTTGTACTTTAGTTTTCATATCTGTTTAATAGTCCTCCTTGCGTGACTATGAGGATTAATAGGCTTAATTCATGTAAAAACATTCAGAATGGTGCTTTACACAATTTCTCAATAATCGTTAGATGCTTTTATTACTCCTCTACCAATATGTATATATATATGTGTATCCTTGCATACTTTGTTTCACTGGCATCATTTCAACTTTTTAACAAAACTTGGCCTTTTGCTACTTTTTTCCCATGACGACATTAAAATAACTGAAGGGGCTTGTGAAAGGGGAATGGGAAATACAAAAGTATGGCATGGAGCAAATTTTAGATTATAAATTAAGGGTGGCTCGTTTATTTCTCCATATTCATGAGGTAGCTTTAAAACAAAAATTGTCCAAACAAAAAACAAAAATTGTTTCCTTTAAGTACCTTTTTCTTGAGACATTTTGTTTCTTGGATTATAATTGAGGACAGATAAGGAGCTTTAAATCTTTCTATAGATGAGCTAATTTTTTTCTTTTTAAGATTTTAATTATTTTATTTGACAGATAGAGATCACAAGTAGGCAGAGAGGCAAAGCAGAGAGAGAGGGAGGAGGAAGCAGGCTCCCTGCTGAGCAGAGAGCCCGATGCGGGGCTCAATGCGGGGCTAGAAGTGGGGCTTGATCCCAGGACCCTGGGATCATGACCTGAGCCAAAGGCACAGGCTTTCACCCACTGAGCCACCCAGGCGCCCCCTATAGATGAGCTAATTTTTAAGGGAGTCTTCCTGGGGCACCTGGCTAGCTCATTTGGTGGAGGATGCAAACTCTCAGTCCTCAGAGTTGTGAGTTCGAGCCCCATGTTGGGTGTAGAAATTATGTAAATAAACTTAAAAAGAAGAAGAAGAAATTTCTCTACCAACATACATCGAAACAGCTATGGGGAAGGAATTAGAGGAGACAACCAAAAAAACTACTTGTGGTATATGGCCTTTTTTTTTTTTTTTTTAACTATGATTTTTTTTTTTTACAGGACCTTAATTCCCATTTTACATCAGAAAGCAAAGAGAGGTACTCCACACCAAGCAAAACAGGCTGTTCACTGTATACATGCCATATTCACAAATAAGGAAGTCCAGCTTGCACAGATTTTTGAGGTATATATAATACATAGGATGTGTTTATGTTGATTGTTATTTTTATGCTGTGTGGTTTGATGAAGATAGAAGGTAGTTTTTTTGGAGGAGGGGCTGTTTAGTCTTATAAATTCTATGGGAGTATGGGCTGTCTTTTGTGAGCACTGTATTCACAGCCTTTAGATCACAGTATATGTTCAAACACTACATACAGAAGAATATTCTGTGTGTTTGTGTTAGAACATTTTACTTAGTTTTAGCTTTATTGGCTCAGTGGTATATATCCTCAGAAAGTAACTTTGAACTACCCAGTTTTTAAAGTACCTGATAACCCTACCTGAAAATTAGTCCTGTTTGCCTTTTCTTATGTATGATCTTTGGCCTGATTCCACTACTGGAAAGGTACTCCTGTTATTTTAAGAAGTGAACATTTATTTAATGTTCCATGGTCTTTAAAATGTCCAAGTCCACCAACATACCAAGGCTGTTATTATAGATGGCTTGAAAATAATGCTGATTTGATGATGCAGAAATGTTCTTGCTTTTACTTCTGCCTTTTATGTGTACTTTATTTTTTTTCTTTCTTTTTTTTCCGGATTCTTTCTTACCAAATTTCAGTAGTTGAAATAAGAATTGAGTGTCTGATATGGTTGAAGGTACTTTTGATCATATCATTAGAACAGCTTTATTTGGGCACAACAAATTCAGGAGGGTCAGGAACATTTACTGTTTCCATAGAATGTCTGGATATTTATAAAACAAACTGGTAATTTTGACTCTTTCATTTTTATAGCCACTCAGTAGGAGTCTGAACGCTGATGTACCAGAACAACTTATAACTCCATTAGTTTCATTGGGCCACATTTCTATGTTAGCTCCAGATCAGTTTGCTTCCCCAATGAAATCTGTAGTAGCAAATTTTATTGTGAAAGATCTGCTAATGAACGACAGGGTAAGTTTCTAATTTAATTAAATTTAAAATAATGATACTAAAACTGTTTACATCTTTATCACAAAAACATTTCTGCGTCTCTATTTAATTTTCTTTTCCTCTTAAATTATTGTGTTTTCCCTCCTTATTTACTTAAATTTCCAAATGACATCCTGACTTCATGTAGCTATTACCAGAACTTAACATTTAAGAAAGAAAAAATGAGAACATAAGATGGATGAATCATGAAGTAAAAAATATAAGTCAAATGCTATTATCCTAACATTTGAAGGACGATTTACTGGAGTGCTAGAATTTTATCAGATGTTGTTAAAAATATGAGTGGATTTGTATTTAACTAGTGTTTTGAAATATAATTACATTGCATTTTTGGCACTAGATACATATTCTGTTTTAGTTATTGAAGTGTGTGGGTGGGTGGTACATGCACATGTGTGTGCCCACATGCTAATTTATTAACTCTGGGCTCGAGTCTGGGAATATATAGCTTGAAAAGGCACCCCAGGTGATTACTGAAACACACCTCTGATTAAGAATCACTACTTGAGAAAAAAAATCACTACTTTACCAAGTAGATCTAAAATTAAAAAGTTGTTGAGTGAAGACAAATCAGTTTTATCTGCTAGATCATTGCGGATGACTTTCAGTGCAGTGCTGATTTATCCCAGCTTACCTGTTCCTTCCACATGACCCAGTAGTCTTGGAGCCTTCGATATCCAAACTTAAAAAGGACATTTGCCAATACATTCCATCCTCTTTCCCTTCCCCCATTTGGATGTAATAGACAAGAATGGAAGAGCATGGCCCGTGTCATTTCCCACTCAACACATTCAGGCTGTACTTTGCTCTATTGATAGATATGAATGGCAATAAATGTGAAATTTAAGACACCTCTTAAGATGACTAGATTGTAGTTTACAATGGCTCTTTTTTGTTGTTGTTTGTGTGGTAAAATATACATATTATAAACATTGGCATTTTTGCCATTTTTAAGGTTATATCACTTATATACACCAACATTCTTGTTTTGTTGTTGGGTGGGTGTTTTTGTTTGGTTTGGTTTTTTAAAAAATAAGAAAGTTTTATACCCTGTATGCCTCCTCTGTACATAGGAAATACCCAAGAAAGCCAAACAACTCTCAAATGACCCAAAGTACCACCTAAAATATGTACCCATATTGTGTAACTGTCACCACTATTTTCAGAATATTTTAATCTCAGAGAGAAATTCTGCATTCATTATAACCCCCATTATAACAGAAATTCTGCATCAATAACCCCCATTGCCTCCTTCTCATAGCCTCTGATAACACCTCTGTTGTACTTTCTTCTGACTTTGTATTTGCCTCTTTTAGATACCTCTTACCATATAAAATTTATCCTTTTATGCCTGGCATATTTTACTTAGCATAATGACTTCAGGGTTCATTTGTGTTATGTATTAGAAGTTCATTCATTTTATGCCAGAATAATACTGTTGTATGTGTAGCCTACATTTTGTTTATTCATCAGTTAATGGACATTTGGGTCTTTTTGCACCTTTTAACTTTTGTGAATAATCATTTGTGTCCCTGTTTTCAAATCTTTTAGACAAATCCTAGGAGAGGAATTGCTGGGTCACGTGATCATTCTTTGTTGTACTTTTTGAGGGATCACCACACTGTTTTCCATAGTGGCTGTACCATTTTGCATTCCCACCATCAGAGCACAAGTCTTCCAGTTTTTGTCACATCTTTGCCAGTGCTTCCTCTTTTCTGTGTTTTTGATAATGGCCATTCTAGTGGATGTGAAATAGTATCTTGTGGTTTTGGTTTGTGTTTCCCTAATGACTAACATCATAAGGGATTTTTTTTTCATGTGCTTTTGGCCGTGTTTGTATCTTCTTGGACAAAGTCCCTTGCACACTTTTAAATGGATTATTATTGCTGAGTTGTAAGAATTCTTTATATATTCTGAGTATTAAACTCTTGTCAGATACTTGCCAAATCAAATATGAAGATTTTGCCCTGTATCTTCTTTTAAGTGTTTTAATAGTTTTAGCTCTTAAATTAAGGTCTTTGATCTATTTTGAGTTAATTTTTGTATGTGATTTAAGTTAAGTTCATCTTCTTTTTTCTTTTCTTTCTTTCTTTCTTTCTTTCTTTCTTTTTTTTTTTTTTTTTAAATTTGTGGATATCTAGTTTTTCCAGCACCATTTGTTTTAAGTAATTGGGTGCCTTAGCAACCTTGTTAAAAATCAGTTGACCATATATGTGAGTTCACATATTTCTATTTCGTTCCATTGTTCTGTATGCCTGTGGGTGTCATTGCCACCCATTTTGTCTTGATTACTATAAATTTGTAATGAGTTTTGAAATCAAGAAGTTCAAGTCATCCAGCTTTGTTGTTCTTTTTCAAGCTCTGGTGACTCACTTAAAGGTTTCCTAGAGCACTGCATTGTTCAGCATGAAAAACATAAGGAAACTCTAAAATTCTTTCTAAGAGTTAAATATATTCAATTATCTATAGTCAACAGGTGAGAAGAATGGAAAATTATGGTCTCCAGATGAAGAGGTTTCCCCTGAAGTACTAGCAAAGGTAAATTTTTGTAGGCCTTGATAATTTTTGTGTTAAAATAATGAACATCCATAGATACTCTTTTTCTTTAACCTGGCAACTAATAGTATTTTTAAATGAGGTACTTTATTTTTAAATCAAAAGTTGTTTCTCTCAAAGAAATTGTAGTCCTCATTGAGTTATTTACATACAGATCTATGTCAGGATCTTCTGTAGAACTTCCCACCTGCTAAAATAATTTCATTGAGGCTGTTTCACAGAAATTGTTTGTAGGATGTTGATGCTCCAAAGCCTCTCAAGTGTAGCCTCACTTCCACTGTCTATAAAAATATGAATATTAACTTGGCAAAAACAGATGCTGTCATCGAATTCATAACTTTTGATAGATACAAAATGTACCTCAGTAAAACTGATTTTTAAAGTGGTAGTATTGGGATTGAAGACAAGACTTAATTTGCTACCATCTTCCTTGATTAAAATGTTTCACCTTGTGTAGCTTCCTAGTCGTGTTCCGTCAATTCTTTTTTCCAGGTTGTCAATAAATATAGTAAATAACACCTAGATCCTTTAGCTAGTTCTTTGACATGCACTGGTAGCCATCTTTTGAGTATAAACCTTCAGGTAATTATGACCACAAATAATTATGGAATCTCCTAATTTTTTTAATCAGGACAGACAGGTTCAGACTTAATGATTTTTTCAAAATAGTTTTTGCAGTATTATAAAAAATATAAAGATCTATCTAAATAGCTCATTTTAATGACTATAACAGGTATAGTTTAAGTAGTTATTTTTAAACAGTATATTTTCAAATAATTTGAAAATCTTAGGCAAGTGTGAAAAGCCTGGGTTCAGAAGCCAGACTTTGGGCATGTATCTATAATAGTAATGTGTCTCCATTGCCTTAGCTATTGGAAATAAAAACACCTCCCTTTAGGCTTGTTTGGAACATCAAATAAGTTAATACATGTACAGCTCTGGGGAGAGTGCCTATTACAGATTAAATAGAATAAATATTTTTACTGTTATTGTTATTATCCTACAGACTTATTTAATAAAATATGTCCACCAGCAATTAAGCAACCTCACTAATCTAATTGACATAAATTAATCTTCCCTTTAATTGGAATTTTAAGTTCCTTTCTTTTTTTAGCATGTTAATATTTTATAGGTACAGGCAATTAAACTTCTGGTAAGGTGGCTGTTGGGTATGAAAAACAACCAGTCTAAATCTGCCAATTCAACTCTTCGATTATTATCAGCGATGTTGGTTAGTGAGGGTGACCTGACAGAGCAAAAGAGGATCAGGTGAGATCTTTCCTCCTTTCCAATTTTTACAGCTCAAAATGTTGGTGGAACTTACATAGGGATTATTTACCTAATTAATATTGAATGTTGTAATTACACCATATGCTTCGGGATCAGATCTAATGTACTTCCATGGGGTTTTCATCTCAATGATGATGGAATGTTTCTTCTCTAAAAACCAAACTTTTTCCAGTAAATGTTTAGTCATAATCACTATATGTTACAGTTGGCTTCAACATACGGTTCACTTAAGCAAATACCTGTTGAAATACTACTCTTTGCAAAACACCATGAAAAGCATTGCAGCAAAAACAGAGAAGATTCAGTTCCTGTCTTTTACCTTGTAATATAGTGATTGAACGAGGGGGGTGACTTAGTACCATGAAAGGAATACATGCTTTAGGGGAGGAGCTCAAAGGAGGAAAAAGTCACAGCCCTCCTGGTGGTTTGCAGAAGATTAAAACAAGGTTCTGCAACTGAAAAAAAAAAAAATAATAATAATAATAATAATAAAGTTTCCATTTCTGCACCTTTTCAATGTTTTGTGAAATTGCCATTTCTTCTTCCTATTCATTTTAAGATGAAAATAAAAGCAAATTTTTCATGATCCTTGTTTGTTTCAAATTCTTGATTTACTAGGGTCCAGGAGTATCAACAGATAAAACTATAGAATTCTACTCAAGATGTGTTCCTACTTTAAAATGTGTTATTACAGGATAGATTTAATTCATTTATGCATTCATTTTTTATTGAGCACTGTCATCTTCGGCACTGCTATGGTTTTTTTAAAAGGTATAAAATCTCTCCTTCCAAGGAATTTGCATTCCAGTGGAGGAGATTAGGAAATGAGCAAATTACAGTAGAGATGCTGACTGCTTTGATAAACTGAAGGAAACCATGGAAAATTATCTTTGTCGTAGAATAAGTCAAGGGTAGCTGTGTAGGAACAGATGATTAGATTAGAACTGAGTTAGGGATAATAAAAAGTTCTAAATTGGGGGAAACTATGGCAAAGGCTTAATAATGAGCTTTTAATAAGACAAATAGGCAGGATCCCTGATAGAGATGAAGACTACAAATTACCAGTTTATCTTTTTAACAGTATTTAACATCACTAAATACAATAAATACAGTTTAAACTTAGCGATACTTGCCTGTCAAATTAGCAAAAATATTTTTTAAAGTAATCACTGTTTTTTGGGTTCAGGAAAATGGGTCTCCTCATTAGTTCTGTGAATGAATATAAATTGGCACAGTCTTGGCAGGACAGTTTGGCACTTTGTGTCTAGATCCTTATAAATGTTACCCTTTTGACTCTCTATTTTTACAGTCATGGTAAATTTTTAAAAATCATACAAAAACATATGTATAAACGTGTTTTTTCCAGCATTTTTTATTGTCACAGAAAATAAGGGCATAGTTAATTGTGGAACACACATGTCATAAAATACTAGGCAAATCTTAATTAGGTATTCTATATATCATGGTTTAGCTTGAGCTCTAGAATCAGAAACTTCTGCAACTCTACACTCCGTTTACTAAGTGTGTGAATTCTATAAATCACTTTTCTAAGCATCAATTTCTTCATCTTACAGAGTGAAAATTATATGAGATAAAGCTTGTGAAGTGTTCATACACTGCCTAGCACAGACTTAAGCACACAGATGGTAGCTGTTTTTTTTTTTAATTCCTCGGTCATTTGTCTGAGAAGCCATTTGAAGTTCCCTCAAGAGTACAGGTGTTCCCTTTGTTAGTCCTGTTGTTCTGGAGTGCCACGTTTTCTCCTCTTATATGGTAGTGATGGACTCAGCCAGCTTTCCACATTTCCTGAAGTCTTTAAAACATCATAACCATGCTATGTTTAACCTAAGTTGAAATAAGACTGTTCTTTTTTATTTAAGACTGATTTATTGTCACATTTTACATTTTGGTAATAAAAAACTACCAGGCAGGAGTGGAAGTGCTGGACCTCCTGGGGTGCGGGGGGCCTTTGGCTTACAAAAGGAAGTCTGTCCCAGAGATTAGTAGCCTAGATAGACACTGGCTCTCATTTCCATATCCTTTCCTTTTAGATATTTGTCTGATACCTCCCCTTCTGTGGTGTAAATCAGCTCCTCATTGCTAGCCCCTCCATTTCATCAGATGTTAGACGTGTGCATTTAAAAACTGTAGGAAATAGATTTAATATGATAGGTGATTTAATTGAGTATTTTACAACAAATGTGTATTCCTCGAGGAATACTGTTCCTGATAGAAATGATTCTTCTTGGCATTGCAGTGATCATAGATGTGATCACAAGCAGAGCTGCTTGTTTATGGTAGAGGATCTATGCTAGAACATAACTGAAAACGAAGGCAGATAAGTTTATTTTTAGTCACAATGATTTGAGCCTTTTTCCCTGTGTTGAGTTCAAGGACTCAAGGTAACTTTCCCAGATTTGTACATTATATGTCATTTTAAGCATAAAGTTAAAGACCTTAACACTCAAAAAGGGATCAAAGCATTGTTATCAATGATAATGGTTATAGGAAATGTTTATTTCTTTTTTGTTTGTTTATAGTAAATCTGATATGTCTCGCTTGCGATTAGCTGCTGGTAGTGCCATAATGAAGCTTGCTCAGGAACCTTGTTACCATGAAATTATAACCCCAGAACAGTTCCAGCTCTGTGCACTTGTTATTAATGTAAGTAGTCCTCTTACTTTTGTCAATTACTTGGCCTTCAAAGTTAAATACATTTACTTTCTATGGATACAGATCCATTTACTGTGTGCACAAAGGAATTGCTATTATAACTATGCTAACTAAACATCTTCTAAGTATTGTTATGTATTCTCCAATAAATCATTTTTTAAAAATGAGGACTTTTGGAACAAACTGCTCTTTAGTAAATGTTTTCCAGTTTTTTTTTCTGAACTAGGTTATTTTGTCATGGTTTTAAAAGTACTGACATTTTTATTGAAGTATTTTTGGTTTTATGCTGCTGTAGGATGAGTGCTACCAAGTAAGGCAGATATTTGCGCAGAAGTTGCATAAGGCTCTCGTGAAGTTACTGCTCCCATTGGAGTATATGGCGATCTTTGCCTTGTGTGCCAAAGATCCTGTGAAGGAGAGAAGAGCACATGCACGACAGTGTTTACTAAAAAATATCAGTATACGCAGGGAATACATTAAACAGAATCCCATGGCTACTGGTAAGTAATTTTGAAAGCTCCAAGTATGCAAGTGTGTCTTGTGAGTGTATCGATTTGTAGGGGGCGTTTATTTCATATCTTTCCATTGTAGTATATTTATAAGAACACTACAGTTTTTATAGAATGCCGTTGCTATAGTTGTGATGTACTTAACATCTAAAATCCTGGTTTCTGAGTGTTATATATGATATATAAAACTGTTTGGAGGAATTGTATTTTTCTTACGGGATCAGCAGTGTGGCTTGATTTAAACACATTGCTCAGATGTCAGAGATAAGAGAATTATTTTCCCAGCTTTACGAAGGACTCACTGTATAATCTCAAATTATCCTTTTGGCTTTAATAACTTTCAGCACTGAAATGCATTTCAGTATCATCTAGATAGCAGGTTGCCTATAATTTTAAAATAACTGAGGAAGAGATGGAAACTGGAGTGGTTTGAATGCAAAATTAGAGGGGCATTTTGTAAAAGCTATTATGGCTATTGTTAATAATAATGTTTTCACTTCAGAGAAATTATTATCACTGTTGCCTGAATATGTAGTTCCATATATGATTCACCTGCTAGCCCATGATCCAGATTTTACAAGATCACAAGATGTTGATCAACTTCGTGATATTAAAGAGTAAGTCATGTTGATTTTCAAGAATTTTAGAAACTTTTACTTATTGAAAAATGATAAATTTTTTCCTGTTACTATTCCCATTAAAATAAAAACTTCTTTGTGGTTTTGTTTATTATAAATTTCATCCTAGAAAATTTTCCCCATCTGTCAGGTTCTTTTTGATTCTTTTGTTTCCTGTTTGCAATTAACTGAGACTTTGAAACAGGTTAGTTTGGTTATTTTAGTTTTTATATTATTTTCACTATTT
The DNA here is from genome assembly GCF_009829155.1 of Mustela erminea. Classification (NCBI taxonomy): domain Eukaryota; kingdom Metazoa; phylum Chordata; class Mammalia; order Carnivora; family Mustelidae; genus Mustela; species Mustela erminea. Next base: position 130,576,946 of record NC_045615.1, on the reverse strand, counting down.
GTATTAAGATAGGTTTCAGTTACATCAGCTCGATAATTTTGAAAGCCATGTAGTAAAAATTTCTCTCCTTGAAACTAAACTATACTTTCATACTCAAAAGATGCCTTAAAAATAAGCATGTACACATGAGAAATTCTGTGGCAGGATTATGGTAGTACAAAATTAGGCTTGTTACACCAGTCACAGAGAGATTTGTATCTAGTGGAAACACAGGCAAGTGAACAGTTAAAAAACACTTGTTGAATAAGTGGTACTTGTGTAAAACAGAGCTTTGTATATGATACAAGGTGAAAGAGTGAGAGGCAACCTAAGTTTGTCTACAGATGACTGCCAATAAACTTTTTTTAATGGGGAATCAAGAATTGATTTGTTTTGCTTTTAAATTCCACACCACAACATTTTACTGAAAATGAAGTGATTTTTAATCTATAGGTAAAGGACTTTTTAAATGATACTCAGGTTGTTTTTTACAAGTTTGGTTTTAAAATAGATTTGAATTCACAGTAGATCTTACACACAATGATTTCAATAAATCAAGCCCTCCAGAGCACAATGTGGAGGTGTAACAATTATGTGATGACTTCTTAATAGTGCAAGAGTACAAAGACCTTTGAAAGAAATTAATCTTTCTACAGTATTAATCCCTAAAAGCAGTTTTTCTTTATAGATGACAGCAGTATTGCCAGTTTCATTTACTTTTACTTTATAAAAGAACTCCCAGAGGAAGAACTTTCTGGAGGTTTTCCCTGATATATACAGCTATATTTTCTGTTGTGCTTATAACATCTGCACAGTATGGCACATCCAGATCCAGATTCTTATGATCAAAGGCCTTCATAACTGCCTCTTCCGTGTACTCTCTGAGGTCAGTCAGATTCATAACCATTCCTGCAACAGGATAAGTGTTCATAACTGTGCCCATAGTCATTTGGATTGTTGAATTTCCCAAACAATTTCAGATTTTCATTACTCGGAGGTTTGCTATAGAGCTGATGGGTTGTGCTGAGGGAGACAAGGTGGGACAGTTAGGCCCAGTGGCCAATGATAACCACATTGATTGCCTTGCCTCCGACCTCCAGGAAACTTTAAAGCAGTATGTACTTTCTCTCCTCTTATCATGATTTTGCTTTGCACTCTTAAACTGGTATCCTCAACTTGTATATGAAAGTATTACAGGGGGGCACCTGGGTGGTTAAGTTGGTTGAGTGTCTGCCTTCATCTTAGGTCGTGATCCTGGGGTCCTTACTTTCTCTCCTCTTACCATGATTTTGCTTTGCACTCTTAAACTGGTATCCTCAACTTGTATATGGAAGTATTATAGGGGCGCCTGGGTGGTTAAGTTGGTTGAGTGTCTTCAGCTTAGGTCGTGATCCCGGGGTCCTAGGATCAAGACCCACAACAGACTCCCTGCTCAGTGGGGAGCCTGCTTCTCTCTCTCACTTCCCTCTGAACTCCCTCTCTCCCTCTCTCTCAAATAAATAAAATCTTTTAAAAATAAATAAATAATTGTATTATGATTTTTATATGTGTGGCATTAAACCTTAATCCTTATCTCATTTAAGTTTGTAATCAACATTTATCTCTACAGCTTTCGTCACTGAAAATGTGTTAATATCTTAATTCGAAGAGGTGTTACATCTATATCTTGTCCAACGTTACTGTTAAGCATTGGTCTATGAGCTCCTTACATTTTGAGGGCTTGTCATTTCATTGTTGCTGCTTCCAATACATCATCCCAGTAATATAGTCTTTCTATTTCAAATGCTTGAAAATAAGTCAACATTTTTAAAAAAAAATTTTTTTAGGGCTTTTAGTTGATCTGTATTTTAAGAAGCCATATAATTAGGTTCTAGTCCCAGCTGTATGACTGAAAACTTTACTTCTCTGGCTCTCAGTTACCTTACCCATAACATGCAGGAGATAAAATAATTCCCAAAATGTCTTCCAGTTCTTATTTTTGTCTTGTAAATGTTTACATTTGTATTTACAGGTTTTTTTTCTTTAAAAACGTTTAGTTTGGCATTTCCCAGAAAGCACTTCCATAAAACAAAAACATGATGTATGTGTTTGCCTAGGACACAGGATCTAGATAGAGGTCTAGAGGACGTTTTTAGTATATTTCAGTTGCAAAGCAGTCATGTGGAAGAAGGATTAGACTTAAGAGAGAGAACTGATGTGGGAAAAAGAGTACTGACTGGTCTAGAAGTAACTGGAGTTAGAAATGAACTCACTGGCACATGTTTTCTGTCTAGCAGGCAGCATTTTTTAGGATCTTTAAACAATCAAGTTAGCATGTAATTTGAAGTGTAAAATTACATGTTTTTTAAAGTGTGGTTTTTAACTGTGTGGAAATTATTAACTTATTGTGTCACTGTTTGGCTATTCAGAGTGTTTTATGGTTTCATATAAATTTCAGAATTATTTCTCCTAATTTTGTGAAAAATGCCATTGGTAAGGATTGCATTGAATCTGTAGGTTGCTTTGAAATAGTATGGACATTTAATATTCTTCCAGTCCATGAACATGGAATATCTTTCGATATATTTCTAGGTTTTGCAGTATCTTTCATTAATGTCTTAAGTTTTTGATATATAGATCTTTCATCTCCTTGGCTAAGTACATTCCTAGGTGTCATTCTTTTTGATGCACTTATAAATGGGAATGTTTTCTTAATTTCTCTTTCCGATAATTATTAATGTAAAAAGTACAAGGTTTTTGTGTATTGATTTTGTATTATGCAACTTTATTGGATATGTTTATTCTATTCAGTTTTCCGATGGAGTCTTTAGGATTTTTTGTGTATAATACCATCTCATCTGCAACTAGTGACAGTTTTACTTCTTCCTTTTCAGTTTAGATGCCTTTATTTCTTTTTCTTGCCTAATTGTTCTGGCTAGGACTTCCAGTACTTTGTTGAATAAAAGTGGTGAAGAGTGGATATCCTTGTCTTATTCTTGATCTTAGAGGAAAAGCTTTAGCTTTCACCATTGAGTATGATGTTATACGTGGTCTTTGTTATGTTGAAGTATGTTCCCTCTGTACCCACTTTGTTGAGAGTTTTTCATCATAAATGGTTGTTGAATTTTGTCATTCACTTTTTCTATATATGTTGAGATGATCGTAGCAATTTTTATCCTTTATTTTGTTAATGTGGTGTACAGCTGAACCGTGCTTCTATCCATGGAGTAAAGCCCACTCAGTCATGGTGTATGATCCTTTCATTAATGTATTGTTGAACTCAGTTCCCTAATACTTTGTTGAAGATTTTTGTTTCTAAGTTCATCAGAGATATTGGTCTGTAGTTTTTCTTTTCTGTGGCCTCCTTGCCTTGTTTTGGTATCAGGGTACTGCTAGCCTTGTAAAATGATTTTTTGGAAGCATCCCCTCCTCTTCTCTTTTCTAGATGAATTTGAGAAGAATTGGTGGTAGTTCTTCTTTGAATGTTGATAGAATTCACCAGGGAAGCCATATGGTCCTAGACTTTTGTTTGTTGGGCAGTTTTCAGTTACTAATTCAATCTCCTTCCTAGTAATTGATCTTTCAGATTTTCTGTTCCCTGTGATCCAGTCTTGGTAAGTTGTATATTTCTAAGAGTTTATCCATTTCTTTGGAATGTTCAGTTTGTTAGCATGTATTTTTCATAGCATTCTGTTATGGTCCTTTGTACTTCTGTGGTATTAGTCGTAACCTTTCGTCTTTGATTTCTGATTTTTGAGTCCTCTTTTTTCCTTCATCAGTCTAGCTAAAGATTTGTCAATTTTCTCTTCTCAAACAGCTCTTAGTCTCATCCATTTTTTTTTCCTATTGTCATTTTAGTCTATTTCACTTATTTCTGCTCTGAATTTTGTTATTTCCTTACTTCTTCTATCAACTTTGGACTCTATTTGTTCTTCTTTTCTCCTAGCTCCTTAGGTATAAAATTAGTTTCTTTCTGGAGATAGGTGTTTATCACTATGAATTTCACTCTTAGAGCTTCCCTGGTTGGATGCCTTTGCTGCATCCCATAAATCTTGGTATGTTAATTTCCATTGTTGTTTGTCTCAGGTATACCCTTTATTTCTCTCTTGATTTTTCCTTTGACCCAGTGATTGTTCAGTAGCATGTTGTTGAATCTATACATATTTGTGAATTTTTCAGTGTTCTTTGTGTAATTAATTTCTGATTTCATACCATTATAGTCAGAAAAGATGGTTGATATTATTCAATCTCAAATTCATTAAGACTTGTTTTGTGGCCTAACATATGATCTGTTTTGGAAAATGTTCCATGTGCACTTAAGAAAAATGTGTATTTGTTGCTTTGGTATGGAATGTTCTGTAAATATCTGTTAAGTCCATCTGGTCTAAAATGTCCTTTAAGACCATGTGTTTTCTTCTTGGTTTTTCTTTTTCTTTTTTTTTTTTTTTTTTAAGATTTTATTTATTTGACAGAGATCACAAGCAGGCAGAGAGGCAGACAGAGAGAGAGGAGGAAGCAGGCTCCCTGCTGAGCAGAGAGCCCGATGCGGGGCTCGATCCCAGGACCCTGAGATCATGACCTGAGCCGAAGGCAGTGGCTTAACCCACTGAGCCACCCAGGCGCCCCTCTTCTTGGTTTTTCTGTCTGATGATTTGTTCATTTGACTAATTGGGGTATTAGAGTCCCCATATATCAATAATTATAAATACAGTTATTGTATTTCTCTTTTTAGGTCTGTTAATATTTGCTTTATATATTTAGGTGCTCCTAAATTATGTTGGGTGCATAAATATTTACAAAGGTTATATCTACTTCTTTGTTGACCCCTTTCTCATTACGTGTTACTTTTTTTGTGTATTATTACAGTCATTTTAAAGTGTATTTTGTCTGATACAAATGTAGATACTAAAGCTTTATTTTGGTTTCTATTTGCATGTAGTATCTTTTTCCATCTCTTCACTTTCACTGGGTGTGTCTCTTGTAGGCATCATATAGATGAGTCTTGTTTTTTTAATCCATCCAGCCATTCTGTTGTCTTTTGGTTAGAGAATTTAATGCATGTACATTCAAGGTAGTTATAGGTAGGTGTGCTTATTGCCATTTTGTTAATTGTTTTGTGGCTGTTTTTGTAGTTCTTCCCTATTCTTCTTTTGCTTATTTACTGTGTGGTTTAATGATTCTTTAGTAGAATGCTTATATTCCTTTCTCTTTATCTTTTGTGTATTTACTGTAGGTTTTTATTTCTTGGTTACCATGGTGCTTACATACAGCTTATAATGGTATAAGTTGATAACAACTTAAGTTTGATCCCATTGTAAATCTCAGCTTTTTTTTTTTATTTCATGGGATGCTATTTTATTTATTTATTTATTAAAGATTTTATTTATTTGAGAGAGAGAAGGAGCGGGAGTCCCCATAGAGAGAGGAGCAGGAGTGGGGAGAGAAGGAATGGGGAGTCCCCTGCTCCCCACTGAGCAGGGAGCCTGGTATGGAGCTCCTTCCAGGGACTTGGGGATCATGACGTGAACCAAAGGCAGACACTTAACTTGACTGAGCCACCAGGTGCCCTTAAATCTCAACATTTTAACTCTCTTACCCACATTTTATGTTTTTGATGTTACAGTTAGCATCTTTTTATCTTGTGTATCTGTTAATTACTGAATCATAGTTACTTTTACTACTTTTGTCTTTTAACCTTCATGCTAGCTTTATAAGTAATTCACTACCTTTACTATACTATATATTTACCTTTCCAGTGATACTATTTCACATGTTTTGTTGTTACTAAATAGGGCCTTTCTTTTCTACTTAAAGAAGTCCCTTTGATATCTACAGTGTTTGTGCGGAACAGTGCGTTAGGTAGTCCTATGGGGATTCCCATAAAAAAATTTCCCATTTTTTTTCTCTTGTTGCTTATAATATTCTCTTCCTGTCTTTAACTTTTGACATTTTAATTGTAATGTGTCTTGGTGTCTGTCTCTTCGGGTTCATATGTTTTGGAACTTCTGGGCTTCCTGGATCTGGCGTCTGTTTCCATCCCTGTGTTCAGGAAGTGTCAGCTATATTTCTTCAAATAAGATTTCTGCTGCTTTCTTCCTCTTCTGAAAGCTCTACAATTCAAATATTAGTCCATTTGATATCCTTTGATTTCCTGAAGCTATTTTCACTTTTTATTTCCTTTATTTTTCTTTTTTGTGCTTTGATTGGGTAAGTTCTACTGCCTTTGCTTTAGGTTGACTGATCCTTACTTTCTGTTTCATATCTGGTCTGCTGTTGAACCCCTTTGTTGTATTTTTCAGTTCCATTATTATAATCTTCAGCTCTAGGAGTTCTTTTTTTTTTCTTTAAAGATTTTGTTTATTTATTTGACAGAGAGAGAGGGAACACAAGCGGGAGGGAGTGTAGAGGGAGAGAGCCCATTGTGGAGCTCGATTTCAGGACCCTGGGACCGTGACCTGAGCCAAAGACAGACACTTATGACTGAGCCACCCAAGCGCCTGGCAGCTGTTTGACTTCTCTTTGGTATTTTGTTAAATTTCATCCCTATTCAAGTTCTCACTCTGTTCATCCAGTCTCCTCCCCAGTTTGGTGAGCATTTTATGACCATTACTTTGAACTCAATAAATTTACTTACCTTCCTTTCATTAAGGCTTTTTTATGAGGTTTTATCTTATTCTTTCATTTGGAACATATTCCTCTGTTTCTTCATTTTGCTTGAACCCTGAATAGGTTTCTGGACAGTAAATGAAACAGCCATTTTTTCTAGTCTTGAAGGAATGAAGGAGGAGTTGAACCTTTCTATTCAGCTCTTGCCTAGCTCTTGGTCGTCTCTCAAAACTTTTAGTTTATCCAAGCAGCCTGTTATATTTTTAATAGCTCCCGGTAGTTACGGATGTGCCAAGAGCCGTCAGTGTCCCTCCCATAATGGAGGATCTCTGCACCTAGATTCAGATTGACTGGAAGCCAGACCTTCAGGCAGCTGCATTTAAAAGTATGCAGATATATTACAATCCTGAGGGCCCAGGAACATAAGTCTCACTGACTACCAGAGCCTGGTAATCCTGATGTATGTCCCCTAATTGGCATTCATAAAAACTGGGGTTCCAAATGAGTATATGAGCCCTCTTCTGGGAGATAGCAACAAGCTGGAGAAAGCGCACCAACATGACGTTTATAGCCTTTGTTCCTTGAGGAAGTGCCATAGGTCACTAAATGTGTGGCAAACCTAAGTCCTGCCCGTGGTCCAAAGCTCCAGAACAGAGCGGCCTTTTGACAGGAAAAACAGGATCTTAGCCTGCCAACAGTGGTCCCTCTGATTACCACAGTCCCTTGGGACCCTGGAATTCAAGCCCCTCCAGCCACCACAGCCAGGTGATTAAGGGGTGCCCCGTGAGCATCAGGCACCAGACTTAAAGCTCTCTTCCAAGAGACCCTACTCTGGAACGTGGCAGAGGGTGAGTATGAAGATAGCACATGCCCTCCAAGTCCCTGGAAAGGATTTCAGTCAGCCTCTAGATGATTGTTTTAATTAGAAGCCTACCCCTTAGGTCACAGTTATGATGACTGGCTAATAGGCCTACTTCACAGAAAACCCAGGCCCTGGGTCAGTTGCCTTTTTCTGTGCCTGGGAGGGGTGGTAGCTGGTAGCTGTTTTTTGTTACAGTCCTTTGGGACCCAGGAACATAAGCCCCAATGACCACCAGTGTCAGGTGATGTAGAAGTGTCCCTTGGCAGCAGTCACAAAAATTGGGGCCCCAGGGAGGGGTCTGAATTCCTTTCTAGGTGATTATTACATTCCCATGTGACCAGACGCACAAGTTTCTTTGCTCTTCAGAGCCAGGTGTTCAAACCTGTGTGGGCAGCACCCACAAAAATCAGGGCACCAGACATGTGTAAAGGTTCCCTTCTGGGAGCTACTTGTTCTCTGGAGCACAACAAAGGGAGAATGTAAAGATGGTACTCCCCAGTCTCTGTTCTGAAGAGTGTTCCAGCAGACTCCTAGATGTGTAAGTTGAATTAGATGCCTGCCCCTCGGGGTTAGGTTTTAAGCAGGTTAACGTTCTTCACTTTAAGCTGCTTCTGAGCTGGGCCCTAGAGTGGGTCAGTTCCAGCACACAAACATTTTAAGTGGTATTTCTCCGGATCACTACGGGCTTTTGGGGCCCACTATGGGACATTTTAAGGACTCATCTCTGAAATTTCTGTTTTAGAAGTTGGGGTGACCAGTGTGGGATTTGAACCTTTTACCCCTCAGGAAGAAGCTCCAGGTATTTGAGTTCCTTCCAGTTGTGGGTCACAGCACCAGGTGTGGGGTTTCTGGTGAGATTGTGTTGTAGCCTCTCCTACCCATTTTGATGTGTTTTTTCTCTTGTTTGCCTAATGTGTAGTCATCACTGAGTCACCTTTAGGTTTTTTAAGAGGTAATTGGTTCCATATGTAGCTTAGATGCAGTATGTTCCTGAGAGGAGGTGAGTTTGGGGTCTTACTACATCACCATCTTGAATCAGACCAAGTTCTCTGTTTCTTATTGCTCTTCTGGCTTTTCCCCATTATTGAAAATAAGTTACTGAAGGGGTGCCTGGGTAGCTCAGTTCATTAAGCATCCAAGTCTTGATTTCAGGCCAGGTCATGATCTCAGGGTTGTGGGATTGATCCCTGCATCAGAATCCATGCTCAGCAGGGAGTCAGCTTGAAGATTCTTTCCCTTTGCCCCTCCCCCCATTCGTGCTCACTCTCACGCTTTCTCTTTCTCTCTGAAATAAATACATACATCTTTCAACAAAAGAAGCTAAGATATTGAAATTTCAGATTATTATGCAGAATCATGTATTTCTCTTCAATTCTGTCAATTTTTGCTTATGTAATTTGGGGACACTTAGGTTTGTATGTAATAGTAATATCTTTTTGCTGAATTGAACCTTTTATCAGTGTAGTACTTCTGGGTCTCTTACAATCTTTTTTTAGCTTAAATCTGTTTTGTCTGATCATAAAATAGCTACCAGCCCTCTTTTGGTTATTATTTTCATGAAATATGTTTTTTATCCTTTCACTTTCAGATCCTTTGTGGTTTTACTTCTAAAGTGAGTCTCTTGCAGACAGATATAGGCCGATCTTTTTTTTCTTTCTTTTCTTTTTCCATTCTGCTTATCTCTGCCTTTTGATTGGGGGCTTTAATCTATTTTAATTTGAAGTAATTACCAGTAAAGGTTATTTCTGCCATACAACTATTTGTTTTCTCTCTTATATATGTTGTTATTTAATATCCTTCATTACAGCTTCTCTCTTTTGTATTTACTTTTTTGTAGTGAGCCTTTTTGATTCCCTTTTCTGTATTTTTAGTTACTTTCTTAGAGATTCCAAATAATATTTGTAACAACCTAGATTGAACAGTAGCAGCCTAGTTACAGTAGTACACAAACCCTGTCCTACACATCTCTATCCTTCTCCCTTTAGTATTGATATTGTGATAGAAATTATATCTTTTTACATTATTTCCATTCACATAGATGGAATTATTCATGCATTTTCCATTAAAGTCTTTATGTAAAAATAGTTAAAATTGAAAGTACAGTAATGCTGGCTTTTACATTTACTTACGTGATTACCTGTAGTATTTGCTAGTGTTCTTTCTTTCTTCTTTTGGTTTTAAGTTACAGTCTAGTGTCCTTTTTTTTCAGCCTGAAGAACTCACTTTAATAGTTCCTCTAAAACAGGCCTATTAAAAATGAACTCCCTTAACCTAGTGCTGTATTTCCCCCTTACAGTAGACTCTCAAAACATTTACATAGAATGTAGGCAAAAAAGTATGCATTCGTTATCATCAAACAATTTCTCCCCTGTTGACGACAGTTAAGAAGTAAGTCCCATGGCTGCTTGAGAATCATCCTGGGAACTGTTACAAACAGGCCTTTCCCAAGATTTGTAAGTTCCCCAGGGCTTCTGATGTTCATCCTGATTTGGAATTCACTTTTACTTAGAAATTCAGGTGTTCCCTTCAAATACTTTATGTGTTAAATGAGTATACAATACTAAGTGGAAGAGCAAAAATAGTTTGAGATGTGATTGCTTAGCTGAATGACTGGTTGCCGTGCACATGCAATTCGGAGCCATGTCACAGCAGAATTCCATACAAATCCTAGACCTGCACAATTTGCAAATAGAGTGGAAAGACTTGCTGCCTGCTGGTTTCCTCGTCATTGCTGGGCAGTGACACATGTCAGATCATCTAAATGTCTGTTGAATCCCTACAGAATGAATCTTTCAATGCCTTCTGAAACTGCCAGATTTTCTTATATTAAACTATGTTTCATTTTTAATATTTTATGGTTTAGTTTATATTTTACTCTTTTTTTTTTATATCCAAACAACAGACCTTCCCAATAAGATGTTTAATCCATTAAGCAAAACACCTACACTTAGTCTCTTAATAGGCAAATATGTTCATCATTTAGGTGCCTATGGTTCATGCTTGAAGTTTTAATGACAAAGAATGAAAACAATAGCCATGCCTTTATGAAGAAGATGGCAGAGAACATCAAGTTAACAAAAGATGCCCAGTCTCCAGATGAATCCAAGACAAATGAAGTAAGATATGTGTTAGGCCAGTATGTATTAAGATAATTACAGGAAAAAATACTACGGTCCTTATCCCACTTGTTTTTCCTATTACATAATAAATCAGATTACAGAATGTTCCTAAAAATACGTATTTATGGTCAGTTTTATTGTGTTTTATTATAATTGAATTCCATTATTTGAGGACTGTTTATTACCCTGAAAAGGACATTAAAACTAATACAGAGCAGGGGGATAAACTAATGAAATTTACTATTCTGTAGCTGTCTTAAAATTTTTAATAAGTTACAGACAAGTAGATACTCCTTTCTGTATGTTTCCCTTGGGTTTAGTTGAATTGGTTTGTTTTTAATGCATACTCGACACTCATGTTAATTAGGTAAAGGGTGTTTTTGTTTGTTTTTTATTTTTTGTTTTTACCAGGAGGCTACATAAGAAGAAATGCAAACACAAATGTGAACTGTTGGAGGAATAAATAATATCCGCCTATCCCTCTTTTGATTTCATTTTATACATCAGGTAGAATTTGTACTTGTGGTTATTTTGTGCTACTGAAAGTTATATGTGATCTTTCTTTCCTCCTTAGAAACTTTATACAGTATGTGATGTGGCTCTCTGTGTTATAAATAGTAAAAGTGCTTTGTGCAATGCAGAATCACCAAAGGATCCAGTCCTTCCAATGAAATTTTTTACACAACCTGAAAAGGTAATTTTTTTCTCTTTATTGTTCTACCACACTAAACTGATTTAAATTTCAGATACATCAACCCTAGTGGGAAATAGTGGATTGTCTTGACTACAAAGTAAGAAATACCTCTTCATATTTATATCAAGGAATGGGAGGTTGTCTTCCAAAGCCCTGAACAAACACCATTCTCATCTTGCAGAGTACGAGAATGCAAATAAAGCTTTAAGGTGGTGCTCTTCCTTGAGCTCTTCCTTCTGGATATTTCTATTATGGAAAAGGAGTTTTCAGATATCTTAAATTATTTTAATTTCATTTTATTAAAACACTGTATTTTATTAGGCAAGAAATAAAATGGTATAAATATTATAAATACATATATAATAGAGATATTATATATACACACACACATGAAATAAAATGTTAGAATTAACAGAACTGGTCTCAGCAGATGATAAACCAGTATTCTAATCAACAGCTTCTAACTCAAGGGACTTTAGACTCTTCTAAGCTCTTCTAAGCCTCAGTTTCTGTTTCTCTAAAATTCAGGTGATAATACCTATGAACAATTATTAATACTATGTCTATAATTTTATGTTTATAAGAGTTTGTCACATAGTAAGCATTCAATAGATGGTAGTAATAATACATCATTAGTTCTGCTACCAGCAAATTAAATCTTCCATGTAAGTAAATTTTCCAGCTAACTAAAGCTCTTTGTTTTCCAACTAAACTTTTTTTTTTAAGTTTTCTATTTATTTCCTGCTTTAAGGAAGTATTTGGAACTTCAGCCTTCCTGTGCTTTGTTTAAAAAACAGAATCTTAATTTTTTTTTTTTTCTTTAAAATTAAGTAGGCTTCGTACCCAACATGGGGCTTGAACTCAGGACGCTGAGGTCAGGAGTCACATGCTCTTACCAACTGAGCCAGACAACCTCAGAGTCCTAAATATTTTTAATTGGAAAGAATACATCATTTAAAAATGTTTTACACACTTTTCAAACTTTAAGATATGCTTCAGGGTAATACCCTCCCTTAGAGTATTTTACAGAACATGCCCAGGAAATGGAGCTTCTTACTTTTAATGTCATACTTTGACAAAAATTTTAAACAGATTTTCTTTAATTTAGTATTCAGCACTTAGTTTGCCTGGTTTTTGATAGGAATAATAAAGATTGCAAAGTTATTTGCTCTCTAATTTAATAGGCACTGGTCTTTTTGAGTAGTCCTACCTGAGCTCTTGAATTTAAATTTACTTTTATTATTGACTTTAGACTTTATTAGGGTTATTGTGACCAGAATAGTACCCAAATAGAACCTTCATATAAGGGGTGCCTAGGTGGCTCAGGTCATCTCAGGGTCCCGGGATCAAGTCCTACATCAGACTCCCTGTTCAGCAGGGAATCTGTTTCTCCCTCTCTCTCTACCTACTACTCCACCTGCTTGTGGTCTCTCTTTGTCAAATAGATAAATTTTTTAAAAAATCTTCATATAATGGTGATCCCATCATTAAGAATTAAAATTGTTGGGATGCCTGGCTATCTCGGTTGGGCATCTGCCTTTGGCTCGGGTCATGATCCCAGGGTCCTAGGATCAAACCCCACTTCAGGAGCTCTCCCCAGCAGGGAGTCTGCTTCTCCCTCTCAATCTCCTTCTATCCTCTCCTTCTCTCTCTCTCTCTCTCAAATAAATAAATAAATAAATCTTTTAAAAGTGGGGGATTAAATGGGGCACCTGGCTGGCTCAGTCATTAGAACATGTGATGCTCATTTCTCGGGACTCGATCAGGGTCATGAGCTCAAGCCCCATGTTGGATGTGAAGCCTCCTTTTAAAAAAGAAAACAAAGAATTAAATTGCTATTTGTAAGTACACCAAAGTTGAGTTGGTTTTGTTTCGTTTTAGTTCATGTAGGTAAAACTGAAATTTAGTGTTTTTAGCCTTCTTAAGAACTAGGTTGTTTGCTTTTTGTTTTTTGTTGTTGTTGTTTTTAATTAACATGTAATTTATTATTTATGCCAGGGGTACAGGTCTGTGAATCATCAGTCTTACACAATTCGTAGCACTCACCATAGAACATACCCTCCCCAGTGTCCATCACCCAACCCATTGCTCCCCCCGCCAAACCCCTAGCAGCCCTCAGTTTGTTTCTTGGGATAAGAGGCTCTTACCATTTGTCTCCTTCCCTAACCCCATCTTGTTTCATTTTTTCCCTCCCTACCCCCCACGACCCCCAACCCTGCCTCTCAAATTCGTCATATCAGGGAGAACATATGATAATTGTCTTTCTCTGATTAACTTACTTCACTTAGCATAATACCCTTAGTTGTATCCATGTAGTTGGAAATGATAGGATTTCAGGGGTTTTAATGGCTGCATAGTATTCCATTGTATATACACACAACATCTTCTTTATCCTGTTGATGGACATCTAGGTTCTTTCCATAGTTTGGCTACTGTGGACATTGCTGCTATAAACATACGGGTGCACCGTGCCCCTTCTGATCACTACATTTGTATCTGTAGGGTAAATACTGAGCAGTGCGATTGCTGGGTCATAGGGTAGCTCTGTTTTCAACTTTTTGAGGAACCTCCATACTGAAGAACTAGGTGTTTTTGTTTGTTTGTTTGTTTGTTTGTTTTTTCAATAAGCAGCTTTCCTCATTTCCTTTTCTCATATGTTGCTTTTAATCTGGTATAAATTTAAACACTAGTAAACTAAGCATTTTGAGATAATGAGCCTAGTGAGGCTACAGTATGTCTTGATGGATAAAGTGAATGAACATTGGTACCCAGGCTTTGTAACATTGATTTAAGCTGCACAAAAACCTTTGTGGGGGGGGAAAAAAAGATATAGCTGTGCCTGGCACACATGCTAAAACTGTTATGTCTTTATAGGCACACATAAACCATCTGTTCTTCTCTATGACACCAGTTTGAAAGTAAACTTAATAAAAGAAAACAAAGATAATTTTTTAAGTGAGAGTACTTAAAACTTCTTGGTCATAGTGAATCACTTTACATCATTGTGGTTCACATGGGTGCTGTTCCCCAGATATTTAACAGAAGCATCAAAGTACTCTTAGGTTTCATGTAGGTAAAACTTTCAAGACACCAGTGTCCACATTAAGTTTAATTCATTTATTAGCTATGAAAGTGACAGTTTTTTTCAATGAGAATAATTTTCTTGAAATCCAGTGTGGAGTTATTTTAGTGAATATTAAGTGCTTAATATATGCACTGTACCATTTTGAATGCTTTGGGAATGAAATAGGTTTTACAATAGAGTAGAGAAAGTAGTTCAGTGAATAACCTGGAGATTGTTTGCCCTGAACTATATGAAAAAATAGGGATGTATTTTATTTAAAATGTGATTTAAGTAATTGAACTCTGATATTTGTCAAGTCTGAATGTGCCATTGAGTTAAAGCTAGAGTTAATGACATGATTCCTTAAATATGCTTTATTTGAGGGATTAATATGTATCCTGGCCCAAATGTAATTGTTATTGTAATGCACAGTGCCTGAAAAGTCTAGTTTGGACAGTGAAAATACACTTGTTCACTTGATTTTTTTTTTTTTTGGTAGGATTTCTGTAATGACAAGAGTTACATTTCAGAAGAGACCAGAGTACTTCTGTTAACAGGAAAGGTATTATGTACTAGATAATTTGGAAATCTTTGTCTCATGTATATATTATTTCTGCTGTTATTAGAAATAACTTTTAAATGTCCCATGGAATTTATCGTTCCTGATTCTTAAGGACCGTATTGTGGCTTGTAGCATCTTGTTCTATTATGGCTTTTTTCTGCCATAAGTGACTCTTGAATTATGATCATGTGTTCTCATCAGTAGTAGTAGGCTTCAAATTACTCAGAATCCACAAAGATTTTCTTGAAAAATGGTTTAATAAATTTAGATATGTAAGATTTAAAAAAAAATAATTTTAAAGTATTAATGAGTTATAATTTTTATTCTATAAAAGTACTATGACATCTAAAAGAGCAATAGAAATTTAATTTTTGATAAAAATAAGTGTCTAAACTGTTATTATATACTTGTAATTGTTTATTTGTATGAAATTATATCTTATGTATTTTGCTGTGTGTTTGAGGGGTACTTTTTACTTTGATTGAACAATAGGAAATAATTAAATACTGCCTATATAAGTAGAAGTAATACTTCTGACTTGTATTCAGATGAACCCAATTTTACAAAATTTATCATTTCTAATAAATTTAGAATTAAACTTTCCAAAGTAAGTTTCTTGGCTTAGGCTAAACAGTATCTTTTACATGTGTTGAAATTTATGTGAATCCCTACAGTAAGGTATAAAATAACATGCATATGTGTAATTTTTAGCCAAAACCTGCTGGAGTACTAGGTGCAGTAAACAAGCCTTTATCAGCAACAGGAAGGAAACCATATGTTAGAAGCACCGGAGCTGAGACTGGAAGCAACATTAATGTAAATTCAGAGCTAAACCCTTCAACCGGAAACCGATCAAGGCAATGTTTTTCCTCCACTTGTCTTTGTTACTATCACTGTCTACTTGTTTCATATTTTATTTTTACCTAAAGCACTAGATCACAAAAACAGACTTTAAGAAACATTTTGGCATAAAATAATAGTGCTGACTTTTAATATAATTAATGATGGAAATTCAGAGTACACAATTACATTTTGAACCTATGTAACATTCCAAGTGTGTAAAAAAGTAAATGGAACAGAAATGGAAAATAATTTTTTTTTTTAAGATTTTCTTTATTTGAGAGAGAGATCGCAGGGAAGGTTGAGGGGAGAAGCAGACTCTGCACTGAGCAGGGAGCCCGATAGGGGGCTCCATCCCAGAACCCCAGGATCATGACCTGAGCTGAAGGCAGATGCTTAACCAACTGAGCCACCCAAGTGCCCCAAATTTAAGAATATCTAATATATGTTACAACGAATTTACATAGAAGTGCCTATATAAAAAAATCAAACACTTAGGAAAACTATGATCATAAAACTCTTAAATTGAATTTATATGCATTTTAATTTTAACTCAATAAAATTAGTATAGCATGAGTTAAGATAAATTGTTATAACATCTACTTATAAGAATATTCCATGTTTATTTTAACATATCAGGTCTTTACTGTGTTAGCTGCATAAAAATTTCTACCTGACCCTATTCTTATCAACACTAAAAATTTTTATTCTTTTTTTTTTTTTTTTAAGATTTTATTTATTTGACAGACAGAGATCACAAGTAGGCAGAGAGGCAGGCAAAGAGAGAGAGGGAAGCAGGCTCCCTGCTGAGCAGAGAGTCTGATGCGGGGCTCGAACCCAGGACCCTGAGACCATGACCTGAGCTGAAAGCAGAGGCTTTAACCCAGTGAGCCACCCAGGTGCCCCTATAGATTTTTATTCTTACTCATGAAATTTTAACTATAAACTCAGTTGGTTTTGTTTTAAACATTCTTAGATGTAGAACCCCAAATATAAAATAAAATAACATGGAATGTCTCAGTTTACAGAAATGGTGGGTCTCAAAACTCCTCCCCTGCAACCTCTTCTTCCAGCCCTCTTCCTTGCAGAGCATAACAACACAGACTGGAGGGGCACCTGGCGGGCCCAGTGGAACACGCAACTCTTGATCTCAGGATTTGGAGTTCAAGCCCAACTTTGGGCCTAGAGGTTACTTAAAAATAAAATCTTAAGGGATGCCTGGGTGGCTCGGTTGGCTGGACGACTGCCTTCGGTTCAGGTCATGATCCTGGAGTCTCCGGATCGAGTCCCGCATCGGGCTCCCAGCTCTGTGGGGAGTCTGCTCCTCTTTCTGACCTTCTCCTCGCTCATGCTCTCTCTCACTGTCTCTCTCTCAAATAAATAAATAAAATCTTTTAAATAAATAAATAAATAAATAAATAAAATCTAAAAAAAAAAAATAAAAAACACACACACTAGAGACAACACAACTATGTATGCACTGTTCATAATACACCGATCACTGTATTTTTACTTTGTTGAAGGGTTTCTTACCCCCAAGAGAAATTCTTAGAACAGTTACATGATTTTGTTTCTAAACAGCTGTCTGTTGGTTTTAGGCAGTCATTTGTGTCTTACGTTAGTAAGGTTAAAGAGAATCAGTAACATGATATAATACAGCAGTGGTCTATAACCACAGAATATCAGAATCTTGCTAATGTTGCGTCATTTGGCTGGGCTTCTAAATTAGCCTATGCTTGTTTCCTCATTGGTTAGTGAAAGGGTAGGCTCTCTGTCCATGTGAAATAAAGAAGCTTTGGTTTATTTTTCTTCAACAGGGAACAGAGTTCAGAGGCAGTAGAAACTGGAGTTAGTGAAAATGAAGAGAACCCTGTGAGAATTATTTCTGTCACACCTGTGAAGAATATTGACCCAGTAAAGAATAAGGTAAATTTTTAAAATTTAACAAATGGATTTCTCGCAGAGATTATCGGTTTCATGGTAGACGTTAAGAAACCCCCACTTGACCAGTGACTGTGTACTGCGTAGTCTCCATTGGCGTACACGGCCTCTTGCCATGCTTTCACTGTGCTTCCTATGTCCTTCTGCCTCACTGCTGCGCCCAGAACTGGAAAAACTAGGAATTCAGAATTTTTGAGAGCTTTCAAAGTTTATTGACTCCTATAAGGCATGTGTATACTGTTTTTATTTCTGTTATATTTTTTGAAAGTTAAATTTACGAGTAACCTTTTAAAATGTACTTGAGTTTTTGTTTAATGGCTACATTCTTTATTGCTGACCTTATAACTGGCACCCGATTTTCTTAACAGTATTGTGGCAGGAGAAAAACAACGGTAAGAATCAGACCTGAGTCTCAGTCCTGGCTCTGCCACTCTTTGGCTGTGTGTTTACTTAGACAGGTTGCTTGACTTCTCTAAGCTTCTGTTTAACTGTAGAATGAAACTGGTCACTTACCTCAGTAGCAATGGCATGGGAATACTATTACTTCTTTTCCTACAGAATCATATTCTCAACATATTTATCTTTTTATTGCCCACCATATATTTATAGTATTCATCAAATGTTTTAGGAGTTGCCTTGGGGTACATAAAATACAAGACTGTACAGTTATTCCCCAAGAGCTGAACTCTGCATACTTACTATGTGAATTCAAACTGAACAGATGAGGTTACTTTCTTAGTCAGTCTTTCACTATTCAGCCTCGTGCTGTGTTATCTGAAGTTCGGTGTATCAGTAGATTCAGATAACAGGGAGCCTCTCACTGCCAAAACTCTTGGAATTCAGAAGCCAGTAGACTTGAATATTGTGGGATTCTTGTATAGAATTAAACAGTCTTGATGTAAACAGACTTAGATGCAATAATGCATATTGCCACAGGCATTCATTTAAACGTACTTAACTTGTAGAAAGGGGTGGTATGAGGGATAAAAATGTTTATCTGGCACAAAGAACTATAATTTTTCTAGCCTGTGATCTAAAATTCTATGTAAGATATAAATTAATATTATATGTCAGTAATACTTTAATAAAAGATAAATGGGATATTTAAATTCTAATTTTTGAGAAGCCAAATTGTTTATGATTTATGATTAATCTATGATATTATTCTAAACCCTTATTTTAACTTTTTCATGCTTCCTAAGAATTTTATTATTTTTTTTTTATAGATTCCATTAATTTATTTGAGAGAGAGAAAGCACAAACAGGGTGAGGGGCTCAGGGAGCCTGATGTTGGGCTCGATCCCAGGACCCTGAGATCATGACCTGAGCTGAAGGGAGACACTTAAACAACTGAACCACCCAGGCGCCCCTCCAAAGAATGTTTTTATTTTTAAAGATTTCATTCATTTATTTGACAGAGGGAGACACAGCGAGAGAGGGAATACAAGCAGGAGGAGTGTGAGAGGGAGAAGCAAGCTCAGCCCCAGAATCCCAGGATCATGACCTGAGCCAAAGGCAGAGGCTTAACAAATGAGCCAGCCAGGCACCCTTCCAAAGAATGTTGGTTATTTTTTTTGTTTGGGGGGGGGGGTTGATGTTGTTGATTTTTTTTGTTTTGTTTTTTGTTTGGGTTTTTTTTTTTTTTAAGATTTTATTTATTTATTTGACAGATAGTTCACAAGTGGGCAGAGAGGCAGGCAGCAGAGCCAGGGTGGGGGGGGGCAGGCTCCCCGCTGAGCAGAGAGCCCGGTGCGGGACTGGATCCCAGGACCCTGGGATCATGACCCGAGCTGAAGGCAGAGACTTTAACCTACTGAGCCACCCAGGTGCCCCCCCCAAAGAAAGTTTTAAAAAATTTCGATACAGCTCTGAACACACAGGAGTTGTATTTTGACAAAACTTAATTATCTCCCAGTCAGGTCTCCCATAAGTTAATGTTGTCATTTCTTTCCCAAGTCTGAATCCTCAGTCTTCTAGGCTCAAAAAACTGTCCCATTGGTATACTAAAGGAAGAGAAAGATCTAAGAGAGAGTTTCTTGCTGACCAATTTTTCAAAGAGATTAATGCATAAACCAATTTACTATGTGTATAAAAATAATCCAGCAAACTAGATATGGGTGTTTACAAATCAGGACATTCTTGTGGCGCGTGGATAGCTCAGTCAGTTAAGCATCCAACTCTTGATTTTGGCTCAGGTCAAGATCTCGGAGGGGATGTCAAGGCCCACAGTGGACTCTGCGCTGGATGTGGAACCTGCTTAAGATTCTCTCTCCCTTTGCTACTGCCCCGCTCCATCTCTAAAGGGGAAAAAAAATCAGGACATACTCTCCTGTTATTTACTGTGTGAGGGAGATTGGATTGTAATATGAAGGATGAGGGAAGGAAGTGGTTAAAAGAAGCAAGACCGAGCCCATGGATTCAGGCAAGAGGTGCCGCCTTTGTTGTCCGGAAGGAGTCTTCTTTTTGTTCCTTTTAAAAAGTAATGTCTTACTTTTTTTCTTGTCTTACCATTTTTACGTGTGTAAACACATAAACTTAACATAACTTCCTTAAGGAGTTTATTAGAAGCCTTGGAATTCCCGGTCCTCGATAATACTTTCAAAATAATTCATTCCAGTACAGATCTTGATATCTAAGGAATTTATGTTTATAGAATTGTTTTGTGCTCTTTTAGGAGATCATTTCTGATCAGACCACCCAGGGCAACATCAGCAGTGACCGAGGAAAGAAAAGAAATGTAGCAGCAGCTGGCGCAGAGAACATCCAGCAAAAAACAGATGAGAAAGTAGATGAATCAGGACCACCTGCCCCTTCCAAACCCAGGAGAGGACGCCGACCCAAGTCTGAATCTCAGGGCAATGCAACCAAAAATGACGACATAAACAAACCTCTGGGCAAAGGAAGAAAGAGAGCAGCGGTCAGTCAGGACAGCCCCGGGGGTCTGGAAGCCGGCAATGCCAAAGCACCGAAACTGCAAGACGGAGCCAAAAAGGCAGCACCAGCAGAGAGACAGATTGACTTACAAAGGTAATGGGGGCCGTACTATCTGGACCGCATTGAGACGTTTTGTTTTCTTTTTAGCATGTTCCAGTTACCCCAAACTCCGAGGCATTTGGGTCTGCAAGCTGCCCTTTGTTTCCTGAGTAGGTTATAACGGCGTTGGTTTCGATCTCATAACCTCCAGGATGCCAGTTTGAAGAGAGATCTTGTTTCTTTTGGTTAATTTTTAATTAGGATATCATGTTTTGCATTTCTGCTTACTAGCAAGGACAGTACTAAATTTTGCTCAGTATCTTTCACATAGTTACATGGGCTTTCCTTCATTTAAAGGCTGCCTTTGGGTAAAAAGGTCTCAGGATGGGGCACTTAGGTGGCTTAGTTATGTGTCTGCCTTCGTCTCAGGTCATGATCCTGAGGTCTTGGGATCGAGCCCCAAGTCAGACTCGTGCTCAGCGGGGAGCCTGCTTCTTCCCCGCCCTCTGCTGCTTCCCTGCTTCTGCACTCTTGCTCTTTGTCAAACAAATAAATTCTTTTTTAAAAAGTGCGAGTCTTGGGGGGCGCCTGGGTGGCTCAGTGGGTTAAGCCACTGCCTTCGGCTCAGGTCATGATCTCAGGGTCCTGGGATCGAGTCCCGCATCGGGCTCTGCTCAGCGGGGAGCCTGCTTCCCTCTCTCTCTCTGCCTGCCTCTCCGTCTACTTGTGACTTCTCTCTGTCAAATAAATAAAATCTTTAAAAAAAAAAAAAAAAAGTGCGAGTCTTGGGGCGCCTGGATGGCTCAGTGGGTTAAAGCCTCTGCCTTCAGCTCAGGTCATGATCCTGGGGTCCTGGGATCAAGCCCTGCATCGGACTCTCTGCTCAGCGGGGAATCTGCTTCCCCCTCTCTCTGCCTGCCTCTGCCTACTTGTGATCTCTGTCAGGTAAATAAATTTTTAAAAATCTTTTTTAAAAGTTCCGAAAACCAACAAAATGGAGGCGTTATTCCTATTCCATTATTCCTAGCTGCGGTATCCAGGCGGCTCGGGCCTGCTTTGAACACTGTTAATTTTTTCAAAGTAAACACTTCAGGCCCCGCGGGACACTCAGCTAAGAGCATCGAAGGGGCGCAGAGAGGCAAGGGGCAGGGACAGGCGGTGGCTCGCCTCGCCGCGGACCGCCCACCCGCTCCCAAGATCAACTACAAGCTTTTTTTTTTTTTTTTTTTTAATATTTTATTCATTTATGTGACAGACAGATATCACAAATAGGCAGAGAGGCAGGCAGGAGGTGGGGGAAGCAGGCTCCCCGCTGAGCAGAGAGCCCAATGCGGGGCTCGATCCCAGGACCCCAGGATCATGACCTGAGCCGAAGGCACAGGCTTTAACCCACTGAGCCACCCAGGTGCCCCCAACTCCGAGCTTTTTAACTGCAGCAACTTTAATATACGCTATTGGAGCTGGAATTACCGCGGCTGCTGGCACCAGACTTGCCCTCCAGTGGATCCTCCTTAAAGGATTTAAAGTGGACTCATTTCAATTACAGGGCCTCGAAAAAAAAAAATTAAAAAAAAAATAAAAGGGGGAGGGTCTCAGAATGGAGAAGACAAAAGTCATAGCACACATATGGGTATATCCTACTCTTGAATTCTACTTGTTAGAGTTAATTTTAATACAAGTCAGCAGTTTACCTCTTTTCCCCACTCTCCAGTGAAACCACCTCACAGCTACTCCTCTTTGATCATTCTTGGGCTTCTTGGGCTGGATCTTCAGTTTCTCTGTCCTGTAATGGTGGTGTTCCACCAGCAGATCTAGAAGTTGGCTCCTTTCAGACTTGGCCTACAGTTAGAACTTAGCCCTATCCCCTTCTTTTTTCTTTGTATATCTGTACTGAATTCATCTCCCCTTGAATGAGATTGAAAGCATCTGAATTCTTTGTAGGAAAGAGACAATCTTGATCATCTTAGGATGATCCTACCAGCTATCACAGTGTTGCCTGAAGCATATGTATTAACAAGTACATTTTTAAAATTACTATTCATGTTAAATTTTCTTACATTTTAAGTGTCTCAAGCTACCTTTTACAACATCTCATGGGAGCAGACCCAGGCCCAAACCTGATCTAAGTAATGCATGTTTCTCCTACTCACTTCTAGTGTTATGGACTAAAGATCTAAATCTTCGACCTAGAACATCATATTTAACCTTGGCCTCCTCTTTGTCATCAGTAAGACAGTATAATAAATAGGGGCACCTGGGTGGCTCAGTCGAGTAAGCATCTGTCTTTGGCTCAGGTCATGATCCCAGGGTCCTGGGATCGAGCCCCACATCAAGCTCCCGGCTCACCGGAAAGCCTGTTCTCTCTCTCCCACTCCTCCCACTTGTGTTGCCTCCCTTGCTGTGTTTCTCTCTGTCAGATAAATAAAAATTTTTTAAATCTTAAAAAAGAAAGTATAGGGGCGCCTGGGTGGCTCAGTGGGTTAAAGCCTCTGCCTTCGGCTCGGGTCATGATCCCAGGGTCCTGGGATTGAGCCCCACGTTGGGCTCTGCTCAGCGGGGAGTCTGCTTCCTCCTCTCTCTCTGCCTGCCTCTCTGCCTACTTGTGATCTCTCTTTGTCAAATAAATAAATAAAATCTTAAAAAAAAGTATAATAAATAATACCTTCTTCAAAGGACTGTCTTAAGAATTAAGTGGATCAATAAATATAAAGCACTTAACCAAGTGCCCTTCACAGAATAAGTGCTCAGTCATTTTTGTAAACATTGTTTGGAATTCTAGTTTCTCTACCCCTTAATACACTTTCCAGTTACACAGAAGTTGAATAGTTTCTTCAAGATGGCCAGAATTTTCTGAAGGGGTTCTAAAATTCTCTTCTAGCCGTTCCATTAGTACTGATCACCACACACAGGCCACTTGGGCCACCTGACCTGACCTCTCATTCACTGTGCTTTTTTTTGCCTTCTAACCTAAATATCCAGGGTACTTACTTGCTCCCTGAAAATGTTTTCAGTAACCACCAGACCTTGTCTCTGATTAGCGCCTGGTAAAGCCCCCTGCTCTACTTCTGCTGCATGATGTGCCCCAACATCACCAAACCAACAAAACAGCTTCCATGCCAGAGACTGCTTAAAAATAGCACTGAGCCTTCTTGAAAATCTAAAAATGTCTTGAGGGAAAAACACCTTAGAGTTCTCGAGTATGCTGGCTAGTAAGTCACAGGGGGCAGTGTGTTAGCCAAAACAGGAGTTCTGTGATGGTTTCATATTCTCAGTGAAGCTAGGTGGTTAAATTAGATGTACTTGAGGGCGCCTGGGTGGCTCAGTGGGTTAAGCCGCTGCCTTCGGCTCAGGTCATGATCTCAGAGTCCTGGGATCGAGTCCCGCATCGGGCTCTCTGCTCAGCGGAGAGCCTGCTTCCCTCTCTCTCTCTCTGCCTGCCTCTCCATCTACTTGTGATTTCTCTCTGTCAAATAAATAAATAAAATCTTTAAAAAAAAAAAAAATTAGATGTACTTGACAGCGCTGTACTGGCTTAACTCGGTAGAATAGATCAGATATTTTGCACACATATTTCAGAAACTTGTGATCGAACTGTCCGCTACTGATTTAACAAAACATAGAAGTACATTCTGAAACTTTCTCCCAGGCTTCCTTTTATCTTTTCCTAAACCTGATACACAAGTTTACCCTTCCATTCTAGGTTTATCACTTAAGCCTGGAATCCTGGTGAACTGCTGAGTGCAAGTTCACGTACTCCACAAACTACCGCACTGAATCCCCTCTCGTGTAGAGCTGAATGCCTTGTGGGCACATCCGTATTGCTCCCGGTACTCGTCATCCGTTCTTTTAACAGATACTCAACTGACAAGAGTGCTGGGCATCGTGCGGGTATTGGCGATACAAATGTATTGGAAGTGGAAAGGTTCTTGCCCTTATTTCCCTAGCATGTCAGCTCCAGAAGAAACCAGAAAACGTTTGCATTTGGTCTGCTGAATATTACAGTAAAAGTATAGGATTTTTTTTTTTTAAGATACATTTACTTGACAGAGAGCACAGGCAGGGGAAGCAGCAGAGGGAGAGGGAAGAGCAGGCTTCCCGCTGAGCAGGGAACCTGATGTGGGGTTTGATCCCAGGACCCTGGGATCATGACCTGAGCCGAAGTCAGACGCTCAACCAACGGAGCCACCCAGGCACTCCTAGGATTTTCTTAATTACTACATAAAACAATGAAATTCCAACACATCTTATAACATGGATGAACCCTAAGGAAATTGTGCTAAGTGAAATGAGCTATACCCCAAAAGACAGATGTCATTGGATTCACTTTGTCTGAGCTACCTCGAGCCATCACATTCGTATACACAGAAAGTGGAGTGGTGGCTGCCAGGGTGATGAGGGAGTAGTAAGCTCTAGTGTTCAGTGGGTACACAGAGTTTCATTTGGGAAAGAGGAAAACATTCTAGAAATGAATGGCCTTGATTGTACAACATTGTGAATGTACTTAATGCCACTGAACTTTGTACTTAAAAATGGTTAAAGTGGTAAATGTTTAAGTCATAAATTTTACTACAACAAAAAAATTGCTACATAAGAAAAATGATCTCCAACACTTATATAGTACTGATTATGAGCCAAGCTCAATTCTGAGGTCTTTGTTAATCTATTAAATCCTTAAAACACCTCTTTGTGGTAAGTTCTACCATTATTCCCAGGTCACAAAGAGCAGGAAACCCAGGTATAGGGACCCCACATAGCTTTTGGTCTCTGCTTATATAAATACTGGAACCAGGATTAAACCCTCCAGAGTTTGTAACTGCCATGCTAAATTGTATTTTAAATAAAATTAAGTCTTGATTTTTAAGGCACTATACATGCAAACAAAACTGGTGTAACAGAATGCTTTGAAAATACTTCTAGCGGCACCTGGGTGGCTCAGTCTGTTAAGTATCTGCCTTCAGCTCAGGACATGATCCCAGGGTCCTGGGATCAAGACCTGCATGGGACTCCCGGCTCGTCGGGAAGCCTGCTTCTCCCTCTCCCTCTTCCCGGGCTTGTGTTCCCTCTCTCTCGCTGTCTCTCTGTCAAATAAATAAAATATGGGGGGGAAAAAAAGAAAGGAAAATATTTCTGTACTTTATTTTCTTGTGTACCTTAAATAGCTAATGTAGTTCATAAGTGTAATAGTTTCCATAATGGAGTCCATTTGCATTGTTAATTTTTGTAACTCTTATGAAAAAAGCTAGTTTAGTTAGTTATTTTTAAGTTTATTTAAGTAATGTCTGTACCCATCGTGGGGCTCGAACTTAACACCTTGCGATCAACAGTTGCATGCTTTTCCAGCTGAGCCAACCAGGAGCCCCTAAAGCTATTTTATTTAAAATAACCACAGGTTAAGTCAAACAGACCAACTATCGTCATCTTTTTAACCTCTTTCGGAGTTCATGCAAACAAAAGCCCCTGCTTGTTAGCATCAGGAAGGAATAAACCAAGCAGTAGATGAGAGCTTCTTGGAAGCGGCACACTTAAAGAAAAGGAAGCACCCCACGCTAAGAACATTATGGGTAGAATAATGTGCAGAATATATTTGGGGTAGGGCTTGGCATATTTATTAATAAAATAATATAATAATAGGGAAAGATTGTTAAACATCTGCTTGCCTTGCCAACAGTCAGTATGAAGCAGGTACAAGCCTAGGTTAAAGGTAAGGAGACCTGAACAGACTATCTGTGGGCACCTGGCCGGTGCCACACAGAGCATGACTTGGGACCCAGGAGCATCCCTTAGTAAGCACCCCAGTGTGCTGGTCCCCGCTCATAGTTTGTCGTATTTTGAAACGTTTTTAAAATAACTGAACATTCCTAACTCTGTTTTTCCTCTTAATATACTATGTAATGATGTAAAAGATAACGTATAGTTACCACCAAAAGACGGAATAGGCACACCAAGTCAAAAGTTCCTTATTTGTGATTCGGCTGGAATTTTAACCATCTCAGCTTAAGGAGAAATGTTAAATGGTCAAAATCCTGAAGGTACTGGCTTCATTTTTATTTCATGGTGGGACTGTAGCTTCCACCTTCCTACAAGATTAAACCTACTTCTCATTGGGGCATCTGGCTGGCTCAGTAGGGTGTGCCACTCTTGATCTCGGGGTCGTGAGTTCGAGCCCCATGTTGGGCATAGACTTTATTTAAAAATTAGTAAATAAAAGTAAACATACTTCTCATTAACTACAAGTATTACTTGCGATTGATTGGACATCACACCTGTATTTGCCTGAGACTGGTGTGGATCACGTACAGACTAAAGCCCATGATTACAGTTCCCCACATAGAGCTAATCCAGCGCCTCCAGTCGGCGTGTCAGGTCGGCATTAAAATTTCAGCCAGCTCGTTACTAGGGAAAGATAGAGGGTTGCGGAGCTTGAGAGCCATCGCACACTAAATCTGTGAGTGCAGGATCACCTCAGGGTGATCACTTGCTTATTGCCCTGGAGACTCAAAGCCTCCCTGGTGGAGTGAGATCTGAACGGCTGCACTGAAGCCGTTCGCCCCGGGCTTGAAGCGAGTCTTGAGGCCGAGACTGTGGTACGGCGGGCGCGTGCCCTAGTGCCTCCCTGTGGCCCCGCGCTCGAACTTCAGATGCCCCTTCAGTCTTCCTGAACCCTGCATTATTCTTCAGACCTTTCACTGGGTTGATTTGTTACTTGCCAGATGGTCCGTTCCACTCTGGTCACAGGTTTCCACAGTAACCTCCAAAAAGACCCCCTCCCCTTGACAGTACCCAGTCCGCTGTACTCCGCGTCTTCGCCCGCACTCTGCGGGTGCGGCGTCCTCACGGCGGCCAGGCCGTACCTCCTGCTGGCACCGCCGCTCGCAATCTTGCTCCGTCTTCTAGCTTGATACGTGTAGTACAATGGTGTGGTTTTATTAATAATGAAAACCATTTTAGGGACCCCAGGATGTGCCAGCCACAGTCTAGATACTTCTGTACGCCACCCTGTTCAATCCTGCAGCACTCTTCGGTAGGACTCTTTTGATAAATGGTAGCCTCTAGAGCTGTTCTAATACCACGCCAGCACTTGTAATGTGTAGCACGCGCTGACCCTCTAGAATTCCTCTTACTCGGTCCTCTTCCTGAGAATATTAGGTCAATAATAATTACTTAAAGTATGATTCCTACTTGTATAATTTATTTATTAATTCAGGGGTGGATACTTTGTCCAAAACATGGATAGTATATACAGAAATTTACTGGCCTAGATTTTGCTTCTTTAATCTGGGAGTTGATGCTGAGCATTTTACTTGTAAACTTAACTATAGAATTTTTAGATACCCTTGGAATTTTGCAGCAAATGTATTATTCCCTCAGCTGTTGCATGTGTGTGCTTGCGTATACATGTGCACGTTCTGGTAAATGTGCCTGTCTGTATTTGGGGCTATATTTGGAATTGTTCCTTGAGAAAATTCCTGGAATTTATCCTGTACATTCATAATAATTAGCCATTTGTTTAATTGTGGTCAGGAAACAGTATCTGACAACTGGACAATTAATGTTGTTTTTCTGAGTTTTGGGTGAAGGGTAGATCAGCGTTTCATTTACTAAGTTTACTTGTTTTTTCTTTGTTTTTGAGCTGTTATCCAGACGGCAAACAGTCCAAATATTTTGCGTTGAAAATGTATTTTTATAGGTCTGTTGATTCTTCAGTATGTTTTGCTTACACTTAAGGCTAAATTTTTTTTTAAAGATTTTATTTGTTTGACAGACAGGGAGAGAGGGAACACAAGTGGCGGGGGTCGGGGGGGTGGGGGGAGAGGGAGAAGGAGGCTTCCCCTTGAGCAGGGAGCCTGACTCAGGCCTGGATCCCAGAACCCTGGGACCATGACCAGAGCCAAACGCAGATGCCTAGTGGCTGAGCCCAGGCACCCCAGGGCTAAATTCTTCCACAAGGAAGAGACTATCAGGAGATACCAGTGGAGAAACAGTCCTTAAATTTGGGACTTCCGAAGAAACTAAATATAAAGAAATTATCTATAGGAAAATAGGCTGTAGTTTTCCCTGCTTTGGGATGAGTATGTTTTGCTTAGCATGCTTAGTGGAGAAGTGTTCAAGAATCTTGGATTTTTTTTTTTTTTTTTAAAGCAAAGAATTTCCTACTTCCTGTGCTCATTTGTGTATTGATAAAGTTTCCTGGCATTACCTGGGTTCATATCTTAAAATCATAGTAACCCCTAAGTATGTATCCTCATGAGTTACACGACCACTTAGATATGAATACTTTTGCAGTAATAGGTGAATTTTTATCAAAATAATAAGACATTTCTTAGAAGCCAGGTGCTTGGATATGATGACAGTTCACTTTGGGGCATAGTATCAAGTGCATGGAATTCTTCCAGTGATCTGGATCATGTAAGTCTGTGAGAGCGCCCAGGAAGATACTGAGAACTCACAGCTGGTAAAGGGAAGCTTCCTGAAGGTGCAGCGGGCAGCTTCTGGAAGATTTTTTGATAGAACATTAAATCTGTTTTATATATTAGAACAAATTAAGTCTTTTTTTTTTTTAGATTTTATTTATTTATTTGACAGAGAGAGATCACAAGTAGGTAGAGAGGCAGGCAGAGAGAGAGAGAGAGAGGGAAGCAGGCTCCCTGCTGAGCAGAGAGCCCGATACGGGGCTCGATCCCAGCACCCTGAGATCATGACCTGAGCTGAAGGCAGCAGCTTAACCCACTGAGCCACGCAGGCACCCCAAATTAAGTCTTCTTAAGAATCTTAATCACTTAGGTTGTTTTTTAAGCACTGACATCTTAGTAATATGATTCCATAAGATTCCATATGTAGTGGAATGCAAGTAAACAACTTCCTTACCTTTCTGCCAAGTTTGGAATTGTTGCAAAGGAGACCCAGTTTTAATACTGATATGGCTGAGGAAAGATGGAGAAATGACAGGCCAGGTGGCTAACAATGGCTTGCCTCTACATTGAACAACCACAGGCAGACCTGAATGCCCCTTTTGGAGCCAAAAGAAACCAAATCTAGGAGAGGACAAGCCCAGCACGCTTAGTTTTTCCCACCCCTCACCTCTCAACTATTAGATGGGTTCTTTCTCCTCCCAACGAGGAGTTAGGTGAGAGAAGAGAGACCATATCCCCCCATGCTCATGCTTCCAGAAATTAGACTCTCTCTCCTTACTGGGGAAATGGGACCAGTGGGGGTTTGATGCCTCTAAATTTTCCTCCTTGTTTTTTTGTTTGGTTGGTTGGTTTTGTTCTTGGTATACTGAAATGCATGTGTTTGGGGAGCCCCTGGGTGGCTCGGTTGGTTGAGTGTCTGACTTTGGCTCAGGTCATGATCTCATGGTTCTGGAATCCAGCCCCACATCAGGCTCCGTGCTCCGTGGGGCGTCTGCTTCTCCCTCTGCACCTGCTCCTCCCTCTGCTCAGGTGCTCTCTCAAATACATAAATAAAATCTTTTTAAAAAATAAATAAGATGGATGTGTCTACCCAGTTCGGAAATCAGAACTTCTTTTGCTGCTTATAAATAGTGCCCACTAGGGCGCCTGGGTGGCTCAGTTGGTTAGGCAATTGCCTTCGGTCACATCATGATCCTGGAGTCCCAGGTTCGAGTCCTGAATCGGGCTCCCAGTTCCACAGGGAGTCTGCTTCTCCCTTTGACCTTCTGCCTTCTCATGCTCTCTCTCATTATCTCACTCTCAAATAAATAAATAAAATCTAAAAATTTAAAAAAAAAAAAAAAAGTTTAAAAAAAGTGCCCGGTAACTTTTTTTCTGTAATACAATTCTGAAATAATACTAATGACAAATTACAGTTATTTCAAATAAATAGCTTTTATTGTTTTTTTTTGTTTTTTTTTGTTTTTTGTAAGCAAATCTGCCATTGGGTAGCAGCACCTAATGGCTGAAAATAAAAACTTCTTCATTGGTATTTTGTGTTTATATAGTTTAGAGAAGGATTCCTTAAAACAAGGTCTCAGATGAAAAATGGGAAAATAATTTTGAGATTTTTAGATAATAACTGTAGAAATGAAGTAATTCTGGTTTGGTGTGTTTTCCTGTTTATGTCTTTTCTAACTTTGCTTTCTTCTTCTCCCCTCCCCAAGGTAAAAAGAAAACTCATTTGCAAAGGGAGAAAATGAAAGCCAAGCAGAAGCAGGCTCCAGCTTCTGCAAAAACTTGGATTCAAAATATCCCTAAACAGAAGATGAAGTTAACTTCAGAACACACTTTCTGCCTTGAAAACTGAAAGAAGCTATTACTTCCTTTTCACATGACCACAAGTCCTTTGATGGAAATGTACAGCAGAAACTCTTGAGAGAGAGGCTAAAGCAACTCTATTCTTCCCTTCCCCTAGACTTTTCTTAGGAAAAGTCAATAATTAAGCAAATTGCTTAACACTTGGTTCCAGTTCCTGCATATCTGGAGTTTAAAGGCATAATC
The DNA here is from genome assembly GCF_009829155.1 of Mustela erminea. Lineage (NCBI taxonomy): Eukaryota > Metazoa > Chordata > Mammalia > Carnivora > Mustelidae > Mustela > Mustela erminea. Next base: position 130,545,873 of record NC_045615.1, on the reverse strand, counting down.
CACCATTGATTTCCATGCTGCAGTTTTTATTTTAAAGAAAGTAACAGGATGTCCTTACACTGACACTGAAAAGTCATCAATTTTAGAGCCAGGAATTCCCATGTTACACAGAAAACAAACAAACAAAAAAAAATAGAAGTCTACTGAATTAATTTTTTAGAAGAAAAGAGATCAGATTAAATATTTCTTTGTTTTTCCTTTTGGAAACTTTTATGTATAATTCTTTCTGCCTGCCTACTTTTCTGCAAAAATGAGATGTACAGATTTCAGTTCCCTGCTATGAAAAGTGATGTGGTGGCAATTTTATAAATGTTGCTTTCTGATTTTTATCAGAGTGAGAAAATAATTAAAATTATTATTGATTTCATATCACTTCATATTTTGATTTCCCCTCCATTTTAGTTTAATATAATTTGCAATAAATGTACATATTGTTGTTTGTTTCATAAAGCATATCACTTTAAAATGGTTTTTACTCCTGTGATTATGTTGGAATATTTGGAATTTTAAAGGAGTAAAGACTGCCCAGCATTTGGTTTTATAATGTTTGTCACCAGATTTTTATTATTGATGTAAAGAAAAAGTCAATTTTTTTAAATAGTTGGACTTTGGCAGCTTTGTAAGGAAAGTTGGAGGTGTTTAGGATGGCTATCAAGCTTCAGCATTGTGCTGATGGGAAATAAGTATTTTGCTTTTGTCTGCCGGTCTGGGCTCAGTTTTTATGTTTATTTTAGAAGACAACTGTTGCATCAATATATTGTTTCTTGGCATTGTTCAGCATAGGTAATGTGTGCACTTTTTGTGTACACATACTCATATTTAAGTTTTTTGCATAAAATAAATGCTTCTAGATGTCATATGGTAGTCTTTTTTAATCTCTTTACCATATTATGTTTTCTTGTGAGTTTCTTTTTATGTAAAGGGCTAAAGTCATGAATAACATGATTACAGTCAACTCTCCATTATCTATAAAAAATAGTGACTATGCCTCGGGTTTCAGGTTTTGCAGTCATAATTTAAATCACAAACTTAATGAAACCAAGTATATTGCAAGAGCTAGTCAGGAGGAACTTGAACTTTGTCCTTCTTCATGCTCAGAGTTGTAGCTGCCCCCCATTCTGTACTTGAGGCTCTTTCCCAAGCCCTCACTGAATGTGCTCACTCGGTTCCTTGCACATTCCTAGTGAGGATCAGAAGACATAAATGACACTTACATTAGAACTTGGTCTTAGGAGGCTGTAGTCTACAAGGGATGTAAAACAGCAAGCGTGAGCTATGTCAGAAAATAATTACTATGTTAAATGTGAAATTTGCTAGCAGTAAATGTCACTTCTCTCATAGATAATCAAGAGTTGGCTGTATATTGACTCAGTGAAAGATGGGTAATTCTTTCAAATATGCATGTACACACATTGAGGTATCAGATGACAGTTAGGGAACAGTGGATACAAGTGACAAATACCTTTGAAAAGGGCAAGAAAAGCCCTCACTCTTCTTGTTGCCTCTTCATAACCCTTTAGAAGGAAAGTATAAAATATTGCCTCCAACATGCTGAAAAAGAATATCTATGCATAAGCATCAGAGAAGTCCCTCAAGCAAACAGTGGACATGTATATTTGGAAAGATTTTAAAGTGCTCTTAGCATCAGACATCTTGATTCTTAAGGCCACTGATCTGTCACCAATAAGCACACTGGTAGGGACCTTTTCAACTCCTTTTGATTACTCAAAGAGTCACAGCTGACTAGATTACCTAGTGTTAAGTCATATTTATAACATAATGTAGCAGAACCATTTGCATCTGTTTGTGGCTGCTTCGATTTTTTTTTGCAGGAGAGGAGTTTAGCTAAAAGGATTTGGTCCACAGGTGTATGTAAATGGCCTCCCTGGTTCATTAATCCGAGGCAAGCGTCTGGCACTAAGGGAAGGGAGAGTAGGAAGATGAAAAGATTGAGATGATGGGGAGGGACTTAAGGGACATTTGTCAGTTTTCCTTTGAAAAAAGGAAAAAGTTAAATCCCTTAGGAATTTGATATTCACATCTCAGAGAAATACAACACAAAGTGCAGACTTATATTTGAGAATTAATGTTAACCCTTTGTGTCTAGTTTGAAGCTTCTTGTATTTGTCTAAAACTACAAGCCAGAATTTTGTATCTCCTTTGATAAAAAGTGTGTATAATGTAAAGTAGTTTTGCATATTCTTGTGCTGCACATGGGCTGAATTTTTAAAAATTTTTTTAAAGACTTGAAGCAGAACCTTGTAATTTGTGTAAATGATGAGTGTAAAATCCTACCATAAAATGCTAAAAATATGCATTGTTTCAAATAAAACCAAGAAATGCAGCATTATATAGTAGTGTGGAACCCTGAATATTCATGTATCCCCTGGTATGTCACAAGCTGATGAAATATCTGCATATCCTTACAAGAAATCAAATGTAATCATAAATTGAAAAAAATCAAGCCTTCAAACTTACTGGTTACATACTATGATCTGACCTACAGTGACAGGGAGAACATAATAGATGATAAATTCTGATAGACATTTGCAAAACTTTAGAAGTTGTTTTTTTACCCAAGAATTTAAAAGTGGCCTTTCATTTATACCGATACATCTCTTTATTGCAAATTTTGGACATGCACATTAAGTTTAAAAACTGATGGAGAGCAAGCAAATTGCATGTATCTGGAATAAGAAATGCACAGAATGAGAAATAAAGCTAGCTATCCTGCCTGGTTCTGTATTTTACCCTCAATGGGATTATCATTCTACACCTTGGTATTTGTATTGTCAAGACTTTATGGCCTCCATTAGTCACATGGATAAACTGCTCATACAAACCACTGGAGAACAGCCAAGTTTCAGTCTGACGACAAGCTTTGCAGCCTGACTCCGTAGTAGTGATGGCACTGCTCACAAAAAGTCGGTGTTGGCCATAAGCCAGTAACAGTGTAGAACGATGGAAACGAATGTGCGTAACCGCACACCTCCTCAGCCTGTAAATCAGAGCTCCAAGTTTTCACTTGCGTAAGAGTAATAAACCTTCTTAACTTCATTTTGTGTCTTCTTTGAAAGGCCAAGTGGGACGCCTGGGTGGCTCAGGCAAACATCTGACTTCAGCTCAGGTTATGATTTTGAGGTCCTGGGATTGAGCCCCACATCGGGTTCCCTGCTCAGCGGGGCCCTGCTTCTCCCTCTCCCACTGCCCTGCTTGTGCACACTCGTTCTTTCCCTCTCCCTCAAATAAAAAAAGAGATGAAAGGCCAGCAGGAACATGTGGGTCCTGTTTCTAAGGAATCTGGGCCAGGATGGTGGTCAGGATTTCAATTTGGGGGTATTTCTCAAATAACAATCATCAATACTGACCGCCAACTAAAGCAGTCCCTGCCCCTCGTTCTCCGGTTACTCCTATTCTCCAGCAGAGACCATGCATTCTCAATAAAACCCATTCCTTTTAAGAAATAGCCCTGTATCAGATTCGGCAAGAAGCCTGGAAAGCAGTCGTCGGGGGTCATTTATACAGGGAAGGAGGAAGGTCCGAGTCTCCAGAAGCCAGCAAAAACTGCAGGGTAAAGGGTAGTGATTTTCCTCAGGACAGGTATTTGGTTATTTCATCTGTACAGACTAGACACGATGCCAGAGGCTTTCATCGAGAACACTGGTGTGGGGCCTTAGCACTAGCAATATAAAGCAAATGGCACACAGGCAGGTGTGACTGTTTGAGGTGATAGTCTGGACTTCAGAGCCTTGACAGATGCTGTAGAAACAAAACGTACCTTTTCTATATAGAGAAATGCAACTCTGAGAACTGTTAGAGGAGATGTAGGCTCTGAATAAAGGATTGGGCTGAGCAAGCCTCTGCCTCACAAGGAGCTGGATCTGATGCAGGAGGCGGCTGTCCAGGTTGAGGGCTCCCATGGCAGAGGTGACTGTCAGGAGGGGCGAACTGCGGCAGGGGAAGGTCCAGGAAGAAGCCTGCCGGTTGAACCATGCGAACACCGGGCACTTGCCGCGCGTGAAGCGTTCATCCCCTGTAAACTGGAAGACCTGGTCCCAGCCCCCAAACCTTGCTCACCTGCTGTCCTGAGTGCACTCCCCTCCCAAGCACAAATTGGGGTGTCCTGACTATCCTGTGGCTTCTCTGGACAAACTCTGTAACCGTAGAGCCTTGCTATGCTTCTCCAAAGAGTAAATTCTGGTGGGGACGCAGGCAGTGGCCCCTTGAAGGACCTCTCTTAGTTTTGTTCTCAGCGTTTTTAAGAGACTCACCCTGTTGGCCATACACACTCAGCCCAAAAAAAGTGCCTGAGACCATTTTCCTCTAAAAGGTTTGGCAGTTTAGCCGTCTGGTTTCACCTGGCTTACAATGAAAAGTCTACCCATCAAGAAACGGGCCAGCTTTAGAACACGAGAGGAACTGCCCCTTTGTAACCAGGCAGAAGGCTGGTCCCCTTAAAGCCACCCGACCTGTAACCACTTTTACGGAGGTTCTTTTAAATGTCCTGTGTGGAACAGGCCCAGCTTGGTCTGCCCGTGGAATCTCAAGAGTTATGAACAAAAGGGCCTGACTCTTAGAAGCCAGAGCTCACTGGGATCAAACCTAGACAGCCCCCGGTACTCTTCTCTCTCTCCATACACACACACACAACCAGAATCTTCTACTGATCACAAGCCACCCACCATGCCATGAGAGTCAATCAGGTCCTAGCCTCCAAAGCTGATTCAGAGGAAAGCTTTCACAAATATTTAGAAACCAAATATTACATCATCTCCAGTCTCCTACTGATTCCACCTTTTTGTGACAACAGCAACATAAATAGCAGCAAAGTGTTTGCTGTCCAAAGACCTGATCTCCCCTGAGGAATTTCTATCTGACTGATAATTCTGGCATTGTGTTTTGAGGGTGAGAACTACCTAAATATTACAATTCCTATGAAAGGATGAAGGAATTATGAATTTTCTATAATAATTAGAGACAAGAAGAAAGCCATTGTACAAACATGGGCTTTGTTGCCATTTGGCTTTGGGGAGAATAAGGTTCTGAATGTGGGAAGGAAAAGATTAGAAAGATTTCTGCCTGAGTTCATGTCCATTTTAATATCCCTGCTTGTGATCAATATTTTTCAACAATAATAGTTGAGCAAAGAGGGCGCCTGGGTGGCTCAGTGGGTTGGGGCCTCTGCCTTTGGCTCAGGTCATTATCCCAGGGTCATGAGATCAAGCCCCGCCTTGGGCTCCCTGCTCAGGCAGGGAGCCTCTTCCCAGCAGGGAGCCTCTTCCCCCTCTCTCTCTGCCAACCTCTCTGCCTACTTGTGATCTCTGTCAAATAATAATAAACTCTTTAAAATGTTATTGGATAGTCTTGCCCTTAAAATTTAAAAAAAAAAAAAAAAAGTTGAGCAAAGCAGCTCAGAAAGGGCTGCATTGCAATTGGAATCTCTGCCCCTAAGAAAGCTGAATCATTGAGAGTACAGACTGGTGAAATGCAAAGACGTTTGCTCTGTGAATTCAGGCAGGAACTCTGGAAGGCATGGTGAGTACCTCACAGCAGCAATGAGATGACAACAAGGTGGTGGTGTGTATATACAGTGGAATACTAAGCAATAAAAAGGAAGGAAATACCAGTCATGCTACAACATAAATAAATCCCAGAAACGTTATGCTAAGTGAAAAAAGCCAGGGCACCTGAGTGGCTCAGTCACTAAGCATCTGCCTTCAGCTCAGGTCATGATCTCATGGTCCTGGGATTGAGCCCGGGATTGGTCTCCCTGCTCAGCGGGAAGTCTGCTTCTCCCTCTCCCACTGCTTGTGTTCCCTCTCTCGCTGTGTCTCTCTCTGTCAAATAAATAAATAAAATCTTAAAAAAAAAAAAAAAAGAAAGAAAGAAAGAAAGAAAGAAAAAGAAAAATGCCAGACACAAAGAACTACATATCATATGCTTCCATGTATATGAAATATCCAGAGAAGCCAAATCTACAGAGATATAGACTAGTGGTTGGCTAGGGCTAAGAGCAGGGATGAACTGTAAATGGGCTCAAGGGATCTTACTAGAGTGATGGAAATGTTCTAAAACTGGATTGTAGTGATTGTCACACAACTCAATAAATTTACTAAAAAATACCGAATTAGGAGGCACCTGGGTGGCTCAGTAGGTTAAGGCCTCTGCCTTCAGTTCAGGTCATGATCCCAGGGTCATGGGATTGAGCCCCGCCTCAGGCTCCCTGCTCAGGCGAGGAGCCTGCTTCCCCCTCTCTCTCTGCCTGCCTCTCTGCCTACTTGTGATCTCTGTCTGTCAAATAACTAAGTAAAAATCTTTTTAAAAAAATACAGAATTATATTTTATGTTAAGTTATACCTCAATAAAGTTTAAGATAAATGAGACATGGGGCACCTGGCTGGCTCAGTCAGTACAGCATGTAACTCTTGATCTCCGGGTCTTAAGTCCAAGCCCCACGTTGGGAGTAGACATTACTTAAAAGAAAAAAAAAAAAAATAGGGCGCCTGGGTGGCTCAGGAGGTTGAGCCTCTGCCTTCGGCTTGGATCATGATCTCAGGATCTTGGGATTGAGCTCCGTGTAGGGCTCTCTGCTCCGCAGGGAGCCTGCTTCTTCCTCTCTCTCTCTGCCTGCCTCTCTGCCTACTTGTGATCTCTGTCTGTCAAATAAATAAATATTTTTTTAAAAAAAGAAAAAAATAGACAAATGAGATATCTTGAAAAATCTTTACACAAAACAATGCAGCATCCACTTAAGCACCAGACTGTCAAAACCCACATCATGTCAAAAACACCATTATTAACAATAGCTGAATTTGCAGGCAAAGCACCCTTCTCATCAGTGAGTTCCACTCCTCACAGGGTTAGTTGCTGGAGTCAATCTGATTCTCGGCTAGGCAGGTCTGGAAACCATTTTCTCCACCATGGTCATGGCCACAATTGACTTTACTAACCAAAGATACAAAAGACCATGTATAAACAAAAGGCCAACATATTCACAATGACTGATTAGTTCCTTCTCTTAGGAGTTCCTGTCCTTACAAGATATTGGAGAACTCACTTGTGCACTCTCTCTCCAGCTATACACATGGAGGAAAGGCCATGTAAGGACAGAGTGAGATGGCCAGTTGCAATCCAGGAAGAGAAGCCCCGCCAGAAAATGGATCCCCTGGTAGAAAAAAAGCTGAGGGATGGGGCTTCCTTGGTGATCCTGACCTCTCCCAGCAGTAGGAGCCTCTAATGATCTGGTTCCAGAGTAGTTTCTCCTCCTCTCCCAGGGACAGCAGCTATGAGCTTTGTTACATGGAGAAGAAGAGTCTCTGACAGAGCAGCAGGTGCTCACCTCCCCAGGCCTGCGCTACCAAGAGAGGCTGTCTCCGGTCTCCACCTGTGCCCAGCAGTCCCCGTGAGTGTGGACGAATAACCACATGAAAGCACCTGTGAATAGATGAAAACTCCCCTTGTGTCTGAGGCACCTTTGCGTAGATTTCAGGCCATCTGGTAACTTCAATTCTTTGACGGGTTCAAGAAAATGACCTGTGGATTAGTAGTAAGCACCCTCTTCACAGCTTTCTTCACTTTCTAGGCAGAATTCCTAGATCCAAAATAATTAGATAAAGAAACTACCTTAGTTATATCAGTTTCGTCATTCTTTATGACAACTTGGGAGTTCTGTGTTTGAATTGTTCTCTGTTGGAATTGCTAGAAACAATCCTGAAAATAAGAATACTAACAATATTGCAATATCTGGACTATACTGTGACACGGGACTTATATGAAATTTTGACATACATAAACTTAAGCTTACGACTTTTCCTATAATTTATTGATCTCTTGATTCATGCAATACTTTTCAAAGTTAAAATAGAGTTCTTTGCTTATCTATGAGTGAGGACAGATGACAAATCTGGGTAGAGTCTTTTTTGAATGTTATATAAAGATTCTGACAATACCATTAATAAATTTGAAGACTTAAGGCTCAAAAAACCTCAGAGAAGAAGGCAGAGTAGGAGGATCCTAAGCTCACCTCATCCCACAGATACACCTAGATAACACCCACATGAGTATAAATAACCCAGAAAATGACCTGAAGACTGGCAGAGCACAATCTACACAGCTAAATGTAGATAAGAAGCCACATCAAAGAGAGCAGGGAGAGTTAAGACAGAATCAGGAGCCACAGGTCTGTCTGTGAGAGGGAGGGACTCCACGAACATGGAGAGTGAAGAGAAACAGACCCCCCCACATCAGGCATGCCGTACCCAAGAAACCCACACCTGGAAGACGAATCCCTATAACATTTAGCTTTGAAAACCAGAGGGGCCTAACTTCGAGGTATTACAATCAGTGCAGCTTGACACCTGGAACTTTCTATCACTGGGTTCAGCTCTGGGAGAGACAGGAGAGTGAAAGAAAACTGAGTCTTCACCCTTAAAGAGACACCACAACAAACAACCCCACTGAGATACAGCAAAGCAGCAGCAGTTTGAGAAATGCCTGAGGTATACGGGAACATTTATTTACCTGTCTCATAGCAAGTGCTGGAGAACAGGGACCTTTGGGAGATTTCTCCAAGAACAACATAGCTGGCAGGTACCATTTCCTTGTCACACACACCCCGCTTAGACACATGGACACCATAGGAATCAGCACAGCATGAACGCTCTCCAGCTAGCTTGTTAACAGCACATCCCACCCCATGCTCTCCTGAGGTCGTGTCCCCTCCATCCCAGCCTATATAGCGTTCCCAGGCAGCTGCAAGACCCTTCCTGTAGCAACAGACTGATAAGGACGTTGCTGGCACCATATGCCCCACCCCCACATTCTCCTGCCAATCTGCCCCCCAACATGCTCTTGGCAGTTATCCATCCAAAGTGGTGCCACAAGCCTTGCAATGTGCAAGCAGCCCCAACAGGGACCAGGACCACTCCAAAGTGACTCCCTCCCCAGGGAGAGGGGCAGATAATCACCCATACCAGTCAGACTGTGGCCACAGCAGGGGGCTGGGAGCAAACACCTGTTCTGACTGCAAACCCCACCCACCAACAAAAGCTTTTCAAGGACCAATACAGGAAGAGTGCCCTGCAGTTTGGTGCTACTGCAGCTCTGGAAACTGCCTGATCTCATTCAACTCAAGTTACTAACAACAGAGGGACCAAACCCTGCTCACAATAAGCAAAGACAGCCATTGCAGACAATCTGACTGAGGCAAATGCAGTGCAGCCACACTAGCGGTATACATCTGACACACGCAGGAGAAACCCTTGAAGCAGCAGAGATAATGCACTATAGGGCATGAGAGGATCTCTCTCTCTTCATAAGGCCACTACTTTCAAGAGCAGGAGCTCTATCTGACTTTCCTAACACAGAGAAACAAAGAGCTAGACAAAATGAGGAAAGAGAGGACTATGTTCCAAATGAAAAAACAGGCAAAATCACCATGAGAGCTAAAAGAAATGGAGATAAGTAATATGCCTAGCAGGTAATTTAAAGAAATGCTCATAAAGATACTCACTGTACTAGGGGGGAAAAAAAAGTGGAAGGCCTCAATGACATCATCAACAAAGAGAAAACATTTTTTAAAAATCAGATATGAAGAACTCAATAACTAAAATTTAAAATACACTAGAGGGCACCAGTCTGGCTCAGTTGGTAGAGCATATGACTCTTGATCTCAGGGTCATGAGTTTGAGGCTCACCTTGGGTGCAGAAATTACTTTAAAAAAAAAAAGAAAGAAAGATAAGAAAAATATGGGGAAAAAAGGAGGAGGGGTTCCCTGGGTGGCTCAGTTGGTTAAGCATCTGCCTTCGGCTCAGGTCATGATCCCAGGGTCCTAGGTTCGAGTCCCACATGGGGCTCTCTGCTCAATAGGGAGTCTGCTTCTCCCTCTCCCACTCCCCACCACTCATGCTTGTGAGCATGCTTTCTCTCTTTCTGAAATTTAAAAAAAAAAAAAAATCATCAAGAATACACCAGAGAGGATAAATAGACTACAGGAAGAAGAAGAACAGATCAGCAACCAGGAGGATAGAATAAAATAATTGAGTTAAACAGGAGAGAGAAAATAATACTAAAAAATGAAAATGTACTAAAGAAACTCAGCAACACCATCAAGCATATAACATGCAAATTATAGGGATCCCAGAAGGAGGGAAAGAAAAGGTGTGCAGAAAATTTACTTGAAGAAATAACCAATAGCTGAAAATTTCCCAAATGAAGGAAAAAGAAATATGGATCCAGAAGGCACAGAAAGCCCCCAACAAAATCAACCCAAGGAGGTCCACACCAAGATACATAGAAACCAAAATGACAAAAAGCAGTGATAGAGAATTTTAAAAGCAGCAAGAAAACAAAACAGAAACATACAAGGGAAAACTTCCCTTGTATAAGGCTATCAGCTGATTTTTCAGCATAAACTTTTCAGGCCAGAGAGTAGTGGCATGATATATTCGAGGTGCCAAAAGAATAAACCTGCAACCAAGAATACTCAATCCAGCAAAGGTATCATTCAGAATAAAAGGAGATATAAAGAGTTTCCCAGACAGAGCGCTTGGCTGGCTAAATTGGTAGTATGTGACTCTTGATATCAGGGTCGAAACTGCAAGCCCTATGTTGGGTATGGAGATTAAGTAAAAATAAAAAAAATTAAAAAAAAAAAAAAGAAAAGAAAAAGAAAGAAAGAAAGAAAGATCTTTAAAAAAAGAGTTCCACACAATCAAAAATTAAAGGCATTCATCACCACTAAACCAGCCATACAAGAAATGTTAAAGGGGACTCTTTGAGTGGAAAGGAAAAATCACGAGCAAAAATAAGAAAAGTAGGAAGCACAACAGCAATAAAATTAACTATTTCTATAAAAATCAGTCAAGTGGTTCGCAAAATAACAGGATATAAAGCATGATAATTTATACCTAAAACATGGTGGTAGGAAGAGGAGTACAAATTTAGTGTGTTTAGAATGGGTTCAAATTTAAGCAACCACCAGCTTAACACAGACTGCTATATGCATAAGATATTATATATAAACGTAATGGTAACCAAAAATTAAAAATCAGCAATAGATATGAAAAAAAGAAAGGAATCCAACTATATCATTAAAGAAAGCCAGCAAAGCCATAAGAGAGCAAGAGAACGGTATAGACAAAAAATACAAAAACAACCACAAAACAAGTAACAAAATCGCAATAAATACATATCTATCAATCATTACTTTGAATGTAAATGGACCAAATGCTTCAATCAAAAGACATAGGGTGATGAATAGATAAAAGAGCAAGACCCTTGGAGAGCCTGGGTGGCTTAGTTGGTTGAGTGTGACTAATCTCAGACCTAAAGACGCATGCAGATTGGAAATGAGGGGATGGGGGTGTCTGGGTGGCTTAGTGGGTTAAGCTTCTGCCTTTGGCTCAAGTCAGGATCTCAGGGTCCTGGGATTGAGCCCTGCTTTGGGCTCTCTGCTCGAAGCAGGGAGCCTGCTTCCCCCTCCCTCTCTGCCTGCCTCTCTGCCTACTCGTGATTTCTCTGTTAAATAAAGAAATTTTTAAAAATCCTTAAAAAAGAAAAAAACAAACAACAAATTATTCACTCCAAATGTTAAATACACTGGGTATGTCACCAATAGAAAATGTAACAGAACTGATTAGGGTGAATGATCTATTATTACCAAATAGGGAAATATGTTACTGTTCCACAGTAGTGGCAGAAAGGGGTCTGGGGTAATCTAGGGAAACTAGTGTTCTATAAAAAGCTGCCTAATCTATTAAGGAGTTAGCTGATGGAAGGTGAATTTGTAATAAAGGGAAATCATAATGGTGATACTTGTCAGCTACTGTGTCATTGACCAGTTGCAGATATAAGCAGCAGCAATGGACTATGGTTTTTTGCCTTATGATTTGAATAACATTTACATATTTCAGTAATCTATATAAAATTTATATTATATATATTTATATATTTTATTTTTAATATTTTATTTGAGAGAGAGAGAGTGAGAGAGGGAATACAAGCAGGGAGAGTGGGAGAGGGAGAAGCAAGCCCCCTGCTGAACAGGGAGCCTGACTTGGGGCTCCAACCCAGGACCATGGGGGATTAGGACCTGAACCGAAGGCAGACTTAATAACTTAATGACTGAGCCACCCAGGTGCCCATTTATTTATCTATTTTAAGCTATTTTCCACTTTTCTGTACTATTTTACATAGAGTATGTTTTGCAATTAAGTTTTCAAATTAGACAACAGATTACGTAGTATCTAGACAGGATCAGATTAAGAAGAGAAACAGAAATTACCCAGAGATCCTAGGCCAGGACACAGTACTAATGGTATTTGATTTGGTCCCTTTAAGAGGACAGAAGCACTTAGGATATATAACAGTTTCATACTTGCATAGTCTTCTTGTCCTTGGACATAATACAATTATTTTACTTGTCTTAAAACTTGCCTCATATCTTTTTTGATACTTGTAAGGGTACAAATACGAAATATAGGAAGAAGGAAAAGTAGGAATAGACCCTTAAAAGAAAAATACAATATATAGCCCTTATAAACAGAGCTTTGTTACACTCAATTTCACTTTCCTTTTTTTCCAACTCATTTCTGAGAATAGCCCTTTGCTTGACTTTCACAGAGGCCTAAAATTCTGATCACTAGAATATCCAAGTCCTTGGGGGCTTAAGACACTTCATATTTCTGTTTGGCTATTTAGATGCCCTATGTTTCCAAAATTTTGTCTACAAGCATAAATTTCCTGGATATCTTTGGCATGGCTTATAAATGGCATCCATGGGACAATTTCCACAGATCAAAACGATTCATAACAAGAATTCCAATCTGAAGACACGGTTGAGCACCAGTTCTCTGCCAGTCTTTATGCTAGGGATAAAAATAAAGAAGATATGATTCCAACCCTTAAAGAGGAAATGACTGACATGAAAAGAAATTATGTTAATGCTGGGGCCCCTGGGTGGCTCAGTGGATTAAAGCCTCTGCCTTCGGCTCAGGTCATGATCTCAGGGTCCTGGGATCAAGACCCTCATCGGGCTCTCTGCTCAGCAGGGAGTCTGCTTTCCTCTCTCTCTCTGCCTGCCTCTCTGCCTACTTGTGATCTCTGTCAAATAAACAAATAAAATCTTAAAAAAAAAAAGAAATTGTTAATGCTATAATAAAAGCTTACACAAAAAAATAGGAGTCTAGAAAATATTTACTGTGCCTAAGAGGGAGTTTAAAGAAACCTAAAAAGGTTTCAGAAAACTGACATTTAGTTAAATAGGATTTCATCAGGAGGGAGACAGGTATTTTAGACTGAATAGGGAAATAGGGAAAATACAGATTTAGAAACAGTACAAATCCCAGCTACATGATTCATTAACAATGTGTAAATGAGATTAGGCAAATCATAATTCAACTTGAATTTCTCACCGGCAAAATGAGATCTGCCTCAAAGATCTCGATGGTTCCTCCTACTGACAGGGTATATTTGCAGCAATCTATACTTCAGACAATAATTCCTTCAAAAGTTATACTACATCAAACAGCATTTTATATCATTTTATATAAATAATTTAATATATACAATATATATATTTTAAAGATTTATTTTTAAAAGATGTTTATTTATTTGAGAGAGGGAACCAGAGAGCAAAAGCAGGGGGAGCGGCAAAGGGAGAAGAAGAAGCAGGCTCCCCGCCAATGTGAGGCTTGATCCCAGGATCCTAGGATCATGACCTGAGCCAAAGGTAGATGCTTAACCGACTTAGCCACCCAGACGTCCCTAAAGATTTTTAAAATTTTTTTATTATTTTTTAAAGATTTTATTTATTTATTTGAGAGAGAGAGAGAGAATGAGAGAGAGAGCACGAGAAGGGAGAGAGTCAGAGGGAGAGGCAGACTCCCCTCCAAGCAGGAAGCCCAATGCAGGACTCGATTCCCGGACTCCAGGACCATGATCCGAGCCGAAGGCAGTCGCTCAACCAATTGAGCCACCCATCGCCCAAGATTTTATTTCTAAGTAATCCCTACACCCAGTGGGGGCTCAAACTCACAATCCTGAGATGAAAAGTCACATGCTCCACAAACTGAGCGTCAGGCGCCCCTTTATATATTTCTTGATTATAGAATCCATACTCATTCTGTATCCCACTTTCCACACCAAGAGATTATTTTCCATCTCCCCGCATCTTTTTCTCTCTCCCCAGTGACTTCTCCTTTTGTCACAAAATGTGTCCATGCACAAGTTATTCTTGCTTTAGAAAGCAAACCTTCACCTGACAATACTTGGTAATTATTTTAGTACTCTTTTTAACAGCCACACTTCTCTATTTTAGCTCAACATTCTCTAACATCTAAGCTGATTGTTAATTCCACCAGTTTGTCAAAACTGCTCAGATACTGGAAGGAAACTAACAAAATGCTGACACTATTGCCAATATGCCATGACTAGTTCTCATCTGCTCCATCATTCTGATGCCATTAATGTTGCTGATAGGGCCCTTCTTTGTCACATTTCCTCAGCTTTTGATATTGCTTCAGTGCACATTTGACATTTATTAAGCACCAAGGTTGTGTTTAAGGAGTTTACAATCAACAAGGGAAAATAACCAGTAAGAATATAAAGTAGAATGGATATATGAACTGGAACTTAGAAAGTTCCTGTAAGAGATTTGGGAAGGCTCATGGAGGTGGCAGCATTTGAGGGTAGATTTGAAGGGTAAGATTTCAATTTATAAAAATGGAAGAGAATCATATACAAAAAAAGCAACAGTAATTTTACACAAAAAGAGGCGGGAAACACAATGTGTACTTAAGAGAAACATTACAATAGGGAGAAAATGAAAGACTTACTAATACAAACTCATTTTTGGGACACCTGGCTGCTCAGCCAGCTGAGCGTCTGCCGTCAGTTTAGGTGATGGATCGAGTCCCACTCTGGGCTCCCTACTCAGTGGGGTGCTGGCCACTCACTCTGCTTGTGCTCTCTCTGAAAATAAATAATAAATATCTTAAAAACAAAACTTTTATTCTTATGCAAAGAATAAAGTGGTGAAGAAAGAATAGGCTTATAATGAGTTAATGAAAAAATAGGTTTATAATAAAACCTCTTCTGCCCAGCTTTTTTTTTTTTTTTTTTAAGATTTTATTTATTTATCAGAAAGAGAGAGCGAGCACAGGCAGACAGAGGCAGAGGGAGAAGCAGGCTCCCTGCCGAGCAAGGAGCCCGATGTGGGACTCCATCCCAGGACGCTGGGATCATGACCTGAGCCGAAGGCAGCTGCTTAACCAACTGAGCCACCCAGGTGTCCCTGCCCAGCTTTTTCCAGTCTCTGACCTACTCTGAAGAGACAGCTTTCTTAACTGTTTCTTCACAGAGTTGCCATATTTTTATTTATTTATTTGAGAGACAGTGCTTACATGAGTGGGTGGGAGAGGGGCAGAGGGAGAGAGAGGATCTTTAAGCAGGCTCCACACCCAGCACAGAGACCAACTTGGGGCTTGATCTCATGACCCTAAGAATAGGACCTGAGCCAAAATCAAGAGACAGACCCTACTGAGCCACCCAGGAGCCCAGGAGTTGTCATATTTTTAAATGATATACTTTGAATACAATTTCTTACCATATAAATTCTGCATATATCCAAAATGTGCTCTAAAAGATGAAAATCTGGCATTTTTAGAGCTCCCCTCAATCTGCAATACAGAATTATCTCTACATTTGGCTAAACAGATTATCAAGTATTTATTGTCTTGTGTTTGACTCATAAAGAACTAATTTGTATATTTTAATTATATTTTTCTCTTGAGAGGACCTACAGAATACTAGTTAGGAATATCAGCTCTGCAGCCATACTGGAGTTCAAACTGTGAATATAACACTTTCTAGCTATGTTAACTTCGAGCAATATATTTAATCTTTCTGCCCATTTCCTCATCTGTAAAATAAGGACAGGATGTACATAATTGTAAAATCAAATGAAATGAGTTATTGCTTGTAAAAGTACTCAGAACAACCACTGGCACTTAGTATACAGTGTAAAAAAAAAAAAAAGTTAGCTATTCTATTACTATAGGGTCTTGTTCTAAAGTTTACAATGGTCTTTCTCTTGTGCATTTCCAGTTGCTTCATCCATGGAGGACATGAGCTGTACAACTGCAAGGGCCCAACTCACATGGTAAGAATAAATGAGGTTATGCAAAAAGGCAATCTGTTTCCATATCAAGTATTTTATCAAATCCTCGTTTCTAAGAGTCCTTCTACCCAAAGCCTCTTATCCTGCTCTAATACAGCTGCGGGCTTTGTGCTTTGTTAATGGGTTCTTCCTATATTGCTCCTCTGGATTAGATGAAGTTTCTTTGACTCCAAGTATCTTTCTTTCTTCTTCTTTTTTTTTAAAGATTTATTTATTTGACATACAGAGATCACATGCAGAGAGACAGGCAGAGAGAGAGAGGAGGAAGCAGGCCCCCCGCTGAGCAGAGAGCCAGACATGGGGCTTGATCCCAGGACCCTGGGACCATGACCTGAGCCAAAGGCAGAGGCCTTAACCCACTGAGCCACCCAGGTGCCCCATCTTTATTTCTTGATATACTCCATTTTCCTACAGCAGAATATCTACAAATAATTTCTTACAATGGTGTGTATAAGTAGTATTACTGAATCTTTTCATGTTAAAAAAAAAAAGATTTTATTCCATCCTAACAAAGAACTGGTAAAAAAAAAATTTTTTTTAAGATTTTAAAGATTTT
The DNA here is from genome assembly GCF_009829155.1 of Mustela erminea. Lineage (NCBI taxonomy): Eukaryota > Metazoa > Chordata > Mammalia > Carnivora > Mustelidae > Mustela > Mustela erminea. Next base: position 130,529,139 of record NC_045615.1, on the reverse strand, counting down.
ATTTATTTGACAGACAGAGATCACAAGGCAGGCAGAGAGAGAAGGGAAGAAGCAGGCTCCCTGCCGAGCAGAGAGCCCAATGCGGGGTTCGATCCCAGAACCCTGAGATCATGACCTGAGCCAAAGGCAGAGGCTTTAACCTACTGAGCCACCCAGGTGCCCCAGAACTGATAAAAATTTAGATGGAAAAAATTTTTTTATCAGCATTTGAATACTGTTACAACTGTCTTCTAGAATACAGTGAGTTGTTAAGAAATCTAATGCTGATTCTTGCTCTTTTCTTTCAAGGGACATTTAGGATCTCTGCTTCTGCCCAGTGCTCTAAAATTTGATAAAGATCCTTGACTTTTTTCATTGATAGCACTGAGTTGGTGAATCTTTCAATCCAGAAGTTTGTGTCCTTCAGCTCTGAGATATACTTGTACTATTATTTGGTAATATAATCCCACATTTTAAAAATTTTCTTTTGATAGAGTTTGTTCTCTTACTGGGATCAGTTGCTGAAACTTCTTGAGTTGATCCAGTATATTCCTCATATTCTTGCTTCTATCTTCTACCTTTTTTAGCCTGAGACATCTTCTACCTTATTAATTACCCTTCTATTCATTCATTTGCTCAACAAATATTTAATGATGACTGACCTACTATATTTTTCTATGTTCCAGGCAATGTTCTGGGCAATGCAGATTAAAGCAGTAAGTAAGACAAATCTCAAACCTTATGCTGGACAAAATGTTAAGAAGTAGGTTAATAATAAATGCCATTAAAAAATTAACAAGTGGGATGCAATGTTCTGGGCAATGCAGATTAAAGCAGTAAGTAAGACAAATTTCAAACCTTATGTTGGACAAAATGTTAAGAAGTAGGTTAATAATAAATGCCATTAAAAAATTAACAAGTGGGATGCCTGCGTGTCTCAGTCAGTTAAGCTTCTCTACCTTTGGCTCAGATCATGATTCCAGGGTCCTGGGATCAAGCCCCACATTGGAATCCCTACTTAGTAGGGAGCCTGCTTCTCCCTCTCCCTCTGCCTGCTGCTCCCCCTGCTTGTGCTCTCTGTCAAATAAATAAATAAAATCTTTAAAAAAATTAACAAGTATGGGGTTCCTGGGTGGCTTGGTTGTCAAGCGTCTGTCTTCGGCTCAGGTCATGATCGCAGGGTCCTGGGATTGAGCCCCGCATCAGTCTCCCTGCTCAGTGGGAAGCCTGCTTCTCCCTCTCCCACTCTCCCTGCCTGTGTGCCCTCTCTTGCTGTGTCTATCTCTCTGTTAAATAAATAAATAAAATCTTTAAAAAAAAATTAACACGTAGAGGGACAGGTGAATGGAGGCAGAAGTTTTTAGTTAAGATGGTCAGGAAAGGTCTGACATTTGAACAATAACATGAATAAATGATTAAGCAAGATATGTGAGGATGGGAGAAGAGCATTCCAGGCAGATAGGCCGTTCAAAGGACCTGAGGTTTTAAGAACACTGGTGTATTTGGCAAGTACCATGACACTAGTATGTCTAATAGAGGGTGAGCAGGCCAGAGAAGAAAGGGATAGAGCTGGAAGAATAGTTAGGAGCAGAAGAGTACATAGTAAGGTAGAATAGAGTATTGTGGCCATGGTGAGGAACATGGATTTTATTCTAAATTTAATTAAAAGTCATTTTGAGCTGGAAGTACCACTTAAAAAAACAAAACAAAACAAAACATTCTGGCTGCTATGTGGCAAGTGGATGATAGAACCTCAAGATTGGAAGGAAAGAGGATGTTTAATAGTCAAAGCAAATGTGACAGTGGCTTGCTTAGGGAGGTATGATGGCAGTAAGTGGAGATCAGAACCAGAATACAATTAACCCTTGAACAATGTGGGGGCTGGAGGCACCAAACCCCTGATCAGTTGAAAATTCACATATAATTTTTGACTTCCTCAACTTCTAATAGCCTACTGCTGACCAGAAGTCTTACAGATGACATAGTTGACTAACACATATTTTCTATGTTCTTTGTATTATAAACTATATTCTTATAATAAATATAGAAGAAATGTTTAGAAAATTATAATAGAAAATATACTTGGGGCACCTGGCTGGCTCAGTTGGTTAAGCATCTGCCTTCAGCTCAGGTCATAATCCCAGGGTCCTGGGATGGAGCCACATGTCAGGCTCCCTGCTCAACGGGGAGTCTGCTTCTCCCTCCCATTGCCCCTCCTACCCCCTTCTTGTGCTAATAAATAAATAAAATACCAATGCCATTGGTATTCACTGGAAAAAAATCCACAGAGTGGACACACACAGTTCAAAGCTGTGCTGTTCAAAGGTCAGCTACATACTTAAAGGCTGACGTAGTAAGAGTTGCTAATGAATATGGGCCATAAGGCAGAGTAAGGAGAAAAGACTGATTTGGGGTAGAGGGGGCCGGCTTGAGCAACTGGATGAATAATGGTACCTTTCAAATGCTTAAGGGAAGATGGAGGAAGCAGCAGATTTGGGTGGAGGTGAAGAGGGAAAAAAGATGTTTTTCTTTAAAAGATTTTATTTATTTACTTATTTGACAGAGATCACAAGTAGGCAGAGAGGCAGGCAGAGAGAAAGGGGGAAGCAGGCTCCCTGCTGAACAGAGAGCCTGATGTGGGGCTCCATCCCAGGACCCTGAGATAATGACCTGAGCTGAAGGCAGAGGCTTAACCCACTGAGCCACCCGGCGCCCCAAGATTTTGTATTTTTTAAACCTAAGGCTGAAACACCCTGCACAGTGTTTAAAAGTATGGAGATAGTCTGCATGAGTTAAAATCCTGGACCAGGGCGCCTGGGTGGCTCAGTGGGTTAAGCCGCTGCCTTCGGCTCAGGTCATGATCTCAGGGTCCTGGGATCGAGTCCCGCATCGGGCTCTCTGCTCAGGAGGGAGCCTGCTTCCTCCTCTCTCTCTCTCTGCCTGCCTCTCTGCCTACTTGTGATGTCTCTCTGTCAAATAAATAAATAAATAAAATCTTTAAAAAACAAAACAAAAAAATCCTGGACCAGATGGGGTATGGAGTCTATAAAGCTTTCCTAGTTCTCTTTAAGATGGAGATATTATGAGTTTGCAGGCTGAAGTTAAAAAATAATAATAATAAAATAAAAAAATAAAAAAATAAAGAGACTGTTAGAGGTTTAAAAAGCAAGATCCAACTTTATATATGTTAACTATATGAAATCCATTTTATTTATTTATTTTAAGATTTTATTTATTTGACAGAGAGAGACAGTGAGAGAGGGAATACAAGCAGGGGAAGCAGGAGAGGGAGAAGCAAGCAGGCTTCCCACAGAGCAGGGAACCTGATGTGGGGCTCGATCCCAGGACACTGGGATCATGACCTGAGCCAAAGGCAGACGCTTAATGACTGAGCCACCAGGTGCCCCTAAGAAATCCATTTTAAATATAAAGTCATAGACGTGTTAAAAGTAAAAATGTAGATAGATATATCATGCAAACACTAGCCAAAAGAAATCTGGAGTATGTAATTTCAGATAAATAGACTTAAGAACTAGGAATACGATCAGAGACAAAGAGGGATATTAGAAAATGACAGATGTCAATTTTCCACAAAGGACATTCCTAAATTTACATGCACCTAAAACAACTGGACTTCAATATATACAAGGCAAAAATAGATATGAAAATAAATATTTATACACCTATAAATATAACTGAAGACTTAACATTATGCTCTCAGTAACTGACAAATAGGCAGAAAATTAGTAAGGATAGAAATGATCTGAGCAACACTACCAATCAACCTGAAATGACATTCAGAATATTCTACCCAAGAATGTCAGATTATATATTCTTTCCTAGTACACATGGAATCCCTACCAAAGAGGAAGTCTCAAGAGAATTTAAAAAACAATTTAGTCTGAAAGTAAATGAAAATACAACACAGCAAAATTTGTGAGATATATCTAAAGCAGTGCTTAGAGGAAAATTCACTGCACCTATAGAATTAAATGTTTATATTAAGAAAGAAAGATCTAAAATCAGCAACTTAAGCCTTCACCTTAAGAAAACTAAGCAAATTAAACCCAAAGCAAACAAAAGTAGTAAGATTAAAGGGAAATTAATAAAAGCAAAAATAAAAAAGCAGAAAAATAAATAGAGCCAAAAACTGGTCTAATAAAGCAATAAGACTGATAAAGCTCTATCCAAAATGACTAAGGAAAAAATGGAGAAGAAATAAATTACCAATATCAGGAACAAAACAGGAAATACCACTAGAAATCCCACAGACATTAAAAGAATAATAAGGGAATACTACAGAAATCTCTATACCCATAAATTCAACACCTTGGATGAAATGGACTACTTCCTTCCTGAAATCAACAAAACACACTCAGGAGAAAATCTGAAGAGTTCTATATCTATTAAAGACTCAAATTTGTATCTGAAAATCTTTCAAAAGAGAAAACCCTAGGTCCAGATGGTGCCTGGTTGGCTCAGTCAGTAGAGCACAGAACTGGGTTTTTGTTTTGTTTTCTTTTCTGTTTTTGTTTTTTGAAAAACTCCTCTTGATCTGGGGTGGTGAGTTCAAGTCCTGTTTTGGGTGCAGAGCCTACTTAAACAAAAAAAAAATTTTTTTTTTAAATGTATAACCACCAATTGAGGAGACTCCAAGGAAAACAGTGGTGTCAGGAAGTAATCAAGAACCAATTTTGTTTCTGAGAATTCTATGAATTAGGGCATGGTGAAAGGAGGTAGACAGGGCCAGTTAGTAAGATTGGGACAGATCAGAAAATAGCTTCATAGGGTTAAAAGTCTAGATGTCATCAAATAACTCTTAAGAGTCTTGAACTGGGGATGTCTTGGTGGCTCAGTTGGTTAAGTGTCTGCCTTCGGCTCAGGTCATGATCTCAGGGTTCTGGGATCAAGCCCCAAATCAGGCTCCTTGCTCAGTGGGAGATTGCTTCTCCTTCTGCTTGCCACTCTCTCTGCTCGTGCTCTCTAATAAATAAAAATCTTAAAAAAAAAAAAAAAAAGTCTTGAACTGGGTGAATGGGGTAAACCAAGACAAGAAGCATAATGAGATTATGCCTTGAGAAGTTTTAGAGGTTGGTTAATAAGTTATGATTATAGCTTCCTGATAGGGATCAGTTTCTTTTCTTTTTTTTTTTTTTTTTAAAGATTTTATTTATTTAGTCAGAGAGAGAGCGAGAGTGAGCACAGGCAGACAGAGTGGCAGGCAGAGTCAGAGGGAGAAGCAGGCTCCCCGCGGAGCAAGGAGCCGGATGTGGGACTCGATCCCAGGACGCCGGGATCATGACCTGAGCCGAAGGCAGCTGCTTAACCAACTGAGCCACCCAGGCGTCCCAGGGATCAGTTTCTTGGGCAGTTGTGATAAAGTTGGTTACAGATGTTGGTGGTCTTATCAGTATTAAAAGGAATGCTTAAAAAAAAAAAAAAAAAGGGATGCTTTGGGTGTCCCTTAAACCTGGGGGGAAATAAAACTTACTTTTTTTTTTAAGATTTTATTTATTTATTTGACAGAGAGGAAGAGATCACAAGTAGGCAGAGAGGCAGGCAGAGGGGGAGGAGGAAGCAGGCTCCCCGCTGAGCAGAGAACTTGATGTGGGGCTCGATCTCAGGACCCTGAGATCATGACCTGAGCTGAAGGCAGAGGCTTAACCCACTGATCTACCCAGGTGCCCTCAAACTTACTTTTTTAACTATGTAAGCATTAAAATTTTTTAGAGCTCTTTGTTATTCTAAGTTCCTTTTTCACAGCATCTTTTCCGTTTTGGATGGGTGCAATGAATTCTTAACTAGATTTGTTTTAACCACTCTTCTGTTCCCTATGTTATTTCCTCCAGGTTGATTTTTTTTTTTTTTTTTAATACTGGTTTCTCTTTCATGGTGCAGGCTTTCCTCTAATTTTTATCTTAGTTTTCTGTACATGATTAATAATGAGGCACTGCATGATGATTAAGAGTACCTTGACCGGGACGCCTGGGTGGCTCAGTTGGTTAAGCAGCTGCCTTCGGCTCAGGTCATGATCCCAGCATCCTGGGATCGAGTCCCACATCGGGCTCCTTGCTCAGCAGAGAGCCTGCTTCTCCCTCTGCCTCTGCCTGCCATTCTGTCTGCCTGTGCTCGCTCTCTTTCCCTCTCTCTCTCTCTGACAAATAAATAAAATCTTAAAAAAAAAAAAATAGAGTACCTTGACCGTAGTTATGGACTGTCAGGGTTTTCCTTTTTTTTTTTTAAAGGAGTGTTTTTTTTAAAGGAGTATTTATTTGACAGAGAGAGACACAGGGAAAGAAGGAACACAAGCTGGGGGAGTAGGAGAGGGAGAAGCAGGCTTCCTGCTGAGCAGGGAGCTTGATACAGGGCTTGATCCTAGGACCCTGACATCATGACCTGAGCCAAAGGCAGATGCTTAATGATTGAGCCACCCAGGCATCCTGCCAGGTTTTTCCTTTAAGATAATCTTTCAGGGGGCACCTGAGTGATTTAGCCAGTTAAGCATTTACCTTCAGCGCAGATCCTGATCTTGGGGTCCTCGGACTGAGCCCCGTATCAGGGTCTCTGCCCTGTAGCAACTCTATTTCTCCCCCTTACTCTTCCTCTGTGCTGTCTCAAATAAAATCTTAAAAAAAAAAAAAAAAGAAAAAGAAAAAGAAAAAGAAACTAAACAAGATAATCATTCTGGGCAGGGACACCTGGCTCAGTCAGAAGAGCATGTGACTCTTGATCTTAAGGTTTTGAGTTCAAGCCCCATGTTGGGTGATCAAACCCCACATTGGGCTCCTGGCTCAGTGGAGAGCTTGCTTCTCCCATTCCTTCTGCCCCACTGTCCCTGCCCAGCTCATGCTCCTTCTCTTAAATTAAAAAAAAGAAAAAAAAAAAGTAATGTTAACTAAGTAAAGTTTAAATTAAAAAAAAAAAAAAAAAGATAATTGGGACGCCTGGGTGGCAGGGGGGTTCAGTGTCTCCCTTTGGCTTGGGTCATGATCCCAGGGTTCTGGGATCTGGCCCCACATCGGGCTCTGTGTTCCGCGGGGAACCTTCTTCCTCTTCTTTCTCTCTGCCAGCCTCGATACCTACTTGTGATCTCTGTTAAATAAAATCTTAAAAAAAAGTTATATATCCTCATTTTCATTTAATCCCCATTTAAAGCCTTTATCCAACTTATATCTTCACACAATACCTTGTTCCTTCAAGGTCCATCTTCCTCCATAGTTCAAAGCTCTCTGCATTCTAGCTAAGCTGTGGCTTTTCCCATATGTAGTATTACTTCACACTCATTGGTTCCTACTTTGCAGGATTTTGCTTTATCCACTGTTGAGTCTATCTTATTTTCTTCATTGTTATCTGTTTATATGTATAATTACCATGTAATCCTTTATTTTTTTTAAAGATTCTATTTGTTTGATAGAGAGGGAGAGGATAGAGGGAAAAGCAGACTCCCTGGTAGGCAGACAGCCTGATACGGGGCTTGATTCCAGAAACCCGGCATCATGACCTGAGCCAAAGGCAGATGCTTAACAATTGAGCCACCCAGGCAACCCCCCTTGTATTCCTTTAAATGTGGTCTTTGAGGAGAAATGAAGGATAAATATGCCAATCCATTTTAGCTCTAATCAGAAGTCAGCACTGAAATGCTAAAAAGAGAAATCAGATATTTAGTTTTGAAAATAACTAAGGTATCTCTTAACAGGATGATAAAATACGAACATAGGACTAAGTATGGTATCTGATTTGGTTGGGTTACTATCCATTGAGTCCTTGTCAGCTACTCATCCTGTTTCTAAAATTGTAAAATAAAGAGCATTTAAAAAGTACTCAATTTGTTTTGAAGTATTCGGTGAGATAACACATAGTATCTAAAATGCTACCTGAGGACGTCTGGGTGGCTCAGTCGGTTGTTAAACTTCTGCCTTCGGTTCAGGTCATGATGCTAGGGTCCTGGGATGCGTCCTACATTGGACCCCTTTCTCAAAAAGGAGCCTGCTTCTCCCTCTACCTCCCGCTCCCCCTGCTTGTGCATTCTCTGACAAATAAATCTTTAAAAAGTAAACAAAATACCATCTGGTAAAAGTAAAAACCCAATACTAACTCCCATTCTGCTTAAAAAAAAAATGTTATTATTCTTAAAGAAGTATTTTAATTTTTTAAAAAAGATTTTATTTATTTGACAGACAGAGATCACAAGTAGGCAGAGAAACAGGCAGAGAGAGAGAAAGGGAAACAGGCTCCCTGCTGAGCAGAGCGCGGATGCGGGGCTCAATCCCAGGACCCTGAGACCATGACCAGAGCTGAAGGCAGAGGCTTAACCCACTGAGCCACCCAGGTGCCCCAGTATCTTAAATTTTTTTTTTAAAAGATTTTATTTATTTGTTTGACGGAGATCACAAGTAGGCAGAGAGGCAGGCAGAGAGAGAGAAAGAGGAGGAAGCAGGTTCCCTGCAGAGCAGAGAGCCCGATGTGGGGCTCGATCCCAGGACCCTGGGATCATGACCTGAGCCTAAGGCAGAGGCTTTAACCCACTGAGCCACCCAGGCGCCCCAGTATCTTAACTTTTAAGAAAAAATCAAGACTTCAAAATTCAAGTGAACAAGGGAGCTAAAAAGAGAGGAATGCCAATGTAAATTAACACTTGAAATAGTGCCCAACCACAGTATATCTTAAAACAAACCCACATTACTTGCACCTTCACAGTATTTTTTTTCAAGATTTATTTGACATAGAGAAAGATAGGCAGAAGGAGAGGGATAAACAGTAGTTTTTTTTTTTTTAAGATTTTATTTACTTGACAGAGAGAGATCACAAGTAGACAGAGAGGCAGGCAGAGGGAGAGGGGGAAGCAGGCTCCCCGCTGAGCAGAGAGCCTGACTTTCAGCTCAATCCCAGGACCCTGAGATCATGACCTGAGCCGAAGGCAGAGGCTTAACCCGCTGAGCCACCCAGGTGCTCCAACAGTAGTATTTTTAAAATGCTTACATTTCATAGAGTGGGGTGATCCTTTCGTGGATGTTAGTGGTAATATTAGTACAAGATCATAGGAAAGTATTTTAGCAATAAAGCAAACACCTGCAGATAGTCCTTTTTAAAATTTACTTTTATTTGAGATTTATTTCAGAGGGGCACCTGGGTGGCTCACTGGCTTAGGCCTCTGCCTTTGGCTCAGGTTATGATCTCAGGGTCCGGAGATTGAGCCCCACATCGGACTCTCTGCTCAGCAGGGAGCTGCTTCCACCTCTCTCTCTGCCTGCCTCTCTGCCTGTGATCTCTGTTAAAAAAAAAAAAAAAAAAAAACTTTAAAGATTTATTTCAGAAGAGAGCGAGCACAATGAGCATGGGGAGGGAGGGGTAGAGAAAGAGTACCAAGCAGACTCTGTGTTGAGCATGGAGCCTGACACAGGGCTCAATCTCATGACCCTGAGATCATAGCCTGATGTGAAACCAAGAGTCAGATGTTTTACCAACTGTGTAATCTTTACACCCAATATGGGGATCAAACTCATAACCCCAAAATGAAGAATCTCATGCCCCACTGACTGAACCAACTGTGCTCTTGCAGATTGTCCTTAATTAAGAAAATAATCTGAAATACATACAATTGGCATTTTTCATTTTATCAAAGTAATATATATAGATTTTAAGTCAACTGTTACTAAAGGATTATTTTTGATAAAAAATACATGACTAGTAAAGGTTGCGTATTTTTGTTTTGGAGTAATGAAAATGATTAAAATTGAGCTTAAAGATGTACAACTCTGTGATTATACTAAAAGCCACTGAACTGTACATTTTAATTGTTTTATTTATTTGACAGAGCAAGAAAGCAAAAGCAAGGGGAACAGCAGAGGGAGAGGGAGAAGCAGGTTCCCTGCTGGGTAGGGAGTCCGATGTTGGTTTCAATCCCAGGACCCCAGGATTATGGCCTGAGCTGAAGGCAGAAGCTTAAACGACTGAGCCACTCAGGCATCACTGAACTGTACATTTTAAATGGGCAAATGATATGTATGGTATGTGAATTACACCTCAGCAATTCTGTTAAAAACACATAGGACAACATATTTTGACACATTTCTCATTTCCTTATTTTTTATTTAGTTTTTAAAAGATTTTATTTGTTTATTTGACAGAGATCACAAGTAGGCAGAGAGGCAGGCAGGGGTTTGGGGAGAAGCAGGCTTCCCGCTGAGCAGAGGGCCCGATGAGGAGCTGGATCCCAGGACACCGAGATCATGACCTGAGCAGAAGGCAGAGGCTTAACCCACTGAGCCATCCAGGTGCCCCCCCCCATTTCATTCTTTATAGGCAAATATTTTCAAAATAATATGCTTACACTACTATATTTGTATTTGTTGACTTAAAACGTACTTTAAAGGTAGACAAGTTCTTGGCTCTCTCATATCATCCATCTCCCTTATATTCTTCCTTAGTATTCGGCAAGTTTAGTAAAATAGTTCATATTATGACTGTGGTTATTGTCTGCTAAATGAGCATACTTTGAAAGTTTTTTACACCTTTGTTTTCCTACAACAATTACATCTTTTTTCTAAGACTCATTTTAGGGGTGCCTGGATGGCTCAGTCATTAAGCATCTGCCTTCAGCTCAGGTCATGATCCCAGCGTCCTGGGATGGAGCCCCACATCAGGCTCCCTGCTCAGCAAGAAGCCTGCTTCTCCCTCTCTCTCGCACTCCTCCTGCTTATGTTCCCTCTCTCGCTGTCAAATAAATAACCAAAATCTTTTTTTTTTTTTAAAGATTTTATTTATTTGACAGAGAGATCACAAGCAGGCAGAGAGGAAGGCAGAGAGAGGGGGGGGAAGCAGGCTCCCCGCTGAGCAGAGAGCCCGATGACCCTGAGATCATGACCTGAGCCGAAGGCAGCGGCTTAACCCACTGAGCCACCCAGGCGCCCCAAATAACCAAAATCTTAAGGGAAAAAAAAAAAGACTATTTTAGAGAGAGAGCATGTGCGAGCAATCAGGGGGAGCAGCAGAGGGAGAGGGAGAATTCTGAAGCAGACTCCCCACTGAGCACAGAACCCAACTGGGTGCCCAATCCCGGGAGACTAAGATCATGAGTCGGACACTCAACTGACTGAGCCACTGCAGTGCCCCACATTTTTTGGATTAGCTTTCTGTATCCACTATTATCAATTTATTCTTTGCACTCTAATTAATTCCAATGTAATTTCACACATGGTAAAATATATTAGAAAATCTATCCGTTCCTTTCATTTTGCTGATGTTCTCCAGACTATTTCATCTTCTGGTGGATCTTCTATATATTGGAATGGCTGCTCAAGCCTGCTGCACAACTGGCATTCTGCATTTCTCTTCACTCATTCCAGAAATAACCAGCTCCTATCCTGTATCTCAGGTCTTTCTTTTGCACGGCTTATTCCACCATTTTGGTGAGTGTATCATTTAGGTGCTTCCCAAGAAAAAGACAATAAAAGACACAAATGTTTTCAGACTTGAATATATGAAAACTATCTTTAGCCTACAGTGACACCTCAGCTGGGAACATAATTTAGAAATTTTTCATTCAAAACCTAATCACCACTTCATTGACCTACTTTCCCATATCACTGTTGAGAAACTTGACATTCTTAACCCCACTTAAGGGAGCTATTTCCCAAACTCCTAATTCCATTTTTTGGGCTGTCTCATTCTCCTAATCTTTCAAAACAAAACATGCCTCACTGTGGGTCTTTTTCCATTATGTTGGGTACTCAACAGTCTCTCTCAGAGTAGTGTCCTTAAATGTCCCTGATTAACACTTTGCCTCATTCCATTTTAAGTTCCTATTAGAGGTGTCTGGGTGGCTCAGTTAAGCAACGAACTCTAGATTTCAGCTTAGGTCATGACCTCAGGGTCGTGAGGCTGAGCCCTGCATCGGGCTCTGTATGTAGTCTGCTTGAGATTCTCTCTCCCTCTCCCTCAGCTCCTTCCGCAGCTCGTACTATCTATCCCTAAAATAAGTAAATAAAATCTTTGAAAAAAGAAGTTCCTATTAGATGTTGGACCTTCTGAAATGATCCTCTAATTTTAAACATTTTGTATTTTTAAATTTTTATTTTATCTACTTTTTTCCTAAAGCTTTATTTTTCTAAAGAGAGACTGCATGCATGAGAGCCAGGAGAGGGGCAGAGGGAAAGGCAGCAAATCTTAAGCACAGTTGTCCCAGAGCTCAGAGCCTGATAAGGGGCTCAATCTCATGACCCCGAGACCCTGAGCTGAGTGGAAATAAAGAGCTGGATGCTTAAGACTGAGCCACCCAGGTGCCCCTTTATCATTGTACTTCTTAAACTTCAAATTTTTTTTTTTAAGATTTTATTTATTTATTTGACAGAGATCACAAGTAGGCAGAGAGGCAAGCAGAGAGAGCGAGCCAGGAGGAAGCCTGCTTCCCCCTTCTCTCTCTGCCTGGCTCTCTGCCTACTTGTGACCTGTCAAATAAACAAAATCTTTATTTTATTAAAGATAAAATCTTTATTATTTTATTGAATCTTTATTTATTATTAAACAATTTACAAAATCTACTTAAAAAAAAACATTTTATTTATTTATTCGACACAGAGAGTACAAGCAGGGGGAGCAGGAGGCATGGGGAGAGGGAGAAGCAGGTGCCTGCTGAGCAAGGAGCCTGATGTAGTTAGTACTCAATCCCAGGATCCTGGAATCATGACTTGAGCCAAAGGCAGTCCCTTAACTGACTGACCTACCCAAGTGCCCCAAAATCTACTTTTTAAAGCATTCATACTTTTCTCATGGACATAAGAACTTATTTTTGAAAGCAGCTGTATTTTCAGATTTCCTGGTTTTGGTCTTGGTCATTAGAATTGGGGCAATTTTCACAGATCTGGTGCTTGTTGGGGTGCCTGAGTGGCTCAGTCAATTAAGTGATGGACTCTTAATTTCAGCTCAGGTCATGGTCTCAGGGTCTTGAGATCAAGACCCACAGTGGGGCTTGAGAGCAGAGTCAGCTTGAGATTGTCTCTCTTCTTCTCCCCCCACTATTGTATACTCTCTAAAGTACATAAATAAAATCCTTTTAGAAAAATCTGGTTAATTCTTGAATTTGTTCATACTTTTGAGGTTCACTATGTAGGGTACTCTGCTTTCTCATTAGAAAACCTTCAGGGGCACCTGGGTGGCTCATGGGTTAAAGCCTCTGCCTTTGGCTCGGGTCGTGATCCCAGGATCCTGGGATTGAGCCCCACATCGCATCGGGCTCTCTGCTCTGCAGGGAGCCTGCTTCTCTCCTCTCTCTCTCTGCCTGCCTCTCTACCTACTTATGATCTCTGTCAAATAAATGAATAAAATCTTTGGGAAAAAAAAAAAAAAGGAAAAAAAGAAAACCTTCAAATGTCTGAATACCTTAGAACATCTTTTTCCTGGCAGCACCTGGGCGGCTCAGTGGGTTAAAGCCTCTGCCTTCGGCTCAGGTCATGATCCCAGGGTCCTGGGATCAAGTTCTGCATCAGGCTCTCTGCTCAGCAGGGAGCCTGCTTCCCTTCCTCTCTCTGCCTGCCTCTCTGCCTACTTGTGATCTGTCAAAATAAATAAATAAAATCTTAAACAAACAAACAAACAAACATCTTTTTCCTGAAATCATGGAGTTTCTATAGGAAAGGATCCTGCCAGGGAACCTGGGTAGCTTGTCAGTCAAATGTTCAACTCTTGATCTCAGCTCAGGTCTGGATCTCACAGTCATGAATTCAATCCCTGCACTGGACTCCATGCTGGGCATGGAGAGTACTGGGGTGGAGGGGAGATCGTTTTCTCCTTTTCCCTGAGACTTACTGTCAGCATTTTATTATTATTTTTTAAATATTTTATTTGACATACAGAGATCATAAGCAGGCAGAGAAGAAGGCAGAGAGAGAGAGGAGGAAGCAGGCTCCCTGTGGAGCAGAGCGCCTGATGTGGGGCTTGATCCCACGACCCTGGGATCACGACCTGAGCCAAAGGCAGAGGCTTTAACCCGCTGAGCCACCCAGGTGCCCCAGCATTTTAGAAACTGGAAATCTATTATCTAAATATACTGAATTTTAATTGATCTTCATTTTCAATTTATAACTGGTATCTCAATCTGAAGACTTATTTTAAATTCTCAAGGGTAATTCTCCTTCCGGGGTGCCTGGGTGGCTTAGTGGGTCAAACCCTCTGCCTTGGGCTCGGGTCATGATCTCAGGGTCCTAGGATGGAGCCCCACCCACAACAGGCGCTCTGCTCAGCGGGGAACCTGCTTCCTCCTCTCTGGCCGTTTCTCTGCCTACTTGTGATCTTTGTCTGTCAAATAAATAAAATCTTTAAAAAAATATTTAGAAAAAAAGAGTAATTCTCCTCCCAGGGTAAGAGTAGTTATAATAGAGTATAGCTTAGGTTACTCCTTTTTTTTTTTTTTTTTTTTTAAGGTTTTCTTATTTGACAGCCACAAGCAGGGGAGCAGTAGGCAGAGGAAGAAGCAAACTCCCCACTGAGCAGGGAGCCAGATGCAGGGCTCAATCCCATGACCGGCTCAATCCCATGACCTGAGCTGAAGGCAGATGCTCAGCCAACTGGGCCACCTTATTGATTTTATTTTTCACAATACGTCATATTTCAGTTGAATTTAGGAGGAAGCTGTATTAAAGCATTTGTGGTACTCCTGTTTAATCAGAAGACCCTGAAGCATAATGTGTAATCCAAAAGAATCTACACATCTGATAGGGTAACTGATATGTAAAATATGGGAAGCTTACTCAATGGCCTACCTTTAAGGATTCAAATATTTACATAAAAGTTTTTTAAAAGAGCTGTGATGATCAGTTTTACAAAGCCGAATATTGACAATTACATAGGATTAGCTTAGTTGCATACAGCAGTACATTAAAGAGAATACTCCAGATAAAGTCTAGGAGGTAGTACGATTAGGGTTTTGTTTTTTTTAGGACTTTTTAAAGTTTCCTGAATGAGCACATTTTTATCACACACACACACACACACACACATTTAAGAATGAAATAAGAAGGGGTGCCTGGGTGGCTCAGTGGGTTGTCTCTGCCTTCAGCTCAGGTCATGATCTCAGTGTCCTGGGATTGAGCCCCGCATCGGGCTTTCTGCTCGGCCGGGAGCCTGCTCCCCCACCCCTACTTGTGATCTCTGTCAAATAAATAAATAAAATCTTAAAAAAACAAAAAAGGAGGGGGTGCCTACGTGGCACAGTGGGTTAAACCTCAACCTTCAGCTCAGGTCATGATCTCAGGGTCCTGGGATCCAACCTCACATGGGGAAAAAAAAAAATCTCTGCTCAGCGGGAAGCTTGCTTACCCCACCCGCCTGCCTACTTGTGATCTGTGTGTGTCAAATAAACAAAATCTTTAAAAAAAAAAAAAAGTACAGTGGATAGAAATCCCAAATTCTCAATCTGACAGTCAATGTCAGTCATCAGGTTACTTTTGGGCAAGCAAAGACCTCATTTTTTTTGTTACCTGTAATTTGAAGGGCTGCAGAATTTTCAGACCAATTTTAACAATTTTCAGGCCAAGACCCAAATTGGGAGAATTAAAGAATAAGGAAAAGGTTAAGGAAGCAAACTATTCAGGAAGAAGCACTTTGTGAAGTGTGCTAAGTGCGGTAGAAAGAACACAAAAGAGCAGAAAATAAAAGCATGAACAGTTTAATGGAAAAAGGCATTGGAAAAAAAGAACTGCTCGATGACGAAAAAATCATCGAAGACCCATGGCTAGTAATAAAGAATTTAATGAAGTATGTCTGGGAGGAGAAGCTCCTGAAAGGCCCAGTGAAAGAGTATTAACCTACTCAGGTAAGTTGAGAGAGTTGGGGATAGAAGGTTAGAACAGCAACTTGAGCGCGTTAAAATGATTACCATTTAGGGCCCAGGTTTTTGGTTGCACTCCCTACATGGGTGTCTTCCAACACTGCACTCCTTTCCCTTCCTATCTTGCCCTCCTCAGGTTTACAGCCTTGATCTTTCACAACATTTTGACTTTTCTTTCTTCCTTTCAGTCTCTCCCTTTTACCTTCTCCTTCTAATTATTACTCCAATCTAGATATAATTTCCTTGTTTCAGTTTACTTATTCCTTATCTCTACTTCAGTTCCAAAGCAATTTCTGCTCCAGTGAGTAGGTGTTGCTTACCTATACATATCCTGGCCCCAAAGTCACCCTACTTTCTCAATGCTTTCATTCATGTAACCTCCCTCCCTCAACCTAATTCTACTGTAGATCTTCAATTTATAAGAGTTACGTACCAATAAGAGTAAGCTGAAAGAGTCAATAAATTGAAAATACACTTAATATACCTAATACCACAGCTTAGCTTAGCCTATTTTTAAAATTTTTTTAAGACTTTATTTGAGTGAGCAAGAGAGAGAACATACAAGCAAGGGCAGAGGGAGAGGGAGAAGCCGTCTTCCTGCTGGGCAGGGAGCCAGAGGCAGGTCTCAATCCCTACCCCGGGATCACAACCTGAGTGGAAGGCAGATGCTTAACCAACTAAGCCACCCTCCCAGGCGCCCCAGATTAGCCTATTTTATAATAAAGTGCTGAATACGTTATGTAATTTATCGAATACTGTACTGAAAGTAAAAAACAGGATAGCTACATATGTACAGAATGGCTCTAACTATATCATTATTTACCCTCATATCACGTGGCCAACTGGGAGCTACAGCTCACTCTTACTGCCAAGCATCACAAGAGTATCATACTGCATACTACTAAACCAGGAAAAGATCATTATTCAAAATTTATAGTTTCTAAAGAATGCATATTGCTAGGGCGCCCAAATGGCTGAGTGGGTTAAGCCTCTGCCTTCTGCTAGGGTCATCTCAGCGTCCTGGGACTGAGCCCCGCATCTGGCTCTCTGCTCAGCAGGGAGCCTGCTTCCTCCCCCTTCTCTCCTGCTGCCCGCTTCTCTGCCTACTTGAGATCTCTGTCAAACAAATAAATAAAATCTTAAAAAAAAAAAATGCATATTGCTTTTGCACCGTCATAAGGTAAAAAAAAAAAAAAAAAAAAAAAAGTAAATTAACCCACTAAAAGTCAGGGACCATCTATACTAAATGACGGTTAGGGATAAAAACAGGAAGTCAAAACATACTACATATAATTGATGGAATAGAAATGTAATTAACATAGGTGTTACAAACAAAGCCCAGAGTTACCTGAGGTAACCTAAAAAGGAAAACCAGAAACATTTAAAAGCTACTTTCTCAATGGATTATTACTACAGTAGGAAGATTATAGATTTCCCATTATGAACCCCTCACTGCTTCTGGTTGTTAAAAATGCATGTTTATAATTTGAAAACATTTTTTTAAAAAGGAAAATCAACCAGCAGACTACTGAAAATTTTTTTTTTCTTCTGAGTAAGCTCTATGTCCAATGGGCTTGAACTCATGACCCTGACCGAGATCAAGAGTCACATACTCTACCTACTGAGCCAGCTAGGTGCCCCACATTTGTTCCTTTATAAAAATTTTGCCTTTTGATTTTACCTCTATGTCATGACATCTTAGTAAAGTTAACCTGAAAGGAGCTACACCTCATATACACAGTATAACATTATTCAATTATGAACTGAAGTATCTATAATGGAATAAAAAATTAAAATAAAAATAATAAAACAAATGGAATAAAATGGTTTTAAGAGCCAATTAGATTTTGTGGTTTGAAAGATCATTTTCTATGGGCTCCATAAACCAAGAACACTATCTGTTCTATTATTACAACAGAAAATAGTATGTTTGGTACATGTAAAGCAACTTCAACAGAAGTCATGGAGCCTTAAATACAGTTGAAGATAGTTTACCAAAACATTCTGTTCAATTCATACCATTGATTTCACTGGTTTGGGTACACTTTCCTTGAAGACCTTACTCCCACCTGAACTGGTTTTCCTTCTCATGCTTGCAAATGATCCCTTCATATTTCCTATTTTTAAGGAAAACAAGAATAGCATTAAAATGTCTTAAACACTACCAAGTTTAGTAGCCACATATAAATTAACAATATGATGGAGTTCCTACAAAAACAAAAAAGTACCCAAGTCATTTAATTTTCTATATAAAAAAAGAGCGAGCCTGGAAACTCCCCCTTTTCCCTTAAAATTCTACAATTCTATAAATATGATTAGAAGATACCAGTGCAATGTCAATGCCATTACTCTTGTTCTTCAATATTGTTCAGGACACAAGGTCATTCATCTAACAATATAATGCAAATAACAATGTGCACAAAAAGGAATATATATTTCACATATTAAAAATGGACTGAGGAATAAACACAATAATTAAAGAGCTGTATGTTAGTTGTGTGAGTGAAGAAAAGGCCTTACTAGTTGCCCTTAAATCCAGTTAGGCATATTCTGTGCATGCAGCAAAGCTTTTATGCTGTAAATGAGAAAGTATTAGGTATATTAACTCTGTAAGAAATAAAATATACTTTGGGTTTCTCAAATGTTGTCCAGCTTTATAGTATTTGTCTTATTTTACCTATGTGTATTTTTAAAAGGCTCTACAAATACTAATACTGACTGAACAGCTTGGCCTTCTTGACTTTGGTTCTGTATCTTACTAAAAGGTAATTTACAATAGGAAGATTAGAATACAGTTGTGCTTTAATGTCTTGAATACAGTTGTGCTTTAATGTCTTTTTACTGAAATTAAATGGGGCAAAATGAACATTACAACAGAAACATGGATAGAGTATTACTGTGGGATATACTCCTAAAAGGCATTGGAGAATTCATGTTATTTTACTGAAAATCTTTAATTCTTTGACGATTGAAACAAAATATATACCAAGTCTTTACTACTCTTTAAATCTGACCATCCTTTTCCTAGGGTTTGGTATGAGAGCTCACTTGAATTCCATCTGTTATTCTTGACTTAATATGTAAAGATCCAGCTTGCTCCATGAAAAGAGCACTTCATACTGGTATTCCAGTCAGGGGCAATTCCATCTCCAGGCTACAGAAAAGTCATAGGTCTGCTGAAAGCTGGTTATGAATGCCCTAGAGACATAAAGTAACAATCAGTTTTGCCATGTGAAAAAACTAGTATAAATCTTAACCGATATAGCCTCTTAAAATTATGAGGCAGGGAGTAATCCAAGGTTAGTAATGCATGACTTTCTGAAACAATTCAAGTCTTTTCCATGGGAATAGTCACCTTCCTTTCCAGAATGATTGGTGCACATATATGAAAACAGGAAACATTATTTTCAGTACCAATTCACTCTAGATTACTCTAAATTTTGGACCAGAACTTAGCCAAATAATACTCTATTTTCAAATTAGTTAACTTTAAAGTTTCAATGAATTTTAAAATTCAAAGATCCAATATAATTTATCCCTTTTATCATCATATGCTTGTTACTATGAACTTTGTCTAGAAGACACATCTACTTGCTTCTTTCTCTTGCTCAAAGTAATGCTGAAGTTTAACCGCCTACCTAGATGTACCCAGAAAGAAGATATAAACCATTTTCGGGGAAAACATGCAGGCATTTATTTTTAAGAATTCCCAGTAAGGGGGGAAAAAAAATTCAACATCTTTAAAAATGTGTTTATTTTTTAAAAAATCAGTTGTGTACAAAAGTGTTTCGTAGTTTTTAATTCTCAAGACAAATACCCAACCCTCCACCCATAGCCCACCCTGCTTCAATGGTCTTTCTGGTAACCCTCCCATTTTCCCCTTACAGGAAGTTAATGGCTCAGAATAGACCCTCCTACAGAATTTATCATCACTAACAGATTATTTAGAATAGAGATCTAGAGAAGCTAACAAGCAAGGTTCTTTCTCAGTGAGGTTAATGAGAATCCCTATAATGGCAGTAGACTTCCAGCAGACACCACAACAAAGCACCATCAATTGCTGAAAGCTAAAAAATAGATATTATTTTCAATAGTATTTCATTTTCTATTGGAAAAGTCTTTAAATTACATTAAATAAGTCTCTTTCCCCCCAAAGAAATAGTCTAGCTTTTATTATGATGCCTGTAAAAAGTAGGTAACAGCAAGCACACAAGGATCATTTAACAGCACAGTGCAATGATTTGTATTCACTCACCCCCTAGAACCAAACTGATAAACCGTGCCACACCTGATTATATATAGCAGCATGGTTGAAGTAACCAAGCAAAAGGTGACACATTCACAACTTACATTTAGGTGATGATCACAGGTTTATGAGGGTAGATCAGTCCAATAAAGCAGTTAACAGAATAAAAGGGACAAGGGAGAGACTAACATTCCCCTATCCCTATGCCACCAGATTTTTGATCCATATTGCAACAGTGCAAATAGAACATGTGACATTATATGTTAGACACTGCAGAAAAGTAACATTTGGGAAAAAGGCTATTTATCAGTAAATACTTCAAGTTGCCTTCTTCCCCAGTGATAGCAAACAGCTGATGTTAAGCATTTATTTTAAACTGGTACTAAAGGAATGGAAATGCAAATTTTTTAAACCAATGGTTTGTACCCTGGAATTGAAATTTCTTGAATTAGAAAAAGTGATTAATACAACATCATTTTGTAAAAGTCCATGAAAGAAAGTTAACTGTAAACAGACGGCTTCCTTTATCATATCCAAACATTGTTTCCATCTATGTACAAGAAAGTATACCTGGCTCCAACCCTTCCCCCTGCCTGAACCCATCTTAAATCTTTAAAACAACAAAAATGTTTTATTTCCCGTGTTGCTACAAGTACTGTGGAAACATTATCGTACCCCTACTGCAGAGTTTTAAAAGCTCAAATCAGGCATACACTTATAACCAAGATCTGCTTTTCACATTGATAAACTTATTGATAAGCAGCCTAAACAGTAACACAATATGCTGCATTCTGTAGTGCATAAATAAGCAATATCCATTTTAACTGCCAATTCTTTCTTACAGATACTTTAAAAAATTATTTTTGCATAGTTTTAAGCGCCACCAACAATCACAAATGTGAAATATCTCCAAAATGAAAAAAAAAGTCAGTCTTACTTTCATTTCATAGATTACTCTCCTCAAAAGCAAAATACCCAGAATCCAAACATATATATACTTGAATGTTATTATGTATTTAAGTAAACCACAGTCACAATTCCAAATATTTTGGGGAGCTAACTCAGAGAATCTAATTTAGTACAAAGTTCTCAAATATTGATACACCACCTACTGTATACTTACTTGGGTGACAAATCGCTATTCGTGCATTCAGTAATCTGTAGTGAAATACTATACAACTAAGTATTTGTCCTTTTAAAAAGTTGGGCACATACCCAGGAAACAGACCCAATTATAATAAAAACCTACTGGAATATCAGTGACCTCTAGCAAATCTGCCTGCCCTAATAAGATTTTCACATATATATATTCCATAATTTTTGAGGTCTTTACAACTGACAAATCACAAAAAATTGAGAATTATAAAAATAATTTCCACCAGGGTACCTTTTCTCTAGACCTGCAGTTTTAGTGTCCTTTTCCCAAACCCGTAAGACCAGAGAAAAAAAAGCAATTGCCTTAGTTTTTAAGTTTAGGGAAATGCATTTATCCGTAGAGAAGTAAAAAACAAGAAACAGGAGGACAGTGGGAAATGCACCAGAAAGGAAAGAGGGATTATCACATTTAATGTAAATGAGGTAAATAAATTTTTGAAATGAAAAATGAATTATGGAGAACCTCTTATACCAAATATTATACTTTTCAATTTCCTGGGCACTGAACATGTTGATTGCAGTTGGATGAGATTACCTATGGCATTAATGTGCATAAAAATCAAAGGCAAGGTATAAAGGTATAGCTGCCTCCAAGAGCTAAGTAGGTAATGTTTGACCTTAGTAACCTCTGAGTTTATTCCCTCTTTTGTCTAACCACAGGACAATTAAATATACCCTGATAATATAGGCAAACAGTAAATTGGGTAGATGTGTTTGATATTTAAAATAATCCAAGTATTACCAAGCCAACCCTCCACTTAAAAAAAAAAAAAGAAAAAAAAGAAAAAAAAAATCTAACCAACAGTGGAACAAAACTGTCCACATGCCACACAATCCCAACCTTACTTCAAAATATAAGGAAAAGTACAAGGTTTTAGCTATTTAAAATAAATAAAGAAAAAATCTTGTTTCCTTTGGCATCTTAGAAAGTAACTAAACTATAACAATTAAAAGAGGTGATTGTATAAAGAAATTTATGCTTAAGCAAATATATAGGGGAAAAAAACATAGCAACTTGTGTTTAGTATGCAATAATATTAACTACAAGAGCTTACTATTAATTAGGAAAGCCTTACAAGTTTTTGGAAGAACCTTCACATCTTTAACATTACAATATAGTTAATAATGGTTCTTTTATTGCTTCTAAGATTATTGAGAAGTCAAATGAAATTATACTGAATTTATGGTTCAAAACTATTTTCCAAACACTTAATGATTATAATTTAGGATAAATAACACTTGAAGAAAGCAAACCTTTTATAATATGACTTCCAATATACAGCCTTACTTTCATTCATTTTCATTCCATTACATTTTTCTTATTTTGCATTGGTCCTGAAATTTTAATAAGAACTGTGTTTCTATGTATAGAACTGCCTGCATAAATCCATTTCAGCCTTCATAAAATGGTCACATTAGTGTTTGAGCTTGCAAAACTAACAATTTTCAAACTTTTGAACTTAGAATGAAATGTAACTTTAATACGAATAGAAAGTCTGACTATGTACAAGAAAAGGTAAAGTTTTCAATTCTCATATTATCAGAAACATCATAAAGAAAGCTAGATTTATAACACACTTCTATTCCTATGTGTATCTGAAGTATGTACAATAAAACACCACACAGCTTTCAGGCATCAATAGGGGCAAATGCAAGCAAGAGTGACTGGGAAAGGACCTGCTAAAGCAACCTCTATGAAGCCAAAATTAGTCTAAAAAACTGCCAACAGCTGATTGCATCCTTGCAAGTTCTCAAGGAAAATTTCATCAGTTTAAAAATAGAAAGATGTCAAATTCACTGAAAAACTAAGTTGGGTTCTTTCATTGAATCTTGGGAATACTGCAACATCAAGTATTTATTGTTTTTGCAAGAGGAACAAAATTGGCAGCTCCATTTTTACATTATTACTCACACAGGAAAGTTAAGAGTGAAGAACTATAACAAAACATTCCAAATTTACGACCTAAATATGGAGCAAGGGATACTGCCCCGAGGCACATTTCTCCACCAAAGAGAGAAATTTACTACTGGAATATTCGCTGTGTGTGGTGAGAGGGGGAAAAATAGATATGGTGTCCCAGTCTGCTGACAAGGACAAAAAGGCTCTGAATAGGTCACCATCTTCAATTCTGGATAAATCTCATATTTAATAATTCTCAGATGCTTAAAATGGTGGTCTTTTCAGCTACCCATTCTAAGAAGTCAAGTACAAGCATGCAAGTAAATTCACAGGCACAGAGGATCCATGTTAAAAACAGTTAAGGTAGCTGTGATGCAAACACCAACAATTTGAATGGCCCTGACACACTCAAAATATTATCTTAATTATTCAAAGAAATCCTGAAGCAAACTCTTGCTAGTCTTGGTACACTGCTAAACACTAAAGTAGCATGTTTTTTCCATGGTTTTAGCTTAGCTCAAAGAATTTTTACACTATTAAGAAAAAAATTAAAGTATTTCCCCTTTTTAAATTTACACAGACGTTTAATTAGCTTTATTTACAGAGCAGGGATTTTTTTCAGTCTCCAATGTTGCCTAGATAACATCATTAGGCAAGAATGCCAGTTTAAAAGAAATCTATGCAGAATCCTAAAAATAACAGATGTTGATGCTCCTCAAGAAGGGGCAAGCTTGACTATATCAGCAGCTTTCTCTATGCCTCAGTTACTCAGAAGCAATTCTGTTGCAGTCTCTACATCCCATGATTTTGAAGACAAGGCCACTATTACCGCATTCTGTAGAGAAGAAAAGGGAACAACAAAAAAATCAAATCTCAAAATATTTTAAAAATACTGAATCCTAACTATATATTGACAAAGCACACCTTGTTTTCTTCTTCTTGTGTGTGTGTGTGTGTGTGTGTTTTTTTTAAAGTTGCTTTGTATTTCTACTGCATAAAAAGCTTCTAAACCAATGACTGGAATTAGCAAAAGGAAAAGAAAAAATCACTGATTGTAATAACAGAATAAAGTTTAACAAAATTAGATTCAGAGTATCTCTGAACCACTCTTGTCAGCCAAGGATTTGCAGCAATAATTTTAAATCAATCAATGTATCAAAATAAGAAAGCCTTTTGGTACTTACCCTATCAAAGCCCATAGCACATAGATTTTCTATTTTTTTGGTGTATTCTGGACTAGAAACTGGTGCTCCAGCATACACATGTGCCCAAAGTCGAGCTGTCTGTTTGAACATTTCAGGATTTTGTTTGTACTATAATGAAGAAAAACATTGAAAGACATGACAATGCAGTCACAATATTCAATACTTAATTACCTAAGAACTGGCTTTTTCTAAGTAAAAGTAATTTATATTTAAAATGTGATTGATTCAACAACTTTCTGTTGCAAATGAGGTCACTCAAGAAAAAAAGTCTGACCTGAAGCTGTGATTCACAAGTGCTGACCAAGGAAAAAAAAAAAGACCAATTATATTTATCAACTTAAATCTCCAATTTCAAGAGATACAAATAACAGAAAGCGAATATGACGTGAAGTGAGGTATGGACGTGTTTCAAAACTGCCGTGTCAAACATTACACAACCAAACTGAATTATTTGCTTCTAAAACTGTATGGACATTAACTAACAAATGTGACTGACTTCTGTATTAACCACAGCTCAGAAAAAAATACAACTATTTTTTTGCTGTTTTGTGTATTAGTATGCAATGATTTAAGGAAATATCATGTGCAAAGTCTTTTTAAAAAAAGATTTTATTTGGGGGGCACCTGGCTGGCTCAGTTGGTACAGCATGCATCTCTTGCTCTCGGTGTTGTCAGGTCAGGCCCCATGTTGGGCATGGAGCCTACTTAGAGGAAAAAAAAGATTTTTTAAGTAATCTCTACACCTGTCATGGGGCTCAAACTTACAACCCTAAGATTAAAAGTCATGTGCTCCACCAACTGAGCCAGCCAGATGTCTTGATATGCAATCTTAATTTACAGCATGTTTTGAGATGTTTATGAACTCATGATACTTTTAAAAGGTAAGACTTGCCATTCTTATTAGAAGATATAAATTTATTCTTAAATACTCTGGAAACAACATTACTTAATTAAGTATAAGTTTAAAATAACTGTCCAATTCACTTTAATATTTCTTTTAAAAGTATTTTACATGTATTGACTATTTTAAGACTGATCAGCTTCTATTATATATTATAATGACATATCTAGTTTCTACCTTGTTAATTCCTAACGAGGAAGTGAGTCAAATTATTGAACTGTTTTAGTAGCTAGTAGAAAGCTCTAAATCCAACTTCAGCCTTTAAGGCTCAGAATTCCACAGGAAATCAAAGCTGAGATTCAAGCCATGCCTCTGACTACCAAAAGCAAATGAACAGCACATACATACAGCATGTAAAACCCTAATTCTAAGCACACTGAGACAAACAACAGTAGAATGTATTAACGAAGATATATATAAAATAAGGAGTGAACAGCTTTTCAAGGGAAAGGAATAGGTTTACTAAGAGGAACAGGCAGGGGAAAATGGCAGATTGGGTGAAATGACCAGCAGAAATGAATACCATCTTGAGAAAGCAGAAGTCCAAGGAATAGTAAGAATTTATGAGATGAAGCTGGGTTTTGAAGACCGTTCAAATCATGGAAAGACTCTGCAAACTAAAGAATGTGGATTTCCAAGTGGTGACAGCAGAGCTTCTAATAGGTTTTTAGTAGTAAAGTAAAGTAAGATTTGTACTTTAAAAAGCTCACTGGCAACAATGTAGAAGATGTGATGAGGAAGAGGCCAAGGAAGGCACAGCTATCAGAGCAGTTAAATTGAGAAAAATTTTTAACTTTTTTTATTTACTTATTTATCTGAGAGAGAGAGGGAGAACGTACACAAGCGAGCATAGAGGGGGAGTGAGAGGGAGAAGCAGACTCCCAACTGAACAGAGAAGCTGCTGTGGACTCCATCCCAGGACCTGAGATTATAACCTGATCCAAAGGCAAACATTTAAACCACTAGGCCACCCCGGTGCCTGAGAAGTTTTTTAAAATGTGAACTAAGGCAAATCAGAGAAGTATGATGACAGAGACACTGGGAACAGAATCACCAAGAGAAAAGGAGGCACAGAGAATTCCAAGTCTGTGGCTTAGATATTTAATTAAGCTGATGATGGTATCAAGCAAGGATGGACAAGTTTGCAGGACTTAATTTTCTATGTTCAGTATGGGAATGCTGTACTGAGGTAGCCATGAAGCATTCATATAGAACTATCCAGTTCTGAATAGGCTCTTGCACTCAGGGAGAGGTCAAACCTAAACATTTTCTCAACTGACAGGTGATAATACCAGTCTGGGTATGATCATCCAAGCGACTATGTAATGGAAAATAAAAGGAACAATGTCTAAACCAAGGTACTATATTTAAAAGGAGAAAGAAGAGAAATAATTGTAGGAACTAAGAAGAAGAAACAACTACAACTACCAAGATGAGAAGAGAGTAGTTAACTCAGAAGTCAAGAGAAGAAAAAAATTTTAGGTGGAGGGGTGAAAAAAAGGCTCAGTAAATCCTAATGGCTTAGAATAGGGATTGGTAAACTTTCTCACAGGACCAGATAATAACTACCTCAAGCTTTTAATCATACTGTTTTTTGTTGCAACTACTCAACCCTGCCACTTGTGGCTGGGAGGTAAACAAATGAATGTGGCTGTATTCCAATAAAACATTATTTACAAAAATAGCTACTCTAGTTCTAATTTGCTGACCTCTGCCTTGGTGATCAGATCACAACTGAAAGATCAGAACTGAAAAATATTTATTCCATTTGGCAATAATAATATGATCCTTGGTAACTTTTACTGTGCCACTTCAGCCATAGCAGGAGCTGGTTAAAATTATCATCAGGTCGGGGAGAACAAGGAGCCAATGTTTTACAACCTGAACCTCAGAACTGTGATCCTCCAAGGAGAGTTCTACTTGAAGAAAAAACATTAAATGGTTTCTCAGGGATTTTGTTTTTTGTGCACATAAAAGCCATAGTTCCAGTAGAGTGTTTTGAGCATTCAGATTTCAGTTCTCTTAAATGTGAAAGAGGATCAAGTGACCGTTCACTGCTGTTCTGTAACTAGTGTAAAATATGTACAAGTTTCTCTCTATTTTTATAACACAGAAATAAATTTATACAATTAAAAAAAATTTTCACCAGGGAGGGATTATCACTAAATGGAGGGATAGACAGATGGATACATGGAGGATAAAGCATGTATAGTAAAATGTCAATCACAGAATCCAGATGTAGGTAGGATTATCAGTTTTTACTGTATAATCTTCTGACATTGTGTCTGAAAATTTCCATTAATATTTTTTTAAAAAGCATCTATCATATACCTAATTAATATAGTAAAAATAAAATTTTCACTATTACATCTGACAAAATAATCTCACCACAAGAAAGAAAACCATCTCCAGATTTAGTTCCATAGAACTACGCACATGTGTTAATACTGCAGACCATTAGAGTAGTAGAGACTCACAGGTAAATATAAGGACGTCTTTCAAAAGCAGCTACCTTACCTGATTTGCTACTACTGCATCTTGTGGATCATCTGGTTCTGCAGCTGCCAAAAGGGCTTGCAATGACAATAATACCGTGCGGAGAGTCATTGCGGCTGCCCTATAAATCAAAACAGGAAAATATTGCAGTTAAGAACATGCTGCATGACAAAAGCAAAGTGGATGTTTTCTGAATAAAATATAAAAACCAGTGGAGCTAAAAATAATCTAGATTTTATCTTAATTATGTAATTTACAGAAATTTATGTATCTGCCTATCACATTTTTCTCTTTTTACTTTACAAAATGAAAGAATGAGCTTTCCATTTTTTTTTTTTTATTTGACAGAGAGAGATCACAAGCAGGCAGAGAGGCAGGCAGAGAGAGAGGAGGAAGCAGGCTCCCTGCTGAGCAGAGAGCCCGATGCGGGCCTCGATCCCAGGACCCTGAGATCATGACCTGAGCCGAAGGCAGCGGCTTAACCCACTGAGCCACCCAGGCGCCCAAGCTTTCCATTTTTTAAGACAAGTCAAACCATTCTGAGCTGGACTTGCTTTTCTTATTGTTGCCAATATCCTTCTGGTCAGCTTTACTCACTGACTTAAATTTTTATCCATTTCTCTACACATAAAGTTAAGGTGATAAACTAGTATATTTAGCTTACTTTCAGTGCCGCTCCTAAAACATACAATATCACCAAGCAATTATCCCTTACTTTAAAGCAAGTGTGATATCATTCCACAACATTGTGAACTAGAGCAAGTTATTTTTGCTTAAAAAGTATCATTTAATTCATGCATGTATATAACACAAAAATTTACACAAAAGCTTCATGACATTGGAGTTGACAATGATTTCTTGGATGGGACATCAAAAGCACAGGCAACAACAGAAAAAACAGAGAAAGTGGTCCAACTACATCAAAGTTAACTGTGTAGACAGAAAAACCTCCTTTGTAAAGGATAAAAACAATAGAGTGAAAGGCAATCCAAAGAATTGGAGAAAATACTTGCAAATCATGTATCTGATAAAGGATAAATGTCTGGAATATATAAAGAACTCCTATAACTCAACAACAAAAACCCAATTAAAAAATAAGAAGGGACTTAAAAAAAAATTCTCCACAGAAGATATATAAGTCTTCTAAAGTCCAGGAAAAGATGCTTAATATCACTAATCATTAAAAAAAGAAATCAATGAGATACTACCTCACATCCATTAAAATGGCTACTATCAAACAAAACAAAACAAAGACAAAAGTAGCTGGTGAAGATGTGGAGTCACTGGAATCCTTATGCCCAGTTGGTGGGAATGCAAAATGGAACAACAATTACAGAAAACAGTATAGCAATAGCAATTCTTTTTTTTTTTTTAAGGTTTTGTTTATTTATTTGACAGAGAGAGAGAGAGAGAGAGAGAGAGAAAGACAGAGAGAGAGGGATACAAGCTGGGGGAGTGGAAGAGGGAGAAGCAGGCTTCCCACTGAGCAGGGAGCCCGATGCAGGGCTTGATCCCAGGCATGACCTGAGCTGAAGACAGACGCTTCAGCTCAGCCACCCAGCTGAGCCACCCAGGCACCCCCAGTATAGCAATTCTTCAAAAAAAATTAAACAACAGAATTACCATATGATCTAACAATTCCACTTGTAGGTACATATCCAAAATAAATGAAAAGCAGGGACAGAGATATTTGTACACCCATGTTCACAACAAACATTAATCACAATAGCCAGAAGGTGGAAGTAACTCATTTCCATCAACCCATGAATAAATAAAATGTGGTATATATATACACACACTGGAATAGTATTCAGCCTTAAAAAGAAAGACAAATCAGACACATGTTACAACATGGATAAATCTTTTTTTTTTTTTCTTTTGGTAAGATTTATTTATTTGACAGAGAGAGACACAGCGAGAGAGGAAACACAAGCAGGGGGAGTGAGAGAGGGAGAAGCAAGCCTCCCACCAAGCAGGGAGCCCAATGTGGGGCCTGATCCAAGGACCCTGGAATCATGACCTGAGCTGAAGGCAGATGCTTAACGACTGAGCCACCCAGGCACCCCAACATGGATGAATCTTGACATTATGTTAAGTAAAGCCAGGAATAAAAGACAAATAGTATGATTCATGAGGTACTTAGAAAAGCCAAATTCAGAGACAGAAAGTAGAATGGTGACTGTCATTGCCAGAAGGGTAAGAGGAATGGGAAGTTATTATTTAATAGGTATGGTTTCAGTTTTGAAATATGAAAAGGTGGGAAGGGGTAGGAAAGAAGGATGAAGAGTGAGGGCTCAGAGGACTTTTAGGGGGGGTGAAAATACTCTGTATACCATAATGATGGATACATGTCATTACACACTTGTTCAAATGCATAGAATGGACAACACCAAGAGTGAACCATAATAAAAACTAAGTACTTCAGGTGACTGAGATAGGACAATGCAGGTTCCTCAAATGTACCATTCTGATAGAGGATGCTGATAATGGGGGAGGCTATGCGTGTGCAGGGGAGGGAGTGTATAGGAAATTTTTGTACCTTCCTCCCAATCTAGCTATGAATGTAGAACTGCTCTAAAAAAAAAGTCCTGGAGACTGGTAGCATAATGATGTGAATATACTTAACAATACTAAATTGTACACTTACTTGAAACAGTGAAGATGTCCATGTTACACTGTCATTTATAAGATGACATGTTATATGTCAATTAAAAAAACCAAGATGATAAGTTTTATGTTATATATTTTACAAAATAAAAAATTCTTGGGACGCCTGGGTGGCTCAGTTGGTTAAGCAGCTGCCTTCGGCTCGGGTCATGATCCCAGCGTCATGGGATTGAGTCCCACATCGGGCTCCTTGCTCCGCAGGGAACCTGCTTCTCCCTCTGACTCTGCCTGCCACTCTGTCTGCCTGTGCTTGCTCTTGCTCTCCCTCTCTCTCTGACAAATAAATAAATAAAATCTTTTAAAAAAATTATTTTATTTTTATTATTTTTTGAAGATTTGTTTATTTGTCAGAGAGAGAGTGAGCGAGTGCACAAGCGCACATGAGGGCACAAGCAGGGAGAGGGCAGCCAGAGGGAGAAGCAGGCTCTCCACTGAGCAAGGAATCCAATGCAGGACTCCTGGGATCATGACCTGAACCAAAGACAGATGCTTTGACTGAGCCACCCAGGCATCCTTAAAACTTTTCTTTCTTTTTTTTTTTTTTAAAGATTTTATTTATTAATTTGACAGAGAGAAATCACAAGTAGACGGAGAGGCAGCCAGAGAGAGAGAGAGAGGGAAGCAGGCTCTCCGCCGAGCAGAGAGCCCGATGCAGGACTCGATCCCAGGACTCTGAGATCATGACCTGAGCCGAAGGCAGCGGCTTAACCCACTGAGCCACCCAGGCGCCCATCCTTAAAACTTTTCTTAAAGTGAGAAGCTCTTCCCTTAGAGATTTGTAAGTTTGTATTATAAATACTTCCTACTTCTTTAATTGGCAATTATCTTTTATTTATTTTATTTACAGTCTTTATTGGGAGGATACAAACTATTACAGCATTACATCTTTATTAAGGAAATAAAGATGAACATATTGAAAGGGACAGTCTGCTCTCAATATGAAAGGAAAAATCTTAAGATTTGATTTCTAACAATCTCAATGAGAAAAAGGTATATTTTCTGTATGCTTCAAATTTTTCATAATGAAATACTGGGGGAGGTATTTATAAACCATTAAGAATTAGTTGACTAAAAAGAAATCTAAATGACACCTGAAACTAATATTGTACACCAACTATACTTCAATCAAAAAAAAAAGGGGGGGTGGTAGTGCCTGGGTGGCTCAGTTGTTAAGCGTCCTTCAGCTCAAGTCAGGATCCCAGGGTCCAGGGATTGGGCTCCATATCAGGCTCCTTGTTTGACAGGAAGCCTGCTTCTCCCTCTCTCACTCCCCCTGCTTGCGTTCCCTCTCTTGCTGTCTGTCAAAAAATAAATTAAAATCCTCAAAAAAATACATAAATATAAATAAAATAAAAAAACAAAGAACTGATTTAGATGGTTAAGTGTGTGACTCTCGATCTGGACTCAGGTCATGATCTCAGGGTTATGAGACCCAGCCCCATGTTGGGCTCCATGCTAGATGTGGAGTCTGCATAAAATGCTTTCCCCCTCTGCATCCCCAGCTTAAAAATCAAAACATAACAGAAAAAGTGAGTGCAGGTAAAAATAAGGGAATGAATGAATGAATGAATAAATATTTGAAAATGGTAGTGGGGAAAAAAAACTCTAAATGTGAAGTTTTAAGCTGGATAAAAAATTAATGGTAAACAATGACATTATTTTAATCATCAGTTGTAATAAAATTACTATTAAAACAAAACTCAGTCTTCTGGCTCTACATACTATAGAAATTATAACATCTTTAATAGTGTAAAGAAATGTATATGTTTTAGGGGGCACCTGGGTGGCTAAACTAGTTAAGCAGCTGCCTTCAGCTCAGGTCATGATCCCAGGGTCCTGGAATCAAGCCCTGACTCAAGCTCCTTGCTCAGCAGGGAGCCTGCTTCACCCGCTTTCCCACCCACTATGCTCTCTCTCTCTCTCAAATAAATAAAATCTTAAAAAAAAATTTTTTTTTAAATGTGTATGTTGACTGATCTACGTTAATTTTTAAACCTTAAATTTAGTAATGTGAGAAAGTATACAGTAGAAATACAATCTTTAATTCTATTTATTGTTCCTTCTACATAGTACTGACTAAATTCATAATGCACTAAGATTTTTTAGGATTCTATGTGTAAAAAAACAAATCCTAACAGGTAAACAGGAATATGGAATTTCAAAATGTGTCAGCTAATTTTAACAGTCAATGGATGATGTTCCTTACAAATCTATCTTCAGTAAATTAATTTTGCTAAGACCTCAATAAACAGAGTTAAAATGGCTAATTAAATATTCATGCATACAGACTCAGTAGAGCCTCCAAAACACACAGCACCTATATGAACTGTCAGTACTGTTGACTTTCTGTTAAGGGTCTTCAGAAGACCATCCATATAATTGATGTTTATTCAAAACATTGCTACTTAAGAGTATGGCAGCTTTTTTGTTATAACTTTTATTAAAGCATAACAGAGTTAAATGATATACATCTGGATGAATTTTTATATATGCATACACCCATGTAACCATCACATAGATCAAAAAATAGAGAATTTTCAGCACTCAAAAAACAAAACAAAACAAAACACCTCACTCTTGATTCCCTTTCACAACCCTCATCCACTCCCACCACTATCCTAATTTCTATCACCATAAATTAGTTTTGGCTCATTTTGAATTTTATAAAAACAGAATCATACAGTATGTGCTCCTTTGTGTCTGGCTTTGGTCACTCAACATGTCTGTGAGAATTATCCATGTTGTTTGTGTCAATACGCTTTTTCAAAAACTACTACTGCAGTGTTTCACTGGACAATTATTCCATTATATATCCATTTTCTTATTGACAGGTATATGGGTTATTGAATAAACATGCTACAAGTCTTCTGAAGGACATATGCATTCATTTCTCTTGGATATAGACCTAGGAGTGGAACTGCTGGGCCATATCAAAGATGTTTGTTTAGCTCTGGTAGATACTGCTGGCTGAGTAGTTGAACCACATTCCTACCATCAATGCATGAGAACTATTTCTAAGTATGTAGTAGTATCTAACTGTAATTTTAATTAGTACCTCCCTAATGACTAATGATGCTGAACACTGTTTATTAACCATCTAGGTATTCTCTTAATCCCTGTTCATGTCTTTTAGAAGGGCAGTATCACTGAGTGCACTTTTTTTTAAAAAAGGTTTTATTTACTTATTTGACAAGAGAGACAGCGAAAGGGAATACAAGCAGGGGAAGTGGGAGAGGGAGAACCAGGCTCCCCACTGAGCAGGGCTCCATCTCTGGACCCCGGGATCATGACCCAAGCCAAAGGCAGATGCTTAATGAACGAGCCACCCAGGTGCCCCCTGAGTACAATTTTTATGTGTAGTCATTTTCTTCTATTTCTTCGGGTAAACAGACACCTGCAGTCCTAATAGGTGTCAGTGGAAAAACATCAGAAGATAGTTTCCACACAGAACACATTGTGGAGTTAATAAACCATACTAACATAAAACTGTTAAATATTAAAGGTAACTTGCCATATGAATTCACAAAAGACCAAAACAGTTTTCTAGCACACCTATCTCAAATTATTCAATGTTTAGTCAATTTATTTTTCTGAGGATTACTATCCTTTAGTTTTCTTTACCAAATTCCATATCTGAAGCCTAAATAAACATGAATATCCACTGACTCTGTCAACTATACCTCAATAAATTGGGGAGAGGGGCTTAGGATATCCATGTATATCTCATCTCACTTATTTTTTTAAAAGACTTTATTTCTTTGAGAGAGAGAATGCATCAGAGGGAGCACAAGCAGAGGGGAGAGAGGCCGAGGGAAAGGGAGAAGCAGACTCCCCACTGAGCAAGAAGCCCCACGTGGGACTCAATCCCAGGACCCTGGGATCATGACCTGAGGCGAAGGTAGCCACTTAACTGACTGAGCCATCCAGGTGCCCCTGCCTTTGACATTTTAAAATATTTCAATTATTTTAAAATTCAGCTATTTCACATCTGCCTAATAGGAACAGTTGACAAAAAGTGTTTCAGTACAACAGTACCAAGTTCTCTGTCCACATATACACCATAATCTTTCAACTTCAGAAGAGATAATCAGAAGTGGTAGTACTGCTGGCTTAACTGAACAAAAAGGGGAGTCAGTGGGAAATTTTAGTCTGGAGCTATATTTGTTTTTGAAAAGGGATGTGGGGAGGGGGGAGCAGGGAGAAGAGTATCACTCTTTGAGAACTGCTGAGTAGGGCAAATTCAGAAGCAGGGAGGTTAAAGAGGTAATGTGACTTGGGTGAGGTAGTACTAATGAAACTGCTGATAAGATTTTGGAAGTTTCACCAATAAAATTTGCAAATGGGGTACAGGGTACCAGAGAAACAAGAACCAAGGATCATGATGAAGTTTTGGCCAAAGCAACTGCAACAATGTAGTTGCCAGTAACTTAAATGGAGTGATGCAAGTTTGGGGTTAGGGAGTATCAGTTGAGTTTTGAACATATTTTAAGGTTGAGATGTCTACTACATACATACTGAAGTACAGATGTTAAGCAGGTAGCAGCATATGAGTGTGGAGTCCAAGGAACACAGATTTAGGAGTTGCTGGTATTTAAAAAGTGAAGTTCTAAAATCAGATAAGCATACCAGGGAAGTGACTATAGATGAAAAGTAGCAGAGGTAAAGACTTAGCCCCAAGGTACTCTCCTAGAAATAAGGGAGGAACTAGTTAAGAAACCTGGGAATGTGCACAAGAAAGGGGAGAAGAGAGGAACTAACTAACTTCCCGGAAACCAAGTGAAAGAAGTACAATGTCTGCAAATATTCATTAGTATCACTGAATGTTCTAACTATTATAAGGGACCTTTGAGATGATTTTATGGATAAAAACACTGAGACCTCCAAATTATGAAAGGTCACAAGTTAAAAGAATGACAGAATAAAATTAGTTCTATTTCATACCATACAACGTTTAAGGGTATGGAATACAGAAAAAGAAACTAGACCCCAAAAGATGAACCAAGGGAGGAGGCTTTACTCAGATGTGGTATTAGAATGGAAAAGCAAAACCAAACCAACAATTCTTGTCTGTTTATCCAATTACTAAATAAACCAAATTCCCCAAATAGTAAATGTTGTCATTTGTTTCACCTTGTTCATTCTTGTCCATTCTTTCCCTTTCTTAACAAATCAAACACATAGTTTGTTACTGTTTTCACCCACTCTGACATCTTTTTTATATAGCTCATCTTAGTTTCTCTTCCATTCATATTGCTAGAATATGGCAGGCTGTAATCTAAGAAAATTACATAAAACAATTCATTTAATCCTTTTAATAGCCCTATGAAGTAGGTATTAACCCCATCTTGTGAGATGAGGACAACTAGGCACAAAGGCTAGGTAATTTGCTCAAGACCACAGTTTAGTAAATGGCAGAGTCATGATTTGAACTAACTCTTAAACACGCTGCTGCTAAATCAAATCAGACAAAACATGTGAAAGCACTATAAAGTGCTATGCAAATGCAGATATCACTTATAAAGGTATTCCTTTCTTTGAATCTGAGAACCTTAACTAAGCTCATTTAACACAATTTTTAACATTTTTGTTGCCTACATTCCACCGAAATCAAAGCTGATTACTTTAATACTTATTTTGCTAGTCTTTTACAAGTATCTTTGAGAGACAGGGAAGAACCAAATTTACCAAAATAAATGAAATTGAGACTTTTCAAGATGTAAAACTAGCTTTGACATAACCTAATAAGTCCCCCCCCTTTTTTAAAAGATTGTTATTTATTTTCTTGAGAGTGAAAGCAATCACAGAGGAAGAGGGAGAAGCAGACACCACACTGAGCAGACAGCCTGATGCAGGGCTCGATCCAAGGACCCTGAGATCATGACCTAAGCAGAAGGCAGATGCTTAACAGAATGAGTCACCCTGGAGCTCCATAAGTCACTATTTAAATAATGATTGTGATCTCAATTCTAACATACATTTTTTTTTTTTTAAAGATTTATTTATTTTACAGAGGTGGTGGCAGGGGCAAAGAGAGAATCTCAAGCAGACTCCACACTCAGCACAGAGCTGATGTGGGGCTCAATCATGCTCATGACCTGAGCTGAAACCAAGAATCAGATGTTTAACCAACTGCGACACCCAGACACCCCAACACATTTTTGAATATGTACTTGAGACTTCATAAAATTTTAAATTATAGCCCAAATAAGAAAAAGTATAATATATGCTCATGTTTTGAGGCAATTACACATTTAACACTCTAAGCATAGCCTTGGAATTCATTGAGAGGGAAGAAAGTGAATTCAAAATTTCTTACCATTGATCTTTCAGGATATCCAAACAAATAGCCCCTGTGACGGAACTAATATTAGGATGCCATATTTTAGTGATAAACCGGACCTAGAATATAAAGCACACTTGAGTTTTTAAGTAACAGAAATAAAACTCATATAGTTCAAGTATAACTATAAGAAAATGAAATCCTCAGATAAAAAAAAAAAAAGTCCATACTTACATTACCATCATTTTGCCTAGCTGAAGGGAAGGATGTGAAAGACAAAGCATTCAGTAAGCTGAATGCTGTCACTGACATACATTTTTAAAAAACTTTTTCATAAATGTTCTGCCCTTAAAGAAACCCAGTAATTACCAGGTGTTTACAATTTACCTACCATAATAGTCCATGCTATGACAATTACAACACAGACTAAAATCTAGCTAGGTAGACAAAGTAACATAAAATAAAAATTAATACAGATAGCAAATGGCAATTTATTCAGTGTCAAGTAGGATGCAGGACAGCTTTGAAGGACAAAGTAAACAAAATCAGTACATGGAAGCATTTTAGTAGTAAGTGGCTGTAAGATGGCTCCTAAATTTTCTGTAGA
This sequence comes from Mustela erminea, assembly GCF_009829155.1. Lineage (NCBI taxonomy): Eukaryota > Metazoa > Chordata > Mammalia > Carnivora > Mustelidae > Mustela > Mustela erminea. The sequence goes on along the minus strand of NC_045615.1, from coordinate 130,491,880 downwards.
AATTGTTTTCTCAGATTAAAAAAAAAAATTTTTAACATATACTTGAAAGACAATGGCACTCAAGAGACATTTAGGCTTAGAGTTTAAGAAATTTATCCAAAAATCCAGGAGCAAGTTAGCAATAGAACAATACGCGAACTTACACAACCTCTTTTCAGATTCTGAGTCTCTAATCACCTCATTATTTGTCTTAGGATGGATAAGAAACGAACAAAATGAAAATACTGACTCTAACAGATCACCATGAAATGAAATCCAGTTCATCAGGTCTTACTTACGAGCTTCTGAAGGACCAAATATTACTACTTGGGGGGGCGGGGCGGGGAACCTATTGTTATTTTATCTGACACATATATAATAATCACCTAAGTCAAAACTCCTTTATACTTAACTCATTAAGTACTGTAAGTCAAGCAATGGTTTTTTTGTTTTGTTTTGTTTTTGTCTTTTTTTAAAAGTAGGATCCATGTCCAGAGTGGAGCCCACGTGGCACTGAACTCACCACCCTGAGATTAAGACCTGAGCCAATATCAAGAGTCGGATATTTAACCAACTGAGCCACCCAGGTGCCCCAAGCCAAACAATAAGTACTCTACAAAAATTGACTCATTAATATCTGCTCTAAATCTAAAGCTATTTATGGAAAGCAGCTAAGCAGACAGCTTCCACTTCTCTCTTTGTGACGGGATTTGTCGATACTACCTGTTAATTACTACTTCACCTAATTACACACTAAATTATATACTAAGAAAGAACTTCAAGTTACCAATGACTTCAAAACACCTAAAACTATGGAATCTATCCATGCCTTGACCCTTTTTAATTCTTGCTTACAAGAGTAGACACAAAGGTATCTACTCTCAATCCACAGAATCACCAACTTGTTAAACAAGACCATCATTCTATACTTGGGTTACTAAATAGTCCACTGACTTTAATAACTTCATTTTGGTTCTTTTCAATCCATTCTCCACACTGAAATAAAGAGTGACCTTTAAAACAACTGACTGACTACTCTACTTAAGGCCCTTTAATGACTTCTCATTCCCTTTATGTTAAGTCTGCACTCTTAAACTATCCCAGCCCATCTTCCAGGTCATCTTAAAATCAATCAATCAATCAATCAATCAATCTCCCTTGGGCCTTTAAAGATTTTATTTATTTATTTAATAGAGAGAAAGAGAGAGTACAAGTAGGCAGAGAAGCATGCAGAGGAAGAAGGGGAAGCAGGCTCCCTGCTGAGCGGAGAGCCCAATGCGGGCTCCATCCCAGGACCCCGGGATCATGACCTTAGCTGAAGGCAGATGCTTTAACCCATTGAGCCACCCAGGCGCCCCTCCCTTCGGCCTTTCATACCTGTTTCTTCTCTTAGTAACACATGTTGATGCCCTCTTCTCCTGGCTAATTCCTACTTAATCCTTTAAGTCTTAGTTTCCATATCACTTCTTCCTGATCAGTTCTCACAACACCCTGTATGTTCCTATTTCATCATACTGACCACATTTCTATAATTTCTTCCTTCTATGTCTGGCCTTCCCTAAAAGGCTCAGTATCTATCCTGCTTACCAGAGCACCCCAAGTACCTGAAATGTCTCACACTAAATGAATGCGCAATTAACATCATGACAAACCTATTCTTAGACCTAACCAGCATCCCTCTCAAATACAAAGCTGGTCAAAGAAGACGGGCATACCAGGCTTATGTACAATAAACATTTCTTCCTAATAGATATAACCATAATATTCTTATCATATTTTCTACCATTCAATAATTTGAAGCATAAAGATACAAAATAACCATATGCCATAATTTCAGTAACTCAAGGACATTACACCATTTTGTGACTTTAAAACAAAAATTTGTTCTATCTGGAATGCCTAGGTAGCTTAGTTGGTTAAGCATCTGCCTTTGGCTCAGGTCATGATCCCAGGGTCCTGGGATCAAGCCCCACATCCGGCTCCCTGCTCAGTGGGGAGTCTGCTTCTCTCTCTTCTTCCCCCACCCCCAAACCATTTATGTGCTCTCTCTTACTCACTCTCTCTCAAATAAATAAAATCTTAAAAAAAAAAAAAATTGCTCCAATCTTTTCAACACTGGAAAAAGATTTTATTTATTTATTTGACAGAGAGTGAGATCACAAGCAGGCAGAGAGGCAGGCAGAGAGGGGGAAGCAGGCTCCCTGCTGAGCAGAGAGCCTGATGTGGGGCTCAATCCCAGGACCCTGAATCATGACCTGAGCCGAAGGCAGGGGCTTTAACCCACTGAGCCACCCAGGTGCCCCCCAAAAGATTTGATTTTTAAGAACTACACCCAAAATGGGATTCAAACTCAGAATGCGGAGATCAAGAGCTACATGCTCCACTGACTTAGCCAGCCATGAACCCCAAGAATTTGAAATTGCTACTTAAGTCATCAGAAGGTTTATGGTTAGGCAAGTGATCTAAGGTCTCTTTCTTTTTAAAGAGGAGTCTTCCATACATGATCTCTGCAGACTCTATGTGAAAATAAATACACATATATGCAGGATCAAGGAAATTATTAAACTATTTGTTACTTTGTACTAATCTGCAGTTTTAGGAATAAATACCTTTGAATTTGTAAATGATGTAATAAAATTTTTTTCAAGAGTACAGTGCATCACCCACTAGTATGGATATAAGTACCTTAGTAGTTTCTCTGTGGTCTACCACTCTTTATCTTCTATTCCTCTTTTTTTAATTATTTATCAACTATCTCATTTCTTAGATTTGTCACATCTTTTTCTTTCTCAAACCTTAATGTCACTAGTGGTATCTACACATGTTCCAGAATTGTATCCTATTATTCTATACACAATATCTACTGTATTTGTCACTTTTTCTCACAGTACTAACACCTCTGCTGTATATCAACAAAAATGTAGACTCAAAAAAATTTGGAAGGAATGAAGCATAACAGTAAGTAACAATTCAAGGACATTTATTATGACTGCTTCAGTCATATTTGACACATTACAAAGCAGGTATGAAATGGTTTATAGTATTAAAAGGCTTACTAATCACAAAGCCTCCTTATTTTCACCTATGAAACTAATACTAGCACCATCTGGGTAGCTTCAGAACACTCATTACCTCTGAGGAACACTCAAAAAAACCTTCTTATATAGAAATATAAAAATATGTAAATAGGGGCACTGGGGTGGCTCAGTGGGTTAAAAGCCTCTGCCTTCGGCTCTGGTCATGATCCCAGGGTCCTGGGATCGAGCCCCACATCGGGCTGTCTGCTCAGCGGGGAGCCTGCTTCCTTCTCTCTCTCACTGCCTGCCTCTCAGCCTACTTGTGATCTCTATCTGTCAAATAAATAAATAAATAAAATCTTTTTAAAAAATGTAAATATAAGCAAATATTTATAAAATAAAATTTTTCATAAAAATATTTTAAAAATTAAAAATATTAAACATCTTATACAGAAACAAAAATCCTTTTTTTTAGAAGATTTTATTTATTTGGGGCACTGGGTGGCTCAGTGGGTTAACCTCTGCCTTCGGCTCAGGTCATGATCTCAGGGTCCTGCGTTCGAGATCCAGCCCAGGATCGGGCTCTCCGATTGGCAGGGAGCCTGCACCGCCCGCCCCCCACCCCGCCCGTCTCTCTGCCTGCCTCTCTGCTACTTGTGATCTCTGTCTGTCAAATAAATAAATAAAATCTTAAAAAAAACATAATTGGCCCAATCTTTTCAACACTGGAAAAAGATTTTTATTTCATCTTTTAAAAAGATTTTATTTTATTTATTTATTTTTAAGGATTTTATTTCTTTGACAGACAGAGATCACAAGCAGGCAGAGAGGCAGGCAGAGAGAGAGGGGGATGCAGGCTCCCTGCCGAGTGGACAGCCCAGTGCGGGGCTCGATCCCAGGACCCTGAAATCATGACCTGAGCCAAAGGCAGAGGCTTATTAAAACACTGAGCCACCTAGGGCACCCCCAGAAATATAAATCTTAACACCATGTACACAGTGTTACCAGACCAAAATGAAGGAAGGAGACTATTCTTATAATCTATATTGGCACACCATCATCACTAATCTATTTTTTTTCCCCTTCACTAATCTTATCCCCTCCTGGAGGACAGTATCATATTCATTTACTCTTTAGTTCAAACATTTCAGCAACTTCATGGCAAATGGAAGCTCACATTTCCACTGAATTTCCAGTTTCAAACTTGGAACTCAAGGATGTTACAGTATTAAAACAGCTTTAACTAACTTATTGTCCAAAAAAAAAAGCTATTATATTTTAAATATGCATGTGCAGATGGGCAGACCCATTAAATGTTATTAGCAATGATATTTATAATCAATTTCACATATAAAACTACATTTATAATGTCAAGGAAAAACAGAAAAATTCACAACCTAATCTCTAATTCATAACTGGGCAAATCATTGAGCTAGAGGTTTCCTACTTTAATTTTTTCATTAACAGTATATTATAATTCACTTCAGAAATAACACTGGTTTTATGCATTGAATTAAATTCCTTCTACACTATACTCAGCTGCCTTAAAGATATACCTTCTCTATCTAGAAGCAAACCTTCTGCTCTTTAGGGTTAATAATTTATTGCAGAATAATAAACAGGAAATACTCTGTGCCCACTGTTATCAAATATGTAAGTTTCAACCTTGTGCAATTTTAGCTGCACATCAGTGAGAATATAACCAGCTACTTTTAATACTTCTATCTCATGAGACTTAAAATTAAACCTGAGCCTATATATTAAACATACACAAACAAAATCCAGCAAGAAATTTACAAATACTCCCAATTTTTCCATTATATTTACCAATCAGTAAAAATTCATTTTATCTAGAAGCTCAACATATTTAGAATATATTTATAATACATTCATTTACATTTATTACAAAAGCTTAATGCCATAAGTGGAATGAATACCATATTTAAAAGAATACTAAATTACAACTAAGATTAACTAGTTGAAGCCAGAGGGACACTTTTCTAAATATTGAAGCTACCTCAATGTGGAATGTCTGGAATTAGCATAGTAGTGGCCTGAAGAACAATAGGAGCTCTGTTATGTTATGAGTCTATTTTTCCCACTATGCTAGAAAACAAGGGTGAGAGAGGGACTAATAAATAAAATAATGGGTCAAGTGCCTGAAATAGAGCCAGGGCTATGCAATCACTGTGGAGCTATATAAAAGACTATAGAGGGAAATAATAAAACACTTTCACTGAGATTATAATTCACCCATTTAAAGTGCGTAACTCCATGACAGTTTTCAGTATATACACAGAGCAACCATTAGCAGTCACTCCCCATTCCTTCACACACCCTCAGTCTTAAACAACCACTGACCTATTTTTTGTCTCTATGGATTTGTTTCTTCTGATGTTTCATATAAATGAAATCATACAATGAGTGGCCTTTTGTATGTAGCTTCTTTCATGTAGCATGTTGTTCTCAAAATTCCTCTATATAATACATTATCAGTACTTCATTTGTTTCTATAACCAAAAAAATGTCCCATGGTATAAATATGCCACATTTTATTTATCCATTAAGTTAATGGACATTTATTTATGTCATTTCCACTTTTTGGCCACTATGAATAGTGCTGGTATGAACATTTGTGTGCAAGTTGTTGTGTAGACATGTTTTCATTTCTACTGGGTAGGTACCTGGGTAGAACTGATATAGGTCATAAGGCAACTCTGTTTACGATTTTGACCAAACTATGTATCAAAGCAGCTCTAACATTTTACTTAAAAAATAATAAAAATCTTCAGAAAATTATTTATTTATTTATTTGTCAGAGAGAGAGAGAGAGACAGAGACAGAGACAGAGAGAGAGAGAGAGAGTGAGAGAACAAGCAGACTGGCAGGCAGAGGCAGAGAGAGAAGCAGGCTCCTCGCCAAGGAAGGAGCCCAATGTGGGACTCGAACCCAGGACCCTGGGATCATGACCTGAGCCAAAGGCAGTTGCTTAACCAACTGAGCCATCCAGGTGAGCAATGAATGAGAATTTCAACTTATACTGGAAATGTAAGTGCCGATGTTATACTTTCAAATGATGTCACAGAAGGAAGACAAAGGCTACTTCAAGGAGGGCCTTTTATTTTATTTTAAAGATTTTATTTATTTGACAGAGAGAGACACAGTAAGAGAGGGAACACAAGCAGGAGGAGTCAGAGAGGGAGAAGCAGGCTTCCTGCTGAGCAGGGAGCCCAATGTGGGGGCTTGATCCCAGAACCCTGGGATCATTACCTGAGCCAAAGGCAGATGCTTAACAAGTGAGCCACACAAGCACCCCAAGAAGAGCCTTTTAGAGTGGGAGTCACTGGTTAATGCTAATATTTACACAGTGCTTACTCTGTGTAGCAAGTTACAAGTATCACTATTTCATTATATCTCAGGTACCATGAATTACATAACACACCATTACTTTATGTACCCTGAGAAAGAAAAAACTCTGCCAATTACATTATGACATGTCATCTATCGAAAGGCGTATTTTGATTTCAGAGACATTAAAATACGTGAAAAGGGGGTGCCTAGGATGGCTCAGTTGGTTAGGCATCTGCCTTCAGTTCAGGTCTGGGATGGAGCACTGAGCTGGGCTCCCTGCTCCTTGGGGAGTATGCGTCTCCCTCTGGCCCTCCCCCTACTCGTGCTCCCTCCCTCTCTCTGTCACTCTCACTCTCAAATAAATAAAAATTTTTAAGAAATGTGAAAAAATGTTTCACAGAATTATTACAATAATGTATACATGGATTAATTCATTTAATCTTTATAAGAAATCCTAAGTGAGGATTTTATAGATGAGGCAACTAGGGCACACAGTTTGCCTAAAATTGTAAGGCCAGGGGTGCCTGGCTAGCTCAGTTGGAGCATGCAGCAATTGTTCTTGGGATAGTGAGTCCCACGTTGGGCAGAGATTAGTGAGGAAAAAAAAAAATTATTAAAGCCAGTTAAATGGCCGAAGTAGATTTGAACTTTGGCGGACTACTCTTGTTCTTGGGGGAGTCATAGTCACTGTTTTAGAGATTATGCCCTTACTCCGTCCTCATCAGGATCAAAAAAGTAGAGCACACTGGGCCTTATAGGATTTGGGTTCTACTTAACCTCTAAGCCTCAGGCCCCTCATTCATTAGAACTGTTAAGACTGGGGTGCTGTACTGTATAGGGTTCCCTGCTCAGTGGGAAGCCTGCTTCTCCCTCTCCCACCTCTCCCTGCTTGTGTTCCCTCTCTCACTGTCTCTCTCTCTCTGTCAAAAGAATTGTTAAGACTGTTTCACAAGTGACAGCGGCTACTGCCATTCTCTAATAGTAAAAAATGTGGTGGCTGAAAGTAGTCTCTATTGAGGGCTTTTCTTTTTTCTTCCTCCTTATATCCATTAAAAAAGTTTTTTTAGGCTAAGAGGGCATCTTTTAAACATTTAAATCTTCTTTTGTTAAATTTGTGGTATTCAACAATTAAAGTAGCCTCAATTATGTATTCATTCCAATGACAACATTAAAACCTAGACTGAATCCAGTGGAGGGTAACCAGGATGAGTATGAAAACTAAGTCACAGATACAAGATGATAACTTAACCATTTTGAAAAATGATTTCTTTTTTTATAATTTATTATTTAACTTTCTCAAATTTCTACAAAAAGCACAAACTAATTTAAAAAAATGTTTATTTATTCTAGAAAGAGACAGCAGGAGCAGGAAGGGGTGGAGGAAGAGAGAGAATCTGAAGTAGGCTCCACACCCAGCATGAAGCCTGATATAAGGCTTGATTTCACAACCCAGAGATTATGACCTGAGCCAAAATCAAAAGCTGGATGCTTAGTCAACTGAACCATTCAGGTGCCACCAAACTGCTTTTATAATAGAGAAAAAAAAAACCAAGGAGAAAAAAAAAAATCAACCATCTTAAAAGTTAGAAAAACCAAAATGTCTTTTGATGGTTGAATGGATAATGTGGCATATATGAAAAATGAACACTATTTAACCTTAGAAAGGAACAAAATTCAGATACATGCTGAAATATGGATGACCCTTGAAGACATTATACTAAGTGAAATAAACCAGATACAAATGACAAATATTGTGATTCCAGTTAATTGAGGTACCTAATCAAATTCATACAGAGAAAGTAGAACAATGGTTAGGGGGCTGGGGCCATAGTGAAGGGGGAGTCGTTATTTAACAGGTAAGATGAAAAAGTTATAGAGATGGCCAGAGGTGATGATTGCACAACATGACTATTTAATACCACTGAACTGTACACTTAGAAATGGTTAAAATGGTAAATTCTATGTTATGTCTACTTTGCAACAATTTAAAAGAATCAAGTGGGCATATGAGAAAATAGATGTACATAAGATACAGAATAGACACTCCAAACCAGCAGGTGACCCAAGTGCACCCTGGAACTTCCATTACCATGTCTATTCTTAAATGGGAACCACCAACAGGCTGAATGAATTCTAGAACATTTTCCAAGTGACTACTATCATATGCTCAAGGACACTCAAGGAGCCACAGAAAATGCAAAGATATATTAAGACATGGTCCTTCACCTGAGGGGTATAAAGGCTAGTAAAAGATACATACCTCAAATAATACATTAATTGGTACTGTATTTGTGTTGGTACTACAGCTGACCTTTAAATGACATGGGTTTGAACTGGTCAACTTACATTGGATTTTTTCTGGTAAGTACAGTATAGTACCTTAAGTGTATTTTCTCTTTATGATTTTAATATTTTTCTCTAGCTTTCTTTATTATAAGGATACAGTATATAATACATATATAAAAATAATGTGTTAACCGACTTTGTTATTGGTAAGGATTCTGGTTGACAACAGGCTATTAGCAGTTTAAGTTTTGGGGGAGTCAAGAGTTATATAGGGATTTTCGACTGCATGGAGAGTCAGTGTACCTCACCCCCACACTATTCACAGGATCAGCTGTGTATAAGTAATATAAAATGTTACTAAAAGAGTAGAGAAACGTCATAAAACAAACTGAGGGTGGCCAGGGGGAGGGGTGTAGGGAGAGAGTGTTGGGGTTATGGACATTGGGGAGGTTATGTGTTATGGTGAGTGCTATGAAGTGTGTAAACCTGGTGATTCACAGACATGTACTTTGGGAGCTAATAATACATTATATGTTTATAAAAAATTTTTTTTAAAAAAATTTTTTTTTAAATTATGAAAAAAAAAAGAGGAGAGGAACAATTTGATGGATACAGTTTAAGGTAAATGGTGATACACTTTACCTAGACCTTAAAAAAAACCCTAAAATTTTAAATGATACAGAGAATGATTCAAGTGAAAATGACAGAAAAGTATGAAATAATAAGCACCATTTACAAACAGCAAATAATCTAGGTTGGAAAATCAGACCCATGTTGTGGGTAAAGGTGGTAGAAAATTAGGACTGAAAAGATAATTGGGGTTAGGCTGTAGGAGGTTTCAAATGCCCAGCCAAGGAGTTTAGACTTTATTAACAAAGAAAGAAAAGAAACATCAAAACTTCACTTTAGGAAGATTTACAGAACAGAACAGCAAAGAACGAATATGCGTTGGCAAAGACAGATTAAATAATAAGCAAACCAGGAAAGTAATAAAGCTGAAGGCCTAAACTAAAGTGTTAACAGCAAAAGTAAAAGATAAAGGAAGCTATTCAGTGAAAAATTAAGTTTAGGTTAGTTCCCTTTGTTATACATGACCTAGGGTATTCCATTTCCTCTTTTAATATTCATCAGTTCCAATCATTTGTTCATAAGATTTTCATCTGCTAGCATGTGAGCTCCGCGAAAGCAAGGACAATGAAAGCTCCGTGAAAGCTCCAGTACACTGGCACACAGTACTCAAATAACTACTGACTGAATTCAGAATATACTCTTCCCTAAAAAAAAAAAAAAAGAGAGAGAGAAAGAAAAAAAAAAAACCATACTTCTTTGAGGCAAGTACAAATCTGTATAAGGGTTCTCAAAACTTGGGAGCACTGTAAATTTTTTCAGACCTAGAATTTAAGCCATTGGCAGATGAAAATCCTATTCCTGTCTATAGCCTTACTAGCTACCTCTGAGTAAGCTTGCTTTTCATTCTAAAGTCAGTAACAAAGTTTATTTGGTATTACCTGAATGCTTGTCCCTACTAAATTTTATACAGACAGTAACTCAAAAAGCTGTAATCTTAATAACAATGCACTAAAATATAAATCAACTGAGAAAAATTTTAGAAGTTCATGCACAAAAAATAGGCTTACAATACCTTAGGGGGATTAAATGGATAGGTTTCTGGAATTTTTATCTCTAGCTGATATCTTCCTCCTAAAAAATGGGAAAACAGAAAGTTAAGAATGCTGCTCACCTCAAATATTTGAAACAAAATATAGTGACATATTTCTCAAAACACGTACTATTTTATATTCAATTTTAACAAATTCATTCCTAAGTTGAAACCCAAAAAGGAAATGATAAAAACACTAGTTAACTGAAAGTTTATTTAAACCACATAAAATAGCCATTATACAACCATATTAGTTTATCAGCAAATAAAAGAGCTTGAGATAGACAAATACATTAAATCCAAAGACAATCCAATGCTTCACTGGGACAGTTAGGTAATATACATCCCGTCTCCTTTTGTTTCCTCTAGTCCACAGAGAAGAGCTGTTAAATAACAAAAAATATGGGGGGGGGGACACAAAAAGAAGGTAAGGAGGTATAAGGGCAGATGGTACAGAGAAAAAGGACATATGGTTATGTCATAAACTGAAAAAAATCTAGCTGGTTCTCTCAAATGTTATAATGCCCCAAACTTTTAACTTGTGCCCTCAATGAAAGGCCAACACTTGCTAAAATTTTAAAAATAAAATTCAACAATACTAGGTAGGCATAAAGACAAAAGACTATTCTCTTCTCAATAGGTATACAAAAGAAAACACTTTACAAAGAGATTGTTCTGACCAGTAATATGTAAACAAAACACAACATTCTGTTTTGAAGTCATCTTGAGCAACTAGCAGCCAAATACATATTTAAAAAAACTTTATCTAGCTTCCCATAATGGGATAATTCAAGAAAAGGTAACTGAAGGGGGGGGGAAACTGAAGGGGGGGAAGCCTTCCACTGGATGAGGGGGTGGATTTGAATTCTAACTTCAAGGAACCTTCCAATCCTAACATTTTATGACATACTAAAATAGAATACACACTATTCCAGAATATAACAAATAAAACTGTAACACTGAAATATTATGCCTAGCATCTGCTCCAAAATAATAAAGGGATGAGTTAGATAAAAGACTGGCCCTAAATTGATAGTTATTAAAGCCAGATGATAAGTACACAAAAGATTCATTATACCATTTGTCTTCTCTAGATACTTAAAACTTTCCATAATAAAAGTAACATAAAATAAAAACTATGCACTAGCATTATTAACTTCAAAATTTCATAATTCAGGGGCGCCTGGGTGGCTCAGTAGGTCAAGCCTCTGCCTTCGGCTCAGGTCATGATCTCAGGGTCTTGGTATCGAGCCCCGATGGGCTCTGTGCCCAGTGAGGAGCCTGCTTCCCTCCCCCGCCGCCTCTGCCTGCATCTCTGCCTACTTGTGATCTCTGTCAATCAAATAAATAAGTAAAAATATTTTTTAAAAATTTCATAATTCAGGGGCGCCTGGGTGGCTCAGTGGGTTAAAGCCTCTGCCTTCGGCTCCGGTCATGATCCCAGGGTCCTGGGATCGGGCCCCGCATCAGGCTCTCTGCTCATCGGGGAGCCTGCTTCCTCCTCTCTCTCTGCCTGCCTCTCTGCCTACTTGCGATCTCTGTCAAATAAATAAATAAATAAAATCTTTAAAAAAAAAAATTCATAATTCAATTTTCAGTATCACCCACATTCTCTCAAATCCACCTCCCTCCATTGTTAGGAATAGATGAATGTGGATCTGGGAGAAAAACAAAGGGGCAATTCACTTGGTAACACTTTCTTCAACCCCCTTCTGGTTCCAATTCTTCTTTTCTAGCTAATTCTTTTTAATGGTATCCCATAGTGACTTCTGCATGAGTTGAACTAGATGCCTGAATCACAGAGCATATGGCAAGAGTGAAATCAATATAAAGGAAAGTAGTCAAAACAAACAAACAAAAAACCAAGTAAGACAGGTAAGAGAAGAGTACCTGAAAAAATTCTGTGTTTATAGATAGAACTGTTTTTGTTTATAGAGTTATAAATGCCAGCTTCAAATATAGGTATAATAAATGTGGCCTGAGTAAAATGTAGGTTCTTTTTCCTTCCTTAACTTTTTCTGTTAAATTCTAGATGACTGTTTCTATAATCTTTCATATAAAGTTGTTCCTTCTTGAATATCCAAAACAATTTCTTAGGAGCAGCGAGAGCCCAGAATTACTACATAAATAATGCTGGCGCCTAGAGTCCCCCTCTCAATCCTATTTTTACACCACATGCTATTAATATGCTCTGTCTTGCATTTTTATCTGACAACTTTCAATATATAACCACCATAACATTAACCACAGCATTATTTGTTATATATATGGGTGTGTGTATGTGTATATATACACACTTACATCAGAGCAACACAACTAAGCAAGCTTTATAACTACATAATTCATATTTTAAGTTTTCACTATAAATCATTTCTTCTTAAATAGCTTTTATTATTAAAACTTTGTAATTTTTAGAGTTAACTTCATTTAAAAAGAAAATGGAGAAGGGATGAGATTTTTAAAAATACCAACAATTATTTCATAAATTCAAAACAACTCTTAGGAAGAAAGGTTCAAAAACTATACTGTTCCTTTGCCACTATTACAGCAAAAGAAAAAAACAAGAGTTAAGTAACACGTGCAATATGGCTAATTTTCCCATGGGTATTCTACTTTTCAATCTGATTACTTTTAACACAACATAAAATAATTTCCTCATTAGTTAATCATTATAAACAGTTTAACATTCCACATGGAAACATTTGCCTTAGTTATAAAGATTAAAAAAAAAAAAAAACTCTCAAAAACCACCAAGAGCCCTGCAATAAATATTATCAAAATACATCTTCAAAATCTTCTTCATGTTTCCAAAAAATATCTTAGTTTTATGCCCTTGAATAGTGCTTTTCCTAAATAAAATGAACAATTTCTCCTTAATAGTTTATGACAAAAAGGACACAATTTACATCCAAAAAGCATATTAAAACTAGTCTTATTAAAACAAGAACTAGTATTATCAAACATTAATATCTCATTTAGTGGCAGCAGCAGAAACACTTAAATATGATCAAACTTGCTTCCAATTAATAAAGAATATGGTATATTTATAACTTAATTATCTACAAATGAGTATTATCCAATTTTTAAAAAATTCATCTACTTTTATTAAGGGTTTCTAAGAATGTAATGAACATTCTGCCTATTAAGTTCAGGAAATAAATATCTGTTTGCTGGAACAGTTCTAGAATGGTAATGCTATTGCCATATTATCTTTTAAAAATACATCTGAACAACCTAAAAAAGATTCAAAAATATTTATAATGCCTACCTTTAAGAAGCGAGTGTATCATTCCATACACTATCTACTATTAAGACAAGAACGTGATACGTGATTTCTATAAGATAACTAATGACCTTTTTTCCATCTAATGATTGTCAAAAGGACTAAATGCACGGTATCCATAAACCATCCAGATGAGGCCTAGCATATAAGAGGCACTTAGTAAATAATACAAAACTAAATAATGTTAAGAAATGGCTCATATGGGGGTGCCTGGGTGGCTCAGTGGGTTAAAGCCTCTGCCTTCGGCTCAGGTCACGGTTCCAGGGTCCTGGGATTGAGCCCAGCATCGGGCTCTCTGCTCAGCGGGGAGCCTGCTTCCCTTCCACTCTCTCTGCCTGCCTCTCTGCCTACTTATCTCTGTCTGTCAAATAAATAAATAAAATTTTAAACAAACTAACAAACCCTCTTAAAAAAAAAAAAAAAAAAAAGAAATGGCTCATATGAAGTATAAAAACAGGAAATAAAATTTTACCACTTAAGAATTAGTAGGATATACTAAAGACATTCTAGGGTCTTTAAAAATTTAATGAAAACTAAAATATTTTAGAATACTGGGTTTTTCTGATGACTTTGGGTTAACTGTTCATTGAGGAATTATAAGACCTTGTTCAAAGTAGACATAACCACCACTTCCAATATTCAGTCAATTCTCATTTATTCAAAAGCAGAAAGTAATTAGAAACACTGGCTTTGAAGTCAAAGGCTATTAGGACTCAAATCCCAGCTGTGCCACTTAGATGTCTGACCTTAAACAAGGCACTTAATTTCTCTGAGCTTAAGTTTCTTCATTCTATGAACAGTGATAACTACTTACCTCATAAGATTTGTTTTAAGGATTAAATGAGAAAATACATGTAAAGCTCTGAAAGTGAGAACTCAGTAAATGTTACTATGACTACAAATTCTGTTATGATTTCTACTAAGCATATATCTGAAGGCAAGAACCTTGGATATGCTACATAACCCAAATTTATAATAATATTCATTACTGAAGATTTGCCTAATGAGGAAATAAAAAGCTTCTTTCCTTATCTTACCACCCAATTCCATAGTCTAAAGGAGCTACAGACTTAGTTTGTGAACACAAAGTTCAGCAAAGTTGCCTCCTTTCTTTTTTCTGTCTTGAAACGATCATTCAAAGCTTTCCTGAATAAAGAAAATTAAATATTTGGAACACAGCCTGTGTGAAGACATATGAATGAATAAAACACTTAATGACAAACAGGGGAGAGGAGCTTTATTAAAAAAAATAGGTATTTTATCAGTCAGAAATTTAAGGCAAGATTTGTTATGGATACCATATGAAGGGTAACTAAGCATCTATAGTCCATATATTAGAGGCTTAATACGCTTGATGTTTTCTACTGTGAAATTCTAACCTATATAAATTGTATCTTGCTTCTACTAAATCTATGTTGGGGAAAGAAAAAAATTAGCTAAAATTCAGTAAGAAAAATCAGTCTACAGCAATATCTAAATTTATTATTTAAATGTTGTAATATCCTAAGCCAAATGAAGTTACCTTCCATGTGATTTATAGATACTTAAGATTATTCTGATTTAATGTTTCAGGTAAGTTCTAATACGCACAATATTTTGATACAGAAAAAAGTACTTGCCTTCATATGGTGTGTCTGGAGGTCCTGCTATTTCTCCTCTTAATTCTGTAAAATTCTCATCTACAAGATCTACTTTAATTTGATTTTTGCTCGTCTTAAAAATAAACAGAAAATAAATGTTAGTTATATCAGCAAGAAAAAAGCCTATTTTAAAGTATTATCTATAAAAAATTTTTGAAACCCCCTCTTTAATAAACTTGATTATCTGTTCTAGTAAAAAATAATAACCTATGCTTTTCTAGGATTTAATTAGCCAGTTTTAAGAATATTTAAAACCAAAAAACTAACAAATTTTCACTTCATTGTTTTTAATGAAATAACAGCACTCTGAACAAAATAGTACAATGGCTTGTTAACTTTATTGGAATGTTTAGAGAAAAAGAGCAGACACCTATTTTATATTTGCCAACTTCATGTATGTTAGGTCCAACGTGAAAAGTCTATTATTCATCTGTAGATGAACGCTGCTATACTGTACCCCAGGGTACATGGGTTCTATCCATATAAACAGAAAACTCAGGGTCATTAAAAGCCATGTAGGGTATAAACTCTCACTTAAACTAACCACAACAGTTCTAGATGTTTAGGTTAACTAAAATACTATTCCATCCACCCAACTGGTGAAAACTCGAAGCATCTAACTAATTTCCCTTTCCATGCAAATTCCTGAAGCCTAAAATGCCTCACTAAAATCATCTAATGCCTTGTAGAATTTGTTTTAAGTTGCTTAGTTTAAACTAAGCTATACTGCTTAGTTTAATTCAGTGGCAACTACCTACTTTTCAAAACAGACTTATTTTAACTTTATCTACATCTGTTTATTTTGCCCATTACATTTCTCAAAGTCATTTCATATCTATACTATCATTTCAATTTCTCAATCTGTTAAAGGTGAACTTAAATGATGCAGAAAACCCTCCAAGGGGATTCACATTACTGTTTAAAAGTACCTGTCTGCAAACGAGCTCTCCAATTTATACTTTGTAATCTACACTAATACCTTACTGGTCCTAAGTCTAAATTCCTAATATGGTAAACTTTCTCTTTTTTTCAATTGTTAAAAACATACATCCTTAATATACAAGTTATGTATTCATTTTCTTGGTTACGATTTCTATTTTTACCTAAGTAACACAACATATCCACTCTTAAAAAAATCCTTGCAGGATTTCAAGAGTAAATTTTTTGCTTTCAACCCTACCTTCTTAAGCTTGTTTAGTGGATGAACAATGTAAGAATTACTGTTTTAAGGTCCATGGCTTTCTCCCCCAACCTCCAACAAGTAGATACCAATTTTACTTTTTCTATACTAAGCAGTTTATATTAATAAAGAATAATAAATACTGAAAAAATACATAACTTAAAACCCAAATTTTACAGATTTCATATGACTTCTAATTAATCTTATCTTTTAATAATAACAAGATTAAGAAACTTTATACATTAGAAAAACATTCTAATTAATAGGTTTATTTTTATAAAACCTTTTTCTATTTTTACCTTTGGAATTAATGTATTTCATTTTTTTCTGAAGTTAATTTTACCCCCAAATTAAAATTAATTACAAATATACACATGAGAAACTTCTTCCTGTGCCCTAAAAAATCATTATCATCCTTGGTATTTGCGGTGGAGGACGAAATATACATTCTTACCAATGATAAAATACTTTGTCCAGTATGCACAGGAATTAATAATGTTAAAATGAAAATCAGAGAAACCATACTTCCACTGACAAATTTAGAAGCTGCAAGCAGAACTTCAATTCCCCCCTGAGAGTTCTAAGTAAAACAAGAGTAATCCGATCTTGCAAATCATCAATGCTTTCAAAGTTCTTTATAGCTTCCCACAATATCCCCTTTCCAAAAACAAGTAAATAATCCTAAAAATGTCAGGATACTAAAGGACATGATTAAAGTTTTGGGGAGGAAAAGAAGAGGTAAGAGAAATGAGAGAGGCTGCCTTCCAGATTGCCCCCAAATCTCAAGTTAGTAAAATGCTAAATAAACAATTACTAATTGTATTAGTATTCCTCTGTCCTTGTTTCTGTCCTCATTATCCCCGAATTATAATTAGAAGAAAACACTTTTTTCTCTACAGAAAGCACGCTATTAATGTATGAAAAATGTACTAAATTAGCTTAAAAAAATACAATCACCATGATGAATCCATTATAAAGAAGCATGCTACATGGTCTAGACAGAGTAGGATCTTTATCTCTAGATAAGCAAAGATAAAAAGAATATGGATAGTTAAAGACAGATTTTTCACAGCTTAATTTTTCCATCATGCAATAATTATCCTTTATTACTCCACATTTTAACGTCCAGTTACTCCACAATCCAGATTTTTGATCCCAGTGCCCCCAACAAACTAACTTAAAATCAAAGAACTGTAAGGAAGATACAGAAAATGGCAAAAGATGACAGTATTTTAAAAAAGTATGCCCTTTGAAGTCTGACAAATGTGAGTTGAATCCAAGTTCTGCCACTCAACTGGCATTAATTTAGTTAAGTCACTTAACATCTCTCAATTTTATTACTCTAAAATGAGAACACAGATCTCAAATTTAATGAGAATCTTTAAGAAAGAAGCATAGCTACCCTTCCCCAATAATATTAATTATAAAAACCTTTGATTTCAAAGCCCTACTTTATAAAATTTACTTCACAGCTCTGTTTCCAGTCTAAGAATGGAAATGTTATTTCTAAAAGCAAGTAACAAAACAATATGTTTGTTATTCATTTTAATGACCAAGAACACTAAGGCTTTTGGATGAAGCCCTTAAGAACTGTGTTACCACTGTACTACATTTTTTGTGGCAACATCTGCAAAACTGATTTTATTTTCTTCTCCCAACTCAACTAAACACACAGTTGGACCTTTGGTAGTTCTGGTTTTTTTAATGTTCCTTTGTGGCTCCAATGGGATTCTAACACATAAAAGGAAAAGACATGAATAGAAGCTACAGTTTCTAGCAAACATTTCTAAAATCAACTATTAAAATATACAGTATGCATAATAGCACATAATGTTAAATCTTATCTTGATGTCAGGGACGCCTGGGTGGCTCAGTTGGTTGGGCAGCTGCCTTTGGCTCAGATCATGATCCCAGCGTCCTGGGATCGAGTCCCACATCAGGCTCCTTGCTCGGCGGGGAGCCTGCTTCTCCCTCTGCCTCTGCCTGCCATTCTGTCTGCCTGTGCTCTCTCCCCCACCCCGATAAATAAATAAAATCTTAAAAAAAAAAAAATCTTATCTGGATGTCATAAATTGGCATTACTGCTAATAAAGCAACAGGGCAGAATTTAAAGCAATTCTACTGGCTTTCCAAGGCCAAGTCTCTAGGTGAATTGATATCATCACAAAATTCATCTAAATAATTCCCGGAGTCTATTATATGCCAGAAAAAAATCTCAAGTGTTAGTGAACAAAACTAAGTCCCTGCCCTCTTGGAGCTTACATTCTAGTGAGAAAAACTAAAAACTGAAAGATTTTATCAGAAAAGCTCTAAGTACATTGTTATTTAACCTGTTGAAACTTACATGTGACCTCAAACAAGTTAATTAACCATTCAACCAAAGTTTCAACCTCTGTCAACTGGGAATTATAAGAGTACTTACTATGTACAGTCTTGGGGGAATTTAATTAATACAATATATAAAACAATGTCTGCCAAAAAGTAAATGCTGAATGTACAGTAGTCACTTAACACTGTAATATGTTGACTTCTGACAATGATGTAGGAGCAGAAAATTTCCACCTAAAGCAAATACTGTATTTTTTTTTAAAGGACCACTTGTCGCATTACTCTCACTTATATTTATTCGGGAAGATTTATTCTAAAACAAAATTTCAATCTGAATTTCAAATTTTAAATCTAAATTACCCCTGAAGTTATAGATCATTCTCATATGCTATAAAGAAACTATCAGTTTGTTTCCTAGTCAAATCACAACTACCAAAATTTAGGAGCACTGTTTATCAGTATCATGCAAATAAATGTGAATTTCATTCTTCCTAATTTGTTGGAAAAGAGGCTTAAAAGGTTTAAGAGTTGCCATTATTTTCCCCTAAGTTAGTATGAATGACTTATTTTCCCCTACTATTCTAAGGCCCCCCAAATAAGAAAGATTTCCACATTCCAAGTAGTTAATAAGTAAAAACTATTCTGAAGCTTGGGGCATGTCACATACCCAAAGCAGGCTGACATGGAAACTTAGAGACCAGAAGGGAACTAAAGCCAAGGGAACATTTATGAACCTTACTAAATACAAGTTTTAGATCAGTGCTGTCCAACAGATGTATAGTAATATAAGCCACAGGGCACCTAGATGGCTCAGTCAGTTAAGCATCTACCTTCGCTGGGGTCGTGATCCCAGGATATGGGGATCAAGTCTTGCATCAAGCTCTCTGCTCAACGGAGTCTGCTTCTTCCTCTGCCTCTCCCCCTACCCCTGCTCATGTTCTCCTTTTCTGTCTCACAAAAATAAACAATAAAATCTTAAAAAAAAAAAAAAAGAAAAAAAAAAAGTAAGCCGCAAATATTCTTCAAAATTTTCTAGGGACACCTTGGGTGGCTCAGATGGCTGGGCGTCTGCCTTTGGCTTGGGTTGTGATCCCAGGGTTCTGGGACTGAGCCCCACAGCAAGCCCCACATCAGGCCCCCAGCTTGACAGGGAGCCTGCTTCTCCCTCTTCCACTCCCTGGCTTGTGTTCCCTCTCTCGCTGCGTGTGTCTCTGTCAAATAAATAAAATCTTTTAAAATAAATAAATAAAATTTTCTAGTAATCACATCAGAAAGAGTGGAGGAAGTACAGAAATTAACTTTAATAATAATTTATCTCCTATATATAAAATTATCATTTTAACATGTAATCAAAATTTAAAATTCTGAGATATTTTCCTTTTTTTTTTTTTTAAACCAGTGTCTTCGGAACCCAGTGTTTAATTTACAAATCACATGCACATTTGAATTTGGACTGCCCACACTTCAAGTGTTCAAAAGCCAAATGTGATAGTCAAATCTACAGATATAGAAAGTAAATTATTGGTTGCTAAGAGAGGAGAGGGAAGGAAGAGATGGGAAGGATCTGCTAATGGGTGCAAGGATTATTTTTAAGGATATGAAACGTTTTGGAATTAGTGGTAACAGCTGCACAACTTTGTGAATATACTAATAACCTCTCATTTGTACATTTTAAAAAGTCTAAAAACAGTTTTTAAAACTTGAAAAAAAGTCATATGTGGCTAGTGGCTACAATATTGGACAAGTGCACCTATAACACAGAACCAGGAAATAACAGTCTTTCCAATTACAGCAACAGTCTGTCATTAAAATTTTACTTTCTGGATTTCTGTTACCATACTTCACACAATATGTAATGCAGAATAATTAAAGTTCTGAACATATTAATCCCATAATATTTACTGAGTACTCACTATTCACAAGGCAAATAGTGGTAAAATGATCAACCAGAAATGTTCTCTAACCCACCCTATCCACATCTACAGAGGTTTCATTCTAAGGTATTAAACAATAAATTATACAATTTTTAGATGAAGTACATAATATCATGAGAGTAATATTTAACAAAGGGAATCTGGAGGATAAGAAGAAGCTTCTCTAAGGAAACTACCTTTAAAAGATTTATGAATAATGCCAGTGATGGCATTTCAGGGCAGAAAAGTCCATCCTGTGCAAAACAGAAGCAATAATGGACGTGGCATGTTTGAGAATTGAAAAGCCACCAATATGCCTGGAATACACACAAAATAAAGGATCAGAAATGAATTGGGGAAAGTAGGCAGAAGCCAGATTATAGGGTCACTAAGAACAATGAGAAACATTTAAGGCTGTGATTTAACAATCAGATTTGAGTCTTTTCAAGAACAAACCACTGTAGTGAGGAAAAATGCCTGGAGGTAGATTAAAGCAGACACAGAGAGAAAGGTTAGAAACCAGTGAGAGTAATGAAAAGTCCATTTTGGAAAAAAAGGAAGGAAGGAAGGAAGGAAGCAAGCAAGCAAGCAAGCAAGGAGGGAGGGAGAGGGAAGGGAGGACTACAGGAAGGAAGTTCACTTTGATGAAAAGAAGTAAATCAATCAAGAGAGATAAGAGATCGGGGTTGCTCAGTCAGTTGAGCATCCCACTCCTGATTTCGGCTCAAGTCATGATCTCAGGGTCATGAGATCAGGTACCCTGCTCAGCTTGGGAGTAGCTTATCCCTCTTCCTCTGCTCCTCCCCCTGCTGACACTCCCTCCCACGCCTGTGCTATCTACCTCTAAAATAATTAAAAATCTTTTTTTTTTTTAAAGATTTTATTTAATTATTAGGCAGACAGAGATCAAGATTAGGCAGAGAGGCAGGCGGAGAGAGGGGGAAGCAGGCTCCCTGCCAAGCAGAGAGCCCAATGCAGGGCTCGATCCCAGGACCCTAAGACCATGACCTGAGCCGAAGGCAGAGGCTTTAACCCACTGAACCACCCAGACACCCCTAAAATAATTAAAAATCTTAAAAAGAGAGAGAAGAGGAAAAATTTCTAGGAATAAGTTATTATAAACTACAAGCATATGCTCTCTTAAAGGGGGAACCAGGATTACTCTTATAGTTTGCTTTTCTACTGAGTGGATGATATTGCAATAAAAAACTAAGATAAGGAAACAAGAAAGTAAGAGGTCAAAGTTTGGGGAAGAGGAAAATAAAAACTCAGATTTGGCCATGTTGAAAAGAGCTATATATGAAAATCCAAAGGGCCAAGAATATGGTTCATGATCTAAAATTCAGAAGTGATCTGGGCTGATGATATGATGATGAGGCAAGACCAGGAAAAACCAAGATAGTCTGTTATCACTGGCACCAAAGGAAGAAAAATATATTTTTTTGAATTTTTAATTTTTAAAATTATTTTTAAGAGATTTTATTTACTTGAGAAAGAGAATGAGAGGGAGAGTGTATGAGAAGGGGGAGGATCAAAGGGAGAAGCCAACCCCTCTCCCCCAAACTGAGCAGGAAGCCCGATGTGGGACTCGATCTCAGGACTCCAGGACGATGACCTGAGCTAAAGGCAGTCATTTAACCAACTGAGTCACCCAGGTGCCCAGAAAAAAATGTTTTAAGGAGAGAGTAGCTAATGTTGCTGGCAGAGAGTGAAAATAATAGCTAATACTTATGTAACACCTTATAAGTAGTATTCTGATTTATATGTAGTAACTCATTTGACCCTTTTAACGATCTTATGTATTAACCAACACAGAAACTGAGATACAGAGGTCATACAGCTAATAATTAGTGAAGCTAAGCTTCAAAAATGACTTGTGAGCCAAGATATACATACTTAATTTCACTGACTTATCTTAAGATACCATCAATAACAGAATGCCCTGTTGTATGTCAGTGAGGAAAAAAAAAAAAAAAAACCTTTACTTATACTTTGACACAATATTTTGACATTTAGATTTTTTAAAGGGGGCAGAAGGAGAGAAAGAATCTTAAGCATGCTCCACACCTAGCACAAGCCAATGTGGGGCTCAATCTCACAACCTTGAAATCATGACCTGAGGTGGATGCTTAACCAACTGAGCCACCCAGGCACCCCTAGAACTTTTTATTTTACACTTACTCAAAAAAACATCAGACTTCACATATCACTTTTAAGACTGCAGAAAGAAAAAGTAAGCAAAATAGTTATTTTCTTCACATTTAAAGCCCTGAATGTGTACAGACACACACTTCCAGGACCATAAGTAAGAAACTGGTTCCCTTAGGGTAAATAAAACCAAGAACTATGGGGGAGCCTAGGTGCCTCAGTCAGTTAAGCATCTGTCTTTTGCTTCAGGTCTCAATCCTGGGGTACTGGGACACAGCCTCACACCAGGCCCCTCTGCTCAGTGGGGAGTATGCTTGTCCCTCTCCTTTTGCCCCTCCCCCTGCTCTTATGTTCTTTTTCTCTCTCAAGTAAATAAATAAAAGCTTTAAACACACACACACACACACACACACACACACACACGGATCTGGGACAGATAGGAGACCACAGTGCTATCTGAAAATTATTAAAAGTCATCCCTTGGGGCACCAGGGTGGCTCAGCCGGTTAAAGCCTCTGCCTTCAGCTCAGGTCATGATCTTAGGGTCCTGGGATTGAGCCCCGCATCGGGCATCTCTGCTCAGCAGGGAGCCTGCTTCCACCTCTCTCTCTCTCTCTCTGCCTACTTGTGATCTTTACCTATCAAGTAAATAAATAAAATCTTTAAAAAAAAAAAGTCACCCCTTTTTCATTTTTTCCATTTCTGATGGGGCTATCATAAAGCTATCATAAAATCAATAGCACGGTATTGTAACAGACACATAGACCAACAGAACAGAACAGGGAGCTCAGAAATAGGCCGATACTTATACAGTCAACTCATCTTTGATAAAGGAATAATCTGATGGGAGGGAAAAAAAAATTTTTTTTTTAAAGATTTTATTTATTTATTTGACAGAGAGAGAGAAGACAGTGAGAGAGGGAAGACAAGCAGGTGGAGTGGAAGAGGGAAAAGCAGGCTTCCCACTGGGCAGGAAGCCTGAGGCAGGGCTCAATTCCAGGACCCTGTGATCATGACCTGAGCAGAGGGCAGATGCATAACGACTGAGCTACCCAGGTGCCCCAAAAAACAATTATTTTCAACAAAAATGGTACTAGAGGGGCGCCTGGGTGGCTCAGTGGGTTAAAACCTCTGCCTTCGGCTCAGGTCATGATCTCAGGGTCCTGGGATCGAGCCCCGCATCCGGCTCTCTGCTCAGCGGGGAGCCTGCTTCCTCCTCTCTCTCTGCCTACCTCTCTGCCTACTTGTGATCTCTATCAAGTAAATAAATAAATCTTTAAAAAAAATAAAGTAATAAAATAAATAAATAAATGGTACTAGACCAACTGGACATCCACGTGTAAAGTAATCTATTACACTTTACGTTTTCTAAACTGGCAAAATTCTTAATAACCAAAACTGCTGAAGTTGAAGGGATATCAATAAAGTTCAGAAGCCCTTTTAAAGGCAATACAGCAAAAAAGTAGTAACACCATAAAATCACACTTTTTTTTTTTTAAGATTTTATTTATTTGACAGAGAGAGACACACAGTGAGAGAGGGAACACAAGCAGGGGGAGTGGGAGAGGCAGAAGCAGGCTTCCCACCAAGCAGGGAGCCCGCCCAATGTGGGACTCGATCCCAGGACCCTGGGGTCATGACCTGAGCCAAAAGCAGCTACTTAACGACTGAGCCACCCACGTGCCCTTGTCACACTCTTCAACCCAATATTACCACTCCTAAAAACTGCCTACGGAAATAATTTCATTACAGGTAGGAAAAAATGTATAAGCCTAATGGAAATCACTGAGGCATTAAATATAATGAGAAAAACATTAATCTAAGTAACCAATTAATTCAGAGATGTCTACAAGAATTACAGTGAAATTTAACAGAATACTACAAACAAAAATAAATGAATATACTTCTGGTTTCCAACCCTACATGTAAAAACTCAGAAATCACCATTCCCATCCACAGAGGAAAAAAGTCAAACAAAACTGAAAATCAACAACTCCTCTTAAATCCATCAGAGAACTGAAGCACAGGGCAAATGCTGCCCTGTGACGTGGTGACGTGACTGGGAGAAAGTAAGATTCAAAATTATCAGGGCAAAAGCTCACAAGCATGAGCCATTACCCCAGGAGGAAAAACTAAACTGTAACTGACAGAGTGCTGGAGGCACAGTCGGAATAAATTTGAGAGTGAACAACTCTCAAAGGGCCTTGCCACTTTTGTTGAGTTTTTACCTCCAAGTTCCCTACCATATTTTCAGAGACGATCAGAGGAAAATGGGCTCATGCTCCTGGCAGAGAGAAGGGGAAAGAAGCCATTTTGAAACAGACCTATTCTGTTTTTCTTAACAAGGCCTGTCCTCAAGAGAAACTTTCACCAGAACCTAACCAACTAGAGTCTTAAAACAGATCTAACCTACCTGAGTGAATGGAAATACCCTATACCAAAGCCCTCCAATCTTCCAGTATCATTGAAGCAGGGGGACTGAGAAGTATTTCTAAAGGTCACAGCTTAGCAAAGGATAGGCTCCATAAAAGACTGAGACCCAGGGACACCTGGGTGGCTCAGGTCATGGTCCCAGGGTCCCGGGACTGAGTGCTGCATCAGGGAGCCTCCTTCTCCATCTGCCTGCCATTACCCTCTGCTTGTACATACACACTCTCTCTAATAAATAAGGTTAAAAAAAAAAAAAAAAAAGTAAGACCCAATTACAGGACTATAGACTGCTTCCTCTCCCCCAAACACCACATCAAAAGGGCTCCTGTGTAATAACAGGGGATTACAACTCCAAGAACTGCATGTCTCAGACCTGACTTAAGAAGATATCTCTAGGGAGCCCCAGAGGCAACACGGAAGACAAAAATAAGAACAACAGAGGAGATTTTAGACTTTGGTATCTACAGCTATAGCAAACAGTATCCCCGGACAGACAGACATAAAGTCTCACACTGAAGGCCTATCTACCTTGGTTCCTTTTACCCAGTACATCGTTCATGACTTTGGCTTTCAAGAAAAAATTATAAGGCATACCAAAAAACAAAACCACAGAAAAAGACTCAGATGGCAGAAATGCCAGAATTAGACTAAAAATTTTAAACTATGATTAATATGCTAAGTGCCATTATGGAAAAAGTTAACAAGGCCCAAATCAAGTAGGTAATGTTAACAAAGAGATGGAAACTCTAAGAAAGAATTAAAAGAACATGCTAGAAATAATTAAAAACAAAAACAAAAAAACTAACAGAAATGAAAAATGCCTCTGAAGGGCCCATTAGTAAGTAAACACAAAAAATGAATATGTGGATAGAAAAAAATGAATAGAAACCCCAAAATCTGAAATGCAAAGGAAAGACAAATGAAAAAGACTAGTATCTCCAAAAGGTGTAACATGCAAGTAATGGGAATACCAGAATGAGAAGACAGGAAAAGAAGAAATATTTGAAGCAATAATGACCAAGAATATCCCTAAATTAATGACAGACACTGAATCACAGATCCAAGACATTCAGAGAATGTAAAAGAGGATCAATCCTAAGAAATCCATAGCTAGGCATATCATATGCAAACTGAAGAAAACCAAACACAAAGAGAAAAACTTGAAAAGAAAATCAGAAGAAAAAAATAAACCTTGCCGAACAAGGAGCAAAGAAAAAAAATTACATTGTGGGGCGCCTGGTTGGCTCAGTGGGTCAAAGGCTCTGCCTTCGGCTCAGGTCATGATCTCAGGGTCCTGGGATGGTGCCCTGCATCAGGATCCCTGCTGGGTGCGAAGTCTGCTTCTCCCTCTCCCACTCCCTCTGCTTGTGTTCCCTCTCTCGCTGTGTCTCTCTCTCTCTGTGTCAAATAAATAAATAAATAAATAAATAAATAAATGAATAAATAAAATCTTTAAAAAAAAGAAATCATGAAAGCAAGAAAATGGACTGTAGTATTCAGTGTTGAAAGCAGGAACGCATGGGTGGCTCAGTCGGTGGAGTATGTGACTCTTGATTTCAGGGTCGTGGGTTCAGGCCCCATGTTGGATGTGGAGATAACTTAAAAAATAATAATAAAGGGGCGCCTGGGTGGCTCAGTGGGTTAAAGCCTCTGCCTTCAGCTCAGGTCATGATCCCAGGGTCCTGGGATCGAGCCCCATGTCAAGCTCTATGCTCTGCAGGGAGCCTGCTTCCTCTCCTCTCTCTCTCTCTGCCTGCCTCTCTGCCTACTTGTGATCTTTCTCTGTCAAATAAATAAAATCTTAAAAAAAAAAAAAATTAAAAAAAAAAAAAGATTGTGGGCTACTGTTTAAAAAAATAATAATAATAATAAAAAAAACAGTGTTGAAAGCAAAAAGCCCTACCAACCTAACATTCTATATCTAGCAAAAGTATCCTTCAGATATGAAAGATAAATAAAGACTTCTCAAATAAGAATAGGACATCTATTATTAACTGACCTGTCTTGCAAGAAATGTTAGAAGAAATTCTTCAGGAAGTAAGAAAATGCTATAGATCAGAAACACAGAATTTACATAAAGAAAAAAGAAACAAAGGGCATTAGAGAAAAAATAAAGGTTAAATAGAATCTTTGATCTTACTCTTTTCTGGGCGGAGGAGTTGGGGGAGGAAGGGAGGAGGGTGAGGGGAGAAAGTGGGTGGTAAAGGGCAGAGGGAGAGAGAGTTCCAAACAGGCTCCATGCCCAGCATGGAGCCTGATGCAGGCAGGACTCTATCTCACAATGCTGAGATCATGACCTGAGCCAAAATCAACAGTGCCATCCTTAATGGACTGAGTCCCC
The DNA here is from genome assembly GCF_009829155.1 of Mustela erminea. NCBI lineage: Eukaryota > Metazoa > Chordata > Mammalia > Carnivora > Mustelidae > Mustela > Mustela erminea. Next base: position 130,464,324 of record NC_045615.1, on the reverse strand, counting down.
CAGGCACCCCTGACTTTTTGTATTCTTAATTATCTAACAGATAAGAATATGTTCAAAACAATAACAACAAAGTATCTGGTGACTATACCTCATGGGTAAGAAATGAATGAGTTATAGTAGACAGGAGGGAGGAAACATGAATTTTCGGTTTTTTGGGAAACGTGAATTTTGTTACAAAGTACTCTCACTACCTGTGAAGTAGTACAGTGTTATTACAAAGAGTACCCGTTAAGTATATGCAGCAATTTCAAAGGCAACTACTAAAAATAAGAAAGAAAGAAAAAGCACAAATAATATGCTAAGAGAAGAAAAAAAATGGAATCATAAAATGCTCAATAAAACAAGTTAAGGCAGAAAAAGAGTGTAAGACAAAAAAGAGAAGGAACAAGGGCAACAAATAAAATACAGTAAAAAAAGGAGGGGGCACCTTGGTGGCTCTAATGGTTAAGCATCTGCCTTTGGTTTGGGTTATGATCTCCAGGTCCTAGGATCGAGTCCCATGTTGGGCTCCCAACTGAGCGGGAGTCTGCTTCTGCCTCTCCCCCTACCTGTGATCTGTCTGTCTTTCTCTCTCGGAATAAATAAAATCTTAAAAAAAGGGAAAAAAAAACAGTTAAAAAAATCAGACATTAATCCAAATATATCAACAATAATTTTAAATATCAATAGTCTAAATATAACAAAAGACAGATACTACTGGAGTGGATAAAGAAAAAGGTCAACTATATGCTATCTAAATGAAACTCACTTTAAATGTAAAGACAAAGACACACTGACAGTAAAGAGAATGGAAAAACTATAAAACTAAGAAAACATAAAAGCTTCATGACAACTGGATTTGGCAATGATTTCTTGGATTTGACACCAACAAAAATAGAAATAAACTGGAATCACATCCAGAAAAAGTTCCTGTGCATCAAAGAACACAATCAACAGAGTAAAAACCTCTGGAATGGAAGAAATTATTTAAAAGTCATGTAAATGACAAGTGATTAATATCCAGGATATGTAAAAGAACTCTTAAAATCATAAAAAAAAAAAAAATTTAAAAATGGGTAAAGTGGGGCGCTTGGGTGGCACAGTGGGTTAGGCCTCTGCCTTCAGCTCAGGTCATGATCCCAGGGTCCTGGGATCGAGCCCCGCATCGGGCTCTCTGCTCAGCAGGGAGCCCGCCTCCCCCTCTCTATCTGCCTGCCTCTCTGCCTACCTGTGATCTCTGTCTGTCAAATAAATAAATAAAATCTTTTAAAAAAAAAAAATGGGTAAAGTACTTGGGCAACCCTGCCGAGACCCCTCTCACTCTTGAGAACTTTTTATCTTCATTTAATAAACTTCTATCACTTTACACACACACACACACACACACACACACACACACACACACGGCGGGGGGTGGGGGTCGGGTCAAGTACTTAAATAGACATTTCTCTACAAGATATGCAAGTGGCCAACAAGCACATAAAAAGATTCTCAACATTATTACATAACTATAATTAGGGAAATGCAAATCAAAACCAGAGTGAGATACAAGGATCTACCGGGATGGCTACTATAAAAAAAAATTGAAAGCAGTAAGTGTTGACATGGATGTGGAAAAACTGGGACCATGTGCACTGCTGGTGGGAACGTAAAACAGTGCAGCCACAATGGAAAACAGTATGTTGTTCATCAAAAAATTGAAAATGGAATTACTATGTGATCAAGCAATTCCACTTCTGGTACATGCTCAAAAATCAGGGTCTCAAATAATCTGCACCCATTTCATGGCAGCATTATTCAAGAACAGCCAAAAGGGGGGCGCCTGGGTGGCTCAGTAAGTTAATCATTTGACTCTTGATTTCAGCTCAGATCATGATCTCAAGGTCCTAGGATAGAGCCGCATGTTTTGAGGATTCTCTCTCTCCCTTTGCCCCTCCCCCAATTCTCTCTTGTTCTCAAATAAATAAATCTTTTTAAAAAATTCTTAAAGTATATATAAACATAACAACAGAGTTTCAGGGGTGTCTGGGTGGTCTGTCAGCTAAGGATCCAGCTCTTGATTTCAGCTTAGATCATGATCTCAGGGTTGTGAGGGCGACCCCACACCAAGGCTCTGTACTCAATGGGGAGTCTGCTTAAGATTCTCTGTCTGGGGGCGCCTGCATGACTCAGTCTGCCTTCGGCTCAGTTTATAATTCCAGGGTCCTGGGATCAAGCCCTGCATCGGGCTCCCTGATCAGTAGGAAGCCTGCTTCTCCCTCTCCCACGCCCCCTGTTTGTGTTCCCTCTCTCGATGTGTCTCCCTAATAAATAAATAAAATCTTAAAAAAAAAAAGATTCTCTCTCAGGCTCTTAGTGACCCATTCCGTTAAGCAGCTGCCTTTGGCTCCAGTCATGCTCAGGGTCCTGGGATGGGAGCCCCAGACTGCATTCCCCACTCAGCAGGGAGTCTGCTTCTCCCTCTCCCGCTGTCCCTCCCTGTGCTCTAGTGCTCTCTCAAATAAAGAAAATCTAAAAAAAAAAAAAAAACAAACACAAAAACTCTCTCCCTCTAAAATAAACAAACAAATCTTAAAAACAAACAAAAAACACAAGGAGCTTCACAATACATGAGGCAGTACAATAAAACTATGAGAAAGAGATGAATCCACTACTATCCTCAGACTGCAATGTCCTTCTACCACTATTTAACAGATCCAGCAGACAAACATAGATGGACTAATTAGCAAACACCAAACTGAATCTAATGTACATCCATAAACTGCTTCATCCAACAGCAGGAGAATATATACTCTTCTCAAGCTCAAAAAACACAAATTCAGAAGATCAGGAATAATATAAATTCAAAAGAAGAGGAATCATACCAAGTATACGGTCAGACCACAATAGAATCACACTGGCAATCAGGGGCAAGTGGCTGGCTCAGTCAGCAGAGCATGCAATTCTTTTTTTTTTTTTTTTTTTTAAAGATTTTATTTATTTATTTGACAGACAGAGATCACAAATAGGCAGAGAAGCAGGCAGAGAGAGAGGAAGAAGCAGGCTCCCAGCTGAGCAGAGAGCCCGATGTGGGGCTCCATCAAGGATCATGACCTGAGCCGAAGGCAGAGGCTTTTACCCAGTAAGTCACCCAGGCGCCCCCAGAGCATGCAATTCTTGATCTCAGGTTTGTGAGTTCAAGCCCCATAATGAGTGTAGAGGTTACTCAGAAATAAAATCTTTTTTTTTTTTTAAAGATTTTATTTATTTACTTGAGAGAGAGACAGTGAGAGAGAGCATGAACGAGGAGAAGGTCAGAAAGAGAAGCAGACACCCCATGGAGCTGGGAGCCCGATGCGGGACTCGATCCCGGGACTCCAGGATCATGACCTGAGCAGAAGGCAGTCGTCCAACCAACTGAGCCACCCAGGTGTCCCAGAAATAAAATCTTTTAAAAATAAATAAAAATAAACTAGAAAACAATGACAGGAAGATAGCTGGAAAACCTCAAAACACTTGGGAGATTAAACAACACACTTCTTAGTAACACACAGGTCAAAGAAGACCTCTTAATAGAACTCTTAAAATGTTCTGAACTAAATGAAAACAAAAAGACATCAAAATCTGCAGAAGGTAATAAAAATGGTGCTTTGAGGGCGATTCATGTTGAATGCATACATTAGAAAAAAGTCAAAATTAATCTAGGATCCTACCTATGAAATCAGAAAGAGAACAAATTATATACAAAGTAAGGAAAAGTAAAGTAATTTAGAAGCTGAAGCAATGAAACTGAAATCAATGAAATTGAAAACAAGAAATAAACAGAAAAAGCAACTAAACCAAAAATTGGTTCTCTGAAACAATCAAGTAAATTGATAAACTCTCGACAGTTTAAGAAAAAAGAGAGAAGACACAAATTACTAAATATCAAAATGAGAGACCCATCTCCACTAATTCCACAGACATTAAAACAGCAAGTAATATTGCAAACAACTCTATGCTCAAATATTTGATGAATCCGATGAAGTGAATTGATTCCTTGAAAGACACCACCTGGGGTACTTGGGTGGCTCAGTCATTAATCATGTGCCTTTGGTTCTGGTCATGATTCCAGGGTCCTGGGATTGAGCCCCACATTGGACTCTCTGCTCAGCAGAGAGCTTGCTTCTCCCTCTCCCACTCTCCCTGCTTGTGTTCTCTCTCTGCTGTGAGACACCATCTGCCAAAATTCAACAGACAGACTATCTGAGTAAGACTGTATTAAGGAAATTGAATCAATAATAACTTTATAAAACAAAAAGCACCAGCCCCAGATAATGTCAATGATTAATTCTAACAAACATTTAAGGAAGAAAGTACACCAATTCTCCACCACTTATCATCTCTTTTGTAAGGTAAAAGCAAAGCAAAAAGTATTTCCTAACTCATTCTATGAGGCCAGTATTACCCTAACACCAAAACCAGACAAATGACAGGTACAGACCAGTATCCCTCACAAACACATATGCAAAAATCCTAAAAAAAAAAAAAAAAGCAAATTTACTCCAACAATGAATTAAAAGAACTATACAGTTACCCTTGAACAAGGGGGTGAGGGGTGCTGATGCCCTGTACAGTTGGAAACCTGCATGTAACTTTTGACTCCCCAAAACCTTAAGTACTAATAGCCCACTACTGACCAGAAGCCTTACTGATAATATAAACAACCAACACATATGTTATATGTTACATGTATTAATACTGTAGTCCTGGGGCGCCTGGGTGGCTCAGTGGGTTAAAGCCTCTGCCTTCGGCTCAGGTCATGATCCCAGGGTTCTGGGATCGAGCCCCACATCGGGCTCTCTGCTTGGCGGAGAGCCTGCTTCCTCCTCTCTCTGCCTGCCTCTCTGCTTACTTGTGATCTCTGTCAAATAAATAAATAAAATCTTTAAAAAAACAAAACAAAACTGTAGTCTTACAATAATGTAAGTTAGAGAAGAGAATATACCCACAAGATCATAAAGAAAATATATTTATGTTACTCTACTGTATTTGTAAAAAATGTATTACGTAGACCTATGCTATTCAAATCTGTGTTGTGTTCAAGGGTCAACTGTATACCATGACAAGTGGAATTTATCCTGGCTACACATACTAGTACAATGTTCGAAAATTAATTAATGTACTGATCATATCGATAGGTTAAAAGAAAAACCATGCAGGGCGCCTGGGTGGCTCAGTGGGTTAAGCCGCTGCCTTCAGCTCAGGTCATGATCTCAGGGTCCTGGGATCGAGTCCCGCATTGGGCTCTCTGCTCAGCAGGGAGCCTGCTTCCCTCTCTCTCTCTCTGCCTGCCTCTCTGTCTGTCAAATAAACAAATAAAATCTTTAAAAAAAAAAAAAAAAAAGAAAAACCATGCAATCGTTATCAACAGAACTAGAAAAACTATTTCACAAAATCCAAAACCCATTCACAATAAAAACACTCCATATAAACTAGGAATAGAATGGAACTTTCTCAACTTGATAAGTAATGTTTACAAAAAAACTAAGAGCTAACATCATATTTAATGGTGAGAAACGCAAAGCTTTCTCAGTAAGATCAGGTAGAAGTCAAGGATTATTACCTCTTACCATTCCTTTTCAACATTAAACTAGTTCTAGCCACTGCAATAAGAAAAGGTGTACAAATTGAGAAGGAAAAAATAAATTTTTGTTCACAAATGACACCATGTAGAAAATCTGAAAGAAATTACAAATTCTGAGAATAAGCAATTATAGCAAGGCTGCAGGACACAAGGTTAATACACAAAAATCAATCACTTTATATATATCAGCAATGAAAAACTGGAATCTGAATTCAAAAACACAAACCATTTACCATTAGCACCAGTAAGTCAGAATAATGAGGTATAAATCTAACAAATATGTGTAAGAATTATATGAGGAAACTCACAAAGCTCTGATGGATGATATTAAAGGACTAAACAAACAGCGGAGTGACATTACCAAGCTTCAAGATTTACTGCAAAGCAGGCGCCTGGGTGGCTCAGTGGGTTAAGCCGCTGCCTTCGGCTCAGGTCATGATCTCGGGGTCCTGGGATCGAGTCCCGCATTGGGCTCTCTGCTCAGCAGGGAGCCTGCTTCCCTTCCTCTCTCTCTGCCTGCCTCTCTGCTTACTTGTGATCTCTCTCTGTCAAATAAATAAATAAAATCTTTAAAAAAAAAAATTTACTGTAAAGCTACTGTAATCAAAACATGGTACCGGCCAAAGAACAAAGAGATCCATGAAACAGAATATATAGCCCAGAAATAGACGCACATAAATATAATAGTCAACTGAACTTTGACAAAAGAGCAAAGTGACTACAACAGAGCAGTCTTTTCAACAAATATTTCTCAAACAACCAGACATACACACATGGGGGAAAAATATCTAGACAGTGCTTACCAACACCCTTCATGAAAATTAACTCAATGGATTAGAGACCTGAACATAAAATACAAAAGTATAAAACTCCTGGAAGATAACAAAGGGGATAATCTAGGTAAACTTGGTATGGCTATAACTTTTTAGATAAAACACCAAAGGTTGAATCCATGAAAGAAATAACTGATAACTAGAACTTCATTAAAATAGAAAACTGTTGTGCAAAAGACAATGTCAGAATGAAGGAATAAGGGACTGGGAGAAAATACCTGCGAAAGGTGTATCTGATAAAGGACTGTTACACAAAACATACAAAGAGGGGCACCTGGGTGGCTCAGTGGGTTAGGCCTCTGCCTTCACCTTATGATCTCAGGGTCCTGAGATCGAGCACCATATCAGGCTCTCTGCTCACTGGGGAGCGTGCTTCCCCCACCCCCACCTCTCTGCCTACTTGTGATCTCTGTCAAATAAATAAATAAAATCTTTAAAAGTAATACATTCATAAAACTCAAAAATTAGAAAACACAAAAAATGAACTTAAGACCTTAACAGACAAGATATACAGACTGCAAATAAACATATGAAAAGATGGTCCACTTCATAATGCCACAGGGTAAACGCAAATTGTAACAATGAGATACCACTACACACCTATTAGAAGAGCCAAAATCTGGATGAAATGCTGGCAAGGAAGTGGAACTGCAAAAATTCTCAATCAGTGCTGGTGGGAATACAAAATTATGCAGCCACCCTGGAAGACAGTTGTGGTTTCTTACAGAACTAAACACACTCCCTGGTTATTTACTCAAAGGAGTTGAAAATTTATGTCCACACAAAAACCTGTACACGGTTGTTTATAGCAGCTTTTTTCATGATTGCCAAAACTTGGAGGCAACCAAGATGTACGTCAGTATAGGAATGGATAAACTGTCATATATTCAGATAATGGAAAATTAAATATGTATTTATTACATATATAAATAGATAACAAAAATAACTATCAAGCCACAAAGAGATACAGAGGAATAGTTAGATGCCTATTGCTAATTGAAAGAAGTCAATCTGAAAAGGCTACATAATTGTGCAATTCCAACTATATGCCATTCTGGAAAAGCAAAATTATGGAGACAGTAAAAAGGTCAGCAGTGGTGGCAGTGGGGAGGGAGATGGATAGGATGACACAGAGGATTTTTAGGGCAATGAAAATACTCTGGGGAGGTGCCTGGTTGGCTCAGTTGTTAGAACACGCAACTTTTGATCTTGGGGTCAGGAGTTCAAGCCCCATGTTGGGTACAGAGACGACTAAAAATTAAACTTAGGGGTGCCTGGGTGGCTCAGTGGGTTAAAGCTCTGCCTTTGGCTCAGGCATGATCCCAGGGTGCTGGGATCAAGCCCCGCATGAGGCTCTCTGCTCAGCGGGGAGCCTGCTTCCCCCTATCTCTCTCTCCCTGCCTGCCTCTCTGACTACTTGTGATCTCTGTATGTCAAATAAATAAATAAGATCATATTAAAAAAAATAAACAACTTAAAAAAAAAAAAACCACTCTGTATGATATTATAATGATGAACACATTACACTACCCCCAGAATAAACAAAACCAAAGGTGAACCACCTTAAGGTAAACTATAGACTTTGGGTGATTGTGATCTATCAGTGTAGGTTCATAAGTTATAACAAATGTAACCTATACCTTGGCAGTTTATAGGGGATACTGATGAGGGAAGCTATGCATCTGTGGAAGCAGGGTGTGTCAGAAAGTTGTTCTTAAATCTTGTGATTCTACACAAGTCTTCCTTGACATCAACTATCATCACACACAGAGCTAAAATACTTTTACTGTGGTTTTAACTTTGCTCGTATGTAAGAAAGTTCATAAACTGAAAATTCCTGTATTTACTAAATATATAAAAACATGGAAAAAGTTACTCAAAGTTCCCTCTGAAAGAGGATTAGGATTGAAGACAGGAAGGAAAGGGTGAGTAAGTATTGAAAACTATTACTCTGGAGCACCTGGGTGGCACAGTTAGTTAAGCATTTGACCCTAGTTTTGGTTCAGCTCATGATCTCCAGGTCGTGAGATCAAGCCCCACGCCGGACTCTGGGTTCAGTGCTGAGTCTCCTTAAGACTCTCTCTCCTCTCTCCCTCTCCCATCTCCCCCATTCTCTCTCCCCACCAAAGTAATGATTGAAAAAAAGAAGAAAACTTTTACTCCACATATTTCTGCATTGAATAAATTTTCACAAAGACCCTCTATCCTTAATTTAAAACAACTTTTTAATCTTCCAAATTCCTGTATCACTAAGAAAATGCAAAGGAATTTTAAATGATAAAAAGTACTGACGGTAAAAAAGAAAAAAATAACTAAAGAACTGAAACCAAAGGAAGAAAAACATTAGAACTAAAATAAAATTGAAAAGTCTTCGGCTCAATTAATAAAATAAGTAAAGGTGGGAAAAAGAAACTAAAAAATGAAGTAAATCAAACCCTGTATTTGCTACATATTAATAACATCATAAATAACAAAAGTGTATTACATATGAGATTCTTAAAACACCTAAATTGACAAAAATTTTGAACATGAACAGGACATTAAGACAGAGAAAGAAATTCACAAAGAACATGCCTTTCAGCAACTGCTCTAAAAAGCCACCTGGGTTCTCAAACACATATCCCAATTTACAAAGAATAATCCCATATGGCTTGAAAACAATGAAATGAAAAGAATGATCATAAACACATTTTATAAAACAAACATGGCTCTGAGCCCCTACCCCGAAAACTTACCCACCACAATCCTGAACAAAAATAGGCAAATCTCACTAAAAAGATACACAACTCTGAACAAAATCTTGGTTAACATACATTACAAATTGGAAGTACTATTCAAAACGGCCAAGAGAAATGTATTCCAAGAATTCAATAATGATTTCACTCCATGAAAACTTTTATCAAAAAGCACTTGGGGAGTGCTGGCTGGCTCAGTCGGTGAAGCATATGACTCTTGATTTGGGGGTTGTAAATCTGAGCCCCAGTTGGGTGTACAGATTACTTAAAAATAAAATATTAAGGAGCACATTTGGTTGAGCATGGGGCTCTCGGTTTCTGCTCCAGTAGTGATCTCAGTCAGGGTCATGAGTTGGGCTCCACGCTCAGCAATGACTATGCTTAAGTTTCTCTCTCCCTCTCCTTCTACTCCCCCAACCCTGCAAACACGCATTCTAAAATAAATAAATCTTAAAATCCAAAAAAGTTAAAAATGTATTTTAAATGCCTTAATTTGAACAATACAGGCCTTAATATGACAAAGTATATACATGAAATTGAGATAAAATTCTATTTTTCTTAAAAAAGGGAAAAGATGCCTGGGTGGCTCAGTGGGTTAAACCTCTGCCTTTGGCTCAAGTCATGATCTCAGTGTCCTGGGACGGAGTTCCGCATGGGGCTCTCTGCTCAGCAGGGAGCCTGTTTCCCCCTCTCTCTGCCTACTTGTGGCCTGTCAAATATATAAATAAAATCTTAAAAAAAAAAAAAAGAAGAATCCTTTCACCTAAACACAAACACTATTATAAAATCCAACACGAACTCATTTTGCATAAATGTTATTTTAACCACAAGAATTTCAAACAACAAAGATCTCAAATTATTTCTGAAGCTGTGACTTGAAATCCCCAATCTCTAGAAGAGTGAGAAAGTTAATTTATTCTTGTTTATGCCATGCCAATTCTGGTATTTTGTTATGGTAGCCTAGATTGATCAAGACATCCACGCACTGATAATAAAAAAAGGGAAAGGGGAAAATCATTATTGCCACTGGAGGCAACTACTGTACCAATCTTTACTCTGATAATAATTATTTTTCTTTCCAGTTGACGACAGAAAACTCTTCTTTCTGGGAGAGTATCAGCTAAGCAAATGTAGAGTTGCCAATTAGGAAAATCAACTTTCTGCAATGCCCAATGAAATAACTGGTGCAGACAAAGATCAAATGACCTAGTATTGCTAACAGTGAGGCAACATGATATTATTACACATCCATTAATGACTAAATATGAAATATATACTACACTTGCCAAAAGTCTTGCCAAAAATGTTGACCCTGAATCTAGTCAAACCTTTACACATAAACTTCCACTTTACAAGAAATACAAGAAGCACCTCCATAAAGAAATCTCCAGGATTTCAGTGTCAAAAAGAGAAAAAAAGAAGGGTGTGTGTCAAAGAACCACTGTAAATTTTAGAACACTAAAAATTACATTCTCATGCAATTTGTAAACCTTAAGTAAATCCAGTTCCCCCCTCCCAAAAAAGGCTATACGACCTGAGGACATATGAGATTAGATACCAAGGAATTAACATTTTCTTTAGTAGAATAATGATACTATGGTTATATAAAAGAATGTTATTTTTAGGAGATGCAAGCTCAAAATTTTGGTAGTGAATTACCTTCATAACAGTAACATTAACAACTGTTGAATCTAATTAGTGGGAATATAAGTATCCTTCAACTTTCCATTTGAAAAAATTTTCTTAATAAGGGGCACCTGGGTGGCTCAGTCAGTTAAGTGTCTGCTTTCAGCTCAGGTCTTGATCCCAGGATCCTGCGATGGAGCCCAGCATCCGACTCCCTACTCAGTGGGGCGTCTGCCTCTCCCCCTGCCTCTTCTCCACGCCCCCACGCTTGGGCACACGCACGCCTGCGCTGTCTCTCAAGATAGGAAGGCAGGAGGAAAGAAGGGGGGAGGGAGATTTCTTAATAAAAAGTTAAATACGGACACCTCGTAGCTGAGTAGTTAGGTGTCTGCCTTCTACTCAGGTCATGATGCTGGAGTCCGAAGATCAAGTCCCGCATCAGGCTCCCAGCCCAGCCAGGAATCTGCTTCTCCTTCTGACCCTCTCTGCTCTCACACGCGCTCTCTCTCTCTCTCTCTCTCAAATAAATAAATAAAATCTTTTTAAAAAATTAAGTAAAATTAAAAAATAAAACTGGACAACTGATTTTTCAATTTGACCTAAAAAAAAAAAAAAAGATTGTATTACTTGTAAGACCATGATGAAACTGGCTACCTCATGCAGTGCCAGTGCTACAGTAATTTACAACAAACTTTCTGGGAAGCACTTTGGTCATCAGCATATGAGAAATTCAGACACTATTACCCAGTAACTTTTTTCCAGGAAATCTATCTTAGGGAAATAAATTAATATAAAAATTATATATATTCCATTCAATACATACACATACACACACACACAGTGGAAGAAACAGAAACAACCTTTAAATGTTCGAGAAAAGAATGGTTTAGGGGCACCTGGCTGGCTCAGTCAGAAGAGCATGATCCTGGGGCCGCTGAATTCAAGTCCCATGTTGGGTACAGAGATTACTTCAACAAATAAAACTTTAAAACAAAACTGGTTTCGTCAGGTAATATTAAATATCTGTTAAATACTATTAATATTTAATGCCACTTACTATTTAAACAATAATTTTTTTTTTTTTAAAGATTTTTAGGTCATCTTGGGGCACCTGGGTGGCTCAGGCATTAAGCACCTGCCTTTGGCTCAGGTCATGATCCCAGGGTCCTGGGATGGAGCCCCATGTCAGGCTCCCTGCTCAGCAGGAAGTCTGTTTTTCTCTCTCCTACTGCTTGTGTTCCCTCTCTCCCTGTCTCTCTCTCTCTCTCAAATAAATAAATAAAATCTTTAAAAAAAAAAAAGATTTTAAGTAATCTTTACATCCAACGTGGGGCTCAGACTCATAACCCCCGAGAACAAGAGTTGCCCAATCCACCAATTGAGCCAGCCAGGCACCTCTGAACAGTAAACATTTTAAAAGAATATTTAATATTTATCAGGTGCCTGGGTAGTTCAGTCAAACATCTTTTTTTTAAAAAAGATTTTATTTATTTATTTATTAGAGAGAGAGAGAGAGCACTCACACAAGTAGCAGAGTGGCACGCAGAGGGAGAGAGAGAAGCAGGGTCCCCACTAAGCAGAAAGCCCAATGTAGGGCTCAATCCCAGGACCTTGGGATCATGACCCTAGCCAAAGGCAGATGCTTAAATTACTGAGCCACGCAGGAGCCCCAAATATCAAACTCTTGATCTCTGCTCAGGTCTTGTTCTCATGGTGGTGAGTTCAAGCCTCAGTTGGGCATGGAGCCTACTTAGGAAGAAAAGGAAACAGAAAACATATTAAGAGGGAAAAAAAAAATACAAAACAGTAATACTACATACTATGACCTTGATTTGGTTTAAAAAACAAACAAACAAAAAGGATGCCGGGTTGCCCAGGCGACTCAGTCGGTTAAGTCTGTCTTCGGTTCAGGGGCGCCTGGGTGGCTCAGTGGTTTAAGCCGCTGCCTTCGGCTCAGGTCATGATCTCAGGGTCCTGGGATCGGGTCCCGCATCGGGCTCTCTGCTCGGCAGAGCCTGCTTCCCTCTCTCTCTCTCTCTGCCTGCTTCTCCATCTACTTGTGCTTTCTCTCTGTCAAATAAATAAATAAAATCTTTAAAAAAAAAAAAAAAAAAAAAAAAAGTCTGTCTTCGGTTCAGATCGTGATCCCAGAGTCCTGGGATAGAGTCCCCTGTCGTGCTTGTTGCCCAACGGGAAGCCTGCTTTTCCCTCTGCATGCCCTGCCAGCTGCTCTCCCTGCCTGTGCTTTCTCTCTGACAAATAAATGAAATCTTAAAAAAAAAAAAATTAAAAAAAAAATGTTACTAGCAACAGCTATCTGCGTCTGATGAGAAACTGTTGCTTACACCTGCTATCTTTGTACATTTCTAAATTCTCAAAAAAGAGTAAGGAGACAAAGACTGTGCTTCTAATAAATATTTAAAGATTATAAGGTCTTTTCCCCATGGTCATACACATAACTTCGTCATCACCAGAAACTGTACCTTCTCTGAAATCCATTTCAAGTTTCTCAAATTCCCAACCTCCTTAGATCAAGTTCACTATTTAGTACTCCAAACCCAGCTATTAGCTAGTTTAATCGAACATCACCACTCTCCGTCATTCTCAGTCATTCCCTTGCTAACCTTGAAGCTTTTGTTCCTTCACGGCACTCACATGGCAAAGCCCCATGCTAGTTAAATTCATTCCCCAATTAACTTAAACAAAACAAAACCACCTTCCTGTATCTGCCCCAAGCAGCACTGCTGGGAAAACACACACACACAACCATCATTAATTGGTCTCATGTTCAAGTGAAGACCACAAATCCCAAATGAAAACTTAACATTGCCCTAAGTGTCTCTGCTCCTATTAAAGATTAATCCTTCCATTTATGCTCGTAATATCCCCCCTCTGTTCTTCTCAAGGACTTTACAGGCTCAATCACTCCTCCTTTCTCTAGCATAATCAATTTCTCCCCTCCATCAATATACAAACATAATCAATAGACTATGAGAAATTTTTTAAGGGGCACCTGGGGGGGCTCGGTTAATTAAGTGTCTAAGCCTTGATTTTGGCTTAAGTCATGATCTCTCAGTTGGAGATGAAGCCCCGAGAAGGGCTCTAAGCTCAACACAGAGTCTGCCTACCCCTCTCCTGCCTGCACTTATGTGCTTGCTCTCTCTCTCTCTCTCTCTCTCTCTAAAATAAATAAATAGAATCTTAAAAAAAAAATTAAGATTTCTGAAGCCATATTCTTCTGCAGTTCCCCTTCTCTTCTCTGCTCCTGTCAAAACAAACTTTAAAATTAGCTGACCATAGATTCTAGTTTCTCACCTCACTTCCTAACTGTTCAATCATCATCATCCATCTTCACCATTCCAATGAAAATATTCTAGTCAAGGTCACCAGTGGTAACTGTGCTGCAAATTCAGTGCTCATTTCTTTCACTCAGCAGCATAACAAAACTGACCACTCTCGGAACTCATCTCTTGATTTCAAAGACACCACACTCCCCTAATTTTCCTAATATATCACTAAAAGCTCACTCTCCTTATCTTTTGATGTTTCTTCTAGGCTCAACCACAAAAGATGCTAGGCATCCATGACAAAAACCAGAACTTTGTCCTAGGCTCCCTCCTTTTCTAACCAAATTCTCCTACAGTTAAGTCACCCAGTCTAAGCTTTAACCTGACAATAACGAAGCAAAACTCTTAAATCTTCCCTGACACTTTCCATGTGCTCCTCCCACTCTTTCCCATCTCGGAAAATAGCACCCCAAATATCTGGTTCCTAGGTAAAAGACTAGGTGTTTTTCTAGGTCCTTCACTTTTCATCTGCACCATCAGCAAGCTCTTTTTTTTTTTTTTTTTTAAAGATTTTATTTATTTATTTGACAGACAGAGATTACAAGTAGGCAGAGAGGCAGGCAGAGAGAGGAGGAAGCAGGCTCTCCGCCAAGCAGAGAGCCCGATGTGGGGTTCGATCCCAGAACCCTGGGATCATGACCTGAGCCGAAGGCAGAGGCTTTAACCCACTGAGCCACCCAGGCGCCCCAGCAAGCTCTTTTGACTTACCTTTAAAACATATCCCAAATACTTCTCTTCAGCCTATTTAACTGTAATCCCAAGCTACAATCATCTCTTGCCTAGGCTATCCAGAAAGGCTTCCAAAAAGGTCTTCCTTACTTCATTCCTGCCACTTCCCACCTCCACAGGGCAAGATGTCTAACCAACTTCCTTCCTCTTTTTTCTTTCCTAATGAAACCCTGACTTTAATTGGGGAGCAATGTGCTCAGCTAAAAAAAACATCCCCCAGTTTCTCGTAAACCAAGAAGATGTTATGACACAGGCCAGGATAAAAAAAAAATAAAAATAGATGTCACTGAATGGGATTTCTCAGAAAGCTCTTTAAAAAGGGGAAGCTCAGCTGACATGCTGATTATGCTTTTCCCTTTCTGAAATTCAGACATGTTGTCTGGAGCTGTGACAGGCATTTTGAGAGTTTAAGGACAAGGGTCAAACTCCTAAGAAAGGTAAACTGAAAGTCAGTAGTCTACTAACACTGTATAATCCCTAACCAACTAACTCTGGGATACTTTCCAGACTGGACTTTACTCCAGCAAAAATCAACCCCTAACTCTGAAACCCTTTTTCTTTACATCTTCAGTGTCAATTTATTCTCCACACAGCAGCTAAAGAGGTATTTCTCTTAAGGGGGAGGGGTAGATCTTGAATCCCAAGGATCCCACAAGGTAGACGGGTAACCTTGGGGCAACATTTACCTACTCAAAAATACATCTCACATTAGCAGTGAGGAATCAGGCGTCACCCTGAATTGTTATTTCCTTAGTCATAAGTTTAAGGCATTAGAGTGTTTTGTTTTGTTCTGTTTTTAAGAGAGAAAGATCTAGAGAGTAGGGGTGAGGTGGGTGAGGGAGAAGGGGCAGAGGAACAGGGAAAGAGATTCCCAAGAGAGCTCCACATCCAATATGGAGCCCAATGTGGGGCTTGATCCCACAACCTTGAGACTATGACCTGAGATGAAATCAAGAGCTAGACCCTCAGCCATCTTAGCCACCCAAGCGTCCCCAAAGTGGTATTTTAAAAACAAAAATTTTGTTTTCTTTAAATCCTCAAATGGATTTCAGAGTCACAACACAAATTCCTTACTTTGGACTTAAATTTTGTGTGATCTGGCTCCTGCCTACATCTCTAACTTCATCTTGCATCCTTCACGGCCTCTTACCCACAATACTCCAGCCACAATAACCTCCTTTTGCTTGCTTAAACATAGCAAATTTATTCCTAATTTATGGCCTTTAATTTACATTCACTATTTCCTCTGATCTTACAGATAAATAAAATCTTTTTAAAAATTTTAAAAAGTATTTGTTAAATAAAAAGCTTTTGGCATTGATGATACAAAGACAAACCATGAAGCTTACCAATGAGGATGCCTACCTCTTGAGCTTCTCAGGAATCATCAGGCTCCCTGCTCAGTGGGTACTCTGGTTCTCCCTCTCCCTGTGCCCTTCCCCCTGATTATGCACACGTACCCTCTCAAATAAACGTATAAAACCTTTTCTCCTCCCAAGATTTTATTTATTTGACAGAGACACAGCAAGGGGCATGGGAGAGGGAGAAGCAGGCTTCCTATGGAGCAGGGAGCCCGATGTGGGGCTCCATCCCAGGACTCTGGGATCATGACCTGAGTCAAAGGCAGCACTTAATGACTGAGCCACTCAGGTGTCCCTAAATGAATAAAACCTTAAAAAAAAAAAAGGAAGTCTAATAGTGAAAGACAACTTCAAATCACTGAAAAACATTAAAAAAATTGCAAATCTGGGTTGAAAGTCAGATTGGAATTATACTCAAATCTTTGGAAAACTTCAAAATGTGTTTATATATGCAAACATACATTTAAAAAAAAATTAAACAAAATTAAGATGTATCTCACATGTTTGAACTATTTCATAGACAAAAATATTTTAAAGAAAAGAATTATTGGGGTACCTAGTGGCTCAGTGGGTTAAGCCTCTGCCTTCGGCTCAGATCATGATCTCAGGGTCCTTGGATCAAGTCCAGAATCAGGCTCTCTGCTTAGCGGGGAGCCTGCTTCCCCCTCTCTCGCTGCTTGCCTCTCTGTTTACTTATGATCTCTCGCTCTCTGTCAAATAAATCAATAAAATCTTAAAAAAAAAAGAATTATCCCCAGGGGTGTGATTACAGATAATTTTTACTTTATTATAGTTCCATGTAGTTTCCAAAATTCAATAATAAGCAAACATGTTACTTTTGTATTCACAGAAACTGGCTATTTATTTAAAAGGGAAAAGCAATTAAATGGTTCTACAGTGGCTATGATGATTACTAGTGCTTTCTGTATGCATATAAGAATTGATCATCCTGATGTATGACTAAGTTAATTCCAATTTACCCTCCCAACTGATGTTTAAGGGTTATTCCCAAAGAACTCTTTCCCTGAGATTGGGTTACATCACCCCACAGTTCTCCTTACTTAAATTCAAACAAACAGACATTGTTCAATGTTTCATGGCCTTACTAGATCATAACTTACTCCATAACAGCGTGGACTATGTGTATCTTTTTTTTCTTTTTTAAAGATTGACTGACTGACTTCAGAGACAGAGAGCACTTGGCATGCGCGCACACACCCCCCCAAGCATGAGCAGGGGGAGGGGCAGAGTGAGAAGAGACTCCCTGCTGAGCAGGGGGCCCAACTAGGAGGGGAAGGGGCTCCATCCGAGGACCTTGGGATCATGACCTGAGCTGAAGGCAGAGGCTTAACCAACTGAGCTGCCCAAACTGAGTCACCCAGGCCCCCTGGACTATGTCTATCTTATTAACAACACAGATGGTATTCAATAAATATTTGTTAAATAAATGGAGAAAAATGTAGATTTAAACTATTAAGAGTTAACCCACAGTGATATAGATGACGTTATATATAATACTAAATAGACGCTCTCTAAGATCTTTAACAAGGAAAACTGCAAAACAAATCAAAAAATGACTGCCTTCTAACGATCTTATTTCCCAGGTTTGGCTTTGACATTACATCACCCCAAAGCATGAAGTGACCAAATTATCAACACTTACACTGAACAGAAACCCATTCTTCATCTATGGGCCACCTTTATCAACATATTATAAAGTCCCTACTCTCAGAAGCAGGATAAGCGGTCATACCTTCATAATGGTTGGGGATGAGCTCCCTGGCGCTTAAAAAAAAAAAAAAAAACTGTTAAACTCATTAGGGAAAACAAATTGCCAGGTAAGCTTCCTGCTTACCTGTCAATGAGCTAAGCAATGGAGAACTGAAAATATAAGTCTCTGCCTTCAATGACTCACACTCACAGTTCCTAAGAGCAGTAAGAGATAAAGCACCTAAGGATTTAATCAAAGTATGACCACGCCTACAGATAAAATGTCTGACACATATATCCCATCCAAACACCCAATGGCCTAGTAATACCACTCTCAGATAAACATCCACAATTCTTACACACATGTACCAGCAAAACCTGGAAATAACCAGATGTTCGAAAGATGCATAAACTTTAGTATATTCTATTAAAAAAAAAAGGAACTACTACAGAAGGATTTAAGAAAAATGAAGTAAAATGTATTATCACTGCTGAAAAACAACAGTATCAGACAACCCACACTCTTAAGTACATCAATCCCAAACAGGACAGTTCACATAAAGCAAAGAAACCTTGGGTGCCTGGGTGGCTCAGTCAGTTAAGCATCTGCCTTTGGCTCAGGTTGTGCTCCTAGAGTACTGGGACTGAGCCATACATCAGGCCCCTGCTCAGTGGGGAGTCTGCTTCTCTCTCTGTTCCTCCTCCCCATTCATGTTCTCTGTCTCTCTTGCCCACTCTCTCCCTCAAATTAAGCAAAAACAAATAAAACCACAAAAACAAAACAAAACAAAGAAACCTAAAAGTAAAGTACCCATAGTCACTTGAGAAAGAAGACTACATAAACTAGCCCTGCATCTGTAATCACTAGAAAAATATGTAATCCCAAAAAGGCTAAAAAAAAAATTATCAGAGTAACATGGCAGCCCTAACACCTATGCAAAGGTTTACACACTTTCTGCAGCAACTCCAAAAAAACAAAAGTAGATGATTATCAAAGATTTTGTCTTATTGTAAATGTTATTAAGCCTACCAATGCCAGGCACTATACAAGACAAAGGAAAAAAGATGAATAAGCATCCTCATGGAGCTCAATGATATCTAGGAGGACAGAAAGACATATGTACAATTACCAACGTATAGGGCACCTGGGTGGCTCAGTCGTTAAGCATCTGCCATCCGCTCAGGTCATGATCCCTGGGTCCTGGGATCCAGTTCCCCATTGGGCTCCCTGCTCAGCAGGAGCCTGCTTCTCCCTCTCCCCCTGCTGCGTTCCCTCTCAGGCTGTCTCTATCAAATAAATAAATAAAATCTTTTTAAAAAATTACCAATATATCTACAGTTTCTACTCGAACAAAATCCTAACAAAATGACACTGGGAACCAGGGGTAAACTGTGTTTTCCACAAAAGGTTTAGAAGTGGCAGCATTTTAGGGTAAGTTTATTTCAAAGGCAAAGGAGGAGGAAGGGCTTATTCCAGGCAGACAGAATAACTAAATGGCAAACAGTTTAGCACAGCTGAAGGTCTGAGAGTGAAGTATGTGTACGCATGCAACTGTGATGAGACTTGACAGAAACAGGTCCAGAAAGGCAAGCTAGAACAAAAGTATACAAGTTGGCCTTTATGCAATAGGCAGTAGAGAAACTAAAGGAAAATGACAAGGTCATAAATCATGTGGCATGGGGGCACCTGGGTGGCCCAGTCAGTAAAGCATCCAGCTCTGACTTATATCACGATCCCAGGATCCCGGGATAGAGCCCTGCATCCATCCAGCTCCCTACTGAGTGGAGAGTCTGCTTCTTCCTTTCCCTCTGTCCTCCCCCTGCTCTAATAAATATAAAACAAACAAATAAATAAATAAATCCATCAATCCTGTGGCATGGCACCAGGAGGGCTGAAGAGAGGGTGCAGAGAAATAAATGTAAATAAGCAAACTGTCTTAGACACTTGGGTGGCTGAGTTGGGTAAGCCTCTGCCTTCAGCTCGGGTCATGATCTTAGGGTCCTGGGATCAAGTCCCACTTCAGGTTCCTTGCTCAATGGGCAGTCTGCTTCTCCCTCTGCCTGCCACTCTCCCTGCTTGTGCGCGCTTTCTCTCAAATAAATAAATAAATAAATATCTATTAAAAAAAGAACCTAGGGATAAAAAAGAGGTAAATTTAAAAAATATAAGCAAACCGTTTTACTATAATAGTAAATAAAAATTTTACTTTTAATAGTCCATCTGGGTAAAAACCCAACATAGAGTGATTAACAAAAGGAATGCAAAAAAGGAAACAAAGATTTAAGAGATAAATGGAAAATAACAGATGAAATCAACTTATAAAGTGTAGTAAGTAACACAGTATGAAGGCAAAACAGCAGTATCAGAGCAACCACAAGAGGCAAGCGTTGAGAAATGAAGTGAAAGGTATACAAAAATGGACTGATGAGAAGTTACTCCACATTTGACAAGTGGGAAGATAATGATAATTCCTGAAGAAGTAGTTTCCATATGATATGGTGGAGATAGAAGCCTGAGGACAGTAGTTAAGGAATATAACCTACATTTGCTCCTATAACCAAATTTAAAACATCTTTGTAATTAAAGGAAAAGATTTCCTAAACAAAATACAAAAAGCATACCATACAGGAAAAAATAGAAAAATGTGACTTCTTTCTTTCTAAGTGAATTCTATCCCCAAAACAGGGCTTGAACTCACAACTCCAAGATCTAGTCACACACCCTACCAACTGAGCCAGCCAAGCAATCCCCTCAAAGTGTGACTACTTAAAAATTAAACTTCAGGGATGCCTGGGTGGCTCAGTGGGTTAAGCATCTGCCTTCAGCTCAGGTCATGGTCTCAGGGGCCTAAGATCAAGTCCCACATCAGGTTATTTGCTCAGCAGGGAGCCTGCTTCCCCCCCCCCCGCCTACTTGTGATCTGTCAAATAAATAAAATCTTTTTAAAAATAAATAAATAAAAATAAATTAATAAAAATTAAACTTCAGTCAAAAGATATGACAAAGTTAAGCAAAAGAAAACAGTCACAAATATAACAGAGTAGTTCACAGAGACACAAAGTAGAGCAATGAACCACAGGCTGGGCAACAGAGAAGTAGAATTAACATTTAATAGATACAGAATTTCGGTTTTACAAGATGAAGTAAGTTCTGGGGATGAATAGTAGTAATGGCTATACAAAAATGTACACTGAAACTGTCACTTAAAAACATACAAGATGCTAAGTTTTAGATGTATAGTATACCACAATTACAAAAAAAAAAGCATTAAAAAAAAGCTAAAAATTAAGCCACACAACGGAAGTAGACAAACTTATATAGAGAATTAACCAACCAATTATATTAAAAAAATTATATAAATAAGAAAAATACAAACCACCAAAATTTTTTTTGAAGACTGAATTCTTACTTATTTTTGCGAGAGAGAGGAGAGAGAGAGACAATATGCGCGAGCACGTGCATACTGCGCGTACAAGTAGTGGGGGAGAGGCAGAGGCAGAAGCAGACTCCCTGCTGTGCAGGGCTGCACAGGGCAATGGATGCGAGACTCGAACCCATGACCCTGAGCTGAAGGCAGACAACCAACTGAGCCACTCAGGTGTCCCAGTTTTTTTTTTTAAATGGGTAAGGAATGAGAACACTGAGTTTGCAAAGCAAAGCCTAATGGCCAATAAACACAAAAATATGCTTAATATTTCTACTGGGAAGGGAAATTAAAATTAAAATAAGTTACCATTCACATCCATCAGACTGATAAAAATATAAAAATATAAGTCTTACAAATGTCAGGTCACTAGAACTCTTACACACTGCTAGAGGAGTGCAAATTGATAGCATCATTGTAAGTAGAAGCCATATCCAATAACACAGAAAATGCAAATACACTCAGATCTTACAATACTACTTCCTAGAAAAAACTCTCACGTGTCCAAGAAAATATGTAATGTACAATGCTTTTTTTTTTGTACACCAGCTAAAAGCTGAAACTACATGCTGTCCACAGAGAATGAATAAACAACAACAAAACTGATGTGAAATACTATGTAATTTAAGGAACTAAAGCAATATGCACTATCATGGATAAATTCTTTAAAAAAAAAAAAAAGTAACACATAAAAGAAAAGTTGCACAAGGGGCACCTGGGTGGCTCAGATGGTTAAGCATCTGCCTTCAGCTCTGGTCATGATCTCCAGGCCCTGGGATTCAGCCCCATGTCAGGCTCCTAGAGGGAAATCTACTTCTCTTCTACTTCTACTTCTACTTCTTAATCTACTTCTACTTCACCCTCTGCCCCTACCCCTGCTTGTGCTCACTCTGTCCCCTGTCTCTCAAATGAGTAAATAAAATCTTCAAAAAGAAAAGAAGAAGAGGGATGCCTGGGTAGCTCAGTTGGTTAAACCACTGCCTTCGGCTCAGGTCATGATCCCAGGATCCTGTGATGGAGTCCTACATTGGGATCCTTGCTGAACGGGGAGCCTAATTCTCTCTCTGCCTCTGCCCGCCACTCTGCCTGATTGTCCGATCTCTCTCTCTCTCTCTGACAAATAAGTAAATAAATAAAATCTTTTAAAAAATAATAAAAAGAAGAGAAGTTGCAGGAAATGTAGAATATTACAATCATCTGTGGAAAAAAATTTTTAAACTTTTAAAAACACTAAAAAGTGCTTTGACATTTAAAAAAGCTTATGATTTCAGGGCACTTGGGTGGCTCAGTCGTCGAACGTCTGCCTTGGCCCAGGTCATGATCCCAGGGTCCTGGGATCAAGCCTCGAATCAGGTGCCCTCCTTTCGGGGAACCTGCTTCTCCCTCTCTCACTCCCTTAGCTTGTGTTCCCTCTCTCGCTGTCAAATAAGTCTTTAAAAAAACAAAAACAAAAACCTTATGGTTTCAACAGTAAAAACAAAAGTATGAATGGGAAGGATATAGGCATCTTCAGCACAGTGGTTACTTCTAAGAAAGAGAATGGAAAAGGGAAAAGGTTACAAAGTGAACTTCATCTACATGTTGTTTTATTGCTTGAGGGAAAGGGCAAGTTAACCAAGTATGAGAGAGTTAAGATCTGCTAAATCTATACCACGAACATAAAAGTATCCACACCTACTGTTTTCTAAACTTCAAAGTGTAAGATAGTCCATAATCTTAAAAAGCAGCTTTAAAGGGGCGCCTCGGTGGCTCAGTTGTTAAGTGTCTGCCTTCAGCTCAGGTCATGATCACGGTCAATTTAAATATTTAATATTTTAAGTAAAATATATTTTTTAAGATTTTATTTATTTATTTGACACACAGAGAAATCACAAGTAGGCAGAGAGGCAGGCAGAAAGAGCGGGGAAGCAGGCTCTCCGCTGAGCAGAGAGCCCAATGCGGGACTTGATCCCGAGATGTTGAGATCATGACCTGAGCCGAAGGCAGAGGCTTAACCCACTGAGCCACCCAGGAGCCCCAAGTAAAATATTAAAAAAAAAAAAAAAAAAAATTGGGGGAGCCCTGTTAAAATACAAATTATTTTTAAAAAGCATCTTTAAAAATAATGGACAGGTAGCAAGCAGCAGACATGATTGCACATTATTCTTTCCACCATAATTAGTAAATATTTGGGAGTCAGAGGCCTAGTTTCCAACTCCTGTTCCACCAACAAGTTGCCTGATACTGAGAAAATTAGGTACTTTCTTCAAAGCTGCAATTTTCTAATCTGTAAAATAAGAATAACATCAATCTCATAAGGCTGCCAAACATATAAAATGCCAGATAGCAGGCATTCAACTGAAGTATTTATTACTTTAAATTTGCAGTAAAAGTAAAGAACTGAAGGGAGAAAAAGGACAAAGGTTTTGAATGAAATGAAGTTCTCTCCTTTGCAAAATTACATAAGAGAACAAGGGATGTCAGATGGATGTGACCACCACTTTCTATTTTCCAAAAATCAATTTTAAAATAGGAATTTTAGGGGTGCCTGGGCAGCTCAGTCAATTAAGTGTTTGCCTTCCACTCAGGTCATGATCTCAGGGTCCTGGGATGAAGCCCCATCGGGCTCCCTGCTCAGCAGGGAATCTGTTTCTCCCTCTCCCTTGCCCCTTCCCCAACTTGTACCCGTGTGCACACTCTCACTCTCAAAGAAATCTTTAAAAAAATAAAAAACAAGAATTTTACCAAGAGATTCAAGATAACATATATCATAGGATTAGAATCTAGATTTCTTGGTGCAGTTCAAGGCAACCAGAGTCACATCAAGAAATCCCAAATAATCATGTAAAGCTGTATTATCTGAAATGCTTCCAAATAAAGTACCTTTTCACTTAAAAAGGTCACATTTTAACACAAACTCTTCCCCAATTTATCACTGTCTCCTTTAATAAAAAAAAATTTTTTTAATTTAATTGACAGAGTGATAGAGAGAGAGAGAGAGCGCGTGCTCAAGCGGGGAAGTGGCAGGTAGAGAGAGAAGCAGGCTCCATGCTGAGCAAGGAGCCCCATGTGGGGCTCATCTCACATGACCTTAGCCAAAGACAGCTGCTTAACCGACTGAGCCACCCAGGTACTCTTAACTGTCTCCTAAAGAAGGATTAACAAACACCATGAGAACAAGGCCCAGATTTTTCTTTTGCATTCCCCTTGGCCACAGGTTGTTTGCACAGAGATGACTAAGTGACTCTATCATAAGTACTAAAGCCTCTTCATTTAAATCCTTTCTTTCAGGCAAATTCACACAACACTATCACTACACTGAAGGAACCCTTTATGATCCAAAAAATAAGTAAAATATGAACATATAGCTAATTTTGACATCTTAACAGCTATCCGTTGGATGTCCCAAGAACTGCTCCTAAGCACTGTAAAGACTCTTAATCTTCCTACATTCTTACAAATAAGAAAACTCTAAGAGAGTCAAAGCTGCAGATATTAAATAGAAAAGCCAGGACCCAAAGCAAATCTAATTCCAAAGCCCACGCTCTTAATCACTAAGCTAAATTTACTGTATCATGCTTAAGGAGTGAAATATCTCTGCCTTCTGCCAAATTTAGTTTTTAACACCAAGAAAAAAAAGGCAAAATATACTTAAATACAAGGCAATATTAAACTGTCAATCATACTTTGTTTTATTAGCATTCAGCATTTACAGTATTATTTATGAAAAAAAAAAATAGTCCCATAGAGCAACCATATATAATGGTTAGAATGGACTGCTATGCAAAAAGCTTGGGTTCATTCACCAGATCTGTATCACTAAAAAACAATCAATCTCTTCAGGCCTCAGCTTCCTGATCTTATAGATGAGGAATTTGGCCTAGATCTAAGGTCTCTTTCAACTCGAATACTCAATGCATTTTTTAAAAAAGATTTTATTTATTTATTTGACAGACAGAGATCACAAGCAGGCTCCCCGTGGAGCAGAGAGCCAGATGTGGGGCTCGATCCCAGGACCCTGGGATCATGACCTGAGCCAAAGGCAGAGGCTTTAACCCAGTGAGCCACCCAGGTGCCCCAATGCATTTTTTTTTTTTTAAGATTTTATTTATTTATTTGACAGAGAGAAATCACAAGTAGATGGAGAGGCAGGCAGAGAGAGAGAGAGAGGGGGAAGCAGGCTCCCTGCTGAGCAGAGAGCCCCATGCGGAACTCGATCCCAGGACCCTGAGATCATGACCTGAGCCAAAGGCAGCGGCCCAACCCACTGAGCCACCCAGGCGCCCCCCTAATGCATTTTTTAAAAAAAGATTTTATTTATTTATTTGACAGAGATCACAAGCAGGCAGAGATGCAGGCTTAGTGAGAGGGGGAAGCAGGCTCCCTCACTGAGCAGAGACTCCGATGCGGGGCTTGATCCCAGGACCCCTGGATCATGACCTGAGCCAAAGGCAGAGGCTTTAACCCACTGAGCCACCCAGGCACCCCTACTCAACGCATTTTAACACATTTTCTAATACACCACTAACATATTAATAAATATATACATGTATATTTATCTAAAAGATGGACAGTAAAGGTACAAAAAACGTTCACAGCATGGCTACTACTAGTTTTGAGGGTCACAAAGGGGTGATATAGGGAATTCCAGATGCATCTAAATCTATGCCTGATGGACAGAGATCAAAGTCTTTATAATAGTAAAATAAAAAAAAGAAATGCACCCCAAACAGTATTACTTGGACAGGTTGCAATTATTTTTTTTACCCCATCAAAAGCTTTCTTCACTCAGCCCACACCCAGAACCCCATAAGGCACATTATTTAAATAAGTTACAGAGAGCTGTAACTTATATAACTGTAAAAACTGCTTTTCTACTCTTAAAAAAATTGTTCAAACTCTGGTTATATTAATTTCCAGCAGGGAATTTCACCTCTTTCTTTTAATCAAAAAGGAAAAAGTTTAAAAGAAAAAAATAATCATTTACAAAGGGAAAACAAGTATAAAATCCTAAAACCATCACTCAAAACTAGTAGTACTAGTAGCCATGCTATAAACTTTTTTGTACCTTTACTGTCATCTTTTAGATAAAATATATTACACATCTTACAAATTTAATAGCATGAAATGTTCTAAAGAGTTTTGTTGATAGCAGTGGTTCTCAACATTTGGCAAAGTCTGGAGACATTTTTAGTTGATACAACTGGCAGGGAGGGAGAGAGAGCAAGGAGGTAGGGAGGAGGGTTGGCTGTGCTACTGGCAACTAGTGATAGAAGCCAGGGATACTAGTAAACATCCTACAATGCAGAGAAGAGCCACTCACAGCAAAGAATTCATTATCTGCCTAAAATGTCAACAGTGCTAAGGTTGAGAAACTATGGTCTACAGAAATCAACATTTTACTTCTAAAGATTTGCCAACCAGTTCTATAGATCAAACTAGATCAAATACATTAAAT
Source organism: Mustela erminea (assembly GCF_009829155.1). Classification (NCBI taxonomy): domain Eukaryota; kingdom Metazoa; phylum Chordata; class Mammalia; order Carnivora; family Mustelidae; genus Mustela; species Mustela erminea. The sequence continues at coordinate 130,437,537 of NC_045615.1, read as the reverse complement.
TCAAAATGACAATAAATACAAAATCCACTTAAGCACTTAAAAGAAAACTACAAAAGTAGTTTTCATGAAATCAATTTGTAATGCCATAAATTTAAGTATTCCCTACTGAAATCTTAGAAAATGTCAGCGAAGTACAATTACAATATGAAAAACTACAGATAACATACCACAAACACACAAGAGTATGTACACTGACTTCAGGGCATTTTACTTCATTGAGCTTCAAATTTAAAAGTATTTTGCAGAGGCGTCTGGGTGGTTCAGTCTTTTAGGTGTCTGACTCTTAGTTTCAGCTCAAGTCTTGACCTCAGGGTCTTGAGAAAGAGCCTTATGTGGGCTCTGAGTTCAGTGGGGTATATGCTTGAGATTCTCTCTCTCACTCTTTTGCCCCTCCCCCAGCTTGGGTGCTTTAAAATAAAAATTTTTTCAAGTATTTTGCATACTGACTCGCAGCTAAATCTTTAAGTAACTTACAGGTAACACTTATTTTAATTTTTTATTTTAAGGTTTTATTTATTTGCCAGAGGAAGAGAGAGAAAGAGCACAAGCAGGGGGAGCAGCAGGCAAGGGGAGAAGCAGGCCTCTCACTGAGCAAGAAGCCCCATGGGGAACTCAATCCCAGGACCCTGGAATCATGACCCGAGCTAAAGGCAGATGCTTAACCGACTGAGCCACCCAGGCATCCCTTATTTTAATGTTTAAACTATTAAATTAGGTTATGTTTAAATCCTGTAACCCGTAATACAAACCAGTCTCAGTTATTTTTAAATAATTAAAGAATGCCTATCCTTGGAAAGTAATGACAGTGTGGTACAATATAAACACAAGGGGACCTAGACCCAAATCCTAAAGCTATGTTTGTAGACAAATAATTTAACTTCTCTGAATCTCAATTTCCTCATCTAAGATATAGGAAATCTAATTCAAAGAATTGTTCTTGGAAATTAGCAATAATGCATAAACAAATGGTACTGACAGCCACTCTATAAATGGTGGTTAGTTTTTAACAGCAATAATAATAAATCTGTGAATACAGATTATAGTTTTATTATAGCCTCAAAATCTACATTTTACTTAGTAATTGCACTCATAAAATAACTATAACATGTATTTTAACCAATTTTCCATTCCTGGCAATTTGAAATATTACTTAAAATTCACACATATTTAAAATTAATGTCTGACACATAAAGGATGGATTTCCAAACAGCCTCAAGGAAAAAAGGCCTAGGTTTGTATGACTCAAAACTCAAAAGGGATCCTTTGATGCCTATTACCTCAGACACATTCGCTTATACAGAAATAATCAATTTTACCAATTTCTCATTGAGACAAATACACATATTTCTCCCTTCTTCCAACACAAATGCTGGCCACCTCCACACTATTCTGCACCTTGCTTTTCACATTTGATTTATCTTGGAGACTATATTTTAATTAACACACTTTAAGAATGGCCACTTATAACTTCTTATGGTCAGAATTCAGCAAATGTCAGCTATCTTTATAAGACAACTTAAAATGCCAAAAAAAAAAAAAAAAGTACTTGAATCAACCAGTAAATAAGAGCATATGAAACTTCGGTAAACGTGGAGAGTTACATAGATGAAGTGATGAAATACTTGGTTACATGACCAGACACTCAAAATACGACATTTCCACACTTAAAAAGGAAACACATGGACTGTACTACAAGTCCTTCAGTGAGCTGAAAGTAATCAACATAACCCACTTATAGAACTGGGCCTACTAAATTATCAATGAAATAAAATATTGGTGAAAATAAAGTCATTTACTGGTTATAGTACAAGATTGAATTATCTGACCCTTTTCTAAATATACTTTGCCACTTATTTTCTGGAAGAAGTCTCCTTCCAGATTTATAAAGCTACTCTTCTTAAAAAAAATAATTTTTTTGCATTTCCTATTCTCTTCCTCTGAAATACTATAATGCTTACTTGAAGCAAGGCTTCAGTATCCCTTACATATAAAGAGCAGTATTGCTTTAACAATATGCACACTAGGGCAATACTAGATTTCTTTTAAGCTTTAAATGAAATACTAAAAATATCATGGTGAAAGTCGCCTCATATACAAAGCAAAGAGATCATATGGATCACGAGAGCAGTAACTTACCATTTTTAAGTATTAGAAAATAAAAGCATGTGAAAGAAGTCTTATATTAAGTCTCAGGTTTGTGCAACTTTATTATAGAAGAAATGTTTTAGGCTATTGGCAACTGTATTAACTGAATCTTTCATTAGGAATATATATGTCAACTATACTCAAATATATTTTCTTGCAAATAAAAAGTAAGACTCATTGTTTCACTGTATATCAGTACAGACATTTATGACCCTATTTCTGCACTGTACCACAAAAATACAAAGTCATCCTTCCATTCAGAGTTTTGGCACTAGAACAAATACAGAGGTCAGAGTTCATACACATGCTCAGATCATTTCTTATAGACTACTACATTCAATAAATCTACTGGTATTTGTTATTTTTAGGTTAATTTTAAAGAATTATATTCAACATGTCGAATTGGAAAAATAATCACTGTAGAGTATCAGAAATAAAGCTCACTTATATCTATTACTTATCACACACTCAGAATGCTAAATTACACAAATCATTTATCAAAGTTCCAACATTAAGAGAAAAATACAAATAGTAATGATGCATTATTAAAATATGTGACATCTTGAAAATACTAAGTATTTCAGTATTACTTTTTCATCTCTTTGTTAAATCCAAGGAGGAAAAAAACTTTGCATTCTTGTTGATTTGGGTATGAAAAATTGTACTTATACTTGCATGGTTTTGAGTCAAATCACAAGGATATTTTGACTAAATTATATAAATAAATATGACCAACATCAGAGTAAATTCTGCAAGACTCAAGAGCAGCTTGAAACAAAAAAATATATTTCTAATAATTTCAGGTAAGACACACTGGAACAAACCTACTAAATAAGGAGGTATAATAATGTATCGATCTGGTGAAATCCCATGTTTTTAATAGGGCTGTTTTTCAAAAGTAAGAATCAAGTTAACTATGAGGGACATCATAATGAAGTTTCATGGCACAATACAACAGTCACAGAGGCACTGTCTTAGGAGAGACTCTCTGATCTATAACTTGTAAACAATATTTTGAAATAAGCTACTCATACTCTCCATTATTTTTTCCTAACGAATAATATTTAAGTGCCTTTAATACACCAAACAACTTGCCTTCACCCAATCAAAAAGCTTCTGATGTCAACAGAAAAGAGGCCTAGAAATTGGGGAGTTAGGGACGGGGGGAAATGAGGTAATTATCTAATCTGGAATCAATTTCCTACCTCAGATGAAAATTCCCTTATCTCCCACTCAAATAAGAGAGTATCCTATTATGTCTCCTCTTCTCTCCCAACACCGAACTAAGGAGGGAGTAACTCTGAACGTCCTTCTTTCATCAAAACCTAAGGCCTTTCACCGATCCTTCCCAAAGGAAAGGACGGTGGAGGCCAAACAGGCCATAATGTAGAATACCCTTAAAAGTGTGGGCCTTTGAGCAGCGCAGCTCTCGGGATCCAGTTACCACCTTTCCCCTTCCCCCAACCCACTTCCCGGGTTTTCTCAGGCTCGGCCTGCTCCCTCCACACCCTACAGCCAGACTTCCAGCTGTTGCCACTGCCTCGGGGCTCTCTCTAGAGCTCACACCCTCCCCCAAGAAATGCCCCCCTCCCCATCTGCCCCCCAAAACCGTGTTCCTCTCCAGACCACCCGCCCGCGAGGCGGTCCATCCCAGGGCCCAGGGAGGGGAGGAGAAGGCGACGGAAGCAGGGGGAGACTGCTGCTCTCCCACAGGCAGAGAAGGGCGACCGCAAGGAGGGCCACCCAGGGGTTACCGGGGATACTGGGGTCGCCGCTGGAAGAACCCTCCCGCCCTGGGCTGGGGTGGGGGATTCCGGGAGTTCATTTCTGACCTCCTCGCTCTTCAGCACCTCCTTGAACTCCCGCTTGATTCGCTGCACCGCGATGTTGGCCATGTCTCCGCCCGCAGCTGATTCGTACCCGCCTCCTCCGCCACCGCTACGACCACCGCCACCGCCGCCACCTCTTCCACCACCGCCTCCTCCCTCGGCGATCCACACCCGAGCACACGAATGCTGCCACTGCCACCCCGGCCGCCGCGCTCTCCTCAGTGTGGAATCACCTCCGCGCCCGGCCACCAAAATGGCGCCGGGTCCGCGCATGCGCAAGACGGTGACCCGGCCGGGCGGCGCAGCCGCTCCCGTTGTAGCCCCATACGCCTCAAACGCGAGCCCGCGCCGCGCCGCGCCGCGCGTCTCTGCCCGAGCTGCGGCCGCGCGGCTCCGCCCTGCCGGCGTCTGGGGCCAGGAGGGTGCGGCTTCCGCGCTGGCCAACCCTGCTGGGGCCTCCCGGGTCCTCTCTTGTGCCTCCGCCTCTCTTCAAATCACTGTGGTGTGGTCGGGGCTTCCAGCCATGGCCTCTGACTGAAGGCTGAGCCCAACAAACGGCCCCCCCCCTCGGCTACCGGCGCCTGTGAGCGTGGTCCTGACTCAGCCAGACCAAGAACCCACAGGCTTAATGTGCCTGACTGTGTCTAGTGTAGAAAAACATCATTCCAGAACTCGATCCGGCCCATTTTCTGTTGGTGTAGCCCAGAAAGATCCACTGCGGTCCGTTTTTGTTCTGAAGCCATTAGAGTGCCACTGCTAATACTATCATTCCAGGTACTACACGTCACTGAATAAAGAGTGGTCATTGTTGGGTCCCATCCCGTGTATCTGAAACAGGTACTCCATGGAGATGCCTGAGGTGGATTTAGAAGCCAGATGTTGATCTTTGAGCTCCTTAGATCATTAATACCGAGTTTTAATAGTGTTTAAACTCCAGTGTACATCAGAATCCCTGAAAAAAACAAAAAAACAAAACACGTTGCTAGACCCCCATCCCTAGAGTGTGGGGTAGGTCTAATAATTTTCTTCTCTAATAAGTTCTCAGATGCTGCTGCTCTTGCTGCTACACTATGAGAACCACTAAACTAAAACATGTGAAAATAGTTTGTATATTAAAGTGAAAAATGGAGAAATAGAGGCTTCTTGCGGAGGAATGGTAGCTTTACTTCTGTAGGCCTAGGGCCTACAACAGTGTCTGGCACTGGTAGGCCCTCAATAAATATTAAATGAACAAATGAAGATAAGAGTAAAATGTTTTAGGTGGAAAGGAAGTTTGAAAGGCAATTTGAAAGTCGTTGCTAGGGTTTCAGTAAATAATATGGTTTTGGTGCTGAGCGGTACTTTAAATAGAACATTCTGGAAGAAGTAATAAAGGTTATTTAGAAGTTTTTATTTCATGAGCTTCTTTCACCTAATCAATTAGTAAAGTATCCGCCTAGAAAAATACCACAAATACACAGCCTTAGAAGAATTATTAAAATTATGGCACCAAAAAGGAAATATTCCCTGGAGTGAATCATTCAAGTGGAAGCACTTGGAAAAAAAGTTCTTGAACTTCTGCCACAGGAACCAAGAGGAGATATTTGATTCCAGCTCTCCTCCATGCTAGCTATCTTGGCCAAGCGTTGTTTCCTCACCTACAAAATAAGGAAGCTGGATTAGATGATCTCTTTCAAGTTTTAAGAGGTCAGAATTCTAAAACATCATTTGGAAATAACTCCCTAAGTGGACTAACATAAATTATAAACCCTTCCAGCAGAGCCCCCTAGTGGTCCTAAGAGGAACCAACTGTACGTGTGGGTGATGGTACAATGAATCATTGCTATAATGTAATTCATGCAATGCTATGTGTATCTGTGTCAGTACACTGAACATAATCATTTTGAAGTGTGCAAAAACTGTTTTGAGTACTTTATATTTGTCACCTTCATTCCGTCCCCAATCTTAATCTTGGAACTTCAAAGAATCTTGCACCACTCAAATCACAGGGGGACTACTTAGAAGGCTATGGTAATTTTGGGGGAAGAGGGGCTTGGTCTTTTTTTTTTCCCCCCTTGAGAAAGAGAAAGCGGGGGAGGGGAAAAGAGAATCTTTTTTTTTTTTTAATTTTTATTTTTTTATTTGACAGACAGAGATCACAAGTAGGCAGAGATGTAGGCAAAAAGAGAAGGAAGAAGGCTTCCCACTGAGCAGAGAGCCCGATGCGGGGCTGGATCCCAGGACCCTGAGATCACCACCTGAGCAGAAGACAGAGACCCAACCCACGGAGCCATCCAGCCATCCCGGAGAGAGAGAATCTTAAGCAAGCTCAGCACTTAGAGTGGAGCCTGACACAGGGTTCCATCTCAAGACCCTGAGAATATGACCTGAACCCAAAATCGAGAGTTGGACTTTTAACTGACTGAGCCACCAAGGCACCACTGGTCATTTTTAAACACACACAATCATTGGACCTAAAATTCTACTTCTAGGAAGTCATTCTACAGTCCTTCCAAAAAATGAGGCAACTACGTATTAACTGATATGAGACAATTCCCAAAGTACATTTTAAGGGGAAAAAAGCAGTATGCTAAATGCAATGTGGTATCTTGGATTAGATCCTAGAATTGAAAGGACATAACTAATGAAATCTAAATAAATTCTGTAGTTTAGTTAATAGTATCGTACAATATGAATTTCTTAGTTTTGACATGGTATTATGGTTATGTAAGATGTTAACATTAGTAGAAGTGAGCAAAGAATATACAAGAATCTCTGAAACTTTTCTGTAAATCTACAATTACTTCAAAAGAAAAAGTTTACTTTTGAAAAGCACTCTGCAGTCCATACTGTGTGTAGTGCACCACCATATGTGTGAAGGAAGTAAGGAATATGCTTATGTATGTAATACTTGTGAATCCTCAAAATATCACTGGAAAAATGCATAAGAAACTGACAGTAGGGATTATCTCTGAGAAAATAACTTAAGTGCCTTGAAGAAGGCAAAATGGAAGAATTTTCACCATGTACCTTCTTGTATATTTTACCTATTCAAAACTAAATTTTTTGAAAATGAGTTTCTAGTAATGCCACTTATAAACTCTTCACTATTATGATCTAGTTCTGGTGGACTACTTCATTAAAAATTAATTAATTAAACAAAAATTATCCCTACTACGTGCCAGGCATGATATAGGTCCTAGAAGTGTATCAGTGAAAAAGAAACAGAAAACTTCTGGAATTGCAGGATTCACATTCTGTCGGGATAGGGAGAATTTGTCTCAAAATATTTTCTACAGAAATGTAGGGGTCCCTGATATGTTTTCAGAGGTCAGTCTGCAATGACCAAATTATCATCATAATACAACTAAGACATTATTTGCCTTTTATTGTGTTGACATTTGCACTTATGACATAAGAGCAATAGTAGACAAAAACAATTACTGTGTTATTAATAATCCTATTAATACCATGCACTCACTATTAAAAATACTAGTTTGGGGATGCCTGGGTGACTCAGTCACTTAAGCATCTGACTCTTGGTTTCAGCTCAGGTCATGATCTTGTGGGTGGTGAGATCGAGCCCCATGTCAGTCTCTGAGATTCTCTCGCTCTGCCCCTCCCCACTAAAATAAATAAATAAAACTTTAAAAAGAAAAAAAAATACCAGTTGCAGGGACACCTGGCTGGTTCATTTGGTGGAGCATACAACTTGATTTCAGGGTCCTGAGTTGGAGCCCTGCATTAGATAAAGTGCTTACTTTAAAAAAAAATACCAGTTTTAGTTTTTTTTTTAAATGAAGACTTGCACTTTTACTTTTTTTATTTTTTTAAGATTTTTATTAATTTTGTTTTAATATTTTATTTATTCATTTGACAGACAGAGATCACAAGTAGGCAGAGGCAGGCAGAGAGAGAGGAATGGAAGCAGGCTCCCCGCCAAGCAGAGAGCCCTTTGTGGGACTTGATCCCAGGACCCTGGGATCATGACCCGAGCCAAAGGCAGAGGCTTTAACCCACTGAGCCACCCAGGTGCCCCCATTTTTATTAAATGTTAATGAACATGGGGGTCATGACCTGACCAGAGGCAGATGCTTAACTGACTGAGCCATCTAGGCGCCCCTTGTTTTTTTTTTTTTTTTTTTTTAAGATTCTACTTTTAAGTAATCTCTACACCCAACATGAGGATTGAAATTACAACCCTGACATCAAGAGTCGCACGTTCTACTGACTGAGCCAGCCAGGTGCCCCCTCCTTTTCTTTTTTCTTTTTCTTTTTCTTTTCTTTTCTTTTTTTTTTTAAAACCAGTTTCACTTTAGAATGTGTTTGATGAAGCAGTGGAAATTTATTTTATTAAACTTCAATTTTTGAATACATGTCTTTTTAATATTGTGTGTCATTCTTGGGAAGATAAAGAAAGCACTTCTACTGCATCCCAAAGCCCATGGTTAAGCACTTGCACAAGTGGTGAGTTGTGAGGTAAATTAGCAACTATTTCCATGGAACACTATTTTTACTTAAAATAATGATTGAGACAAACTATGTTTCTTAAGGACTGGGTATTTGGCAGACATTTTATCACAAATGAACTAGGTGAGCCCATCACATCAAGGAAAACTACTGGCAGAATTTGTTGCCAATGAAAAAATTCAAACTTCCAACTGAAAATTAGAATTTTTTTTTAAGATTTTATTTATTTATTTGACAGACAGAGATCACAGGTAGGCAGAGAGGCAGGCGGGTGGGGGGCGTGGGGGGCAGGTTCCCTGCTGAGCAGAGAGTTCGATGCGGGATTCAATTCCAGGACCCCAAGATCATGACCTGAGCCAAAGGCAGAGGCTTAACCCACTGGGCCACCCAGGTGCCCCCCAAATTAGACTTTTAGAAAATATATCTGCCCCTGTGACTCAACAGCTTTCCAATACACTTAAAGACATTTTGACTAAGTTGGTGGCGAAATTAATAAATGCGATTGACAGTGAAATGTGTTAACATTTGGAAGATCTGCATAAGCCAGTGACCTAGTATTTTCTAAATGACCAGTGCATGATGTTACAAAATCATGCCTGGGTGTAATAATATCCATTCAAGATTTGAGACAGATCAATGGATTTTAACATAACAGGGTACAAAATATTCACTGGTAACATTTCAGATTCCACATTGCAACTAACCTTTGAGGATTGACCTCTTTTCTAGATTTAGTGCAGTACTGAAAAATAATATCCACAATTAGCTGAAAAAGTTGTTAAAACATTTTTTCACTTTCTAGCTACGTATTTGTATGAGATTGGATTTTCTTCTTCTACTTCAACCAAAACAATATATGCACATACTAACTGCAAAAGTATATATGAAAATCCAGCAGTAGGATGCCTGGATGGCTCAGTCAGTTAAGTGTCTGCCTTCAGCTCAGGTCATGATCCCAGAGTCCTGGGACTGATTCCCGCATGGGGCTCCTTGCTCAGTGGGAAACCTGCTTCGGCCTCTGCCTACCATTTCCCCCGCTTGTTCTCTCCTTCTCTCTCTGACAAATAAATAAATAAAATCTTAAAAAAAAAAAAAAGGAAAAAGAAAATCCAGCTGTGTTCTGTAAGGCAGGCATTAAAAAGAGATTTTATCTTGGAAAATACAATTATTTTTCACTAATAATATATTATTTATGTAAGTATATAATAGGTTGATTATAGTAACTATAATATTAAAAAGAAAATGCAAAAGCAAGCAGAGCAAGGGGCAGAGGGATAGAGACAGAGGGAATCCCAGGCCAACTCCCATGTGAATGTGGGGCCCAATCTCATGAGCCTGAGATCATGATCATGACCCAAGCCAAAATCAAGAGCCACCCAACTGATTGAACCTCCCAGGCACCCCTGTTATAGTTACTTTTAAATAAATGTTCCAGTAATTTCTGTCTTAATTTCTATCACAATGTTGTTTAAACCACGTAAACAACTGCTCTTTGGAATCTTCAATATTTTTAAAGAGTGTAAAGGAGTCCTAAGTACATTTGAATATACTTAACTGGTTAGACACAAAGGTTAGATCTAAAAGGTCACACACTTTCAGAGTATATAATTTACATAAACACATATGTGAAGGTTGTCAACTTGGTTTTAGATTGATGGGGAGTTAATCTGGTAACCTTTCTGTTGCCTCCAACAGAACAATGTGTTTTGATCTTTTGATTCATGTAAAAAAAAAAAAAAAAAAAGAGCAGCAAGGCATAATAGTGCTTTGCTGACCCCTGATAATAATCGCCAATCTGAAATGTGCAAGTCTTTTTTGTAGTTCCTGCCAGTTACTGTCACCACTCTTCAGATTCAAATTTCTTGTTCTTCCGAAGGCAGAGAAGGCAGAGAAATTTTTTTCCCCTACTGCCCTTTCCTGACCTTGTATTGGCCAGCTTTTTGAGACTTTTTTTCCTTTCTTTCTCTCATCACTGCCTGTTCTACCCAAGCCTCCCATTTAATTTTTTTTTTTTTTTAAACACCCAGTCATAACCCTGAGGTCATTTTGCCTTTTTTTCTTTCACTGGATTCTGCCCTTCCCATCTTGTTAGCTTCTCTCTCCTACTCACCCCAGCTGCTGAGGAGCTCTAGTGGCAAGAGTGGAAAACAGCATTTAGATCCACAGTCCAACTTCTAAACTTAGGTCCAGGCCAGTGGGCACCGCAATATTGGTTGTAATGCACATTATAGTATTCCAAACTTAGAGAATAGAGCAGAACTCCTACCATTGTGGCTTTCGGAATATCTGCAGCATGGAGTGGAAAGTTGATTTTAATAGCATAGAATATGTTTCCTTGTCTTAAGTTACTGATTTGGTACCTGTTAGGCAGAGAAGTTCTTTAGGTGAGAACTTTTTGAGGGAAGGACTTTATAATTTCACTGTTTCAAAGGAATATGCAGCTACAACTGGGACTTGGCTATGGGGCCTTCACACTTCATGTTTAAAATACAAGCCAGCTGGGGCGCCTGGGTGACTCAGTGGGTTAAGCCTTTGCCTTCCACTCAGGTCGTGGTCTCAGGGTCCTGGGATCGAGCCCCGCATCGGGCTCTCTGCTCAGCGGGAGCCTGCTTCCCTCTCTCTCTGCCTGTTTCTCTGCCTACTTGTGATCTCTGTCTGTCAAATAAATAAATAAAATCTTTAAAAAAAAAAATACAAGCCAACTTTCCTGGAGACTGCCCCCCTGCTGACCATCTTGGCTGTTTTTGCTGAGTTGGTTGATTCCTTTCTGTCTTCTAAACCAGAGTCCTCTATATGAGACCCAATGCAAAGATTCCCTATCCTTTAAAGCCACTCTTCAAAATTCCCTTTCTTTGGCGTCTCAGAGGCCATGAACTTCCAACTAAATAAAATCCACAACTAGCTTCTACCTCGACCCCCTCAATCATGTCAATTATTTATCACTCATTTATTTTTTTTAAAGATCTTATTTATTTATTTGACAGAGAGAGAGATCACAAGTAGGCAGAGAGGCAGGCGGGGGCGGGGCAAAACAGGCTCCCTGCTGAGCAGAAAGCCCGACGCGGGGCTTGATCCCAGCACCCTGAGATGATGACCTGAGCCGAAGGCAGAGGCTTAAACTGCTGAGACACCCAGGCGCCCCTTATCATTCATTTAGAACACAGAATTTAAAAAGTCATATAAATCTCATCAAGCTGGTCAGATAGTCTTTTTTTGTTCCTGCAAATCCGCTCTCCAACATTCTCTGCTCTGTGCCCCCTGGATTCTGAAGTATGATCTGCAACGTTGTACTGACATCAATAAGACTTCATTACCGTCTGGATTCGGTTGAGTGTGGCCAATGAGTAGGAGGCTCTGGCAGGAAGTGAGGCAAGGATCAGCAATGCTATATTTCCTTACCAAAGGCTACAGTTCCTGTCCAACAGCTCTCCCCATCAGCTGTAGCTTCAGCTACTGCTAGAGCTCTTTTAGGATTCTGGTAATCTTGCTCCTTCTACCCCTTCAAGCCTGGAGGTGCCAAGTGGTCCCTGCTATTGTTAGCCTTTATCAGCTTCCTATAGCTGTTAGAGTCTCTTTAATAAACACTTCTGATTAACCACCTGCTTCCTGCCAGGACTCTGTACCCACAGTACAACGATAATTTCTTACTCTCCTGGATGTGGCTGTCATTGAGGAAAGTTACCACTCTCTCTCTACCATTCTGTAGGCTCTGCATTAGGATTAGAGGAGCTCACTGTAACAACTTTCCCCACTAGGGTGATGACCTAACCCAGGAGGACCAACTGAGAATGACCACTGTAGGTATAGCTCTATGAATAATAGATAACTATCTTTCCCTTTCTTGATGCTCCCTGGGGTAGAGATTCATAGTCACTTGAATATCACTGTAGCTGAACATTCAACTGTATTTTCCTAGGCAATGGCTCCTTTCTATGGTGAATGATCTGGCTTTAAGTCTCTCTTTCCAGAGGTTTAGAGAAGCAGATGCAAACAATTTTCCCTGTGCACTCTGAAACTAGCAAGCAGCGTGACTGAGGTAGGCACTCTCAGGAGACCCTACAGAGGCCAAGTTTTTCTGCATAGGAGAGCTGTAATGAAAAACATAATGCAGGAGACAGACTTATATAAACATCTGAGCAAAAGCACTGTGCTCAGAATTTGATGTAACTACATTTTATCTTCCTTTTCATGATTTCGATGTGTTAACAATGTGAATTCTTACACATCTTTAACCTATTGATATATATATTTTTAAGTTAACATTAGGAAAGACAGTTTTGTGTATTTATTTTTCTCTTTCCCCTCCTCCCCAGAAGGTTATTTTTATTTTTTTATTTTGTTTTTAAAGACTTTATTTATTTGAGAGAGAGAGACAGAGTATGAATTGGTGGGGGCGAATGCAGAACGAGAGGGATAAACAGACTCCCTGCTGAGCAGGAATTTCCCTACATGAGGCTGAATGGCAGGACTTCCAGATCATGACCTGAGCAGGTAGGCAGACTGAGCCACCCAAGCACCCCTTTAACTGTTACTTTTAGGTCTTTGATCCATTTTGAGTTAATTTTTGAATGTGGTGTAAGGTATGGGTCCCATTGCATCATTGTGCATGTGATGTCCAGGTTTTCCCAGCATGATTTGTTGAAAAGATTGTCCTTTCCCCAATGAATGGTCTTAGTCCTTGTTGAAAATTCTTTGACCATGTATGTAAGGGATCATCTCAAACCTTTAAACACATGCTATTCTTATCTTTCTTCCCAAGCAAAGGTTTACATTCGAAGAAAAAGCACTATTATCAACATTTATGAGTATATAAGTAACTATGTTAGATGCTACGAATACATAAAGGAATAAGATATGGACTCTGCTCACAAAACTACCAATTTAATGGGGGAATAGAATATCTCTGGGGGAAATAGAATATCTCATTAAAATACATGCAAATAACATAGTATAATCTAATTTAAAAATAAGTGTCACTTAGGGGCACTTGGCTGGCTCAGTTGGTAGACTATATGACTCTTGATCTCAGGGTTGTGAGTTCGAGCCCCACATTGGGTGTAGAGATTACTAAAAAATAAAATCTTCACTAAAAAAGGGGGGGCAGGGCAGCTGGGTGGCCCAGTGAGTTAAGCCTCTGCCTTCAGCTCAGGTCATGATCCTGGGGTCCTAGGATGGAGCCTCGTATTGGGTTCCCTGCTCAGTGGAGAGCCTGCTTTTCCCTCTCCCTCTGCTGCTCCCCCTGCTTGTGCTCTTTCTCTGTATCAGAAAAATATATAAATAAAAATCTTTTAAGAAAAGAAGAGAAAAGGGGAGGTGAACCATCAGAGACTACGGACTCTGAAAAACAATCTGAGGGGTTTGAAGTGGCGGGGCTGGGAGGTCGGGGTACCAGGTGGTGGGTATTATAGAGGGCACGGATTGCATGGAGCACTGGATGTGGTGCAAAAATAATGAATACTGTTATGCTGAAAATAAATAAAAAATAAATTTAAAAAAATGAAAAGAAAAGAAGAGAAAAGAAAAAGCAACAACCAAACTATCTTCTGAAGTTGCTAAACCATTTTGCATCACCACCAAGGATAAGAGTTCGGTTGCTCTACATCCTCATCAGCATTTGGTCTTATTAGCATTTGGGAATTTAAGACACCTGGGTGGCTCAGTCAGTTGGGCATCTGCCTTTGGCTCAGGTCATGAACCTGGGGTCCTGGGATCAAGTCCCACACCAGGCTCCCTGTTTGGTGGGGAGTCTGCCTCTCCCTCTGCCTGCCACTCTCTCTGGTTATGCTCTCTCTCTCTCTGTCAAATAAATAAATAGAATCTTAAAAAAATAAAAAAGCATCTGGGAATTTAGCCATTCTAGTAATACATCTTATTCTTTTAATTCACAGCTCTTTAATGACATTTACTTTTCTTATTGTTCCATATTAGAAGTTCTTTCTATATTTTGGATATAAGTACTATATCACATATGTATTTTGCAAATATTTTCTCTAAGCTTATGGCTTATCTTTTCATTCTCTGGACAGTATCTTTTTTTTTTTTTTAAGATTTTACTTATTTATTTGAGAGCGAGATTACAAGTAGGCAGAGAGGCAGACAGAGAGAAAGGGGAAAGCAGTTTCCCACTGAGCAGAGAGCCCGATGGGGGACTTGATTCCAGGACCCTGAGACTATTACCGGAGCAGAAGGCAGAGGCTTAACCCACTGAGCCACCCAGATGCCCCTCTGGACAGTATCTAATTAAGTCTAGCTTATTAATATTGTCTTTCATAGATCATGCTTTTGGTGTTGTATCTAAAAATTCTAGATTTTCTCCTATATTATCTTCTAGAAGTTTTATAGTTTTTTGTTTGTTTGTTTTTTAGTGAAGTCCATTTTGAGCTAATTTTTCTGATAGGTTTAAGTAAAGTTAGCATCTAGATTCATTTATTTGCATGTGTTTATCTAGTTGTCCAGCACCATCTATGAAAAGACTAACTTTATTCCACTGGATTGCCTTTACTCCATGTCAAAGATCAGTTCACTATATTCACTATACATACAAATATATATATTTTTTTCACGTATTTGTATGGGTCTATTTCTAGGCTCTATTCATTGATCCTTTTGTCCATTCTTTCATCACTACCACACTGTCTTGATTTTTGCAGCTTTATAATAAACCTTGAAGTCAGCTAGTGTCAGCCCTCCAACTTAGTTCTTCTTTTCCAGTATTGTGTTGGCTATTCTATGCTTCAGTATTCTTTTAGAGGATTTTAAAATAAGCTGCCCAAGGATCATCTCTGACACAGAAATTGTAACTCTGACCAGTAATTGATTAGGGACCAGATGTTTTCCTGTAATAGTTGAGCTTAATTTATAGAAATGAATAGGATGTCCTTTTTTTTTCTGTTGGTAGTAAAGATAAGACCAAGATTATGTTTTTTTTGTCCCTTATGACACCGACCGGTTTTGCATTTAATTTAGCAATCTTATTTCAGCATTCCTTTTCCCACTAACTATATGCTTCTACTTCTACTTCTCCTTTCCTTTTTCTTTTTTCTGTTTTTTGTTTTGTTTTGTTTTGTTTAAAATATTTTACTTATTTATTTGACACACAGAGAGAGATAGGAGAGAGAAAGCACAAGCAGGGGGAGCAGCAGGCAGAGGGAGAAGCAGGCTTCCCACCGAGCAAGGAGCCCGTTATGGAGCTTGATTCCAGGATCTTGGGATCATGACCTGAGCCAAAGGCAGCCGCTTAACCGATGGAGCCACCCTTCCTTTTCTTTTTTAAAGATTAAAAATAAAGGGGTGGGGGGTCGTCTGGGTGGCTCAGTGGGTTAAAGCCTCTGCCTTCAGCTCAGGTCATGATCCCTGGGTCCTGGGATTGAGCCCTACATCAGGCTTTCTGCTCAGCGGGGAGACTGCTTCCCCCACCCCCACCCCCGCCCTATCCACCCCCCCACCCGCCTCCGGCCTGCCTCTCTGCCTACTTGTAATCTCTATCTGTCAAAAAAAAAAAAAAAAGATTTTATTTATTTTCAGTAATCTTTACACCCAATGTGAAGCTTGAACTCATAACCCCAAGATCAAGATTCGTATGCTCTGGAGGGCCTGGGTGGTTTAATAGGTTAAGCATCCAATTCCTGATTTCTGTTTAGTCACAATCTCAGGGTCATGAGATCCCATGGAACCTGATTAAGATTCTCTCTATCCCTCTCCCTCTGCTCCTACAGCCAGGTACCCCTAGTTGTCCTTCTCTGAAGAAGCTCAGAATTTTACTGATTATCTTGTTAATGCATTAAATAAAACTTAATTCACTATGTATTTGTATAATAATTAAAAAATCAATTTCAGAATCATTTTCACAAAGTAAAACTAAAATAATTATCTAGCAATAAGCATTATAATTATACAGCATGTAAAAAAACATGCAGCTTTATTCAGAAGACTCAAATAAAAAGACACATCTCTATTAGAAGACAAAATTTTAATGATTTTCCATCTGCTAAAATGAATTATAAATTTAATGCTATTCCAACTAAAATTTCAAGGGTCCCCCCCATCTGAACCATTTCATCCTAAATCTAAGAATCTTTGAAAAAGAAAGACACTATTAGATATGAAAATATATTTTAAAGCTGTTGAAAATCAAATCATTTTCTGAGTAGATAGTATAGCGAGAATGGACTGATCCAACAGTTTATAAAGATTTAGTGTGTGATACATGTGGTGTTTCAAATTGGTAAAGAAATAATGAATTGTTTAATAGGCAGCATCAGGATAATTTGGGAAAAACAATGCTACCCTCCACCCCACAACAGTCACCATGCACAATAGCTATGTCACTATTTACTGCTTCCCAAATAACTTGATGCTATTTTCATGCTTCCGTGCCTTTGTGTATGCTGTTCTCTTTGCTTGGAATTCCTTTTTTACCCCATCCATTGACTGATATCCTATTCTTTCAAGATCCAAATTAAACATCTGTGACACTTTCCTTCCTTCTCCAAACAAATTTACAATCCCTTTGGTGCAGTCACTGTATCTACCACATTTATCCACTACTGTATTTTGATTATTTATTTATATTTCTATACCCTTTGCTAGACTGTAATCATCTTATGGCCAGAGACCATGTCTTTTTAACGTTGTCCCTTTATATCTAGTACAAGGTGCTTCATAACGGGCGCTCAATACATATTTTTTGAATTAATGAATGAAATTAAATGTGATAATACTTTGATTGAAATGTAGTGATGAATAAATATATGGTTGTTATAAGCCCATGTGGCAGTTATGAGCATGGTCTCTGACACCAGACTGCTTCAGATTTGAATCTCATCCCCACTTCTAGTTGTGTGATCTTGGGCAAATGACTTAAACTCTTTGTAGTCAGTTTCCCTTTCTGAAATGGATCTAATAGGAGTTACTTCATAGGACTGACATGAAAATTTTAAAAGTTAGCATATCCTTCTGCAACCAGAAAGAAATGGGATGGTTTCAAAATGAATGAAAAAAAAAAAAGACAATTAACAGACATCAACACCAAAATGACACAGATGTTAGAATTATTCTACAAAGATTTCAAAGAAGATATCATAAATGTGTTTCAACAAGCAATTTGAGCAGGTATAAAGAAAAATAACAAAATAGAAAGTTTTGCAGAGACCAAGTCTTAGAAGAGAAAGAGGATATATAAAGGAGAACCAAATGGAAATCTAGAGTTAAAAAATTCAATAACCAAAATAAAAATCTTAATGGATAGGCTCAGCAGAAGAATGGAGAGGACAGAGGAAAGAATCGGTGAACTTGAAGATAGAAGAGTAGAAATTACACAATCTAAACATTAAGAGAAATTGGATTTTTAGAAAAATTAGCAAAATCTTAAGGACTTACGGGGTTACAACAAAAAGTCTAATAGTCATATTATTTGAGTCCTAGACCAAGGAATAGAGAACAGTGCTGAAAAAGTATTTGAAGAAATCGAAACTGAAAAGGTCCCAAATTCAGCAAAACCAACCAACCAACCAACCAACCAACCAACTAACCGACCAACTGAAAAACCCATAAGCAGTTGCCAGAAATGGACTGAACACCAAACAGGATAAACTTAAAGAAATCCATGTCAAGACACATAATAGTCAAACTTCTGGAAACTGAAGACATGGGAAATTATTGAAAGCATTCAGAGAGAAATGAAAATTACTATAAGGAGAAAACAACTGGAATAATAGCAGATTTCTCATCAGAAGCCACAGAGGCCAGAAAAAAATGGCATAATATTTTTGAAGTTGTGAAAGAGAAGAACTGTCAAACCAGAATTCTCTATCCAGAGACAATATTGTTCAGAAGTGAAGGATCATTCAAGACATTCTCAGATATTGGGCACATGGATGGCTCAGTTGGCTGAGCGTCTGCCTTTGGCTCGGGTCAGAATTTCTGAGTTTGTCGAGCCTTTCTCCCTCTCCCTCTACGCTTCCCTCTGCTCGTGTTCTCTCTCTCTCTCTCTCTTAAATAGATAAATAAAATCTTAAAAAAAAAGAAGACATTCTCAGATGAAGGAAAACCAAGAGAATATGACATCAAATTCACCAAATTAGACCTGCCCTCAAAGAGTGGCTAAAGGAAGTTCTCTTTTAAACAGAAAGGAAATAATAAGGGAAAGAATCTTGTAACATCAGGAAGGAAGAAAGAACACAGAAAGAGCAAAAATACAGCTAACTACAATACTTTTCTTGTCTTGAGTTTCCATTTGGCCATTGAAACAAAAATTATAACACTGTCTAATGTGGTTCTCACTGTATATAGAGGAAATATTTAAGACAATTATATTATAAATGTGGGATGGTAAAGGAACATAACTGAAGGTAAGGTAAAATGTCTACACCAGTAGATTTGATTATAGTAGTGGTTACACAAATCTACACATGTGAGAAAATGACACAGAATTATACACACATATACTAATGTCAAATTTCTGGTTTTGTTACTGTACTATATTTATGTAAAAGGTAACCATTGGGGGGAAATTTGATTTTACATTAAGCCATATTGCATTATTTTTTTGTGTCAGCTTTCTCAGACCTTCTGGAATCTGTTGGTCTTTAAGCTTGTCTATTAATCACCTCCCATTTTGTATTAACTACAAATTTGATTAGCATGTCCAATATGCTCCTTTATGTTAAGTGAGTCATGAAAATGTTTAACAGGATAGGGCCATAGAGGCCTCTGACAAAGTACTAGAAACTTCTATTTCACCTTTGTATAAACTGTTTCAACTTCCAATGAACTGTACTATCATCCAAACTTCCTTGTCCTGAAGATTTGTCAAATGCCTTGAAAAATTAAGGATATACAGGGTCCATACCATCTTCTTGCTCTATCACAGTAGTGAGAGTAGTGATGAAGTATAATGGCTACTACTTACTGAGCGATGAGACCAAAGCTTTTTGTATATAATCTTTAAGCTAGTCCTCTCAAAAAGTTTCTGACATAGGTTTAATTATTTTAATTTTTGACATGACAGAAGAATTCAAGCTCCCTAGGGCACATGTGGGTATGGTTTGGTTTTATCTAACACATACTCATTTTTTTAAAAAGGTTTTATTTATTTATTTGACAGAGAGAGAGAGATGAGACTGGAAACACAAGCAAGGAGGGTTGGAGAGGGAGAAGCAGCCTTCCCGCTGAGCAGGGAGCCCATGCGGGGCTCGAACCCAGAACCCTGGGATCATGACCTGTGCAAAAGCAAACGCTTAACAACTGAACCACCCAGACGCCCCCACAAATTCATTTTCTAAATATTGATGTTTTACTGAAAGCAGAGGTATATTTGGAGAAGCTGTAGAGAGTGGGTTTTTTTTGTGTGTTTTGTTTGTTTGTTTGTTTGTTTGTTTTGAGGGAGTTAGAAATGAAGTAGATGAGCGATGATGCAGATTCCCAAGGGGAAGAATTTTAGGGAGAGTCAGATTAGATAAAGGGATTTCTAAGAAGTTTTATTGTGTCATGTGTAACATAATCCCCATTATTTATCAATGCTTTCAAAGTTTAAGTCATTATTGTTTTGTAATAAGACGACATATGTGGAATTGGTCTCAAGTAAGTATCTGCGTGAGAGCAGATCTAGTCCAAAGAAGCTGCATCACATTTGGGTTACAAGACAGGCTCTGAGAATTTGAGTGTCCAAGTCTCCCTTTTGGTAAGTGGGGGGGCCAGGAAGGGAATTCAACCTCATTCCACTCCCAGGTCCACCTTCTTCCCTTGTGTTAACCTGTAGAGGTCAGACCAGGGAGAGCAGGAACCCTGTTAGAAAGGAAGAACACTTCATTTAGGTCCACTTATTTTTTTAGTGAATTCATGCTGTGTCTTGTTTCCACCCCTTTTTAAAAGAGATTCACAAACCATTTGTCTAATTTTCCATTCCAGAATTTTGCCAAGGAAAAAATGTGTTCACAGGCTTATATAGTTTCTTCTTTTAGCAAATGAGGACATTTGTCCATCTCCAGTCTTCTGGCACCTCTCCGGTTCCCAACAAAGTTGGACACATTTCAAATTCTCTCAGTAAAACCAGAGAGGTAAAGTTACACTAAAGGGCTGGATGTTTTCTTATATCCTCACCTGCCTTGGCCTAAAATTCCCTTTCACGTGCAGCTCTTACCTTTTCTAATTTGAGGATAATTCTTTGTGATGGAAAATGAAGGCAAAGTAGGAGGTGATGCATTCTGCTTTTTCCTCTGTCATCTGTTACCATTATACTTTCTACTCCTTGTTCTTCTTGCTGAGGACATCAATTTTCCTGACACTGCCTTTACGTATTGGTGCTATTAAACACTGGTATTACGAGGTAGTATTTTGGGATTAATCTGTGAAAATATATCATAGATGGTTTAATACAAAAACCTTGCTTTTAAAATTATTCTTACTATTTCGGGGCACCTGGGTGGCTCAGTGGGTTGGGCCGCTGCCTTCGGCTCAGGTCATGATCTCGGGGTCCTGGGATCGAGTCCCGCGTCGGGCTCTCTGCTTGGCGGGGAGCCTGCTTCCCTCTCTCTCTTCTGCCTGCCTCTCTGCTTACTTGTGATCTTTCTCTGTCAAATAAATAAATAAATAATCTTAAAAAAAATTATCCTATTTCAAAGCGTTTTAGAGCTGTTCTGCTACATAAAAAATAATAACTATGAAGTATCCTATTTGCAATGTTTCTTCAAAAATGTAGAGTCTCAGGCAGTAATTCAATGACTTTATTGTTCAAATGAAGATCTTTTTTTCCCAGCCCCATTAAGGTATAATTGACATACAACATTGCATAACTTTAAGGTATACAGTTAAATACTGCAAAATGATGACCACCAAAGAATTAGCAAATACCTCCATCCTGTCACATAATTGCTATTTCTTTTTTGTGGTGAGAACATTTAAGATCTACTCTCCTAGCAACGTTCAAATATATAATATGATATTATTAGCTATAATCACTGTAAGTTTGGAAGTTTGTACCCTTTGACCAATATCTCCCCTTTTCATCCATCCCACTGCAGTCTCTAGAAACCACCACGTTATTCTCTGGTTCTCTGAGTTCAGCTTTTTTAGATTAAAATGGAGGACCTTTCAAATGGTAGGAATAGAGATTGAGTTCTCTCTCTCAGAAGGTACAAAATGATGATGCGGGGGATGTGGGGAAGAGATACTGTATTAATAATAGAAATTTGGGGGCACCTGGGTGGCTCAGTTGTTAAATGTCTGCATTTGGCTCAGGTCATGGTCCCAGCGTCCTGGGATCAAGTTCCGCATCAGGCTCCCTGCTCAGTGGGGGAAACTGCTTCTCCCTCTGCGTCTCCCCACTTTGGTGCTCTCTCTCTCTCTCTCTCAAATATATAAATAAAATCTTAAAAAAAAAAAAAGGAAATTTTGTTTAAACCATTTTCCCTCTTCCAAGTTATTCATTCTCTCTGTTCATGAACTAGCCTTATGTTTTAATACTCAATTTGAATTTCCATACATTTCCTATTTAAAAAAAAAAAAAGATATTGGCCATCATTTTGTATTTCCCCAAATAGCTAGCCAGAAACACTCTTCAAAGAAAGTGGTTACAATTCTCCATTCAGTTGCTTCATTTACGTGTTTTCAAACTTCAAAGAGGTGACTCACGGCTGACTCTTGGGGTGGGCATCTTAGAATTCAGCCATGCAAAAGTTTATGCTTGACATTTTCAGGATTTCATCTCTTCCCTGCCTTCCCTAAATTCTCTTAAGGTGTCAGGATTTTCAGTCCACTTCAATGAGCTATTCTAGAACACCTGCCACATGTAGTCCTTGTCCTTTGCATTGGATGACAGCTATGACTCAGTCTCTGCCTGTAAGACCCTCATGGCCTGGTTAGGAAGACAGCCACGTCAATAAATAATATAACAGTATGTAACGTGTGAAACAACTGAAGCATGTGTAAGGCTGTGAAATAGCGCAGAGGAGGAAGTTCTCACTGAGTGTGAGGTTCAGAAAGTGGCTCAGCACCAGTGAGTGTTGCAGTCACCAGATAGGAAAGGATGAATAAGCATGCAGCAAGAAGTCAAGGTGAAAAGGACATTCCAGGCAGCAGAAATACCACCTAGAAAAGAGCGTGATGTGTGTGGGAAAACAAAGATGTGACCATTGTTCTGGTGCATGTGTAAGTAAGTCAAGTGCGGGGTCCAGATCATGATGCCATGTAGGCTGTGTAAAGGAAATTAAACTTCGTCCGGGCTGCAGAAGGCTTTGAGTGGGGAAATGACATGGTCAGAAAAGATCTTTGAAGATTATCCTGGCAGCAATTTGGAGGATGACTTGGAGAAGGCTGGGCTGGAGGCAAGACCACCAATTAGGAGGCTATTTTATTAGTCTTGCCCTAATCCAGATATTGGTACTGAAAAAGAGCTTATACCAAAGCTTAAGATGACCAGGAGGTCATCTGGTGATGGTCTGGATGTAGGAAAGGATGACAAAATGGCATCTAGATTTCTGGTTTGCATTTTGGCTAGCTGCTTAAGACTTCCAAACTAATATCCCAGCTTCGGCTCTTCCCATTCTCCTGTCTCCCATAGCAGTCTGGGTGATTTTTCCCTTTTGACTTTCTACTTTGTAAAATTTCAATTGAAAGAATAGTGTAGGGGGCACCTGGGTGGCTCAGTCAGTTAAGCGTCTGACTCTTGATTTCAGCTCAGGTCATGATCTCAGGGTCCTGGGATTGACCCCCACATCAGACTCTGTGCTGAGTGTGGAGCCTGCTTGGTATTCTCTTCCTCCCTTTCCCTCTGCCCCTCCCCTGCTTGCTCTCTCTTTTTCTCAAAAAAAAAAAAAAAAAAAAAAAAGAATATAAGGAACACCCGCATAGCTTTCATCTAGATTTACGAATTGCAAACATTTTACCCCTTCCTCCCTCACCCTCCATGTCCTCTCTCCCTTTGTCTCTTTGCAACGGATTTGTGCTGGGTGAATTTAGCCAAGCTGGTACCCCATATTTTCCAGATTTTACCCTTTTAAAGTCCTGTCACAGTTCGTGGATCTGGCAGAAGACAGGAGATATCCAGGTTAGAGATAGAGGACTTTATCTCTCACAGCACAAACAGTCGGCATGAGCTTCATGTTCACACAGCTTCTTTTGCCCTCACACCCACCCCTACCAAGTATACAAGTATCTTTTAAAAGATATTCCAAAATGGGGGCGCTGGGTGGCTCAGTTGGCTGAGCATCTTCAGCTCAGGTCATGATCTCAGGGTCCTGGGATTGAGTCGCACTTCAGTCTCCCTGCTCAGCGGGGGTGGAGGGTCTGCTTCTTCCTCTCCCTCTGCCCCTCTCGCCGACCCTGCTCACGTATTCTCTTTCTCTCTCTCTGTCAAATAGATAAATAAAATCTTTTTTTTTACATTTTTTTAATAGATTTTATTTATTTATTTGACAGACAGAGATCACAAGTAGGCAGAGAGGCAGGAGGAGAGAAAGGAGGAAGCAGACTCCCTGCAGAGCAGAGAGGCCATGCGGGGCTCGATCCC
Organism: Mustela erminea; assembly: GCF_009829155.1. Taxonomy (NCBI): domain Eukaryota; kingdom Metazoa; phylum Chordata; class Mammalia; order Carnivora; family Mustelidae; genus Mustela; species Mustela erminea. The sequence continues at coordinate 130,413,609 of NC_045615.1, read as the reverse complement.
AGGACCCCGGGACCATGACCTGAGTCAAAGGCAGAGGCTTTAACCCACTGAGCCACCCAGGTGCCCCATAAATAAAATCTTAAAAAAAAAAAAAAAAAGATATTCCAAGGGGCGCCTGGGTGGCTCAGTGGTTTGGGCTTCTGCCTTCGGCTCGGGTCATGATCTCAGGGTCCTGGGATCGAGCCCCGCATCGGGCTCTCTGCTCCGCAGGAAGCCTACTTCCCTCTCTCTCTCTCTCTCTCTCTCTCTGCCTGCCTCTCTCCCTACTTGTGATCTCTGTCTGTCAAATAAATAAATAAAATCTTTAAAAAAAAAAGATATTCCAAAATAAAGTCTGACACTGCTTTTGCTCTAAAAATGTACAGAGAAGTGAGAGAACTATGGAGAACAGTTGCCCAGCCTATAGTTCCAGGGCCATGAGGTATTTCTTTGCAGGATTTTTAGAAGACAGAAGTGAAGTAACAGCCATTTCCTTCTTGTATTTATAACACCAGTGCAGAGCACCAGCAAGTGTTACAGTCGTCTCTTATCTGCCTGCTCACCTGCTAGTGTGGACAGGACTGCAGCCCTGGCTCCCGCCAGATCTCCCCCTGAAGCTTCTTCACCTCCTGGGGAGGGTGCCTAAATAGTTCTTAGATAAAATGTGTCAACTGGATTCCTTGCATTACACCCCCATCATCAAAGTTGGAAGCTTCGAGGTGATGAAAGGCCCATCCAACGGACATCTAGCCCAACCTCACAAATTTCATTCTTTCCTCCGCCACTTCACATCCATCTTCCTTTCCTGAGTACTGTCCCTGAGGAATACAGGCTCTAGAACCAGTCATACAAACACCAGGGATATAGATCAATCAAGATAGTGTAGCACTGGAATAAAATCAGTAAACAGATCAATGGAACAAAATAGCCCCCAAATAGGTCCACACTTAGAAGATCAGTTTATTTTCGACAAAGGCATCAAAGAGATGCAATGGGGAAAGGAAATTCTTTCAACAAATAGTGTTGAAATAACAAGCTATGTAAAACTGTTTTTGCTGTTTTGGTTTCTTACCTTTTCAAACAAATTTAAAAATCGGCTTGTCTGTTTCTTCAGAGACTTTGATTAAGATTGGATTGATTATATAGATCAACAACTAACATCTTAACAATTTTGGATCTTTCAGTCTATGAATATGATTTATTTTTCTGTTATTTAGATCTTTAATTTCTCTCAGCCATGTTTTACATTTTTTCAGTGAAGAAGTCTTGGACACCTTTTGTTTAATTTACTCCTAATTATGTTGTTTTTATTTTTTAAAAGATTTTATTTATTTATTTGACAGAGAGAGATATCACAAGTAGGCAGAAAGGCAGCCAGAGAGAGGGGGAAGCAGGCTCCCTGCTGAGCAGAGAGCCCCAATGCAGGGCTTGACTCCAGGACCCCGGGATCATGACCTGAGCCAAAGGCAGAGGCTTAACCGCTGAGCCACCCAGGCGCCCCTCCATTTTCCTTTTGAATCTCTGTATCTTTTTTTCTTGCCTTGCTGCATTAGCTAAGACCTCCAATACAATAATACTAACTGTGTTGACTGTGGATATCTTATCTTTATGCCCCATCTTAGAGGGAAAGCATTCCTTTGTCTGTCCATGAGTGATACTAGCTTTAGACTAACAAAATTTCTATTCTTATTTGATGAGAATTTACGCCACGAATGGTTATTTTATCAAATGCTTTTTCTGTGTTGCTAGATAGGAGATACATAACTATCTATATTTATATATCTTTATCTAGACCTTTCTTTTCTCTCTCTCACTCTCTCTCTCTCACTATACGTGCGTATGTGTGTGGTGCTATATAGATGAATGGAATAAAATATATATAGATCTGGATATGTAGAAATAGTTATATCTGGAGCCGCCCCCCTTCTGTACAGCTTATTCCTCTCCAGTGTCTTGCCCCAGAGATTTTAGCCAACTCAGAGGCCACAGACTCTCATGCCCATCTCCTCAGTTCAGCAGGATCTCTATGCTCTGTTCAAATTCAAGCCCTTGGCACTACGGTTAGGAAATTTTCCTTAGGCAGAAAGCTGATCAGTCATGAGACTCACCTCATGAGTTTTCTTTCTCTCAGAAACTGCAATCTATGCTGTTAATTGTCTGAAAATAGTTGCTGAATATGTTTAAGGCAGTTTTACAGTTGATCATTCCACTACGACCAAAAGTGAAAAATACAGCAAAATTTCAAAATTGGTTTTCTCTTTCTCTTCATTAAGGAATAGCAGGCTTCCCATATTTTTAATTTCCAATTTTTCTGCATTTTCCAAATTGCTTCAATGACAAAATTTTCCCTGTATTCAGGGAAAACCTATCATTTAAAATATATGTATATTTATTTGGCACACCTACAGTCATTTTGCTTCTACCCTGGGGGAACACACTGTACTTTGAAGGCCAACATTAGATCTTGGAATGAAGTTGAAAAGATTGTTAGCTAGAACAGTAGAAAACAAACATTGCACCAAGAAATTGGGACATGATGTTTCTCTTTTAGCAGCATGTCTGTATTCAGGTAGGAATAGGGTAAAGGTGAAGGGCAAAGGAAGTATGCTAAATGAGTTTGTCTCTATTCTATCGGCAAGAAAGAATAGGTTAATTCATATTGGGTAGATAATTGAAAATCTCTGCTATCAACTCTAACAATTGAGACCTAAGCAATCATCTAGTTCAAGGCTCCTGGCTGGCTCAGTCAGCAAAGCATGCAACTCTTAATCTTGGGGTTGTGAGTCTGAGCCCCATGTTGAGTGTAGAGATAACGTAAAAAATAAAATATTAAAAAAAAAGAAATCATTTAGGGGCGCCTGGGTGGCTCAGTGGGTTAAAGCCTCTGCTTTCAGCTCAGGTCATGATCCCAGGGTCCTGGGATAGAGCCCCGCATCAGGCTCTCTGCTCAGCAGGGAGCCTGCTTCCTCCTCTCTCTCTGCCTGCTTGTGATCTCTGTCAAATAAATAAATAAAATCTTTTTAAAAAATTTAATTAAATTTAATTTAAAAAAATTAAAAAAAGAAATCTAGATCATAGTCATTTTGCAATGCAATGCAATGCGAAAAATTTGCAAGGTCTGAAGAAGTTAATTAGTTTGCCTCAGTAATACAGTTCGTTAATGATAACAAATTGGAGTAGAAAGAATATGAGCTTTTAAGATTTGTTTCTATTTCTAGAGTCATAATCTGCTACTTCGGGGCAAGTTATTTAACCTCTCTGAATCTCAGCTTCCTCATCTCTAAAATGATAGTAATCTTACCTACTTCAACTGATTATTGTAAAAATTAACTGTGTTAACAGCTAATCCCGAATAAATGGTTGGTGCTCGGTAAATATTATTATTTCCTTATTCCTTCCAGTTATTTGTGGAGTAAAGACTCTGCCTACAATAACTCATTTGGACATTGTACAGTCTACTGCTTTGAAGAAAGAAATTCATAAGACTCAATGAATACTGAAACAATATATTTGTTATAGAACAATGATGCTATAAACATTTTAAGGAAATATTTTAATTTGTATATGTTGATAAAACCTGTCATTTTAAGTCTACTTGACTAGGCTACGGGGTGCTCAGATATTTGATCAAAATTATTTTGGTATCTCTGATGAGATTAACATTTGAATCAATAGACTAAGTAAAGCAGATTCCCTCACCAAATGGGGGTGGGGCCTTATCCAGTGAGCTGAAGGGCTTGAATGAAAGAAAAGGCTAATGTTCCCTCAAGTAAAGGAGAATTTTTTCTGCCTTCAGACTCAAACTGAAATGTCAACTCTTGCTGGGTCTTAAGACTGCCTGCCTTTGAACTGGAACTGAATATTGGCTCTCTTAGTTCTCAGGCCTTTGAACTTGGACTGGAATTGTACTATCAGCCCTCCATCTCCAGATTGCCAACTCACCCTGCAGATCTGGGGCTTGTCAGCCTTCAAAATTGCATGAGCAAACTGTTATACCCCCCCCAAAAATGGGTCCGTGATTAAAGGAGCGAGACTGATATAAAGTGAAGGTCAAGCAAAGCTTTATTTCGCACCAAGCATCAAGAATCAAACTGACCAGCCTGGGCCGTGCCTCTTACAGAGAGGGAAACCTTTCTTTCACGGACTAGCTTTTAAGGGCAAAGGCCATGTGGTTGGGCCTGGCCACGCACAGGTGGCCAATGAAACTGTAACACACAGAGAAAGCTGCACAGTCATGCTAGGTGACCAATTGAATTACAATTTACCCTAGTAGACATTTGAGCCAGCCTATCACCTTGGTCAGAACTGGAGCCCAAAAGGTGCCCAAAGGGCAGGGCCCATACTCCTTGGTAACTAAGGAGACGGTGTACATCCCCCCACTGATCAGATGTCTCCATCTGGCCTGACCCACCCTTGTATCTGGGCTTTATTACCTGGAGCTGGTTTCCGGGACTTGTTTTTAAGTAAGTCTCCTGGGGGAAGGGGAGCAGGGATAGTTTAAGGGTTAAACAACTTTATTATTTTAACCTTGATGGAAGCCTCTAGCTAAATAGGTCCTTACATTTATAATAAATCTCTTTATAAAAATAAATATGCAGAAATATATAGAAACAGAACCATTAGGATATGTGTATGTGTAGATACATAAAAACACAGAAACGTACATAATTACATTTATGTCTATATCTGTATCTTTATCTGTATCTGTATATCTAGAGAACCCTAACATAATACATAGATATTCACATGCACAGAGTTATTCCTCGTGTTTTCATAATAGTCAACAAGTGAGAATCCACTATAGGGAATGCTTATCCAGCCACAAAAAGTTGGGAAATACTGGACAACAGCTAACTTCTCACAACTGATAAATTGTGTAAGGAATACATCTGCTTCTCTGAGAGAACAGCTCTTCTTCCAAAGAACATGGCCTTTTCTAGAAGAAATAGAGGTGGTTTAGGACAGCAGAAGCAAAGAAGACATGTCAATCAAATCCCTTCAAAATCCAAGTCAAAACCCAGAAGGGATACCTTGAGGGATAGAAAGTTTGAGCAACTCTCCTGTAACATTTCCTTCATGGTGCCTTCAAGCAGCCAGTTTTTTTCAATTCTCTATTTGCGACATCTTTTTAGCACTCTTGGCAGTATCATGAATCACATTTTTGTGATTTGTTTCCTCACTGGTGACCAACGGCAGCTAAATGGGGAATGCATTAAGTAGAATACATTTTGCTAATCCTTTCACATATTTGGACTAAGTGCTATCATAAGCTCATTAAATATGTTTTATCATCCTGTCTTTTAAGTCCCTAAAATAAAAATATTATCAATATATTTAATAAATAGGTAGAACTATAAAAAGTAAAAGTATCATTTTACTTTTCGGAATGGAAATGGTGCAAATACAAAACGTTATTGCAAACACTAGAAGGCACTATTTCTCTACTGAGGCAGAAAATGAATATAACACAAATTTCTTGTATCCTGAACTCCTCTTTTGCCCAGTATCTATTCAAAAACAAAAAGTACAGCATAACAAATTTAGAAGTATACGTTTCTACAATGTCCTAAGCAGTATTAAAAAAAAAAAAAAAAAAGGAAAAGGAGAACCAGTGAGATAAGGGACACAATGAAAAATGTAAATCCAATAAAAAGAAGACAGAAACAAAAACCCTCAAAAAACAATTAAGGAGAAAAGAGATAATGAGAAGAAAATGAGGTCAAAGCAAGTGATTTTTTTTTTTTAAATATAACATAATATATAGGAACTGTTTTCCATGTCAAAGTTCTCCGTCGGTTATGTTGAAAAATGCTAATTTATAATTAATCAGTGGCTCTGTGGGACTGCACTGGCTCCTCTTTTCAATCTCAGCCACCCTGTTTCTCTTAACTGTACTTTTCAGGAAAGAAACTGAAAATGAATCAGAATCCATAATAAAGGAGGACGAGGGGCAGGGGTTTTGAGTTACCATGGAAATGCAAATACTATTTGATACGGGTGGGCACAGCAGTAGACAAATGTCCTGCTTCTCCCTCCCTAAATGATTGTCTAAACACGTGGTTGAGACTTACAAAGGATTTGAAGGGAGTAATCATGGAGAACTAGACTGTCCCGGACTGTTTGGTTAGAGGCTTTCTTGTTTTTGTTTTTTTGTATTTTTTTCAAGTAAGCTCTATTCCCAACATGGCGCCCCCAACTCACAACCTGGGTTGCATGCTCTACCAACTGAGCCAGCCAGGCGCCCCCTAGAGGCCTTTTTTTTCCCCCTTAAGCTTTTGGGACTTTAGGTTCCACAATAGCTGAGATTTATTTGTTCTTGTGGTTTATTTTATTTTCTTTTTCTCTCTCTTTCTCTGAAAGAATGCCTTCTAAGCATTTTAATTTTTGGCAACTAAAAGCAACCAGGAGAAGACGACAGAGAGCTGGCTGTTTAGGATTTGATCTAGGTGTAAAGAGGGATCTTGAGGTTGACTTCTATTAGTATATCTTTGAAATCGACTTAGGAAAGGAAACAGAAGTTAAAAGATCACATACTTGTCCAAATCAAATATTGTACACTTAGGAACCTAGGCAATCATGTTTCAATACTTGGAGGAAATTTTACTAATTGCATTTTAGAGACAAGGCAATCAAAGTGGTTCATTTAGCAAATTGAAGATTAGACTGGAGGTTAAAACATCTGGCCAAACAATTTCCCAATCATCAATCTTCTCTCAAGCTATGAGCTCTCAGAGAATCATGTTTTACATGCTTCACATCTTACTTGTCTTTGTAACCAGCATGCCTGGCATATAACAGGCACTCAACAAATAGTAGCTGAATGAATAAACATGAAACAGTCTCTTGGAGTTACACATTCAAGCTATCAACTTCTTTTTCTCTGATTATTTCAGAGTTTATTCATGTCATCTCTATACCTAACATGGGTCTGGAATTCATGACCCCGACATCAAGAGTTATACGATCTTCTGAGCAAGCCAACCAGACACCCTTTCCCTGATCTTTTCCAATTCTTGTTTTCACTGGACCATGCCCTAGTGATGGAAAGTATCAACAGTTTCCTTCTCACCTATTTGTGGGAGGGGTGTCGGAGTCTAAAGAGCACAACTGAGGCTGGTGCCAATCTCTGAGTTAGAGCGAAGGGAGACTTTAAAAGCCAGTAAGTAATTTTGTAACAGCCTTAAGCTCTTTGGAGGAGTGGGAAAGGAACCATTGGAAACTCATCGGCACACCGGGGAATCTTGATGACAGAGGACACATTCTTTTTTCAGTATGAATTTAGACTTTGGTATTTTCAAGATAAGTCATTAATGCAAGTCCTTGGGAGACTCTGCCAAAGGACTGGCAGTGTTGCTGTTCACCTAGTTCAGAATTTTACTTGAGACCAGAGCCACTAAGAGTGGGTACCCCACTGATGAAAACTTCCTGCCCAGCAGAAGCAGATTATATAGTCAGACTTCTTACAGTTATTTGTGCTTACTTCCTTCTTCTCTTATAGTCTCTTTATGAAACAATAAGGCCCCTAGGCTTGGGCAGATGTTGGGAGAAAGATCCAGAGGAAGAAATCTTTTCCTATAGAAGGAGAAGGACAAGGACAAGGTTTTTTCCCAAGGATAGTATGGGGTTGTAGGACTATCCTGAAGAAGAGATGTTTGGAGCAGAGGCAGGGCAAGAGCCTGGACAGTCCTGTTAGGAATAGAGGGAAGGGCCTGGTGAGGGCACCCTCCCAATAATGTCTTTGGATACTTTCCCCTCAGGTATGCAAAGGAAAGCTCAAGTTGTTGATATGTTAACTCTTGTCTCTTGTGTATTATAGCTCTCCTTTGTAATTAACTACTTTTCTATTCCAGCACAGTCTGTCATGTTAATCTGTGGAGGCTCAAGGGACAGGGTGATAACCAAGGAAAGGGCTCTTTCCATCATTGTTTTTTTAAGCACTCCAGTAGAGAAAGGCTATAAGCCCATCAGGTGGACTCTGGCTGTTGGTTGAAGGTCTTGGTTCTCTTTATTTTTCCTAAAGATTTTATTTATTTATTTGGCAGACAGAGATCACAAGCAGGTAGAGAGAGAGGAAGGGAAGCAGGCTTCCTACTGAGCAGAGAGCCCAATGTGGGGCTTGATCCCAGGACCCTGAGATCATGACCCAAGGGAAAGACAGAGGCTTTAACCCACTGAGCCACCTAGGTGCCCCAGAAGGTCTTAGTTCTTTGCCACATGGATCTCTTCTCATGAAATGGCAACTGGCTTCCCCACAGTGAGTGATCCAAGAAAGACCAACACAGAAGCTAAGGTTTATGACCTCATCCTGAAGTAGCATACCATCACTTCTGCCATATTCTGGTGCTCACATAAACCAATCCTGATACTGTGTGGGAAGGCACCATAGAAGAGAGTAAGTACCCAGAGATAGGAAGAATCTTTGGGAGCTATCTCAAAATCTGGCTACCAAAGATGAAATTCCTAAATGTATTTGATCACAAAACCCTTTCTTTTTAAATATTTTATTTATTTATTTGACAGACAGAGATCACAAGTAGGCAGAGAGGCAGGCAGAGAGAGAGAGAGAGAGAGAGAGAAGCAGGCTCCCTGCGGAGCAGAGAGCCCGATGCGGGGCTCGATCCCAGGACCCTGAGATCATGACCTGAGCCGAAGGCAGCGGCTTAACCCACTGAGCCACCCAGGCGCCCCTACAAAACCCTTTCTTTAATATTTTCCTGGGACTACTATTCTATGGAACACATTCAGGAAACGCTGTCATGGGTCATGGAAATCTGTTGGAATTTCTGCTAAGTTATAGCATCAATCTATGTTTTATTTAAAAAAATTTTTTTCACTCTATCTAAAAAGTTACTAGCAAAAAGAAACACATCAAATGAAACAAAAGAAGAGGAAGGATTGGGGCACCTGTGTGGCTCAGTGGGTTAAGCCTCTGCCTTCAGCTCAGGTCATGATCTCAGGTTCCTGGGATGGAGCCCCACATCGGGCTCTCTGCTCAGCGGGGAGCCTACTGCCCTCCTCCCACCCTACCCCCCGCCCCGCCTGCCTCTCTACGTACTTGTGATCTCTCTCTCTCTCTGTTAGATAAATAAATAAAATCTTTAAAAAAAAAAAAGGTAGAGAGACTCCAGTTAGGAACTGTTGCAGTGTTGTAGGACAGAGGTAATGGCTATGGGGGTGACAATAGGTAATGAAAAGAAGGAGCTGAAATGAGATAGATTGTGGACGCAGAAACCACAGAACAGTGTGATTGTGAAAGAAGAAGGCATCTGCAGTGACTCTGATTTCTAGTGTAAGTGACTGTGTCCATAAGTCCATTAACCAACGGTGAGTATGTCCATCGGAATGCTTTTTGCAACAAGGGACATAAGCCCTTACTCAAATGGACTGGAATAATAAGGAAAGTATTGGGTCCGCCGATCAGAAATCCAGAGGTGGGACGGGCTTTTAGGGCTAACCTAAAATACCTCCAGTTCCATTTCCCTTCTCTTGCTCTGTTCTCTTCCTTGTGTCAGCTTTTTCCTTAGGCTGCTTTTTAAGGTTCTTGAACTTTTCTGGCCTCATATCTGCACAAGATATCTGATAGCCTTTGGGGCAGGGTGCCCCAAATATGCGTCTTTGGGATTTTGATTCTTTTGAATTAAAATTACTTAAGGAACAGGGGGCGCCTGGGTGGCTCAGTGGGTTAAAGCCTCTGCCTTTGGCTCAGGTCATGATCCCAGGGTCCTGGGATGGAGCCCCACATCTGGCTCTCTGCTCCACAGGGAGCCTGCTTCCCTCTCTCTCTCTGCCTGCCTCTCTGCCTATTTGTGATCTCTGTCAAGTGAATAAATAAAATCTTTAAAAATAAATAAATAAAATAAAATTACATAAGGAATAGTCACTACCAAAAAGACACTCTCCTCCTCTGTCCCCCTGAAGACAGAAAATAAATCCCCCATGTGAAGCGTGCCCTCCTTGCACCTGGAGGGTAGAAAGCATCCTTATTGCCAGAGAGAAGAAATTCAGGGCTGAAAAGGCTATATAAGCAAACCTAGTTACTTCATGAGCTTTCTACTTCAGGCCCAAACTTCTTTGTCTTGTCAGTTCTTCACGGATTTATTGTGTCTTTGCCTAAAAGGTATAAAAACTCTCTGCTTTGGTCATCTCTTCGAGTCTCATATTTTTATGAGCCCATAAGTATGAAATTAAATTTTTCTCCTGCTCATCTGTCTCATGTCAATTTCAGTATTAGACAAGCCAAAGAACCTAGAAAGAAAGAAAAAAAAGTTTTCCTCTGTTACACTATATTGGAGAAAAAAGAGGCTATCTCTCCATGTGGCACTCTCTGTTTATTCACTTGCCAATGCCTAGATTGAATCTCAAACCCAGCAGTGACTCAGGCCCTGAGACCAAAAAGAATGCTTTGTGCTCATTTAAACCAGTAACTAGCAAGGAGGCTGGACAAGATTCTTAGCCCTGTGAAGCCTGTCTCTGGACCTGGAGGGTATTACGCGTAGAAGAGATAACCACAAAGTCCTCTGGAATGAATCCCGCAGGCAGTTGGAAATGTGATTCCACAGCACAAAGAATTACAGATTGGGGAGTCATTTGCATTGACGTTCATTTGAAGACTTGGAAGAATTGAGGTCATTGAGGGTGACCGTGTGTAGGGAGAAGAACAAGAGAACACTGAGGAAGAATTACGTTAAAGGGTCAATGCTGAGTGATGGGAGCCAGCAGAAGAAAGTGATGGGTGGCCAGAGAGGCAGGTATTTGTGGAACCAGGGTGGTAACAGAGTCTCCCTGTAGGCATGGAATGAATGTTTCCAAAGGAATTCCCTTTTCGTTTGTTTTTCTCTCCCACTCAGTGTAGTTCTTCATAGACAAATCCCTGTCATCTATTTCTTTTCTCTCTCGCAATGTCCATCAAAGTCTTACAAATGGCAAACAGTAATAATCTGTTGCTTGATTAGGATGGGAAATTTGACTAATAAAGCACATTGTATAAATGTATATGCAAGAGTAGAACCAAAAGCAAGAACACTTGAAGAACTGTGATCTTACTTAAACTCAAGTGTTGGTGTCATACTTAACAAAAAAAGTTATAAACTAAAAGCTAATTTTGTGCTAGTAAAACCACTGGAGGTACCTCCTGAGTACACTGGTGGCTTTAGAAATGTTGTTTGAAGCATTTTTACTATTAATACAACAAAACTGGTCCAAATATAAAATTTCAGTTAAAAGTATTAGACGCCTCTCTGTTGTGTTTGAGAAAGTCTACCTTATATAATGTCAATTGAGTGGTTCTCTTGTTACTTTCTTCCTCACAGAATAGGAGTTTAAATGTGCACATTTTTTAATATAAGAAAGAGAAAATCAAAGAATCACCTCTATACCAGACAGCTCAGTCTCTATTTTACATACTTTTACTTTTCTTTGTTTTTATTATTTTTAAAGATTTTATTTTTTTATTTGACCAAGAGAGCACAAGCAGGGAGAGTGGCAGGTGGAGGCAGAGGGAGAAGCAGGCTCCCCGCAGAGCAGGGAGCCCGATGCCAGGCTCGATCCCAGGACCCTGGGATCGTGACCTGACCAAAGGCAGACATCCAACTGACTGAGCCATCCAGGCACCCCTGCTTATTTTTATTTTACATCATTCTGTGTTGTGCAGCATCTTCTTAGTAGGAGGGATTGTTTGGCTTTACTGAAGGGGTGTGGGGATCTGTTAAAATCCTCTGCATACCAGGAAGCAGAAGGTAAGGATTTTTTATTGGTTGATTCTTTTTTTTTTAAGTTTTTATTATTTTTATCTTATTAATTAATTTATTTATTTATTTGAGAGAGAGAAAGAGAGAGCACAAACAATGGGAGAAGCAGGCTTCCTGCTTGAGCAGGGAGCCTGATGCAGGACTTGATCCCAGGACCCTGGGATTATGACCTGAGCGGAAGACAGACCCTTAACCAATTGAGCCACCCAGGTATCCCTTGGGTGATTCTTTGATTAAGGTTTAGTATATTAGGGCAATGCACAGTTTACAGTTAATACTGAGTGATGATGATGTTGATGATGAAGAGGAAGAAGAAGAAGAAGAAAGGGATGAATGAATGAGGAGTAAAAGAACATTCTTTATAAAAGTGGAAATTTAATTGGTGCTATGATTTGTATAAGTTATGCATGATGTACAGAAGAAGAGCTAGAATAAATTCTTATGAATTCTTCATTTGAAATAACCACTTCTGGTCCTTTCAGATAGTCTTTCTCTATTGCTGCATATAGCCTGTCTGCACAGGTCATTAAACAGGGGCCCCATGTTCAAAAACTGGAGTGCTTTATGGTCCTCAGTTTCCTTATCTGTGAAGAGGTAATAATAATGTTATCTATGGCATTACTGTAAGTTACATACTATACTTAACACATAGCACAAGAACCAGCATCTCTAAAATGTTCAACTACTGCTAGCTAACAACCATCAGGTTTTATTTTAGACTGTCCCTGATGATCTATTTACTCTTCCAAGTAATTGGTGGACAGAGTCATCCAGAATTTAATGGCAGTTTTTCCTTATGTGATTTCCAGTATTTGGGTGGAGAACTATTTATCTGAGCCAAGGACTGTGTGTTCTTTTCTTGTGTCATGTTTATTCAGTCGTGAAATAACCACAGAGTCTGTCTTATGTTACCCAGTAGTTCTATGATTTAATTGTTGAAATGATATCAGGTCTTAAATTATATTTGAAGGTAGGGTCAGTCTTTCAGTAGAAAAAGCAGGCCTCCACCCATATAGATCATTCTGTTAGGGAAAACCTTGTCCTAGATTTTATCCTTAGATCACCTACAAATAATTTTTATAATTTTTTAAATAATTTTAGGGTAAGATATCTTTGCTTTTACACCGTGCTTTCAAAAAATTGTCAAATACCATCTCTTTTTCATGCTTATCTGGTGGACCTAACTAATCTTATACTCCTTAAAACTTTTTCCCTAGTTCTAGATAACTATTATATTTAAGAAATGAAAATTTGTCCATGGTTGTGTTTCCAAATGATTCCCACTTCAACTCACGTGGGATGCTACAAAGTATTTCACCAAACCAACTTATTCATCAATACCTCTCCTTAAATTTCCTCACTGTCTCATTTTAGGCATGAAAACATGGTGCCCTTAGCTTGGAGTTAGGGAAAACTCTAGGATTATAAATTCAAATATCATAAAACCATTCTCTGGAGTCTGACCAGGCTCTTGGCCAACCTCAGTATGATATCATAGCAGCTGAATGTTTAGTCAAGTGTTTTAATTTCAAATAAACTATTATGTGTTGAAGATGATTCTAACTGGACCTGGAGCAGCCAGTTTTGTCCATCCCCCCTTAAGTAGTGGGGTTGTGTTGTCAAAATATTCTGCTTATTATGTTCCTCCTAAATTAAGTAATATATTTTTTTAAAGATTTTATTTATTTGCCAGAGAGAGAGAGAGAGAGAACGAGAACAAGTGAATACACACAAGCAGGCAGAGAGGCAGGCAGAGGCAGCGAGAGAAGCAGGTTCCCTGCCAAGCAAGGAGGCAAGGAGCCCAATGCGGGACTCGATCCCATGACCCCGGATCATGACCTCAGCCGAAGGCAGCGGCTTAACCCACTGAGCCACCCAGGCACCCCTAAATTAAGTAATATTACATCCTTTTGTCATCTATTATTTACTTTCTTATCTTTTAAACAGCATCCCTGATGATAACCTAAACTACGTGTCCTTATTTTCTTGGGATATTTTTAGTTAATGTGTAATATCTACGCATGTACTGACAGTAATAGTCCAACAGGGTTTTATTGTTCAAGAAGATTCACAAGACTCAAAATGACAGTGCTTACAAATTTACAGTCTGTTTAAAAATATATATATATTTATATTTCATATATATATGTATATATATGTATCTCAATGGCATTAAAGTGAAGATTGCATCACAACAAAGTCTGCCTCACTGGTAGGAGTCTGGAGATGCCAGGGTAGGCTGCTTTGTTTGCCTTATGTGAGGGTTGAAGCCAGAGGCCGTTTTCTCTCTCAGATCAGGAACCACTGACGTGTGCACAGAATATCATAGAAGCAGAAAGCCCAAGATGGTGTCTTGCAGGCGTTTGTTACATTTTACTGGTGCTGTAGGTATATTCCTGCTGAATAGCCAGTCTCAACAGCAGAGCTGAGACCAGCCATAAAGCACTGGTCTCGCTGATATTAATAATCAGTGGCGACAACGTGGTACAAATCACAACTACCCCCAAACTCCTCAGACCCATGTTTACGAAACAACACCATCGATCGATAAGATTCGTGGCTTGGCCAGGGGTCAGTGCCAGGCAGGAACTTTAGCAAAACAGTACAGACTCGTTTCTGGCCTGTGGGAATCAACTGTCACAGCTCAGTCCGCCATTCTAATCGGCAGTCAAGACCTTTTTACAACAAAACAATTATCCTTATTTTGAAAGAAATGAACTTGCCTTACAATGGAAATGCATGCACAGACACAAACATTTGCAATGACCAATGAGGAGGTGGAATTCAAGCAGAAACTAAACTGCTAAATAATATCAGCATAAATTTTCTCATATTTTTATGCTGACTTGATGATTCTCCTGCCTCCCTAATCTAGAGCTATCTCAAATATATAAGGTATACATCTGCTAAATGATTAAGACCTGTAATCAATCTATCATTAATCAAGTCTACCTCTTCCTTGGAAAGGCCAGTTCTCCCCTATAGGACTAATGTCCTGTGAAACAAAAACCAAAAGACACAGTCACATTAATATTTTTCTATATAGTCATTGTTAGCACTCCCCATTTTTATCATTCATTTTGAGAATGTAGACCATTCCTGGAAGTTTGTTTCTCTTCGGTTCACTTTCTGGCTCTTCAAAAGAGGAAGAGGTTTTGTTTTGTTTTTAAGATTTGATTTATTTATTTGAGAGAGGGAGAAAGAGAGAGTGATCGAGAGAGAGAGAGATCACAAGCCAGGGGGAGAGGCAGAGGGAGAAGAAGACTCCCTGCTGAGCAGGAGCCCAATATGGGGCTCGATCCCAGGACCCTGAGATCATGACCTGAGCCAAAAGCAGACATGAGCCACCCAGGCATTCCTCAAAAGAGGAAGAGGTTTTGGCAGGGTCCTTCCTTGGGAACAGGCACATGATTCTGAAGTAAGACAGAATATTATTCTCTTATTCTAAGTCTCTGTTTAAGTCTCGCCCTCATTGTTAGATTTTCCCTTCTGCAAAAGCCATTTATTGGCTCCTTTCCCCTCAGCAATAATTTAACTTTTATTTCATTAATCATTAATTTTAATTCAAACCTTTCCTTTCGAATAAGATCCCTCTGCTTTAGCCCCTGGGCTACTCCATGTAGCTGGTAATGAGATGAGATGTGCTTGGACTAAGCTTTCAGTCCGTTCCAAATTTAGAGGGTCAGATTGAATAAGTAGAGAAAATGGGGCTATTCTGTCCACTAGGCAACAAAACATTTGTGCAGTTAGCTCCATCTTGGCAAAGTGGGGGAAGGGATCGTCTATCCCATCAAGCTCTTCGAAATTCTTACGTTAGGTTCAAATTAGTGGATGCTAGTCCGTTCTACGTTATCACCCTCGGGAGCCCTTGAATGTAAACCCAGACCAGGGACTACTGTTCCAGTGTGTTTGTTATGGACTGATTGTTTGTGTCCATCCCTAACTCCCGAATTTATGTCAAAAAAACCCTCCCCTCAATGTGATGGTACTAGGAAGTGGAGCCTTTGGGAGATGATCAGGATTAGATGAAGGTTGTTCCCTCATAAATAAGATTAGTGCCCTTTTAAAAGTCATGAGAGAGACTGTTGTTCTCTTCTCTGTGCCTTGTGGGGACTCGATGAGAAATCAGTGTTTTGCAGACTGAAAGAGGGCCCCCATTAGAACTCAACCATGTTGGCACTGTGATCTCTGACTTTCAGCCTCCAGAACTGTAAGAAATAAATTTCTGTTGTACACCAGCCACCCGGTCTATGGTACTTTGTTTTGACACCACAAAAGGACTAACTCAGCATTAAAAAAAAGAAAATTGTTGGGGCACTTGGGTGGCTCAGTCGGTTAAGCACCCACCCTTGGCTCAGGTCATGATTTCAGGGTCTTGGGATGGAGCCCTGCATGGCGGGGGGGCAGGGGAGGTCCCTGCTCCATAGGGAGTCTGCTTCTCCCTCTGCCCCTCCCCCTGCTTGTGCTCTCTCTCTCTCTCTCTCTCTCTCTCTGAAATAAATAAATAAAATATCTTTTTTAAAAAAGGAAATTGTCATAAACCACGAAAGACCTTTCTTAAGGTTCCTCTATTATCCCCCACTCTCTTTCCCCTACTTCTACTGTAAAAGCTTAACAATTTGTTTCACTGAGACCCAACTTCAGTCTCCCTCCTGTTAAGTTGCAAAACACAAGCGAGAGGTTTGTAGACCAATCCTTCAAACCATCGTCACCCCTGCAACTTTTTAAATAGTTGTTGGTTTTAGTCCAGTTCTCGTCGTCTCCTAATCGACTCCTTTGAGGGTGATAAGGAGTATGATAAGCCCAGTCCATTGACTGCAATGTTTCTTTGCCCATTGTTTGTACCCTGTGGGCAGAGAAGTGAGTGCTTTGATCTGAGGAAATGTGAGAGGGCCAAATGGGCACAATATTCTTGTTCCAGCTTTTTGGTAGTTTTGAAGACAGTAGCTTCAGTCACTAGATACACAAAACCCAACCCAGAGTATGTATCAAGTTCAGTATCCATCTAAGTTCCCCTGAAGCAGTAGATAAAGGGTCAATATTATCTACTGGCCAGTTATGTGCTGGACCTTCTCCCCTGGGAATAATTCCAAAGGCTAATAGTAAACAGAAACATTATTAACAGTTTGAGTTTCGGTAAAAGCCACTGGTACATTTTGTCATGTGGTCCATTGCTACGTGGCTTGAATTCCTTAACGTCAACTCTATTCATGGACCCAGGTTGCCACTTCAAGACATCAAACTTGTTGGGGGCACTGGGGTGGCTCAGCCGGTAAGCATCTGCCTTTGACTCAGGTCACGATCCCAGGGTCCTGGGATTGAGGCCCACATGGAGCCCCACATTGAGCTCCCCATCGAGCTCCACATCAGGCACCTTGCATGGTGGGAAGCCCACGTCTCCCTCCCCAACTCTCCCTGCTTGTGTTTCCTCTCTTGTTGTCTGTCTCTGTTTCTGTCTGTCAAATAAATAAATAAAATCTTTAAAAAAGAGAGATCAAATTTGTTGATCCCTTGCATCAAGTTTCTTTGGTGAGCAGCAACGTGTTTCACTTTTGTTTGCTTTTGGAATTTACATAAAGATTTCCAAAGAGCAGTACCCCTTTTATCATCCAATGGTTTTTGGCACACTTTCTAGGCCAGATTGCAAATCCCTTGGTAACAGCCCAAGAGTCAGTAGACACTCAGAGAGTAGGACTTCTATTTCTATCTAATTCTATCACTGCCAGGAATAGTGCCTATAAGCCAGCCCCCTGGACCAACTTGTTCTTTTCTTTCACAAGAATTTTGCCATGTGGGGCACCTGGGTGGCTCGATTGTTAAACATCTATCTTCAACTCTGGTCATGATCCCGGGATCCTGGAATCGAGCCCCACATGGGGCTCCCTGTTTAGCAGGAAGCGGGCTCCTCCCTCCCCCACTCCCCCTGCTTGTGTTCCCATTCTCTCTGTCAAATAAATAAATGAAATCTTGAAAACCAAAGAAAAGAAAAGAATTTTGCCATCTACTGGACTCTGGGCCACCACTTTCCATGACCCTGTGTTCTGGAATTGCTATCAGTGAACCAGGTTGATTGCTGGATATCCTTGAACAATCAGTTGAAATGAGGGACCGAATTCTGCAAGAACAGCTGGGAAGACCTGGTTTAAGTTAACTCTGAAGGTTCTCATTTCACATCTCCAACTAGTACTGGTCAAAGAGTCAATTAATACATCATTCCCTTTTAAGTTTTTCTCAGTAAGGAGAGAAATTTCTCTTAAAATCTTTATCTGTACGAATTACACATTAAGGTAAAAAAGATACCTTGATGACATACATTTTTAAAATCATAGTTCTAAATTTTAACCACATTTTAGTTTTTATCCCTTCTGTAGTGGCATTCCATATCCCTTAAATTAATTCCATTACTTTAAGAGACTGATTAGCAAGCTTAACCAGTCTTGTACATTGTACTCCTGTATTCACTAGACCTAAAGTTTTCTTTTTTACCCCCAGGGCATTTCATCCAGTCTTGGTGGTCATCTGATATACTAAAGCAGACCATGGGGCAATATCCAAGTGACAATCTTGAGCCGAATATTTTAAGAGACAAGAGCTCACAAAATATGATTGGATAAAACACTCTCTAGACAAGCATTTTGGAATTAGGGGTGAAGGCTGCATAGATCAGTTGACTCTTCATTAATTATGTACTTAGATGGCTTATTGACAGGGAGGATTCTCCAAGTTGGAAGTGTATAATGATGTAACAGGATTTGATCAGAGAAACAGTACTACTGCAAATGATAGAGGATTTGTTATAGGAATTTGACTTAGGCAATTGTGGGAACTGGTTCAATAGCTCATGTATGGCTTTCGATTCTGTGTTTTGTACTGGGCCTGAAGCCAGCATGGCAGGCAGTCCAGAAGGAAAAATGGACACTAAGTGGGGGAGAGCAAAGGAAAACTGGAATCCATGGGGACAGACTGGAACCTGCTTTGGTCCCTTAAGACCTCTAAGCCTTTAACTTCAGTGATGCAGGTAACTAACAAGAGAAGCTAGTATCCTTCATTACGAAGCTAAATGGGAAGCTGACTCAGGAGTCAGAGCTGGAGAAGCTAAGGGAGGGGATCCAACAGGAAACAGAATTGCTTTGGATCCTGCTGCTGCTGTAGACCTCCAAAGTGAGCCAACAAATCATTGACAATGTGTGCAAGCTGTGACAGTACGTGGTGTGCTGCATTGACCCATCGAGTGTAAAAAGATGATAATGGGTGAGTTTATCTAACCAGATGGGGAGTGAATTATGTCACAATAAATCTTCTTCTTCTTCTTTTTTTAAGATCGCTCCTTTCCTCCTTCATCATTTTTGCCTTCCAAATCTCTCCCTTGCCCAAAATGTCACTGTGGTTCAGGTTAACCTGTAACTATGTAAGGAAGAAAATTTCTGGGACTCAGTTCTTGTTTAACTGAGTTAACGCAGTACAAAACCATGACAAATATTTTCTGTTAAACTATGTTAATTTTGTTTAAAAAGTAAACTTTTAAGCTAGATGGAGAACCCACATTCTAGCTCTAAGGAAGTCATCTCTGGATATAAGTAAAGGTTCTATCAATATCTTTGTAGTTTAAAAAATGATATGTTTAGAGGTGCCTGGGTGGCTCAGTTGTTAAGTGTCTGCCTTTGGCTCACGTCATGATCCCAGGGTCCTGGGATCGAGCCCCACGTTGGGCTCCCAGCTCCACGGGAAGCCTGCTTCTCCCTCTCCTACTCCCCCAGGTTGTGTTCCCTCTCCCACTGTGTCTCTCTCAGTCAAATAAATAAATAAAATCTTTTTTTTAATGATATGTTTATACAAGAATGCATAGGACTAAATAACATTGTAAACAGTATGTTTTCTTTTCTCTAAAGAATAATGTGAATTATTACAGTACTAGGAATCATGGGTTTATTTATTTTTTTAAAAAGATTTTATTTATTTATTTGATAGAGAAAGATCACAAGTAGGCAGAGAGGCAGGCAGAGAGAGAGGAGGAAGCAGGCTCCCCGCTGAGCAGAGAGTCCGATGCCGTACTCGATCCCAGGACCCTGGGATCATGACCTGAGCCGAAGGCAGAGACTTAACCCAGTGAGCCACCCAGGCGCCCTATTTTTTATTTTTTATTTTTATTTTTTTAAAGATTTTATTTATTGGGGTGCCTGGGTGGCTCAGTGGGTTAAGTCTCTGCCTTCGGCTCAGGTCATGATCCCAGGGTCCTGGGATTGAGCCCCGCATCGGACTCTCTGCTCAGTGGGGAGCCTGCTTCTCCCCCCACACCCCCACCTGACTCTCTGCCTACTTGTGAGCTCTCTCTCTGTCAAATAAATAAATATGATCTTTTTAAATTGACACAGAGAGAGAGAGAGAGAGAGAGCACAAGTAGGAGGAGCAGCAGGCAAAGGAGAAGTAGGCTCTGTACTGGAGCCCGATATGGGGCTTGATCCCAGGACCCTGGGATCATGACCTGAGCCAAAGGCAGACACTTAACCGCCTGAGCCACCCAAGTACCCCAGCAACATGGTTTTTTAAAAAAGCAAATTTAGGGGCGCCTGGGTGGCTCAGTGGGTTAAGCCGCTGCCTTCGGCTCAGGTCATGATCTCGGGGTCCTGGGATCGAGTCCCGCATCGGGCTCTCTGCTCAGCAGGGAGCCTGCTTCCCTCTCTCTCTCTCTCTCTGCCTGCCTCTCCGACTACTTGTGATTTCTCTCTGTCAAATAAATAAATAAAATCTTTAAAAAAAAAAAAAAAAAAAAAAAAAAAGCAAATTTAGCTTACTTCCTGGACATCTCTCAGATATCAAAGCAAGCTAAAACTAAACTAAAAATAAAAATAAAACTATGACTATTTATATTCAGGTCATAAGATGACAGATAATTCTGGTAGACATTAAATAAGTATGATGATACTAAGCTTAGAAATTAAGTGATGCATGAGTTTTGCATAGATGTGTTTCCCAATGGCTATAAGTACATGCAAAGATACCCCACATAATTAGTCTGTAGGGAAATGCAAGTCAAAAGCACAGTGACATACCACTTCATATCCAATAAGATGGCTAAAACACAAAAGACAGTAACAAGTTGGAAAAAATGTAGAATAATGTATGTGGAATTCATGGAACTCTCATACATTTTTTGTAGGATTGTAAAATGGGATAGCCACTTTGAAAGACAGTTTGGTAATTATTCAAAATGCTGAACCTAGAGGTATCATATGCCTGAGCAAATCCACTGCTGGGCCAGAATAGGCAAATCCACAGAAACAGAAAATACAGTAGTGGGTTCCGGCAGCCGGAAGAAGGAGGTTCATGGTAAATGATTCTTACTGATTAGGAGGTTTCTTATGGTAGTGATAAAAACGTTCTGTAAGTAGACAGTAGTAGTGGTTGCACGAATCTATGAGTATATTAAAAACTATGAATTGTATGTTTTATTTATTTTTTTAAAGATTTTAGTTATTTAACAGAGAGAGACACAGAATTGTGCTTTAAATGGGTGAAATTTATGGTGTATGAATCAGATCTCAATAAAGCTATTATTTTTTTTAAGATTTTATTTATTCATTTATTTGACAGAGAGAGAGATAGGGAGAGAGAGAGAAAGCACAAATGGGGGAGCGGCAGGCAGAGGCGGAGGGAGAAGCAGGCTCCGTGCTGAGCGGGGCTGGATCCCAGGACCCTGGAATCATGACCTGAGCTGAAGGCAGACGTTTAACCAATAGTAAATACTCGGAGATTTAAATTTTATGTTTTTACCTCTTGAAAGCTGCTTCACTGAAATCTTTAGACTTACTTGACCAAAGAGGGTATGTAACAGCAAATAAACACATGAAAAAATGCTCAACACTGTATTAGAGAAGTTCAAATTAATAACCACAATGAGATAACACTCCACACCTATCCCTAAAGCTGAAAAGACTGACCATACCAATTATTGGTGAGGATTAGAAAAATTAACACTTGCATGTTGCTGATGGGAATATGAAATGGTACTTTGGCAGTTTGGCAGCTTTTTAAAATAATAGTATGTGCCTTCCATTTGACTCAATCTTTCCACTCCTAGGTATTTATACAACAAACATGAAAGATATTATCCTACAAAGACATATCCACGAATGTTCCTACTAGCTTTATTTTAAATAGCCCAAACTGAAAACCCAGACAAGTTCATGGATAAACAAATTAGGGTATGTTCTACAGATGGAATGTTACACGGCAATAAAAAAGAATGAACTATTCATACATGAAACCACAGGGATAAATCTCAAAATAAGTATGCTGAGTGAGAGATGTTAGACAAGAAAGGAGTACATGCTGTGTGAATACATTTGTATAAAAGTCTGTAAGATGCAAAATAATCTAAGTAGTGATGGCTTAGGGAAGAGGGGGTAGAACAAAGAGGAAGGAGGAATTACAAAAGCAACAAGTGAGTGTGATAAATAAATTAGTTTTCTTGGTTGTGGTTGTGGTGCTAGTTTCACAGATGTATACATATGTTAATACTTATGTTTAGACATATGTTAATTCAAGGTAATATTTTTTAAAGCATCAAGGAAGCTCTTCATACAGATCTCTTCTGTCAAATAAAAAATACATAAAAGTCATGTTTTCAGTGTAATGTGCATATCTATGATATTTTATGCATGTATTTTTTTTTTGCATATTTTGTAGCCAGACAGGCTACAATTCAACTAAACACCTGAAATAATTCCCTCCTGCTGCCTCTATAATCCTTTTCCACTCTTAATCTTGGCAACCACTGATCTGTTATATTTGTTTTTATATTTTTACTTTTTTAAAAAGATTTTATTTATTTGAGAGAGAGAGTGTGTGCGCGAGCATGTGCGGAGGAGGGGCAGAGGGAGAGGGAAAGAAATCATTCCAAGTAGGCTCCACACCCAGCATGGATCCTGATCTAGGGCTTGACTCATGACCCTGAGATCATGACCTGAGCTGAAATCAAGAGTTGAACGCTGAACTACCCAGTCTGTACTTAAGATTTCTAATATGGTTTCACAATTGTTCCATCACCAGTACTCCACACAATGATTTCCTTTTATAAGGCACTCAGTTTATTTGAACTTAACCATGACTGGAGCAGCAGAAAAACTTGACCTTCTGTAAGTGCTTTATAGGTACTTGTTATTATTGCTGATAATGATGACTGCTTGTATACTGTGAACCTTCTTACGGTCCAAAAAACATTTTGCCTGGAAGTCAGGAACATAATGATTAACTAAAGTTACAGTTATTCCAAATGAGTATTTTCTCTTTTTGCTCTTGAGGTTTGTTTTTTGGGGGTGGGGGGAATTGGGTGTTTTCCATAAATAATTTGGAGAGATAAAATATATGACCACTTTTGCTAACTACAGTCATGTAATAATGGCAATTAAATTTTCCATTAAACATTATTCAATATTATAGGTGAATGACATTGTTCTTGTTGAGATTTTTACCTCAAAATGCAAGATTTAGTCAGGGAATGGAACATATCTTCTCTTACAATGGGCCAGTTTCCCAATTTCGTTATCATCAAAATATTGGTTGCAGATAATTCTGCTGTGATGTCTGTCAGTCACCTTCCATCCACATCTTTAAACGAGATTGCCCCTGCCTACTTCTCCAAGAGTTGGCTCACACATAATATTGCTCTTCAGTCCCTAGCCAGCTGGACCAGGAGTGGACTAACCTGGGCTAATTGGTTTTTCTCTCCTCAGAATTTGGAGTTGGAGTTTCTTTGCCTGCTTGAGAGGGAGAAAATACATAGCTGATATGGGTACAGACTGCATGTACATTTGGGCATGTGTGGTGCTGGGGCATTTGTCTAGGGCCCTGCTACACCATGTAGTAGAACTTGGAAACTTGCCATTCCAAATAGTAGGTGTGCAGAATGCCCTGCTACTCAGCCGACACCTCCCTCTCAGCTTTACTCACTTTCTCATGTCTTTTATAAATATTTAAAATTTTATTTAGGTATTTATTTAAATAAGCTCTGTGCCCTATGTGATGCTTGAACTCATGACCCTAAGATCAAGGGTCTACTGACTGACCCAGGCAGGCACCCCTCTCATGTCTCCTTTTTCTATTCCCTAGCAGGATCAGGTGAAGGGCTTAGCAATCTTTAGATCAGAGGCAATCACTGGTCCTCAACTTATTGAGGCAGGTAATGCTTCAGAGGGTTCAAGCACCTCTACTTCATGAATGATTCTTTTGGTAACTCCCTTCCTGGTCTTAGGGAAGGGGGAAATTCTTTACTCTCCCTCACAATGTAAGGAGAGAGAAGGCCCTCTCTTTAGAACACTGTATTCCCTCTAAAAGACAGCTTTCATTACTCCTGTCTTCCCTTACATGAGGAAGGGGATAATGGTGGGGGTTGTGCTCCTTTTCTTAACTGATGCCTGTCACTAGACCCAATAGGGAAGGGATAGAGTCTAAAAGCTGATGCTTAAAAATAAATAAATAAATAAATAAATAAATAAATAAATAAATAAAAGCAAGCCAAGGGCGCCTCTGTGGTTAGTGGGTTAAGCCTCTGCCTTTGGCTCAGGTCATAATCTCGGTGCTGGGATGGAGCCCTGCATTCAGGCTTTCTGCTCAGCAGGGAGTCTGCTCCCCCTACCCACACCTGCCTCTCTGCCTACTTGCGATCTCTCTGTCTGTCAAATAAATAAATAAAATCTTTTAAATAAATAAATAAGTAAAAGCTGATGCTTCTTCAAACACCGAATGGGTTAGGGGAAGATAGATCTTTTTTTTTTTTTTTTTTAAGTAATCTCTACACCCAATGTGGGGTTTGAACTCATGACCTTGAGATCAAGACTTCCATGATCCGCTGCCTGAGCCAGCTAGGTATCCCAGGGGAAGGTAGTCTTTAGTATCGTGTATTTTTAGCTGTGGGACAAAAACAGAACCTCTTTTCACTTGAAATGAAACAATCCCTGATACAGAGAGTGATTTGAGCTGGACTCTTTTCAAACTCTGTTTTATATAATTAGAAGCATAAGTGCATCATTTGAAGTAGAGACGTGCTAATATGTATATAAGACTAATATTACAAATCATTCAGAATTGCCTGGTTTTTTAATAGTCTAGTTCATTATTGTTTACAGAGCATTTTAATATATATTATACCATTTAATTAAATGTGTGGGTTGTTGCTGACCCACAGTCCTATGGGATTGAATCTATGAACGTTCCAGAGCATCCTAATATCCCATTTAGTTTCTAATTATCTTTCTTCCTCAAGGTCCACAGCCTCCTTCCCAGAGCCAAAGGTTTTCTAGTCATAGCTGATCCTAGATTAAATCCTGTTCAGAAAAGGAACATCTTTTCATCTATTTTAGTCTCCCATTAATTTGGCATTTAGATTCCTTTTAACAACTTAAAGTTGATTTCCACTAGCAAGGGAAAGTTAAATAGGTGGCATTTTGGAATGTGGCTGAAGCTAAAAGTCTGTGGATTTAGTCAGACAAAGAGGTAATAATAATAGCCAGGAATGGGAAATGAGTACTTAAAACCCTCCTGTAATGATTTGGGGTCCCTTTAAGATGTACAATTCTACATATCACATTAGGAGAAAGAATATTCCTATAGTAGATGATGATATCTTTTAATTTTTTTAAAGATTTTATTTATATATTTGTGCACACGCGAGTGAGAGAGGATGCATATACACAAGCAGGAGGTGGGAGAAGCAGGACCCAGGGATCATGACCTGAGCTGAAGGCAGTCGCTTAACCAACTGAGCCACCTAGGTGCCTCAAAGATGGTATCTTTTAAGCTTTAAAGAGACTGAAATACTTTGATGAGGAATTAGATAGAGATTGCAGAATCAAAACAGACATAGCTTAATAAATGTTAGAACTTAATAACCCCTAGTTTTATTTGTGTGAGTGTGTGTTTAATGTGTTCCAGAGAATGAAATAAGTAATATATTTTTTAAAAGATTTTATTTTTAAGTGGTCTCTATACCCAGCATGTGACTAGAACCCACAAACCCCAAGTTCAAGAAATTGTGAGCTTGGTAAGAATGTCCAATGGAAAAAAGACAGTCTCTTCAACAAAAGGTGTTGGGAAAATTGGACAGCCACATGCAGAAGAATGAAACTGGACCATTTCTTTACACCACACACAAAAATAGACTTAAAGTGGATGAAAGATCTCAATGTGAGACAGGAACCCATCAAAATCCTGGAGGAGAACAGAGGCAGGAACCTCTTTGACCTCAGCTGCAGCAACTTCTTCATAGAAACATTGCCAAAGGCAACAGAAGCAAGGGCAAAAATGATCTATTGGGATTTAATCAAGATAAAAAGCTTTTGCACAGCAAAGGGAACAGTCAACAAAACCAAAAGACAACTGACAGAATGGGAGAAGATATTGGCAAATGACATATCAGATAAAGGGCTAGTATCCAAAATCTATAAAGAACTTATCAAATTCAACACCCAAAGAACAAATAATTCAATCAAGAAATGGGCAGAGGACATGAATAGTCACTTCTGCAAAGAAGACATCTAAATGGCCATCAGGCACATGAAAAAGTACTCCACATCACTCGATATCAGGAAAATACAAATCAAAACCACAGTGAGATACCACCTCATACCAGTCAGAATGGCTAAAATTAACAAGTCAGGAAACGACAGATGTTGGCGAGGACATGGAGAAAGGGGAACCCTCTTACACTGTTGATGGGAATGCAAGATGGTGCATCCATTTTGGAAAACAGTGTGGAGATTCCTCAAAAAATTAAAAATAGAGCTACCCTACAACCCAGCAACTGCACTACTGGGTATTTACAATAAAGTTACAAATGAAGTGCTCCAAAGGGGCATGTGCACCTAAATGCTTATATCAGCAATGTCCACAATAGCCAAACTATGGAAAGAATCTAGAGGTCCATCAACAGATGAATGGATAAAGAAGATGTGGTGTATATATGCAAGGAATACTATGCAGCCATCAAAAAACCTGAAATCCTGCCATCTGCAACTACATGGATGGAGCTAGAGGGCGTTATGCTAAATGAAATAAGTCAATCAGAGAAAGACAGTTACCATATAATCCTTCTCATGTGAGGAATTTGAGAGACAGGGCAGGAGGTCATGGGGGGTGGGGAAGGGAGGGGAAAAAATGAAACAAGATGGGACCAAGGAGGGAGAGAAAGCCTAAGAGACTTTTAATCTCAGGAAACAAACTGACAGTTCCTGGGGGCTGAGAGGGGAGGGATAGGGTGGTTGGGTTGTGGATATTGGGGAGGGTATGTGCTATGGTGAGTGCTGTGAATTGTGTAAGCCTGATGATTCATAGACCTGTACCCCTGAAGCAAATAATACATTATATGTTAATTTAAAAAAGAAAGAAAGAAAGAAAGAAAGAAAGAAGTTGCATACTCTACTCACTGAGCCAAGCATGCACTCACAAGTAATATCTTCTAAAAAGAAGAAATGTGGAAGGGCAAATTGCAACCGTACTGAAGCTATCATACTGCTTCTCCACACTTATTAAATATTATCCATACTTGCTTATTAAACATTATCCCCAATGTCGGGGGACAAATAATTTGCCTTTTTTTTCCTAACCCAAAGAAATGTCTTTCTTACTCAAATTTCTACTCATGAAACAAATATATTCCTTCACCACATCCCCTTCCTCGATATCTGTTACACAAAATTTTGAAAGATCATTCTAAAAATTCTATCTTAATGTTATTACTTTCTAATAATTAGTAAATAGAATATTACCTATTTATTATTACATAAAGTAAGATGAACATCCAAAATCTTATTTGGTTTCTGTAGCAGTTCTTTTTTTTCCCTTTGCTGTTTTAAATTATGAAGATACAACTCATTTTCTCTATCTGAGGAAAGCGCACAATAGTAATGAGACAGCAAACTCTTAAAAATATACGAGTAATTTAATTTATTTTGATGACTATAAAAATGAATATACTTTCTCAAGATCTAATTCTCCTGAATTTAAGTTACATAACTAACTTCAACTGGCTAACAGTGAAGGTTTTACACTGAATAATAAAATAGCTCAAATATGAATTTGAAGTGCCTCACTAACTTTCAAAAAAAAGTTAGTTGGGGTGCCTGGGTGGCTCAGTCGTTGAGTGTCTGTCTCCGGCTCAGGTCACAATCCCAGAGTCCTGGGATCGAGCCTCGCATCGGGCTCTCTGCTCTGCGGAGGCCTGCTTCTGCCTCTCTCACTCCCCCTGCTTGTGTTCCCTCTCTCGCTGTGTCTTTCTCTGTCAAAGAAATAAATGAAATCTTCAAAAAAAAGTTAGTTACTATAGAAGCATTACTGATCAAAATTAATCCCGCCTAAATTAAGAATTTACATATAAAAATTGAGAATTTAGAAGAAATTAGAATAAATATTCATTAAATGTTTGGATCTGTATTTTCTTTGTAGGCCACATGATTTTCACTCAAAAATGTGCCCATAGTGTCCCAGCACACAATAGGTATTCAACAAACACCTGCTGAACTAAAGATAACCTAGGCTGAGAAGGAAAAAAAAGCTCAAAGGAAAATAGGAAATATTTAATTATATTTAAAATTTTAAATTTCAACACATTAAAAATTAATGCAAAGAAGACTGCAAACCGTAAAAGCATTGGAAGTAAATATGATAGGTTAAAAAAAAATTTATTTGTTTGAGAGAGAGAGAGTGAGCACAAGCAGCGGGAGGGGCAGAGGGAGAGGGAGAAAGACTCACTGCTGAGCAGCAAGCCGGATGCAGGGCTCGATCCTGGATACCAGGATCGTGACCTGAGCCAAAAGCAGATGCTTAACCAACTGAGCCACCCAGGTGCCCAAGAGTAGAGATCTTTATTAAAAAGATAAAACATAAAAAAAAAAAGATAAAACATAAAAACATAGATGTCTCTGAATTTCAAGTTATCTCAGGCATTTTAACAGTTGGTTAAACTGTTTTAATAGGTGCAAAACCTTCAGGTCTGATATAAAACATCAATCTCAACTAGTTTGGAATGAACGGATTAATTTTAAGAACAAAGCCCAATATCCTTAGAATATTAATATTAAAAAACAAAGCAATTCTCAATATGCTCAATTCAGACTACAGTCCAGTTGCTGCAATATTTTTAAAATTTCAAACATGAAGGGTACCTAGGTGATTCAGTTGGTTGAACATATGACTGTTGATTTTAGCTTAGGTCATGATCTCAGTGACCTGGGATCGAGTCCATGTTGGGCTCTGTATTAAGTGTGGAGTTTGCTTGAGATTCTCTCTCCCTCTCCCTCTGCTCCTACCCTTGCTTTAGAGAGAGAGTGCACACACACTCTCTCTCTAAATAAATAAAATATTTTAAATAAAATATTTTAAAAAATGTTTTTCAGGGGCGCCTGGGTGGCTTGGTGGGTTAAGGCCTCTGCCTTTAGCTCAGGTCATGATCCCAGGATCCTGGGATAGAGCTCCTCATCGGGCTCTCCACTCAGTAGGGAGCCTGCTTCCCCCCTCCCCACCTGCCTCTCTGCCTACTTGTGATCTCTGTCTATCAAATAAATAAATAAAATCTAAAAAAGAAAGAAAGAAAGAAAGAAACCGTCTTCTTTAAAAAATTTTTTTTTCAAACATGGTAAAATCAGAATTATCTCACTTCTTAATACCACCATCTTTACCTTTTAATATTCCTTTTCTTAGTTTTTATTCATCTGTGTAATAATCTTTACCCAGATTTAATTATAGTGAGCATGTTGTCTCATTTTCCCCCTTAACAACAGGTCCAGAAGCATTTTTCCGTGTGCTGTATGGTAGTCATATGAATTATGATTCATTCACTGATGACTTCTATAGAACATTATACTGGAAGTCCTAGTTAGAGCCATTAGACAAGAAAAATAAATAAAAGTTCTGAAAATTGGAAAAGAAGTAAAATCATCTCTGTTTGAAGATGGAATTATCTAATATGTAGAAAACTCTATAAAGATTCCACCAAAAAACTGTTAGAACTAACAAACAAATTCAGAAAGGGTGCAGGATACAAAATCAACATTAAAAAAATCAGTTTGCATTTCTATATACAAATAATGAATAATCCAAAAGAAAAATTAAGAAAACAGGGTCTCCTGGGTGGCTCAGTGGGTTAAGCCTCTGCCTTCAGCTCAGGTCATGATCTCAGGGTTCTAGGATCGAGGCCCACATTGGACTCTCTGCTCAGCCTCCCCCTCTCTCTCTGCTGCCTCTCTGCCTACTTATGATCTCTCTCTCTCTCTGTCAAGTAAATAAATAAAATCTTTTTTAAAAAGAAAAGAAAAATTAAGAAAATTCAATTTATAATAACATCAAAAAGAATAAAATATTGAAGAATAAACTTAAGGAAGTGAAAAACCACTACACCAAAAACAAGAAAACATTGCTGAAAGAAATTAAAGATACAAGTAAATGAAAAGACATCCATCCTGTCTTCATAGATTGGAAGACTTTATACCATTTTGACATCTATACTACCCAAAGTGATCTATAGATCAACACATTCCCTATCAAAATCACAATGACATTTTTTGCAGAAATAGAAAAATCATTCCTTAAGTTGATATGGAATTGCAAGAGACCCAGAATAGCTTTTAAAAAAAAATTTAAACATGAAGAAAAAAGTTGGAGGTCTCACTTTTCTAGATAGGACCACAGAAATCATAGTCAAAACCGTGTGTACTGACATAAAAATGGACACACACACACACGCACACACACAAATAAGATAGAATAAAGAACCCAGAAGTAAACACTCACATGTATGGTCCAATGATTTTTGACAAGAGTATCAAGATTATTCAATAGGGAAAGAACAGTCTTTTCAATAAATGGTGCTCAGAAAAATGAATATCCAATGCAAAGGAATGAAGTTAGACCATTACCTTCCACTATATAAAAAAATCAGCTGAAAACTGACCAAAGATTTAAACTTAATAGCTAAAACGGTAAAACTCTCAGAAGAGAATAGACGGGGGGAGGGGGGCCGTGGGTGGCTCAGTTTATTAAGTGTCTGCCTTTGGCTCCAGTTGTGGTCTCAGAGTCCTGGGATCAAGCAGCATTAGACTCCCTCCCCCTTTATATGTGCATGCTCTCTCTCTGTCAAATAAATAAAATCTTATATTAAAAAAAGAGAGAGAAGAAAAGAGAGGAAAAGCGTCATTGGATTTGGTAATGACTTCCTGGATATGACACCAAAAGCATAGGCAATAAAAGAAAAAAATAAATTGGACTTAATCAAAATTTAAAACTTTGTGCAAAGGACACTGTCAGCAGAGTGAAAAGACAACCCATGCAATGAAAGAAAATATTTGCCAATTATATATCTGATAAGGGGTTAATATCCAGAATATATAGAGAACTATAACTCGACAACAGAAAAATGAGCCACCCAATTAAAAAGTGGGCAAAGTAATTGAACAGACAGTTCTCTAAAGAAGATATATAATACAAATTGCCAATAAACACATGTAAAGATTTTCAGCATCCATAATTATCAGGACAATGCAAATCAAAGCTATAATCACACCCATTAGGATGAATAATATGGAAAACAAAGGAAGTAACAAGTGTTGGTGAGGATGTGAAGAAATTGGAAGCCTCATGCACTGCTGGTGGGAATGTAAAATGGTACAGCTATTGTGGATAACAGTATGATGGTTCCTCAAACATAGGATCCAGCAATTTCACTTCAGGGTGTATGTCTAAAAGAATGAAAAAGCAGTGACTTGAATAGATATTTGTACTCCCATATTCATGGAAGTTTTACAATAAGCCAAAAGGTGGAAGCAACCCAAGTTTTTATCAATGGATGAACAAATAAACAAAACATGGCAAACACACTCAATGGAACATTATTCAGCCTTAAAAAGGAAAGAAATCCTGCTATATGCTACATGGATAACTTTAAATTATGCTCAATGAGGGGTGCCTGGGTGGTCCAATCAGTTTAAGCATCGGACTCTCGGTTTTGGCTCAGGTCATGATCTCAGGGTTGTGAAGCTGAGCCTCATGTCCTGTGGAGTCTCCTTAAGACTCTTTCTTCCTCCACGCCACCCCCTATAAATATATCTTTAAAAAAGAAATTATGCTAAGTGAAATAAATCAGTCACAAAAGGACAAATATTGTATGATTCATTCATTTTTTAAAGCCTTTTTAAAGTAATCTCTATACCCAACATAGGGATCGAATGCATGACCCTAAGATCAAAAGTTACATGTTCTTCTGGACTGAGCCAGCCAAGCACCCTCTGTGATTTATTTTTATGAAGTTCCAAGTGTAGTCAAATTTACAGAGACAGAAAATGGATTGGTGTTTGCCAGGGACTGGAAGAAGGGGGGATGGGAAATTAGTGTTTAACAGGCATAGAGTCTTAATTGGGAAAGAAGAAAAAGTTCTGAAAATAGATGTTGGTGATTTTTGCACAACATGAATGTATTTAATGCCATAGAACTATATTCTCAAAGATGGTTAGAATGGTAAATTTCATGATATATATATCTGTATATTTGTGTGTATATATACATCTGTATATGTGCATACACACACACACACACACACACACACACACACAAAACCATTCTTTTGGATTAAATTATGTCTCTTCAGATTCATATATTGAAGCCCTAACATTCAATGTGACTATATTTGGAGAGAGGGCCTATAAGGAAGTAATTAAAGTTAAATGAGGTCATAAGGGTAAGCCCTAATTCAACAGCATTAGCGTCCTTATGAGAAGAGACGTTAGGAGGGCCTGGCACAGAAGAAAGGCCATGTGTCATTTATAAGCCAGAAGGAGAGATCTCACCAGAAACCAACCCTGTGGACACCTCAATCTTGGATTTCCTACCACCAGAACTTTGAGAAAATAAATTTCTGTTGTTTGAGCCATCTAGTCTGTGGTATTCTGTTATGGCAGCCTGTGTAGAAACAGGCAGCTTGATACAACCACAAAAAAAGGTAAAAAAATATTAATAATTGGGGCGTCTGAGTGGCTCAGTGGGTTAAGACAATGCCTTCAGCTCAGGTCATGATCTCAGGTCCTGGGACCAAGTTCCACACTGGACTCTGCTCGGCTTCCCCCCCTCTCTCTGCCTACTTGTGATCTCTCTCTGTCAAATAAATAAAATCTTAAAAAATAAATAAATAAAATAAATAAAATATTTTTTAAAATAATAATTTTTTCATCACAAAACAAATGCAAGGATATGTAAAAATTCAAACCATACAAAAGTGTAAAAAGTCATAAGGAAGTCTCTCATCACCTACTCCTCTTCACCTGCGCTCCCTGCCCCCAGTAACCAATGTCAGTAGTTTTAGGAATATCTTCCAGAATGCTTTTATGAATATATAAAGCATATATTATTTGCAAACACTTTCTTCTTCTAGATCAAGAATCAAAGTAGGGTCAGGTTCAGAAAGGGAAGAAACTTTCAAGTTTGTTAATCCCTAGCACATAATTTAACATATTCATCCATTCCATTACCATTATATGTTTAGATGATTTCTTGATTTTTTTTCTCCATTATATAAAACATGGTTAACTTTTTAAAAATCTATTTAAGGGGTGCCTGGGTGGCTCAGTGGGTTAAGCCTCTGCCTTTGGTTCAGGTTATGGTCTCAGGGTCCTGGGATCAAGCCCTGCATCAGGCTCTCCACTCAGCGGGGAGTCTGCTTCCTCCTGTCTGCCTCTCTGCCTACTTGTGATCTCTACCAAATAAATAAAATAAAATAAAAATAAATTACTTCTATACTCAAGTTTCTTAGATCCTAACACACAATGCAACAACATTATCTATTCCATTACCAGTGATCACATAGGTTATTTCCATATTTTTATTTCATCATATAAGTGCAATTAATATCTTTACAATGTTATTAACTTTTAAATTACTTAAGTTCCTAATAGTGAAATCGAGCTAATGGATGTGATTTTTATAGAACTTCTTATACACACCTAAATTGATCTTCAAAAAGCTAACTGCCAACTTAAAATTTCTACCAGTAGCGCTAACAATACCAATATTAGATACTCCTATTTAAAAATATCTCCAGGGCTGCCTGGCTGGCTTGGTCAGTGGAGCATGAGACGCTTGATCTCAGGGTTGTGAATTTTTTTTTTTTTAAGTTTTTATTTATTTGACAGAGAGAGAGAGAGAGAGAGAAATCACAAGTAGGCAGAGCAACAGGCAAAGAGAGGAGGGGGAAGCAGGCTCCCTGCTGAGCAGAGAGCCCAATGCGGGGCTTGATCCCAGGACTCTTGAGTCCTGACCCAAGCTGAAGGCAGAGATCTAACCCACTGAGCCACCCAGGCACCCCAGAGTTGTGAATTTTGAGCCCCATGTTGGGTGGAGAGATTGCATAAAAATAAAAAATCTAAGAATCTCTATAAAGTAGTAGTTTACAAAGGAAATTTACTTTAATTTGCATTTATTTATGTATTTATTTATTTAGAGTAGGATCCACACGCAGCATGGAGTCCAATATGGGGCTTGAACTCATGACCCTGAGATCAAGACCCGGAGCTGAGATCAAGAGTTGGGTGTTTAACTGATTGAGCCACCCAAGCACACCTTAATTTGCATTTTGACGAGATCGAAGATTTTCAAGTATTAGTTATTTGTATTTTTTTGTATCTCAACTCTTTTTGTGTTCATACTCTATACCTATACAAGTATTAGCGGCATTGATTTCTTCTGTATGGATATGTATGAGTTCTTCATATATTATGGTATTACTTCTTTATCAGTATTTATTCCCAGTATTTTCCAAATGTTGTGTCTTTTAATTTTGTGTGTCCATGGGCATCTGGGTGGCTCAGTCAGTTGAGTATCAGACTCCTGGTTTCTGCTCAGGTCATGATCTCATGGGTCCTGAGATTGAGCCCTGCCTTGAGCACTGGGTTCAGCAGGGAATCCTCATTAAGAGTCTCTCCCTCTGCCCCTCCCCTGACTCATGTATTTGTACACATGGTCTCTCTAAAATGGATAAATCTTTTTTTTCACGGTTCCTTCTTTTGCCTCAAAAAGTGACATTTATTCCCTTCCCCCTCCTGCTCCTCTTCAGTCCCCCAGACTGAACCCTGGGTGGGGCTAGGTAGCAGGACAGCTCCTCAGATGAGGTCAGTGACATTGAGCGGCATCTCCTCAATGGAGGTGTTGTAGAAGGTCTTGATGTCTCAAAGAGTCCTCTTGTTTTTTTCTGTCACCATGTTAATAGCCACACCCTTACGGCCAAATCATCCACTGACCAATTCTGTGGATATAGTTTTCCCTGCTCGTGGGAAGGTCATAGTTGATGATTAAAAAAACCTGCTGCACATCAATGCCTCTGGCCTAGGTCCCGGGAGAGAACACGACAGCATGAGCTCGAGGAGGGACACAATTGAGCCAGAAGGGACTGCAGTTGAATGTAGGCAGCCAAAGGAAGTCAAAGGAAACAGACATGCCCTCTCCCCCAGCAACCTCAGGCATGCCAGATTTTCTTCCAACTTGCTGCTTTCCTGAAGAGAGGCATAAGCAGGCCCCCTGGAGAGGGAATCAGCTTGGATTAAAATGGATACATCTTTAAGAAAATTATTTATTGAGTAACTCTTTTGGGTCCTCTACCTCTTTGGGGGATTTGTACTGTCAAGAAACTTTGATTTACTATCACTCAAATCTTGCTTTGTTACCCCCCCCAAATAAATAAAAGATAATTTAATAAGTATTTATTCAGTATCTACTATGTTCTGGGTACTGTGGTAGGAATTCTATGTTATTCTTCAAATTACTTTATGTATAGAATCACACACATTTTGTCTTTCTATTGATTTAAGTTTAGAAATGTTGAGGTTTACCATTGGGCATAAACCATGTAAGACCCCGTATCACTGTCTGGGAATAAAGCTGGCCCTTTCTCTCTCATGGATTGCAAGAGGATGGTGGGCAGGGATGCAGTCATCCAATGCTTGGCTAAGGTTACAAGATCAGCCAGTCAAAGCAGTTCCCTCACATGGCTGGCAAGTTGGTGAGGCTGTTGGTAGAGGCTCTTGTTCCTCTCCACGTGGTCCCTTTACAGAGCTGTTTGAGTGGAGTTGTGTATACACTAGCTTCCCCCAATGTAAGCAATCCAAAAGAATGAAGTGGAAAGCTGCAATCAGTGCCTTTATGACCTAGCCTCAGAAGTCACACACCTTCAGCTGTATTCTATGGATGGGACCAGTACTGATTCAAAGGGCTGGAGGGGGACTACATTTCTAGAGGTGAGAATCACTGGAGGTTACCTTGGAAGCTGCCTACCAAGGATCCTAACATCTTAACTTTCCTGTAATATAGTTCATAAAGCAGGTATTGATAATTTTGCAACAACCTGTCCAATTCTAGTTTTGTGACATTCTGTTGTTTTAAACAATGTTCTCAAACACATCTGTGCTCATGAGTGCACCTAAGCATTTAAGACTTTCTGTTCCACAATTAAAGTTCCACACATTAAAAACCCTCTGCTATATAGTATCAGCACATGAACTGCATTAGGGCATTAAATCCCACCTCAAGCTCTGTAACTTTGAGGAAACAGAGTTAAAGATGGCAGAGTAAGGCCAAGAAGTTTGACTTCTACTTACTGGTAATCTGTAAATTAACGAAGAAACACTTTGAGTTTTACCAAAAACTTTTAATTTTCTAGAAATCTTTATCTGTGTGCAATACCTGCCTGCATTAAAAAGATCTTGCAGACTATACTACTAACTTGCTGCAGGTGACTCAGGCGAGAGGATTTAGAGTGGCTGGGTAGAAATTCAGAGAGGTAAAACGGCCAAGTCACAGTGAAAGGCAGTTTTTTACAGCTAACTTTCACCTCTTCTGCATGACAGGTGGAGGATATGCCTCTGTGAAACCTGTTTGGAACTTTCGCTTTTATTTTGCCACTGGTCCTGTTCTAATTAAAGTTTGTTCATTTATGGACCTAAAACAGAGTAGCCCTAGGTTTTGCCATTCTAGGAAATTTCCAGAGCACCAAAGGTTTAGCTGGGATACTAAGAAGGCCAGA
This sequence comes from Mustela erminea, assembly GCF_009829155.1. Classification (NCBI taxonomy): domain Eukaryota; kingdom Metazoa; phylum Chordata; class Mammalia; order Carnivora; family Mustelidae; genus Mustela; species Mustela erminea. The sequence goes on along the minus strand of NC_045615.1, from coordinate 130,376,835 downwards.
ATGGGGTGGAGGAAGGACCAAACTAGTTCCCAAAGAAGTGAGGTTTTTACTCCCCAAATAGTATCCTTATTCTGGCAACAAAGGCTAAGGGCTGCTGTCCAGCAGAGCTTCCCCCCTGCCCATTCCCCATCTCCCGACCAGCAAGCCATGGTTGGTGACATATTCCCTTTAATATTTCTCTTGAGCTTGATTTTAGATAGCTTTCCGGGTGCAAAAACGTTAGGTCGGGTAAAAGGGTTCAATAACTGCTACATTTGACATACTTTTGTGCATTGAACTAAATTCTCATCTCCAGTTTTCACCCGGGCCTAAGTGAGCCAAAAAAAATCCCCAGCCCCTTCCCCCCAAAATAACCAAACCAAAAACCAAACACTACACCACACACACCAACACAAAAACCCCACGACTCTACAGAGGTACCCTTTCTTAGCAGACACGAACTTGCGCCCACCTCTGCTTCTCCCCTCGCTATTCTAAGGGCTCGGGTCAGAGAGAGCTAGCAAACCACGCAAAGGGAGCCGCATAGCAAAGGACATTGTTCACCAAAGACGAAACAGAGGTTACGCGGGCCAGTTCAACCGTCGCGGGGCCTCGCCCTCTCCACTTCGCTGAGCTCGGCCCCACCCCTCCCAACCGGAACTGCAACCCCCGCGCTCTGCGCCCCCACGGAGAGCGTGTGGCTCGCGCCCGTAGCGAGCGCGCCCGCCCCGCCTACCCCGGCGCACTGGGCAGGCGCAGGGCGCGCGCATGCTCCGCAGGCGGGCCGCTGGGGTCTCGAGTCGCTGCAATCTGTTGCGCCGCCGCCCGCTGGAGCCGGCAGATCCGGGTCTCGTGGCTTAGAGTGACGTGGTCAATCGAATCAAAACAGAGGAGGGGAGGAAGCCAGCGGCCAGGAGCAGCAGCGGCCGCGGCGTCCCGAGCAGCCGCAGCGTTCCGGAAGCTTCAGGCGGTCTTTCTGCCGAGCCTTGGTCCCGGCCCCCATCCTCCCCGCCCCGTCGGTTGTTGTCTGGGCGGGTGAGTGTCTCCCCCTCGACCACCGCCGTTTGCCGGCCCACCCTCCCCTCTCCCTGATTTTCTTGGGGGCTCCTCAGGCTCTGGGGGACTGCGGCGGCTGCGGCAGAGCGGGGCTGGCTTCTCGGGCTCCGTGGTTCTCCGGCCCGTCTGGTGACTCTGCACCGGGAGAAGCCCGCTGCTGCCGAGCCCGCGCCCCCCCCGGCGAAGAGCGAGGCAGAGAGCCTGCAATTTGGCTTTCTCTGCAGGAAACCAGAGTCGGGGCTTAGCAGGAAAGTGGACGGTAGCCACGGGTGGTTTTATTTTTAGGGCAAGACCGTCAGCTCGGGTGGAGGCGTATAATGGAGTAAAAAGAAGAGAGTCGTAGCTGGAAGGAAGAACCCACAAACCCTGAAATCCACACTGTATCATTTACCTCTCTTTCTCTAGGTTTGATGAATTCATTAGGATGCGTCCTTTGTTGTGATTGATGAGACAGGAAAGCTGCCTTCCAGAAAGCGGGAGCTTTTTTTAGTCCTTATTGTGCGAATTGAAAGTATTCCTTATTTCTGTTTGTTCTGTAAGTGGAACCAGAGCTGACAGTACAGAGGTAGCACCCTTTATAAGCCATCATGTGCGGTAAACTGGTTACCGGAGCACTTGAAGTCTAGTGTTGCCGTTTAAAGCCAAAGTTTTCCAAAGTGGCTGCTTCTACGTGTGTTTGGATTTTAGCCAAGATAATGTTTGTTGGCTGTAGAAAGTCAGTATGGTGTTTTGAGTTGTCCTAGTTTGCAGAATCGAAGGTACGGCCTTAATAAGAGAAGGTGTCTTGGTTTTTGCATCGCGAGTCGAGTGAGCCTCACGCCTGTAATACCTGCGTTTGTTGAAGAGCCCTTCCAGTTTTTGTGTTATTGTCAGAAACCGTTGGCAGCTCTACATACACAATAACTTGGGTGGTGTAAGCCCTTTTAGGTGTTTTAGCCTTGAGATTTAGGAGGTGGTTTCACGGCCCAGTTCAGTGGAGATTGTAGAAAGCTTGTGTTCCCTTCCACTTCAGGTGATCTGCCACGCAGATTCCTCTGGTGTAGCCTGCTTCAAGCCCTGCCGCCCTCCGCACCCCTGGACAATACAAAGGAGACCAGAGGGCCAAACCTCCTTTTCGCCCTAACTTGGGACCCCCCCCCCTTTATTTGGTCCCCAGAGAACTAACTGGTTGAGGTGTTTCTTTGGTAAATGGCAAGAAAGGACAGCAGAAGTATGTGCTAATTGATTGCACCTTATGAAATTCAGGAAGAGTACTTAGGCATTTAGACCACTTCCTTGAAGGGTGTATCCTTGTGTGGTAGATCATGGGCCTCTTAACAAATTTCTTTCTCCTGTGTGCTGTGTGTGCAGTTGAGATCTTTTTTCTTTATAACATAGCTGGAATCCTGCTGATTTGGATAAATGAAATTAGGTTGCCTTGAAGTGGGTTTTTTTTTTTTAACCTTTTATGTAACGTGAACTGAATATTCTGGCTTACATGAAATAGTTTATAATTGGAGAATTATTACAGTTAATAAGGAAAAAGGAAGAAAATAAGTCCTTGATAATCCTGCCATCCAGAGATGATCAAAATGTTGGCAGTGATTTATATCCTTCCAGACTTCTTTTTTGTAGTTACACATTTTAGACAAAAGTGATATTATACTGCATATGCTTTTCTGTAACCTGTTCTTCCTACATGGTAGTACTTTGGAGTGAGAATTTATGTTTTGGTGGAGAGGGACTTTTGGGCCTTAAATTTTAGGGTAGATTCACTATGTGTTTGCAAAATCATAATGATTAAAATAATTGTTTTATTATTTTTTTAAAGATTTTATTTATTTATTTGAGAGAGAGAGAGAAAGAGAATGAGCAGTGGGGAGAGGCAGAGGAAGAAGCAGGCTCCCTGCAGACCAAGGAGCCTGATAGGGGACTAATCCCAGGAAGGATCATGACCCTAGCCAGACTCTTAACCGACTGAGCCACCCAGGCATCTCTAAAATCGTGGTTTTAAAAGATTTCCTCCCAGACTTCTTTGATAACATTAAGAAGTTAAGGTGCATTGTGTGTCACTGTAATGTTTTCTTGTTTAACACATGGGAGAGCAGGGACAGAATAGCCTAAGCTGACGATAGAAAGTTTAAAAGGGTTTTACTGATTTAGTGATTTGATTCAGGTAAAGCATTAGTTCTGTTCCATAGCTACACTATGCTCCAGATGCTGACCACCTGGCCAGGCCTCTGTCAGTAAGGTCCTGAAAGATTTTACTTTATGAATCACACTTAAGGGTGTTGGGTATATGCCTGTTTAGCCCAGTGCCGCCTTGGTGGTGCCAAAAGAAAGGAAATGTCCCCTTCACCTCAACTTCAGAGGATAAATATTTATTAGGAAGTATCCTAAATATGCTATTAACCCATTCACGTTCCTTAGTCATAAACATACCTTAAATCTCAATTTTTATTCTGTATCTCTTGGATAATGAGTCCCAGATGCTTACTACTTATTTTGCAACTTAGTTCTTTTTCTCTGATTTGCATTTAATTATAGTGTTTAATATATGTATTCTAAATTTGGCTACTACTTCCCTTTGCTACTGCTTCCACTTTTGCCAGCTCTCATTATCTCTTACCTGGCCTACTGTATTAACCTCCTGGTCTCCTAACCTCCACTTTGTCTTTTTGTGGTGCATTCCCTACCACAGCCTAAGAGATCCATTAAAGTGCAAATCAGATTATGTTACCCTTTTTTTGGAAACCCTTCCATCATGTTCAGAATAAAATCCACACTACATGTTCTGGCCCTGCCTCCTTCCGTTAACTCACCATATATCCCTCTGCTTAGATTAGTATCCCGGAGCCTGGCCACGTCAGTTTCTTCCTGTTTTCCAGCCCTACTGGCACTGTTGCTGGAACTTGCCAGGCTTGTTCCTGCCTTAGGGCATTTACACTTGCTGTGCCCTGTGGCTTCAGTATTCTCTAGATCTTGCTGTGGCTGATTCTATCATGTCATTCAAGTCTCAGTTCAGATGTTTTTTTTCTTTTTTTAAAAAAATTTATTTATTTATTTGACAGAGAGATACAGAGAGAAAGGGAACACAGCAGGGGGAGTGGGAGAGGGGGAAGCAGGATTCTTGCTGAGTAGGGAGCCCGATGTGGGGCTCAATCCCAGGACTCTGGGATCATGAACTGCGCCGAAGGCAGCCACTTTAATGACTGAGCTGCCCAGGTGCCCCCAGATGTTTCTTTGAGAAGATTACTCCCTAATTAAATCTCCATCCTCTTATTTTCTTCATAACATTTTGTACTATCTGGAATTTCCTTATTTCTATATTCTGTTTCCTATACTAGAAATTCATCAGAGAATGGGGACCTTGTCTATCCTTTTCACTGTAGGAACTCAGTGCATGTTAGTTGAATGAATGAACTTGCTGAGCAGGTGTGTATTCCTCTTGAACATACTGTTTTAGATGAGTTCTTTGAATGGAAGAACCCTCGTTTTTAGCCTTTTTTTTTTCCCCCTTTAAATAGGGTAGTACCTAGATTCTCTTACTTGATGTTTGGGTTAGAGAATGGCCACATTCTATTTTATGTTCTTGTTTTTTTTTTAAAGATTTTATTTATTTATTTGACAGACTGAGATCACAGGTAGGCAGAGAGGCAGGCAGAGAGAGGAAGGGAAGCAGGTTCCCTGCTGAGCAGAAAGCCCGATTCGGGGCTCGATTCCAGGACCCTGGGATCATGACCTGAGCCGAAGGCAGAGGCTTAACCCACTGAGCCACCCAGGTGCCACCTTATGTTTTATTTTTATGTTTAATTTTTTATTCCCCCCACATTCTGCTTTAGACTTGTAGAATTAATCCCTGGGAGGAATGGGTCCTAGGAATATGCATTTTCAACAAGCCCTTGAGGTGATTTTAGTGCATATCACTGTTTAAGAATGTCTCTTGATATTGTAATGGCTTTTCTCTGGGAGATTACTTCATGCTTTATAGTAGTAATGATAGCTACCGTTTTGGGGAACACTCTTATATGTTTAGGTATTATGCTAAAAAATTACATGTTTTTTCATTTAATTGCAGAACAACTCAGGTAGTTCTACTCCCATTTTACAAGTGAAGGAACTGTGACATAGTAAGTGGCAGAAAGTTGGGTTTGAATACGTCTGTTAATCATTGTACTTGACTGCCTCTGAACTAGAGTTTAGATCTGTACACAGTACTTTGGTTTGAAAGGCCATGTTTTTGTTAAGGGTGAGATAGTGTATTCTGTCCCATTTCCAATCCAGTCCTTAATGAAGTCCATTGTTTTGTTGGGCTTTTTAACTGAAGTTTCACAGGCAAAGTTGCAGAAGATGACCTCTGCAAACACTCCTAGGTCTTCCTGCTTTGTTGTATTGAGTGCCTATCAGGCTTAAATTTTAAGTATTTGAAGTGTTTTCTCCTTTCTGTGCATTACCTTGTGTTCCACACACCAGAAACCTGTCACTTTCTGTCTGCTTGTATAGTCATTTGAATTTTTCCTGCATTTTCTCCATTAAGTTGGGTGATTTACTACTTGGGACTATTACTTGATCATTGTAAACTGAATAGATTTCTCACTGGAAGACCCCTTTCCAAATGAGTTAAAAAATTTTTAAATTTGTTTGGTGTGTTGGTTTTTTTTTAAGGTGGGGAACTTAATCTAGAGAAATACTGTCTGTCTTTAGTCTCTTCCCAGTTTTTTGTTTTTTTAAAGATTTTATTTATTTATTTGACAGAGAGAGATCACAAGTAGGCAGAGGCAGGCAGAGAGAGAGAAAGAGGAGGAAGCAGGCTCCCTGCTGAGCAGAGAGCCCAATGCGGGACTCGATCCCAGGACCCTGAGATCATGACCTGAGCCGAAGGCCGCGGCTTAACCCACTGAGCCACCCAGGCACCCTCTTCCCAGTTTTTAAGCCTGGCTGTTATCTGTGGAGGCTCAGGTCGCACAAGACCTTTACCCAAGCTCTGTCCTTGCCCACCTCAGGCTTCTGTAAAAAGCCATATGTCTGCTCCCATCACTTCACCTTTTGTATTTAATTGTCGGTGGCTATCTGGCCTATTTCATTGGGAGGCCCATGAGGTCAGAGAGGACCAATTAGATAATCAGTAGGCTTGTTGATGGAATAAATGAAGAAAGATCACAACTTTAATCTATGCTTGTAAAAGATGGTACATTGCTGAAAGGAATTATTTGTGATCTTTTCCCATATAATTTAATAGGTCTTAGAACAAAACCTCAATATAAGATACTAAATTGTCTAAGTTGGTACTGACAAATAGTGCTCTATTAGTATATGGAGTGTAAAGGTTCTACAAAAAGTTTAGCACTCCCAACTGTTCTTTGTTATATTTTGGCTTATATTAGGATTTTTTTAAGATTATAAAACTTCTGGGGCACCTGGGTGGGGCTCAGTCAGGTAAGCATCTGCTTTAGGCTCAGGTCATGATCCTGGGGTCCTGGGATAGACCAGGGGGGAGTCTGCTTCTCCCTCTCCCTGTCCCTCTTGGCTGCTCGCTTTCACTTGCTCATTCAGATAAATAAATCTTTAAAAAAAAAATCATAAAACTTCTGAGACTGTTAACTACTATAGGCTTATAAGTTAACGGTATTCTTTTGGTTTGTATTTATGTGTATATTCATGCTTTGGTCCACATAATAAATACTAACCATGTGAATAATTGTTTCTGTAGTTGGGCACATAGGAGTAGATCTTGCATCTGTGTAAAGGGCATTGTGGGCACTTTCAAAGCCATTTTGAAAAGTGGCTGAAAATTATTTTGAGTCTGAAATTAAAATACAGTTAACTGGCTGAATATCAGTAATAATGGCATTTACTATTTATGGTGATATTTACCAGTCCCTTGAGTTCCTTTGCATACTTTATGTTTACCTGTCACATCAGTCCTCTAAATCAGATTGTTATCCCTAATTTACACGGAAAAGAGGAAACAGGTTCTGGCGAGTTAGGTAAATTGCCCAGGATAAAGGACCTGGTACTGTTGGGATTCAAACCCAATTTTCCCTTGACCTTGGACTTTGTTGTAACGGTATTGACTAGTCTTTTGTCTTACAGAATCCTAGAAGTTATAATAAGTAAACCTACTTGTTACAGCTGTCAGAATACACTAGTAGAACTACTTTCATGAATTGATTTGTTCTATTTAAACCTGAACTGGATATGGATTTCTTTTCTTTTCTTTTTTTAAATTTTTTTTTTTTCAATTTTTTCGACACAGAGAGAGAGAGAGAGAGAGAGATCACAAGTAGGCAGAGAGGCAGGCAGAGAGAGAGACGGAAGCAGGCTCTTTGCTGAGAAGAGAGCCTGATGCGGGGCTCGATCCCAGGACCCTGAGATCATGACCTGAGCCGAAGGCAGAGGCTTAACCCACTGAGCCACCCAGGAACCTTGGATATGCATTTCTAATCCATCCCTCTTAACACAAGACATCCTTGTTACTGAAAAGCTGCAAGAGATAGTAGTATATGAAGCCCAAAACAACAAAATCTATAATCTCATTCAGAAGTTAACTCTGTATGTGTATTTTCTTCCAATGTTTTATTTATTTATTTAAAATGTACCTTTGGTGTAAATGAGATACAATACCCACATAAGCTTGTGTCTTCATTTTGTTTTGTTTTAGTTTTTTGTTTGTTTGTTTGTTTAACTTAATGAGCTTTTTACCATGGCCTTAGAAACTTTCTAAATACTGGCTACATTTTATTATTTTTTTTGAAAGTTTTCTTTATTTTTTTAGTAACCTCTACACCCAATGTGGGGCTTGAACTCACGATTCCCAGATCAAGAGTCACATGTTCTTCAGACTGAGCCAGCCAGGCATCCCTTTACTGGCTACATTTTAGAAGATATTTTGAATAAACTGATTACTGGAGGTTTTCAGTTAATGTTGAACATGAATGTAGTTTCCGGTTTTTGCCATTATAAATGATATTGTGATGAACATTGGCTCTTAAAAGTTACCCTCAGCTCTGAATAATTAGAGTAACCGGTCTAATAATTTTTAAAAAATTATATATAAGACATTTTAGTGATTTGAAATGTAGTGACTTTAATCATAACTTGACAAGTGTATACCACATGCATGTACTTACACTTCCTAGAAAATTTACATGAGAGTTTTTAATAGACATTGCCTTAGAGGAGAGGCGAGTACCTTTTACTTTGCCTTTTTTTTTTTTTACCTTTTTGTATTTGAATTTTAAAACTGTAAATGTGTATTACTTTAAAAAAATTATTTCTTTGAAAAATTAAAATCTTGGTTCTAAACTAATACCCAATTTAAAAATATATAATAGGGTTTAAATTTTGTTTATAACATTGTAAACTTCAGTGCTTTTGTTTTGGAGAAAGTTACCTTCTCATTGCTTATTTTCATATTGACTTTTCATTTCCTTTTTTAAATTTAGATCAAAGCACAGATGTCTCAGCTTTGTAAAAATACAAAATGAAGCTGATTTCTGCTTGACTGCACTCATTGACAAGTACTACATGTATAGTGTTTCCAGAATTTAATAGCTAAAATTGATGTTTCAAGTCAGGATAGGAGTGCAGTAAACATCCTCATGGTATGTGCACCAGACTTAGAGGTCAGTGTTCTGGCTGCTGTCTTGTTTTATCTTACAACATACTTTTTAAAATATAAGTTATTTATTTATTTATTTATTTGCATAGTATGTATTTTGTTTCTTACTCTTAGCAAAGGTAATGTAAAAGAAAGTGACCTGCTTAAAATTTTGAAGACTTTAAAAAAACTGTGATGTTTATTCAAATTTCATTTTTTGATAGTATTGGTTTCTTTATCTCAGTGGTTCTGAGCATTTTTCCTGTCATCGTGAATGGCATTTATGTGCATCTATGTATAGAAATGTTATCTAGCCATAACATTATTGAGAGGAGTTACATGAGGTTGGAGAGCAGAAGCCATAATTCCTTTCTGTTGAAGAAATCATATAGGCAAGCAAATGAATGAGATAAAAAATCTTGATTCCACTCTTAATTTATTTGAATTATGTAAATCATTTACAAACTTACGACTTGTGATATACTTCACAATTTCAGAACATAGTAATATTTTGTAATACAGCTACTGAAAACTGTTTTCTTAACTACGTAACTTCTATCCACTGTGATTTGGGATGATATCGTATGGAATTTTTATGTCATCTTCTGTTGAATATTTGTTTTTAACTTAGGAAAAACAGCCTTTTTTCCTTAGTTTAAAATTTTCTTATTCAGAATATGACTTATATGTACTTTTATTTTTTTATTTTTTAAAGATTTTATTTATTTATTTGACAGAGATCAAAAGTAGGCAGAGAGGCAGGCAGAGAGAGAGGGGAGGAAGCAGGCTCCCTGCAGAGCAGAGATCCTGATGTGGGGCTCGATCCCAGGACCCTGGGATCATGCCTGAGCCAAAGGCAGAGGCTTTAACCCACTGAGCCACCCAGGCGCCTGACTTATATGTAATTTTGAGTAGAAATTTTAAAAAACATTTCAGAGTATGAAAATTTTGGTTATGATATTGGTTATGGTATTTGGTTATGATATGAATATAAACAAAGATCATTTGTTTGAAAAGTTTTCTTTGTTTGACCATTCATGATAAATCTTACCCCAGATCTTGAGAGAATCTTCGGGATTGTACAAAAGTAAAAAACAGCCAGAAAAGGAAATTCATAGGTGAGGGACCAAGATTCAGAACAGAGGACTTCTTTCTGCTCTTTTTCTTTTATGCAGAAGAGTGATAGCTGAGCCTTACGGGAATACAAACATACCAAAGCAGTATACAGAGATCTTGGGCTGAGATTTGAGGATAAATTTCAAATCTAAGGGCTTAGAGTTGAATTGGCCTAGAGCATTTTATAGCTTAAAAAGCACTCTCTTACACATTCTCATTTGATCCTCAAAACAACCCTTTAAAAATAGTTTCTGTTATCACGTCTGTTTTATAGATAGTGAAACTGAAGTCACGGAGAAGCTAATTTATCCTTTTCTCAGTAGTGCCGTAACTTGAATCATATATCTAAGCTGAACTCTTTCTGCTATCCCATGATGTTTTAGCCTAAGGTGATTCCTAGAATACAGTCAAATAGGTAAGGGAGGAAAAAGGTCACTGAGGAAAGAGAAGGTAGTGTCTCAGACATAGGGAAATAGGGACACATTAACTGAGTTTCCAGAAGAGTGGTGGCAGCCCTGGGTCGCGTGCCGCAGAGATGTGGAGGAATTGAAGAGCTGAGGAAATTCTTGATGACCTCCAAGTGTTAAGCTTTCAGAAGCAATGGGATAGAAGGTTAGTTGAGGAGAGTAGTTCTTTTCTTCGATTTTAGCTTTCTCCTGAGAAGTCATTTGTCTGTGACATTTATTTTGGCTGTTAATTATATGCTGGTATGTAATTATTATTCTGTGAGTTAATTATAATTAATAATTAACTTGATTGCAGGCTCTTAGAGGTAGGGGATGCCTTTATTTCTTTAATATCCTCTAAATTCCTCTTCCAGTTACTTAGTCCCCTGAAACTTTTTAGATATATCCTTCCGAGGAAAGGAGAACTAAGAGAAGACATGGGTTCGAATCCCATGTCTGCTTGGTGATGTTGGTTAAGTCGCTGAAGCTGTCTGGGCCTCAGTTCTTTTGTCTTTAAATGACAAGGTGAGAACTGCTGCATCCCCAAAGTTTTAATAGTACAACTTGTCAAGTTGTGATTTGTTGAATTATGAGTAAGCAAAGACATGTCATTCTCTCATGTGTATCTTACCCATACAGTGATGTCTTACACAACAAGCCTGTTAGTCACATTCACCTTGTTTCTTGTATACATTAGCATCTCACTCTGTGGAAAGTATTTTGTTGTTATCCTTTCTAGCCTGCTTTAGTTTTTTCCTTTTGAATAGTATGCTCTCTTTGAAAGGGTGTTTTAAAGGTTTTTGTTACCGTAAAAATATTTTGTAAGAATTTCAGAGTTTGGTTTTAATTGTATTTTCTCTTGTAAATGGCTCTAGATGGAACAGTATAGGGTCATCCTGTTGGGATTGGTACAGGAAATACAAGGAATTTGTAACTATAATTGCTTGGCTATTAATTTGAGTTTTAGAACTTGTCATGATAGAATCCACAGAGTCTTAACTCCTAAGAACAAAGAATTGTGATTATTTAGGCTATATAACGGGGTTTATTTCAACATTGAAATTTTTAAAATGTCTTTAACTTCTCCCGGGCATAGCTTTAGCACAATTTTTAGTAAATGATTGACTAATTTGAATTTGTGTCTGCTTCCTTTCCTTGCCCGTTTCCCATCAGAGATGCAAATGTGTTTAAAAGTATGTCATTAGTAAGAAGTAATAGGAAGTCAGTTGATAGTTATGTAATTTCTGTATTGCTCCGAAGGGATCTTTGTAAGAGTGAAACAAATGTTGGTAGCGGGATTGGTCATATTGGACAGATGTGGAATGTGTCCTGATCAGGAATTTACATTGTGACTTCCTGTGCAGAGCTTATCTCAGATGTGTGACCATGGTCAAATTGCTAGCTTCCCTGAACCTATTTTCCTCATTTAAAAACAGGGATAATTCTGCTTTGTCAGAAGGACTGTTATTAGTATGTAAAAGTACTTAGCCATTATACAGGCAGATATATACTATAGGTATGGCTATGTTTGATTGAGATCCATTTCTAATAAAAGAATAGAGCCAGTGAATGTATTACTAAGAAGTGTTGTATTTGAGTGAACTTGAACATCTTATTACATTGAGATGTTGGGTCATCCGATGAAAGTAATCCCAAATGGTAGTATATTAGTCTGTAGCATCATAATGTTAGTATTACTAAGTGATAGATAAATATTTTGTTCTCCATGTTTAATATAAAAGGTAGCCAAACTTTTGGGATATCTCTACCCTTTCATTTAGTCCATTGTCTGATTTACTACTGGATAAAAACTTCTGCATAAAAACTTGGGGTCAGAAAGGTGTTTCTAGAAGAAAATTATTTTTAGAGGTGAGCAATTACCTCTGTGATATAATTGGGAATAAGGTTAAAAATAGAGTAGAAAGCAAACTGAGGTGTAGGTTCCCTAAATGCCCTGGAGGCAGTTCTAGCAGTTTCTGGCGTATTTCACTTTCTCAGTTTTGTAACTTTGGAGCTTTCATCAGTAGAATTGATGCTTTTTAGAAAAAAAAATAGAATGCTTATTCTGAGTTCCCCATTTCTGACCATCATCTCTATTTTCTGTTTAAAAAATAATAATTATATGCATTCTGAATTGTTACTTTGCTCTTTGCTCTTGCTGTGGGTTTTTATTTTTTAAGTGGAAAGAATTTTGATACCATTGTTGATCACTGTAAAGATTTGGTTGGCTATTTGAAAAGATGATTTCATCATAAATCACTTTCTTAAAATCACACACAGTAGAAGATAATTTCCATCCTGTGACCTTGAATCAACCTTGGTTACCCATGCTTTTTTAAGAAGAGCCCCCTATGTTTGCCTGGGGGGAAACAGAAGAGTGCTTTGTTTTTCTGTAACACTATATTTACATTTTAATTTTTATAAACGATTTTATCCATTTTTTTTTTTTAAAGATTTTATTTATTTATTTGACAGAGAGAGATCACAAGCAGGCAGAGAGGCAGGCAGAGAGAGAGGAGGAAGCAGGCTCCCTGCTGAGCAGAGAGCCCGATGCGGGGCTCGATCCCAGGACCCTGGGATCATGACCTGAGCAGAAGGCAGTGGCTTAACCCACTGAGCCACCCAGGCGCCCCTATCCATTTATTTTTGAGAGAGTGTGCATGCAAACATGAATAGGGTAGGGGAGGGGCAGAGGGAGAAGCAGACTCCCCACTGTGCAGGGAGCCCAATACCAGACTCAAGCCCAGGACTCTGGATCATGACCATAGCTGAAGGCATATGCTTAACTCACTAAGCCACCCAGGTGCCGTGTATAAAACTACTTTAAAAAGATCATAAGTATGTTCGAAATTTTTGGTGCTAAAAGATAAAATAGTACAGTGAGTCCTTGTGTACTTATCAGTTGGCTTCAGCAATTATTTAACTCATGGTGGTTTTATTTTGTCTATACTTCTCCCTTTGCATTTTCAACTAGATGCCAGGCATTATCTCTCTTTGACTGAAAATACCTAGAGGGATCTCTCAGAGATAAGGACTCTTTAGATGTGATAATCAACATTGTAATTATGCTAAAAATATTTTTATAGTAATTCCTAAATGTCATTTAATCCAGTCACTGTTCAGAGTTTCTGGTTCTTGCATAAATGTTCTTTTATAATGTTTGTTTGAATCAGGATTCAAACAAGGTCTGTACATTGCATTTGATTACTGTCTCCTAAATCTCTTCACCATATCCCTGCCATATTTTTGTTTATTTACTTCTTGCTATTTATTTACTGATAAATCTTAGTTTTCCTGAATTTAGGTGCTGCATCCAAAGTTTTTTCCTTATTCAAAGAGTCGATACATGATCATTATAGGATACTTGAAATGAATAAAGTGGAAAATAAAATCCTTCACCCAGAGACACCCAATGTTGAACTTTTGGTATACATTCTTTCAACTTTTTTGAGCGTGTTATCCTGTGCTTTTTAACCATGTGCATGTGTTATGATTATTTTTATATCCTATTTGATATACTTTAATATTGTGTTGTGATCATTTCCCCATGTCATTATGAAAAAATGAAACATTTGGCTGCATGATACTTTGCAGTATGTATCATAATTTAAACATTCCCTTTTACCCAGACATTTAGATTGTTCCAATTTTTGACTCTTACAAAATTATGAGAACCATCTTTGTACATAAATCTTTGTATTTTCGATTTTTTATAAATTTTTTCATTTTTTATAAACATATAATATATTTTTATCCCCAGGGGTACAGGTCTGTGAATCGCCAGGTTTACACACTTCACAGCACTCACCCCAACACATACCCTCCCCAATGTCCATAACCCCCCACTTCTCCCAACCCCCCCCCCAGCAACCCTCAGTTTGTTTTGTGAGATTAAGAGTCACTTATGGTTTGTCTCCTTCCCAATCCCATCTTGTTTCATTTTTTTTGATAGAAGCAGAAGAATTCAAAGGGCATGAATATTTTTTAACTTCTGGATTCATTTTGCCATAATAGTTATTATAATTTTTAATCTCAAATACAGTCTGTAGCTTACTTAAGAATCTGTTTGCATATGCTCTATGTTATTAAAATAGTCAGCCATATTAGTCAAATGTGTTTTTTTCCCAGTTCTTTTGCTCTTTTTATTTTATTTGCCAGCCATATTAGTCAAATGTGTTTTTTTCCCAGTTCTTTTGCTCTTTTTATTTTATTTGGGATTTTCTTCTTCTTCTTCTTTTTTAATGCACACGGTATTCTATTGTAAATTTGTTGGTATTTTCCATTGTATGTGGTAGTTCTTCCACAGTGGTCAAATATTCAACTAAATTGTCTTCTAGAATTACTGATAGGTTTTTTTTCCTTTTTACTTGCTAGGAGGTTTTCCTAGGACCATTTATTAAAATATTGATCTTATTATTTGTAATTCAGACTTTGATGTATAAATAAATACATTTCGTGGTTGGTATGTTCAGAAAATTCTATAAGGAAGAATTTATTTATTATTTACTAGGTCGTTTTATCTCTTATCCTTTTGCTTCCTCCACCTTCTTTTTTCCTCCTTACCATCCCAGCTATTGTGTATCCAGATGTCTTTGGTTCTGGATGTGCCTTCGGAAAATGCCTGTAACAAAACTAGTCTAGTCCTTGTATTTTTCCTCTTGTTCTTTTTTAATGTATATTTTAGAAATGAATTTAAAAGTGAATTCCCATTTGCCTTTATTTTAAACTCAATTTGACAAAACAACATATCAACATTAGTAGTTTGTGGTATTAACAGTTTCAGTATTTTTTTTTTTAAAGATTTTATTTATTTATTTGACAGAGAAATCACAAGTAGGCAGAGAGGCAGGCAGAGAGAGAGAGAGGAGGAAGCAGGCTCCCTGCTGAGCAGAGAGCCCGATGCGGGACTCGATCCCAGGACCCTGAGATCATGACCTGAGCCAAAGGCAGCGGCTTAACCACTGAGCCACCCAGGCGCCCACAGTTTCAGTATTTTGATTTTCTTGTTAAAGCTTCCACTGGAGGGTGAGTAGGAGAAAGGAATGGTAAACTTTTTTTTCCCCAAGATTTTATTTATTTATTTGACAGACAGAGATCACAAGTAGGCAGAGAGGCAGGCAGAAAGAGAGGAAGGGAAGCAGGCTCCCTGCGGAGCAGAGAGCCCAATCTGATGCTCCATCCCAGAACCCTGGGATCATGACCTGAGCTGAAGGCAGAGGCTTTAACCCACTGAGCCACCCAGGCGCCCGTAAACTTTTTTTTTTTTTTTTAATTTAAGTTTTAAATTTTAATACAGTATAGGAAATATACAGCATTATGTTAGTTTCAGGTGTACAATATAGTGATTCAGCAGTCTGGTATAAGTGCTCATCATGATACACGTACTCTTTAGGGAAAGGTAAACTTTTCCAAACTGAGTTTGCAAAGAATGATTACAACAGATTTAGGGCAGAGGCTGATTTTAGAAGTACCCATTGTGTGGTCCATTATATACTTAGTCATTTCTTGTTGATGATGGAATTTGGTTCATTTTGTAATACATTTACTTAAAAAGTTTAGAAACCTTTATATATATATATTTATATATATATGATATATATACACATACATACATACATACATATGTATATACACGCACATACATATGCACTCACACACTTTTTTTTTTTTTTTTTTGGGAGAGGGAGAGAGGGAGGTGGGGAAGGGGCAGAGGGAGAGGGAGAGAATCTTAAGCAGTCTTCTTGCCCAGCATGGAAACCAGCAGGGGGCTCAGTCTTACAACCCTGAAATCATGACCTGAACCAAAATGGAGAGTCACATGCTTAACCAGCTGAGCCACCCAGGTGTCCCACCTTTTATTATATAAACTCTAGCCAACAAATTCAGCAATGACAAAGGGTCAGGTGAGGATTAAGAACATTTTAGTATATTCACTCCAAGAGAAAATTGAGATGGAATTATTTGTTCCTAGAGCTAATAGTTCTGGTAGGGGGAAGAATAAAAACCTTACTGTATGGTTATTCTTTTAAAAAGTTAATATTTTGGGGGGTTGCCTGGGTGGCTCAATCATTAAGCCTCTGCCCTTCGCTCAGGTCATGATACCAGAATCCTGGGATCGAGCCCCGCATTGGGCTCCCTGCATCAGCCTCCCTACTTGGCTAGAATCCTGCTTCTCCCTTTCCCACGCCCTGCTTGTGTTTCCTCTGTCACTGTGTATCTCTCTGTCAAATAAATAAAATCTATAAAAAATAATAATAAAAGCTAATACTTTTTGAATAGTTCAGAAGCCACAAAATGGTATACAGTGAAGTGTCCTTACTACTACTGCCTCCTAGCCACTTAGGCCCCCTTCCAGAGGCAACCAATTATGTAATTATTTTTACATACTAAATTCTTAAGGTTTTAGATAATTTGTGAACATAGATAAATTTTTATCTCTATAGATAAGAATTATTTAAGTTTTTATTGTGTGGGAGTTTTGGCATCAGTCTTTAGTATTTTGGGCAGAATCATTTATTTAATGTACAAATGTTTACGTGTATATACAAGTTTACATATCCTTATGTAAATACATAATTGATTCGAGCAGTAAAATGTAGTATGACAACTTCTGAAAATGAGAAGATGTCATCTGATCACCTTAACAGAACCCATACAGTCATTTTAATGTGGTGTAATTCTTCCCTGTGTTTAAATTCTGGGCATATAGTAATTCTACAGTCTTTTCCCCCCTAATCACAAGAATTCCACATTGAGCATTCTGGATTCCGTACTCATTTCTTATGAGGGAAATGAATTTTCAGTAATACTGCTCTTGGAAGCAGGGCAGGGAACTAATCTTTATTGAAGAAGAGAGAAAACTAGAGATTGGCAACAAAGTAGGGAAGTTAAATAAGGGTACATATTTGTATAATGCAGCCTTGGGAAAAATAAAGGAAAAATCAAGTTATACTAATTCTTGGTTTTTTACTTTTATAGAAAGATTTTATTTATTTAGCAGAGACAGATATAGGTAGAGAGGGAACACAAGCAGGGGAAGTGGGAGAGGGAGAACAGGCTTCCCACTGAGCAGGGAGCCCGATGCAGGGCTTGAACCCAGGACCCTGGGATCATGACCTGAGCTGAAGGCAGTTGCTTAATGACTGAGCCACCTCGGTGCCCCATAATTCTGGGTTCTTAGACCTGATTTTCTTTGCTTTCCTTTTTTTTCCCTTTGTTTTCTCTTCTTTCTTTTTCTCTTTTCTTTACTACTACTCCACCCCTCCTCCCCCTTTCCTTTCCCCTTTTCTTCACCCCCACCCCCCCCCCCCCCCCCGCAACTGTGGGGCTTGAACTCATGATCCCAAGATTGAGTCGCATGCTTTACTGACTGAGCCAGCCAGGTGCCCACTCCCCTCTCGCCGCTTCCCCAGCCACCCCCCCCCCCCCCGCGCCTTTTTTAAAGGAATGAATATGAGATGTGTAGAGGATAAGTTGCCATTTTATTATGTTTTGATGTAGGTACCAGGAGGATTTATTTTAAAAAGGAAAAGAAAAGACCTTTCCAAGTCATGAATTCGGTTCATGATGGAACCTCAGTGGAGCAGGGGCAGCAGAAGCCAAAGACTTCAGGTCATAAAATATAAAGTGGTTGAGTGCTTGCTTGGAAGGTCAGAAATACCTAATACATAGTATTCTACCTTAAGTAAAAATTAATTTTTAGCCTCTTGGTAGAATTACAGGAAGGGTACTCAAAATGAAGTTTCTGGAAAACAGTGGATAATTGTGGAATTAATAGTACATTGCCCAGTTTCGCTCATTTAAGATAGAGTGTCAGTAATAATCTGTTTCTTTTTATCATTTACAAGGACTTCTAGGATCACCTGGAAGTAGTGTTAGTCTGCTTTGTCTTCTCTGGTCTGTTACAGTTTTGTGTGCTTTCCTTGTATTTTGTTGTCCTTGACAGTTTTGAGAAGTATTGGTTAGGTATTTTGTAGAATTCCTCTCAATTTGGGTTTGATGATTTTCCTCACGATTAGACTTAGTGTGATGTTTTAGGGGAAGAATACCACAGAGGTGAAATACCTTTCTCATCACATCTTATTAAAGGGTACATGACAGCAACATGATTTATCACTAATGATGTATACTTTGATCTTTAGGTTAAAGGTAGTATTTGCTAGGTTTCTCCACTATAAAGTCACCTTCTCTTTTTGTATTCTACCCTTTAGAAGTTAAGTCACTAAGTCCAGGACACATTCAAGGTCAGAGGAGAGTTAAGCTTTACCTCTTAAAGGGGTTAAATCTACATAAATTATTTGGAATTCTTTGTGGAAGATTTATTCCTTTCCATCCTTCTGCTTTCCCTCCTCTGTTGGGAGTATTTAAAAATAAACCACAAATAACACACACATCATTGATATGAACATTTTTATGGTCCTCTTTTTTTTTTTTTAATTTGTTATTTAGTAATTCTGCACCCAGTAAGGGACCCAAACTCACAGCTCCTAGATCTAGAGTTCAAGAGTTGCCTGTTTTACAAAGGAGCCAGCCTGGCACCCCTATTGGTCTTGATACGTATTGTCATATTATTTTTCAGAATTTTGCAGCAGTTAGCTGCAGGACTAGCAGTGTATGAGTAAACTTCCAGTGTACTTTTGTACTTTCTGTGTTTTGCTTTTTAAGTGAAAGTTCAAATTAGTTTGCCTGTATTTGATGATTTAGTTAAGGTGACTTTTTTTTTTTTAAAGTAAACTCTACCTTCCAGTTTGGGGCTTGAACTAAAGATCAAGAGTCGCATGTTCGGCAGACTGAGCCAGCCAGGTGTCCCAGGGTGACTTTTTATGTTTGTTAATGAGCAATAGTGACTTTTTTGGGAATTGTCTTTTCTCTTGGGCTTTACCTATTCCAGAAATTTTTTAGAGACGCTGATGTCTATTTTATTAGTTCTTTTGTCTCTTAGAGACTTAAGAGATCTATCTACCATTTTGCTTACTGGCTCCCAATTTTTAATGATCTTCAGGGTATTGTCTTTTATTCGCATTTCATGACCACATCCTTCTCGGTCCTGTTGTATTTTTAAAAATTTTTCCCTGTTTCTGTTACATTTACCTACCTACTCATAGGAAATTTGCTATCCACTGGTAAAGCAAGAAGTAAATAGTTTAAGGCCATTTATAGGTAAAGGTCATGTACCAGTAGTTCCATTCCAACTTAGTGAGAACTGTTGCAGGTTAATTTAGCATATGACCAGATTATTTCCTTTAAAAATTCATGACTGAGTCTCCCAACCATTTTGTGTTAAAAGCACTTTTGAAATATTTACTGTTTTGCAGTGTGCTATAGAAATTGCTAACTCATTTGAAAATGACTTTTATAACCTTGAAACCTATGTTAACATTTTATTACATTTTGGAAATTTTTGTTACTCCTAGATTTTTGTAAAATTGCCTCTTTTATTTTTTTAAAGATTTAATTATTTATTTATTTGACAGAGAGAGACATAGTGGAGAGAGGGAACACAAGTAGGGGGAGTGGCTGAGGGAGAAGCAGGCTTTCCGCTGAGCAGGGAGCCTGATGCAGGTCTCCATCCCAGGACCCTGGATCATGACTTGAGCTCAAGGCATATGCTTAACGACCAAGCCACTCAGGCGGCCCAAAATTATCTTTTGAAACAATTTAGAATATAATAGTTTCTTAAAAGGATCTAACCAAACCAAGTATTTTCTTCTGTAAGAGGAACAAAAATGAACACTCACATACACATACTAACATAGAAATGCTTTCCTCCTTAAATCTTTTTTTTTTTTTTTAAGATCTTATTTATTTATTTGAGAGAGAGATATCACAAGTAGGCAGAAAAGCAGGCAGACAGAGAGGGAACCAAGCTCCCCGCTGAGCAGAGTGCCTGACGCAGGGCTCAATCCCAAGACCCCAAGATCATGACCGGAGCCAAAGACAGAGGCCTAACCCCCTGAGCCATCCAGGTGCCCCTCCCTAAATCTTTAATGTCTTGTAAGACATTTTTTGCCTTCATGTGAGTCCTTAACCTCTATGGCAACAAAAAATAGTTCCAAAATGAAAGAGTTTAAGTAAAATTATCTAAAGATAATCTAGGGTTTATTGTTAGTGTGTTAGTTAAAACATTAAAGAAAATTAAAATACTTTCTAAATATTATTTCATATTGTCATTGGATGTTATTTTCAATGCTTCTTTAGGATTTTAGATCTTTTTTTTTTTTTAAGGTTTTACCTGTTTGAGAGAGAGAGAACAGGTGGCAGCAAGAGGGAGAAGCGGAATCCCTGCTGAGCGGGGACCCTGTTGGGGAGAGCTCCATCCCAGGACTCTGGAATTATGACCTGAGCTGAAGGCACACACTCAACTGACTTAGCTACCAGGTGCCCCTAGATCTATTTTTTATGGTTTGTAATTTTATTAATTCTTTAGCTAATAGTCTAAGATAGATAAATATTTAAATAGAAAAATATGTAAAAATAGGGGCACTGGGTGGCTCAGTGGGTTAAGCCACTGCCTTCAGCTCAGGTCATGATCTCAAGGTCCTGGAATCGAGTCCCGCATCAGGCTCTCTGCTCAGCAGGGAGCCTGCTTCCCTCTCTCTCTCTCTCTCTGCCTGCCTCTCCGTCTACTTGTGATCTCTCTCTGTCAAATAAATAAATAAAATCTTAAAAAAATATATATGTAAAAATAGACCCTTATGAATCTGGTTTTGGAACCACCTAGAAGGAAGGGACACAAATAATCTATAAAAAGTTCTTAATCTTACTACGATATAAAAATGGATTAATACTACATAAAAAACTATAATAAATAAATAAAAAGCAGCTATAAAGAGCTGTTAAAATCAGTAAGACAAAAGTTTGAAAAAGAAGAAATATAAATGCCAATAAACTTGAAAAGATATGCAGCATTATTGGAACTAGGAAATAGAAACAATGAGTTACATTTTGGGGATCAGACATTCTGGTATAGATATATCTTGAGTATATATCCATATGTTATTGTACTATCAGTGATAATAATACTGTATGTAATTACTGTGTTATACAGTAACATGTACTATGTGCTGTTGATAGAATTGGCAAAGGCTTTTTGTGAATGACCGTATTAGGCCTAGATATTAATTTTTTGTACTCCACCCCACAAAAATATGGGCACAAAGATGGTTGTTGCAGTATTATACTAATAAAAAGTTGGAAAGTCCATGGGGGCCTGGCTGACTCAGTAGAGCATGCAGCCCTTGATTTCAGGGTCATGAGTTTGAGCACCCTGTTGGGGGTAGAGTTTACTTTAAAAAAACATTGGCAGGTCCCTAAGTAATCTCTACTGAAGGAATGCTAAATAGGTTCATGTTTTTAGAGAATTATGTAGCCATTACAAAGAATGATGTAGAGCTTTATGTATTGAAAGGTCTGAAAGTTTGTTGTTATTGTTGTTTTTTCAAGATTTTATTTATTTATGTGAAAGAGAGCATGGGGAGGGTAAGGGGCAGAGACAGAGCAGACTCCCTACTCAGCAGCAAGCCTGATGCAGGGCTTGATGCCAGGACCCTGGGATCATAACCTGAGTCAAATGCAGAGGCTTAACCAACTGAGGCACCTAGAAGCCATAGTCTGAAGGTTTTTTATGCTACAAAACTGCAAGTTGCAGAATATGTATAATATGATCTGTAAGATCAACTAAAATGATATTTGTATATATGTACTTATAAGGGTGTACATAGATGCATATGAAGAAACCTGTAGGTATTCACAGCAAACTATCAGCAGTGGTACCTCTGGGGAAAGGGAGGAGACTTGGGCAGAGAGGAATGGAAAAGTTGACATTTTCCGTTTTCCTCTGTGTACTTCTGGGGTTACCACTGATACCAAGTGATTTGATAAAATTTTATAACACTGATAACTTCACAGTTATTTGCTATTAAGAATGTTTTAGCCTCATTAAAAACAACTTTTAAGGGGTGCCTGGATGGCTCAGTCAATTAAGCATCTACCTTTGGCTCAGGTCATGATCTGATGTCCAGGGATTGAGCCCTACATTGAGCTCCCCACTCAGTAGGGAGTCTGCTTCTCCCTCTGCCCTCACCCTACTCATGCTCTCTCTCTCTCAAATAAATAAATACAGTCTTAAAAAAAAAAAAAAGAGCCACTTTTAAAAAGTTAATTTCCCAAGTAATAAATCTTGTATATAAGCATGTAATTCTAATGCATAATTCTACAAAATAGGGTAGTGAAACTACAGTCTACAATCTACTTTTTCACCTTTTCCAAAGATATAAGTAAGAGATTAAATTTGACTTCCCAAA
This sequence comes from Mustela erminea, assembly GCF_009829155.1. Classification (NCBI taxonomy): domain Eukaryota; kingdom Metazoa; phylum Chordata; class Mammalia; order Carnivora; family Mustelidae; genus Mustela; species Mustela erminea. Next base: position 130,354,357 of record NC_045615.1, on the reverse strand, counting down.
GGTGAAATAAGGTAAATTAATCCCGCCCAGCATGAGCTGGAGTGTTTAAGGTTCTAACAGCAGATAATAAGCTGGTTAACAGCACTGGAAAGTTCCGTTAGCATATAGAAACAGGATGACTCAACTGACTTATTACCACTGAACTCTACCAGGTCTGCTAGTTGCAGTGGAAGGAGGAAATGACCTGAATCTGAGGGATATGGGGGATTGCATTTGCCCTCCCAACATTCAGAGTGAACTCTTTGACTTCTGTGATAGGAGTTGTTTAAGAGTGGTTGTTTTTGTTTTTTTTTTTTTAAAGAGTGGTTGGTTTGAGAGCTTTAGATGTGTGTACAGTTCTGTCCTTTATGTGACATAAAAAGCAACCCATAAACTGTTGGTTAATTTATGCCGACAGATTTCTGTCACAAATATTAATTGTAATAGGAAAATACTGATGTATAAATTAAATGCTTATTATCAAAAATTTCAGAGTATGGAAAAGAATTGTATAGGGACTCTAGTAGCTGTCACCCAGCTTCAGTAATTATCAACGAATGGCCTATTTTATTTCATCTATTTTATCTATGCCCACATTTAATTCCTTCCTTCCTCCCCTGGATTATTTTGGATTTTGATTTTTTTTTCAGTGTATTGTTCATGTTTTCATGACTTAGGCATTTTATGACCAATTGCAATAAATCTGGTTGTCTTCAAGAGTCAAGTCCATAGGGGCGCCTGGGTGGCTCAGTGGTTTAAGCCTCTGTCTTCGGCTCAAGTCATGATCTCGGGGTCTTGGGATCGGGCCCCACATTGGGCTGTCCGCTCAACGGAAGCCTGCTTCCTCCTTTCTCTCCGCCTGCCTCTCTGCCTACTTCTGATTTCTCTCTGTCAAATAAATAAATAGAGTCTTTAAAAAAATACTTAGTATATGTGCTGCCGAAGCAAGCACTAAAAAAAATACTTTAAAAAAAAAAGAGTCAAGTCCATGGCTTTGGTATTATTTAGCATTGTTCTTATATTAGGGACATATATTGAGGTGAACAACAACTCTGCAACAAAGACATCAAAACCATTGTTTTAATATCCTTAGGTATTTGTAAAATACCCTGCTGTACCCTGAAATAAATTCTAGATATTTGTAAAACACCCCAAATAAATTCTGATATACCAGAATTCTGATTCAGTTAACGATAGAGTTCTGTCTTGCCCTCGATAGAGCAGCTATTTAATGTCTGTGGACGCATGAGGTTTAAATGTGAGGTAGGATTGGTTAAGTTTTTTGCTCTAGTGCTTAGCTGCTGATATGCATTGACACTTGTTCTGAGGTTCTTGCCAAAAAAGAGCTGTTCCATTCTGTTTAAAAAACAAACAAACAAACAAACAAAAAACCAGGTAATTTTTAAGTGGAAACTACTAACTGAAAACTGCACAGTACTTAAAATAGCTCAAGTTTATGTGAAGAAAAGTTCCATAGGAGGATAGTACTATTGAAGAATATCCTGGGTATAAATACATTTTCTCATTTTACTGGAGGCTAAGTAGTACTGTCTACTTTAAAATCCTAGTAGATTTGGAATATCTGGGTGCCTCAGTCAGTTAGGCATCTGCCTTCAGCTCAGGTAATGATCCCAAGGTCCTGGGATCAAGTCCCACATTAGGCTCCTTGCTCAGTGGGGAGCCTGCTTCATCCTTTGCCTGAGGCTTTTGCTGCTTGTGCTCTCTCTCTCTGACAAATTAGTAAAATCTTAAAAAAAAAAAAAAAATTCCAGTTGATTTACGTGCTTGTGGCATATGTAGATAGAGAGAAAATAAACGTCAGAGATTCAGCAAATATTTATTCACCGCTGTGGCTTACGCAGTAAAGGAGGTGTTTAGAGACAGAGTGAGTAAGATAGGTTCCTGCCCTCAAGAAGCTGTGGGCTCTTCGGAGGTGGAGGCTTTTTGGAGGTGGAGGGTAATGGTGGTATTGGTGGAATCTGGCCTTATTAGTCAAATGGATTTTTTAAAAGACTTAAAAATATCTGTGTTTTACAATTTTTGTGGGTGATTAAAAACAAGTCTCCCTTTTTTCCTAAAAGGCGATTTGTTAGCATTTCTGCGTTCAGAGGGTACAGAACTGGGTAGGTATTAGGCATTTCAGTATTTGAATTTCATTTTAAAAAATCTTATAGTATCTTTTAATTTCAGCTGACATTTTATTGGCCTGGGGAGGCATAGATAAGAGGGAAAGAGGGACCACAATTTTAAGTAGAGATTTGCTTATGGATTTGAAAAGACAGGTGAGAAAGAGGCTTTCAGGGGTGAATTTTTATCTGCCTGTAAGAATGGGATGATACATTTACTTTCAGGGTTTTCTGTATTGGGTATGTACAGTAAGTTCTCTAACATGAAGGCTAATCCTTTTTTTAAAAATTGGGCTCAGACTATACTGTGAAGTAGTTCGTATTAGGTATTTCCTACTTTCTGAAAGAGTTAGGCTCTCCAGCTTAGATGGCCTGAGACTTCTCTTTCCCTTCTAATTCCCACATCCTCTTAGCTCAGGCATACAGATCTCCAAAGATACTAGATGGGAAGTAGGTTTGCCTTGACCTTCTGAAACTTGATTTTATCTCAGTCTATCTTGGATATTTCCCCAAATCATTACAAAGAAATTTGCCTCATTCTTTTTTTTTCTTTTTCTTTCTTTTTTTTTTTTTAAGATTTTATTTATTTATTTGACATAGAGACAGAGTGAGCATGAGCAGGGGGAGGGGGAGAGGGAGAAGGACAAGATGATTCCTCGAAGAGCTCTGAGCCAGCTGTGGGACTCCATCCTAGTACACTAAGACCATGACCTGAGCCGAAGTCAGCCGCTTAACTGACTAAGCCACCCAGGTGCCCCATGCCTCACTGTTTTCAACAGCTGTGTAGGATTTCATGTACTCATACTATCATTTATTTAATCAGAACCACAGGGAAGAAAGATATACACTTTGCTTTATAATTTTTTTCTTTCATAAACAGTGAACATCCTTATACAACAACATTATGTGATTATTTGAATATGGATATCCAAGTTAACTAGATAAATTAATTTTTACTGATCTTTGGGTAGATGAAAGTGATAATTGGATTTGCATCTCTTAATATGTTTTGTTTATTGACTCTGTATTTCCCTGTAAACATGATCTTTGTTTATTTTTTGTAAGGTTGCCATTTCTATAATGATTTTTCAGAGTTCACTGTAAATTAAGGAAATGAACCAGATGTGTGTTGCAGGCTTCTTTCCAAGCTCTTTGTCTTTTTATTTTACAGTATATTTTTGGTTTATAAAAACTTTTATAATTTTTGGCTGCCAGATTTATTGGTCCTATATGGTTTCTTGGATTTATGTTGCTTTGCAAGTATTCAAGTAGTCTTCTTGTAGTTATACATTTGTGGCTTTTAAAAATTAAAGTTCTGTACTTTTTTTTTTTTTAAGATTTTATTTATCTATTTGACAGACAGAGATCACAAGTAGGTGGAGAGGCAGGCAGAGAGAGAGGAGGAAGCAGGCTCCCCGTGGAGCAGAGAGCCCAATGCGGGGCTCGATCCCAGGACCCCGGGAATCATGACCTGAGCCGAAGGCAGAAGCTTTAAACCACTGAGCCACCCAGGCGCCCAAAGTTCTGTACTTTGAAAGTCTTAATATATGAGTATACATTCATTATAAGAAGTGTTCAAAAACTGACAAAGTGAAAGTCTATCTTTAAATTATATTATTTTCCCTAGAGCTAACCACTTACTAAGTTGGGTATATATTTTTCCAATCTTTTATGTGTGCATCATACTTCAATTAAAAAGAAAAGGGTTATCTTACCGTTTATTAGATGGTTGATGGTTGAAAGTGGCACCTTTATCATATTCTAAATGCCCCTTAAAAAGCTTGTCTTAGTTTGTGGGTGTTCTAATCCATTTTTCTAGTTGGTTTAGTTGACTTTTTTTGTGTGGCCTTATTTTATTTATTTACTTTTTAAGATTTTAGTTATTTATTAGAGAGAGACACAGTGAGAGAGGGAACATAAGAGGGAGAGTGGGAGCAGGAGAAGCAGGCTCCCCGCTGAGCAGGGAACCCAGTGGGTTCCTGGTTCCCAGGGAACCCTGGGGGTCCATCCCAGGACCCTGGGATCATGACCTGAGCTGAAGGCAGATGCTTAACAATTGAGCCACCTGTGTGACCTTATTTTAAAAAGTTAAATCACTGGGACACCTGGGTGGCTCAGTCAGTTAAGTGGCTGCCTTCTGCTCATTGCATGATCCCAGGGTCCTGGGATTGAGTTCCTGCATCAGGCTCCTTGCTCAGCGGGGAGTTTGCTTCTCCCTCTGCCTGCTGCTCCCCCTACTTGTGTGTTCTCTCTGACAAATAAATAAGTATTAAAAAAAAAAAAAAAAGTTGGGGACGCCTGGGTGGCTCAGTCCTTAAGTGTCTGCCTTGGGCTTGGGTCCTGAGATTGAGCCCCACCATCAGACTCCCTGCTGAGCAGGAAGCCTGCTTTTTCCTCTCCCACTGCCCCTGGTTGTGTTCCCTCTCTTGCTGTGTTTCTCTCTGTCAAATAAATAAATAAATAAATAAAATCTTTTAAAAAATAGACACACACACACACACACAAACATAAACCACTAACACATTTGGAATTTTTTTCGGTGTAAGGAATGAGGGTGGGGAGCCAACTGTGCCCTACATCATTTATGGAATAATTTGCCCCCGCCCCAGTGATTTAATATGCTGTCATCAAACCTGGATAATTCTAGAAAGGACGCACGTCTGTTATCTCTGACCTATTGAAAGAGCGTTTTGGTTAGGCTTCCTACGTTGACCAGCTTTCCTCTTACCAGTTTTCCATAATACAGCCAAGGTGATCTTTTCGAACCACCCTTTATGGGCTTCACATTGCTATTTGGATGAAGACCTACGGCTTTCTTTGAGTTCCTCTACCATGTCATTACTCTTACTTGCTCCAGGGTCTTTACACTCCTATTCCTTTTGTGTCTGCAATGCCCTCCAGAACCCAGTCCTCACACCTTCTACTTCTGTCTTGCTCTGTAGTGCATCCTTCCACTTTCAACTCAAAGTTAACTTCTTTTTTCTTTTTCTTTTTAAAGATTTTGCTTATTTATTTAACAGACAGATCACAAGTAGGCAGAGTGGCAGGCGGGAGGGTATGGGGGAAAGCAGGCTCCCGGCTGATCAGGGAGCTCCATGTGGGACTCCATCCCAGGACCCTGAGATCATGACCTGAGCTGAAGGCAGAGTCATAACCCACTGGGCCACCCAGGCGCCCCACAAAGTTAACTTCTTGATAAAATCTTCCCTGGCTCCCTAGGTAAGTTTAGAACCTGTATGTGCTCTCTAAGCAACATTTATCTTTAAAAAAAAAAAAAAAAAATTTTTGAGTAAACTCTGTACCCAATGTGGGGCTTGAACTCTGAGTTCAAGAGTCACACACCCTTCTGACTGAGCCAGCCATGTGCCCTCCCACCCCCTCTTTTTTTAAAATAACAGCCTTTTTTAGATATAATTCACATGCCATATTTTGCATTTTGTATAAAATGCAGTGGTTCTTAGTATATTCATGGAGTTTTGTGACCATCACCTTAATCAATTTTGAAACATTTTCTTAACCCCAAAAGAAAGCAGGTGTCAGTTAGCAGTCAGTCCCCATTTCTTCCCAAGCCCTCTAGTCCTGGACAACCAGAATTTTTTTTTTTTTTAATTTGGTAAAATATTTGTTATATTTGGTAAAAAATTTGTTATAACAAATATATTTGTTATATATAATATATAATTTTATATATATATGTATATGTATGTGTGTATATATATATATATATAAAACAAATTTTTGCTCTTTTGGCTTTCTGTCTCCTTATACAGTTCACCCCTTTTGATAAGACTTGCAGCTTCACTGAGATGTGTGATCAAAGTTTAAGGCATTAGTACCACTTTCAGCTCTGAAGTTCTCACCATTTCTGTCCTTCTGTCCTTTGAAGATTTTATTCATTTCTCAGGGAGAGAGAGCACAAGCAGGGGGAGCCACAAACAGAGTAGGCAGAGGGAGAAACAGGCTCCCTACTGGGCAAGAAACCCAATGTGGGACATGATCCCAGGACCCTCGGATCATGACCTGAGCCAAGGTAGCTGCTTAACAAACTGAGCCACGCAGGTATCCTGGTTTCTGTCCATTTTTTGTTCGGGATATTCACAGGTTGTGACTTTTTTCTTTTTTGGTTAATCTCTGTGATAGGCCACAACTTAAGGTTCACAATTTTTTTTTCAGGATTTTACTTTTGGGGCATCTGGGTGTCTCAGTCAGTTAAACATCTACCTTTGGCTCAGGTCATGATCCTGTGGTTCTCAGACCAAGCCCCACCTTGGGCTCCCTGCTTAGCAGGAAGTCTCCTTCTCCCTCTGCCTTTACCCCTCCCTCTGCTTATGCGCCCCCCCCCCCCCGGGCCAATAAATAAATAAAATCTTAAAAAAGAAAAAAAGAAAAAAAAATTTGAAAAAAAGGGTGGGGTGGCGTCTGGGTAGCTCAGTGGGTTAAAGCCTCTGCCTTCAGCTCAGGTCATGATCCCAGGGCCCTGGGGTCTCGAGCCCTCAGCAGGGAGCCTGCTTCCCTCTCTTTCTGCCTACTTATGATCTCTCTGTCAAATAAATAAAATCTTTAAAAAAAAATAGAAAAATAAAAAAAGATTTTATTTTCAAGTGCTCTCTACACCCAAGATCCAGAGTCACATGCCCTATCAACTGAAGCAACCAGGCACCCCTCTATGGTCCTCTTCTGATGTTCCCATCTTAGGGAGATCATTTGCATGGTGTTTAAGAGCTAGGAACATGCATGTAAAGCTTTTGAGAGAATACAGTGTGCTTATTATGATTATTATGATTATTCAGAATGATTTCCCATTGCACTTCAGAGCTGTGGTTCCCAGGACCAAAACCAATCAAAATCAAGTAAGTCGAGGAAAGACTCTGCTGAAGGAGGTCATTTTTTAAAGCCAAGTGACTTGCTCAATGATCTTACATAATTGAGTTTCAACTTTCCCAAAAATGTTAATCCACGAACAGTAGGCAATGGTGGTCACAGCATAGACACCTCCTTGCCCAGTTAAACGATAAATAAAGGGTATCCTATTACCGAAAACAACTGCAAAACAAAACAAGAAACAAACAGAAAAAAACAACTGTGGCCAGACAGTCTAAGATTTTTGTTGTACAGCTGTTGTGGATTTTGTAATACTTTCAAGAGTCAAGGAGAGGTTTCTGATCGTAGCCTCATTTAGATTTATTAATCTAAACTAGGGCCCTGCCAAAGAAAGTGAATCTTGAACCATGAAAACCTCCTTTTAGGTCTTTTTTAACTTGGCAGTGTGAATTCAGGGGAGTTAACCAGTGAGGCGAAACAGTTACAGGCACGCTTTGATAACCAAAGAGGCATTGCCAGCGGTCTAGGCATTGATGGATAACCACCATCAACAAAGATAAACCCTGTTGGGGCACAAACCATTCCCGTTAAGGTAGTACTGTTAATAGGTGGATTCAGAGAGAATATTGTGTTTGCTCGTTCAAGACACAGGTCAGTTAGGTTTTCTCTTTAGCTTGAAATAAAATATTCTAAATTCCGTAACTTACCCCACCCCACCGCCCTGTAGCAGTGGCCTGGGAGATATAGATGGTAGCATCATCTTTCCAGGCCAGTACCACTGTAAAAAACGGAAAAAAAGAGGGTTTCACGTTTAGTTAAAATACGAAGTCTTGATCCAGTGTCTTCGGAGGAGCGCCTTGATGTCAGCTCATCTTCCTAGTCAACCTGATGTGGAGGTCTCTGGTGTTTGCATAGGACCGGATGTCTGGTGCAGTTTTTGTCAGTGGTGGGATGTGTGTCCAGGGTTCGAGTCACTCTCCTCTGGGTGGTGAAGAGGATCTGGTAGATAATCCCTTCCAAGGAAATTCTAGGGCAGTCTTTGTTCTTACTGACTCCAAATCAGAAGAATGGGAGACAACTGGAAACAGTATAGTAGGCCCCAGCCAGATACTTGAGGAAACTTAGAATTCAGGATCCAGTCCCAATTTATAGGCCTTCTTTATCAAAAACACACATCCTACTTTGCTTGCATAGGCAGATGTTTCCCTTATTATATATTGAAGTTTTTAACCTTTAGAAACCTTAGTTTCTAATGGAAGTAGAGAAGTAAAACAATTGTGAACGGACATTGCTTTAGCATCCTGTGGCTTGGCAGACTTTAAATACTTTCTGTAATTTCTAGAAACGCGCTTTCCCCAAATATCTTTAGTTCCTCTGTAAAAGGAAGGCAAAATTGATAAACCTGTGTTTAGTAATTAGTGTTTCAATATTTTATCTTATTTAGAAATGATATGGCTATTTAATGAATTTAAATCATTATCTAAATAAACAGAACGTTAAAGTTTCAGGTTATCAAAAAGATTAGGAGGAAACTAATTTTGAATTAAAATATTATTGAAAATATTGAAATATTGAAATTATTATATTTGAATTTCAATATTAGGAGGAAACTAAAGTTTACCTAAAACCTTTTTATTTAGTCTTTTTAATTGTTTTTAACAATTTTGTTTAGGTTACACACAAAAGCCTTAGACATTAGGCCATTGCCGCAAACTCTTTTTGGCTGACAGATTTTATGAGAGAGAAAATGAACTTAGAAAAGTTTTGTATTTGATCTGATAACCCAAAAGACATGTTTTGTTTTAGTTTAACCAACATACTTAAACTAGCTTTTATACTGAAAGTTATCCTACATCATGTGAATTTGAAAAACATTTGGGTTCATTTCTGTTATATTTCTGAGGTTTAGAAATACTTAATAAGCACTTGTTTTTAAGCCATTTAAACAGTTCTTTTTTAAAGTAAGCTCTAGCATGGAGGTCAAACTCACAACTGGAGATCAAGGGATGCCTGTGCCACCACCTGAACCACCCAGGCGCCCCATGAAGACTTTCAGGACTTGTATTTTGGGGGGCACCTGGCTGGCTCAGTAGGAAGAGCATGCAACTCTTGATCCTTAAGGTCAGAGTTCCAACCCCATGTTGGGTGTAGAGATTACTAAAGAAAGACCAAAAAAAAAAAAAAAGATTTGTATTTGTAGAGATAGGCATACCCCCGTGAATGTGCCAGATTTTGTCTGATCTTGGAAGCTAATCAGTGTTGGGCCTGGTTAGTACTTGGATGGGAGACAGGAAAGCTTAAGGAGGCTTGGCCTAGAGTTTGGACGAGAGAGGCTCACTTGAAATTTGAATTTTAACTCCCCCCAACCCCCCACATACACACCGCTTTTAGTTTCAGTCTTGGGAATTGGGGTGGTCTAGATAGGAGTTAATATTTACATCTCAAAGGCACAGGGGAAGAATGCAAGTTGCTCTGAGACTTTGGTTTTGTAAGGTCAATAAGCCTTTTGAGATAAATAGAGGTTTTGGAATTGGTAATAAAAGGAATAGGTGAACTTTGAATTGCCTCTAGGGCTGCATTTCTAATTTTGCCAAGATTTGTAAAATGCAGACAGTTGCTCTCAATTCCTCAAAGAATCGGGTTTATAATTTGAATGACGTCATAGGTGGGTCCACCCATCTGATTGCCTTTTTTTTTAAGTAAATACTTTTACAAAGGCTTCAGAAGATTTTTTTTCTTTCCTTCTCCGCACCTAGTATCATTTTAGCTTATGGGAGGAGGCCTAAAAAAATATTCTTATCAGGATGTGTGTATCAGCTTTCAGTCTGGCCAATGGCTAGTCCCAGAGCTACTCAAAAATTCTTTTACGTTTCTTGTCGGTTTTTGCCTAGGACAAATAGCAAACATTTCTGGCCGTATCAAATAACCCCCCTTAGATAGAGAAGTACTAGAATGAGTCCTCAAATAAAGGAAGATACAAGGAAGCGGTAAGAATGAAAGCTTTTTGCTAGGTACCTTTTACAACTTTAGTTTTTCACTAGCCTTTTACAACAAATCTTCTAATGAAAATATTTTGGAATTTTGAAGTCTCTTGCATACTGTTTAAAATAGGCATCCCATTCTGTTTGATTTGAAGCCTTGCTTTTAAGTGCCCTTCTTAAATGATCTTATCTAATTGGAATGTTTCTTGTAATGGCCATTGTAATTCCTCTGAGGAAGTTTGGTAGGACCCTAGCCACAATTAGAATTTAACGTGCCTTTCTGTGCAGCATATCTAGCTGTAAATGGGGTGTAGTCCACATTTCTGTCTAGCCTCATTTTGGGGCTGCCAATCTGATGGTTACCAAGCCAGGTTGTGAGGACATAATAAAGCTTGGTAAGATTTTGCCACTTTGTCAATATATCTTAGGCATAAAATAAGCAGGGGTGCCAGAAGGAAGCATTTGGGTTTCTTGGGAGTTGAGGGGGATGTGCCTCTGGGTTGGGAATTGTGCAGTGTTACGGTTAACTCATTGCACAGGAATTTTCTCGAGGTTGGAGGTGGCCTAGTGTCAACCTAACCTGTTCAGTGAGCCACTTAAGGCGGGAGTTTTTGATTTGCGTGATGGATACTCTTAACAGCTCATAAGTGTTCTTCTAGTGCCCACCAGCTTTAGTGGCTTTTTTTTTTTTTTCTTCTGAGATTCTTTTAGCTATAACCCTTTATCTAGACAAAATAAGACAAACAAACGAACATGCACCCTAACATACTAGCAGCAACCAAAAGGTGTTACCGTGGACTGGCCAAGAAAAGGCTTTGCATACCATCACCAGTTCTCAGCATGCATTCAACCACCAGACTCCAGTAAGTGGGGACTGTGGGTTGGAACTGAGGAAAGGACTAAACCACCATATGCCAGTAAGTGGGTACTATGACTAAAACTGAGGAAAGGTATTCCAAACAACTGGGGAATTGTGGGACTGAACCAAGAGGTAGGGACTCAGGTTCCAGATGGAACTGTATGTCAGCTCAAACTGACCCACTAAGCCCGGGACTGAAAAGCTGGTTGGTTAGAAGTTCAACACAAAGATAGCAGAGCTTGGGGCGCCTGGGTGGCTCAGTGGGTTAAAGCCTCTGCTTTCGGCTCAGGTCATGATCCCAGGGTCCTGGGATCGAGCCCCACGTCGGGCTCTCTGCTCAGCGGGGAGCCTGCTTCCTCCTCTCTCTCTGTCTGCCTCTCTGCCTACTTGTGATCTCTGTCTGTCAAATAAATAAATAAATATTTAAAAAAAAAAAAAGCAGAGCTCAAAACTGACAGGAACTTCCCAATTCCCAGTGACCCCCCAGAAATGGCTAGAAAGAAAGAGAACTCGAACAGTTCATGGGTTATCACACCTGTGTTTCTTGTTGTCCCCAAAGCTATCAGAAGTCTCACTTGATCCTGCCGCTTTCACCAAATTTGTTAAATAACAAAACTTAAGCAGTAAATTTAAAGATCAAATGGGCCTTATTCAACAATTCATGAGCTGGGCAGCATCCCATCTAACAAATAGAAAGGAGCTCCACCAAGCTGTAGAAAAGGTTTTTAAAGGCAAAAAGGGGGTGGAAAAAGGAAATTATTAGCAAAGAATGTACTGTTTTAGGCAAGATCACCTTCCCAAGGGGGAATGGTAGGGATGTATGGATGGGTTAGCTCACTAATGCTGACTGGGTAATTTCATGTTGGTTGGCTGAAGGTTATGGTTCTTAGAGCTGAAACTGCAATTAGATTGGGTGATTAGGTCTTGGTTTGCTGAGATGGGCTTTAGCATGAGTGACTCCCATTTTTGGGCCTGCTGTCTCCTTTTTAACAGTAAGAATTTTAAGGGGTGGCATAAGCGTTTGGTCTATGGCAGTACTGTAGCTAACAAAGTTAAAGAAGTAAGCAGAGTAGGACTCTAGCATCATCCGCCACACAAGAGAGCCAGGATAGAGCATCTGAAGACAGTCACATTTGTAGGAAATCAGTCTGATGGTAGAAGGGGTAGGCAGTTGTTTCTATAAATTCATAATTTATATAATTAATTCAAAATTTATATAATTCATAATTTATATGTTAGTATAAATTCAAAAATATAGGTCATTAATAAGTAAACTAGCCTAAGTTTAAGAGAATTACTATGAATCTGTACAATAATATGAATTTTTCATAGCTCAACAGAAAGAGTAATGCTCCGCAGTTGTCTTACACTTTTTTTTCTTGCTCCTAGATTTAAACAGTCGAGTTAAATCAAGCTGGGCAATCATGGCAGAAGGTGGATTCGATCCCTGTGAATGTGTTTGCTCTCATGAACATGCAATGAGAAGGCTGATCAATCTGGTGAGATGAATGGGACAGTCCTATTCAGAATTGAACTGTGTACCCCTTCTGTCCTATTTTTGTGGGCATGGGTTATTGGAGAATTTTCATTTGATGGTCACTGAAATTATTTCATAATTAAAATTCCACGGCAGTTTAAATCATAATGGTCAAAGTGCCTGCCAGCAATTCTTTTATTAGAGATAAAAACAGATGGTTATCTGTTTATGGTAGATTTATGTTGGTGATATCACCGTCATAGGTAAGTAAAACGTGTGTATAACCTTTTCTGTTCTGTCTTAAGGAATATGGTCTTTATCTATATGGAGCATGTTTACTTGATAAATTGCTATATGAGGTCACAGTTCCTGTTGTGACATGGTTCAGATCCTACTCGAACAAATGACATAACAATAAAAATCTCTATATAAAACATTTCCAAATCCAAATCAGATTCTGAACAAGCTTTAGATAGTCTCATTGAGTTGATTGTTGTGAGGTTTGAATTTATAGGGTTTTTAAGACTTTCCTAAGTCTCTAGAATCTTTCCTAAGTCTCTAGACTTCTAATGTATTATACTTTATACTTTTTATGTGCAAAAGAAGAAATTAACTATTATTAACAATAAGAGATTATTATGTTAGACAACATTTTATTGTTCTAGAATACTCTTGTACAGAGGTATATTATCATAGACCAGTTAATAAAGCCAGGAATAAACATTTGTTCAAATATTTGAGTTTTTGGTGATTAGTAAGCAGGTTTTCTGCTGACTCAGTGTCTATATATAATGATCAGAAGTGTGATTTTTGTGAGTGGTACTCCTCTTAGAGTCAGCATGTGCTGGGACTTATGATCCTAAAGAATGTCTTAGAGGGAAATCAATAAAATAAGAACTTATAAATTAGACTCGTGGCTATAGAGATAAAACGGCAGAATCATATCTCTGATAACTTGATGTGAAAATAGATGAGTCTGAGGAGAGAATATTTAAAATATATTCTCCTATTCATGACGTCACATAGCTGATAGTTTTTATGGCTAAATTTAAACATAAAGCTTTTTTTTTTTTTTTTTTAATTACTGTGATACTAGGAACAAAAAAATAGACTTGAATTTAACTGGTAAGTTTTTCCAGGAGATCAGTTTTTAATAAGAATTACTACCTCTTTTTTCTTAGTGTTGTATTTTTATTGTTAACGTAGTATCATGCTTTTTCCTCTTAGCTCTGCTGTTTTTTTTTTTTAGAGATAGCTAAAACTAAGCCCTACTTTTTATGATCCCTTGTATATTTCTGTCCTCTTTAGTAGACTGCCAAGGAAACCATTCTTAGCTTTTGTTTTGTTTTGTCTTTAATGCATACATTCATGCCTGATGGAACATTGTTTATAGCCATCCTAGTAGAAAGTACTTTATGTGAATATAGATTTTAGATTTTACAAACGTTTAAAAGTTTACAGTTTTTAGTCTGTGCTGCATATTTTCACATGCTATAAATCAGTGAAGGGTGATCCATTGGTGGATAACATGCTGATAAGCAGAATTGAAGATGCCAGAAGGGAGGAGAAACTCATTTGATTCAATAAGGAAATTTGCAGATTAGGCTTGATAGACGTTTGTTTGATTTGAATTGTGCTTTATAATTTTTATTTCTTTTATTTAAACTCCTAATCAGGCAGCATTTTGGGGCCATATCTACCTTGTAGCTATTTTATTTTTTATTTTATTAACTTATATTATTTCGTTCAGGGGTACAGGTCTGTGAATCACAATTCACAGCAGTCACCATAGCACATACCCTCCCCAATGGCCACCACCCAGCCACCCTCCCCCCTCCCCCACCCCCCAACAGTTTGTTTCCTGAGATTAAGAGTCTCTTATGGTTGTTTCCCTCCCCCTCCCATCTTGTTTCATTTTCCCTCCCTTCCCCCATGATCCTCCAAATTCCTCATATCAGAGAGATCATATGATAATTGTCTTTCTCTGATTGACTTATTTCACTCAGTGTAATACCCTCTAGTTCCATCTACTACCTAGTAGCTATTAAGTGCTTCCTCAAAATGTTTTTTTCTGAAAGAGTATCTTTTGAAATAAGATCTCTAATTTCAGAAATTCAGAAATAAGGTCTAACTTCTCTAAATTCAGTAATGTGTAATACTCTTTAGTGTAGCATTATTTCTGGTAGTGAATAGTTACAAACATGCCTAACTGCCTACCAGGAGGGCAGTGGTTATAGTGGTTATATCTTGTGTGTTCATATGATGGAATCTTATACAGATGTTTGAAATAATTACATCTTTAATTTATTTATTTTTAAGGATTTTATTTATTTATTGACAGAGAGAGAAATCACAAGTAGGTAGAGAGGCAGACGGGGGTGGGGGAAGGGGGGGGGGAAGCAGGCTCCCTGCTGAGCAGAGAGCCCGATTCGGGGCTCGGATCCCAGGACCCTGAGATCATGACCTGAGCCGAAGGCAGAAGCTTAACCTATTGAGCCACCCAGGCAGACCAAAATAATTATTTCTTTAAAGAATATATAATAACATAAGGGAAATTCATATATGAAGTGAATAAAAGCAAGATATGGAAATGACATTTAGTATGGTCTTGCTTTTCTGTACCCACATATGCCATATATATGTGTGCACAGGAAAAAAAGACTTGAAGAAAATATGTCAATATGTTAACATTTTTTATCTCTGGATTGTAGAATATAAAGTGAGGCTTTTTAAAAAAATAGTTTTCTGTATTTTCTGTGATAATATATCTTATAATCAGAAAAAGGTTATTTAATGAAACCTACCTTTTTTTCATTCAAATATTGTCAGCTTATAATATACTAGGCTTTTTTACCTCTCATTCATTGTCTTCTGCTCTCATACTTTTTAGTACCTTTATCTTATTACTCTGTGGAAGTCTAACTCCCTAGCCTTTATTTTATTTTTTTTAAAGATTTTATTTATTTATTTGACAGAGACCGCAAGTAGGCAGGGAGGCACGCAGAGAGAGAGAGGAGGAAGCAGGCTTCCTGCAGAGCAGAGAGCCCCATGCGGGGCTCCATCCCAGGACTCTGGGATCATGACCTGAGCCGAAGGCAGAGGCTTTAACCCACTGAGCCACCCAGGCGCCCCCCCTAGCCTTTATTTTAAAAGCAGTTTATCCGAGGGTATAATTTTTCTGTATTAGTTATAACCACCATGATTTAGATGTCTACATGTTCAGGAAACTCATGGATATAATAATAAGGTATTGTAGTATGATGGTAGAGCAGAAATTTATTTTTATCCTTCTAAAAATGGACATTCAGCCTTGCGGTAGAGTAGTATCTTACTAATTTTAGGTACTAATTTGGAATTTTTGTTATTTTTTACCACATATAATGAAATTTGATTTTCTTGTAGGTTAGAGTATTACCAATTCCTAAGGATTAAAGTGCTGATAGCAAGTAAAAACCTGGGGAAACTTGAGGATTCTTTTTTTAAAGCTTTCATTTATTTATCTGACAGAGATCACAAGTAGGCAGAGAGGCAGGCAAAGATGGGGAAGCAGGCTCCCCGCTGAGCAGAGAGCCTTAACCCACTGAGCCACCTAGGTACCCCGAAACTTGAGGATTCTAATGAGCATTTATGGTTAGCTCATTAGTTGGATGCTTGGCTGCAGTTTAGTTTTGCCTGTTCTGGGCTTTGCCAAGGAAGGTATTCAGCTTAGAAGCAGTTAAGATTTTATCATTATTTCCTTTCTATTTCAATAAAGTTCTATTCATTCACAATTTAAGCTAACTGCTTTCCCTAATTTAGTCACAATATCAGTTAAGGTTCTTTATTATAGGTTATAGAAGTTCTGGCAGAGTTAAGCAGAAAAAGACGTATTAAAAGGAAATCATGTGGCTCACACAGGAGAGCCTGGCACAGAAAATGAATAGGTTCAAAGGGAGGGTAAGTGCCAAAACAAGAAAGAGCCAAAGTTGTACCTTAGAACAAGAGCAGCCAAGACACTGCTTGCTCCCACATTCCAGAATTTTGTATGTCCAAGTGTTGATGCAGCATCTCCATCTAGATAAGTAGTAGGTGTCTTACAGTTAATATGCACATTACCAGACTTTTTTTCTTGCCCCCAACCTTAAACTTTCTTGACTTCTCCATTCACTCCATTGTTCTGGTTGCTTAAGCCATACCTTTTGTGTCAGTGTTTACTCTTTCAACCTCATAGCTAATGGAGAAACAATCCTTTTGGCTCAACCTTGAAAATATATCCAGAATCCAGACATTTCTCACACTTCCAGTGCAACATTCTGGTCTTTCATATTTTATACTGGCGAATCAATGGATATTGTTTAAAACTGAAAAATCAAGGGGTGCCTGGGTGGCTCAGTGGGTTGAGACTCTGCCTTTAGCTTAGGCCATGATCTCAGGGTCCTGGAATTGAGCCCCACATCAGGCTCTCTGCTCAGCCAGGAACCTGCTTCCCCCTCGCTCTCTGCCTGCCTTTCTGCCTAGTTGTGATCTCTCTCTGTTTGTCAAATAAATAAATAAAATCTTTTAAAAAACACCTGGAAAATCAAGGAGAAGCAATAATGCATATTTATAAAGATACGGAGGTAAATACTAAAATAAAAGTTGAAAGTGGTTGCCTCTGTGGGAGGGGAAGTGGGTGGGTGGGGGGATGGGAACTGCGTTTTTTGGGGAGAGAGCACACAAACTAGAAATAGAAGAAGAAACACATTTTAGAAGTATCTGAGAAGTGATAGTGAAAGCCATAGAGAAGTCTTTGCACGTTGGAGTATGAGTGTGTGTATGAGAGGTGTGTGTGTATGTCAGTATAATACGTTTGTAAATATGTAGAAATGGTTTCCAAGGGATTTACCTTGGGTTTATAATAATGGCTATGTTAAAGAGAATTTGAAGCTAGTCTAGCTACTAGTACCCACAGAAAGTCTCTGATGTGAATTTGCCTTTTGCAAATGAGGAAACTGAGGCACAGAGAGTTTAAGTCACTTTTCCCAGGTGTTAGAGCTGACCACAGAGTGGCGGAGGCATATTCAACCCTGGCAGTTCAGCTCTAGGCCCTGGATGGTTTCTGTAATGCCGTGCACAGTTCTGCTGCCTGGTGGCCTCCTAGAAGCACCTTTAAAAACACTGTATTTGTGATCAAGGGCCCTGTGTTGGGGTGGGGGTGCAGTAGGAGAAAGCAGTAAGGGAGAGTCTTCACTGTATTTGACATTTTAAAACTATGTGAATGCATTACCTAGTCAAATAATTAATCTTAAAAATAAAACTTTTATTTATTTATTTATTTGAAAGAGAGCTCCTGCCATGGGAGAAGCCGGGGGAGAGGGAGAGAGAGTCTTCAGTAGACTTTCTGCTGAGCCCAGAGCCTGATGTAGGGCTTGAGCCCATGACCCTGAGATCATGACTTGAGCCAGGATTAAGAATCAGCGCCTAACTGACTGAGCCACCCAGGCGCCCCTAAAAATAAAATTTTGTAAGCTACTTCAGAGACATTATAAGCAGTAAAATAATATACAATAATTAAGACAGACTTTTTTCACTAAGGAATAAGATTTTTGTTTTAAAGATTTTATTTATTCATTTGACAGACAGAGATCACAAGTAGGCAGAGAGAGGGGAGGAAGCAGGCTCCCTGCTGAGCAGAGAGCCCGATGATGCGGGGCTTGATTCCAGGACCCCGGGATCATGACCTGAGCCGAAGGCAGAGGCTTTAACCCACTGAGCCACGCAGGCGTCCCAGGAATAAAATTTTTGAATGCACTGTTACATTATTTGAAAAGAAAATATATTCTATCATGTTTAGCTTTCCAATAATTCTTTTTTTTAAATTTATCTCTCGGGACGCCTGGGTGGCTCAGTTGGTTAAGCAGCTGCCTTCGGCTCAGGTCATGATCCCAGCGTCTTGGGATCGAGTCCCACATCGGGCTCCTTGCTCCTCAGGGAGCCTGCTTCTCCCTCTGACTCTGCCTTCCACTCTGTCTGCCTGTGCTCGCTCTCGCTCGCTCTCTCTCTGACAAATAAATAAATAAAATCTTTAAAAAATAAATAAATAAATTTATCTCTCATTTTCTATTTTATTTTATTTTATTTTTTTTAGATTTTATTTATTTGACAGAGAGAGAACACAAGTAGGCAGAGAGGCAGGCAGAGAGAGAAGGGGAATCAGGCTCCCTCCTGAGCAGAGAGCCAGATGTGGGGCTCAATCCCCGTACCCTGAGATCATGACCTGAGCCGAAGGCAGAAGCTTTAACCCACTGAGCCACCCAGGTGCCCTGCTTTCCAATAATTCTAAGAAGACTTTTTTCTCTTCTTACATTCTTTGATTTCTAAATTGGTAGATTTTTTTTTTTTTCTCATCAGTATTTAAAATATATATATAAAAATAGAAAAAGCTAGTGGCACCTGGGTGGCTCAGTCAGCTAAACATCTGACTTCCACTCAGGTCGTGATCTCCAGGTCCTGGGATTGAGCACTGTACTTGGCTCCCTGCTCAGCTTGTCCCTCTGTTTGTCCCTCTCCCTCTGCTTTTCCCTCTCCCTCTGCCGTCCTGATTCATGCTCTCCGTTTCTCTCTCAAATAAATAAATAAAACCTTAGAAAAAAAATAGAAGACACTTACATGTTTCTTAAGGCAAAACGGACACAAGCAGCAATTCAAATTCTTAACTGTTGCCTCATCAGTGCTTATGTGCGTTTTGATTCTTTAACTGCTAAGCCGTATTAGTACAAAGAATAGTAAGTATGATTTTCATTCATTTTATTGTCTTGTCTGCACTATTGACCTTAACACAAGTGACTGTATTTCTGACTGTGTTATAGGAGTGTTTTAGATGATACATTGTAGACAGAATTTAAGGGTAAGGTCGGTAAGACTGCAGTACAAAGAATGCCCATTTTGGGGTGCTGATGACAAAGCTTTGCTTACTCACTTGGCATACCTCCTTCCAGTGATTTAATTACATCATTGAGTTACACACATGTTCATAACAGTTGTATTTTGCTGGGTGCATGTATGTTTCTATTAGTCTTAGGAATGTTCAGAAACATTAACAAATAGAGACATTATCAGAGATTATAGTCTATTTCTAGCCTATTCTAGTTAGTGCTTTACTCATCAAATACTGGCAGATAAGACTCAAAGAAGTGGATAAGAATATACAGTGAGTTTCTTGCAATTAAAATCAGACATCTATATCAAGTTTTTCTGTTTCATTACTTAATTTAATATGGGAATATGCCCAGTGATGAATATGGGTTTTTGTTGATATGATAGTAGAGTACTACTACATGTATAGAAATATGCCCACACAAAATTGTAATCTAATTATAAATCATTTTTTTAAAAGGTTCTGTTGATTGATTGATTGATTTGAGAGGGACAGAAAAAACTAGAAGGAGGAGGAGCAGAGGGAGACGAACAAGAAGTCTCCACGTTGAGCACGGAGCCCAGTACGGGGCTCGGTCTTATGACTCTGAGATGGTGACCTGAGCCAAAATCAAGTTGGATGCTTAATCAGCTCAGCCACCCAGCTCAGCCATGCCCCATAAATCATTTTTTTAAGTTGTCTGGTATTTTTTTTGTCTCTTGTGAGGTTAGTATTAAAAAAAAAAAAACCTTGTAACAACTATATTTAGTTGTTTTGGGGTATAGTATAGTGTTTTTTTGTTTTTGTTTGTTTGTTTTTAATGACTACTACTTCCTTAAAACAATAAAAATGGCCTGCAGAGGGACTTTTTCCATTCTTCTCCTTGAAGCCTTTTGCAGAATTATTCCGGCTGCACCCTCTTCTGCTCCCTTTCCACCCCTCCTTCTCTTCTCCTTGACTAGCTGCCTCTTGGCATAAAGTTTCTTCTATTAATGATAGAAGTTCCAGAAAGAGAGAACAGATTTAGTAATGTGAACTTGGATTATGCTCTGTGTTTTTCCTGTTCTGTGTTGTAACCTAAGATTTGGAACACAGATAATCCCTTTTTTTTGGTTTGTCGAGCTCTGTATTTCAGGTCTAAACAGTATAACTGAAACTTCTACATTTTTAATTTACTTAGCTTTATTTTCATATTAAAATACTATAAGCATGTGATCTGGGAGATCCTTGGTCAGATTTCTCTTAATAGGCCAAAGGCCCTGTAAATTGTGGCTAATGTTCACTGTACTTAAATTAGTTGCATCAAGATTGATTGGCCTCTTTCCCAGAAGAAAAATATGTATGTCTGAAAAATTTTCTTGAAAAACTTCTCCACCGAGCAAATATGGCTACTGATAGTATCTTTTTCTTATTTAATTGTAAACTTAAATTGTAAAATGTTTAGTTATTGAAATAATATATGAATATGTCCTTCCAAAAAAAAAAATCAGTACATTAAAAGTAAGACTAGGTGCACCTGGGTGGCTCAGTGGGTAAGGCTCTGCCTTTGGCTCAGGTCATGATCTCGGGGACCTGGGATCGAGCCCCACATCGGGCTCTCTGCTCAGTGGGGAGCCTGCTTCCCCCTCTCTCTGCCTGCCTTTCTGCCTACTTGTGATCTCTCTCTGTCTGTCAAATAAATAAATAAAATCTTTAAAAAAAAAAAAGTAAGACTAAACTCATCACTCACGTCTCTGTATGTGGCTTATTCTTGACTTCCCTAAATGAATTTGGTGTGCACTTTCCCAGATATTTTTAACAAATATATATTTAGATACTGTGGTATGTGTGTATTTTTATGTATATATTTCCCCAATTTAATACTGATATCTACCATTTTCGTGTGGCTACAAAGCCTTTTTAATCATCTGATTAGCTTTTGAGTTTTTAGTCAATAAAGGAAATTTTTTTTTACTTTTTTCTTTCAAATCTTAATACTTTCTATCAGTATCATCCAGGCACTGGAAGACCAGTTAGTCCTCCTGTGATTAGAGGTATAATTCACTTTACCAATTAGGAAGTGAGGTTATGTTTTATTTAAAAGATAAAATGGTGATTGCATATCAGTATATTTAATTCAATAATTCAAGCAGTTTACTAAGTGTTGAAAGAGAAAGTAAAAATCTCCCTATATTCTCCCACCCCTCATTGCTTCTTTACTGAATATGAACTGATTCTTTTATGTTATTCCAGTTGTATGTCTGCAGAGCACATTACTCCAAAACTTAGTGGCATAAAAGAACCTTTTATTAAGCTGACAGACCGTCTGTCTGAAGTTCACATGCAGCATCGTGGGGATGGCTCATGGGCTGCATCATGTCTGGGTTCTTAGCTGTAAGACTCAGAGGCTGGGAGCAGGAAGTATGTGGAGGCTCACTTACTCACTGTCTGGCAGTTGATACTGGTAGATGACAGAAACCCTACCTAGTGCTGTCAGCCGGAACACCTACTTGGATGGCTTTTTCGTGTGGTTGCTTGGCTTCCTCGCAGCACGGTGGCTTGGTTCCAAGGTTGACTATCCATCCCAAGGGAGGATGTGGGAGGGAGAGAACCAGGCAACAGGTGGATACTTTTTTTTTTAAATTTCCTTAAGTAATCTCTACACTCAACATGGGGCTCAAATTCACAGCCCCAAGATTAAGAGTCACATGCTCTACTGTCTGAGGCAGTCAGGCACCCCAGCATCTGGATGCTTTTTATGACTTGGCCTAAAAAGTTGCATACAGCACTTCTGTTATACTTTAAAAAAATTTTTTTTTCAAGATTTTATTTTTTTGTTTCACAGAGAGAGAGAGTGTCCAAGCAGGCAGAGTGGTAGCAGAGAGAGAATCAGGCTCCCCACTAAGCAGCTAGCTTGATGTGGGGCTCAATCCTAGGACCCTGGGGTTATGATCTGAGCCAAAGGCAGATGCCAAACTGACTAAGCCACCGAGCTGCCCCTTTTTAAAAATTTTCATTTTAAGTAGGCTCTGTGCCCAATGTGGGGCTCAAATTCTCCACCCTGAGATCAAGAGTCACATGCTCTACCGACTAAGCCAGCCAGAAGCCCTCTTTATTAAATGTTTTTGTTGTTATACTTTTCTTTTTAAAAAAAGCTTATTTAAGAGAAAGTAAGTATGCGTGGGGGAGGGGCAGAGGGAGAGGGACCAGAAGACTCCCCGCAGAGCAGGGAGCCCATAGTGGGTCTCCATCCCAGGAACCTGAGATCATGACCCGAGTGGAAGTCAGATCCTTAACCCACGAAGCCACCCAGGCACGGCATCTTTTTTTTTTTTTTTTTTTTTTTTAAGATTTATTTATTTATTTGAGAGAGAGAGCATGCAAGCGCTGCGGGGAGGGGCAGAGGGAGACAGAGAACCTCAAGCACACTCCCTGCCCGGAGCACAGAGCCCAATGTGGGGCTTGATCCCACAATCTGGAGATTATGACCTAAGTCAAAATCAAGATAAGCTACCCAGGCACCCCTGTTATACTTTTTTTTTTTTTTTTTCCCTGTTATACTTTTGATTACAGTGGTCAACAAGCCTGTTCAGGTTCAAGAGGAGAGGAAATAGACTCCACCTCCTTTTTTTTTTTCAACTATAATTGACGAATAACATTTAATTTCAGGTATACAACAAAATGATTTGATACTTACATATTACTAAATGATCACCACAGTAAGTCTAGTTAACGTCTGTCGTCTTATGTAGATACAAAGAAGTTTTGACCCCTGTAGCCATTTTGCCTGACCTCTACCACCCACCTCTGGCATCCACCAGTCTGTTCTCTGTATTTATTTGGTTAGTCGTTTTAAATTTCATATATAAGACAGATTATACAGTATTTGTCTCCTCTGACTTATGTCACTTAGCATGTGTCCTCAGAGTCCATCTGGGTTGTCACAAATGGCAAGATTTCATTCTTTTTATGGCTGAATATTATTCGTGTGTGTGTGTGTGTGTGTACACACCAATTTTATCCATCAGTAGACACTTAGGTTGTTTCCATATCTTGGCTCTTGAAAATAATGTGGCAGAATGCACATGGGTATACGTATATCTTTTCAAATAAGTGTTTTCATTTTCTTCGAATAAATACCTGAAAGTGGAATTGCTGTATCATGTAGCAATAGTTCCAATCTTACTTTTTTTTTTTTTTAGAAACCTTACATCATTTTCTATAGTGGCTGCACCAATTTATATTCCCACCAGTAGTGCACAAGTCCCACTAATGCCTGTTATTTCTTGTCTTTTTGGTAATGGTTATTCTAATAGGTGTGAGGCGATGTCTCACTGTACTTTTGATTTGAAGTTCCCTGATAATTAGTGATGTTGAACATCTTTTCATGTACTTGTTTCATCGTATATCGTCTTAGGGTAAATGTCTATTTAGAATGTTTAAATCAGACTTTTTTTTTTTTTTTTTTTGCTATTGAGGTATAGGAGTTTTTAAAAAAATATTTTGGATTTTAATCCCTTATCAGACAGATGATTTGCAAATCATCTGTAGGTTACCACTTAGTAGGTTACCTTTTCATTTTGTTGATGGTTTCCTTAGTTGTGCAGAAGATTTTTAGTTTCACCTAGTTCCACTTATTTATTTTTGCTTTTGTTGCCTTTGCTTTTGGAGTCAGATCAAAAATATGCCACTAATACTCGTATCAAGGAGCTTACTGCCTGTGCTTTCTTCTAGGGTTTTTATGGTTTCAGATCTTACATTCAAGTCTTTAACCCATTTTGAGTTAATTTTGATTAATTTTAATTAATGTTAATCAATTTCTTTTTTTAAAATTTTTTTTAAAGATTTTTATTTATTTATTTGACAGATCACAAGTAGGGAGAGAGGCAGGCAGAGAGAGAGAGGAGGAAGCAGGCTCCCTACTGAGCAGAGAGCCCAATGCGGGGCTTGATCCCAGGACCCTGGGATCATGACCTAAGCCAAAGGCAGAGGCTTTAACTCACTGAGCCACCCAGGCACCCCAAAATTTCTTAGTTAAGACTCTCCACCTCTTAATAGGGAGTAGAAAGATCTGGAAGATCATATGTGACTGGAAATAAGGCTATGGATGGTTTTGGAAAATACAGTTTGCTACATACACCATTCTAGAAATTTGTTTTACATAGAAGGGAGCCATAGTACACATACATTTCTGCAACTGTTTTTTTCTTACTTTGTATATCTTTTCATGTTAGCAAATGTCTTAGTTTAGTTTTCTACAGCAATACTATGGACTGGGTGGCTTATAAACAACAGCAGTTTATCCTTAACAGTTTTGGAGACTTGGAAGTTCCAAGATTAGATGCCAGCATGGTTGGGTTCTGGTGAGAGCCCTCTTCCTGGTTGCAGTCCTGTTTTCTGGTTTGATCTTCCCATGGTAGAGAGAGTACAAGAGTATTCTGGGGTCTCTTTTAAAAGGACATTCGTTGTGGGCGCCTGGATGGCTCAGTTGGTTAAGTGTCTGTTTTCGGATCATGTCATGATCCCAATGTCCTAGGATCAAGCCTGCGTCAGGCTCTCTGCTCAGTGGGGAGTCTGCTTCTCCCTCTGACCCTCCCCTCTCCAGTGCTCATGTGCACTCTCTCAAATAAAAAAAAAAAAAAGTGAAGAAAAAAAAGGACATCAGTCCTGTTCATAAGGGCTCCATCCGTATGCTCTAATCACCTCTGAAAGGCCCCACCTCCAAATACTAGCACATTAAGGTTTAAGATTTCAACATTTTTAACAGTGTAATGATAATTGTTATTTTCTCTTTCAGAAACGCAAGTAAGAGGTAAATATTAAAATTGTGAATACTTGGGGCGCCGGGTGGCGGGTTAAGCCTCTGCCTTCGGCTCAGGTCATGATCTCAGGGTCCAGGGATCGAGCCCCGTATCAGGCTCTCTGCTCAGCAGGGAGCCTGCTTCCCCCCGCCTCTCTCTGCTTGCCTCTCTGCCTACCTGTGATCTCTGTCTGTCAAATAAATAAAGAAAATCTTTTTTTAAAAAATTGTGAATACTTGAAACAATATAGAAAAATAGAACAAAAAGTCTAAATCTTTTGACTTTGGCAACTTTCTGTGGCCTACCCCTCAGCTCTGACCCCGTGGTCACTATTGCTTGCTTGGCTAGAAGTTGCATTTAGTTTGTGGACTTCCCAGTCACGTATCTTGTGCATTTATAGATCTTTACAGATATACATATCTATCTAACTATCCTTATATAGGTATAAAATCAAAATGACTTGTACCATCAGTGTATAGCATATGAATTTCCCTGTTCCCTTGTCAGTGGCTTTAGGTTGTGTATTGATTTTGGTTCAATAAATTAAACAAACTCAAAATCAGAAGGTATTTTGTAGGCTTGGAGAAAGTATATGTATATCATTTGGGCAAAGAATCCCAACCTATTAGTGTTTAGACATTTTAAAAAATATTTTCAGAATATTCAGACTTCCCTTTAACCCAGCTATTTGAAGTCTTCAAGCTTGAAAGGTGCATGGATTATTGTGGTTGCCACAAGTTATTTTTGTTAATGTTATAGGAAAATATGTAGAGATGATACTCAGTCATTTAGAACTTAGTGTGATCAGGGGCACCTGGGTGTCTCAATCAGTTAAGCGTCTGCCGTTGGCTCAGGTCATGATTCCAGAGTCCTGGGATGGAGCCCCGCAACGTGTTCTCTGCTCAGTGGGGAGTTTGCTTCTCCCTCTGCCCTTCCCTCTGCTCATGCTCTCTCAAATAAATAAATAAAATCCTGGAAAAAAAAAATAAAAGAACTAAGTATGATCAAAATACTAGGTTCTAGATGATCTCCCAGTTGAAACATTGGACTTCTGCAGTGGTGTGATTATATAGAAATATTTGAATTGAATATTCTTTTTTTGTATTTTGTCATTTCTTTAAAGTATCCCTCCTGTAATTGAATAATGTGTATGAAAACTTAAAATGTGGGCACCTGGGTGGCTCAGTTGGTTAAGCCTCTGCCTTCGGCTCAGGTCATGATCCCAGGGTCCTGGGATCAGGCCCCACATCGGGCTCTCTGCTCTGAAGGGAGCCTGCTTCCTCCTCTCTCTCTCTCTCTCTCTGCCTGCCTCTCTGCCTGCTTGTGATCTCTGTCAAATAAATAAATAAAATCTTAAAAAAAAAAGTTTAAAAAAAAAGAAAACTTAAAATGTGGATACCTTTATTCTAAAAATTTCTCTCCTTATCCTAAAGAGATTAAGTAAGTGAGTAAGAATGTATTTATAGGAACATTCATGTATAAATTGGGAAATATACATTCATGTATAATTAAAAGGAATACTGTGCAACATTAAAGTAATGTAGAGCTGGTTTTGGACATTAAAAGATTTGTGACTAGGAACACCTGGGTGGCTTAGTTGGTTAAGTGTCTAACTCTTGGTTTCAGCTCAGGTCATGATCTCAGGGTCATAGGATTGAGCCCCACTCTTAGCAGGGAGTCTGTTTCTCTCTCTTTCTCTCACCCTCTCATGTCCCTCCCCCCCGACGCATGTGTGCTCTAAAATAAATAAATGAATCTTTTAAAAAAAGATTTGTGACTGATTGTTGAATATGGCAAAAAAGATAGCAAGATAACATGGAGAGGGTTGTTTTGTAAGATTATATACACATACATATATGCAGTTGATCCTTGAACAACATGGGTTTGTACTGTGCGGGTCCACATATACCTACGGTTTTTTTGATAGATGCAGTACCATACTGTGTTTTCCCTTATCATTATTTTAACATTTTCTTTTTCTCTAGCTTGCTTTATTACAAGAATACAGTATATGATACAGATAGCATACAAAATATGTGTTAATCAACTGTTATGGGTAAGGCTTTCAGTCAGCAGTAGTGTATTAATAGTTAAGTTTGGGGGGAGTTAAAATTTATACACGGGTTTTTGACAGGGGGCCAACATCCCTACTCACTGTGTTCAAGGATAAACTGTATTACAAATGCATGTGTCTAGAATATATTACCCAGAATGTTAAAAAAGAGTTATTGTATGGTAGGCTTTTGTCCATTTTGGTCACTTCTCTTTCCCTAAGAACTACTAGAACATTACTGAGCCCCATTAGGATGTAGGAAGTTCTGTATTGATATTTTGAGGAAAGCCGCAGGAATCTCCCTGCTTGGATATTTTCAAGCCAGCCTTACAACTGTGAGCTGTGTGAGGTCTGGCTAGAGAAGACATTGACCCAACTGTTTAGTCATTGCTTTGAAAGTACTTTGTTGTTGGTTTTAGAGTTTCATTTTTTAAAAAAATAGTAGTGATAAATTTGAGCATGCTTATTTCACAAACATACACCCCTGTTGTATAGTAAAAAGACATTTTCTCTCTTGCCTGTATATTATTGCTGTGATGCTGTGATCTAAAAACATTATCCTATGGGCCATGAACTGAGTTTTTTATATTCATATTTTACTTTATATATGTTTAATTATATCATTTAATCCTAACGATGCCTTAAGGTTCATAATGTTAGGAAGGTAGTTAGGGTAGTTAGGTCTGAGCAAGGAGGGAGAAAGCCCATGGTGGCCACAACCTTGCAGCCATCCCTAAGTGTTAACAGCCTTCCTTCACAGCCACCTCCAAGGGCTAACAGCAGGAGAGGCCTAACCTCGGAGCTGGCCCAGAAGCAACAAGAGGACCTGCAGGAGCTGAGCAGGCACACAAAAGGTGTAGCTTGCCCTAAGGTCCAGGCAAATACTCATTAGAAACTCAAGAATATGGAAGACAGGGGCACCTGGGTGGCTCAGTGGGTTGGGCCTCTGCCTTCGGCTAGGTCATGATCTCAGAGTCTTGGGATCGAGCCCCGCATTGGGCTCTCTGCTCTGGTGGGGAGCCTGCTTCCCTCTCTCTCTCTGCCTGCCTCTCTGCCTACTTGTGATTTCTGTCTATCAAATTAATAAAATGTTAAAAAAAAAAAAAGAATATGGAAGACGTAAGTAGATAGAGTTTTAACAGAATGCATCATGGGTAGGTGGATGCGCAGAAGCCAAAATGTTATATAACCATCAGCTGTCAGTCAAAAATGTCAGTCAAAGCCAAATGTACATATACAGAAAGCAGGCTTAAAGCAGCTAGAGCTTCTTGGAGGCATTGCCACTCTTGCTCGCTTTCTCTCTTGAAAATGTGCTATACTTAGTATCTCCTCAGTAAACTCTATCTCCCCATTCTGGTCTGAGGTCTCTAATTCTTTGGTATGTCCGGGACAGTAAAGAAGCAACCCAGTGACATTGGTAGGTCATATTTAACGTCTTTTATAGTTTGAAACTTTATAGAAAGTAACAGACACAGAATTTGAACCTGAATATATCTGACTTCAAGTAAAGCTTCACTTTTAACCACTCTTGTATTTACCAGCGTGTAGGCAGCTCCTGTTCATGGGATGGGAGGGGACTTCCAGTCTATGTGCGGTCCCTGAGCAGACATAGGAAAATAGTAAATAACTTCTTGTTTAGGTACTTAGTTCGGGCCACTATAGCAAAATACCAAAATGCCACAAACAGGTGACTTGAACAGCAAACATTTATTTCTTACAGTTCTGGGGTCTGGAAAGTCCAAGATCCAAGTGCGCACAGATTTGGTGTCTGGTGATAACTCTACTTGGTTGGCAGACGGTTGCCTTCTTGCTGTATCCTCACATAGCATGGAGAGAGCAAGGGCTATAGTCTCTTCTTCCGGGGCACTAATCCCATCATGGAGGCTTCACCCTTAGGACCTCCTTTAAACCTAATTACCTCCCAAAGGCCCCGCTTCCAAATACCATCACATTGGGGATTTAGGGCTTCAGCCTATGAAGTTGGGGGTACATCCAGGTCTCCATAACAGGTACATTTTGATAACTCCAAAAAGAGACTGTTCTTTGTAATTCTTTTCAATAATTTTTCTCCAAAGTAAGATTGTTCATAGAAGATCCACTTACCTGCTTTTTAAAAGTCATTAGAATCTTCTCTTTGATCTGCATTTTTCCCATAGACCTCCAATAGCAAAGGTATTCTATTAGGCTTCTGGGATATCCTAACAACTATTTTAGGTTCTTTAATGTTCCCTAACATGAAATCTGTGTGCCAGGTATCTTTTATTCTTTCAGTTTCTTTCTTTCTTTCTTTTTATTTTTTAAGATTTTATTTATTTATTTGACACAGAGAGAGGGGGAGAGGGAACACAAACAGTGGGAGTGGGAGAGAGGGAAGCAGGTTTCCCGCTGAGCAGGGAGCCAATGCAGGGCTGGAACCAAGGACCAGAGATCATGATCTGAGCCAAAGACAGATACTTCCCAACTGAGCCACCCAGATGCTCCTCTTTCAGTCTCTCTTAATCCCTGTTTTCCGCCTTTTTCCCCAGTGAAGAAATATATTTATTATACTCATAACTGTGATGTCTGTGATTTTGAAGGTAACTCACTTCAAGAACTTTCCATGACCATCCTAGTTAGGTGGAGAGATCTAAATCTACTTTTAATTCTTTTCTGGGATCCTGGGATCAATGTTAACATGAAAGTATACCAGGACTGCAACTATTGGCTATAGATAATCCATATGTGGTTCCCTCCTCATCCCCTCCATTGTAGTACAGAAAATAATTGAAGTCCATGACCATCCTATAGATACTGGCATTTTTATTTCCTTCACATATTATCCTTGGTTTCCTTCTATTTGCTTTCACAAATAGTTTCCTTTTGGAGTAGCCAAAATTAGCATCAGTAGTACCACTGTGTTCTTCAATCAAATAAGTCAAAAGAAAACTGAGATGTATTGTAAATTAGGCCTTTGTTTAAACAGAGTTCCATCAAAACAGTAAGATTCTCTTGTTGTACTAAATTCATGGTTTTTGAATTTTTTAAAGACTGTAATGTATTCATCATAGGTGTTTGAATCTGAACACTGGTTATAGACATAGGTATAGATATAAATATATTCCAAAACTCTGTTTTGGAAGCACGCTAAGTGCTGGACTAGGAATGTGGTCATGATACTTTGGCACCTCATTCATTATTCAGAACCTGCAGCATTGC
The DNA here is from genome assembly GCF_009829155.1 of Mustela erminea. NCBI lineage: Eukaryota > Metazoa > Chordata > Mammalia > Carnivora > Mustelidae > Mustela > Mustela erminea. The sequence continues at coordinate 130,324,212 of NC_045615.1, read as the reverse complement.
CTCCTTGTGAACATGGAGAGTGTCACCGCAAACTCAAAGAACACCGACCAGAAGACCAGGATTCCACCACAGCTCTTGGTGGAATGTTCCAAAGATTCACTGCACTCAGCCAGGCTCCCAGTGAATAAATTCTTCTCATTCTTGGGTATGTGTGTGTGAGCTTGTGCACATGCCCACAGGCCCTCATTTTTAATTTTCTTAAAGCTCAGGGAGCTCCTGTCTGCACAGCATGAGCCACAGGGTTTATCCTTTCTTGCTGAAGAGCATTTGACTCCCACTCTTCTGGCTGCCTTTACCTAAGAAAAATCACTTCTTATGGACCAACATAGCTTCCACATTAAACTGGCATAATTTCTCTTTTTACCAATTATATGTGAATTAATTAATTTTCTAGAAACTTATATAGCAGGACAAATTGTACATTACTTTTTTTGTTTTAAGATTTTAATATTTCTTTGACAGAGAGCGATCACAAGTAGGCAGAGAGTCAGGCAGAGACAGAGAGGGAAGCAGGCTCCCCGCTGAGCAGAGAGCCCGATGCCAGGACCCTGAGATCATGACCTGAGCCGAAGGCAGAGGCTTTAACCCACTGAGCCACCCAGGCGCCCTCTACATTACTACATTACTATTTTTAATTATAGTCCCAAAGGGAGGCCTACTCTTTCTTCCTGTGGTTTTTTTTTTTTTTTTTAGAAATTTCTACTGGACTCAAACTCACCACCTCATGATCAAGAGTCACTTGCTGTATGGACTGAGCCAGCCAGCGCCTCCAGAACGATCTCTTTTAGTGCAGAAGGGAATTGTTGGCTCTGTTGGTCTTAGAGACTGATTAACTATACCTATAGTTATTTTCATTTTAATCTGAATTTGCTTCAGATCAGTTATATAGTACATCAGTTCATGGAAGTATTTTGTAACCATTCAGAATTGTGCTTGAGAGAATGTAATGATATGTTAAATAAAATTATGACACAGAATTTTGTACATTGTGAAGTAGAATGAAATTGTGTTAAGAATTTAGACTTTAGGGTGCCTGGGTGGCTCAGTTGGTTAAACTAAACCTGCCTTCAGCTTAGGCCATGATCCCTGGGTCCTGGAATCTAGCTCTACATCAGGCTCCTTGCTGATGAGGAGCCTGCTTGTCCCTCTCCCTCTGCCCCCCACTGGTACTTGCTCTCTCTCTCTAGTGCTCTCTCTCTTTCAAATAGGTAGATAAAAACTTAAAAAAAAGAATTTAGACTTTGGAAAAAAAATTATAATTTGGAGTTCACACTACGTTCCACAAACTCAGGTTTCATCCATTCATAAAATAGCAAAAATAGAACCTGCCTCCAGCCCTTGGTTGAGGATTAAAGAAGACAAGTTAAAGTTCTTAGTACATACAAGTTTCTAATATTTGTTATCATAATAGTGATTATGTGAAAGTGTGCATATTTTAAGACTAGAAAAGCATACATATACATGGGGCAATGAGTTAATCCACATTAATTTCTAAGTATTCATAATGTTTTATTGTAATATATAAATCATGTTATTTAAATTATAATAAGTCACTTTAAGAGTAATAATTTATAAATTTTAACATATTAAAAATATTTTTATTTAAATATATCTCGGATATAAAATAATGAGAAAGTACTGCAATTCCACACTGTTGAACGATGTAGGTATCTGTTGTATATTGGTATATGTCTCCGACTTGGGAGCAGTCAGGCAAATGACATCAATAGCATACTGTGATGATTTGAGTGTAGAGAGCATTTGGTTCTGGGGTTAAATACAAAAGCTAATAAGTAGCTTATGCTCTAGCCACACTAGCTTTGTTGTTGGTTCCTCATCACCATTCTTGTTGTTTACTTTGCCTGGAATGTCCAGAATGGTCATCCCCTTGACCTTCACTATCATGTAGATACACCCTTAAGAGTCACTGCCTCTTTCTTGCTGCCGGATTTAGATATAATGCCATCCTGTTTTTATTCTCTGCAAGGCTCTCTGACATTTTATGATACATTTATTTGTCAGTTGTCTGATTTCCCCCCAAGACTGTTATGATCCATAACATTAGAAACTTTGTCTTCTTCATACCATATCCTCAGTACCTAGAACTCAACATGGCACATAGTAAGCGTTTGTTAAGTATTTTGAATGAGTAAGTGAAAAAATAATTGTTGTATTATTTTTTTTTCAAGATTTTATTTATTTATTTGACAGAGATCACAAGTAGGCAGAGAGGCAGGCAGAGAGAGAGAGAGAAGGAAGCAGGCTCCCCATTCAATCCCAGGACTCTGAGATCATGACCTGAGCTGAAGGCAGAGGCTTAACCCACTGAGCCACCCAGGCGCCCCTGTTGTGTTATTATTATTAGGTAGATGTAATTCATGAGCATCTCACATTTCTAAATGAACATTTTTATATAGCTACACAGAAATATTTGTTTTTTCCTCTTATCCCATGTGTTATTTTCTAGGTTCAGTGATTTAAGGGCAAGGCAGTAAATATTTCAGGCTTGATGTGTTTATACTCACCTCAGCTATTGTAGTGAAAGCATCTGTAGACGAATGAGTGTGGCTATGTTTCAGTTAAACTACAGGTGTACCTAATTTTTATTGTACTTCATTGCACTTTTCACATACTGCATTTTTTTACAGACTGAAGGTTTGTAGCAACCCTGCACTGAGCCAAGTCTTATCAGTACCATTTTTCTATCTACATTTGCTCACTTCGTGTCTCTCTGTTACATTTGGGTAATTCTTGTAATATTTCAAACCTTATCATTATTACTATTTATGTTGGTGATCTGTGATCAGTAGTCTTTGATGTTACTATTATAATTGATTTGGGGGCACCATGAACTGCACCCATATAAGATGGCAGACTTAATCCATAAATGTTGTGTGTCGTGACCGCTTCACCAACTGGCTATACCCCCACCCCCATCTCTCTCCCTCTCCTCTGTCCTTGTTATTCCCTGAAAGACTGCAGTGTTGAAATTGGGTCAGTGAATAACCCTATGACCTCTAAGTGTTGAAGTGAAAGGAGGAGTCCCACATCTCATACTTTAATTTAAAAACTAGAAATGATTAAGCTTAGTGAGAAAGGCATGTCAAAACCTGAGATGGACTGAAAGCTAGGCCTCTTGTGCCAGTTAGCCAAGCTGTGAATGCAAAAGAAAAGTTCTTTTTTTTTTTTTTTAAGATTTTATTTATTTATTTGACAGAGATCACAAGTAGGCAGAGAGGCAGGCAGAGAGAAAGAGGGGGAATCAGGCTCCCTGCTGAGCAGAGAGTCCGATGTGGGGCTTGAACCCAGGATCCTGGGATCATGACCTGAGCTGAAGGCAGAGGCTTTAACCCACTGAGCCACCCAGGTACCCCGGAAGAAAAGTTCTTGAAGGAAAACTAAAAGTTCTATTCCAGCAAACACATGAATGATTAGAAAGCAAAACAGCCTTATTGCTGATAATGGTAAAGTTTGAGTGGTCTGGATAGAAGAACAGCCAGCCACCATCTTCTCTTAAGCCAAAACCCAATCCAGAGCAAGAGCCTAAATCTCTTCAATTCCATGAAGTCTGAAGTCTGAAGTCTGAGAGGGGTGAAGAAGCTGCAGAAGAAAAAGTTTGAAGCTAACAGAGGTTATTCATGAGTTTTAAGGAAAGAGGTCATCTCCATAACAAAAAGTGCAAGGTAAAGCCTCTAGTGTTGCTGTTGAAGCTGCAGCAGGTTACCCAGAAGATGTAGCTGAGATAGTCATGAAGGTAACCATACGAAACACTAGATTTTCTTTTTTTCTTTTAAAAAATACTTTATTTATTTATTTATTTGATAGAAGACACAGCAACAGAAGGAACACAAGCAGGGAAAGTGAGAGAGAAGCAGGCTTCCCACTGAGCAGGGAGCCCAATGCGGGACTCCATCCCAGGAACCTGGGATCATGACCTGAGCTGAAGGCAGACTCTTAATGACTGAGCCACCCACACATCCCTAACACTAGATTTTCAACGAAGATAAAAAAGCTTCTACTGGAAGAAGACACCATTTAGTACTTTCTTAGCCAGAGAGGAAAGTTATGTCAATACTTGGCTTCAGAGGACAAGTTGACTGTCTTATTAGAGGCTAATGTAGGTGGTAACTTCAAGCTGAAGTCAAGTGCTTACTGTTCCCCAAATTCTAGGGTTCTTAAGAATTATTCTGATTCTGTTCTGCTGTGCTCTGTAAATGGAACAACAAAGCCTGCGTGACAGCAATCTGTTTACAACATGGTTTACTGAATATTTTAAACCCACTGAGACTTACTGCTCAGAAAAAAAGAGATTCCTTTCAAATTATTACTGCTCCTGGACAATGTACCTGCTTACTCAAGAGCTGTGATGATGATCTCCAACAAAGTGAATGTTGTTTTCATTCCTGCTAACACACCGTGGAGTGTCTGCAGCCCATGGATCAGGGAATCGTTTTAACATTCAGGTCTTGTTACTTAAGAAATACATTTCAGGGCGCCTGGGTGGCTCAGTGGGTTAAGCCGCTGCCTTCGGCTCAGGTCATGATCTCAGAGTCCTGGGATCGAGTCCCGCATCGGGCTCTCTGCTCAGCGGAGAGCCTGCTTCCCTCTCTCTCTCTCTGCCTGCCTCTCCATCTACTTGTGATTTCTCTCTGTCAAATAAATAAATAAAATCTTTAAAAAAAAAAAAAAAAAAGAAATACATTTCATCAGGCCAGGGCTGCCACACACAGTGATTTCTGTGATGGATCTGGGCAAAATAATAATCTGGTCTCTATTTCCATAAACTCTGTTTGCTTTTTGTTTTTATATTCCACAATATATGAGATCATATAGTATTTATGTTTTCTTTGTGACTTCCTTCACTTAGCCTGATGTCTTCCCAGTCCATCCTTGTTGTTGCAAATGGCCGAGTAATATCCCATTGTGTATGTTTGCCATGTTTTCCTTACCCATTTGTACACTGGTGGACATTTAGCTTGCTTCTATGTCTTGGCTATTGTAAGTAATGCTGCAGTGAAATGGGGGGTGCATATATTTTCAAACTAGAACTTTCCTTTTCTTTAGATAAATACCCAGAAGTGGAATTGCTGAATCATACCGTGATTCTATTTTTAATTTTTTGAGGAACTTCCATACTGTTTTCCATAGTGGCTTGCACCAAATTACATTCCCACCAGCATTGCACAAGGGCTCCCTTCTCTCCATGTCCTCATCAACATTTGTTGTTTTTTGTCTTTTTGATAATGGCCATAGAATGTATAATTTTTGAAGTTTTTTGATTAATTCCTTTCATATTTAGGGTTAGGATATACAGCATATTTTTACATTATGATCTGTTTTCCCATTTTAGTTCAAGTAGGATGACTTTTAGAGGTACACACCAAAGCAAGTCCGGTCCTCTTAGAGAACAAATTACAAAATGATTTGTGTAGTTAATTGCAGTAATTGCTTAGATGAGATTGTAATTTGTGTGGCACAGTAGTAATAATCACTAACATTTCTTGGGTTGTTACTACATTTCATATGCATTATCTGTTTTAATTCTCACTAGTACTCAAATATAGGTAACAGTATACCTGATTTACCAGGTGAGGGAACTCAAGCTTAGAAGTATTAAAGACCTTTCCCAAGACCTTGAAACTCTAGAAAGTTGCAGATCCAGACTTAAAGACCAGGTCTTTCTGCAGAGCTCATACTTAACCAGCTAAGCACAACAACTCTGTTGTTGCTTTTCCCCAAGCAACTGCAAGTGTTGAGTTTTTGCTGTAATGCAGAAAGGGTATTATTACAAAGTAACAAGGCTGATTTGAAAAGTTCCATGCTCCTCCTCCTCTTTACTATATAGTCATCTCTATTTTAAGGTTTATCATATTATCGTTTCTAAACATCCTAAAATGTCTCAGCATAGGTGAACATAAAAGGATGATGTGTGTCTACGATTGTTTTTTTCTTTTTACATTTTCTTTTGAAAATTGATAAGCACATGGTTCCCAAATTAAATTCTGGAAAAAGAGACATTGGAAACTTCAGCTTTCGTCTCTGTCAGAGTCTACTCCTCCATCCCCTCTCAGCCCCTGTGGTATCCATTTTTATTAGTTTCTTATTTATCCAGCCACTGCTTATGCAAATACAAGCAAAAAGGGAGAAAAATAGATTGCTCCCTTTCAAAGATACATTTTCTACAAATAGAATCTGTTTTTTTCTTGATCTGCTTCTAATTTTCAGTGAGAAAAAAATCTCATTAACAGAGTGTACTCTCTTTCTAGTCGTCTTCTACAGTTGACAGCTTTTCCTTTGGGAAGTCTATTAATGTGCAATAGGAGTCTCTGTCACAGGTGCTTTTTTTTTTTTTTAAAGATTTTATTTATTTATTTGACAGAGAGAGATTACAAGTAGCCAGAGAGGCAGGCAGATAGAGAGAGAGAGAGTTAAGCAGGCTCCCCACCAAGCAGAGAGCCCGACGCAGGGCTCGAACCCAGGACCCCGTGATCACGACCCGAGCCGAAGGCAGAGGCCTAACCCACTGAGCCACCCAGATGCGCCCCTGTCAGAGGTGCTTTTTAAAAAAATTCCTTAATTTAGATAAGTGAACTGCATTAGATCACAGTATATTTGAAAATTATTTTTAGTAGAAAAAAGGCCCCCAAAGCTGGACTACTCTTCAGTGTGGTCTATGTTAGTGTTTGATTCTGCTGGTATTCTGCTGGTATATCTAGTATGGTAACATTCATTAAAAAATAAAACACGACTTTTCTAATAAAGATTATCCCTTGTTGGTTAAGTCCAATGGCTAACTTTCCTTTCTTCTTATTCATTGTAGTTGAGGCAGTCCCAGTCCTACTGCACAGACACGGAATGTCTTCAGGAATGTAAGTAATGATGGGACAGGAGGAACCTTAGCACTGGGGGCAGAATTAGAGGACAGAGAACTGTGAATATTTGTCAGAAATTTTTCTTACAGTTTACTGTTTAAGGAAATGGTTCTCAGTAATGTATTTCCTACGTAAATATTTCGTTTTTTAATTAAAAAAATTTTTTTGCCTCGAAAACAAACTCTGATCATTGAAGAAAATTTTAAAATCATAGATAAGACTTCCAGAATACTAAAAGATAACCATTATTGACAACTTGGTGCAAAACTTTTCAGACCTTTTTCTTGCAAACATATGTGTAACAGCGCACTTTTGGCTGGTCCTACCGGACCATCAAGGCTACTAGCACAAACCCCTCACCCTTTCTCTATAATCTTTTTACATCTATTGGCAGCTTTGGGAACCTCTGAATGAAGGGAGGAAGCCATTCTTACCTATGGTTTGGAAACTTGGGGCCTTTTGGTTCTGACATTGGCATTTTCAAGAGAGCTTAGGCAGTTGGAAGGTTTCTCAGTGTAGCTTTATGGCAGTGTTGATATACAAAGTGAGAATGTGAGCAGGAAGATGGATCCTGCATTGTGAATATAGCTGAGAGACTTGGTGACTACTTTTTTTTTTTTTTTTTTTAAGATTTATTTTAGAGAGAGAGTGTGCACACAAATAGGGGGAGGGGCAGAGGGAGAGAGAAAGGAAAGGAAAATTCCCCACTGAGCACGGAGCCAACTTGAGGCTCTATCTCACAACCCATGGAAGCTAAAACCCAGACTTGAAGGCTCAACCGACTGAGCCACCCAGTGCCCCTAGACTGGCTATTAGGTGAGACATATTTTTTTTTTTTCAGGATACAGATGACTTGAGGGGAACTAATAACTAACATTTAAGCCAGTTCTGTCGTAGGGCATAATAATTTGACTAAGAATGGAAGTGTGACATTAATGGGAGTCTGAAACCTGGTACAATTAATTTTAAAACACTTAGGAAAATGGAATCACTTTGTGTGTGTTGTTTTTCACTACTGTATTATAAACATATCAGTATATATTTTACTATCTTAAAAAATAGTAACTGACTAAATAATAATACTTTATGGGGATACACCAGTGTTTGTATGTTTGTTTGTTTAAAGATTTTATTTATTTATCTGGCAGGCAGAGATCACAATTAGGCAGAGAGGCGGGCAGAGAGACAGCGAGGTAGAAGCAGGCTCCTTGCTGAGCAGAGAGCCTGATGTGGGGCTCGATCCCAGGACCCCGGGATCATGACTTGAGCCAAAGGCAGAGGCTTTAACCCACTGAGCCACCCAGGCGCCCCTCTTTGTTTGTTTTTAAAAAAAAAAATTGTTTAAAAAAAAAATTTATTTTAGAACACAAGCTTATTCATGCAAGCAGGGGAGGGGTCAGAGGGAGAGGGCTAGAAAATCTCAAGCAGACTACCTGCTGAGTGTGGTACCAGACTTGGGCCTTTAGCTCATGACCGTGACCTCATGACCTGAGCCGAAATCAGGAGTTGGATGCTTAACTGACTTAGCCACCCAAGTGCCCGGGGATATACCAGTGTTTAAATTATTTCCTTTCATTGAAATTTTAGGCTGCTCTTACATTTTTTGCTATTACAAATGATAGTTGAACAAGCATCCTTTGTGTGCACGTTTTTAAGTTGTTTTTTTTTACCTTCTCCTTCCACTTCACTTTTTCCTACCCTTCACCTCCCTATGGCAATCAACAATAGTTTCTTTGTGTCTGTGAGCTTGTTTTGTTTTGTTAGATTCCACATATAAGTGAGATAATATGGCATTTGTCTTTCTCTGTCTTGCTTATTTCACATCCATCCATGTTGTCACAATGTCAAAGTTTCATTGTTTTTGTGGCTGAAAAATATTATCTTGTATATGTACATGGCTCCTTCTTTATCCATTCATTCCTTGATGGACACTTGATTGTTTCCAGCTCTTAGCTCTTGTAAATAGTGCTGCATTGAACATGGGTGTGCATATATCTTTTTGAATTAATGTTTTCATTTTCCTTTTAAAAAACCAAGAAGTAGAATTGCTGGATCATATAATGGTAGTTCTTGTTTAAATTTTTTGAGAAAACTACATACTGTCTTTCATAATGGCTGCACCAGTTTACCTTCCTACCCACAGTGCACAAGAGCTCTTTTTCTCTATAGCCTCACCAACACTTATTGCCTGTCTTTTGGGTGATAGACTTTCTAACAGGCATAAGATGATACCTCATTATGCTTTTGTTTGCATTTCCTGATGATTAGTGATTTTGATCTGTTGGTCATCTGCGTCGTCTTTGGGAAAATGCCTATTCAAGTCTTCTGATGATTTTTTAATCGGATTGTTTTTTGCTGTTGAGCTATATAGGTTCTTTATATATTTTGAGTATTAACACAAAAAATATTCAAATATTTGAATATTTATATGATTTGCAAATATTTTCTCTTTTTTTTTTTAAGATTTATTTTAGGGGCGCCTGGGTGGTTCAGTAGGTTAAGCCTCTGCCTTCGGCTCAGGTCATGATCCAGGGTCCTGGGATCAAGCCCTGCATTGGGCTCACTGCTCGGCAGGGAGCCCGCTTCCTCCTCTCTCTCTGCCTGCCTCTCTGCCTACTTTTGATATCTCTCTCTCTGTCAAATAAATAAATAAAATATATTTTTTTTAAAGATTTATTTTAGTCATTGAGCATGTGCTTAGTGGGAAGGAGCAAAGAGAAAGGGAGAGTGTCCAAAGCAGATGCTGTGCTGAGCGTGGAACCCGATGCAGGGCTCGATCTCAGGACCCTGAGATCACAACCTGCGCTGAATGCTTAACTGACTGTACCACCCAGGCACCCCCATCTTTTTTTAAAGAGCAAATATTTTCTTGTATTCAGTAGGTTACCTTTTTATTTTGTTGATTGCTTTCTTTGCTGTGCAGAAGTCTTTTAGTTTGGGGCACCTGGGTGACTCAGTTGGTGAAGCATCTGCGTTCGGCTCAGGTCATGATCCCAGGGTCCTGTGATCAAGCCCTGCATCGGGCTCCCTCCTCGGGGAGGAGCGTTCTCCCTTTCCCTCTGCTGCTCTGCCTGCTTGTGCTCTCTAGCGCTCTCTGCCAAATAAATAAATAGTATCTTTAAAAAAAAAAATGTTTGGTAGAACTCATCAGTAAAGCCATCTGGTCCTGGACTTTGGTTTGTTGGGAGGTTTTTCATTACTGATTCTTCTCCTTACTAGTTATCAGTCTGTTCAGATTTTCTGTTGGTGGCTGCATGTTTCTAGGAATTTATTCATTTCTTGGTATATGATTATATATCAAGAATATGGTATATGATGATTCATACTAGTCTGTTTTCATCCTTTATATTTCTGTACTGTCAGTTGTAACATCTCCTCTTTCATTTCTGATTTTAGCTGAGTCCTGTCCCTCTTTTTCCTAGTTAGTCTGACTAAAGGTTTGTCAGTTTTGTTTATCTTTTCAGAGACTCAGTATTGATCTTTTCTGTTAACTTTTTAATTTATGTATCATTTATTTCTACTCTAGTCTTTGGTATTTCCTTATATCTACTGACTCTGGGCTTCATTTATTCTTTTTTTTTTTTTCTTTTGGGGTATAAAATTAGACTTTCCTTATTTCTTGAGGCAGACATTTATCACTCTGACCTTCCCACTTAGAACTGCTTCTGCTGCATCCCCTAAATTTGGGTGTTATATTTCCTTGTTTGTTTGATTTGGGATATTTTCGGATTCTATGAAAAATTTTTTCTGGGGCACCTAACTGGTTCAGTCAGTAGAGCATGTAACTTTTGATCTTAGGGTCCTGAGTTCAAGTCCCATGTTGGGTTTGGAGCCTACTTTTAAAAATAATAAATAAATAAAATAAAAGTGGGTGAATACTGTCTTTAAAAAATTTTGTTTTTCTTTAATCTATTGGCCGTTCAGTAGTGTGTTTAATCTCTACATATTGGTGAATTTTCCAACTTTCTTTGTATAGTTGACTTCTAGTTTTATGTTGCTGTGGTCGGAAAAGATCCGTAGTATGATTTCAGTGTGGTCAGCATCTGATTTGTTCTAGAGAATGTTCTGTGTACATTTGGGAAGAATGTGTATTGTGTTGGTTTTGGCTGGAATGTTCTGTGTATACAGTTAAGTCCATCTAGTCTGATGTGTCATTTAAGGCTGATGTTTCCATATTGATTTCCTGTCTAGGTGATCTGTCCACTGATATAAGTGAGGTATTAAAGTCTTCTACTATTACTGTATTGCTGTCTGTTTCTCCATTTAGGTCTGTTAATATTTCCTTTATATATTAGGTGTTCCTATAAATATTTGCAAATGTCATATCCTCCTACTGGATTTACCCCTTCGTTATGTAATGCCCTTATTTGTCTCTTACAGTCTTTGTATTAAAATTGATTTTATCTGATATGAGTATAGCTACTCCAGCTTTCTTTTGGTTTCTGTTTGCATGGAATATCTTTTTCTGTGCCTTCACTTTCAGTCTGTGTATGTCATTACATTTGAAGTGAGTCTCTTATAGACAGCATATAGATAGGTCTTGTTTTTTTAATCCATCAGCCACTCTGTGCTTTTTTTTTTTTTCCCTCCAAGTAAGCTCTGCACCCAACATGGGGCTCGAATTCATGACCCTGAGATCAAAAGTCACATGCTGACAGAGCCAGTCAGGCACCCCACCACTCTGTCTTTTGATTGGAGAATTTAGTTTGCTTACAGTTAAAATAATTAGTGATGGGTATATATACTTGCCATTGTGTTCATTATTTTCTGGCTGTTTTTATAGTTCCTTTCTGTTCCTTTCTTCTCTTGCTTTCCTCCTTTGTGGTTTGAGGACTTTCTTTAGTGTTATGCTTATATTTCTTTCTCTTTATCTTCTGTGTATTTACTATAGGTTTTTGTTTTGTGGTTACCATGATACTTACATAAAACAGCTTAGAAGATTCTATTTTAAGTTGATAACAACTAAAGTGTGATCCCATTCTAAATCCCAACATTTTAACTCCCCCCTCCTACATTTTATGTACATTTTAAGGCTTTTGGCATAATACCAAATCGCATTTATTAATAGGCTAGTTGCTTATACTTATTATCCTTGAAGCTGAGCTCCACTTTATTTTGTATCTGACACTAAATACAGCAAGTGTTATTATAGAAGGACTTTAATTGCATTATTAATTATTGTTACTGCTGTGTAAACCGGATGGCCCATTAAATTCTGTAAATACAACAACTTAGAGAAATAGGAGCTAGTACAGTGCTTCACCCAAAGTAGAAATTTTGTCAGATCATTGTCCACTGGTGCAGCCTCTGAACAAGAAGGTAATGGTCATGTGCGGACTTTGTGTTAGATTGTTGGGATACTGGGTGGTGGTTCTTCCAGTCTTGATCTCTTTGTGGTATTTTTTCAGTAGCATTCATTAATCTACACTATGCCCTCCGACAGGCAGCTCAAAATTTTCCCCTAGCAGGTTAAGTTAAAACCTGTTCTTCTAGTTGAAAATAATCTTATTGAACTCCTTATGGAAAAACAAGTATGTATTACATTTGTGGTATTTACCATGCTCGAGCCAGCCGCCCCTTAAACCAAATAAACTCTTTATTTCTTTGAGTGAGATTTTATTTCTTAATCTACGTATAAAGACAAAACTTTAGAGCTTAAGTATCAATTTAGTTATATTGGCCAGTTTTTCTCCACTGCTTCCTTCAGCATTTGGTGGAAATCCTGTCTGAAAGCCGTATTTTTGAACAGTTTATGCAGTTGTTTCCTGTGAGCGATAGAATTACTTTTCTTTGTATTCTAAATTTTCTCCAGTGAGTTTTTCCTGTTTTCATAAAATATATATTAATTAAGAGTCCCCACAGTCCCTTCTCAATTTCAGTAATTTGCTAGAATGGCTCACAGAACTCAGGAAAACAGTTTACTTACGTTACGAGTGTATCATAAAGGGTACAACTAAAGAACAGTCAGACAGAAGGGTTGCACAGGGCAAGGTATGTGGCGGAGGGGTGCAGAGTTTCCCTGTTTTCTCTGGGTGTGCCACTTTCCTAGTACTCCTAAGTATTCACCAATTAGGAAGCTCTCTGAACCCCGTTGTTTAGAGTTTTTATGGAGATTCCATTCTGTAGATGTGAATGCCTAAATCATTGGTCATTGGTGATTAACTCGATCTCCGGCCCCTCTCCTCTCTGGAGGTTAGGGAGTAGAGCTGAAAGTTTCAGCTTTCTAACTATATGGTCCAACTCTGGCAAGCAGACCCCATCCTGAAGCTCTCAAGAGGCCCACAAGGTCATCTCATTAGCATAGACTCAAGTTTATTATTAGTAACAACAAATGACATTTCTCTCCTGTCTCTCAGGAAATTCCAAGGGTTTTAGGATTTCTTTGCCAGGAACTGGAATGAAAACCAAATCTGTATTTCTTATTAGATCACAGTACCCATTGTGCCTGCCATGGTATCATATTGCATGTATTTGAGATGATTTAATTGAATATGGAGCTCATGACTTTGTGTGGTAGCAGAATTTAGCTGCAATGTGTTAGCAGATTCAGTTGCCGCATGATTCTTTATATTGAGCTAACCTCCGCTTCATTGTAGTGTTCACCTATAGTTTTGCTGTCTAGAGCAGTACAGAGCAAGTCTGCTCGCTCTTCCAAAAGACTGCCTTTCAGATAAAGCGTTATATGGAAACCGGCTCTACCACTAACGTGATTCTGGAGTAAATCCACTCGAAAACAGGTAGCTGTGCTGGAGATAATGTAGTTATTCTATACAACCCCAAAATTATGGAGTGAAAACCTCCTGGTGCTACTGTGCCACATTCACTCTTGTTCTTTTTCTACTTTTCCACTGGAAACCTGTATCAATTTATAGAAATAATCCTTTGGGATCCACCAGCTCTTAGAGCCTCCCTCTCTACTCTTTCATCTTCCTGGTATCCAGCTAAGTTAATGGCTTTATTGTGAATATTTCATTTGTAAGCTATGTGTAATACATTTGCTTGTAACTAAAGACTTAAACTTTAAGCAAAATAGAATGCTATACTTTCATGTAGAGTCCTTTTACATTTTTTTATTTCATGTCTTTCCAGACCTAGAATAAAAAGCATTTACTCTCTTAAGACAAAGTTTCTAGACAGTAAGGAAACAGATTTTGTAACTCCCATGTGATTGTGCCCCTGATATTTGTAAGTGCCAAAAAGTTATCACACTAAAAACCACAGTTGTGGGGCCCCTGGGTGGCTCAGTGGGTTAAGCCTCTGCCTTCGACTCAGGTCATGAGATCAGGGTCCTGGGATCAAGCCCCACATCGGGCTCTCTGCTCAGCGGGGGGCCTCCTTCCTCCTCTGTCTGCCTGCCTCTCTGCCTGCTTGTGATCTCTCTGTCTCTCTCTCTCTCTCAAATAAATAAATAATCTCAAAAAAAGAAAACTCACTTAGAAAAAAAAAACCAAACAGGGCACCTGGGTGGCTCAGTGGGTTAAGCCGCTGCCTTCCGCTCAGGTCATGATCTCGGGGTCCTGGGATTGAGCCCCGCATCAGGCTCTCTGCTCTCTGCCTGCTTCCCTTCCTCTCTCTCTGCCTACTTGTGATCTCTTTCTGTCAAATAAATAAATAAAATCTTTAAAAGAAAAAACAAACAAACAAAAACACACACACAGTGACCAGAGCCTATCCACCTCTCTTTACTGACTTTAAAATAGCTGCTCCTTCGGGCTCCTGGCTGGATCAGTCAGAAGAGCGTGTAACTCTTCATTTCCGGATAGTGACTTTCAAGCCCCATGGTGGATGTAGACGTTACTTAAATAAAACTAAAACTTTTAAAAAAAAGGTTTTTTTAAAAGCTGTTCCTTATAGTTGTTTGTTTTCACTGCATGTATGTAGTCTGAAGGAATTTGAGTAGCATACCCGTTTTGAGACTTGATGAAGTGTCTTGTCATAGGGACTGCAGATAATCACAGAAAGCCTTCAGTGATTCCATTCATCTCTGTTTCTGAATATTTCAGCAAGTCCAAGTCAGTTCAGATACCTAGTATCTCTAATCATGAAAGATCATGATCTCAGGGTTATGGGATCAAGCCCCGCATCCTTTGGGATCCACCAGCTCTTAGAGTCTCCCTGCTCAGCGGGGACTCTGCTTTTCCCTCTCCCTCTGCCTGCTGCTTCCCCTACTTATTCTCTCTCTCTGTGTCAAATAAATAAAATCTTTAAAAATAATAATAAAAATAAATAAATAAAAGCCAGGAAGAGGAGAATAAGCATATATGGAGTCGTAAGTGTAAGAAAGAAAACTAGGCAGTAGTCAGGCAAGACAAAGGAAGAAAGTGTTTTAAAAAGGAGAGAATGGTCCTGGAAAATGAGCTCTATAATTAGCCATGAGACTTAGAAGCATGGGGAGGTATAGGCGACCTTTTGAAGAGCTGTTTCCAGGATGGAGGTGGGTACCCACCTGAAGGGTTGAATGGGAGGTAGTGAAATGTAGTCATTTCTTAAGCTGTTAGCTTTGATAGCTGGGCAAGGAAAGGGTTTGAGGGAGGGATTTGTTTCCCCCCAAGTGGGGAAAGTTGATGTGTTTAAGTGATTTACAGGATGGCTGCAACGGGGAGCGGTGTTGAATACCTAAGAGAGTGTGTAATGGATAAGATCTCTGCAAGAGAGAAGTGATCTAAAGCCAAGTGGAGAAATTGTCTTAGTTACGAGGGAGGCACGTTTAATATAGTTGGAGAGAACAAAGAAAGGAATGGGTATGATACAGAGGAAAAAAATACTAATGCATTGTGTGATAACACAGTTTTGGTGACCTGGAGTCCTGTATTTTCTGTTTCTGGGGAAGTGATGGGGGCTTGGACAAGAGGCCACATTCCTCTCTAGCCTGGGCCAGCGGAGCAATTGCTTGACTGTTGTTCCTTTTGGTCACTAACCCTCGGCCTCAGTAAGGCCACCCATCCCTTCCCTTGCTTGGGAGTGAGACCTGGGCCCATGTACCCCAGTTTCGTGCATCAGCTTAGTTTCAACGTCTTGTCTGGATTTCTTCTTTTTCTCCAGGCGGGGAAACTAAACTAAACAGTTACAGTCCTGGTGAACTATTTTAGTAACCATGTAGATACACTGTTTTTCTTTAGAAATCTAATCTTTAATTTTCATTTTTGGCAACTGAGTTCTCTAATGTACCTCAACGATAAGTTTGTTTTATTTATCAGAAACTTGTTAAGCTCATACTGTGGGCCAAGCACTAGGCTAGGTACTTGTTATAATGGATTAAATAAGATATGGCTGCCTCAGGCAGCTGGGAGAGACCAACACACACAGCCCTGACAATTTTCTTTTGATAAATGCATAGACTTTAGAATATCTAGATCTGAATCCAACTTCTTTTTGCAAAAAAGAAGGCCAAATTATTACTCTTTGTTTGAGAATATCATGAAATTCATTTATATATTATACAATCCAGATAATCCCTTTTCCTTATACTCTGTTATTTTTTCATGCTGCTTCTGTAATTAAAATGCAGAATTCTCCCGTCCTGAAGTAGAGTGTTTTTACTGTACATCAGGTGGTCTTAATCTGGGTTTTATAGATCTCAACGTGTCTAGGGATTGGTGGTTTTGTGCATTTATGAACCTTCCAAATTATATGCAAAATTGAGTGTGTATACATGAGTTCTTAGAGTAGAAAGAATCCGTAATTTTTCTAAATGCTCAAAGAATTCTATCACACCAAAATATTAAGAACCACTAGACTATTAAAATCCTTATGTAATATAGGCTTTGTCCTATGACTGTTTTATACCATTAACCATTTAGATATTCTCACAAGAGGAAAGGGAAGTTGAAGATGTATTTCATAATTGCACTTCTTAAAGTTATTTATACAACTTTTAATATTGATACAATTTTTGAAATTGGCATTTAAATATTGGAATTTCTTTTTATATTATCTAACAACGTTATAACCATGCTACAGTTTTTTTTGCAAATATATTTTTTGTTTGTCTTTAGTACCAGGGCCCTCTGGTGATAATGGCATCAGTATTACCATGATCTTGATGGCCTGGATGGTTATTGCAGTGATCTTGTTTCTACTGAGACCTCCTAATCTAAGAGGATCCAACCTAACGGGCAAGCCAGCCAGTCCTCATAATGTAAGTGTTGTGGATTAGAAATTCATTTGGATAAGGGAGGGGTATGGCCTGGAAATGGGAGGAGTTTGTTTTGACTGAAATACCAGAATTAGCAAAAGGAAGATTTAACTCACGGAGTAAGTTCTTGCCGTGGAGTCCTTATAAATCTTGCAACGCCAAATAGCTTAGTCTTCAAGGAGTTACGTAGAAAAGCACAGACCTGTAGCCCAGAGAGAATTTTAAAACACATTCCGATCTTCACTCACATTCCAGTCTTTCTTAATATAAAAAATAAAATCCAGTTTGTAAGAAACCACAGCAGTATTCTCAAATCTCAGTCTTCCACTCCCCAGTTCCTCACAGTTAGTCCCTTCAGCTTCCTAAATTCTCTCACTAGTTCACTAGTTCAAATGTTTTTCCCTCTACTTCAGTTTCTCCCCTTCTTTCTTAGCTATTAAATACAATAGAGGACCTGAGCCTGTCTGGTGAAATCCCTTTTTCCTCTTGTTTTCCCGTCCAATTTCTCTTAAACTCTTCCATTTCTGCATAATAGGTCAACTGAACTGACGAAGGAGAAGTAGGATCATTCATGTTAGCAAACCTTGATAGTCCTGATAACTACCATTTTTAGAACCTTCTAGATAAAAAAACATGATAAATAAAGTGACCCAACAGGGAGTTTTTGGTGCTGTCTTTAACAGAAACTTCACGGAAGGACTCCTTTTAATCGTTTGGAGAATGGGTATTTATATTTTTTCTTTTCTATTTGTCTTGGATATTACTTCCTTAAAGATATTTACATGGTGAATTCACTTGTTGAACACCAAATTATCCCACTGATTCCCTTCTCCAATCTTCACCAGGTGGAATTCCTAAAATAACTTCTTTTTCTCCACAGTCTTGTATTGCTAATATTAGAAGTGAGTTAAACTAACTCTTTACGTGGGAGGAAGCAAATGTGGAATGATAATTGGTCAGTGCTTTGGTTTGTTTAGGAAAGGAGCATTTAGATACATAGCCGTGCTGACATTAAGAAAGAAGGCATCGTTAGCTCTATATAAAAAGCCTTAAATTTTTTTTTCTTTGTTTCTTTTGGAGAAGAAGGTATCCATAAAATAGCATGTATGTTATCCTGGTAAGATGCTTTCTTCTTGGTATTTTTTCTTACTTTCTAGGTATAGTTTTATTACTTTCATATCAGAGAGCCACTTCCTCAACATTTGCAGCTAAAGAAATCCAACTTAATAACCTGGCCTAGAAGCCATCGAAAGGGACAGAAATTTAAGATGACAGCCCCAAAACCTTATTTCATCATAGCTCAGCAGTTCTTGGCTAGTAGGCCCACTGCCCTAAGGAATAAGCAAGAAAACATACTAATTTCGAGTAGAAAATTGACCAGCCTCCACCAGCACCTCCTGTAATGTGTCACAATAAATAAATGGCATCTCCCTGAAGATTCCTAAAAACTTTGAACTTTCCCTTCCAGTTCACATACTTTCTCTTGCAAGTAACAGTGATCAGCTCTGCTTGGTTTAAACAAGTGGCTCTAATGTGGTTCACACATTAGGATATCCAGAGAAGTAGGATTAGTGTTTGGATCTTTAAACAACATCACCAGAGGGGGCGCCTGGGTTGCTCAGTGGGTTAAGCCTCTGCCTTCCGCTGAGATCATGATCTCAGGGTCCCAGGATCGAGCCTCACATCAGGCTCTCTGCTCAGCAGGGGGCCTGCTTCCCCTTCCCTCTCTGCCTGCCTCTTTGCCTACTTGTGATCTCTCTGTCAAATAAATAAATAAAATCTTAAAAAAAAAAAAACACAAACCAAAAACAATATCATCAAAGACGTACTTTCTTTCTTCAGCCATCAGCTTCGCTCCAAAGTGGGCTCCCTTTGTGGTCACAGAATGCCTGCCAGTAGCAACAGGGGCCACATGCTTCCTTATTGACCTTCGGTAGGGAGAAGCAAGAGTCTCTACCTCACTTTGTAATGTGCTCGGTCACCTTGAGCCAGAGGGATGGTGCCATCTTTATTGGTGTAAATGTCACTTCTGGTGCTGTCAGGGAGAGCAGTGTCATCCAAATCATTTTACTGTTACATAGTTTCCCTTTCTTCCATACCACAGGGAGGAGTGAGACAAACGTTGGTGAATTATAGTGTTAATCTAGCGTTCCCTGGTGTAACAGCATATGAGAAGTCCAAATAAGTATGTGATTAGGGATTGGAGGGTGGGGATCATGCCTTCAGTTCTTATTATGTGCTAGATCGGTTGCACTAGGATTCAAGAAGTCGGTTCCATAATTTCTGTCTTTCTAATGCCAGGGACAAGATCCACCAGCCCCTCCTGTGGACTAACTTTGTGATATGGGAAGTGAAAATAGTTAACACCTTGCACGACCAAATGAACGAAGATGACCAGAGTACTCTTAACCCCATTAGACTGTTTTTCCTTTTGCATCTGCAATATGGGATGGTATTGTTTTCATGAGCTTCTAGAAATTTCACTCGCAAGCTTATTTTTGCTTCCTGTGTTATCACCATTCCTTTTTACAGTATATTTGAGTAAATGATTATATTAAAAAATTTACATGGGCCTTTTTGGTTATCCTCAACTTAAACATTCCACTCATTCTATTTGTAACTGTGATCATAATTTTTTTGTGATGATTTCTGGCCTGATTGAAGGAAATTTGGGATCCTGCCTTTAAATATTTTAAATAGTTTTGATAGGTTTTTAAAATTGCTTTTTTTTCATAAGGTATTTATAAAGTTACTTGGTGTTCTCTGAGATTGTATGAAAAAAAAATTAGAACCACACTGTATTTACATTTACCTTAATAGTTTATTTGTGGGTGGCAGTTTTTTCTAGTTCTTGGGACTGTGGCAGCCTTTGGAATATTTTCCAGATCTGTGTCATCCACTACAACTGGCTTATGTAGCTAGAAAAAAGAGGGGAGAAGAAATGAAATAGTTGTTTACTAAGTTTTCTATTCCCACAAAAATGTCTAATATTAGGAGAACTTTAAATAAGCATAATTTAAATATGGTGGGTGATTTACAGTCCATTATAGCCTTATAAGGTTCATGAAAGGAGGAAAAAGGTTAACGCTTTCTGCCTTTGCCAGGTCTATTCTATACAGTAATAATTTAAGCTATAATTTATTTGTTAAATGGGTGCCTCTCAGGAACCTTTTCTGTTCTAACTCTTCCCTGTTAAATGGAACTCTGAAAGCTGTATTGGGGCCTATTTGGTTGCTGACATTTGAATGCTGTTTACTTATTTAGCCTATTTTTTTCTGTGAAGAAAAAATTGAGTCTTTTGTTACCCTTCTAACTTCAGAAAATATTTGATGGTTTACTCCAAGGGAAAAAGAGGAAAATGAAAAAGCAATCAAGGATCTTTTTTCTCACCCCTTATCTCATTCTTTTCTAGTAATAAGATGGATTGGGGTGGGGAGGAACATTATTATAAGTAAAATTTTGAAATGTATAAAAAGTAAAAGGTTGTATTGTTTTGCTCAGTTTGAAAGAAAATGAATACAAATGGCATAAATACAAGTCTGGCATGACCTATGTGGTTATGGAATTTTTTTCTTAGCAAGTGATTACAGATGGTTTATGGGGGCTAGAAGATATTTTGCTATCGATGTAAGGGTTTTCCCCCCAGATCAGTCTAGCTTTTCACTGTTACCGATCTGAGAAATTACATGTATGAATTAATAAACTTCTCTATATCATTGTACTGTTTAATAGAGTCTCTGATACAATTGTGTGATGCTCCTAGGGTATTTTTTCCCCCTTTATTATGATTACATTTTAGGCCATAAACTTTTTAAGGGCTTCATTTCCTTATATAATCCAATATTGACTGCTTGCATTCCTTCTGTGGATCTTAGCTTTGAGCTCAATTTCTTGACATAGTGTCATCTATTCTTAGTTACTTGTGCTAATTGAGGGGTATCATAACACAGGTAAGTCAAATCTTAGATAAGGGAGCACCATAGATTTAAATCTTCCTCTTGCTGTGGCCTACTGGAAGCGTTCTCAGCTTTACAGCTGTTAGAGTATTCAATGCGGAAAGGGCAGTGATGGCATAGGTTGGAGTTAAATCTCTTTAAGCATTCCTTTTTCTGCCCTTGGCCCCTGGACTTTGAAGGCTTGCACATACATCCTAGCAGTCTGTTCTCTAAGCTGCTAGAAAGCCTGCCTCTGGCAGAGATGCTGATGCATCCACCGAATCTGTGGCTCACAAGTAATTGAGAATTGGCTTTGGTTGAAGCCAGTTGGCCTTGACGAGGAAACAAGAGTGTCTAGTGTTAGTTGGCTAGAGACCTACAAATCTAGATTCTCATTCCTGGTTCTTCATTTCTGTCACATACACTTAATTGACAGTACATCTAGTATATTAACCTTTTCTATATGGACCGTCTAATTAGGAACAAAAGTTCCTAGAGAAATACTTAGTTTTGGGTTTTTTTGCTTGTAAAATTTCTCTGCATTCCTGAGAAAGACCGCATACTACTGCTTATAAAGTATTCCTGTTAACCTAACTAGTAATTTATATTACTCTATTTAATTCTTAAAGCTTCTACATGTGGCCTTTTTATTGAGCACACTCTTACTCATTACTTGGCTTATATTCACCGGAACTGTGGCTACATTCATTTTTAAATAATCTGGAGAAAGGAAAGATAAAGCTTCATATTTTAGTCACTTTGGGCTCTTAAATGTTCCACAAATAACAATAAGTTTATTTTGTTTGAGAGTCATGTAATGTCCCTTATGCAAAATAATGTTTTCTAGCTTTCCATATGGAAAAAGTTAACATTGGAACTGTGTATAGTAAAAGAGTTTATCATGTATCTATCCAAGCACTATCCCATGGCCAGCAAGTCATATTTTAAATAAACTTGCAGAAATTTTCTAAAGTAACTATAAGGTTCAGCTAGTCCATGGTCACTTTTAGTGTCATCGTGGTATGTGATGTGATAGTGTTTATAGAATGACTGAATTCTTTTATTTTCAAAGGAACCTTGGAAATGTATCACTCTGAATTAAAGCCTGTCACTCTAAATAAACATGCTAAAATTTGACCAGCTTGTCAGCTTAAGACACAAAACAGCAACTTGAGGAGAAATGAAGAGTTTACACTTAAGGGGTTAAATTTTTGTTGTTGCAATAGTAGATTTAGTCTTAACATGATATTTCTAAATGAAGAGCATATGTATTTGTTACCATGTCTAATGATTACTTTGTTAAAAGCGAAAGTGGTCATGTGATGTACTAAGTATGAATTGCTGTTTTTCAATGTTTAAGTCATGCCAAACAAATCATGTCTGTGCCATCCAGGGTTTATTGTAATCTTTTACTGAGTACTTGGACTGGGATAAAGGGCTTGTACTATGCACTTTTTATTAATGAATAAATAGAAAACATTAGTAACGTATTGTTTTCTGTTTGGCTTTTTTGGGGAAATGAATCTTTTGCTTAGTAGAACGTTTACATCCTTTATTAAACGGTGTCCTTGTAAGACTTTTTACCCCTAACTGAAGACCTTCCACAGAGAGAACTTTAAGTTACAAGAAAAATATGTATGTAATAGCAGTGGGGCCAATATTCAGAAGTAGGGAGTCTGAGAATCTCTAGATTAGATCACAATTACATTTCTTTACTTACTCTTTTATTTTTTAATTTCCTCCTAGAATGCAGTGTTAATATACCTGTGCTTTGAAGGAATAATATTTAATAATGTTAATTATGTTTTTGAGCAGGCCTATGTTACTTCAAGGGAGCAAGATGTGTAACTGTACAAACACACACACAAGTAAAGATCTGCTTTTTGTCTTGTGACCTGGAATGCACCCAGATACCAAAGATCATTAATCCCCACATACACGTAAAAATGGTAAAATTGCCCTGGCATGGGTCAGTGTCTGTGTGATACTTAAGTGTTCTTTAAAATAGCGAAATGTGTGAGACATATAATTTTCTGGAGATAATTAATGATTTCAATCTAAAATTTGTCATGAATGTCAATATATACCTGAACCCCTGTAAAACTAAGTTTTCATTAAATGGTTCTGCAGTATTAATTTTCCTCTCAGAAAGTAGAATTCTCATAAGTTTTTTTGCTTCCTGCCATTTCATCTGATAGTTGTCTCAGTTCCAAATCTGTTTTTAAGAGTCGATTTTTCTCGCCACCAAGAAGTTCCATAAACATCAGCCGAGATTATGATGCTCTCACATTTTTAAAAATTGGAGTTATCAAAGTGATCTTTTCCCCTGGGCAACTTAACTTTGCATATCTTTTCTCATACAAATAGACTATGTCAGTTCAATAAACATTTCGACAGTGTATTTATTTCTGCTTTAAAATGGGTGTTATTCAGGGGTGGCTGGGTGGCTCAGTGGGTTAAGCCTCTGCCTTCAGCTCAGGTCATGATCTCAGGGTCCTGGGATCAAGCCCCGCATCGGGCTCTCTGCTCAGGAGGGAGCCTGCTTCCCCTTCTCTCTCTGCCTGCCTCTCTGCCTGTTTGTGATCTCTCTCTCTGTCAAATAAATTTCAAAAATCTGTAAAAACAAACAAACAAAAAAACCCCACCAACCCCCCCCCCAGTAAAATGGGTGTTATTCAGAATTATGTTACAAAAAACATTTTAAACCATCAGATGCCAGATTAAGACGTTTTGTGAAAGGGGGGTAGAAGATGTTTGGGAAGCAGGGAGTAGATAGGGATGAAGAATAATATGAGTAGCTTTTTTTTTTTAAGATTTGTTTTTTATTTATTTGACAGAGAGAGAGATCACAAGTAGGCGAAGAGGCAGGCAGAGAGAGAAGGGGAAGCAGGCTCCCTGCCGAGCAGAGAGCCTGATGCGGGGTTCAATCCAGGGACCCTGAGATCTTGACCTGAATCAAAGGCAGAGGCTTAACCCACTGAGCCATCCAGGTGCACCTATGTATAGTTTTAAGAATAAAGCAACTTTCATGTCAAGAAAGAATATTCCTGGGGTGCCTGGGGGGCTTAGTCGGTTGAGTATCCAGCTCTTGATTTCCATTCAAGTCATGATCTCAGGGATGTGGGACTGAGCTGTGCTTTGGGCTCTGTGCTGGTGGGGAGTCTGCTTGGGATCCTCTCTCCCTCTCCCTCTGCCTTGCCCCCTCTAAAATAATAAATAAATATTTTAAAAAACCATATTCCCTTTTATAACACTCTGCTTATTTCCAGGAAGTTTAGGGATGAGAAAAAAATATAACCCCTGCAATACTAGAGGCCTTACTACTTCTTAAATATTTGGTTCCCATACTGCTCATAACCTCAGACACTCAGGCTATGTTATGATGATGAATGGATTTGAATTGCATTGCCTTTATTCATTTTGAAGAACTGAGCACAGTTTCTCAAAGAGGACAAGTACTACATAGCAGATTCAGCATTATGGAAAAAGTCTACTATTTTGCTGTTTTTGTTGTTGTTTTTTAACATTTTATTTGTTTATTTGAAGGGGGCAGAGCACAGAGGGAGAAGCAGATTCCCTGCTGAGCGGAGAGCTGATGCAGGGCTTGATTCCAGGACCCTGGGATCCATGACCTGTAGTCATGTAATTGTAATAATTGTCTCATGTGTAGTAAAAATATTTAGCATTGCTAATAGTGTTGAGCCTTGGAGGAAAAGTATTCAAGTAGCTTTGTGTGAGGTGGGCTTAAGGTAAATAATTCATTCAGATCTTTAGCTTTTCTTACATCTAAAAGATAGCATATAGTTTATAGCATATAGCTTATAGTGATTCTCAAACTTTCTGGTTTGGAGACGCCAAAGAATTTTTGTTTATATGCATTGTTTTATGTATCAATATATACTGTATCCAAAATTAAAACAGAACATTTAAAAGCATTACGTATTTTAAAATAACAATATACCCAATACATGTTAACATGAAGGTTTTTGTGAAAAAACCATTTTCCAAAATGAAAACTTAGAAGACTGCCATGTTTTACATTTTTGCAAATCTCTTCAATAGTTGGCTTAAAAGAAGTCTGGGTTATTATTATTTTCTTTTAAGATTTATTTATTTGAGGGGCACCTGGGTGGCTCAGTGGGTTAAAGCCTCTGCCTTTGGCTCAGGTCATGATCCCGGGGTCCTGGGAACGAGCCCCACATCGGACTCTCTGCTCGGCAGGGAGCCTGCTCTCCTTCCTCTCTCTGCCTGCCTCTCTGCCTACTTGTGGTCTCTGTCAAATAAATAAATAAAATAAAATTTAAAAAAAAAAGATTTATTTATTTGAGAGAGAGTAGGGAGGGGCAGAAGGAGAGGGAGAAAATTTCCAGCAGAACTGTGGAGTGAGCAGGGAGCCTCATGGCGGGCTTGATCTCATGACTCCGATATCATTACCAAGAGCCAGACGCTTAACCGACTGAGCCACCCAGGTGCCCCAGGTTATATTTCTACTTCTACATTCAATATGTTCGTTCCCTTCTTGTGAGACTGTGTGAATATTAGTTTTTGACAACTAAATGACTGATGGTATTTTGAGCAGTCCATACTAAGGAAAACAAATTATGTAACTGTTGGACTGCCTACTTACTTCGAAGCATTAGTTTCCTCACTTACTTACAAATATGGTACCACTTTACAGAATGCTGAAGTAAATATCAAATGAAATGTTTGTAAAAATGTTAAGTCCTAAATAAATACTGTATATAAAGGCCCTCACCATCCCAACACACACACATACACACACACACATACATATATACCCTCTCCCTTTTCAAAACCTCAAGTTGTACAGATACTAGGTATTTAGGGAGGCACTTCCATTGAATTTCTGTTGGAAAGAATTCACTCTACTAAGAATGGACAGTGGCACATTTAGGCCAGAGTCTGGCACAAGAAAAACATTAAAGATTAAAACATTAGGGACCCCTGGGTGTTTCCGTCAGTTAGGCATCTGCTTTTGGCTCAGGTCATGATCATAGGGTCCTGGGATCGAGTCCCGCATCGGGCTCCCTTAGCGAGAAGCCTGCTTCTCTCCCTCCCACTCCCCCTGTTTGTCTTCCCTCTCTCACTGTCTCTCTGTCAAATAAATAAATAAAATCTAAAAAAAAAAAAAAAAAGATTAAAACATTAAATAGAATGTCAGTGTCCAATCAATATTTTAAAATCCTTGAAAGGTAAACTGGAAAGGGACGCCTGGGTGGCTCAGTTGGTTAGGTGGCTGCCTTCGGCTCAGGTCATGATCCCAGCGTCCTGGGATCGAGTCCCACATCGGGCTCCTTGCTCAGCAGGGAGCCTGCTTCTCCCTCTGCCTCTGCCTGCCTCTCTGCCTGCCTGTGCTCACTCGCTCGCTCTCCCTCTATGCCTGACCAATAAATAAATAAAATCTTTTAAAAAAAAAAAAAAAAGGTAAACTGGAAAGCAAATACATTTTGACTAATAGGTGAATAAATCCATTGCAGTAAAAGCTAAAGAGCAAACTAATTAGACTAATAGTTCTCAACATTGGCAGCACTTTGAGAGCTTTAAAAACCTGGTGCTTTGGCTCCACACCTCAGAGATGTGGTATGGGGTTTGACCTAAGCATCTGTAGGTAATTCCAGTAGCAACTAAGGGTAAGAACTCTTGGCATTAAGAATGCTATGCCTTGGGGCACCTGGGTGCCTCAGTTGGCCAAATGTCTGACTCTTGATTTCTGTTCAGGTCATGATCTCTGGGTGGTAAGCTCAAGCTTAGGTCCAGCCCCCCAGCAAGCCCTGTCTAGCCCCACCTCAAGCTCTGAGATCAGTGGGGAGTCTGCTCAAGATTCTCTCTCTCTCTCTGCCCACCTCCCCACAGTCTCTCTCTAAAATCAACAAATCTTTTGAAAAAGAATGCTAAAGCTTGTTTTTAGTTCCAGAGATGAAAAACTAAACAAAAGCATAAAATAATTTCCTTTATACTAGCTGACTTCTATATATGGGCAGGGAATTAAGTGAAATCTTATATTCTCCTGCAGTAGAGTTATTTTTAATAGTGATATTTCACAGGTTTTCCTAATGCTTAAAAATAATGCTTTTTTATTTTCTCAATTTTTTCTTATGGGGATGAGGAAGGGAGATGTCATCCTTCTTCATGGATGGCCATAAAAGAAGTCTGTTCAGTTCATGAGAAGGCTCTATGTTAAAAAAAGAAGAAGAAGAAGAAAGAAAAGATGAAAGAAGGAATGAGAAAGAAAGAAAAAAGAAACAAAGAAAAAGGAAGGCGAGGAGGAAGGAAAAGAAATAATAAAGCATGCCAAGGAAACAAAAACACCATTGTTATAATAAGGAATAAAGGTGGGATTATTACGTTGCAAGGACTTGGATCACAATTGTTAATAGGATAAATATTAATTCTTCACATAATAGACTTAAGGGTCTCAGAAAACATGAATTCTTTTGGTGATAAGGCCATTTGTTTTTAGTCCCTGTCCTCCAGAAGTTTTTACCAGGGAAAGATAAATACAAAAGCTAACAAATAAGCTAATATTTCAGGAACTAACTACTAAAGTGAAGTTAAAAAATAATGGTGAAAGAGCTTTCTGAAGAGATGATATTTGAAGGGGCGCCTGGGTGGCTCAGTAGGTTAAGTGTCTGCCTTTGGCTCCGGTCATGATCCCAGGGTCCTGGGATTGAGCCCCGCCTCAGGCTCCCTGCTCAGCAGGGAGTCTGCCTCTCCCTCTCCTTCTGTTCCTCCCCACCCTGCTCATACTCTCCGTCTCTCAAATAAATAAATAAAGTCTTTTAAAAAGAGAGATGATATTTGGGGTGAGATTTGATGATGCAGCTGTGCAAAGATCTGGGCAGTTTTCCAAGAGAAAAAACTACAAAGGACATGAGACTGAAGTATAATCGGCATTTTCAAGGGACCAGAATAAGATCAAATGACCTGTACAAATTGAGATCAGAAGTATGGTCTAGAAGGGGTGCTTGGGTGGCTCAGTCGCTTAAGCGACCAACTCTTGAGTTTGGCTCAGGTCATGATCTCAGGGTCATGAGATGGAGCCGAGCCTTGGGCTCAGTCTGTCTCAGCATGCAGTCTGCCTTTCCCTCTCCCTCCCTCTCTGCACCACCCCCCAACTCATGCACTTATGCAAGAGCTCTCTCTCTCTCAAAAGAAATGAGGTATGTCTACATCTTAAGGATCTTGAACTCCAAAATAAGGAATTCGAGTTTTATTAAGAGTATAAAAGCCCTTGGGACAAAGGATGAGAGATATATGATTTGATTTATGGTTTTAAAAATCTCACTCTGGCTGCTATATGGAAGATGAACTGTGTGCATCAGGAAAGAAGGTAGAAAGCTAGGAAGCCACTGGGGTCCAGAGAAGAGATGCTAATCTCTTTGGCAAAGGGTTGTGGCAACATGAATTAGAAGAAGATATCAGATTTGCGATATATGTTGGAGGTAAAGCCAACTGGCCACGTGGATGGCCTGACAGTGAATGGAAGGGAAGAGAGAAAACAAGACTTAAGTCTAGTTTTGGGGTCTTAGCCACCGGATGGTTGATGATTGAAATTGAGATGGGAAAAGTTGATGGTAAGGAAAATGGCCAATGAGAAGGAGCAGATTGGGAGCAATCAGTTAGGATACAGGTTAACTTGCTGGAATAAGGAGACAGACACCAGTGGCTTAACCCAGATCGACTTAAGTTCTCTTTCAGGCAACAGTTCAAAAATATAAGCAGTGTAGGGCTGAAAGCTTGCTTTAGGTATTCAGAACTCAAACTGACTTGCCCCACTGACCAATAGAGCAGTGTTTCTCAAACGGCTGTTGTCCACCCGGTGTTGTCCTCTGCATTGTCAGAGGTCACCACAATACTCACTGGGTCAGTGCTCCAGCCTGAGGGGAGGTGGTGAAGGAAACATGGAGGGCCTATCTATTCATTTAAGGGTTTGTCCTAGAAGTTGTTCATCTCCCTTCCATTCACATTCCGTTAGCCACAACTTGGTAAAATGACCATACCCAAAGGAGGCTAGATGTCAGGGTGCCTGGGTGGCTCAGAGGATTAAAGCCTCTGCCTTCTGCTCAGGTCATGATCTCGTGGTCCTGGGATCGAGCCCTGCATTGGGCTGTCTGCTTGGCGGGGAGCCTGCTTCCCCCTCTCTCTCTGGCTGCCTTTCTGTCTACTTGTGATCTCTCTCTCTCTGTATCAAATAAATAAAATCTTTAAAAAAAAAAAAAAAAGGAGGCTAGATGTCATTGGTGTTCATCCTGGAAAATATCCGCCCAGTTAAAATTTGGGAATTTTATTACCAAATAAGTGAAGTGTGGCTATTGGAGTCAGCTGGCAGTTGCTGCCACAGAGGAAAAACAATACTCATGTGTTGGCTTTGATGATTTTAAGGTGCATACCACATATCCAAATGGAGCTCTGGATAGGTTAAGTAAGAGACGTATAGAGCTAAGTAAGGTTCCATCGCTAAGAGAAAAATTAAAAGCCAACAGAATACAGGTAATACTCGAATTTTTGGGACTGGATAAGTTACTTAAAGAGATAGTAAGAGAGAAAAGAAGAAACCCCAGGACCGGGACTCAGGGTACTGCAATGTTTAGAGCTCTGATTGAGAAAGAGGAACCAACGCAACGGGAAGGAACATCCAGTGAAAGAAGGAAACCATGTCTGATAAGTCAAATCATGGGGATGGCGAATTGAACATTTTAGCAGAAAGGATTCATTGGTGAACTTGCTAAAAGATGTTTTGGTGGAGCGAGGGGGATGAAAGCCCATCTGGAGTAGCTAAAGAAAGAACTGGGGGTACAGAAGGAGAGAAGTGCAAGCATTTCTTTGGAGGAGTTTTACAATGAATGGGGGCAGAGCGATGGGGCAGTTACTTGAGTGGGAGGTGAGTCTTGGGTGACAGGGAGATGTTCATATTGTTTTATTGATATGGGAGAAAAGACTATCTACAGAATTGTTAATACCCAGAGCCCCCTCTCTTTTCCACACTGGGGGGCACCTCTTTGTTGACCTCAATACTATCCTCATGTCTGAAAGGAAGACCTATTGAGATCCACATGTTTTTGCAAAAGCTCTCTCAACTCTGCCTTCCTGTACTATCCCTACGCTCATGGACTCACTATGATAATTGGTCTCAGAGCCTATCATGATTAATCCAGTCACATCCTACACAGTGTTCACTAGAAGTCCAAGACTCCCAGGTCATCACTAAGCCAACCCCCTTAGCTGATTCAATTTTATACCCTTCCTTATGCCTCAAACCACCTAAACTCAAAGGCTATAAGCAACAAAAGCCCCATACCTTCACTCTTTTTCTCTGAACATCCCCTTCTCCAAACTTGTCATCTCTTTATGCACACTGACTCTTCCACTGCCCTCTCAAATGGGAGCTGTTGTCTTTTCCAGACCCATAAAGCCAAAGAATGTTGAGGAAGAGTGAACTTCTTCTCAGTTTCTCATTTTGGCTGCCAGGCTATCCCTCTCTCCTCCTCAAAACTTTCTAACTCTTTGTAAGTTCCTACTGGCAAAGCATTCCATATGATACTCTTACCTTCCAAAGTCATAGACCCCTGGACAACTCCTCAGTTTAGCACTGAACTTTGTGCCTGCCTTTTCAGCACTTTTCCTAGTGTGACCCTTGGGGATATTAATATCCAGGTAGACAATTCTTCCACTACTCAGTCCCTTAACCTCTCCTCCAGCCATCTTGTTTTCCACACAACTGCAACCACCCACTTCCATTGGTATGTGCTAGACCTGTAATTTCCAACTTTGCTACTTGTATATTTATTCCTAAAAGAATTTTGAATAGCAATGTAGTCTTGCACATTTTCCCCCTTTTAGATGTACAATGTAAAAAAAAAAATGCAATGCAAAGCAATCTTGAAGCTTTCCCCTAATAAAGGTTCATATATATTTTTTCTACTTCAGTCTCTTGCCCAACTAACCATACCATTGGTGTCATTTATTCTTTTCACTCTATTTGGCCAAAATATACAAGGAGGCCTTGGTTTGGACCTTTTCACCTAAACTCACTTGACCATCAGTGAACAAACCAAGTGGAATCTCTACTCCACATTCAAAATTACCTCTGTTTGTTTTAATGCAATTTTGGGGAAAAGACACCTAATGACAGCCAGATCACAATGCAAAAACTACAAGAGAATTTGCAAGACTTGTACACAAAACTGGATAGCTCCAAAGCATGAAAACAACCACAATCCCAGCTGCTGTCCAGAATGCCAGAATCCATGTGATTAAACAGCGTGGAAATTTTGGAGAGTGGCTCTGACTTCAGTCAATGCCTCACACCTTTTAAGTTGACATTTAATATGGTCCTAGGTATAAGTTTAATTTTGTTAGTAAAAAGTATTAAACATTGTATAAAATGAAGACTATAAGTGAAAAACATCTCAAGATTTGATATAATTAAATTACTGAGTAAATCTTGTAAATTTTTAAATTTTGTAAATTTTTTCTTGTAAAATTTTTAAAATTTTCTCCATTTCGGTTTTATTCAATATCTTTAGAAAATTTTAGTAGTTCTGCAAAATACTCAAGTTGCTTTTTTTTTTTTTAAGATTTCATTTATTTATTTGACAGAGAGAGAGAGAGAGAGGTCACAAGTAGGCAGAGAGGCAGGCAGAGAGAGGGGGAAGCAGGCTCACTGCTGAGCAGAAAGCCAGATGCAGGGCTCGATCCCAGGACCCTGAGATCATGACCTGAGCTGAAGGCAGAGGCTTAACCCACTGAGCCACCCAGGCGCCCCTCAAGTTGCTTTTTTAAAGATTTTACTTATTCATTTGCGAGAGTGAGAGAGAGAACACATGCTCGAAAGTTGGGGGTGTTGGGGGTGTGATGAGGAGCCGGGGAGGAGCAGAGGAAGAGGGAGGGGGAAAGAATCTCAAGCAAACTCCATGCTCAGCACGATGCAAAAGCTCTGTCTCGACCCTGAGATCAAGACCTGAGCCCAAACCAAGAGTCGGACACTTAACTGACTGACTCACCCAGACACTCCAATACTCAAGTTGCTTTTTAAAGAATCAAGGCCACTAATTTATATGGCATCTTATGTTTGGAATTCAGAATATCCCAACATAGACCAACATGTCCTGTTTCTAACTCTGGACTTCAACCTTAGTAAAAATGAGTATAAAAAAAAGAAAGATGGATTTGAGGTGTCTTTACTGATCACCGTAGGGGACTTCCCCCAAACAATAATCCAGTTTACTTCTTTGGTACTCAGGAGAAGTTTACCCCTCTGTAATGGATGGTAGTAAGGTTTTACTTGGGTGAAAGTTAAGCCTTTCTTTTATAAAATGGACTGTTATCAGGCATATCAATTTGGGGAAAGGGCACCTGTGGAAGTTGAGCTGGAAACTGATTTCCTTAAATATATCTGTGCAGGGCAAAACTAAAATAAACTGTCAGAAATCAGGATAGTGTCACCCTTGGTGGGTGTTGGGGGTGGGGGGAGTGTTAGAGAACATTACCAAAGTCTTACTGCTTTTGTTTCCCGATCATCTCTTGAATCTGTTCATTGCTCTGAATCTCCATGGCTACTACCCTGGATATGCTATTTCTAATTCTTAATTACTGTAATTAGTTCTGAATTGCTCTCTTCACATTCACTCTATTTATTCCTGTAACTACCCTCTTCATTCCCCCCAGTTAATTCCCATATTTCCTTTAAGTGTTCAATTATCACAACTTGAGGAAGCATCCCTAATACTATGTTTAATACTCCTATTGTATACTCTCGTAAGACTCTATATGTCCCACCTTAATAAAGTTGTAATTTTACATTTAATAAAGTTGTAATTTTACATTTACATTTATCTGTGTGATTGATTGATGTTTCCCCATAGAATTAAATTTATGAAGGAAGGGAATGTATCATTCTTTACTCAATTATATTCCTAGGGACTAGCATGTTGGAAATACTTGGAGAGAAATACTTATCCAATGAAACAATGTTTTTTAAGTTTGAAGAGGAGCCTATGTATAAATTGAAACCATATATAAAAAAATTGATATATAATATGGAGAGGGTGGTTGGGTTATGGACATTAGGGAGGGTATGTGCTGTGATGAGTGCTGTGAAATGTGTAAGCCTGATGATTCACAGACCTGTATCCCTGGGGCAAATAATACATTATATGTTCATAACAATAATTAATAAAAATTTATATATAAAGCAGATTAAACAGATAAAAGTAGAACTGCTCTGATTTGGAGTCTCAGAGCCCTGTTTTAACCTTCCACTCATCCACTCATTCTCTTTCTCACAGAGTGACACCACCAGAGAAACTTAGAGCTCCAAGAAACATAATTTGAAAATAATCGGTCTATATCAAGCAGTTCTCAGGCTTTTTGTTCTCAGAACTCCTTAATTTAAGGAGTTAAAATTTGAAGGCCCCAAAAAGCTTTTTTTTTTTTTTAAGATTTTATTTATTTATTTGACAGAGAGAGATCACAAGTAGACAGGCAGGCAGAGAGAGAGAGAGGGAAGCAGACTCCCTGCTGAGCAGAGAGCCCTATGTGGGGCTCGATCCCAGGACCCTGAGATCATGACCTGAGCCGAAGGCAGCAGCTTAACCCACTAAGCCACCCAGGCGCCCCCCAAAAAGCTTTTTCATGTTGATTATAGATATTGGCATTTACATTATTAGAAATGAAAATTGACAAGTCATACATAAATTCCTTAACGTTGACAGTAATAACTCTATGACATTAGCATTAACACCCAACCTACTGAGCCACCCAAGCGTCCCCGAGACGCTTTTTAATGAAAAATTACTGTATTTCCAAATTAAAAATTAGAGCTGTATTGTTTTGCATTTTTATAAATCTATAATATCTGCATTGATCTGTTATGATATCACATGTCATACAGCCTCTGGAAAATTCCACTGTATACTTCTGAGAAGATAAGAGTAAAAAAATAAATAATAGGTATTGTTATGAAAATGTTTTGACTTCCTGGGTCCCTTGAAATGGTCTCAGGGATTGTCAGTACATTTTGAGAACTGCTGTCTTAGATCCAAAGCTCCATTCTAGCTAGTCTTGATATTTTGATTTAATTTCTGCGATTGTACTGTTTAAAAGATTTGGTTTTCAAAATACTAAGAGAGTGAAATGAATGAAAAACGTTTAATTCAAAACAAGGAGAAGAATAACAGAAAAGTGGTTTTTATT
This sequence comes from Mustela erminea, assembly GCF_009829155.1. Classification (NCBI taxonomy): domain Eukaryota; kingdom Metazoa; phylum Chordata; class Mammalia; order Carnivora; family Mustelidae; genus Mustela; species Mustela erminea. The sequence goes on along the minus strand of NC_045615.1, from coordinate 130,290,055 downwards.
ACAAAGCTAATCATAATAGGTAATTTAAATCTATGTATATGCCAAGTTCAAAAAGACAACCCTACTATAGCACAGTATTTGTCACATGTATTGCGATTACTTATTCATGTATTTCTCCTTCTAAACTGTGAGCTTTGGGGCGCCTGGGTGGCTCAGTGGGTTAAGCCTCTGCCTTCGGCTCAGGTCATGATCTCAGGGTCCTGGGATCGAGCCCCGCATCGGGCTCTCTGCTCAGCGGGGAGCCTGCTTCCCTCTCTCTCTCTGCCTGCTTCTCCGTCTACTTGTGATTTCTCTCTGTCAAGTAAATAAATAAAATCTTAAAAAAAAAAAAATAAATAAACTCTGAGCTTTGGAAGAAGGAATTGGGCCTTAATCCATTTTATGTCTTCGGTCTCTAGGATAAAGTCTAACACACAACAGGCACTAAATATTTGTTGGACTAATGAATTTACCTGCTTAGAATGTACAACACCTACATATCATATCATACTTTTTACAACTCAACAGCAAACTGTTTTATCAATATCCAACAGCTTTCTTGAAGTTGTCATGATCCTGTGAAGAAAACCATCATCTCGGGGCGCTTGGGTGGCTCAGTAGGTTGGGCGTCTGCCTTCCCACCGGGTCATGATCCCAGGTCGTGGGATCAGCTGGCCTGGAGCTACCTGCTCGGCGGGGAGTCTGCTTCTCCCCCTCCTTCCCACTCTTGCTTTCTCTCTCTCTCAAATAAAGTGTTTTTTGAAAAGAAAACCATCATCACGGGGTGCGTGGCTGTCTCATTCGGAGGAGCATGGGACTCTTGATCTGGTGGTGTGTTGGAGCCCCATGTTGAGTGTAGGGATTAAATAAAACTTCAAAAAAAAAAAAAAAAAGAAAAGAAAAAAAACCCCACACCCCATCATCTATGAGGTATTTTAATGCGTCTTTATAAACTCCTAATCACGTTCCTCATGACGTATTTAAAAATGGTCTTTGACTTCAACTCCAGATTATGTAACCTGATGTAATGCTCCATGAGGAACACACAGAAAAGTCCGGACTGCTTTTCTCTTCTCAGATCTGAGACTTAAGATCACTTGGGAGAGGAGAAAGGGAACAGAGCGGCCTTCCTCATTAAAAACGGGCAGCGTCCGTACAGTAATTTAACTCTTCCTCATACACGAACTTGTATGTCGCAAACTCTCAGCACAGACCACCCAGTTCCCGAATTCGGCGGGAGCAGCTCTGGAAAATATGTCTGGAGGGCGTGGGTGTCGAGCTTCTCCTCCCAGGGATCAGGGCGGAGGCCCGAACTGGTCCAGTCATGACAGGACTCAGCATCCTACGAGACGCGAGGCGCCTCCTTCCCAGAAGTGGCGAGGGAGGGGATCTGAGTAAACCCTGGGCCGCCGGCCCGGAGGGAGCGGTGAGGGGAGTAAGCCGCGGGACAGTATGACCAGCTGGGTCTAGGGGGCCGGAAAGACCAGGTCGGCCCTCGGGGCTGCTGGGGAGACCGGAAAGGGGGTCGAGATCTTCCGGTCCCCTCCGGCCGCAGCGGGCCAAGTACCCCGCGGTCCTAGATTATGGCCAACCCGGCGCGCACGCGGCACCACCTCCGCGGCGCCGACCGTCAGCGGGGACCCGGACACAGGGAGGAAAGCGGCGCCAGACAAGACACAGGCTGCAGGCGGCAGGGGAAACCAGTAGCCGGCCTTGCGGACCCCGAAACCCCACCCCGAAGGCCTCAGCCGCCTCGCCGCGCACGCAGCCCCGCCCACTGCCGCTCGCGGTAGGGGCGGGACCGCTGAGCTGGCCCGAGCGGATTCGCCCAGACTCGGATGGGGGCGGGGCCTCCCCGCTAGCTACGATTAGCCCCGCCCTGACTCCCCGCCCCAGGGGCCCGCAGGAAATAGGGGCGGGCCGGGGCCTAGCGTGGCGGGAGGAGGAGCAGGGATGCCTTGGAGGCCAGAGTCCTGGAGGGCCTGGCTGCGGGGGAATGAAGCCTCCGCCTTCTGGGGAAGAATCCTTTAAATACGGGCTCGGGCCCGGAACTCTGGGTGCAGTGCTTGGCTGCCTGAGAGAGGGGTGTGCGCGGTGAGGGGACGTCTGGCGGAGCAGGGCGAGAGTGCAGGAGCTGCTGCAGCACGGCCCGTTGCGAGGAGCTGTCCGAGCAGTCGGGGTAGGAGCGGCCGCTGCGCTTGGTGCCTGCGAGTGGGTAAGCGCCTTTCGCGGGCTGGCCCTGCAGCCGGGTCGGGAAGGTCCCGGGTCCCGGCGGGATGTGCAGGGAGCGGGGCGGGGGGGAGTGCGCGCTGCCCCGGGTCGCGTTCTGCGCTTGGTCAGGGCTCCCAGCCTCACGACCCTGGTCCTCCCCTTTGGGCTCTGGGCGGGAATCGCCTTTTGGTCCGCTGTTCTGAGAATGGGATACCTTGGGCTTTTTATTCTACACTCGCCAGTCTTCCAACTGCTTCTCTTTCTGCTTTTTCTCACTTTCCGACTTGAAACAAATGAGATTTCCTAGGAAGCTGAACGTCCACCGAAGGAAGTGGTCCTCGGGCTAGGGACCCCATTTTGGTCTCAGAGTCCTGGTCTTTTGTTTGTGTTTACTCGGCTCACCTGGGGAGCTGCTGCTTTCCTCCTGTCACCTGCCGCCCTTAAAAATGAAGCCAAGAAGCCCCCTGAGGGCGAAATCCGAAGACATTCTATCTTGACATCTGTACGGGCTGTCCTGGAATCCATTGTTGGCTGCCACACCATGTTACTGCTTTATATCATGTCAGGGAAAGCCTGTGTGAGACCTTGAAAAATCATACTTCTTGAGGCGCCTGGTTAAGCCCCTGCCTTGGCTCAGGTCATGATCTCAGGGTCTGGGGATCGAGCCCGCATCGGGGCTCCCTGCTCAGGGGGGAATCTGTTTCTCCCTCTACCTCTGCCCCTGCTCTTGTGGGGCATATGCTCTCTCGAATGAATAAATAAATAATCTTTAAAAAAGAAAAGAAACAGGAAAACTCATGCTTCTTATATATAGGAAGATAACTGAGTAGGCTTGAAAATTCTCCTATATTAAAAAGAGGGATTCACTGGTAGGGAGCTTTTCACGGATATACAGAGGAGTAGCTGTCCATTGACTGCCCTCAAAGACACAGTGAGTCTTTGAGTTTCTTCAAATCCCCTATGAAATGGAGAACAGTAGTCTGGTCTGTTTCTTCAGGGGGGTTCTGGAAATGAAAGAGCTTACTGTCTGCTCTGAGATGTGCTTATTAGTACCCAGCATCTAGGTAAGGTAAGTGATAGACAACTCTGAAAGGATCACATTTCTTCTCCCATTGCTGTACTCCTTTCTCAGATATTAAGGCTGTATCTAATAAGCATACTTCAGCATCCCTCTTATTTCCACAGCTTTATATGATGCCCTTTAGATGCAGCATTAACACTGCCTTTCTCACTGAGTAAATATTTTTCCCGCGGTCAGGCATCTGTTGCATCTGTTAGTTTTTAATTTCTGGAAATGACCGAGGTGATGTATGAAGTTGATGTATCTAACTACAACGTCCATTCCCTTAGCTACTGGGTAATGACGCAGAGTATACTGAAGACGGGTGGGGATGGAGGGATTATATTCAGCTTAGATTGTGATAGGACCTTCGATATTTGTTACCCACATCTTCTAATTTGAAATATTGATCTGAATTTTTAAAATTTTAGATGAAGGATAGTTTTGGAACAGCCTGGGTTGTTGACATTTCTCCAAAATACAGAGGTAAAAACTCATTGCAAACTGACACCCTTGGTAAGCAAACATTCCCATTTCCCTGACAGCACAATAGAGGATCAGAAAGTATGTAAAGGTAGAAATGGAATACGGAATCAGAAGACATCTGTGTCAGGCAAAATATGTAACTAACACTGTATCAAACTCCGTAATAAGGGTTGAAGATTTTATTGGAACTTCCAAGTGACCATTTATTGGGACTTGCGCAGTTGCTCAGTAATTTTCCCATTGTCACCTACAAGCCATGCTTCGTGTGAAATAGCACCACAGGGACACCCCCAAAACACATGGAGTTCTTCTCTAGTATAGGTCCATCAGTCATTTACCCCAGCTGCTGTATGTAAGGCAAGCTGCGTACATTCTGGCAATCAGGGTGTTTAAGAAGTATCTCTGGAAAGACATGCCAGAGTTCTACATAAAAAAGAGAGGCTGATAGTATTCTGGGCAATTTCAGAAAAAAAATGCAATGCAATGATCAGCCATCTGAGCTAAAGCTATTCAAATAACAGTCTTCATCTCAAACAGGCCCTTATGGAGGGTCAGTCATTCAATTAGTATTTATTGAGAACCTACTGTTCTAAGTATTGAAGTAACAGCAGCAGATGAGAGCTGTTAGCCTGGGAACACCTTATTACACTATGAACTGCTTGAACCCACGAGATTTAGGGTTTTTTTGGCATCACATAGGCATTCAATCTGTGTTTATATAAGAATGTTATAACCTCTTGGCTCTGGGATTAAATGGTAACCCCGAAAGATCCTCTGGTCCAAAAATACTTTGAAATTCTACTTTCTAGGTGTTCCAGATATACTGGTTGTAATCAGAGGTTGACTAGCTGTTTCGTAAGGGTGTTACCATGGGGTAGTTCTCTGTGTTCATTATACTCAGAACTTCACCTTCATCCTTGCAGATCTGGAAGGTAGATTTTTTTTTTCCCCCTCTGTGGGCCCAGAGTTCATGAGACATTAGATGTTAACTTAAAATGATGGAACTCATAAGAGACCAAATGGTTACACTAGAATGAAACTTTGATGTTACAATTAGGGAAATTTTATTGCAGTCCCTGGAGTACTTATATCTCAGATCCGGGTCATCCATTTCCAGTATTATGATTCCTGGGAATCTGAATTCCTAAGGGAGAGTGGAATCAGAGTGAAGAATCTTCGGAGAACATGCCGTCTAAGAATTGGGAAAGCATATTCTTACCCCACATCTCTGAAACCAGAATACTTCTTTTTTTTTTATTTTTTAAGATTTTATTTATTCATTTGAGATAGAGGCAGAGAGAGCACAAGAAGGGGGAGAGGCAGAGGGAGAGGGAGAAGCAGGCTCCCTGCTGAGCTGAGAGTTGGACGAAGGGCTAGATCCCAGGACCTAGAGATCATGACCTAGCTGAAGGCAGATGCTTAACCGCCTGAGCTACCCAGTTGCCCCAACTAGAATACTTCTGACTCCCAGATTCGGAGTCACTCTTCTCTAGACAGTGCTAAAATAAACACATCATTTTTGTTCTTAACTACTTCTTTCCAGGCTATAGGCTGATCCTCCTGGGATTTTTTTTTTTCCTCCTTTAATGGAGTTTATTAGATTTTAGCTACACAAATGCTATTGATTGTTGTGGTTACTTTCAATTATGTTACTAAGTTATTTTATTTTTTTAAGATTTTATTTATTTTTGTGAGAGTGTGCGAGCACTAGCAGGGGGGCAGGGCAGGCAGAGGAGAAGCAAACTCCCCATTGAGCCCGATGTGGGACTTGATCCCAGGACTCCGGGAACATGACCGGAGCAGAAGGCAGATGCTTAACCTACTAAGCCACCCAGGTGCCCATGTTACCTGAAGTTATTAAATAATAGGCCTCCTGATCCGTCATGCACATTTTCCCCTGAAAGGGGCATCTGAGACCCTTTAGATTCGCTCTACAAGACAGTTATTACCTTTACCGCTTCTAAATGTGACCCATATCCTAACCCAACCAAGCCAATCTCCTTACTTCGTTGAACTTGTTTCTGTTTGAGTCCTTTACTTATTCCTCCCTTCACCCAATATGGAATGCTCTCCCCCACCTACCTTTCCTTTCTATATCCTACTTCTTTCTTTTTTTTTTTTAAGATTTTATTCATTTATTTGACAGAGAGATTATAAGTAGGCGGGGTGTGGGGAGGGGGGAAGCAGGCTCCCCACTGAGCAGAGACCCTGATTCGGGGCTGGATCCCAGGACCCTGAGATCAAAGGCTTAACCCAGTGAGCCACCCAGGTGCCCCATACATCCTACTTATTCTTTAGGCCAGGCTTATATTCCGCATTTCCCTTGATGTAGATACCTTCTTTTTTTTCCCTCTGGACTTTAGTACTCATCATTTGATTGATTTTACTGCCTTATATGTTACTTGGGTGTGACTAATTCCTTTTCATCTTTTTTTTTAAAGATTTTATTTATTTATTGGGGTGCCTGGGTGGCTCAGTGTGTTAAACCTCTGCCTTCAGCTCAGGTCATGATCTCAGGGTCCTGGGATCCAGCCCCGAATCAGGGTCTCTGCTCAGCGGGGAGCCTGCTTCCTCCTCTCTCTCTTTACCTACTTGTGATCTCTCTCTCTGTCAAATAAATAAATAAAATCTTTAAAAACAAAACAAAACAAGATTTTATTTATTTATTTATTTGAGAGATGGGGGAGAGAGAGAATCACAAGCAGACTCTGCACTGAGTGATCCTGACAACGGGCTCCATCTCACAACCTTGAGATCATGACCCTGAGTTCATAAACTGAGCCAAAATCCAACATCAAGAATCAGATGTTTAACCGACTGAGCCATCCAGGTGCCCCTCTTTTTCATCTTTTAAGTCCGCTTAAGAGTCACCTTCTCAGAGAGTCCTTAAGTACCCTATCTGTAGGAATTCTTACCCCATAGACAGTCTCTCCCTCTCTACCTATGTGTTTATTTCTTTTCTATGAAATGTATCAGAGCTGCCATTATTTTGTTTTGGGTTCTCCCACTAGACTATAACCTAAGAGTAGGAACTGTACCTGTCATGTTCACTATTGTATCCACAGTACATAGAACATTAGTAGCTGTAACATAGTAGGGGGGTTAATAGTTGTTTCTCAGTTGAATTTTCCTCTAAGTCAGTTGTTACATTCTTGAATGTCAGGACCTATATCTATGGCTAGATTCTCTGCTATGTCCATTGGTAGACCCTTAAATTGGGAATATTAATTTTTCATGAAAGAGAACAAGGGACTAGGCCTGAAGCAGTTGAAGCAATTTTTCTGAAACCCGATGCCAAGCCCTTTGTACTGGAGAGGTGGGGACAGTGGCAGAGAATGCTAGAGACAGGTCTGTGGGAAGCCTGCTCCAGGCTTGACTGTTCCACAGGTGGGAGCGTTTCAGAACGTTCCCCAGAGCTTTAGTCACTTGGCAGTCCCAATGCAGTCCTTTCCTCCTAGAGGTTTCTCTTTCTCCTTGTGTGTAGGGCACTTGAAGCCTGGAGAGTAGTACATCAGAACTGAAGAGTAGAAGGGCGGAGAAATCAAAGATGAATGATTGCCAAAATAAATTTTGTTAGGCTCAATATTTTCGCTGGGGTGAATTTTGGAACCCTAAAACAGTAATAGGAATATCATGTGTGTGGGGCTTCACAGGTGATAATAGGGAACTCTAATCCATTTATTTAGATTACTAAAGAGGGAATCCACCAGGGGCCCCTGGCTGGCTCAGCTGGCAGAGCATGTGTCTCTTGGTCTCTCGGGGTCATGAGTTCAAGCCCCACACTGGGCATGGGGCCTACTTAAAAAAAAAAAAAACAAATAATTAAAATGGATCTACCAGATTTAGCATGGTTTTAATATTTCCTGGTATGTACATCCACACAATGGAATGCAGTGTACCTGTTTCTAAAAAGGAGAGAGTTTTACCAGAAACGGAAAAAATAAAAATAAAAAATAAAAAAGACAGGGAGAGAGAGGGGTAAATAGGCCTTAAGAATAGAATGCATTAAGGAAAAAAAAACAAGTGTTGATAGTATTTTATAGTGTTCTACCTCTTGAATTTAGAAAGGAGGGATTATTAAGATATATTCATGTATTTATTTATACTGCATACAAAACACTGGAAGGATACACAAGTAACTAATGAAAGGGTTGCTTGTGGAAGCAAAGTAGTGGGTAGCCCAGAGATAAGGAAGTGGTACACTTGAGGCTTCTTACTGTATACTTTGTTATACAGATTTAATTTTGGACCATATGAATTTACTATCTATTCAAAACAAAAAATACATTTTATTTTGTTTTATTATTATTATTTTTAAAGATTTTGTTTATTTCAGAGAGAGATCACAAGAGAGAGAGCAGGGAAGCAGGCTCTCCGCCGAGCAGAGAGCCGGATGCGGGACTCGATCCCAGGACCTTGAGACCATGACCCAAGCCAAAGGCAGAGGCTTAACTCACTGAGCCACCCAGGTGCCCCATTATTATTATTTTTAAGTATTTAATTTATTTATTTGAGAGAGAGAGAGCAAGCGAGCACAAGCAAAGGGAACATCTATCTTCTCTGACCCATGTGGGAGTATACTAACCAGTTCTTAAAACTCTCTGATTACCATTCTCCTTCTCTCTGGAATCCATGAATGGGTTAGATGAGGTCAGTGTTGGTAAGGACCAAAATTCTAAGAATCTGATCAGTTCGGCAGTTCTCATTCTTACTATAATGAACTGTCTTTCTTTCTTTCTTTCTTTCTTTCTTTCTTTCTTTCTTTCTATTTTTTTGTTAACATATAGTGTATTGGGGCACCTGGGTAGCCCAGTCATTAAGCATCTGCCTTTGGCTCAGGTCATCATTCCAGGATCCTGGGATTGAGCCCCCTTTCGGGCTCCCTGCTCAGTGGGAAGCCTGCTTCTCCCTCTCTCACTTCCCCTGCTTATGTTCCCTCTCTTGCTGTCTCTCTCTCTGTCAAATAAATGCATAAAATCTTTAAAAATATATAAGTAGATAATGTATTATTTGTTTCAGGGATACAGGTCTGTGGTTTATCAGTCTTACAAAATTCACAGCACTCACCCAATGTCCATTACCCCACCACCCCATTGCTCCTACCCCCCTGCTCCAGCAACCCTCAGAATGTTTCCTGAGATTAAAAGTCTCTTATGGTTTTTCTCCCTCTCTGGTTTCATTCTATTTCATTTTTTTTTCTCTCTTCCCCGATGATCCTCTACCTTGTTTCTCAAATTCCTCCTATCAGCGAGATCATATGATAATTGTCTTTCTCTGTTTGACTTATTTTGCTTAGCATAATACTCTCTAGTTCCACCTGCATCATTGCAAATGGCAAGATTTCTTTTCTTTTTTTTTTTTTTGATGGCTGCATCATATATATGATATATATCTCACATCTTCTTTATCCATCATCTGCTGATGGACATCTAGGCTCTTTCCATAGTTTGGCTATTGTGGACTATAAGCATTCAGGTGCATGTGCCCCTTTGGATCACTACATTTGTATCTTTGGGGTAAATACCCAGTAGTGCAATTGCTGGGTTATAGGGTAGCTCTATTTTCAGTCTTTTGAGGAACCTGCATACTGTTTTCCAGAGTGGCTGCACCAGCTTGCATTCCCACCAACAGTGTAGGAGGGTTCCCCTTTCTCTGCATCCTCGCCAACATCTGTCATTTCCTGACTTGTTAATTTTAGCCATTCTGACTGGTTAAACTGACATTCTTATATATAAATCAGTACCTTGTCATTTGGATTAGTGTGAATCAGTTCACCTAAATGGCTTTTGAAAATCCATCAAAATCTGTGTAACTGCTTTGCTAACTATAGAAATTACTTTCCTTTAACCAACTCATAGATTCTAATTAAAAGTGAAATGGAGTTTAAGATCACTGTCAAGTACCTAAAAATAAACTGCTGAAGCCAAGTTGTATATGGAATATAATCACAGAGGCCACTTCTGAACTTTCAAACTAATCTTATTATCTGTCATGTTTCTCAGTATCTGTCACGTTAATCTAAAACTGCCGTAAGGCTGACCTTTGTACACCGGCATTTATTTCAACAAGAATTGCACTGGTGCGTTCAACCTTGAATTTTTCCTCAGCAGTTGAAGTTACCCTGGTGGCCTTAGAGACCTAAGTAAGGTTTTGTTTTGCTCTTGAACTTTTAAATATTAGATCATTATAATCTTCGTGGCATTTTTTCAGCAGTATCAGTTACTTTTTCTCCCCCATGTTTTATGCTAGTGCAGCCGAGAATGGACATTCCAACTGGAATATTGTATATTATCACTCTTTTAATTATTCTTAATGAGTATGAGTGCAGGAAATCTTTCCAGATTATCTGTCACCTTGACAGTTTTTATAGAGTTTGACAAATGTTCAATGTGATTTCTTTAAATTTTCTGTTTTCAATAGTGGAACAGTCTTACTGCTTCCCTTCTAGTTTAATCATGTTTGAAATTAAGAAGATCTGTTGCATTGGTGCGGGCTATGTTGGAGGACCTACGTGTAGTGTCATTGCTCATATGTGCCCTGAAATCAGGGTAACAGTTGTTGACGTCAATGAATCAAGAATCAATGCATGGAACTCTTCTACCCTCCCTATTTATGAGGTAACCCGTTTTAAACAACTCTTTGTTCTTACGTTCTTTGTTTTCTTACTGGTTTTGTTAAATGAATTTCTATAAGGTAAAGATCTATGACTGCAAGTGAAAAGGAATTAAATGACAAATCTAGATGCACAGTGTTATAGACATTATCATTGTAATTATGTCAAGTATGTCCAGGGAAAATGACTGGGAAAAAATGTATTAGGATATTAACAATGGTTATTTTAGTGCAGTGAGAATATGGGTCATTTTTTTCTCTTCTCTATTTTCTAATTTTGTTAATATGGTTACCATATTGTAATAGTAAAACTTTAAAAAGGTGTTCTGCACAAAGAAAATAAAACTGTGGATGTTTGTAATATTAATTCATGTAAGTCCATTATTTTTGGGGTAAATGTATTATACTTAATTCAGGTAAACTGTGAATGGATAAATGATGTCTTTTATATCTAATACTTAGTATCACAAATTTATTTAATTAGAATTTCAAGATTACTGTGAATTTAGATATTGTATAGTTAGGAAAATATGCTTCCAACTATTTTATTAAGCTATGTGGATCCCATTTAAAAAAATTTTCACTGTAAAATGAGTTCATGATATTATGCCTTTGAAACCCTGCAAAGAAGCATTTGAGAATTTGATGGTGGCATTTTTTTTCCAACATTAATATATTCTTTTTTTTTTCCTTTAGGAAAGTTTTGTTATTTGTAAGACTGTTACGAACCATAGTCTGTCCGTCTTCCCGTCTTCCTTCCTTCCTTTCCTTTCTTTCCATGATTTATTTATTTATTTTAGAGAGAGAATATGAGGAAGGGGAGGGACAGAGGAAGAGGGAGAGAAACTCCAGCTGACTTCCCACTGAGCAGGGAGCCTTACTCCGGGCTCCATCTCACCACCCTCAGATCATGACCTGAGTCAAAATCAAGAGTTGGTTGCTTAATCACAGTCTTTAAATGTGTTAGTCCTTTGGAAGGGAAGTCTCAACCATTTTATAGGCATATGAAATATAGAAATCCATGAAAAAGCACCCACAAACTAGTAGCTACCCACCACCATGGAGATACTCATAGCTGAATCAAATTTGGAATAAAAAAAAAAATTCTGTGTATGTGATGGCTTCTGTTTGTGTTTTACCCTTTCTTTTTCTACCAGTTGAACCACCCATAAAAGTGCTTTAAAGATTTTTATCTATCTATCTATCTATTTATTTATTAGAGAGAGAGAGAGAGAGAGATTAGAAGAGAGACAGAGTAGCGGAAGGGGCAGTGAAGGAGGGAGAGGGACAGGCAGACTCTGCACTGAGTGTGGAGTCCAACACAGGCCTGATCCTGTGACCTAGCCCAAACCTAGAGTCCATTACTTCACTGAGTGAGCCGCCCAGGCACACCACCCCATCCCCAAGCCCATAATAGTTCTTTAAATTACTCTAGTGCTATAGCATTTCTTTTCCTGTTAAAACATTACCACTAGATTTGGTTTTGGAGAATTTTAAAACATTTTGGAAAGATAACTTAATAAAAGAGTTTTATACAAGGCCTGCAAGTCATCTAAAATGCTGTAAGCCGTATTTATATACAGTCATTCAGTAATTAATTCTGCCAGCAGTGTACTCCAGTCTTCAGAAACAAGGGCATTCATCGGAATGGATAAAATTATTACTACTGGCAATACTAAGTGTTGACGAGGACTTAGAGCAATTGGAATTTTACAGTGTTGCCAGAATGTAGTCTGGTGTAGCCACTCTCAAAACTGCTCAGCAGTTTTTACTAAACTGAAAATCTGTGCAGTCTGATCCAGCAGTTCCGCTTGTAGGTGTATATCCAACAGAAATCCATACAGCAGAAGACAGCTGTAACAGTACTATTCATAGTAGATGTAAATGGGAAACAACCTAAATGTTAATCGGCATTGGAATGGATATATAAATTATAGCATAATCCTGCAGTAAAATACTATACCGCACTGAAAATCAATGGAACATTTCTACCTACAAGAATATGGTGAAATTCTCCCCAAAATAATGTGCTGCCAGAAATAAAGTAGTACATATTATATAATTCTGTTTGTATAAAGTTCAGATGTAAGCACATTGATCTCTGGTGATAGAATTCAGCCTGGTGTTAATTTGAGCTGTGGTAGTGACTCGAAGAGGGCAAACTGCAGGCTCTGATTTATGGTTAATGATCATTAATTTCTCATTATAGATAGTGGTTATACAAGTGTGTTCACTTTTGAAAATTGAATTACACACTTTTCTATATTAATATATGTGCCATTTTATGTATTTTTGTTTTATTTCAATAAAAATTAACTTAAAAACAAAGATATCCTGAATTGGAAAAAATGCAAAGTAAGGGCACCTGAATGGCTCAGTGGGTTGAGTGTCGGACTCTTGGTTTTGGCTCAGGTCATGAGCCTGAGGTCAGTTGTGACACTGAGCCCAGAGTGGGGGAAGTCTGCTTGAAGAGTCTCTCCCTCTACCTTTTCCCCTGACTCACATGAGCTCTCGCACTCACTCCCTCTCTCTCTTCCTAAAATAAATAAATCTTAAAATGAAATAAAATAAAATCAATAAATCTTTAAAAAGTACAAACTATAATGCATTGGAATTAGACATTTTTCTTGGAGAAAACAAAAAAATCAGTTGGCTGGACATGTTCCCTGGCCAGATTCTTATTGTTGATATTACTACTTAATTAATTGAACTCTGAAACTCTTCTTCCTAAAGCATCAGTGTTTTTAAATTTAAAATAGTATGTTCTACATTGACATTGAATCCAGTTGGGATATATAGTTAGATTGAGAGAGGTAAGATCTAAAACAATTTCTTTTCCATATCATACTTGTTTATTCTCAATAATCTATCTTTTATAAACAAAGAAATAGAAGTATAATTTTTCATACTTTTATTTCATAAATTTTTTCTTCTTTAAATCTCTTTGTAAAGAATATAAAAGATTTGAGGGCGCCTGGGTGGCTCAGTGGGTTAAGCCGCTGCCTTCGGCTCAGGTCATGATCTCAGGGTCCTGGGATCGAGGCCCGCATCGGGCTCTCTGCTCAGCAGGGAGCCTGCTTCTCTCTCTCTCTGCCTGCCTCTCCGTCTACTTGTGATTTCTCTCTGTCAAATAAATAAACAAAATCTTTAAAAAAAAAAAAAGAATATAAAAGATTTGAAAGTCTAGCTAGCACTCTGCTCATTAGAATCAATGTCTGAGTTCTCAAAACCCTGAATGAAATCTCATAATTGTATTGGTTTTATTTAATGGTTATCACTATTTGGCTTTTAAAGTCTTATCTCTCTCTCTCTCTCTCTCTCTTTTTTTAGTAAGTAATCTCTGTACCCCACGTGGGGCTTGAACTCACAACCCCCGAATTAACAGTGGCATGTTCTTCCAACTGAGCCAGCCAGGCTCTCCTATCTCATTTTTCACATGTCTATTCCAGGAAGTTAGATATACCATAAACAGCTATTTTAGTTTTGCAGTGTTTAGTGTAGCCTACAAAAGAAATGAAATCTTTTTCCAAAACCCACTAGCTTTAGAGGTTAAAAACATGGCACTTTAAAATTATAGAAAGAATCACCTTAGCAAGTAGAATGATTTTCCTCCCAGCATGTAAATGACTTTAGCGTTGTAATTTTCCCGTGTCTTTCTTAGACATCAGTTGTTAAGAGAATCCTGCTTGAGGAATTTATAAATCAGAAAATAAAGATGATTTCTATAAGGTTGTGTTTATTTTACTTTTTAAAACCTGGGTGGCACCTCAGCCTTCGGCTCTGGTCACGATCCCAGGGTCCTGGCATCAGGCTCCCTGCTCAGCAGGAAGTCTGCCTCTCCCTCTCCTACCCACCCACCCCCGCTTGTGTTCCCTCTCTCGCTGTGTCTCTTTCTGTCAAATAAACAAATAAAATCTTTAAAAAAAAATACAGTAAAAAATTTAAAATTTTTTATTTATTTCTTTGACAGAGAGAGTGCACAAGCAGAGGGAGTGGCAGGCAGAGAGCCCAATATGGGACTGGATCCCAGGACCCTGGGAACATGACATGAGCTGAAAGCAGACACTTAACCAGTTGAGCCACCGAGGTGCCCCTGGAAAAATATTTAGAAGGAAAAATGATAGGACATGGTTGTTGATTTTATAAGAAGAATAAAGGAGAGTAGGGAATTTAGAATGATATCCAGGTTTCCCATTTGGATGGTGGGTACATGATTGTGCCATAAATTGAAATTAAGAACACAGAATGTTGTGGAGGGTAGTAGGAGATGAAATCTCAAATTCTGTTTGGTCCTATTTAGTTATAAAGGCTCTGGGACATCCAAATAGAGATGTTCAGGAGGCAGTTGGATATATATACCAAAAGTGTAAGCAAATGATTCAGGGCTGGAGATGTAAAGTTATGATTATATAGGCAGTAGTTAAAATCAGAATAATTGAGCTCTCCCAAGAAGGGTCTATAGAGCATGAGTCAAGGACAGGACCCAGAAAATTTCTAATGTTTGGTGATAAGTGGAGGAGGAAATGCCATAGAGAAGGAATGGAGAGTAGTTCATTGAAGGTCAACCAAGAACCAGAAAGACTTTTAACAGTACAAACCCCAGAAGAATGTACAGTTGATCCTTGAACAATGTAGGTGTTAGAGGAGCTCACCTTATGTTATATGCTATATTCTTACAATAAAGTAAGCTAGAAAAAAGAAACTGTTATTAAGAAAATCATAAGAGAAAATGTACTTACAGTACTGGACTGTATTTATTTAAAAAAATTCTCGTATGAGCAGACCTGTGCAGTTCAAATCTGTGTTGTTCAAAGGTCAGTTCTGCATGTCTTGCTTATGAGTAACTCCGTGACCAGCACATAAGTACTCAGTAAATATTAGCTGAATGAATAAATGAGTGAGCTGTCCATTAGGCCAGATACGGAAGACATCAGGACTGAGACATATTCATTAAATTTGGTATTATGGGGGTCAGTGTAATTGTTGTAAGAACGATTACAGATGATCGGAGACCAAGGAAGTGAGAGACTGTAGAAAAAGGTGTGGTACCAGCGAGGGTTACAGGGTAAAGGCAGTGATTTTTATTTATTTACGTGGTTTTTTTTCTGTGATTGATAAAGGATTGAGCATGTTCAAAACTAAGATCACCAATTACACGAAGAAGGAAAGGTCAAAGTGTAAGAAGAAGCTAATTGATGGGATGAAGTCGGGAGAGATAGCAAAGGGATAGAACTGAAAGCACAAGTAGAAGGATTGGCCTTGACAGCCTCTTCTTTGGGGACTGGAGGAAAGTAAACAAGAAAGGAAAAAGATATAAACAGTTTAAAAAAAATTATTTATTTGCCCAACAGAGATCACAAGTAGACAGGCAGGCAGGGTGGCAGTGGGAGGGGGGAAGCAAGCTCCCTGCTGAGCAGAGAGCCCGATGCGGGGCTCGATCCCAAGATCCTGAGATCATGATCTGAGCCAAAGGCAGAGGCTTAACCCTCTGAGCCACCCAGGTGCCCCAATATAGACAGTTTTGTTGGTGGGGTCCATGAGCTTGTGTTTATTGTGGTTCTTTCTAATCCAATATGTTTATATTTCATAGGCCAAAACTATATGAATAAAATAATAGTCATTTTTACTGCCAGAAAAGGAAATAGTAATGAATATCACATAAAATATGGTAACAAGATATTCAAGTGTTTACTCAGAAAATACTATAGTAGAAAGTGTTAATATTTATTTACCTTTAAATACTTTATTTATTTGTCAGAGAAAGAGAATAAGCAAGGGGAGCAGCAGGCAGAGGGAGAAGCAGGCTCGCAGCAGGGAGCCTGATGTGGGACTCTATCCCAGGACCCTGGGGTCATGACCTGAGCTGAAGGGAGATGCTTAACCGGCTGAGCCACACAGGCATCCCAGAAAGTGTTAATATTTAACAATTAAAACATTTTAATTTGTATTACCGTATTTTCTGAATAGTTACTGGTTTTCTTGTTATTAACTTTGTAACAATTTAATAGCTACTTGTTAAAAAGCAAAATGGAGAATTTGCTTTACTCTTTCTGAATAAAATGAAAGATAATATTACCCTGCGAAAGGGTTTGAGTTCTTCCATAAAATTACCCTATAAATTCTCAATACTAATTGTGATAATTATATAATGAATTTAATAAGATGTAGGATCTATATTATTAACTACTTTTGCATCAGTTTTGGAGATCTACAAATATCCCATTGATTTTAACAGAATAATATAGCTGTTTGTTTTGAGGTGTCATTAAGGCTTAGTATAAATCCTGCATTGCTCAGATTTTAGGTTACTTTAATTTAAATATTAGGGGATTATATATAAGACTAAATTCAGTCTTCTCTGCAAAATCACTACTCTATAACCTTTTACCCTCATTTTCTAGAACCAAGGAAATTGTTTTTATAATGGCTGCACTCCCTGCTCAGCAGGGAGCCTGTTTCTCCATCTCCCTCTGCCCCTCCCCCCATATTCTCTCTCTCTCTCTCTCTCCCCCCCTTTCTCTCCCTCTCTCTCTCTCTCACAAATAAATACTATCTTTAAAAAAAGATAATAATTATTTAAAAAACCTAAGCCTGTCACCTGCGGTGCCTGGGTGGCTCAGTTGGTTAAGCGTCTAACTCTTGATTTCCTCTCAGTCATGATCTCAGGGTTGTAAGATTGAGCCCCATGTGGGGCTCTGCACTCTGCGTGGAGTCTGCTGGATCTTCTTTCTCTCCTTTTCCCTGTGCCCTTCCCCTGCTTGCTTGCTCTTCCTTGTGTGAGCGCCCCCTCTCTCTGTCTCAATAAATAAATAAAATCTTAAAAAAAAAAAAAAAAGAAGTAAGCATGTTACCCTTGTCACTACTACAGATTTTAAGAACAGTTTCTTAGTATCAGGAATTCTTATCCATGTCCTTCTTCCTTTAGTTTACTTGAATCAGAATCCAGGTAAGAGCCATACACTGCAATAGATTTGTATCACTTGTCTTTTGTATCACTGTCTTTTAAGACCATAGTATTTTTTTTTTTATTTTATTTATTTATCAGAGAGAGAGGGGGGAAGAGAGAGAGCACAGGCAGACAGAATGGCAGGCAGAGGCAGAGGGAGAAGCAGGCTCCCCGCCAAGCAAGGAGCCCGATGTGGGACTCGATCCCAGGACACTGGGATCATGACCTGAGCCGAAGGCAGCTGCTTAACCAACTGAGCCACCCAGGCGTCCCAAGACCATAGTATTTTAATCTCTCTTTCTTTGTTTTTCTCTTCAGTTTACTTGTTGAAGAAACCAGGTTGTTTATTCTATAGAAAGTCTCAGTCTGGGTTTTGCTGATTGGACTGATCTAAGCAGATTTAGATCTGATTTTTTTTTCCTTTCTCCCTCCCTCCCTCCCTTCCCTTCCTTCTTTCCTTCCTTTTTTTTTTTTTTTTTTGCAAGAATACTTGTTAGGTGGTTTTGTACAGCACAGTATCCTTTCTTTTTCTTCTTTTTTTTTTTTTTTAAGATTTCATTTATTTATTTGATATATATAGAGAGAGGGCACAAGTAGGGGGAGCAGCAGGCAGAGGGAGAGAGAAGCAGGTTTCCCACTGAGCAGGGAGCCCCATGCGGGGCTCGATCCCAGGACCCTGAGATCATGACCTGAGCTGAAAGTAGAGGCTTAATCCACTGAGCCACCCAGGCGCCCCACAGCTTAGTATTCTTAACTATATTTCCTGTTACACTGTATGGGAAAAGTAATAAAATTTTCAGTTAAAGTGTTTCTTACATTAGGAATTAGAGAAAATATACATATTTAGATATGCATAGAGTAGATGTTGACTGTTTGACCACAGGTTGTCTGACTTGAATTCTTGGGAGTAAAACCCTGCATTCATGATGATGATGCAAAATCAAATGTTTGCTTGAAATTACAGAAGACCTTGAATTATTCTGATAATTGCCTTGATACTCAGTTAATTGTTAACTCTTATGAAACAATCAGGCACATGGTAAACAATGACACAAGTAAAACAACCTGGTGCTTTTATTGTGGCTGAGTCAATTTTGCTCTATTTAGTATTGTTACATAATGTACACTTTTGGCCGTTGGTGTATGATCTCAGGTTTTTCTACAAAGGTGTTATTTGAGAGCAAGTCTAGACCTTTAAATTGCAGTATAACTTTCTCCTTTAACAAAGGTAATTCTGTACTATCGGGTTATCTCATAAGACTGGTAAACTGTATACACAACTCTTTTTTCTTTTTTCTTTTTAGCCAGGACTAAAAGAAGTGGTAGAATCCTGTCGAGGAAAAAATCTGTTTTTTTCTACCAATATTGATGATGCCATTAAAGAAGCTGATCTTGTATTTATTTCTGTAAGTATTTTCTTTGACTGTGTGAGTTTTAACGCATTCTTTTCTATATGGATGTTTCATTGTATTTGGGTAGTCATCTGTCGGTATCAAGCCACATCATTACTTAGCATAGAGTTGTGCCATTGAATTTTGGTTGTCACTTTGTCCAGCATTTCATTGTATCCCATAATCACCTGGTCAAATATATCACTGATCATTGAACAAATAAATTCGGAAATAGGTCTAGTCTGGGATCTAGAATTAAGAAGCGCTGGTTTGGGCTCATGTGGTAACGGTATATATATTTCATCATTTCTTGTTTCAGCCACTGCTTGGTGGAGGTGAGGTAAAGAGAATTAGCTAAAGCATGTGTGCAAATTTATAGGCATCTCCTATCTAGATGAATTATGTTCTATAAATCATGTGATTTCTTGTTTTTTAAAATTTTTTTAAAAGATTTCATTTTTAAGTGATCTCTATCCCTAACATGGGGCTCGAATTTGTGGCCTTGTGATCAGGAGGGCCTGCTCTGCTGAGCCAGCCAGCTGTGCCAGGAGAAGTCAGTTTAACTGAACTCTTTGCAGTTTGGCTTGTGTTGGGTTATAGGCTAGTCCACAGGCATCTTTGGTAATATGGCTAACCTTGTTGGTCCTTTGTAATGAAAAAATAGAGCCAGTGCTTGGGAGTGAACTCTGATAATCTAATATTCAAACCAAGGTGACTTCTTGCTGTCCTCGTAACCATTTGCTCAAATCTTCTGTGTAATAGTATAGTGATCACTAATATATGGTTGAGCTAGGGTGTTCTATGACTCAAGACCTTTAGGGCCTTAAAGAATAAAGGGAAAGTCAGTGGCGTGGGCTTTGACTGAGTCCCATGAACTAATGGAAAGAAATATCATAGGGTCCCTAGAGGGTAAATGTTGTTGAATTGATTATGCATGTTGTTAATGATTATATGTTGTTGAATTAGGGGTTGTTTCTGACTGATGAGACAAAAGCAGTACTATAAAGATAAGTTAAATCCAGAAGAAAGTGGTAATGAAGCCAGTGGTGAAGCCATTATAAATTCAGTCTCTCTTTTGGCATTCTTAATTACTTCAGAGAAATTGGTACAGCTTCTGTGACTCGCCTACCCATCCTCTACTTAAGCTTGGAGAAGGTTAAGAAGCAAGGCATAGAAAATGAGAAAAGATTTTGGGGTAGCTGGGTACTTGGGGAAAATCACGAAGTTATCTTAGTCCAACTTCTAGATAACCAGAGTCTGGAATGGGAGTAGGGGAATTTTCTGTTTAAAAAAAAAAAAAAAAAAAAAAAAAAATATATATATATATATATATATATATATATATATATATATATATATATATATGTATAGATGTATTCTAAGGCAGTAGAGTCTACTTTAGGGTGGTCTGGCCAGACAGCTAATTTTACACTTGCCTCTCTGCAGATCTAGCCTGAGCTGCCCTGGATCTTTCTAAGCTATTACTTTGCATACCTCTTATGGTAATTTATTACTGTATAACTCACACCTACTTCTCTTTATTCTCTGGATAAGCTTTTTAGGATTTATTTGTGGTCTGCTTTTCATTATGGAAAATATTAAATTCATACAAGAGATGGAGGCAATAATATAATGAAATCTATTTACCCATTCTCTACTGTCAGCAGTTACCATGGCTGATCTTGCTTCATTTACTACTTCTCTCCCTTTCCTCCTACCCCAGGCTAATTTTAGGCATATTCTAGGTAGGAATAGTTGTATATGAATCAGTGTGCAATTGTTCTCTTCAGAGCACCTGTATGAGGGGAAGCCATCTGATCCTCTATCATTTTTAGCATGTTCCGCCTTATCCTATTAGCGGTCTTGGCCCTTGTGTGCTCTGGTGAACACTGACTTCCATGTCTAAGGCTTTTCCTAAGTCGTTCCATGCAAATAAACAGCTTTTGTTCTCTGGATTTTCACACCTCAACGCAGTCTTTGAGTTTTGATTTATTTCGGCTTGCTTCCTTTTTTAGTCCCCCGTTAGGTCTGGTACCACTAATTACTGGTTCAAAAACTCTTCTTGTGTAAGGGACACCTGGCTGATTCAGTGGTAGAGCATAAGACTCAGTCTTAGGATCCTGAGTTCAAGCCCCACATTGGGCATGGAGCCTGCTTAAATACACACACACCCCACTCTCTCTGTCTCTCTCTTCCTCTATAGAATTTTGGGCTTTTTGTAGTGCTTTGATTTTTACCAAAGCATTGTAAAAGTGCTTTGATTTTTACCAAAGCATTATAAAACCCACATGTTAGATTTTTAGAGAGCATGCTATCCTCATTTTTCCAATGAGGTAGTTGAAACAAAGGTAGCTACACTTCTCCAAGGTTACATGGTACAGCTAAGCCAAAAGGAAATGCCTAGAGTCTGGACTCATGATTTCTTTTTCTTTCTGTTTGATAGTTGTCTACATAGTATTGTGAGTCCTAAAGATGCTAGATAATGTCTCACTTTAATGAGCTAAGAAAGCATTTGTGAATGATACCGCAAATACTTTTGAAAAGCTATTGATTTAGGTCTATTAGAAAGGAGGATAGAAAAGGTTTTAAAGACCTGGATATATTGCATACAATAAAGAGGAAAGGAAACTTACATTTCATTTCAGCCTGTGAACTCCTCGAGGACAGGAACAGTCTCATTCATCTTTGTATCTCCAGGGCTTAGCTTGAAAGCTGCCTGCCTGGGTATCTGTCATTATACAGGAGCTTCTCAACAAAAATTTGTTCAACAAGTTCCCCAGATGCTTCAGGCATCTGTCTGATGATTATATTATTAAAATGTATCATTTCCATGAAACTAATAGGGGGTTAAATGAAAGCTAATGATAATAGCTTCCCGCTTAACTAGTTAACTGATGGCTCGAGGTTCATCTTGAAATCACTGAATCTCTCATGGATATTTTCATTCATAATCCCATGTGCTTTCATCAGGTGAACACTCCAACAAAAACCTACGGAATGGGGAAAGGTCGCGCGGCAGACCTGAAGTATATCGAGGCTTGTGCCAGACGCATTGTGCAAAACTCACACGGGTACAAAATTGTGACGGAGAAAAGCACAGTTCCAGTGCGAGCAGCAGAAAGTATTCGTCGAATATTTGATGCAAACACAAAACCCAACTTGAATTTACAGGTATAAACAAAGGCAGCCCTGGAACCTGATTTTTACATAAATATTGATGCCTTAATGTCGCTCCTGGTTAATTGTAAGTTTGAAACTTGGCTTTGCGTTGGGATTCTAGGTGCTGTCCAACCCTGAGTTCTTGGCAGAAGGAACGGCCATCAAGGACCTGAAGAACCCGGACAGAGTGCTGATTGGAGGGGATGAAACCCCTGAGGGCCAGAAGGCCGTGCAGGCACTGTGTGCTGTGTACGAGCACTGGGTTCCCAGAGAAAAGATCCTCACCACTAATACTTGGTCTTCAGAACTTTCCAAACTGGTTGGTACACAGCGTTCAACCCTCCATGAAATACAAAGCTAAGGACTAATTTCTCTTAAGCCTAATAAGCCACACAGGTACTTTCTTGTCCATTGTGAAATAATTTTCACAAGGGAAATAAAATATCACAGTATAAAATGGTCTAGAAAATTCTAAATTTCTTTTAAGGTGTTATTTATTTATTTGACACAGAGAGAGATCACAAGTAGGCAGAGAGGAAGGCAGAAAGAGGGGGAAGCAGGCTCCATGCTGAGCAGGGAGCCTGATGTGGGGCTTGATCCGAGGACCCTGAGACCATGACCTGAGCGGAAGACAGAGGCTTAACCCATTGAGCCACCCAGGCGCCCCAAATTCTAACTTTTTAATAAAATGTAACATAAGATGGAGAGTACACTAAAAATAGTAGTTTTTAATGGGGCTCCTGGTTGAGTGTCTGATTCTTGATTTCGGCTCAGGTCATGATCTCAGGTCATGGGATCCAGCCCTGAGTCAGGTTCTGTGCTCAGTGGGGAGTCGGCTTGAGATTCTCTCTCTCCTGTTCTCTCTGCCTCCCCCACCCCTGCGCTGGCTTGCTCCCTCTCTCTTTCTCTCTCTCTCAAATAAATCTTTAAAAAGAAAATAGTTTTTAAAATCATTCTTTCTATTTTTAATCCCAATCTTAATCCTCTTTCTTCTCTAATTTAAAATATTTCCCTTGGGATGCCTGGATGGTTTGGTCAGTTAAGTGTCTGCCTTCAGCTCAGGTCACGATCTCAGGGTCCTGGGATGAAGTCCGTTGTCCAGCTCCCTGCTCAGTGGAGAGCCTGCATCTCCCTGCTTGCGCTCGCTCTTTCTCTCTCTGACAAATAAATAAATAATCTTTAAAAAAAAAAACAAAAAAAAAAAAACAAATTTTCCTTTACCAGCACATCCATAGCCTCCTCAAATTGAGCCCATTAGTAACTTCTCTATCTCCCTCAGTAATTATATCAACTCGATGAAATATAATCCTGACATAGAAAATTGCTGTTTTAACTCATCGTACTTTTCCTTTCTTTTTTTCCCCCAAAGGCAGCAAATGCTTTTCTTGCCCAGAGGATCAGCAGCATTAACTCCATTAGCGCCCTCTGTGAAGCCACAGGGGCTGATGTAGAAGAAGTGGCAACAGCCATTGGAATGGACCAGAGAATTGGAAATAAGTTTCTGAAAGCCAGTGTTGGTAAATTGAAATGTTTCTGTACATAAAGGAGGTTCCTGTGGCTAGGTCTCTAACTTTAAGGACATCTTTGCATAATTTAATGCACTTAGAGTAATGATTCCATGACATGTGTAGCCTTCAACCTGTCAAGAACTTGCCAAGTAAAGTGATAATTAAACTTACATTATTTTAATAATCACTGATTGATTAGTAAGACAAGCATAGTTTGCCATTTTAGGGGGATTAATTAATATTTAGTTAGAACATTTAGGAAGAGTAAATGTTAGAACATTTAGGAAATAACTCAATACCTTACTAAAGCAAACAGGAAGAAAATTCCCTATCATTTGCTTTGCCTACTAATATATACATTCAGAAATGTGGCCTTGGTGAAATACAGTTGGTCCTCATTATTTGCCAGGTCTGTACGTATGAATTATCCTACTTGCTGAAACTTATTTGTAATCCCTAAATCAATGCTTATAGTGCTTTCGTGGTCATTTGTAGACATGGAGAGCAGCAAAAAAATTGAGTTACCAACACAGACCTTCCCAGCTGAAATTGTGTCATGCAGTGCACTTATTTTCTGGTTTCAGCTCCCATTCTGTAAACAAGTGCTCTTTTTGTGATCTACTTCGTGCCACATTTTTTACATTTTTTGTGCTTTTTGGTGGTGATTTCATTTTTTTAAATGGCCCCCAGGCATATTGCGTGCCATGCGCTAATGCTAGCTAGTGTTCTGAAATGCCAGGAGCCTGTGATGTGTGCCCCTCAGACAAAATACCTGAGGTCAGAAAAACAAATACCATGTGATTTCACTCATGCTTTATTCAGGCATGAGTTCGAGTGCATCAACAAGATATATTAAATGAGGTGTCTTTATACACACAAAAATAAAAACAGGGATGCCTGGCTGGCTCAATTGGTAGAACATACAGTTCTTATCCTCTGGGTCATGAGTTTGAGCCTCACATTGGGGGTAGAGATTATTTTTAAAAATAAAAAAGCAACACAAAACGATTATGTATCAACAAAACTAAAATACAACCTACTGAATGGGAGAAGATTTTGCTAATGACATATTCGATAAATAGTATCTAAAATATATAGAGGGGCACCTGAGCGGCTCAGTGGGTTAAGCCTCTGCCTTTAGCTCAGTCATGATTTCAGGGTCCTGGGATCAAGACCCTCATCGGGCTCTCTGCTCAGTGGGGAGCCTACTTCCCCTTCTCTTTCTGTGTCTGCCTCTCTGCCTACTTGTGATCTTTCTCTGTCAAATAAATAAATAAAATCTTTTTAAAAAGTAAATAAATAAAAAATATAAAGTACTTATATAACTCAACACCCAAAAAACTAAATAATCCAATAAAAAATGGTTAGAGGGCACCTGCCTGGCTCAGTTCATAGAACATGCGACTCTTGATCTCAGGGTCATGAGTTCAAGTTGCATTCTGGGCATAGAACTTTAAAAAAGGGTGCGGGTAGAAGACATGAACAAACATTTCTCCGAAGAAGACATACAGATGGCCAACAGACACATGAAAACATCACTCAACATCAGGGAAATACAAATCAAAACCACAATGAGATATCACCTCACAACTGTCAGAATGGTTAAAACCAACAACACAGGAAACCACAAGGTTGGTGAGGATGTGGAGAAAAAGGAGTTCTCATGCTCTGTTGGTGGGAATACAAACTGGTGCAGCCACTCTGGGAAACAGTATGGAGGCTCCTCAAAAATTAAAAATAGAAACACCATATGGTCCAGTAACTCTGCTACTGGGTATTTACCCAAAGAATACAAAAACTGTGACTGGAAAAGATACGTGCACCCTTATGTTTACTTTTATGAACATGATTTACAATAGGCAAGATAGGGAGGCAACCCAAGTGTCCAATGGCAGGTGAATGGGTAAGGAAGACGGGGTGTATATACACAATGGGCTATTACTCAGCCATAAAAAAGAATGAAATGATGCTATTTGCACCAACAGGAAGGGATCTAGAGAGAATAATGCTAGAGAAATAAGTCAGTCAGAAAAACAAATACCATGTGATTTCACTCATATATGGAATTTAAGAAACAAAACAAGCGAAGGATAAAAGAGACAAACCAACAAACATAACGATAGAGAAAATACTGTTGTAGCCAGAGGGGATGGGGGGTATGGGGGAAACAGGTGATGGGGATTAAAGACTTAACCATAGCTATTTTATTACATATTGTCTGACTGCTTTTGAGCTGCAAAGGCAGAATTATATAGTTGTGCTCACGAAGGCTAAAATATTTACAGTTTGTCCCATAAAAGTTTACCAGCCCTGTGCTAAAGTAAGAGATGTGGGGCAGTGATACTAGATGAATGAGAAATAAAATAGAAAATGTAGCCATATAAAGCATTAACTAGAAGATTATCTGGAAATTGTTTATAGAGTTTATTAGTTGCTTGAAGATTTCACATAATCTCCAAATCCACTAAATTTCTGACATCTGAATTTTATTATTAAAAATTCTAGGGGCGCCTGTGTGACTCTTGGTTAAGTGTCTTAGCCTTGATTTCCACTCAGGTCGTGATCTCAGGTTTATGAGATCCGCAGTAGGCATGGAACCTGCTTAGGATTCTCTCTCTCTCCCTCCCCCTCTGACTCTCCCATCCTTCCCCTCTCTCTAAAAAAGGAAAAGAGGGGCTCCTGGGTGGCTCAGTTATCAAGTGTCTGCCTTCAGCTCAGGTCATGATCCCAGGGTCCTGGGATCGAGCCCTGCATCAGGCTCCATGCTCAGCGGGAAGCCTGCTCCTCTCTCTCCCACTTCCCCTGCTTGTGTTCCCTCTCTCACTGTGTCTCTGTCAAATGAATTAAAAAAAAAAAAAAAACAAGAAAGAAAGAAAAAAGAAAAAAAAAATCCTGTCATAGGGCCATCTGGCTGCCAGTCAGTAGTGCATGTGACTCTTGATCTTGGAGTTGTAAGTTCGAGACCCATGTGGGGTATGGAGTTTACTTAGAAAAAAAATTCTAGCATAGGCCCTCAAATTTATGACAGATTTGTCACATAATTCAGTCATGGTTCATAAATGAAAATGTTGCCACTTTTTTCTTCAGGTTTTGGTGGAAGCTGCTTTCAGAAAGATGTTCTGAATTTGGTTTATCTCTGCGAGGCTCTGAATTTGCCTGAAGTAGCACGTTATTGGCAGCAGGTATTAATCTTTATAGCCAACAACTTTTGATTAACTTCTAATTAAAACATGTCACCCTTTGTCTGTAAAATGTTTTTGATAGGATTTATTTACTCCAGGAACTCATGTCTCATTCTTTTCATTTATGTTAGTTTTATTTATTAGTCTTCTGTGTTTTTGATTTGTCTTTTTTGCTAATGAACTGATGGAAATTTCTGGTAAACCATGTTTCTATTAGTTTTATGACAAGTTTGCTCCCAGAGTAAAGCAAGAACTATTATTCTTTTTGTGGGGAAAGGGGCAGAGGGAGAAGAGGCCTCAGCCTGGAGCCCGACATGGGGCTTGACCTCATGACCCTGAGATCATGACCTAACTCAATATCAAGAGTCAGATGCTTTTTTTTTTAAAGATTGATTTTATTTATTTATTTATTTATTTTGACACAGACACAGCGAGAAAGGGAACACAAGCAGGGGGAGTGGGAGAGAGAGAAGCAGGCTTCACGCTCAGCAGCGAGCCCGATGTGGGGCCTGATCCCAGGACCCTGGGATCATGACCTGAGCTGAAGGCAGACGCTTAACTATTGAACTATCGAGCCACCCAGGTGCCCCTTCACATCTCTCTCTTTTCTTTTTTAAAATTTGTCACTGGTGGGGGATGGGGAGCAACAGGAAAACTATTATTCTTAATTATAATTCCTTTCAGGCACCTCGGTGGCACTGTCAGTTAAGCATACAACTCTTGGTTTGGGATCGAGTCCCACCTCGGGCTCCACGTTCAACATGGAGTCCGCTTGAGATTCTCTCTCCTCTGTTTCCCCCCACCCCACACTCTAGCTCACTCTCTCTCTAAAATAGAAAAGTAAGTCTTGTAAGAAATTATAACTCTTCTGGGGCACCTGGGTGGCTCAGTCAGTTGGGCAGCTACCTTTGGCTCAGGTCATGATCCCAGGGTTCTGGGATCAAACCTCACACGGGCTCCCTGCTAGCAGGGTGTCTGCTTCTCCTTCTGCCTCTGCTTCTCCCCTGCCTGTGTGCTCTCTCTCACTCACTCTTTCTCTCAAATAAATAAAATCTTTAGAAATAAATAAAAGAATATTTTTTAAAGTAAAAAATTATAACTATTTTCGATCTTAAAGACAGAAAATCAAAATAAAGAAAGAACCTGTATCGTAATGCTTTCTACTGGTTTGTGTGTGTTGATACCTGTTTTGTCCTTTTGAGACTCACAGAGCTGAAATTAGAGATCCTTCCCAAATTGAAAATAGAGTTAATATTAATTGAGTGCTGTCTCTGAACCAGGCATTTTTTTTTTAGGTACTTTGCACATAGTATTTCGTTTAGTCCTCGTCACTAATATTATCCCCAATTTATAGGTGAGGAAACTGAGTCTTAGAGATTTTAAATAATTTGTCCAAGACACCAGCCAATATATATATCTTCCCCAAAAGTTTTTCTGCAAGTTTATGGTTTTTTAGATTTCAGCAGTGGGTGAGAATATAAGAAAATCTACTTTTAAAGAAAAATATATAAGTAACAGTTTCACTCAATCCAGTGAGATGACTTTATCTTCCTGTCCATCATGGCAAAAATGCAGATAAATGCTTGATTTGGGGGGTCTCATTTCCCAAGCTCTCAAATTTCGAGAGAGCCCCTAAAAATCAGAGCCTTAAAAAAGTAAAAGCCAACCCCTTTGCTTATATTCCTCTGGTCATGAATATGAAGATTTGTTTATAAACTCTTAGGCGAGTAAAGGATTAGGTGCCCAGAGACTTTTACACTTATAATAATATCTCTTTAAAAACTTTGCCAAGGGAGAGGGGCACCTGGGTGGCTCAGTTGGTTAAGCTTCTGACTCTTGATTTCAGCTCAGGTCATGATCTCAAGGTCATGAGATCCCCCTGGGCCTGCTTAAGATTCTCTCTCTCCCCTTCTCCCCCTCCCTGCACACACACCCTCTCTCTCAAAAAAACAGCAAGTTTGCCAAGGGTTAGTGGTATTTTGACTCATCTAGAGGGCAGGTGTAACTCTGTGCAGTTCAGCTGTTCTCTGTCCACTTTCTACTCACTGGTGAGGGGTGACGGGTAAGCATAGGAGGGGATGTTTTGGGGTTTGATTGGCTACAGCTTTGCTTCCACAGGGTTTGGAGAAGTTGGCTAAGGAGAACACTTGTTTTCTATGTGCCATTTTTAGGCTGTTCTTGCAGCTAGATCCCTAATGGGGTTGAAACTTAACTGTGTGCCCCATCTTTATATCTATTCTATCCCAGATGGGTGCATGGAAAGTTAAGCCAAATGAAAATTTTTATGATGGTTTTAAGTGGTGGCGTGCTAATTTTTTTTTTTTTTAATCAATAGATACTGAAGAGGTTGATTAGTCTTTGCCCCGTTACTATTCATACAATAGTACTGTAAAATGTGAGCAGTGTATGGCATAGGCCACTCGTCTTTTAATCACACTCATTATACAGGCAACATTGCATAACTGTACGTGTAATTTCAGGTTATAGATATGAATGACTACCAGAGAAGGAGGTTTGCTTCCCGGATTATAGACAGTTTGTTTAATACCGTAACTGATAAGAAGATAGCTATTTTGGGATTTGCATTCAAAAAGGACACCGGTGATACGAGGTACCAGTTCTTTAAAATATTTCAACTCCTTTGAGATTTTGATTTTTAGTGGTGGATGTGTGTATGTGAAATATATGCATATATATTGAGTATGAAGAATAAAAATAAAGTGAACATCTGTATCCTCACAAGAGATAGAATCTTTCCTCTGTAAGCTTCTAGATTATTAGAATATATGCCATTTCTAAGCTTAGAAACACTGATTTTTTTTTCCTTCAGAGAATCTTCTAGTATATATATCAGCAAATATTTGATGGATGAAGGTGCACACCTCCATATATATGATCCCAAAGTACCAAGGGAACAAATAGTTGTGGATCTTTCTCACCCAGGAGTTTCCCAGGATGACCAAGGTAAGGCTTTGAGTCTCGTGAGTCACTCTGAGTATGGGCCCCAAAACCTGTTTGTTTTCTAGAAACCTTTGGTTGTTCTGTCGTTGTGTGTGTCTGTGTTTTAATGAAATACTGCGTTTAAAAAATGTTTTCATTCCTGTATAGTTAACCGACAATATTACATTATTTTCAGTATTATTACAGTGTTTGTTTCTGGTTTATAATTTACTGATTCAACAATTCTGTACATTACTCAGTGCTCATCAAGGTAAGTATTCTCTTTAAACCCCATCACCTACTTACCCATCCCCCACCCACCTCCCCTCTCATAACCTTAGTTTGTTCTCTATAGTTAAGAGTCTGTTTCTTGGGGCGCCTGGGTGGCTCAGTGGGTTAAGCCTCTGCCTTCCACACAGCTCATGATCTCAGCCTCCTGGAATCAAACCCCCGCATCTCGCTCTCTGCTCGGCAGGGAGCCTGCTTCCCCCTCTCTCTCTGCCTGCCTCTCTGCCTACTTGTGATCTCTGCCTGTCTCTACCAAGTAAATAAATAAAATCTTTTTAAAAATAAGGTCTGTTTTTGGTTTGTCTCCCTTTCTCTCTTTTTTTCCTTTGTTTGTGTTGTTTCTTAAATTCCACATGAGTGAAATCACATGGTACTTGTCTTTCTCTGACTTGTTTCACTTGGCATAATACGCTCTAGCTCCATCCATGTCATTGCAAATGGCAAGATTTCATTCTTTTTTTATGGCTGAATAATATTCTGTCATGTGTATGTGCGTGTGTGTGTGTTAGAGAGACATCTTCTTTATCCATTCATCTATAGTTAAACATTTGTGTTGCTTCCGTGGTTATTCCATTTTTATCGTTGGTATGATAAATTAAACTCTTAGACATTGTTCCATCAACTTTGATTTGACGTGATTATCAGTGGGTTAGTCTAATGGGTTTTCCAACATATTCTGAAAAGCCCCCGAGGTTCCGTGGAGATACTGCTAGGGCAAGAATCAGGTGCTCCAGACACACACCATTGCTCTTATTCTCATTTCAACCAGAAATGAGTGACCAAAGAGGGTCATTCCACTTCTCTCAGACCCTCAATCTGCCTGCAATCCTAGTATTAAAGTGCATAATTATAAATAACCCCTTTCTTATTGTCAGTTTCTTGTGGCTCTTGTTGTTATAGTGTCCCGGCTTGTGACCATTTCCAAGGACCCGTACGAAGCATGTGATGGCGCCCATGCTGTGGTTATTTGCACAGAGTGGGACATGTTTAAGGTGAGGTGACAAAAGTCATATTAACGAAAATTTTAGAAGGATTCTGGTATCATTTGGGGTTGAGTATGTGTTCATGTATATGTTCTAATTTTTTTTTTTTTTTGCTTCTGTCTTTATAGGAACTGGATTATGAGCGTATTCATAAGAAAATGCTGAAGCCAGCCTTTATCTTTGATGGGCGGCGTGTCTTGGACGGGCTCCACAATGAGCTACAAACCATTGGCTTCCAGGTCATTATGATCCCAGATGGGTCTGGTTTTGTTTGCTTGGTCATTTGCTTTTTAATGTGTTTGAGTTTTAGAATTTTAATATTTTCTACTTTAGCAATAACATAACTTGGGGCAACATGTTAGTTCTCTGGGAAATCTCTATGTGATTTCTGTAATTACTTTATTCCCTCCTTGATTTGTGATCTAAAGATCATTTAGTATTTGTCTACTTTGCCTTACCTCATATTAAGATCAAGTAAGAGGGGCACCTGGGTGGCTCAGTGGGTTAAGCCTCTGCCTTCGGCTCGGGTCATGATCTCAGGGTCCTGGGATCGAGTCCCATATGGGGCTCTCTGCTCAGCGGGGAGCCTGTTTCCCCCCTTCTCTCTCTCTGCCTACTTGTGATTTCTCTGTCAAATGAATAAATAAAATCTTTAAAAAAAAAAAAAAAGATCAAGTAAGAAAATATACAAACTAAAAAATTTTTTCAGGAACCTGGGTAGCAAACTGCTTTTGGCTCAGGTCATGTTCCTGGGGTCCTGGGATCTAGTCCTGCACTGGCCTCCCTGCTGAGCGGGGAGCCTGGTTCTCCCTCTCCCTCTGCCTGCCGCTCCCCCTGCTTGTGTTCTCTCTCTGTCAGAGAAAAAATTAAAATCTTTGGGGTGCCTGGGTGGCTCAGTTGTTAACTGTCTGCCTTCAGCTTTGGTAATGATCCTGGGGTCCTGGGATCGAGCCCTGCATCGGGCTTCTTGCTTAGTGGGGAGCCTGCTTTTCCCCCTCCCACTCCCTCTGCCTGTGTTTCCTCTCTTGCTGTGTCTCTCTCTGTCAAATAAATAAAATCTTTTTTAAAAAAAGAAAACCTTAAAAAAATTTAAATATTTTAGAAAAAAAGTTATTTTTTTTCTTCCCAGAGTCACTCAGGCTGCTCTGTCAAACTGTCTGCAAGACATTGACCCCCTCAGAGGCCAGGTCTCTTATTCCTATATGAATGTTTTGAAAACTGCAAAATGGGGACACCTGGGTGGCTCAGTTGGTTAAGCATCTGCCTTCAGCTCAGGTCATGATCCTGGGGTCCTGGGATCAAGACCAACATCAGGCTTCTTGCTTAGCAGGGAGCCTGCCTCTCCCTCTGCCTGCCGCTCCCCCTGATTGTGCTCTCTATCTGACAAATAAATTAATAAAATCTTAAAAAAAAAAACAAAAGGCAAAACAAATTGTACCATGTTGTTACATGTTGTCACAATTGTCACATCAATTGTACCAATTGTCACATGTTGTATGGGATCCTGAACCGTCTGAGTGCTCAACACTGTCCCAGCACCTCAGAGGTCTGAGTGAAAAGTATGGAAGCTTCCATGGGACTGGCGCTTTTTAATTAATTCCAAGTTTGTCAATTAATTATGGAATGTTTAGAGAGCCGACAGTAACCCGAACAGTACATTCTATGTTGCATCAATTTCAATTTTCCCTGGGAGCCCCAAGAGTATTAATAAGAAGGAGGTACTTTCCATCTCCTCAGAGCAGCGTGTATGTGGGGGCGGGAGGCTTGAGGGGAGGTTGCGAAGGATGAAGAAATATGCCAAGAGAGGGCAGTCAGCAGAATCCTCGAGCAGAGCAGGGCCCGGCAGGGCGCGGAGCTGGCTGTGCACATCTATCTGCTCAGTGCCGGCTGCCTCGGAGACATACCGATTGGGCCTTATCTGCTGCTTAGAAGATCTGATGTGGTTCTCATGACCTGTCACTGACTTGTTGAAGATCCTTCCTACTTAGAATTCATTGCTCATTTCTCATTCATGAGGGATTCACTTGCAACCAGAAGCAGATGACATCCTTGTCTGTTAACACTCCACCAGAGACCCTGGGGATTTTTCTGTCCTGCCCCTCCTTAGTGAGTAACAACATGACTGCTTTTTCCAGTCATGACTTAAACTGAAGCAATGTTATTTTTTAAAGATGACTTCCAAGGCACAGACACATTTTCTCTTCTACTTTTATGACTCGTCTAAGGGAGAAGAGATATAAAGATAGATAAATAGATTTAATGTGAGTTTGAGTTCTTATAAAAGTTAACTTCTTGTAGTAGGGATTTATTTATTTATTTATTTTTAAAGATTTTATTTATTTATTTGACAGAGAAAGACACAGCAAGAGACGGAACATAAAGTGGGAGAGGGAGAAGCAGGCTCCCCGCTGAGCAGGGAGCCCCAAACGGGGTTCATTCCCAGGACCCTGGGATCATGAGCTGAGCCGAAGGCAGATGCTTAACAACTGAGCCACCCAGGCACCCCTGTAGTTAGGGATTTTAAAAAATAGGAAAAATATTAGGAATGGAATCACTAAATAAAGGGCATATATAAGTCATTGAGACAATTGATGAATACAGTGCAGAAGCCCTTTGAGTCAGAATTAAATATTAATTTTTAACTCAAAGGCACTTATGAAAATTGTATAGTATATTTTTGCTGGAGAGAGGAGCTAAAATTATGGTCATTGAAGAAGCAGTGCCTTTAAAAATAAGATGAATGATTTTGGATATGTGAGGAACAGTTTAAAATGTAATATGCAAAATAAAAATAGACTACCATTTATTTATTGAAGGCTGACTTGTCTGTCAGACACAGTGCTGAGCACTTTATCTGCTTTAATCCATACCACAGCCTTTTGAAATGAGTGGTTGTAACACCGTTTATAAATGAGGAAGGAAGACCTAGAGAACCTGGGTGGACTCAATTATCAGTCAGGAATCCAGCTGGGGCCTTTCAGACTGAATTCCTGAAATCTATGCTGTGACCGCTTATGCTAATTCCTTAGCATAAGGGAAGCAGACATGAGAAGAGAGTTTGAGAAAGAATGTGATTCCCCTGGAACCTGGTCTGTGAGTTGCTTTCATTCACGTGCTGAGACACTGGTGGCACGTGAGTCTGTCCTCTGTGTGAGGGCGTCTGGTGTCAGGAGTGGCAGGAATAAGAGTCTCTAGACATGGCTAGGAAGAGGAGCGTGTGTAGACTGACTCTAGAAACATAAAAACGTGGAAGGAACCAAAGATCTTTCGTAGCAACCCAGACAACTTGAGACCCTCTTTTGCTTTTATTCATTTTTAAAGATTTATTTATTTATTTGATAGAGAGACAGTGAGAGAGGGAACACAAGCTGGAGGAGTGGGAGAGGGAGAAGCAGGCTTCCTGCCGAGCAGGGAACCCTACGTGGGGCTCGATCCCAGGACCCTGGGACCATGACCCAAGCCAAAGGCAGACACCCAACACCTGAGCCACCCAGGTGCCTCCCTTTTTTGCTTTTAAAAGGAAAAAAGAATACTCAAGATTTTCTTTCTAAAGTCTTTTTTTCTCCTCTAGATTGAAACAATTGGAAAAAAAGTGTCTTCAAAGAGAATTCCATATGCTCCTTCTGGGGAAATTCCAAAGTTCAGTCTTCAGGATCCACCGAACAAGAAACCCAGAGTATAAACATTGCCATTTTTATTTATAATTTTTTTGGTACTTTAGGATAGCAGATATCTACCTGATATTAAATGGTAAACAAACAAAGTGTTTTTAAGGAAATAAGCTATTTTTTTAATAATCAAATTTATATTAGCTGTATGGGAATTAGCGTATCTGGTATTATAAATCTAGAATATTTTTTACATATTTTTATAATGTTGTTACTTAAGTGATTGGATGAGTGGTAAATAATCATGTCGGTTTTAATGGTGTCGATTTTTGTAAAATAAAAATTAAACCTGAAACACTTTTTACTTTACAAAATGTCCATAGGCAGCACTTTTAATATCACAGTATAAGGGAAAAGGCACTCTTCGGTTTTTCTGATCATTGGTTTATTTACTTGTCATTAAATATGTATTTTAAATCATGAGATTGCTGTCCTAAATACTGGGCTAAACCTGCTACTCTTCCAAAAAGTGTCCTGGAGACTTAGAGATTTCCAGCTTAACTGGGTAAGGCATTTGCCAAGCCGTTTCCTGTCTCTCTGAACCCGGAAGGACGATGCAGCCGACAGCATGGGGCCTTCTGTGCTTTTCTTTTCTTTTTTTTTTTTCCTTTGGATGTGCTCAAAATATTTTCCCTCTGCTTCCATGTTACTAGTGACACTACAAGTTTGGTTTGGGTAATGTTCCTTTGCTCCTTTTGTTTTAAGGAGCTGTGTTGTTTTTTTTACCCCCAGAAGATCATCACTGCTCAATTCCAATCAATTCGAATAAGACTAAAAGGCAATTTTCTTTTTAACATGAAGAGAATATCAGTATTGGTCTAGTTTAGTCTTCACACCTCATTTTTTCTCACCAATCACTATTATTTTAGTTCAGGAGCCAAAAATATTTGTTACCTCTATTTTGCATTTTTATTTCTATAGCTTGTTGACGTTTCCCCTTT
Organism: Mustela erminea; assembly: GCF_009829155.1. Classification (NCBI taxonomy): domain Eukaryota; kingdom Metazoa; phylum Chordata; class Mammalia; order Carnivora; family Mustelidae; genus Mustela; species Mustela erminea. The sequence continues at coordinate 130,254,701 of NC_045615.1, read as the reverse complement.
TTCTTTAAATAAGAAAACCAATATAATCTCATGTATGAACTTAAAGCAGTAGATTTTACAAATTCTGTATAGCGTAACTCTAAAATGAGAATTTTTATATGTTTCCATGTGCTTTTTCGTATGTCTCTTATTGACTTTTATTTTCTCTTGTCCTTTATCATTATTGAAATATGTCAGATGTCCATCTGATGCTTGTGCTTTGCTGAGAATGTACAAATCAAGTGAACGATACAGTGTCATCCTTTAGGAATTTTGCAGCTCAGTAAGAATGCAGAGACAAATATACAGATGAGGACAGACATCTGTACCGATATCAAATACATAAATAAAATATTCTCTATCAACAATTGCGTGGGTGTATTTTTTGTCATAGTGCAAGTAACAAATGAGTTGTGACAGTCTGACATTAGACAGAAAAATATTACTTCTTGCTTCTTTGAGAAAAGGGTATTACATCATTCAAGTGATGTAAGAAAGGGTGGGAATTTAGCAAATAGATCACGTATTGGCAAACCAAAGCTCATGGGCCAAATCTGGGCAGCCACTTGTAAGCTAAGAATGGTTTTCACATGATTACATTTTAAATGGTTATGTAAGTCCCCAATTTTGCCCCTTGGCGTGAAAAGCCTAAAATATTTGCTATCTGGCTCTTTAAGAAAACGTTTGCAGATCAGAGTGAAAAAAAAAACATCAGAAAGAGAAAAGCATCAGAGTGATTGAACATAAAATGAACCCTTACTCAAAAGACCCTGAGGTGAGAATGAACTTATTAATTATAATTTGCTTTACATTCCTGCTTGAAAATATTCTTGTATTCTGCTTGATAATCTTATATCCCATTAAGGGGAATTATAATCCAAGATTTCTTACGAAAGCAGATAGAATCAGGCACTGATTTTAGCTGCAGGATGCTTCAGTGCCTAGGACTGATAAGTAAATAATTATGTGTAAAATACAGTTTTTCTTTTTTTTAAGATTTTGTTTGTTTATTTGACAGAGATCACAAGTAGGCAGAGAGAGAGAGAGAGAGGGAAGCAGCTCCCTGCCGCGCAGAGAGCCCAACGCTGGGCTCGATCCCAGGACCCTGGGATCACGACCTGAGCCAAAGGCAGAGGCTCACCCCATTGAGCCACCCAGGCACCCCTAACGTATAGTTATTGACTAAAAAGGGAAAATGGGGAAAAGATATAGAGCCATGTATACCTGCTATTTGTAATGGGAGGGGGGAAAAAAAAAACAAAAAAACCCAGTACCTGGACAAGTAACTTAACACAGCAATTTGAGTCCTTCGTGTGAAAAGTTGCAAGAAGGTGGTTAGGCTTTTTCTCGCTACTAAGAAAATTAAAGACTGTGTGTGTATATGTGTGTGTGTGTATACGTGCGTGTGTGTGTGTTTTAAATGACATAAGGTTTCTATTTTTATTAGCTGGCATGTTTTTGATTGGGGCAATGAATAGTGGTGAGTTTATTAACTAGGATTTACATCTGAAAATAATACAGGGACAGCACCCGCGTGGCTCAATCAGTGAAGGGTTGAACTCGGCTTTGGCTCACGTCATGATCTTGGGGTTGTGAGGTGGAACCCTTCGTTGGGCTCCGTGCTGGGCGTGGGGCCTGCTTGGGATTCCCTCTGCCCCTGTCCTACTCTACAATAAAAAGGAATGGAGGAAGGAAGGGAGGGAGGAAGGAAGGAAGAAAAAAGGGAAGGAAGAAGGAAGAAAACAATAGAGGGATGTGGCACAAAAGAAAACATTCAAATAGAGAAGTATATATAGAAAAGTGAAACCTCTCTCAGGACGTGTTCTCCAGAATGTGTCATTCCACTTAAGCTTTGAATCCTAACCGCACTACAGATTAGCATGGGATATTTTGGCTAGGTTACCTGAAAGCCTTATTTTCTTCACCTGTAAACTGGAGATAATTAACCTCTAACACGAAGAGTTGTTACAAAGATTATGTGAGATCAATGTTCACGCGAAGTTCTTACTGCACAGTGGTGGGCAGGTGACGGACATGGCCATTAGACACGGTAACAAGCTGGTCCCACTGAACCAGAGCCACGCGTAGGCGCTGGAATCACTAAGAGTTTCGTAATTAACACAGTTTACGAAGCAGGCTCGATGCCAGGCCCTTTAGGTGCATCTTCTCATCTATTCCTCACATATGTCCTTTGAGATGAGTTCTAGCCCCATTTTCAGAGGAAGGCAGAAAGCTAGAGAGATGAAGTAATTTGCTCAAGGTCACAGCCATTTGAATAGGAGCTTTTCTTGACATTGAAAGCCTCATTTTAGAGGAACGGTGAAAAGAGTGAGCATCTGTGGCCTTAGGCAGACTAAAGGAATACCACCCCAAGGAAAGAATCAGAAGGTAGGTAGGGCAAAACTGAGGAGGGGAGTCCCTGCCCTTCATCCTCTTGGAGACTCCCAACCACCAGAAAGGGATCTGAGGTTTGACAGGAGGTTGAGAAAAGAAAGGAGAGACGGTCAACACAGTGAAATTAAAGTCGAGCTGCCCATAAATCCACTGTATTTGCATTCAGGGAGCAATATTTAAACTATTTCAAATTAACTGTCTGTACCCACTCTAAGGCAGATGTCATGAGGTGCTAAAAAATGGAGGGCAGGGGCGCCTGGGTGACTCAGTCGTTAAGTGTCTGCCTTCACCTCAGGTCATGATCCCAGGGTCCTGGGATTAAGCCCCACATCAGGCTCCTTGCTCTGTCAGAGGCCTGCTTCTCCTTCTCCCACTCCCCCTGCTTGTGTCCCCTCTCTTGCAGCGTCTTTCTCTGCCAAATAAATAAATAAAATCTTAAAAAAAAAAAAAGTGGAGGTCCTAGGAGAATGAGAGCAATCTTGTGGAGAAGTGAAGACACCTACAGAAATAATTGATGAACTATGAGAATGGCCATAAATGATGAAAATGAAATGCTATTTGGACATAAAGGTAACATTCATTCCAGCTGAGAAAGAGAGGAAGGCTTCCTGGAGGCAGGATGGCATTTGAGGCGGGTCTTAGCAGACGTGATTTGGAAGGAAGGGGTGGGTCGAATGAGCACGTCAGGGGCAGAACCAATGGAAGTGGAAAGACGGTCACAGGAACATTCAGACTGGTTTTTGGCAAAGCAAGTTGTCTTTTCTCTGGAGTTGAAAGGAAACTGAGGAGGAAGAGCTGATCCGGAAGCTCACGCTGAGAGCAGACTGTAGCTGAGTGGGGCTTCATGTAGTCATTAAAATGGAGACACCAAGCACTACACAACACTGTGAATGTACTTAGTTCCTTCACTTACACTTTTGAATGGTTAAAGTGATAAAAGGAACACTGAAGGTTCTCGTTTTAAAATGTAGTCACTTTCTTTAAAGCAAACAGACAAACAAAAACTAGAGTGTGCAGCCCCAAACTAGATGTTACCATCTAATTTATTCATATTCTGGCACTTAATTCAAGTTTTAGACCAAAACACTAGAAGAAATATATTAGTGCCAGCCTGGCAAAGTAATATTTATAAATGACTTTGATTTTTTTAATTAATTAATTTATTTGACAGAGAGAGAACACAAGCAAGCCAGGGGAGGGACAGAGGGAGAGGAACAGACTCCCCACTGAGCAGGGAGCCCACCACAGGGCTCGATCTCGCAACCCTGAGATCAAGACCTGAACTTCTTCAAGTCGGTTGCTCAAAAGACTGAGCCACCCAGGCGCTCCCATAAATAACCTTCAAAGTTCAGAGGATAAGTTGGATACAATGACCTCTTGCTTCCTTCTTCCCTTCCTTTTACCTAAATGCAGACAGAGAAAAAAACAGTATGTATTATTGTAGATCTGCATTTTACAATATACCGCTACTAATATGGGAGATTACTTTGAGGAGAATATACATTTTTTCTTAATTTTAATAGTTAAGAATTTATTTTAAAGGTTTAGAATAAACATCATTTACAAATTAAATTAGTTAGTATAGGGACGCCTGGGTGGCTCAGTTGGTTGGACGACTGCCTTCGGCTCAGGTCATGATCCTGGATTCCTGGGATCGAGTCCCGCATCGGGCTCCCAGCTCCATGGGGAGTCTGCTTCTCTCTCTGACCTTCTCCTCGCTCATGCTCTCTCTCACTGTCTCTCTCTCAAATAAATAAATAAAATATTTTTAAAAAAATAATAAATAAATAAATTAGTTAGTATATATACTTGACTGTTCTTTTTTTTTTTTTTTTTTTTTTTAAAGATTTTATTTATTGGGCACCTGGGTGGTTCAGTGGGTTAAGCCGCTGCCTTCGGCTCAGGTCATGATCTCAGGGTCCTGGGATCGAGTTCCGCATCGGACTCTCTGCTCAGCAGGGAGCCTGCTTCCCTTCCTCTCTCTCTGCCTGCCTCTCCATCTACTTGTGATTTCTCTCTGTCAAATAAATATATAAAATCTTAAAAAAAAAAAAAAGATTTTATTTATTTATTTGACAGAGAAAGATCACAAGTAGGCGGAGAGGCAGGCAGAGAGAGAGGGAGGAGGAAACAGGCTCCCCGCTGAGCAGAGAGCCCGATGCGGGACTCGATCCCAGGACCCTGAGATCATAACCTGAGCCGAAGGCAGCGGCTTAACCCACTGAGCCACCCAGGCGCCCTATACTTGACTGTTCTAACAGAGACCCCAAATTATGGTGTCTTAGGCAGAGATGAAATACTTTTCTCTCTCCTAGAGGAGTCCAGGCAGGTGGTCCAGGACTGGTAGAGCGCTTTCATGGTCATATAGGTCTAGGTTTCTTCACCTGGTCGCTCTGCCTTCCTTGACGCAAGTCTGTCTCAGGGTCCAAGATGGCTGCTCCAGGTCCACAGTCCTGTTCTCTTTCTGGCCAACAGGGAGGAGGGGAAAGAAGGGAAAGGCATGACCCACCCTTTGAGAACACACTTACACACATGAGAACAGTAACAAATCATCTCTGTTCACGCACTGCTGCTCAAAACATAGCCTCATACTCACAACTAGCTGTAACAGAGTCTGGGAAATTTAATTTTTATCTTATTTACTTATTTTATTTTAAAGATTTTATTTATTTGAGAGAAAGAGAGAGCACGAGCAGGGGGAGGGGCAGAGGCAGAGGGAGAAGCAGGCTCGCAGCCGGGAGCCCAATGTGGGGCTGTATCCCGGGACCCTGGGATCATGACCTGAGCTGAAGGTTAATGCTTAACCCACTGAGCCACCCAGGCATTGCAAAGGAAATTTAATGTTTAGTAGGATCACTGACTATATGCCAGCTAAAAATTCTAAAACTATAGGAGGGTTATAGAAATTGGGAACAATTAGCAGACTCTTACACATAAAATTAACATTTTCTTTGCTATTACTGCTGATGGTGGGGGTATCAAGTTTCATCTTAAAGGAATTTAAGTTTAGAAATTCAGTCAACTGTAAAAAAAATTTAATACCATAGTTTCCATCGAGATGGGGTGAAAATTATGGAGGTTGTGTATGAAAGAGTGGAGCTTAGGAAACACACTGGGAGTTTTAATTATTAACACTAAACTTAAGAAACTACCAAGGATGATAGTTTTTCTAACACTTAAAGACCATGCCTATGTAATGGCAAACATACAGATATAAGGTGAAAATTAGGTGTTCATAGTTCTTTAGCAATGATTTTCAAACTGGGACCCAAGCATTTCTACAGAGGTGTTTCAAGGGCCCTGCAGATGACTGATTTAAATATAATACATATATACAACATAGATAATTACAGTATATATGTAAAACTACCTGCAAAGCTATTATTAAAAAGACAGCAAGCAGAGCTGCCTCTCAGCCTGGTATACTGAACACACACTTATATCCTCTCCCTTCTTAGAACTCCATTAAAATTATAGCAGAAGGGCACCTGGGTAGCTCAGTGGTTAAGCCTCTGCCTTCAGCTCAGGTCACAGTCTCAGGGTCCTGGGATCAAGCCCTGCATTGGGCTCTCTGCTCAGCGGGGAGCCTGCTTCCCCCTCTTCTCTCTGCTTGCCTCTCTGCCTACTTGTGATCTCTCTCTCTCTCTGTCAAATAAATAAATAAAATATTTTTTAAAAATAGCAAGATGGGGAAAATGCATAATCCAATAAAACAAAGAGAATAGGAAGGCGCCATCTGTGGTCAAGAGATTAAAAGAAATTTCTGGAAAGCATTGAGCAGATGGATGTATATTGACTGAGAAGAGCTACTTCCTGGAATATTGGCAGAGGGGGAGACCCTGCCCCTTGGAACAGCAGGTCTTCTATCCAAAAGGATGTGGGAGAGAGGGACACACATGGGGTCCGGGTGAGGGGTACACTTAACTGAGGGTCTTTAACTTCAGCCACTGACCTTCTCACCCAGTCGTTCTCCAGAAGCCGAATGGCAGACAGCCTGGTGCATTTACCCCTATGTGACTACTTCTCCCAGTCCCTGGGGCTCAGCAAAAACCAAAGCCAAAACCAACAAACCAGTTGGGGTTGGGGACAGGGTTCCTCTCTAAAGAAATTGATTAAACTGTTTGGGGAGAACTAGAGCGATGACACTTGTCCTGCACGAGAACTAAGCCTTTTCTGCGCTCTGAGTCCAACACCACGTCTCCCTAATGCAAAGCCATTAATTCAAAAGACGGTCTGGATTTCTAGTTACATGCGTTGAGTTTAATACACATGCGCTATTTTCATTCTCCCCTGAATGAGAGGATGAGCCCTTACTTGAGCTTACTCACCAACATGGCGGTAAAGGAAAAATAAGATAAAATGGTAGGAGAGGAATGAGAAAGCTGGAAATAGGCAAAGAGAGTGAGAAAGGAGGCATCGATGAGAGATGTCAACCAATCTTACATGGAAAGCATTGGGAGCCTAAGGAACTTAGGAAGAGTGAATAGAAACTTCGGTGCCCATGTAAAGGACAGTTTCTTGGTGTAGGTCATTGGCTCCTTGGGAGATCTCAAGGACTGGAAACACCATTTACCCCAGAGGAAGGAGCCAAAGGGCTGAAATCAAAAGACTTCTGTGAAAGATCGTACATGTTCTGGTCAGTTACGCATGGTCTCTCTCCTCCCTTATAAGAAGAAACTACCTTTCCCACCCCTCACTCTCACAGGATATTAGAAGTTTATTTTCAGGAGGACTAGAGTCAGAAAATTTCAGACTTAGGGAGGGTGTTAGTGAGATGCTGGCCTGGAAACAGAACTAATTAAAAGCCTGCATGCTGAACGGAGACCCACACTCCCCTATCATCCTGCTTGCTTTTCCTCACCGGCTTCTGAGAAAGTCAGCAGCCAAGTTTGTAATGCTCAAGGCTATTTAAAGAAATATTATTGTCTTTTTAGACTTGAATGGCTGTGGAGAAATAATCCAAACATTTGGGAGTCCCTCACGGAGGAATCCAGCTCACCGCTCCCCCAAACACTACAGGGAGGCTCCCCTTGCCCTCCAGCTTCCTGTCAGCTTTAGGGCCACTCTCACTTGCCCAGGATCACGGGATGCTGAGGAGAGCCTTCAACACAAAAGGCAGAGATAAAACAAAGGAAACAGACAGTGCTCAATGTGGAGAAGCACAACTTCAAAAGACTAATTATCCTCAGAGAGAAAAATAGAACTTGCAGCTAGGAAACAAGAACAGGATGGTATTTTTAAAAAGAAGGAAAAAAGGGATCATCAAACTCTTGAAAGTGAAAATGGGGGCGGCTCAGTTGTTTAAGCCTCTGGAACCTGTCGTGATCTCAGCGTCCTGGGATCGAGCCCCGCATCGGGGTCTCTGCTCAGCAGCAAGACTACTTCTCCCTCTGCCTCTGTGATCCCTCTCCCTCTGTGATTGCTTTCGCTGTCTCTAAAATAAACAAAGTCTTAAAAGAAAAAAAAAAAAAAAAGTGAAAATGCAGTGGTCCAAATTTTAGCAAGGGAATCATTGTCAGAGGAAATTTTCCTGGAAGCCCAACGTAAAATGGATTAACATGGTATTTTATTAGCACAAATGTAGGTGAAGGCATGTGTGGCTGGAAACTCAGGGGAAAGAAGGTCATGTTCTCACACCCCTGTCATGGCTGCTCCTGCTACTTTGCTCTACTTACATTCTGAATCCTTCTTTGGGATGTTATTCCCACTTTTCTGCAAAGTCACTGGTGTTCATGTTTGTTAATGTAATAATATTGATAATACCTCTGAAGTTAGATGTAGGAGATACTCCTATTCAAACTGGTTTCATTTTTTTAAAAGACTATTTATTTCTGAGAGAGAGAGAATGAGAGAGCACAAGTAGGGGAAGCAGCAGCCAGAGGGAGAAGCAGTCTCCCTACCAAGCAAGAAGCCAGATGTGGGACTCGATCCCAGAACCTTGGGATTGTGACCTGAGCAGAAGGTATATGTTTAACTGACTGAGCCCCCCACGCACCCCAAAACTAGTTTCACTAATACAGATACTTATTATCTCACCAAACAGGAAGTGGTTTTCAGGGTCAGCAGATTCAGTGGTTGGAAAAGGGGCTGGGACTCCTATATATATATATATATATATATATATATATTTTTTTTTTTTTTTTTTAGATTATTTTATTTATTAGAGAGAGAGAAAGAGATCACAAGTAGGCAGAGAGGCAGGCAGAGGGGGAGGGGGAAGCAGGCTCCCTGCTGAGCAGAGAGCCCGACGTGGGGCTCGATCCCAGGACCCTGGGATCATGACTGGAGCCAAAAGCAGAGGCTTTAACTCACTGAGCCACCCAGGCGCCCCATGGGACTCCTGTATTACTTGATATCTTAAAAATTACGTGCATTGATCACTTTCATTTTCTTAAAAATGCCATTTGTGCTTGCTACAGAAAGAAAAAGATCATACTGAAATGAGCACGTACCAAATTTTAATATATCGGAGACCACTGATGCATTCACTTTTCCTACTCAATCAAGAATTTTTATATAGACCTCCTGTCATGTCTGTGCATTCAAACGTGCTTATTAATAGATCACTGTTCAGGAATGTCAAAGCTCTGCCCTGGCTTTTTAAGATTCAGGCCTGTCCATTCTTGTATAGTTGTGCAAGGGAGTGTATCTTTACACACGTTAAGCACAATCAAATGTCCAGCAAGACCCAGGAATTCTGTCACATAGTCTAGTCACAGCATAATGGCCAGTTATGGAATAAGGAGTGAAGAAATAACAAATCCAGAAGCTACAGTTTGTGATTCCACGTTGTTTTGTTGTTGTTGCTTTTTTTTTTGTTGTTGTTTTTTAAGATTTTATTTGAGAGAGAGAGACCGTGAGAGGGAGATATTACAAACAGGGGGGAGGGTAGAGGGAGAAGCAGACTCCCCACTGAGCGGCGAACCCAACTTGGGACTCAATCTCAGGACCCTGGGATCATGATCCGAGCCGAAGGTAGACGCTTAACCTACTGAGCTACTCAGGCACCCCCAGACAAAATTATTCTGCTAAAATATTTCATCACCATGCATCTGCATTGTGCAAAATTAGAAAATATCCAGATTACCTCATAGAATCAGAATCTGAAAAGTAATCCGTTTTTTCCTGTGAAAAAAGATTTTTAAAAACTTTAAAGTTTTAAGCAGTCTCTACATCAAGTATGGGGGCTCGGACCTGAAACCCTGAGATCAAGAGTCATATGCTCCACTGACTGAGCAAATAGGTGCCTCTGAAATAACAGATTTATTTTTACTTTTTATTTTTTAACATAATTTTTTTAATTAACATAAAATGTATTATTAGCCCCAGGGGTACAGGTCTGTGAATCACCAGTTTTGTATTTCACAGCACTCACCATAGCACATACCTTCCCCAATGTCCATAACCCCACCACCCTCTCCCTAGCCCTCTCCACCAGGCAACCCCCAGTTGGTTTTGTGAGACTAAGAGCCTCTTATGGTTTGTCTCCCTCCCAATATCCCATCTTTTTTCATTTATTCTTTTCCTACCCCCCAAACTCCCCACGTTGCCTCTCTACTTCCTCCTATCAGGGAGATCATATGATAATGGTCTTTGATTGACTTATTTTGCTAAGCATAATAGCCTCTAGTTCCATCCATGTAGTTGCAAATGGCAAGAGAAGTAACAGATATTAAGGAGGCAGTTGCCAGAGATGTTTCAAGTTGGGTTAATTTTACACAGCAAAATTTACTGGGATCTATAAAGAAACTAAGGCAAAGCATATATGGCTCCCCCTGGGTTAAATGAAAATGTAACTCATGCTCAAAGTTATGCATTACTTTTATAAAAAAAAATTAGTTCGCCCATTTAAAAATTCAAAATAGAATTGGTCATTCATATTATATATTTTACAATTTAGCTGTCTAAAAACTTCCTTTGCAAGAATGTAGTAGCAAAAACAGGATTTAGAGTCTAAAGATGAAGTTGAGATCTAGTACCTAGGAAAGAAAATTCCCCTTCAGGTCCTTACCATCGTATGCAACCACCTCACCAGAGTGGGGTGAAAAACAGAAGGAATCAACGGGCTAGTGCACGTGCATGTAGCATACTACTGGATGAGGGTTATTACTCTTTTTCTCAGGTTATATTTCTCTGTCTTCGATACCATCGTGATCTTGGTTTCCCAAAGGTCCTAACCAAGTAACTAATGTGAAACTATTTTGCAGGTCTGAAGCAGTCATCCCAATGTAAAGAAACGACATGCAAACTCTAAAGCCTTTCTAAATTATCCCAGCGCTGCTGCAGTGTTTGGTAAAGGACATACACCAACTGTAAGGAGCCTCAACCTGTGCAGTTTCATCACAGTGTGTCATTTTTCACAAGTGAAATGTGATGACGATGTACAAGTAACAGGCTTGGAAGCTTCTCTGGAAGTTTTTCATGTATTTTTAAATTATACTCTTAACAGTAAAACTCTTAAAAAGATATTTTATGATTACATCACAGCAAGCCATTGTTAATAGAACAAAGAAAGGCTAAAAGACAAGTGAATTATTTAATTAAATATGCACAGCTATCAATGTGGGTTTTCTTTTTTTTTCCTTTTTAAAGATTTTATTTATTTGACAGAGAGAGACACAGCGAGAGAGGGAACACAAGCAGGGGGAGTGGGAGAGGGAGTAGCAGGCTTCCCACCGAGCTGGGAGCCTGATGTGGGGCTCCATCCCAGGACCCTGGGATCATGACCTGAGCCGAAGGCAGAGGCTTAACGACTGAGCCACCCAGGCGCCCCTCAACGTGTTTCTTAAAACAATGAGACTGAGGTATGTCCACTGAAGTCAGGCATTTTGGTACCACTTCTCTTACCAACTGGAATCAGATATTAAAAATTTCTGTGATCTTGAAGGTCTTGTTATACTTGAGAGGACTTTTTTCTTTTGGCCACGAGATTTTTCAGGAAAAATTCACCTATTAAGGAAAAATGAAAATACATTAATATCAATTTAATGTAAATTTCAGAATTATACTTCCATGTTTCCCTTCTTTTTAGCCATTTTTTTTTTTTTTTAATGTTAAGCTCTACGCCCACTGTGGGGCTTGAACTCGTGACCCTGAGATTAAGAGGCACAGACTCCACCAAATGAGCCAGCCAGGCACCCCGTTAGCTTTATCTTTCTTTTTTTTTTTTTAAAGATTTTATTTATTTATTTGACAGAGAGAGACACAGTGAGAGAGGAAACACGAGCAGGGTGATCGGCAGAGGGAGAAGCAGCCTTCTCGCCAGGCAGGAAGCCCAATGCGGGGCTTGATCCCGGGCCCTGAGATCACGACCCGAGCAGAAGGCAGATACCCAATGACTGAGGCACCCAGGAGCCCTGCTTTATCTCTTTCTCCCTCTCTTTTTTTTAAAAAGTAAACTCTACCCCCATTGCTTACAAAAATTTTTTTATCACTAGTCTCTGTTACTCTTTCTAGTACCTCAATATTGTAAAGATGACCCTATTATGTCTGTGGGTCTGCTTTTGAACATTTATTCCACTCTACGTGCACTATCTATTCCTTGTCTCTGACAAAGCATTGCTGTTGGCACGATTCATTTCAGAGAGCAATTCTGCTACGTTATTAGCCTGGATCTGATGTTTATAAAACAGACCTTATTGCAGTTGAGCCGACTCATCTGATGGAATCCCGTTAGCTTATCCCCCTCTAGGGAGGCAGGAGCTCTTCATTTACAACGGGCCTGCTCCCCACCCCCTCGGTGTGCCTGTGCATTAAGACAGCTGCTTAGAGGGGGCACATTCCCTTCTCAGGTCATTAGGGTTCCATTTAGTGTCTCACTGTTCCCGCACGGCTCAGTGCTTATTGGCAGAGCCCAGCACCGCAGGCCTGGTTTTATGAGGAGTCTGATGAACTTTGCTTTGTCATCTTAATATCCTAGTATAACTGCAATGAGCGTATCTGTACCCAATCGCCAAAAATCCCAAGGTTCACAACCCAGCCAAGTAATGAAGAGTTAGCCACGCTATCTAAATCTGGCAGGAGTAGAACCAACATTCTCAGACCCTAACCCATCAGCTGAGTCTAATGCTCTACATAGTAGAATTCGATCTTTTACTGGTAACTTTAAAAAGTTCATAATTTACTTTCTTATAAATGTTAAAAATTTTCCTTAAAAAAAAAGAAATAAAAACCCCTTTCAAATGATTTTACTTTACTCTAACCACTCCGGAAGCTGATGTTAGTTCTATCCTTTACAAAGGTTTTCAGCTTGCTGGCAGAATTCTTCTTGCTTGAAGAATAAATCACTTTATTGGCTTCCAAAGTCCCCACATCCTGTGAGTCAGTGTTGATTCAAAGTCTTGGGTTTTATAACTAGGATAAGCTGTGGTTAGTTCATTGAAATGTCTTGAATTTCTTTACAGGAGCACACTGAATATCACTCATACATGAACATTAGTTTTTATCAAAAGAATGTGTGCCTAATTTAAATGTATCTGTGATTGTTCTTAAAGATTTTATTTATTTATTTGACAGACAGAGATCACAAGGAGGCAGAGAAGCAGGCAGAGAGAGAGGAGGAAGCAGGCTTCCTGCTGAGCAGATAGCCAGATGCAGGGCTCAGTACCAGGACCTTGGGATCATGACCTCAGCCGAAAGCAGAGGTCTTAACCCAATGAGCCATCCAGGTGCCCCTATATCTGTGATTTAAGCCCAATATGTAACACAGTCATCTAAAAGATCATTTACGGTAATCACGTAGTTTAGACCTATCCAAAAAAATAACACTTATTCTTCAAGAAATTATAATTGTGAAATCCAACTGACAGGGAAAACATTATAAACATTTTTTTGGATTAAATTTGGGCTTCAGATATGTCCTCATAGACTTTTTGATGGCCACGATCACATGACTTTTTAACCCTTGGAAAAGGCTTTTCATTTTGTAAGTCAGCTCAAGCTCCTAATCAAAATAAGAGCTGAGATTACAAAGTGAAGAACTGCAGTGTGGCTAGCAAAAAGAGTCGAAATTTCTATATGGAAAAGAATCTTAAAATTTTTTCCTATCGCCTCTGGGAGAAAACCATAAAGATATTAATGGGTATGCAGCACCCATCAGGATTTAAACTGATCTGAAATTAGGAGTTTATTTAGAGATGCAGCTGGCACGGCTGTCAAATGAATACACATTTTTCAGAAAACGGTGTTATATACTTCACTGGTATTTGTCATTTCTGAATAACCTACTACTGAAAGCCACACAAAGAATAAGCTAATTACTCCTGTTTTCATTACAGTGGCTGAGCTAGAAAGGGGGAGGGAACTCTTTATTTAAGGAAAAAAAACAGGTTTAAGAGAAATTTTTCCTTAACAAGTCCTCTATGGAGCAAAGTTCCTAAGATGTTCCAAAAAAACAATTCTTCCTTCAAAAGGCAAGCACAGCTATTGTAATATTAACGTGGAAACTTACGGTCTGAATAAAACTATCCCCCGCAGTGTAACTTACCTGCTTTATATGAAGAACGCACCAGAGGGCCACTAGCAGTATAATGAAATCCAAGTTCATTTCCTACTTTTTCCCAGTATTTGAACTTCTCAGGAGTAATGTACTCTTCAACCTACATTTAGAGAATTCATTCAGATAGATTTTAGAATTTCCCTAAAGCATTGTGATTCTGTAGAAAATCTACGCTCATGCATTCAGGATGGTTTTCACTTCGTAATTTATCCAGTTGCCTTGAGGCTTTTGCCTCTCCATCCTCACAGATGACCTGCCTGCTGGTTACTAGGCCTATCAGCACTTGATTACAGAGGGAAAACATCAGTTTCATAGTACATTAGCTATTCTGAAAGTTGTAAAAGATGAGATCACCTACAGAGATTATATATCTGTATTCCCCCTTTGTGGACTAACAGGTATAATCAAGAATTAATCACACCTATCGGGTTCTTGAGGACCAGACTTCCTGGTCTTGTCTTGTCTCTTGTGCTCAGCCCTGTGTCTGGCACACGGTCACTAGTCTACAAGTTTCTTGAATGAATGAATGTTCAATACAGAAATAAGAAGACAGACTCTTTATTTTTACTTCACCTCTGGCTCTCACATAACTCTAAAACCAATCACGAGATGACCATGTGTGAAAGAATGCAATTTCCCAACTATTTAATTTTTTCTGTACATTCACTTAAGTCACACAATTTTCAGGGCAGCAAAAATGTGCCAGTATTATCTGCTGGCTTTATGCCGACAAATGGGAACCGGGACTTGGAAATATACATGGAACGTTACACTAGAACGTCAGCAGTTTCTCAGTTGTGCCTATGGATGACAAAGATTTAATTCAAACTGCCAGTGAACATTCGGCAACTCAAGATGGCAATACCTTAAGGTGGCGTTTTGTTGGCTGCATATATTGTCCTAAGGTCAAACAGTCCACATCGGCCTCCCGAAGTGCTACAGAAAAAAGGCACACATTACATTAGCAGATTTTTAACAAGATTTTTTAGTTTAAAAAATATGTATTTTATTTTTAAGTAATCTCTACACCCAAAAGGGGGTATGAATTTACAATCCTGAGGTCAAGAGTTGCATGCTCCATAGACCAGACCAGCCAGGCACCCCAAGATTTTTTTTAAGTAACCTCTACACCCAAAGTGGGATTCAAATTCTGAACCCTGAGATCTAGGGTCATATGTTGGGGAGTAAGACTGTATCTATCCATTCAAAAGAGCCAGGGAATATGAAAAGGATTGAAAACATAGGAATGAGAAAGATACTCATGAGTGGCTGAGAGAAAGAAGGACAAGGTACTCTAATACTTTGCAATAAATGCTCAAATATGGGTGAAGGGGTTTCAAGCAAGAGTCTGTTAGGTAGAAAAGAAATGAACAGTATATGAAAGGCCTGACATCACCTGTATTATAGGCCAGACTTGCTGTACGCAGTTTTACTAACTGTGCAAGATATGCTCTGGGGGATGTGATTTGACCTCTCACATATCAGAATCTTTCTAGTAAAACTGTAGTTTTACTCTAGTAAAGAGGAACTTTTCATTACTATTCACACTTGGTACTCACAGAACCAATAATTAACTGCAAGTAGGCAAAGGATCCTCATGTAAGTAACAGGCTGTTTTTTTTTTTTTTTTGCAATTTATAAAGCCCAAGAATCACAAAGCATATGGGCTTATGAGACTAAGATTCAGCCAAGTCCAAAGCACATCATGTTATGTGACAATGTTACCAGTCAGCTCTTCCTCAGAGGCCTGGCTTCATCTTACTCATCTCGTCAGGCCTGTGAAAGCTCCTGGCCCCTGGCTGGCTCTTACAACTAGGCAATGACTACATAAGACATGTGGATAAAATCTTATTTTCACTTGATTAAAGGGTACAGAATAAAATGAGGTACCAATTTCATGTCCTGAGATTTCTGCGTATCATTCCATAATGTTCTAAGAAAACATACTTCTGGGTGCCTGGGTGGCTCAGTCGGTTAAGCATCTGCCTTTGGCTCAGGTCATGCTCTCTGGGTCCTGGGATCCCCACATTGGGCTCTCTGCTCAGCGGCGAGTCTGCTTCTCCCTTTTATCCTCCCTCTGTGCGCTCCCTCTCCCTCGAGTAAATACATAAAATCTTAAAAAGAAAAGAAAACATACTTCCCTTCCCTTTTATGCTGCTGTTATAATCATATCCTGCACTTTGTTCTTACTGGCACTTTTGTTGACACTATGGAGGAAATGTAACATGGCCTTCAAAATGGGGTTCCTGCTATTACTCAAATCAAATGAAAAAGAGTTTTCGTTTTTCAATTTTTTTTACCTTTCAGTGTTGCATATACTTGCTCATCATTTTCGCCTAAACCCAACATTATAGATGTTTTAGAAATCACATTGGGCCGAACCTCCTTGGCATGTTTCAGTACACGCAGAGACTGGTTGAAATTGGCCCGGGGATCACGAACTTTCCTTGAAAACAGCAGAGCTGTTGTCAGCAAGAATAACCACAAGTTCAACTAAGTACATAGTTATGCAAGCCATCTCCAAGACCAGAAAGGACATTCTGGACATCATATTACACCATGTGGTTCAATACCAGCATTTGTGAACAAATATCTAGCTGTTACTTTTGTAAGGAAAATCAGGCTTCAGTGGGCCCCAAGTTCTGTCTACTTTTAAGGCCTTTCAAGCCTGGGGCAGAGAAAACTAGAACAGAATAATTCAGTTTATGAATTACTCATTGAGAAACCCAAATTCAAAGCGGAAAATGAGTGATTGTAAGGGATAGTCAAGAAAGAAGAGAAAAAGAGTAGAAGTAAGAAAATCTTAATACTGGACAAAGGAAAAACTGTTTAACATGAATCCACATTTCAGAGGACTGCAACTTTTATGTTCAGTTCTTTTCTAAAGACCAAGCTGCCCTCTGCTGGTGAGGATATGACACTGACACCTCTTAGGTAAAAATGCATGATTCTGGAATTTTCACTGGAAAGGATAATGTTTCTTAAGTGAAACCAAGGAAATTGGCACCCACTGGCGGTAGTATCATGAGAAATGACAGGGCTGGAACAGGCTGTGTGTTAGACTTCAACAGCCGCCAAGCCACCATGTTTTAAATGGTGAGAAGGCCGAAAGGACAGAGTTGCTGATCAGTTGATGTTAATCCAGTATTTGTTTGAATCCTAATGCACCTTTATTTTGTGTAACTGACTTGCTGGTATTTTTAATCAGAGACCAGTTCACAGGAAGGAAGAAAGGAAACCAATTTGTGAATTTAAAAATAACCACAAAACTGACAACACCAAACACAATTACTCTAGAAAGTATTTCTCCATTGACTTTGTCATGTTCCCTAATGTTTATGATTTAGTGGAAATGCTGATTATTGTTTACCATACTTTTTCAAGTTCTATAATACAGATAATGTGTAGCAGCTACTAAGCTCACTGCCAAATATACTTTACTAAAATTAAATAAACATTAATTTTGCCTGAAGGTTAATTTTCTTTTTGAAATATGAATATGGTCATTAATGTGGCATAGCAATCTGTAAATTTTCCTAATTATTAACATTATTAGAAAGAACAGTACCTACTTTTAGGAGATTGAAAATACATCTGAATGAGAACAGTGTTTCTTTTGTATCACTTATTGCATATTTTAGTGCCAAATGTGTTTTTTAAGTCTTTTCTTTCTAGAATTACAATCAGAGTAGTTGCTCTTGTATTATTTTTTCTTATTTTTGAAAACTATTCTTTGAAAAAAAGAACTCATTGGCACTTGCAATATGATACTATTTAAAAAAGGAAAAGACGCTCATGATGTGTCTGCACCAAAACATACAAACGTGCATATAAATACACACACTTAGGTTACAGTAATTGATACTACTGGGTGGAAATATTATGCTTGATGCTTATGCTCTTTTTGTTGGCTATTTTCTGATTTTCAAAAAATTTTCTGATTTTCCTATAATACATATATATTGCTTTTGTTAAGAAAAAAAAGAGCTCATTTTGTAAAAGTCAAATAGGAAGTCCTCCCCTGAAAAAAGTGAGAAAATAGAGTAGATTCTCGCCCTCCAAACTTGCCAGCGTTGCTCTGTACATGAAATCACCTCTGTAATTCTGGAACTGTTTCTATATTATGTGCATAGACATCCAATCCTGACAGAACAACTTTTTCTATTGCTTTTAGATCTCCTCGGAAATCAGGAGTGAGACATTCCACAAGAATTTTTGGATTCCTATGGGGGGGAAAAAAATAAAAGCATCAAACTGAGGCAAAAAATTGACAAGGTTATTGCTCAAAACAGAAATTACCAGTAATCATTTGGTATTGGTTTCAACATAGTAATCTTTAGAATCCTAAATGTTCAATGCCAATCCTAATCTTTAAATCCTAAATGTTCAATGCCAAGGAAAGGCATGAACATCCAAATGTTCATATATAAACCATTATATGAAAAAAATTCTGAACATCAAATATTATGTACACAGCAGTTAATACAGATCTGTTGCAAATAGTGATCAGAATAAATTTTGAGATTAATAGACTTATACTTTATTAAGCAGGTATTAAGATAATAATGTTGCTCAAAACAATTAAAATGTAAACATAAAACATGAAATAAAAAATATCTTTTTATTCTTTGGAAAGTAAATTGGGACATTTCTTATGTGAATGCAAATAGTATTCGATTGCTTTAATTCTGGTTTCTGTAAAAATTCATCATATAGTGTCATCTTCTTTTCCTCAGGCAAATATTTCACAAGTGCTGTGGGTTTTAAAAACGATTTTCTGAGCTGCTGAGTCATGAGTTTGCTTAAATGAAATACAAGTTAAACATTAATCTTCTTATTTATATTCTGGCTATATCTATGCATTCAAGCATTAAAACGTGAACTAGGTCATAGTGCTGTTCCCTTTGACAGCAGTAGAAATGACTAGGACAGCTGATAAATTCTTTCACAAACCCAATGGCCAAGTTTCTGGAGCTATTTCCTGAGAGAAGAGATGTAGAAAGGACCACATACATACCCTTTCATAGATAAGAGATGTTGAAAGAACACAGCTTATAACTCAGTTTTTTTACTTGTAAAGCTGAGACTCATCAGTAGTTTGTGATATCAGTTTAGTGGGTTGTAAGCAGAACTTTTTAAAGTAAACTATTAAAAAAACAGAAAACACTGGGGGATCATTAAAAAACATTTACTAAGTGCCAGGTGCTCAACTAGCACTATGCTGTAGGAAGCAAGCGTAACTCCTTCTTCAGTGCTTTTTAAATAGATGGGATTAAATTTTTTTTTTTTAAAGATTTTATTTATTTATTTGACAGAGAGAGATCACAAGTAGACAGAGAGGCAGGCAGAGAGAGAGAGAGGGAAGCAGGCTCCCTGTTGAGCAAAGAGCCTGATGCGGGACTCGATCCCAGGACCCTGAGATCATGACCTGAGCCAAAGGCAGTGGCTTAACCCACTAAGCCACCCAGGCTCCCTGGGATTAAATATTAATAAAATGTGGATCATGGGTAAATTTCCCAGGGTATATGAATATGGATAAAATCTATACCAAGTATTGCATACTTTAACAGTGTGGGAAATTATCTCCTTCTATATACTTCTAGATGGTGATTTATTCACTATTAGTGCTGGGGAAGTCTGCAGATTTATCCATCTTTTAAAAATTATCCCAAGTTAAAACTGCCACTCAAATATGATGGACAGGTTCTATGATCTAAAGGTCTGTAAGTCTGTGCTGCTGAATCCCTAAAATTTTATGCAAATATGTATTTGTATGTTTGGACAGACTTTTTCTGGAGAAAAGACCATATAATTTCTAGGAGGTGATCAGAAGGGTTTATAATCCCCTAAAAGGTTAATGACCTCCACTTTAAGGTAAACACCTTAAAGAAACTGAATTCAGATGGGCTAAAGAAAAGTCCTCAAATTACACAAGCAAATGCAAAAAAAACAAGTACCTTTCCTTTAAGTATGCTACAGTCTTCGCAAAATGCTCAGCTCCTCCATCAGGCAAATCTAGAAACAAAAGGGTCCACTGCTCAAGATGATGTCACAGGTTATTAAGGGCCAATTTCTGGAAGAGGCAATGATGACCCACTAACCATCTCGATCCACAGACGTCAAGACCACATAATCCAGACCCCACTCTGCAATTGCCTTTGCAGTGTTGTAGGGCTCCCTGGCATCCAGCGGAGGCGGATTTCTTGCAGTTTTAACAGAACAAAATCTGCAACCTCTTGTACATGTGTCACCCATCAGCTAGAACAGAAATGTTATAATTTAAAACACACAGATGGATGACCCAAAAGAGCATATGCTGAGAGAATAAAGCGAGTTACCAAAAAATGCATATAGTTTGATTCCGCTTATACGAAATTTGAAACATTCAAATTAAGGAATTTGTTGAGGAATACAGATATATATAACAAAACTGGAAAGAAAAGGAAATGAGAAGTTCAGAATTAAAAACTGTTAAAAGGAGGGGCGCCTGGGTGGCTCCGCTGGTTAAGCATCTCAGCTCAGGTATAGATCTCAGGGTCAAGAGTTCAAGCCCCATGTTCAGCTCCAAGCTGAGTGTGGAGGCTCCTGAAAAAAACAACTGTTAAAGGGAAAAAAAAATGGTGATGAGATCAGGAAAGGCTGTACAGGGGGGCTTCAAAGATAATGTTAATGTCCCACCCTCAAACTGGAGGGTATCAGGCTGTCTATTACACTGTTACTCTTTAAAAACTCATATAGTGGGGCGCCTAGGTGGTTCAGTGGGTTAAGCCTCTGCCTTGGGCTCAGGTAATGATCTCAGGGTCCCGGGATTGAGCCCTGCATTGGGCTCTCTGCTTGGCAGGGAGCCTGCTCCCCCCCCACCCCCGCGCTTTGTCAAATAAATAAATAAATAATCTTTTTAAAAAAAGTAATAAAACCTCATGTAGTATATAAAGATTCTTTTTTTTTTTTTTTTTAAGACTTTATTTATTTATTTGACAGACAGAGATCACAAGAAGCAAAGAGGCAGGCGGGGGCGGGGGGGTGGTGGGAAGCAGGCTCCCTGATGAGCAGACAGCCCGATATGGGGCTCGATCCCAGGACCCTGGGATCATGACCTGAGCCAAAGGCAGAGGCCCCAACACACTGAGCCACCCAGGCGCCCCTTGTATAAAGATTCTTTTGTACCTATTTAATATTAATAAAAATCATTTTAAAGGAAATACTCAATTAACACATCAACATGTAGGCCTCCGTGAGAGTTAAACAGAAGCCACAGCTCCTTCTTGTTAAATACATATAATCTGCTTCCTCTGGGTTATTCTTCAGGATGCTGCTTCTGCAGCTACAGGTCACTACCATGTTCTGCCCCCGGCTAAGCACAGCCATTGCAGATCTTCTGGGGCCACTGGAGTTTCAAAGCTGAAAATGATGGGCTGAGATTTGGAGCTGAGATTTGAAAGCTCCTCTTTATGTTTAACTCCTCCCCTTAGGGGGTGGGACTAATAGCTATGGTTCCAATATCCCATAGGGATTTATCGAAACAATGAACTCTTCCTAAAAACCAGTCATGAGTCAGTGGGGAAGGGCCAGGCAAGGGATGAAACCGGAGATTTCCATCATGGAGTGTTCAATATCACTCCTTCCTTCAAGAACTTGGGTTTTGTAACTTGGATAAGCTCCACGGTCAGCTCTGTTTCATAAGAATCCTTGGTTCCTCAGGTGGATAGCCTCCTGCTCCTCATGTACAACTCAGACTTTCCCAGACAAGTATGAACTTTCAGCTGTACCCAATTTAGATTTAACCCCAGTATCTCAATCTCCAAACCCCTCTGGACAAACATGATAGAGTGCACAGTTAGTACCAATTCTGACTCCACCTTATTAAGCCTATATGTCTCACTCTTTGTCATTTAACTTGCAGGGCCCGCCTCCAGGGGGAGGAGCTTATGTCTCTACCTCCCCTGATGTTCAGGTTGGCCATGTGATTTGCTTTGGCCAACAGAATGATAGCAGCCATGGCCAAAAAGATGCCTCAAATGTGCCTGGATGGTTGGCTTGCCCTCTGGTGCTCTTTCCATTCTTTATGATGAAGAATTTGGCATAGAGACCTGCTGATCTAAGGAAAATAAAGCTCTGTGGAGCAGACCTGAACCCTGAGACCTCAACCTACTTCCTGCAGTCCAGTTTTAGCCCAGTCGAGATCAGCTGTACCCCAGGCAACTAAAGGGTCATGAGAGAGAAAAATAAATGCTTATTATTGTATAGGGGAAAAAAGTTAATCAATCATGAATAACATTTCCAAAAATTAATAGAGGAGATATCTCAAGGCAGCACGTGATTAACTGTCAGATATATGGAAAAATCAATAACAGATTTATTCAGAGAAGGATGAGAGCACATCAGCCTAGATTTTTCTATCAGACTTTCAGACTTTTTTCCTTCATATTTCTCATGAATTCATATTTAACAAAAAATCTGGCCAGAGACTCAGAACGCACATCTTGAGGAGAAAGACATAAAATATTCCTTTCGGTTACTAGACTAAAACTTTTGAGTCCGAGGTTGTTCTTACCATGATTGTGGCTGTGGCGGTGGCATATTCTCCACCTCCCCAACACTCTCCAATGTTGGGACATCGAGCTTCCTCACACACCTGGGAATAATAAGGAATGGAATACAATCAAGTTGCAAATATTAACCAACTAAGCAAATCAGTGATCAGGCATTTTAAACTGTCCATTCTTTACAATGTATTTATGAAGAAATTCACTATTCAAAAATGTTATTAAACTGCCAAACTGTATATATATTAGGATCCCATTTTTAAATCAAAACAACATGAATGTGGGGCGCCTGGGTGGCTTAGTGGGTTGGGCCTCTGCCTTCGTGGCGTCATGGGATCGAGCCTCATATCGGGCTTCCTGCTTGGTGGGGGGCCTGCTTCTCCCTCTCTCGCTGTGTCTCTCTCTGTCAAATAAATAAATAAAACTTAAAAAAAGAACCACCAACATGAATGTATATATTTTACATGTGCAAAGAAGGTCTGGATGGAAATATGCTAAAAAATGAAATGGTGTAGTTAACATTTGGGATGGCATACATAATGCTTCACATTTAACATTATATTTTTTCCAATAAGTGTATTTAATTTGTAATATAAAATATACACAAAACCCCCCATTTCCCAAATTGTGGGGGAAAGAATCTTTTTTTTTTTGTATTATTAAATCTGAAATTAAGAAATACAATTAATTTTTCTTTCTTTTTTGCAAGGAAAATGACTTTAAAAAAATTTTTTTAAGATTTTATTTATTTGGGGACGCCTGGGTGGCTCAGTTGGTTGGACGACTGCCTTTGGCTCAGGTCATGATCCTGGAGTCCTGGGATCGAGTCCCGCATCAGGCTCCCAGCTCCATGGGGAGTCTGCTTCTCTCTCTGACCTTCTCCTCATTAATGCTCTCTCTCACTGTCTCTCTCTCAAGTAAATAAATAAAATCTTTAAAAAAAAAAAGATTTTATTTATTTGTCAGAGAGAGAGGGACAGAGAAAGAGCATGCACAGAAGCAGGGGGAGCAGCAGGCAGAGGGATAAGCAGGCTCCCTGCTGAGCAAGGACCCTGATGCCAATGCTGGACTCCATCCCATGACCTGGAATCATGACGTGGGCTGAAGGCAGACACTTAACCAACTGAGCCACCCAGGCGTCCTTAAAATTTTTTTTAAATTTTATTTTTAAGTAATCTCTACACCAAACATGGGGTTTGAACTCACAACCTCAAGATCAAAAGTTGCATGCTCTACTGAGACAGCCAGGTGCCCTGGGGGGAAATAATTTTTAAATATAGTTCCATTCCTGATACTAATGCATCCCTAAATATCTTTATTCACTTTCCTTGCTGTTTTTGATATGTGCTTTATTAAAGTGTAAGTAACACATATGCAGAAACATATGACTTTCAGTTAAGAGGGACATTTAATACTCTGAAACTTACTGTATGGAGATTCAAATTCCGCAATGTATTTTTCAGTTTATTGTAATTTTTCCCCATGGGAATCTCTGTCTTTAGCCATGGAGGTAGTCTTAACCTGAGGAAAGCCAAACATAACTATCCATTAACAAATATGTTCCCAAATAATCACGCAGCTTTGCTCTGTAACAATTCTTACTGCAGAGTTGGGTTTTTTCGCTCCATAATCCTGGGCTAACTCTTCTAATTTCTGCCAGAAGAGTGAGAACAGAGAGTCACATTTAGACTCGTTCAAACCACTTCAGAACACACTCATAATTGTGTCTAACAGAGCAATATGCTCATGTCTACCTTTTGCAAAGTCACAGAGTAAAACCATCCTAATGAAAGAATGAGGAAGTTTCTGAACATCTCATTCCCCAGTGAATAATACTGACAAAAAGTTCTATATGTGGTCAGAGAAAGGAGCGATCCCCCAAGTGTACTTTCTGCTCTGCATTCTAGATTTATGATGGTTATTACTGAAAAAAATCTAAAATTTGGAGAGAAGAATATGTTTCCTCAGGTTCCCCTTGACTTATATCCACTTGTGGAGTAAAAGTTGTTGGGTAAGGTCTCTCCCAAAACAATCTGCCCTCTGTGAAATTCCCTCACCATTCTTTTGAATTAAGGCAAGGTATCCGTAGGACATATGTACATAGAAGCAACAAGTTAGATCATCAATACGCAGTAACAATGGTAATTTCATCAAGATCAAATCGACTAGTAGCAAGGTGATAATGTTTGCTCTATGCAGAAATTTTATGCTGAATGCACAATGGGATGGCTAGGTCCTAGGAAGACTGAAGAACAACTATCAAAAGGCACAGAGGATTCCAACAATTTCAGCTATTTACCTGTTCTATGTCTGTATCACTTCTAATGATTTTTAGCTCAATTTGCCAAGTCTGATTTAATTTATAATCCAGGGCTTGGTTATACGTGAATATAATGCACAATGAAGGAATTTATCTCAAAATTTCAATTACCTTTCTCCCTTCTGGCGTTTTAAGTTTCCTTTATATTCATCCCACTTGCTCTTGTCCACAAGATCACCAGATAAAAAATCTTGAAGGTCTGGTCCATTTTGTAAGAATTCCTTTTTTTTATCTGGCAAGGAACTTACTGCTCTGACTGGACTGCATAAATATCTTCCAAATATCTAAAGAGAGTTCATTAGGACATGTTTTTAGTGAAATTTGAAGTAGCTTAGTTGGAACCTCCTTTAATACCTAAAAGTGAGGGTAGAACCAGAGAAATGATACAGAAATTATGTCGAACAATTTAAAAGCTTTGTGTAGGAGCTCAGAATCTAGGATTTAAGTCTCAAGAACAAAGGAAACCTAAAAGAGAATGGGAGCTAACAGTTTACTGCTAGAGATACAACAGATCTGGAAACCTTTGGACCTGGCTAACATGTCACACTTTCATGTAACCCACTTAACTACTAAAAGTCTGTCTTTCATACAGTTTAAACTGCAATAACTGGAGATGCCACAGCTCTGAATTTTCCGCTCTTGAGTCGAGTCAAGGACGTATGAAAGGAAATTTGCATTAAGTCTCTCCTCTCTGGGCTTTGGATAGGCATAGTGTTAAAACGTAGAGGTAACGCTCAGTTGGTTTTAAAGAACTGGAAGGAGGGAAACCAAACCTAATGTTTTAATTTTTTAGATTACATTCTATGTTTGAACACGGTAGTCCATTTGTTGACCATAAGAAAACACTGGCTTCTAGATCTGAACACGAACGTGTACAAGATAGCCAAAACACTAAAATTCACAAGTCAGTACATGCAACGCAAGAGAACCTTCAACAATTAAAAAAGAATGCCTGTTGGGGTGCTGCGGTATTGCTACTGCATTGGATCACTCTGCCTCTAAAGGCAGAACACAGGCTTTTGTTCTCACTGCCCAGACCGGTGTCTAGTACAAAGACTGACCCGAACACAAAGTAGGAATCTGGTGTGCTCAACGCCGTGCTCCTATAAAGCTCCAACTAATAATACAGGGTTCAGATCACTCTGATACGCGGGGCGGGTTGGCGGGGGGGGGGGTGGTGGAGGGGGGGAACCTCTCATCGCCTGCCAGAGAGACCTACAAACCAATACCAGAGACTCTACACGATCGTGTGTCGGTAGAATTAAATGAGATACTACATGAAAATTTTTAGAACAGCGTCTAGCTCAAGTAAACGCTAGTAAGTGCTGGCCTTATTATTGGGCGCAATAATAAAGAGATGGGAGCCCCTCCACCCCGGGCCCGCACCCTGCTCGACCCGCCGCTCACCCGGGGCCCCACGGTGCAGGCGGCGCCCCCGCAGCGTAGAGACATCCCTCTCTTTTTTTTCCTAGGAGGATCGAGGGATCACTAATTCCTGGGAAAGACAGATCAACACATCGTCGCTCGGTTTATGACGAGGAACCTGAGCCACCACAGACCCAGCGGTACTTGAGCTGCTCCGCGATTGGCTGCTTTAGCCTGGTAGGGTCGCGCGCTCATGACGTCATACGCAGGGCCCAGACGGGTTACAAGAACGTGATGACGAAAGACGCTCTCTCTTTGCCGCATCTACTGCGAGGTGAGGTTGTTTCGGAAATTTGTGAGTTTTAGGAATCTGAAGCCATCGGCTCGGGGAAAGCCCGGGGTCCGGGTCTGGCGCTCGCGTCCTCTGTGTTGGGCGTTTCCCGGCGCGGCGAGCGCCATATGGATCTGGCGGCCTTGGGATTCGAGAACTGTATTGGGCTTGTGGGCCTGCCCCCACCCCTCAGCCTTGCGGGGCTGGCGCCGCCGTAATGACTGCTAGGGGTGCGCCGAGCGGGAGTTCGCCCGCTGTGCTCATAGCCCCTGTCTAGCAGCCTCGGTTTCCTGGGCAGGACTCGGCGGGGGCCTTTCTCCGGGTGGGTCGTCTTGTGTCCGCCCCGGGGGTTCTGCATGCGGGTCTCCGGGGGCAGCGGAGCTCCGTGCGGGGTGGTGTGGCCGCAGACAGGCCCCGCGCCGGCCTCGTAACCGCAGGGGTCTGTGTTTCAGGATGAAGACCATTCTCAGCAATCAGACGGTCGACATCCCGGAGAATGGTATGAGACCTGATGTTTGTGCTCCTTTTGGTCTTTACTGCCTGCTTTGTACCTGGTTCCGAGGCCTCACAGATGCTCTCTTTCAGTCGACATCACCCTGAAGGGACGCACGGTGATCGTGAAGGGCCCCAGAGGAACCCTGCGAAGGGACTTCAACCACATCAACGTAGAACTCAGTCTTCTTGGAAAGAAAAAGAAGAGGGTGAGATGCGGCTGGTGTCGTGTTCTGTTTCCCCTTCCGACCCATCCGTGGCTGGGGTGGAAGGGAGTGATGTAGTAACCCCGGATTTGGTGGCTGTAGGAATGACAGAACCGAGATTCCTTGTTTTAGCTTGAAATCGGGTGTGGGATGGTGTGGCTAGTGTCGGCGGGACTGCTTCAGTGAGGTCGGGAGAGCGAATTCTGATGATAAAGCTCAGTGTTCGTACCGTAGTCGTCGTCAGCATCAGGATCTTAGTACTGTCACCCACACGGTATTAGGAATTTTAGGGACCAGGCAGGTCTTGGAAGCCTGATGTTTTAGTTTTCTAGGAGTGAAGTAGCATGCAACTTGAAAAATGAGTATTTCTGGGTTGGCATTCCCTTGTGAAATGTGTTTCGTGACGTCTAGTATCAAAAAAGATCATAATGGAGGACTTCAGACGTGATTGCTTTAATGGGGGCTAATGCTCGAATCCAGAGCAATTCCCTGAGTACGTGGATTTTTCTCTCAGGCATCTGTATTACAGGAAGGAATCATATGACGTGTTTGTTCTGTTTCAGCTCCGAGTTGACAAATGGTGGGGGAACAGAAAAGAGCTGGCTACGGTTCGCACCATCTGTAGTCACGTGCAGAACATGATCAAGGGGGTTACACTGGTAAGCAGGCGGGTCAGACGGCCTCCTTTCAGGAGGGGAGGCTTCTTTGCTGTCACGCGTGCATGCAACCTGAGTGTCTGCTGCGGAAAGTAGACTGTGCCTGGAGTTCATGGAGGTATTTGGGGAAGGGTGATCTTGGCAGTTTATAATCGGCATCTGTGGGTCTTGAGGATTAAGTGATAAATGTGACTGAAGACCAGATGGTCTTGATAGTAGGCTAATGGTGTTTTTTGGGGGGGGGGTAGGATGTGTGGTGTTGTTTTTGGTTTTGTTTTTATATAGAAACGTAGCACATAGGATAGGTTTTGATTTCTTATTAGCCTGCCGCTCTCCAAAGACGCCTCTTGAAGGGGCAGAAGAAGCTGGATATCCTTTCAGCGGTCCCTGTCTACTTTCCTAAAAGTGTTTTTGTTGTCATTATTCTCTTTACAATTCCCTCTCCCCCAAGTCTTTAAGATAAAGTTCATTTTGCTGTCTTTGCTGAAATGTTTTTCTTCACATTAAAACTCAGTCCTTCCAGAATGTGCCTCAATAATGGCACCCTTCAGCTCCATTATAAGCCAGTTGGGTCATGTTTCCCCTATTTACTCTTGGCTACCAGGCTAGTTCCTCGAGGGTAGAGGGCCTGTCTGAGTTGTCATCTGGTATACTGGTATACCTTAGTAAATCAGTAAATGTTAGTCTAGTGCCCAAGATGAAGGGCTTTGGGGTTCTTTTTTTTTTTAAGATTTTATTTATTTGACAGACAGATCACAAGTAGGCAGAGAGAGAGGAGAAAGCAGGCTCCCCGATGAGCAGAGAGCCCGATGCGGAGCTCGCTCCCAGAACCCTGAGATCATGACCTGAGCCAAAGGCAGAGGCTTTAACCCACTGAGCCACCCAGGTGCCCCTGGGGTTCTCATTTTTAAAAGCTGACTTTGTTTACTGTGGTCATAGGAGGTAGTAAAATAAATGCTTCCTTAAAGAACTTGAGAGTCTGTTGAAGAAAGTCAGAAGCATGTATACAATTTGGAAGATTTGGTACAAGTGACCACTGTTAAAAAATCTTGACAATGAGTGCTAAGTGAGGACTGTTTCATTTTTAAACTACAAATAATGTAAGCACCCTACAAAATTTAAAAACTGGATTTGTCTTTCAAATTGTCAGCTTTGCTAATTGTTTTCTTGATAGGGCTTCCGATACAAGATGAGGTCTGTGTATGCTCACTTCCCCATCAATGTTGTTATTCAGGAGAATGGTTCTCTTGTTGAAATCCGAAATTTCTTGGGTGAAAAATATATCCGCAGGGTTCGGATGAGGCCAGGTATGTGCCTACCTTCAGATATGGTTCTGAAATGTTTACTGTGAAGACTGGTGTTCGGGCTGGCTATAAATCCTTATTTATTTCCGAATTGTCCATTTTGATAATGTATGTAATAACTCTTGGTGTTAAGGTTTTGTATTGTATTCATACTCATTGTGATTCTTAAAAGCTTATACGTTTCAGGGGGTGTTAGCTATGTTTAATTCTCTTTGCAAACTGAAATCCTAAAAAAAATTGGAATAGTGGTTAATAGCATAGACTGCTTAGGTTCAAATCTCAGTTCTATTGGCTTTGGGCAAATCATCTACTTTTAGCTCATTTTACTCATCCAGAATTGGGAACATCTCATGTCTAGATGAATTAAAATTAAAATATACTTGGAACATTTCTTGCTTGATACATAATAAATACAGAAGCATTAAAAGTATTTTTAATTTTGACATTAGAAAATTGTACGTGCGTATTTTTAAACAATTTATTTTTAGGTAATCTCCACTGAATCCCAAGATCAAGAAACATATGCTCCACTGACTAAGCCAGCCAGGTGCCCCAGCATTAAAAATTTTAAAGCTTAGTGCTCTCTTGATGCTGCTCTCTTGATTCCATTGGGGTAGGAAGAAGGAATTCTTAGTACCATTTAATGAGTTTACAAAAATACTTTGTGGTATTAGCTATGGTCAGCAGCATTTAATGGGAACCCTTATATAAAAAAAAACTTGAGAGGTACCAAATCTATACAGTAGGAATAAGACTTGATAACAAAGCTGTGGACAGTTAAATTGAATACTGTCTTCTCACACTCCTTGACTGAATCCCTGAAAGTCTAACTACTCTGGAAAAGATTCATTCAAGCAGGAACACAAACAAGATTTTGTCCAGATTAAGTCAGGTCCTATAAAAATCAGAATCTCAACAAGTGTCATTTGTTGTGTAAAATTGTAAATGGAATAAGTTGCTACTGTAAATGTTTTTAAATTAAGTATTGTACAGATTTGATTTTATGTTTACCCTGTGTGAATGCTTTCTCCCCTTTTTAGGTGTTGCTTGTTCTGTATCTCAAGCCCAAAAAGATGAGTTAATTCTTGAAGGAAATGACATTGAACTTGTATCGAACTCAGGTTTGTTTGTTTAGTATGCCTAATTATGCCTATAGAATTTTGTCTTGTAGTTGAATACATGGTATTCTGCTCATTGGGTGAGCTTTTTCATTTGTGAAATGAAGTAAAAAGTACCTCAAAGATAATAGGTTTTAAGTATGGCATATAATAAAATCCTTTTATTTTAAGATGAATTTGGCTGGTAATGTAATTTCCTTATCTTTTTTACTGTTAATAGCTGCTTTGATTCAGCAAGCCACAACTGTTAAAAACAAGGATATCAGAAAATTTTTGGATGGTATCTATGTTTCTGAAAAAGGAACAGTTCAGCAGGCTGATGAATAAGATCTGAGGTAGGTTCTTGCAGTGTCTGTAAGTTTCCATACTGATTTTTAGAGGTCTTAATTTACTAAGAGTCTGAAACTGGAGTTGTAATGGCAGAAGGTGAGTTACATTCTGGAATACAGTAGATGGCAGAATAAGAAAAGTGACATACATTTTTATTATAAACTAGTAATCTAAACGATGTTTTAGGTTATTGAGAGTAGAATTTAGTTTTGGAGGGTATTGATGGAAATTGATAGATCTTTTTATTCCCTCTTACAGTTGTCCATCTGCAGAAACAGCGAGAAGCCGGATGATTTTGCAGACTTATTTGTGATATTTTAAAGATGCAATAAAAGCTATACTGATTTGTGGCTTTTGCTTTTTCTTTTCCTTTTTTTTTTTTTTTTTTTTTTTAAGATTTTAATTATTTGAGGGACACAGTGCAAGAGAGCGTGAGTGGACTGGGGAGGGACAGGAGAGGGAGCAGTAGGCTGGGCCACCTAGGCGTCTCTGGGACTTTTTCTTAAACCAATAAGCCTTCCCAACTATTTGGCAGGTAATCATTCGGAAGTAAATTGTAGTGTGCTAAGAATAGTAACAAGGAATAAAATAGGAGTTTTTTCTAGTAAAACTTCGTGGGAGAATTGGCTTTTAGTTTTTTGAAGGAATATCAAGGGCATTTCAGGCAAGAGGAATGTAGTACCAGTGACAGGCAACAGCATGTGACTTCATCATTGGATGTAGAACTTTTGGGGGAGCTCCTGAAGGTATCTAATTTTGCAGAGGCATAAATTTTGAATATTTGTTAGGTAAGAGTGCTTGAGCCACTTTCCCGTATACCCTTAACTTGGGGGAAAAGGAGGGGGGACAAAGTGATAGGGTTAATTTGTGTGTGATAAATGTGTCTAAAATGCTCTCAGTCTTCACACTCTACCCTACCTCAGCCATTACTCCCACATGCTAGTCCTTGATACATTTAGAAACATAACCTTTCCAAAATCTTAATTCTATGTGTCACACTTGAAATGTGTTACCATACTGGTTGCCCTCAGCCTCTCCAGTTTTCCTGTCTCATTTGTTGAAAACTCCAGCCTTCTGATTTCTCGGGCAAAACACTCAACTTTGATTTCTCTTAAACACTATACATGAAATCCATTGGA
Source organism: Mustela erminea (assembly GCF_009829155.1). Classification (NCBI taxonomy): domain Eukaryota; kingdom Metazoa; phylum Chordata; class Mammalia; order Carnivora; family Mustelidae; genus Mustela; species Mustela erminea. Next base: position 130,223,024 of record NC_045615.1, on the reverse strand, counting down.
GAAGTGTAGGCTCTGCCTTCAAAGTAAGGTATGTTTTAAGGATTTATATTAAGAAGAGGGGGGCTACCTGGGTGGCTCAGTCAATTAGGCATCTGCCTTAGGGCTCAGGTCATAATCTCAGGGTCCGGGATTGAGCCCCATGTTGGACTCTTTGCTCAGCAGGGAGCTTCTCTGCCTGCTCCCTACTTGTGCCCTCTTGCTTTGTTGATCTTGAAGAAAAAAAGGAGCAACTGTTTGGAACTTATGGATCTTACTGAGATCTTGATTTTAAATGAGCCAACTAGATATTTTAAGGAGTTCATCTTTGGTAAGTTTTTAAGAAATAGAAGTGAAATAATCAACTATAGTTTGCTTTGAAATATTTGAAGTCCGGTTAGGGAAGGCACTGGTGGGGCTCTAAGTGCTGTTTATTACCTATAAATTGATAACTTGTTGAAACTAAACTGAGGATTCAGTGCCTACTTGAAGTTTTGAAATTTTTCGTAACAAAATAAACTACATTTTGGCTTGGGTTAGTATAATAGCTCTTTAACTGGTCAGCTTTGTTCTTGTCCTCTGTTTTCAGCAGTAACCAGAGTGCTTTTCTCAAACTCCACTCCCTCTTAACCTTTCTGATAGACTGGCTGAACTGACTTGCTTTTCTCAGTACCACTGCCTTAAAACCTTTAGAAGTTCTTTCCCTCTGAAGTGGCAACTTAACCTTCAGGTCTGTTGTCAAACATTTTCGGTGAAGCCTGCCTTGATCTGCCTATCAGTTGTGTTCACCCCTCACCGCTGTCCTATCATATACACCTTTGCCTCTGCTTCACTTGTTTTTGTCCATAGCATTGAGAATGTAATATCCTTCACTTTGTTGTGTATTGATTGTGTGCTTTTTTTTCTTGTTAGAATGTAAACTGAGGATGGATCTTTTCTCACTAGGATATTCCAAGTACCTGGAACAGTAATGGTCTGGTATATAGCTATTTGCTGAGTGAATGGTACATAGATTGCCAGGGAGATTAAAGTATAAAAACTGTAATATCAGTGGGGTTGGAAAGAAGTGTTTTGGAAGGCATTGAGGATTTCAGAACCGATTTTGAGGGTTGAGGAAGAAGTTTCCAAATGTTACTATTACAGAGGGTGTTAAAATTGAGAATGTCAGTGTGTGGGCCGTGGTAGCAGCTGTGGGAGTAAGTGTAATTTCTCACAGCAAAGTGGATTGACATGATGGCTGAGACTTCACAGGGTAACTAACTATTGGAAGCTGGTTGTAGCTAAGTGGTGCTGGATGTGGTAAGGAAAAATCTAGTTTACCCTGGGAAGAATTCCATGTCTACAATGGATAATAAGCACTTGTGTGTTATTTTCCCAACTCCGAGGTTTAGATACCCACATTTTATAATGAGAAAACACACTCCAAAGAAAGTTATCTAGGATGCACAGTTTGGGAAGATGGACAGAGGCAGTATTGGGCAGAATCCAATTATACACCAGACCCATTCATATTTTATGGTTCTTAAAATTGACCAGATTGTTAGTATAAATGATCAGCACAAACCAGTTTATTTGGAATAAATGACATTGAGAATTCAATAATTAGTTGAAATGTACTGACCACCTAATTTTACAGAGGATCTTTAAACACCATGGCTATATTGTAATAGTTTCCATATGTACCAGACTTGTTTGTGAAAGACAGGGTTGTTACATTGAATATACAAACTAATACCACATACAAAATAGAACACACGTTAATTAGATTTTAAGAGGACTCCCCACTCCACCCCCCAGCAAGTCCCAGTCCTAAATTCTGAAAATACCCAGTCAAAAGCTTATCAGTTTAAAATGACAATTTTTAAATGAGTTTGGGATAAACCTGAACATTAAGTATAATCAATCATGACTTAGATTAAATATTTACCTAAGGATTCTTGTATGATGAGTTCCCAGGTGTAAGCATTGGTTTGCATTGGTTTGCGACTTGACGGGGAGTTTAAAGCGAGGTAACAGATTTGAAAAAGGACACAAGTTTTAACTTCAGCTCTAAATGTCAAGACAAAGTATTGAAGGTTAATGGCAAACTGAATACAAGATACTTTTAAATCAGAGCACAAAGTATTGAGACATGAGAAAAGCAAAACCTTAATTCTAAATCTTTGTTATTCCCTTTTTCAAGATGTAGGATATTAAAAAGAAGTTAAAAAGTTGGCAATAAGTTGTTCAACTGATAATTCCTATAAGAGTATTCACTAAAACTTTGGAATCTGAATCCATGTGGCTTCAGCCAGGTGGTGTTTTATTTATTTATTTATTATTATTATTTTTTTTTTTTTTTAAAGATTTTATTTATTTATTTGACACAGAGAGATCACAAGTAGGCAGAGAGGCAGGCAGAGAGAGAGAGAGGAGGAAGCAGGCTCCCCGCAGAGCAGAGAACCCGATGCGGGACTCGATCCCAGGACCCTGAGATCATGACCTGAGCCGAAGGCAGCGGCTTAACCCACTGAGCCACCCAGGCGCCCCCAGGTGGTGTTTTAAATGACCATCTTTCCACATAGTTAACATTAAAACTTTCCACATAGTTAACGTTAAAACAACCAGTTATAATTGTGGATAGCTTTAGGCCAATGATGGGAGTTTTCAAACAGGAAATAACAAAAATTACTTGAAAGCATAAAAAGCTTAAAAACCGCCAAAGCTGGGAGAGTGTATACAGGAGAAGAAGAATAGGAAACCACAATTACTGTTTGAATTTGACCAGCCAAAAAGCAAACCGATTTTCCATCATTTCTGCATTTACTTGACCAATTGTGTTACCTCATTACAGTATCTTTGAAACTTCTATTCATTATCAATTTGAATCTCTCATTACCTATGAAATTTGGCTTATGACATAGGTAGACCTGAAAAGCAATCACAACTGCCCTAATTTAGGACGGTTTCCTACCAAGGTTTTTTGAAGAAAAAAAACTTTCCTTTGACTCAGTAAATTCTTGGAGAGTGTGGACAGTGATTAGCTATTATGCAAAATGGGTGGTTATTTAAATGCTGAGTAACCTAAAGAATGGGTATGAATGGGTTTACATTCAGGTTTTCTTCCTCTAAAATTTAGAATACACTGAACAAATCTTAAGTATAAGAGCTCAAGAAAGTCAAGCTCCTAATTTAGATTTAAGAATTTACTTAATCCAGCTTCAAAAGATGCAGTGGAAAAAGTTTTAACTCCTTCAGACCCATCAACATTCTGAATTGTATCCAGAGGCACAGTCGCAAGGTCCAGACTGAGCTGTGCTCTATACCTTTTTGAGAGGTGCCTATATTCACATGGTGTCAGAACAAGGGAGCTCCCCAGGAGAGCGCAAGTCTTCTGGAATAATATGATCCTTTGATAACTTTATGGTAAAACAAACATTACATCATTTTAGAATATTTAGCTTTCCTAACTATGTAAGATCTTGTTTTTTGCCTCACAAAAAACCAAGTGAGGAAGAATGCTGTCATTTTGTCTAAAGAGGAATTTGCTTTACTGTGAGGTTGAGTGCTGTCTCCACAGGCAGTTGGGTCTAGCTCTTAATCTTAGTTCTGTGATCTTCCCATGAAATGAGTCATGGAAGTTCTGTGTTTTTAAATCAGATCTGATATGAGAGGGACCTCACGAAATACCATGTTTTTAAGTGATGATTTTTATTTCTTTTGAGAAAAACTAGGATCAATGTGCTTAAATTAAGAGTCTGTGCTGAAGCTGATGATGAATAAGCACTACTTACCCTATTACGTATTTTCTACAAGGGAAAAGCACCTTGGTAGAAGTGATAGAATAATCACTGACTATCCACTGTTAAGAGTTGTAAATTTCTGCTGTGAGTCTAGCAAAAGTTGCATTTTTTTCTATGTAATTTGCTATAACTATCTATGGTAGTTCTAGAAGAAAGCTAAAGAAGAATGATGGATAACAGCTCATTACACTTAATGAAGCAGAGTATCAGATAATCCTCCCAACTTACTGTCTGGGTAAAGCTTTTATCTTCAGATGCAAGAACTGAATTCAGGAATGTGAACACCTAATGGAAAATTCATTTGGACCATGCAGCAGAAACCTCGATTGTCATCACCTTGGTTACCACTAGTATTTCAGACTGTCTTCTATAAGTTACCAGTGTATGGAACTGGAGTGGATTTTCAGACTTTCTATCATGCCGACAGAAATAGGATCAGTTTCACTAAGAATTTCTCTGTGGCCTTACTTTAATGGTATATGTTGTAAGTTCTTTGCTTTCCAAATTTTTCTTCTCTTTCGCTTATGAAAAATGGTAATTGATAAAAGTAGAACCAGGGTGGAGAAGAAGCAACAACCAAAGAATATCAATGGTTTCTTTTGCACAAGAAATAAGCAGACCATGCACTCCGTGTTTCTTTGAGTCTGATTGCATCTAGGACTCATGTTCTCAGAAGGGAAGCCACTGTTGCCAATCAGGTTGTTGTAAAGCTGAACTGAGGATTTAGCTTTGAAATCAGATGTGAAGAATCCAAATCTGGGTTTAGATTTTTCTTCAGTCAGTTTGAATGCATAATAGCCTTTAATTTTGACTTTATCAATTAGGTGTGCTGAAAAATATCAGAAATGAACATTAATCACAAATGAAGTACAAAATATCTGAGTTAGAATTTAGTTTCCACTGAAATAAGCTAAACTCGAAATAGCAATTGTCATTAAAGGGTTCTGAAATTCTTTTATGATTGAAAAATAGGCGAAAATATGTGTAATTAAGCTTTAAAAATTCAAAGTAAAACTGATTCGTAAGTAATACAAAAATGGGTGGGGGCAGGGCACAAAAGCAAATTTAAGAAGAACTAGAGCCATGATAAAAGGACTTAACTGCCATTGTGTTCATTTGGTCACAAGCAGAAAAATCTTGTCTATTTGACCTGATTTCCAGACCTCAAATGTGCTCTTGGTGCTGCCCAATAACCACACATGGTTTCCCCTAGTCACTTGACTGATACACACCTCTCCCTCAAATTGTCATCCTTGCTTTGAAAGGATGACCTTCCTACCTACTTCACTTAAAAACTGAAGTACTCAGAGGAGAATTTTTCAATTTTGCGCCATCACATCTGTCCACCTACTATCATACTTCTGTTACTATGGATGACCTCTCCATATTCCTAGAAGGCTGACTCTTCACTTCTACACTAAGTTTATTCTCTAGTTTACTCAAGGACATCTCCGTCTGTTTTCCCCTTCTCTCATGTATTACCCCTCACTGTTGGGTCATTTCCGTATGAACGTGCTACAACTTCTGGCTCTCCATTAGTTATCTTAATAGCAAGGCTTCTAGTCACTCTTAATGCTTTCTCATCTCTTTGACCTCTTTGAAGTGTTCCAGGGCTCAGGCTTCTCTGATTGCTCCCTTGTGATATCGAGGCTTATTGATTCTAAATACCATTCTTGCTTTTTTTTTTTTTTTTTTAAGATTTTCTTTATTCATTAGGAGAGCACAAGCAGGGGAAGAAGCAGGCTCCCTGCAGAGCAAGGAGCCTGATTTGGGACTTGATCCCAGGACTCCAGGATCATGACCTGAGATGAAGGCAGATGCTTAACCCACTGAGCCACCCAGGAGTCCCACCATTCTTAACTTAACTGCCGAGTCTGTATCTCCGCCCCACACTTACCTGAATCTGAGACTCCAGTTAGCCTATTTGACATCTCTAACTGGATGTCTAATAGACATCTCAAACTTAAACTGTGCAAAACCAAACAACTCCAAAAGTCTACCAGTCTCCTCCAACCAGTAAATGGCTACTCCCGCTTTAGTTGCTCACACCAAAACAGATTCATTCTTCACTCTTCTCTCACACCCTCCATCTAATTCTGTTGACTTTACCTTCAAAATAAATCCAAAATCTAGCCACTTCTCACCATCTCCACTTAATAACCTAATCCAATCCCCCATTATTTCTTTTTTAGACTACTCCAACCCTCCCTGATTCTGTTCTTTGTCCTTTACAACGTATCCAAAAAGAGCTGCCAGAGTGATTTTTTAAAAGTATGGGTTAGATCATGTGCCCTTCTGTTTAAAACCTTCCATAGCCTGCCAATTCCAGAGTGTAAGAGCCACAGTTCTGATGGCTTACTAAACCTCTTCTATTTTCTTGACCTCATCTCTGATTACTTCTGTTGCTCCTGCTTCCATCACTTTGACCTCCTTTCTGAACCTCACGCAGGCCAGGCATGCTCCCATATTAGGGTTTTTGCATTTGCTCTTCTCTCACCTGGAACACTTCACAGAGAACTGGACAGGTTTGCCCTGTTGCTCCTCCAGGTCTTTGAAGACTTCCCCAGCCACGCCTTAGAATTGTAACTACTCCTACACCCCACTCCGGGTCACCCTCTTCCCTGCTATTCTCTGTAGAACTTTTTGCCTCTGACATGCTATTTATCTTATCTGTTGACTCTCATCCCACAAAAATTGAGGCTTTATGAGGACAGTAATCTTTACTTTGTTCAGTGGTGAGTTTCTGCCTGTATTAGGTGCTCAGTAAATAAGTATATTTCTGGGATCTTTTTTTGCTTTAACAAGTCTATTGTAGACATTTAGAAATATTTTAAAAATGTTAGCCAGTACTGGGAAGAGTATATAAGATACTCTCAAACACTGATGCTTGCTTCCACTAAAATAGATAAAATTGAGGAATTTTTTTTTAAAAAAGTATTTAAAAAATTACAGTTTGCGGGTGCCTGGGTGTGTCAGTTGGTTAAATGTCTGCCTTTGACTCATGTCATGATCCTAGGGTCCTGGGATGGAGTCCTGTGTGTCAGGCTCCCTGCTCAGCAGAGCGTCTCCTTCCTCTGCACCCCTCCACCTCGTGCTCCCACACTCTCTTGCAAAAATAAATAAAATACTTAAAAAAATAGAGTTTGTTTGGGCAGAGGGATGGAAACTGCTGTTTATAACATTTGACCCAATAATTCCACAGTGGGCAGTCCTTAAGAAGATAATCAGAAATGAAGACAAAGATTTATATTCAAAGGTACTTGTTTTAGTTTAAAAAAAAAAAAAAAAACCCAGGTCAAACAGGAATGCTTAAATGCGTAAAGATGTGTCCATATGATGGGATATTAAGCAATCGTTAAAATAATATTAAGACGGGGCGCCTGGGAGGCTCAGCCGGTGACGGTCTGCCTTCAGCTCAGGTCATGATCCCAGCAGCCTGGGATGGAGCCCCGCATCCCGCTACTTGCTCAGCGGAGGGTCAGCTTTTCCCTTTTCCCCTCTGCCTCTCTCCCTGCTCATGCTTGCTCTCTCTCTCTCAAATAAATAAAAATCTTTAAAAAAAAAATTAAGGCAATTCTAGTGACATGGGACACATCGTGTGATACTTTATTTGGATACAAAACTTCCACTTGTACTAAAACTGTCTAGTTTGCTGGGACGGTATAATCCAGTAAAATACCAAGAGAGCTTGTTTGCGGGAGTGAGATTTCAGGTGACTTGGTTTTGTGCTCTGTGTTTTGTGTTCATACTTTTCTAACCTTGCCGAATTTCCCGTCAGGAGCGGGCGCGGTCACTAGCGCGCCTCCTGCCCTGGTTCTCCGTTCGCCCGAGCCGGCGGTGCCCTTGGTGCGGGGGCCGGCCCGCGCCTCACCTTTCAGAGCCTCCTGAACGTACTTCTCCAGGTAGTACTTGCGCAGTTCGTCGTTGTCCAGAGACCGGTCGTCGATGCCGTTGGCCGTGATGTAGACATCCACGTCGCCGTAGTTCCTGCGGATCCAGCCGAGCACCTTGCGCTCCCCCCACGGCAGCACCGCCAGGCGGCTGGGGGAGCTCAGGCAGGTGATGTCCTGCAGGAACTGCACGTCCCTGTCCGCGTCGTAGCGGCTGCCGTTCTGGCGCGCGTGCATCACGAAGCGGGTGGTGAAGTGGTTGAGCGCGTAGAAGTCGGCGGCGCCCTTGACCAGCCGCCGCTCCTCCTCGGTGAACCGCGGCAGGGCGGAGCGCGACAGCCCCTGCCTGTTCTTGAGCGCGATGTACTCGCGCATGGCCCGCGGGTAGTCGCCGGTCTTGAAGAGCGGCTCGGCGAACCAGGCGATTTCGAACTGGAGGAAGCGCTCGGCCGCCTGCCAGTGCGAGCGGGCGTAGGGGTTGGCGGGCTCGGCCCAGTCCGAGTGCAGGGACAGCGACACGGCCCCGCGCTGCGCCGGCCGGTAGCGCCCGTCGTAGAGGCGCCACACCAGGGCGTGGGCGATCAGCAGGTGGTGCGCCGCCCGGTAGGTGTCGTTACCGGTGTGGCTGTACACGTCGCTCAGCCGGTTGGGTTCGTTGATGGTGATCCAGAGCTTCACCAGGTCCCCCAGCTCCTGGAAGCACAGCCCGGCGTAGTCCCGGAAGGCCTGGGCGGTGGCCGGGTTCAGCCACCCCCCGCTGCGCAGCAGGGGCGTGGGGAGGCCCAGGTGCGCGTGCGTCGGGTAGTACAGGGTGACCATGGGGGAGATGTGGAGCTTCAGCCCCTCGCTGACCACACACCTGTAGTACCTCAGAGCTTGTCGGTTGACCACGGACAGGTTGCCCGTGGGAAGGATGGAGGGCCAGTCCAGAGCGAACCTGTAGTGAGTGACTTTCATTCTCGCCAGCATCTCCAGCTGTCTTTTGATGCTGACGAAGTCTGTGCATTGAGCTGGCCGCGTTTTCAGCCTCACCCCTTCCACTCGGTGCAACAGTCTGTTGCCTGTCACGTTCCACACGTACAGGTGAGGGTCGCTGAACTGTGGGGAGGAAGCCACCACCTTGGGCTGTGAAAGACACGCACGTTCAAGATTTTATTTATTATTGATTTGTCACAGAGAGAGACAGAGAGAGCACAAGCAGGGGGGAGGGGCAGAGGGAGAAGCATGCTTCCTGCTGAGCAATGAGCCATATGCGGGGCTCCATCCCAGGACCTCAGAATCATGACCTGAAGGCAAGGCAGATGGATAACTGCCTGAGCCACCCACCCAGGCATCCAGAAAAACAAGCACATTCAAGTGAATCACACCCCACAGACAGGCCCTTAGCATGCATCGTCTAAGAGGAAGATGGGCCCCATCTTATTGTGCCTCTTCCTGACAATAGAGAAAATAAATGATGCATGTAGCCTTCGAAACCACTGGCCCTTTCCTGCAGTTCCCATGGTGACATCATAGAAGAGTCCTGCTGGATGAACCTCTCTTCTAGCTCTTGAAATCTCCCAGGGAGACCAGAAAACCGGGAAGGAACCATACAGGGGCTTGGCCTCGAAGACAAGTTGTTTTTCAGAACCCCCTGAGAAATTGTTTCCTAGTTCGTTTGTCCTAAAAACTGAAGTCACCCAGTGGGGTCTCACATGATTCTGTTGAAATGCATCAGGAAATTGGGCTTGTACCCTCAGAAGGAATCGTGAAAGCTGGACCTTCCAAACCCTGCCATAACTTGACAGCAAAGTTAAAATTCTAGTCGTAGAGGATTTCATGGAGACTAGGACTTGGAGTTGAGGTGGCTGGTTGACCCAGCCACAGTTCCTGAAAGAAGCCAGTGAGGTAGCAAATCACCGCTTGCACTTGCTGAGTCCAACTCTCTAACACATTATATTTGAAAAGTCCAAGTGATGTCACATGTGTATCATGTTGTCCCCACCGACGTGCCTGTGAGAACACCGCATTTCTTCATCCAACAGAATACGGAACACCCTCTTAAGGCAAGATGTTTGGGTTATGACTGGAAAAAAACAGTAAAATTTCCCCAGAAACTCCCAAATTGACTCTTGGATCTGATGATGATGTGTTACACCCCACCCCCCACTGAGGAGCTAATTCTCGACTCCTTTCCTCATTCTACCCTTTTGAAACTGGGGCTTGGCAACTCTGTCTAGTGACAGAGTAATCTCACCCACCTCACAGGTGTGTTGTGACGAGTCAATGACTCTGGGAAAGCACTCTGTCAACTCTAAAGCAATCTACAAACATAAGGTAGCCATAACTTGGGTTTAGTTTTCCGTGGTTGCAATAATTGCCTGCAAGGCCTTTGAGGCTAAATTAAAACAGAAGAGAGCTTAAGAAAAAACACTTCCAAATTTGAAATTAATAAGAGAAAATACAAGTTCTGTACTTGTTTCCAAGTAACTTTTCTTCCTGTGGTTGAATTTAAGTGCACCTGGAAAAAATGATAATTAACCTTTGGTAAATATTTTCCCTCTAATTGTTTTCTCGTGTGTCATCCTTCATAGTCTAATTACAAAACCATATCACTGCCCACTTACCATCTGCCAACCAGTTATCTAGAACATTAAACTGAGAGAACACTGATCATGTGAGCATGAAGTTAAATCTGCATATAATTATTTGAGTAAAATCCTTCTAGCTTAGATTGGCAATCTCAGTGTTTTCAAACCTCAGCGCATCTTAATATTGAAAGGGTGTTTAGAAAGAGCAATCTTGCTATGAGATAAGGCAAGATCAAATGAAAATCTGTCTTTTAAAAACCTCCAACAAGTATTCAGTTTAGCAAGTGGGTATGATTATTCTGCTAAGAGATCTAGTTGGGGATAGTGAACCATGATCTCAACCCTAGCTCCCAAGAGCTTAGTCCTAAAATTCTGTTCCACACTGAGAGGATGCTGGAGTCCTTGGAGAAATGGCTTTTTCCAGTCTGTGGCAGGAAGAATGAGGTGATGCTGGTACATCTTATGCCAGAAAAAATAAGGATGTACTTAAAAACTGAAAAGGAAATGTCAGAAAGACACAGGAGCAGTTTGAAAGGCCACCTTTGAGATAATCTGAGCATCGAAAGGACTAATGAAAACAATGACAGTAATGAATTATAATGCATTGAAATTAAGAGAATTACCTAATATATGTAGAAGGAATAATTAGAAATTCACCATTTTATACTCTGCAAAGTAATAGTTCAGGTAAAGTTTATGAATCAATATTAAGACCATTTTAGTGACATGTTGTTCGGAAGGAGGATTTCTATATGGTCTCAAAGTGTCACCAGAACATTACTTCTTAATTACAAATGGAAAAGGTACCTTTCAATGAAGAGATCTTGCAAATGCTACCTTAGTCAAGAAATGTGGTAACTACTACTTTAACACATTAACATTTTCCATAATGAAACAATGATATCCTGTGCTTCCTCATGTGATATATTGGGAAAAGACAACTTCATTTACATAGTATCTTTCCAGAAGTGTATCAAATCCAATAAAGAAACAAATCCAGAACATGAGACATTCTACAATCAATTGGTCTGGGCTCTTCAAAAATCCCAATACCTTTCTTGGGGGAATTATTCTGAGTTAAAGGAGACTAAAGATGAATGACAATGAATGTGTCATCCTTGTTTGTATTCTTGATCTAAAATTTTTTTAAAAATCTATAAAGGACATTTTGGGAACATTTAGGATATTTTGAATATGGAATGTATGTTAGATGATATTGAATCAATATTAAATATTATGGGTGTGACAATATTATAATGACATAGACTGTCCTTGTTTTTAGGAGACACATTTGAGTAGAAATATTTTGGGTAATAATATAATATATATATTATATACATAATATATAATAATAATGTTTGCAACTTTTCACTGGCTTATAAAAGAGAGGTAAAACAATGTGGCAAAATGTTAACAATTGGTCAGTCTTGATGAAGGGAATATGGGTGTTAATTGTACTCATTTGAAATTTCTCAAAACCAAATGTTAGAGGAGAAAAGAATACTGAGAGGCTGGGGAAAATAAGATGGGGATGTTTGTGGGTAGGCTCACTACTATTTTTCAGGTGTTACTTTCATTTTGTCACTCTATAGAAGACATCAATTTTTTTGACACCTATTCATACATCCTCTGGCTGATTTTCCAAAAAGCATTCTAATTTTCCTTGGCAAACAATTCATCCTCACTCTTAGTCCAAGTTCAAGGGAAGCTGATGCCTCACTGGGCTCCAGGCATAAGCATGAAACTCAGAACTGGTTGATCACAGAACTGCTTCCCCTGCCACAGGTGGTTCACTCTTGTTCCTCAGAGTAGGGTTAGGGGCCCCCGATGGGGTAGACCTTCACAGCTAATCACTGGGGCACAAATAGGTTTTGAGGTAAAGCAGAAACGTTCAGGTTGTGTCATGTACAGGCAGGAACTCTTGTCTCTCCTGGGGTATTTCTTCTCTGGGTGTGGAATTATAGAAAATATAAACCCATTTGAAGTGGTAGGGAAAAGATGGCCTGCCTTTCCATGTGGTGGAGACAGAGACTGGGTAAGTAGTTGGCTCTACAGGGGACATACAGTGAAGATGAGTCACTTCTGTATTTAGGTTACTCTGTGTCTTTTCTCCTGTTATTATCTCTGAGCCTTTACTAAATCATGCCTAAGTATCAACTGGCATTGAGATTCATGACCTGAGAACTCTGTTCATTCATGGTTTGAGCCCTTTTGTCTGACCCCATCCCTTATAGATCTTGCTGTCTTTTCATCTGCTTCTAGAATACAGGCAGTAGTGTGGCATTGTGACGTCTCATAGCATGGTGTCAGGAAACAGATCTGGGTAGTCTGAACAAGTTATGTAACCTCCCTAAGCCTCAGTTTCCTTGCTTGTAAAATGAGGGCTTTATGATTTAGGAGAGAGAATGTGCATATATACAACAGTTGTATGCTTGGCACATAATAAGAGCTTAAAAGATAGTTGCTATTATTGTGTCAAGAGCGCTGCAAATACGGGGTTTTTGAGTTGCCTGTTAACAGTTCTGCCACTATTTCTGTTTCCTCGGGCAAGTCACTTAGGTCTCAATTAGGAACCAAAGGGTCTCACTTTCCTAATCCGTAAAATGAAGGATTTGGAATAGGAGATCTCTAATTGGCTCATCTGGCCCTAAAAATTGACTTGAACAACGTCACTTTGCGTGGTACGTGGCTGGTGCTCCGTTGCTGCCCTGGTCAGGCACACAGCGAGGAGCAAAGCGTCAAACCTCTCCACCCTCATGCGGGGAAGCCTTGCATTCTAGTAAGGGGAAAACACGATCAATAAAAATCCATAAAGCAGTTATCAGGCTGTGGGGGGGGCAAATAGGGAGATATTGGTCAAAGGGCACCAACTTCCGGTGGCAAAATTAGGTTCTGAAGATCGGATGTACAGCCTGCTGATTATAGCTAATGATACTAGTATGACATACTTTCAAGTTGCTGGGAGAATAGATCTTAAATGTTCTCACCGCAGAAAGAAATGGGAATTTTGTTACAGTGGTCATCGTTTTTGGCAATACAGAAACGTATCAAGTCATCATGTTGTCCTCCTTAAACTTACACCATGTTGCATGTCCATTACCTCTCGATAAGGCTAAAGGAATAAAATGTGTAAAGTACATAATAGTATGTTAGCTAGTGATGAATAGGATATACAGGGGAAACAGGGAAGAAAGGGGAATGAGAGAGGATTGTGATTTTTCTTCTTCTTTTTTTTTTTTTTTTGGAGTGGAGGGAAGCCTTATTGAGAAGGCGGCATTTAAGGAGTGATGTAACGAAGGTGACGAATGAGAATGGGAGCCCCCACGAGGATACAGAGATAAGGCAAATTATTCAAACCTGTCAAAGAACAGGAACCACTTAAATCAAGGGCCACCAATAACTGGCTTTTGGCAAAACATAATCTAGAAAAAAAATTTGTAGTTTTGATGCTACTGACCAATGACTAAGATCCCTTTAGACCATATACTTCTTTTTTTTTTTTTTAAAGATTTTATTTATTTATTTGACAGAGAGAGATCACAAGTAGGCAGAGAGGCAGGCAGAGAGAGAGAGAGAGGAGGAAGCAGGCTCTCTGCTCAGCAGGGAGCCTGATGCGGGACTCAATCCCAGGACCCTGAGATCATGACCGGAGCCGAAGGCAGCGGCTTAACCCACTGAGCCACCCAGGCGCCCTAGACCATATACTTCTTGAGGGCAGCCTCTCATCACCATCGCCAAAGAGAAATTCTGGCATATGAAAGAAAGGCTCTGGGAAAGCACCAAATCTCATCTTCCTTCCTTTTCCTCTCAACTCCTCTCCAGAACCTCCAAATAATCATATTTGCTATTGTCTGACGGCTGTCATCAAGTCCACAAAATAAAATATTGTGACCTGGGGCGCCTGGGTGGCTCAGTGGGTTAAAGCTCTGTCTTTGGCTCGGGTCATGATCTCAGGGTCCTGGGATCGAGCCCCGCATTGGGCTCTCTGCTCGGCAGGGAGCCTGCTTCCCCATCTCTCTGACTGCCTCTCTGCCTACTTGTGATCTCTGTCTGCCAAATAAATAAATAAAATCTTAAAAAAAAAAAAAACCACTGTGACCTATTTGCACCCATTTAGAGTTACTTCATAAGCTGTCACTCACCTTAAGGACAGATTCGGTGACTCCCCACGAGAAGTCGCAGGGAAACTGACCCCGCACATCTGGGGTGGACTCCTTGAAAGTAAAACCATTTTCCTGTATGATCTGTTTGTAGTAAAGTGCCGAAGACTTGGGCTTTCTTTCTTTTTGCTTACTATTCAAATCCACATAAAATAATCCTCGGCGAGTGGCGTAAGCATCCTGCCATTCAAAGCCATCCAGGAGGGACCAGGCAGTGTAGCCAAACACTTGTATTCCATCAAACCTTATAGCTGCACAGAGGAAGAAAAGCAGAGATGTTCACTCTGGTTTGTGTTTCTGATTCGCAATCTACCGGGGGACGTGTTGCCGGGAGCATATGGGGAAACAACTTTTATCCTCATTTGCAGGCTTGTGATAGACAATAGAAAATTCCCATTGCTACTTGAAAAGCGGCAGCTATTTTCATCCGGAATGCTCCTCCCCCTTACCTACAACAAGGGAAAGACACGGTTCAAGGGTCAAGTTTAAAATTCTTCTTTGGAGCCCTGGGTGGTTCAGTCGTTAGGCGTTTGCGTTCAGCACAGGTCATGATACCAGGGTCCTGGGATCAAGTCCCTCATCCCGCTCCCCGATCAGCGGGAAGCCTGCTTCACCTTATCCCACTCCCGCTGGTTGGGTTCCCTCTCTTGCTATGTCTATCTCTGTCAAATAAATAAATAAAATCTTAAAAAAATAAAATTAAAAATATTCCTGAGAATATTAGTGTGCAAATCTGCACCAGAAGACATAGAAATCCCCCAGAACCCTTTGGGACCAAGGCAGATGTCTGTTCGTGATCAAGAGTGTCTCATTTCAAGCTTGGGTTAGGTCCCATTTCATCTTCTATGAAACTACCCTTTAAGGACTGAAAAATCAGCTTTGAGAATGAACATAAGTGAACATACATATAAGAAGAAACAAGGACAGTGCTGTGGGAGAATGCGCCAGCAGAGGGGCAGGGCACAGGAGGCTGCTGTGCTCCTGGGAGGCTGCTCTTGGGCAAGTTTCTTAACAGAAAAGGTTGGAAAACATCTCTCAGGACCTTTCTAGCATTAAAAACTCTGATTCGATAACTTTTTTTTTTTTTAAGTAATCTCTATATCCAATGTAGGACTTGAACCTACAATCCCAAGATCAAGAGTCTCGTGCTCTACTGACAGAACCAGCCAGGCACCTGTGATTCAATAACTTTTAGAAATTGGGTAAAAATGAAATATGGTAATCAACAGCAACAGTAAAAGTAACAAATATCCAAATCAACCTCAAACTATTTTTCTTTTCTTAAAAGCTTTTCATTTTCATGCTGCTTCTTCCCAAAGTTTGGGGCAACAAGATCTTGCTCTCCCCGAGGACCCTCCCTGAAAGTTCTCCAGCAGAACATTTCCTCTAGGCTTGCGACTTCTAAATTTTAATTAATCAATTAATGAATTAATCAGTTTGTGTATTTATTTATTTTTAGTTTATTTACTTTTGAGTAAATAAATATTCCCATCATGGGACTGGAACTCACCACCCCAATATCGAGAGTTGCATCCTCAGGGGTGCCTGGGTGGCTCAGTCGGTTAAGCAGCTGACTCTTGGTTTTGACTCAGGTCATGATCTCAGGGTTCTGAGATGGAGTCCCGTGACAGACTCTGGTGGTCAGTACAGAGTCTGCTTGTTCCTCTCCTTCTGCTCTGACCCCAGTCACACGTACTCTCTCTCTCATAAATAAAATCCTAAAAAGAGGGATAACTGCATGCTCCACTGACTGAGCCAGCCAGGTGCCCCTAGGCACATGACTTCTTTTTTTTTTTTTTTCCAAAGATTTTATTAATTTGTCAGAACACAAGCAGACAGAGTAGCAGGCAGAGACAGAGAGAGAAGCAGGCTCCCTGCTGAGCAAGGAGCCAGATGTGGGACTTGAACCCAGGACCCTGGGACCATGACCCGAGCTGAAGGCAGCCACCCCACCAACTGAGCCACCCAGGCATCCTGGCATGTGACTTCTAAAGAGAGCTACAAACTTCTAGAAAGATCTGCTGAGAATTTCTTTATATTTGGTGAAATGGAGCCAAGCTCTGTAGGGGAGCTCGTGGTCTTATCTTCTGCTTCATTATTTCAATCAGCCACCTGTAGATGTCACTACTTGAGTAGTGGAAAAGGAAGGAGGGGCTTAGTAGGGATCAGAGAAATATCCAGGAGCAACAGAAATTACTCAGCTTTGCCATTCATGGCTCATTGTTTGTCTTCAGACCTTTTCACCATTTAGTCATGTAATAGAATAAAAAGAACACAATTTCTTTTTTTTTTTTTTAAGATTTATTTATTTGGAGATCAACTGGGGGAAGGGGAAGAGGAGAAGGGAGAAGGAGAGAAGCAGACTCCCCGCTGAGCATGGAACCCGTTATGGGGCTCGAACCCACGACCCTGAGATCACAACCTGAGCCGAAATCAAGAGTGGGATGCTCAATGATTGAGCCACCCAGGTACCCTTAAAAACAGCACAATTTCAGGAAAAGCTTTCAATGTCTTAGACCACGTTACTACTGTTAGAAAACTTTGGGGAATATCTCTTGTAGCATATGTTCTTTTAAAAAGAATGAGATAGCATCAGGGTGCCTGGGTGGCTCAGTTGGTTAAGAGTCTGACTCTTGGTTTTGGCTCAGGTCATGATCTCAGGGTTGTGAGATGGAGCTCTGCAGTGGGCTCTCTGCTCAGCTCGAAATCTGCTTGAGAATCTCTTTCTTCTTCTCCCTCTGCACCCCCCCTCTCAAATAAATAAATACATTTTAAAAATCTTAAAAAAAAAGCATGATAAGCCCCTTGTTGCCAATTAAGGGTATATATCTACAGTCTAGTATTATTCTGTTCCCAAACTTTTATTAAAAAAGGACATGAGAGTAACAAAATTAACATAAACATTAACATAGGTCAATGGGAAAACCCAACAACCATAATCATGTCTGAAGATGACTTTAAGTGTCCTATGGTGTAAGTATTCAAAGGTCTAAAAAATCGAGCTAATGTGCAACCAACCTTGAAGAACCTGGTTGAGGAAATTCTTCATCATGTAGATGGCTGTGGTGTCTTCTGTCTTCACATGACTGTCTGTGAACCAACCATTCTCAGCAATCAAGATCCGAGGGTTGTCATATTCCAGTTTAATCCAATTCAGCACTTCTCTTAAATTGAGTGACACATTTTGTCCCATTTTAGCCATGGTGTTCTGGGGCTTGAAATTGTTGGGTCCAAAGGAAAAGGCAAAGAAGTCAGCAGTGCCCCTCACAACCTTCTTCTCTGCTTCAGAGAAAAGGGGTAGAATGGAGAACGACTTCTTTTTCATCATCTCTGGATAGTCTCCATCCCCGTGGATAGGGTTGGCAAACCACCCGAGCACTGAAACCATGGACTGTTGACACTTGAGTATATCCACCATGTTTTCAGATCTGTTTGGCTCAATCCAATGGGATCCCAATGTGATTGACACCAAACCCTTCTGATGTGGGCGGAAATTTGTGTTGTAGTTATGCCAAACTTTTGAATGAGCCTGATAAGAAGAAAATATCATTAATCTTTCTTGTCCTTACTCACACGTATTGTAATTTGGCTGGTGGAAAGTCTTTTCATGGACAAAGTAGTGACACACAGGGTGACCCAGGGGAGAGCTATCAGGGAACCCTGATGATCTCAAAGTCTGTTCTCTGCCTTTTCCTGTGCCTTCAATGGAAAGCCTCTCCTATATGATTGTCAAGGGGCAGGCAGAGAGTCCTGATCTTTCATTGTTCTATGGAATCTCCTTTGAGCCCTAACTAAGTCCAAGATAATGCACTCTCAAAATCCTGTAAATGGATAATAGAGCCCATCTTCTAGACTTCTGAAGACTGAATGAATTAATATATGTTAAGGACTTTAGAACAGTATCTGGCATGGAATAACTCCTACATAAGCCATTATTATTACTACTATGACTATTATTTTTATAATATTATTATTATTAAGACAATTTTATTTTTAAAACTCTTCTTTTATATCCCTATTATTATTAATATAACAGTTATTATTACCGTTATTAAAGAAGGGTGGCAGGGACTATACAAAGCAGGAAAGAGTGTGGGTTTTGGGTTCGGGCTTGAAGTTCAGGAACTTACCATGTGGCCTTGGAAAATTCACTTCACTTTTCTGAAATCTCTTAGTATCTTCAGCTGTGAAATGAAGTTAATTCTAATGCCCTTTGTAAAGTTGTTAGATACAATGCTAACGTATATATTAAATATGTAGCATACCATAAGGCATGTGGGAGGTAGTGCTCAAAGATGCCTGTTATTATGACTGGTCCTCCCAGAATTTATATTTCCAGTTGAGCTTTCTGATAACAGAGCCTCAGGATAGGTTTCCAGTCTGTTTAATAGGTATGCACTGAGTGCTTACTTAATGCTTGGTTTGCCCTGCCTGGAGAGGCTGAAATAAACAGCAGGAGAATGTGCATTCAGGAGCCAATCATCTTATTGAGAAAATAAGACTGAATGTGTGAAAATATAAGCGGCATAAAATATAAATATAAATATAAATATAAAATGGCATAAAGTAGGTCATTAAGTGAAAAATTAATGAAAAGTTTGGTGGGGAGCCTGGGTGGCTCAGTGGGTTAAAGCCTCTGCCTTCGGCTCGGGTCATGATCCCGGGGTTCTGGGATCGAGCCCTGCATGGGGCTCTCTGCTCAGAGGGGAGCCTGCTTCCCCCTCTCTCTCTGCCTGCCTCTCTGCTTGTGATCTCTGTCTGTCAAATAAATAAAATATAAAAAAAAAAAAAAGAAAAAGAAAAGTTTGGTGAACAGCCACAAGCTGTATCAGGAAGAACAAATAAATATCAAGGCCTACAATTAAGGACTCGAGGCTAGTTAATGCTCAAGGTCACCTTGTGACCTGGACAGGCTTAGAATTTTCCTTTATCTGTGTGACAGCATCTCTTCCCCTCAGACTTGCTTGCCTCCTGATGTCTCCTCCCAGGTGTTGCAATTTCTCCTCTCTTTGGTGTTTCTAAAACAAGTGCACAAACCCTTACTATATTTTAAAAAATTTTATTTATTTGACAGAGAGAGAGAAATCACAAGTAGACAGAGAGGCAGGCAGAGTGAGAGGGGAAGCAGACTCCCTGCTGAGCAGAGAGCCCGATGCGGGGCTTGGTCCCTGGACCCTGAGATTATGACCTGAGCCAAAGGCAGAGGCTTAACCCCCTGAGCCACCCAGGTGCCCACAAACCCTTACTATTTTTAACCCACAGTATCTGCTTTCTGTTCTGTTCCATAGCTTGTCGTTTGCTCATTAGAAATATTTTATATTGGGTTGAATGATCTGAAATGCCTTTATGTAGGCCAGAAACCATCAAATCTAAGCAATGGTTCAAACCTAATAGATCCTGGGGCATCTGGGTGGCTCAGTCGGTTGAGGGTCGGAAGCTTGATTTCAGCTCAGGTCATGATCTTGGGCTCCTGGGATGGAGCCCCACGACCGACCAGCTTCCGGTTCCGGGAGTCTGCTTGACCCCCTTCCCCCTGCTCCTCCCTTGCTCGTGTGCATGTGCGTGGACGTGTGCTCTCTCTCTCTCTCTCAAATAAATAAAGGAATCTTTAAAGCAGCAACAACAACCTAATAGATCCTGTGGACACTGAAAATGTTCCATACATTGGACTAGGATGGGGAGAGATAGGTGTTAACATAGGAAGAAAGGATTCCCAGACTGATGGATGCTTCCTTGCTTTACGCAAAATAGCTCATTTAAATCACCCCCTGAAAGATTTTCTGAAGGAGCAGATGCTTTGAAGTATTACCTATGTTCCACCTGTCCTTGCTCAATTTTCACTGGAAGATCCCAGAATCATTTAGCACCCAAACATTCCCGAGGATACTTAAGAATGATCTCCTTCTGGGGAAGTTTCAGGCTGCCGCCTGACTTCCAGCTTCTGGAAGGAATCACAGGGGAGCCTGGGACAGCCTTCACCTCAAGTGGTCTTAGTTGCTCTTTGTGGGCTTTTCTGGGGCTGGAATCCCAATAGAAAGACTTGAAGACTGCTTTTTTTTTTTTTTCCTGATTTGATACAAAAGCAATCATTAGAACCCAAAGGCAGCATTCTTAGCTCTATTCTGATCTGTGCCTTAATCCCCTGCTAACCTCAGTAATTTCATTCACAAAAACCACAGCGATCCATACGTCTCTTCAGGGCTGTAGGGCCCTCTGATGTGAAAACCGTAAAGCACTAAACAAGCCAGATTCCAAGTCACAAACCAGCTGCCTCGCACATACGATGTCATCAGACACTAAAGGGAAGAGATGGCATCGGGAAGTGCTTATCACATCCGTCATCCTAGGAACAAAAAATGGAGAAGGGGATTTCAAGACAGATGTTCTAGTGCCTAGTTCAGTGACAATATGAAAGTGATGTAACCTATGATAAAATCTTGGTTGCATCAGCATTTTAATGAGAAACGAGGACCGCTTAGAAGACAACAGACAACGTACATTTGCAATTCCCTTCCAAAAGACTTTTCTGGAGATGTGCATATATAGTTACATACACACGTGTGTGGTCATGCCCCAAGGTGACCTTCGTATTCACAGTGTGTCTTTCACCTTTGCTGCTATTTGCAGAGGCTATCGAGGTATCTAGGGTTATCTTTGCTCTGGACTGAAGACCGCTCTCCACTCTCCTGTGGGGACCGTGGGGGAGGGGCTTCGAGTGGCCCTTAGGGTTATAGCTTGATCCTGTTTGCCAAGTAATAAGGTAAAAAGTATTGCTCCGAGTTAGTGAGTTAGACATAGATCTTGATGGAACAGAGATATCTAGGTGTGTCCTTCGATCTGACACTCATAAAGGAGGTCTACTGGGAGAACTAAAATGGGGTGCAGGAGTTCAGCCTGGGCCCTGCAACCTTGCACAATAGTCCTTGTGCGATTTTCAAGGTTACCCTCTATCTTGTACAAGGCCATCTACCTTTGGAATGATTGATTTAAGGGAGCTTCAACCTTTGTTCTTTAGGTTCAGTAGCTTAAAGGGGAAGTCAGCCGCTTTTTCTTTCTGAGCCAGCTATCAGGGCCTGATGTCACTGAGAGACAGCCAGGGGCCGAATATCTCATTCTGTTCCTCCTTTTCTCTAATGTAGCAGCTTTCTTGGATGCCTCTGGAAGACCAGACTCAGATAAGTTCTCTGAATGATAGGAAGCAAATAAGATAGCAGGCACAACTTGAGAAACAAGATGTAAGTGGGGGTAGAGGTCAGGAGGACATGGTGGGATGCTTGTGGAGGGCACGGGTTGAAGACAGAATAAAAAACCTAGCATATCACACGTGTCCATATTTAAGGAGCCCCCGCATCCTTTGTCAAAAGCTAAATTTCCAAAGCCATGCATGATTTTACTCACATTGTGGTGGAAATATCTTCATGGGAACTCTGAACATGATTATTGTTAAAATTACTTCATAAAGAATCAAATAAAAACTGTTAAAGAAAATTTATTTTAAAATTCCACAACCAGGGCACCTGGGTGGCTCAGTGGGTTAAGCCTCTGCCTTTGGCTCTGGTCAATGATCTCCGGGTCCTGGGATCGAGCCCCACATCGGGCTCTCTGCTCAGCAGGGAGCCTGCTTCTCTGCCTACTTGTGATCTCTGTCTGTCAAATAAATAAATAAAATCTTAAAAAACAAAACAAAACAAAAAAACCCCATGGTTTTAACATTGTTACAGAATTCTACTTTCAATGATATTATTACTAAATTCAACTAATGCTTGAGTCAGAGTCTAAACTGGCAATGCAGAGGGGAAAAGAGGTCTAGAATAAAGCTCATCATTAATTAAGTGAAGCACTTGTGGGTTTCCCACATTGGAAGGGAGCTTTGAAGAAATCAATAGCAGCAAATTGATGCTTAACTAAAGTTCAATTTCCTTGCGCGAGGAGAACACTGACGTGCCAACTCTCCAGAGGTCGGAATGGTATTTTCAGCTTCCTGTTATTATTACATTAACAATTGGGATCCTGTTGGTAATTTTTTCATGCAAAAGGACCATATCTCAGAGTATAATTGAAGCTAAAATGGCCAGGATGAGTGACTTGCAGCTTTTCCTGAGGATTTAGGAAGGAAGAGTTAAAGATAGTCAATGCAGAAGCCACTGCGGAAGTTACAAATAACACCATTATTCCAATATGAAAATAAGACCTACTAGTTTTAGGCCCAGCAACAAAGGCAGATTTTCCATGAACCCCTCACTTGCGTGGGTCCTTATAAAATGTTCTAGGTGGGTTGGAAGCCAGGTTGTATTTAGAAGCATTTTTTTTTTTTAAGATTTTATTTATTTGACAAACAGAGATCACAAGTAGGCAGAGAGGCAGGCAGAGAGAAGGAAGCAGGCTCCCTGATGAGCAGAGAGCCCAATGCGGGGCTCAATCCCAGGACCCTGGGATCATGACCCAAGCCGAAGGCAGAGGCTTTAACCCACTGAGCCACCCAGGCGCCCCTGTGTCCATACTTTTGGGGGCATTTTCTCACAGAGGGTCCCCTAGGTTGTATGTTTCAGGCCCACGCATTGTAGAACTGTGCCTGGCCTATGAGCTTCTCGAGGGCTTACTATCTGTCTTGTTCACAATTGTACAGAGAGAAGCCCAGAGAAAAGCCTGGCATAGAATCCTTGCTGAGTGAATGCCCAGTAGGGATCAGCTAGTTAGCTGGTCACCTGACAGACGATATTGGTCACATAGCCCCGGCGAAGCAGATGTCATTTTTTCCATTTTAGAAAAGAAACTGAAATTCACAGAGGCTGAACACGGGGAAAGCTAGATTTGAACTCAGGCATCTCTGATCACCTTACCAAACCATCCTGCTTTCTGTATGTCCCATCAGCTCTTTTTTTTTTTTTTTTTTAATTTACTTATTGAGAGAGAGAGAGCATGAGAAACAGAGAGAGAGAGCACATGAGCAGTGGGAAGGAGCAGTGGGAGAGGGAGAAGCAGACGCCCCACTGAGCAGAAAGCCTGATGCGGGACTCAATCCTGGGACCCTGAGATCATGAACTGAGCCGAAGGCAGACGCTTAACTGACTGAGCCACGCAGGTGCTCCATCCCATCACTTCTAAATTTTGAAGCAGTTGAGGACCATTGGACACGAACCACAACATACTGTTTTAAAGTTACATGTTAAATTAATTTCTGCTGTACTTGCTTAGAATTGATTAAAAGAGCTGAAGAGTGATAGAATGAGGGTATTGTAGCCTACTCTCACACGCTGAGAAAATATTTATTATGTCTGAAATTCAGGATCACCTACAAAGGTCAAGGAGGACTTTCCAGGAAATTTGGGGTTTTCAAAAAGCCATGTGATTGTCCAAGTGCCCAGCATGGCATGGAACATTCATGTGTAATTCCCTGGGATTCTTTCTGAGAACCCGCAAAGCTGGCATTAGATATTGTCCTCACTGGTGTCAGAGGCTAAATGAGCCCTTAGGGACCACGTCCACACTTGACCATCTTGACTGAGGATCCAGATCTTTACACTGTTGTAAATGTTAAAGCCAAGATGGGAAGAGAGCATTCCCCACAGTACAGTTTCCAAGAAAATCACAATGAAATGGTCGTTAAAGATGAGTGACTTTCGTGATCGGATAGAACGGAACAGTGATTAAATTACAGAACCATAGAAAATGAATCATATAAACAGTCATAAGAACTAACACGAATCTCGTGCCTGATGTGCTGGGCACTGTTCTAAAGTGCTTCCCACGTACTATCTCATTTAATCCTCGTTCAAGAGAATTATGGTAGGTACTCTAAGCATTCTACTTTAGAGGAGAGGGGAGCAAGGGGGAAGAAGGTTAAATAAATAACCTGCCCAGTTTCACAAACCAAATCAGCATGCTGTATTGCTCCAAGTTCTTTTTTTTTACTTTTTTAAGATTTTATTTATTTATTTTTTGGAGAAAGAAAGACAGCAAGAGGGAACACAAGCTGGGGAAGTAGGACTGGGAGAAATAGGCTCCCCACTGAGCAGGGAGCCTGATACTGGACTCAATCCCAGGACCCTGGGATCATGACCTGAGCGGAAGGCAGACACTTAATGACTGAGCCACCCAGGCACCCTATTGCTCCAAGCTCTGTGCTCTTGCCTGCTACGTTGGGTTAGAGGATGGACCTGAGACTTGGCCCTGGACCTGGACCTTGAACTTGACCCAACCTTCAAAAATCTCCTCTTTGTGGATGAGATGCCCAAGCCCAAGACATAAGGGACTTGCCCAAGGTCTCAGGGGCAAAGCTAGAATTAGAATGAAGTCTTTCGGCTTCCTCATTTGCTGTCATTTCTAGGACATTACACACCTTAATCTGTTATGCCTTCAAAGCATACTTTTATGCCATTGACACAGAGGCCCCAAAACAAGGGCCAGCACGCCCTGAAAGCCATGTGACAGTTTTCGGGTCCCAGCGACATTCTCAGGGAAGAGCTGAGCTGTGAGTCCTGGCGTTGATGACACCGTCATGCACCCTTACCAGTTGGGACACCACAGCAGTACCCAGACAAACCAAGAATTCACCAGCATTACCTTCTGCTTAATTTTTTTCCTCCCTTATAGAAATTACACACAACAGCAAAAGCAAGTTGCAAAATATCATTTGACCTCTTTCCTTCAATCCCCAGCTATTATGATGTCCTTCTCTGCACTCTGCATTCATTCACACTGACTAATTGTTTAAATTCAAGTCTACAAATCCTTATTTAACATATACAAAGCACTTTGGTAGGCGTTCCGAAAAAGAAAACAACGTTAACAAGATAGCTCCTGCCTTCAGATGAACTATAACCTCTAATAGGAAAGAGAAGAGAAGATAGGGATAAAAGCAGGATATTTTTGGATTTCAATTAATCAGAGACGATAATCAAAACTTAATGTAAGGGGCGCCTGGGTGGCTCAGTGGTTTAAGCCTCTGCCTTCGGCTCAGGTCATGATCTCCGGGTCCTGGAATCGAGCCCCACATCGGGCTCTCTGCTCAGCGGGGAGCCTGCTTCTCCCTCTCTCTCTGCCTGCTTCTCTGCATACTTGTGATCTCTCTCTATCAAATAAATAAATAAAAATCTTAAATTAAAAAAAAAAACTTAATGTAAGAATATGATGTAAATTTTGTAAAAGAAGTAATTGTATGTATGTGTTCATATGCACATAGAAAAGTATTTGGACATTGGTGTGGGGCTGGGAAGCAAGGAAAAAGGAGACTGTTCATTTTTTACTTTATGTCTTTCTGTATTGCTTGAGTGTTTTGCAGTAAAAATGCATTCTTTTTATAATTTATTTATTTAAGATTTTATTTATTTATTTATTTATTTATTTATTTGTCAGAGAGAGAGAGAGAGAGAGCGCGCGCACAAACAGGGGGAGCAGCAGACAGAGGGAGAAGCAGGCTCCCTACAGAGCAAGGAAGCTGGATGACCCTGAGACCATGACCTGAGCCCAAGGCAGACACTTTACCCACTGAGCTGCCCAGGTGTCCCTATTTTTGGAGTTTCAAAAAGTCAAGAAAATTGGTAGAAACAAATGTTTTCTGTCCGCTAATTTAATTGTTGTACGCTGTTACTCTTTAGTTTCTCTAAAGTTCCAAAAATCTCAAAGGAAAAAACAGAAACTTAAGTAAAAAATTGTTATTCTAGGGGTACCTGGCTGGCTCATTTGGCTCAGGTCACAATCTCGGGGTCCTGGGATGAAGCCCTGTATCACGCTCCTTGCTCACCGTGGAGTCTGCTTGTCCTTCTCCCTCTGCTCCTCTGCCCCTATTCGTGCTCTCTCTCTCTCAGATACATTAAAAAAAATTTTTTTTTTAATTACCTAAAAATATTTCAGGCTTTTAATAAATGCCCTTAATTCTGGAAATTACAGTGTTTTTTGTGTGTGTGAGCGTGTGTTTTTTTTTAAAGATTTTATTTATTTATTTGACAGACAGAGATCACAAGTAGGCAGAGAAGCAGGCAGGGGTGGGGGGGAGCAGGCTCCCTGCTGAACAGAGAGCCCGATGCGGGTCTCAATCCCAGGACCCTGAGATCACGAGCTGAGCCGAAGACAGAGGCTTAAGCCACCCAGGTGCCCCTGGAAATTGCAGTGTTTATCCAATTGCTGAATTATCTGTTACCAATATCACATACAATGAATTAATAGTCTTATTTATTCATCAGCTGGTTTGAGAAATATTTATACAAAGAAGAACTGAACTAACAACTAAGCAGAGCATGGTGGAAAACTTGATGAAAATACTTTAAGGGGTGCCTGGGTGGCTCAGTGGGTTAAAGCCTCTGCCTCTGGCTCAGGTCATGATCTCAGGGTCCTGGGATTGAGCCCCACATCGGGATCTCTGCTCAGCGGGGAGCCTGCTTCCCCCCACCCCCTGCCTGCCTCTCTGCCTCCTTGTGATCTCTCTCTCTCTGTCAAATAAATAAATGACATCTTTAAAGAAATGTTGTTATTCTAGATTCCATTGTCTATTAAAGAATGCCTTTTGGGGGCGCCTGGGTGTTAAGTGTCTGCCTTCTGCTCAGGTCATGATAGCAGGGTCCTGGGATCTAGCCCTGCATCAGGCTTCCCGCTGAGCGGGTCTGCCTGCTGCTCCCCCAGCTTGTAATCTCTGGTACATAAAATCTTAGGGAAAAAAAAAAAAAGGATGCCTTTTTACTCCATAGTAGTATGTTGATATTCAGATTTTTTTTTTTTTAATTTGATAGAGAGAGATCACAAGTAAGCAGAGAGGCAGGCAGAGAGAGAGGAGGAAGTAGGCTCCTGGCTGAGCAGAGAGCCCGATGCGGGGCTCGATCCCAGGACCCTGGGATCATGACCTGAGCCGAAGGCAGAGGCATTAACCCACTGAGCCCCCCAGGCGTCCCAGTATGTTGATATTCAAAGGGAAAAGCAGGAGACATACAATACATATACAGATAACATAAAAGAAGAATGGTAGCGGTAAACCCCAGCCCTCTTTTTAAAGATTTAGTCACATAATCTCTGGTCAAGATATGACACTATGAAGAACCTTTCAGTACACTGCCTCCAGTACTAAAGATTGGGGTTTCCCCAGCTGGGAGACATCCCCCAAATATTTTCCGGAAGATCGCCCAGGAACCATTTGAATGACGTCAGTGAGTCACTCTTTCCTGGTGAAGAAGTTAGAAGGTCCAGATCTTTTCTCCGCTTCCTACCGCTTTTCAGCAACAGAATCCTTCTTTCAGGTTTAATGGTTTAATGACTCCCTCTTCTTTGAACAGAGACTAAATGAATGTTGAGTTTTCTCAGTAAGATTTTTCATATGCAATTAATTTTTTATATACAAGTAAATGGCTTATTGTACTCTACCAGCAAATGTAAAGTTTTCCTCAGTTCATTTCTTGCATCATATCTAGTACGGCTTTCAGTGTTTATAGTATTTTCTGATCTCTAGTTGGGCCAAATTTTCCGTGTATGAGAGTATCTGTATCAAATCAAGCTGTTTAAATATGATCATAATGTTACTCTCTGAACATTTATAATTACATTTATTTAAACTCTTGTTAATCATTCATTGAAGTATAACTTTTTCTACTTAACGATTAGAAAAAGTAAATATTGCTCTCTTGAAGATTTTAGAAAACAAACTGTCTTCTATAAATAGGTTTTTTTAAAAATAGAACTCATATCTAACCATGGTATTTTGGTTATGGGAACTGCCTTTGACAATTCTTACCCACAGGCAGTTTTTATCTTTTTATTCAAATTTGATCAGAAATGCCTTTAAGGATGCAAGTCTTAACTTGTTGGATCGTTACTTTCTATATTTTATTAGAGGTGTCTTAGATCTTAAGGGAGATGAGTTGGGATTATAATACAAGCATCATGGATTAACTAATTCAATGAATAATTGTGTTAACATTTATTTAAACTTCAGATGGTTTTGCCAAGGGCACACAGAAAGGACCAAACATTACTTTAATGGGACACTAAATTTGTGGGCAAATAAAACTCTAGAATCCTGGGGACACATGGGAAATATCATGGTTAATGTATGAATCAAGGATAAAAATTTTTTTTTAAGATTTTATTTATTTATTTGTCAGAGAGAAAAAGAGAGAACCACGCAGGGAGAGTGGCAGGTGGAGGAACAGGCTCCCCGTTGAGCAAGGAGTCCAATGCGGGGCTTGATCCCCACCCCTGGGATCATGACCCGACCCGAACTGAAGGCAGTTCTTAGTCAACTGAGCCACTCAGCTGTCCCGGGGATAAACTGTTCATAGATTTTTTTTTTGGGGGGGGAAACATGTCAATGGATGGTTCTGGTCTTTAAATAGGCAAAGTGAAGTTAAATGTCTGTGAGTCAGCGTCAATGCAAGTGGCTTCCATCGGCTTCAAGACCATAAATTGTTCTTTTTCACCGAAGCTAGGTAGCTGATTCATGTCATCAAACCTTGTTAGCTTGGATTTGGATGGGTAAGATTTGAATTTTGGCTCTGGCAACTATTGTAGGGTAAAAAAAAACCTTTCCATTTCAAAATATTATACTTAGTCTTCAGCTATTGGTGGGGGCTTAGACAGAAGAGGTTTAAAAAATGACATTCAATCTATTTAAATGTGCCTGTAAAACACTGCAGCCCTCTTGTTCAAGAAAGTAGTTGCAGCATACTAATCCTGTTGGCAAAGAAGTCTTGGCTATTAATCATGTGAATGGTGGCTTTTTCACGTCATTGCTGTGTCTTGAATTTTAACACTGAATTTTGGTTAGGAATTGTAATAGGGCCTTTAAGAAGTATATTACATAAAGACAATTGTTTTCTTTTAAAATAAAAATAATCTCTTTACTTCTTTTATTATTTAAAGTTTTAAAAAAGATTTTATTTATTTATTTGACAGACAGAGATCACAAGTAGGCAGAGAGGTGGGTGGAGAGAGAGAGGGAAAACAGGCTCCACGCTGAGCAGAGAGCCCGATGCAGGGCTCGATCCCAGGACCCTGGGATCATGACCTGAGCCCAAGGCAGAAGCTTACCTCACTGAGCCACCCAGTGGAAATGTTCATAACATATAAAAATGGAAAGAATACTATAGTGGGTCTTCATGAACACATTACTCAGTTTCAGGTGTCTTCAATATTCTGCAGCTTGTTTCAGGATGGGCTTTTAATGTAAAATTTTTTAGTAGAAACAGGCATACATTATTGATTTGCTTGTTTTGAAAAGACTATGTGTTAATGCCAGAATCCATGCTGGAGTGTGTGTGTGTGTGTGTGTCTGTCTGTCTGTCTGAAATTCAATTCAATTTCAATAAAATTGAAATTGAAATTCAATTCAATTCAATTTTATTCAGTGGCAGTTTTAAATCCTCTCTAGGACAAGGTAGATCTTCCTTAAATAGAAAATAATTGAACTATTGAAATAATTGAACTATTGAAATAATTGGAAAATCAATTGAACTATTTGTTGGATACTTAACACATACCCAGCCTGGTGTGAGCTTCTCTGAGGGAATGATGCCAAGAAATATTAAGACATCATTCCACAAAGAGGTAGAAAAATAGGGAATAAATCAAGTTTTATCCCAGGCTCAGGAACACACTGGTGAGGCCTCAACCTTGAGCACAGTTTCCCAAGATTTCTTGTCCTGAAAGCCTCTTTCACAGTATTAAGCAATCTCTTGAACCCCTGAGGAATTTGAAAAACAATTTCATCATTAGTGTGTAATATACAAAAAAGTGTTGGCATATATTTTATTTTACATAAGCCTACTTTGTTAAAAATTGTATTGAAAAGTTTATGTTAAATAAATTGAAAATACTCAGAAAATAAATTATGGATATTTAAGAGGCTCCTATAACATGTGCATAAATATTAGCATTTTCCCATTTAATAGTGTTACATTATTCAAACTATTTTAATTACATAAGAAAAAGCATTTTATGACACATTTTAAAATGGCACACTGTGTTTGGCTTTAGGACCAAATGTATTAATGTGGTGTTTTCCAAGTCTGATACATCCTCCTCTTTGTGCACTTTGTGCAAAGTCATCACCTTAGGTGTAATGAAGATGAAATTTTTTGTTAAATGTTACAAACTTATTTTAAGGGTATTTGGCCTCATGTATTGCAGGAAAAAAATTTCATTTCAAAATAAACATTTTAAAGAAAAACATTTTAGTAAATAATGGTACACGTGGCACTTGGATGTGCTAACAAACCAAAAACAAAACAAAACAAAACAAAACAAACCCCAAACCTCAAAACCAAACCCAGCAAAAAAACCAAACATGAAGCCATGTACAAAAAACCCGAACTTTGTTGTGGCATCAAAAATGGATAAAAAATTGTTTATGTTTGTTTGAATCCTTGAATTTTGCTTTTGAAAAAGTACAAGCTTTCAAAAAATACAATTGGTGTTCGGTTTGTGACTAAGTAAGTCTCTGAGAGAAACCCTTGGGGGCAGTTCTTACAAGTGTTTCACCAACAACGTGAGCTAGTGGGGCAGTCTTGATTCTCAACGTGTGAAAAGCCAAACCAGACATAAACTAATTTAGAGTTTATCTACACAACTTGCAGCTCTGGTGAAAATCTTGAGACGATTTTCTAAAATTGAGGGAACTTTATGTCCCTCATACTACTTCTCTTTCAAAATCCTTGCTATTTATGCTTCATGTCTTCAGCCCAGTTGTCTAGTAGAGGTTCATATCAGTGCTTTTCAGAAGAGGGAAAGGAGAGGAATTTTGCCTGCCACTTGCTGGGGCCATTTGGCAATGTCTGGAGACAGTTTTGCTGTCATAAGCCTGGGGACAAGGGAGTTACTATTTTCTAGTGGGGAGAGGCCAAGGAACATTCTACATTGCACAGAACACCCCACCACAGAAAAGAATTACTTGACCCGAAGTGTCAACAGTCCTGAGGTTGAGAAATCCCGACACTATGTAAACAGTGCATGTCTACGAAAGATAAAAATTTAAAGCAATGAAGTCAAAACTATCATGGAAGCTATTTTGTGGCATAATAAACGGAATGACTTCCCCTCTTACGAGCAAACTCATCTCCCTCAACTTCTGTGAATGTTTACTTAGGGGCTCTCAGATGTTCCCTTTTAAGGGGGGGGACCTACAAATTTAAATTTTCATGCATATTGATTGGCTTAAAAATAGAAGAAAACAGACATCTTAACTGCCTTTACTAATGTAAAACTTGGGGCTTTGCTGATCTGAGGGATGAGAGCAAGAGGGCCATATAGGCTGGAATCCATCTCGAGGATTTTAAAAACTGGACTTGAAAGAGAGAAATCTTTCTTCTACAGAAGAGAGAAGGATGCCAACCCCCAAGAAGGAAAGGACATGAGAGACGGAGATGAAGGACTTCTGACAGTGTTCTCATTATGGGGTCATTTGTCCTTTGATTTGGCTACTGAGCCAGGGAATCGTCCATTCTTGCTAAGGCGTCTTGAATTAGGCTCCTGTCCCTCCCAACCAAAAAGTCCTGACTAATATACCAGTAGACCAACATGGGTAATATTTCAAGAATCAGCTATAATGCAACGAAGTATGAATTTTGAACTCGAGATTGGTTTTTCAATTGCAGGATTTGAGATAGAAATCCTACACTACTCACGCAACAAAAATATTACATACATTACAGCATGTATGTAATATTCTGTGCTCGGTGCTGGAAACACAAAGACAAAGAAGAGCCTCTCCTTTCCAGGAGCTCTCAGGTTACTTGGGGAGACCAAAGAGTAGCATATGGTATGAGTGCTATGACAGAAGCGATCCTGTCTTAATTATGGGACCCGTTAGGAGGGACACTAACCCCAACAAGTCAAGAACAACTTGGAGGTGGTGACTGCCTAAACGGAGTCTTGAAGGACATCAGATGGGTCAAGTAGGGAGTTCAAAGGGCATCCTCACAGGACAGAATGTTAGTAAAGGCTGAGTGGGAGAGGAACAATGAGATAAGACCAAGACACTGCCATTCATGCACTACAGTAGATCATGGGGTACAATGGGCTGGCATTAGTGATGGGCATGGGAGAGTGGCCAGGAAGGAGCCTGGAATAGAGGCCAGGGGTTGTGGGTTGAGTATCTTGGTGAAAAATCAGGACTTTAGTCCCAAAAGCTTTGGAGAGCCACTTAAATGGATTGTATGCAAGGCAGGATGTATGTTAGAAATAATCACTCTGTGCATAAAACATGGAGGATAATAATAGGCACCTGGCAAGGTTGTTGCCAAGATTGCAGATATATTTAAAGCCATGATTACCATGCTTAGAGATGGCCAAGTTAAAAAATGTACTCTCTCTGTTCCAAATACTCCTCAAAACCCAGAGTGGAGCATCTCTTAATGGGTATGATTATGGCAGTTCTGTTTTTTGGTTTTTTTTTTTTTTTTTTACCTGAAGCTTAGACTCACTGTAATGTAATCACCAAATCTGCAATAAAGTTGGGATTTAAAGTCCAGGTCAGTCTCAGAACTGACTAGGCCATTCAGGTTTTCTCCAAACCAGGACACTGCAGACTGAAATGGAGTTTTCAAGGTTATCCTGGAACTGGAAAGACCCCAAGAGCCACTGTGAAATCTTTTATCAGTGTCTGAGGGGTGAGGAATAAAGTTGATTGAGTTTTTTTTCCTTTAAAGATTTTATTTATTTATTTGACACACACAGATCACAAGTAGGCAGACAGGGAGGCAGAGAGAGAGGGGAAGACACAGGCTTCCCTCTAAGCAGAGAGCCCGATGCAGGGCTCGATCCCAGGACTCTGGGATCATGACCCAAGCCAAAGGCAGAGGCTTTAACCCACTGAGCCACCTAGGCACCCCAAGTTGATTTTTATATTAGGCTTTTTTTTTTAAACTTAGTGAAATGTTTGAACTCGGACTCAAAACAAATCCTCAAGAATGCTGCTTCTGGGTCACAGGTGGGAAAATAAGGAATAAATACCTGATTACGACATAAAATATCAAATTAATCTTTTCCATGTCAAAGGAAGAACAGAGAAGGAACCAGTGGGAAAAATGAGTTCACCTCGGGCTACCAAACCATTGCAAGATTTCTCTCTGGAGCTCTATGTCACTGGGCTAAGAAGGATATTTCACTTTCTGGCTGATTTCAAGGGACCCCTTACACTCCTTATTTGAGCTAGTGATTTAGAAATTTTAAAGAGATAGGAGAAATTATTTGGAAAAGTCAATAATTAAAAAATGTAATGCCTCAATTTAAAACAATAAAATTTATTTCACTATTGGAGAGTACTAATTTTGTGTTAAAGGCAGAGTCTGTCTTGAATTAGGGGACAATGAAAAACATCTGAAAATACAGCATTTTATATGCGAAGTTTGAAAGCAATGTCTATTGGTTAGTTACAACTTTTTCCCATGTATTTTTTTATCCAATAGCCAGTTTTTAAGGCTTTAAATTAACCACTAAAGTATATTGTTCCTGAAAATTCCTATTGTGAACATTTTTCAAGGTGACAGAAAACTTCAACAATTGAGAACGTTTTTCTTTTAAGAAGGTTAAATAAACATATATGGGCAAGTATGTGCCTATTTAACTCTAAAAAGATTATATAAAAGACCACCAACAGTAGCTTCCTCGAGGCTGAAATTGTCAGGTGGAAAGGGAGAGAGGAACTGAACTTTTTCACTTTATATCCTCTGGTACAATCTGATGTTTCTCAATCTACACAAGCCTGTAGCATATATAAATGCATACATTTTAATAATTTAAAGAACTAGATAAAAGGAACAGTTTTCTAACTTATATATGCACAATCTTCATCGTTAATAGCTCTACGTTTTCTCCCCTTTAAGGTCTTACTTGCCAAATTACAGTACACCCTCACATCAATCATAGGTTCTATAGACAACGCTAGTCAGAGATACGTTAAATGACCTTGAAGTCATAATACAATTTGTTTATGGCAAAGGCAGATGCGACTGAACCACAGTATAACACCTGTGTATAGTATAATAGCCCAGCAAGTTCAAAAAGAAAAGAAGGTGGGTAGGTATTTTTGAATGTGCAAATTTAGACCTTGGAGTAATTTTATGTTCCTATACATTTTTTCTACTTTTACACATTTCACATTTGATTATCAAAAATCAAATTACTCCTCCTAGCACATTATGAAACAGTACAATAAACTGTCTTCATTTTCAAAATGTGACAAGAGTCCAGAGTAATTTATTTTCCCCAAGGAAACTATTGGACTCAAGAAGTTTAATCTGATTCTAGATATTGGCTTCAGTGTGAGACGAAGTCACTTTAAAATCCCTGAAATATCGCTCTTTTAAAAACATTCTTAATAAAGACTTTTGGTGTTTAATTATGTTGTCATCTATGAATTAATTCACGTAATCCCACTAAGCTTCAGTTTCCTTATCTTTAAAATGAGGATGCTAATAGGACTTAGTTCACAAAGTTATTATGAGGATTAGCTGTGATAATGCATACAGAATGCTTAGTATTGTCTTTGGTACACAGTAAGCATCCAACCAATATTTGCTATTACTTTGCTTACATTTTCACTGTTTTAGTAACTTGAACATCTCCCAACATTAACTCTAGCTTTTAAAACCGAGTGGAGAATAGTTTTCCCAGTTTTTATATTACTAGTGTAATTTTACCTCCTAGAACAGTTAGCCTCATCTTTTCTGCCATGTAACACAGATAAAACCACCTGTGAAGTGCATTTTTCTCCATTCCTGTGTTTAATACAGATCAGTTAGTTAACATGTATTTAGCTTATTACTGCTAAGTGTCACTAAGAATAACAATACTAACCACAAAGGGTGACTGGAAAAGGTCAAGCTGTAAAAAATTTCTGAAATGGTTACACATTGTCAGAAAAGGGTTCAGCAACTAGATTTCTAAAGTACTGGTTTTTCACTGAATGAAAGGAAACTCATATTCTCACACTCTAATGTCTACTTGTAGATTTTAAGAGTTAAAATTTTTTTTGTAATTTTGCAAGTCATTTTTATTTATTTATTTTTAAAAGATTTTTGTTTATTTGACAGATAAAGATCACAAGTAGGCAGAGAGGCAGGCAGAGAGAGAGTGGGAAGCACGCTCTCTGCTGAACAGAGAGCCCGATGTGGGGCTTGATCCCAGGACCCTGAGATCATGACCTGAGCCCAAGGCAGAGGCTTTAACTCACTGAGCCACCCCGGCACCCCCAAGAGTTAAAAAAAATTTTTAAAGCACAACCCTTAAGGACAATAATTGGCTTAACACATTACTAAGAGCTTAGATACATAAAGCTCGACCTTAAATGTGAAATTAGAGGCGAGAACTTGTGAGTTACACTACCATGAGTTGAGTTGTTGTCAATAAAAAGAATTATTTAAACACAAGATACATTTCTTAGCATTTCTTTTTAACTCCTGCCCCTTACATTCGGAAGCTTTAACATGAAGCCAGCTTACAGGTGGTACGGTACCTTGATTAGGTTGTGTCCCACAGTGTAGACAGCTGCTAAGTTTCCCTTCTCTCCAGGAGCATGCATACCTGTCCCATACCCATGCCAAGCGACTAGATACGGATTGTGAATTGTAATCCAGTATTTGACGCGGTCCCCAAACGTCTGGAAACAGTAGGTGGCATAGTCATTGAAGATATCTGTTATGGTTTCATTTTTCCACCCCCCATATTTTTCTTGTAGCGCCAGAGGCAAATCCCAGTGGTATAAAGTAACTACAGGTTCAATGTTTCTCAGTACTAAAGCATCGAGAAGAGCATTGTAGTACTGGACACCTTTTGCATTGGCAACTGCCGCTATCCCATCAGGGAAAAGCCTTGGCCAGGAAACTGAAAACTGATAAAAAGAAACTCCAATAAAATCCAGGGCTGATAAATCTTTTTCCAGAAAAATGTAACTGTCACTGGAACTACTCGTGCTGTTGACATTTTTAAGGTGTGTTTGGATGAAATGATCCCATATAGAGGGTCCTTTTCCATCTGTCTTCCAATTCCCTTCCACTTGAAATGCTCCAGTCCCAACACCCCAGAAAAAGTTTTTAGGAAAAGTGTCATAGAGAAACAGCTGACTTTCATTTACCGGACTAAAATGAGGAGTTTTAGACCATACAGCGCTTCCGTCCCCAGACAATCCAGTAACAGCTCGTAGGAGAATAAATGCCGACAGGATGACAGATCTTTGCAGACCGCGGTTGCACATTGCTTTCCTGTAGTGTATGTTTCTTTCATGGGCGCTGCGGAAAATCCATTCATTCCCTGGAGATCCAGCCGCACAGCCTGGCTTCGCTGGCAGCTCACTGCCCGCCTGTCTTATCAAACGCTTCAGTAAAAGCTTGTGATTGTAAAGCTCTGTCAATGATTAGCTTGAACTGTGAGCCTTGGGATGGGTCATGGAGAGCGACGTAATTTGCTTGTTTCCTCCTGCCTTACTCTGGGGAAAATGATATGAAAACGCATCACTGACAGTAGTTTGAATGAATAACTAAAACATAGATAAACAATGACTAAAAATACCATATTCTCTTTGTAGCCTTTCATGTGACCCAAATCTTTTCTGAATGTTTTGAACACTATTGAATAAAGTGTATACCTTTCCGATGTTCGTGGGTTTTGAGCGGTAATTTTATTATTTCACGTTTCAGGAAAAGCGATACCAATAAGTAGCATTCCTATAGGCTGATAATCCAGAATGAGGAAATACAATAAGATATTACACTTCTGCAGAAATTATAACACATCTAAGGATACTCTTATCAAATGCTACCTATCTTAAGAAAATTTTAAAAATGTATTCATAGATTTGAGAGAAATGAATGAAGCAGTATATAGCAGTTTCTGGATGGAAACACTGAATACTTTCTCATTTAATTTATACATTTAAATGCACTTTCAATCTAAATCCTCTAATCCCAAACTGGAGTTCAACAAAATTATTGTGAAAGTTCACTTGACAAATAAATAGGCAATAAGTACAAAGAAGAAAAAAGAAAGAAAAAAGAAAAAACCCTAAAAGGGCATCTGGGTGGCTTAGTCATTATGGGTCTGCCTTCAGCTCAGCTCATGATCCCAGCGTCCTGGGATAGAGCCCTGCATCGGGCTCCCAGGGATTGAGCCCTGCATCAGGCACCCAGCTCAAGCAGGAAGCCTGCTTCTCCCTCTCCCACCCCTGTCAATTCAATAAATGGATGAAATCTTTAAAAAAAGAAAAAACCCTTTAAAAAAAGAAAATAGTGAAGGCACAGATTACCTTTAGATATGAAAACATGAAAAAAAAAAAGCACAACTTAAATAGCATGATTTGGGAATAAGAATGAATAAAACAATAATACTGTCCAGAATTCATAGCCTCCAGATAACTTTCTAAAAATTTAGTCTTTTAACTATTTGAAGTATCCCATAATAATGAATGGCAGAGTGTTTAACAGTTTTAGCCTCTGGACTCAGACTGCGTGGGTTTAAATATAGCTGTGTGACTGGGGACAAGTTACTTAACCTCTCTGCACCCCAGTTTCCGAGTTAGGTAAGAAAAGGGATAATGCTGGTATCTACAGCATGGATGAGTGTGAGAATTAAGTGAGTTAGTACATGGAAAGCACTTGGAAGAGACGCTGACCCATAATAAGGACTCAACGAGCATTCTTATTTCTATGTGAAAAGGAAGGATTATTCAGAAAGTGATGCTAAGATTCAGTATGAAAGATGCTATATTCTGGCTCCTGCCCACACCTTGAACTTCATTCTTCTTCAGTTAGCTACATGTAGAACGCGTCCCATCAGCCATAACAAACCACGCTGTGTTTGCTGGACACACGTGGAGGGCTCACGGCCTCCGTCTTGATATGTGGACTCTTTGCCAGGATGTGTGCACCTCCTTCCTCTAGTTCATGTCCATGGTACCTCCTCTACCAAGACTCTCCCATTCCCTAGTTTGTTTTGAATTACTTATTTATTTAACTGAAACTTGTGTAAATTACATATTTATTTATCTACTTATGTAAGTGAAGTTTTATATTACTTATTTATTTCTTAAATGAAATCTAAATAAAATCTATTTAAATTACTTATTTCAATGTATTTAAATCACTTGCTTGTTTATTTAAACACATTACTTCTTGATTTATCCTCTCGTGAAACATCTGCACAATCGCTGTAGGTAAAGTCACTGCAGAGTCTTCGCTCCTTCTGTGTCTGATCCCAGCTCACTTTGACCGGCACCAATGTTGGCCTTTGCAGTCCCCCGACTCTCTTCATTCTGTTCTGGCATTGCTCTCACTGTTTCCTTGACATCTGTTTCCTCTTATACCCGCCAAGTCTGTATCTGGGTTCATTTTTGAAGGCGTGATCCAAGAATTCATAAATCAGCCTAAAGCCAGTTGTCTTGTCTTCCCTTCACCATAACAGGCTCTGGATCCAAATACAAAGGTGACATCTGGTGTTGTCTTGTACATTTTGGCTAGTTTTTCCCCGAATTTCTGTCTTAGTTACTATGGTATTCTCTGGGGTGAAGTAGGCCGTTGGTCATGAACTTCCTGGTCTGGATGGTAACCACGTCGCTCATGATGGTGGTTGATCCTCATGCAGCCAGAGAGGAACTAAGACAGTTGGATTTGATATAGATGTGTCTCCTTCATTTGTGTTCCTGGGATAGCCCAGAATTCCTCTGTTAGGACACTTCTCACACAATACATTTATCTGTAACCCCTGTTTGACTTACAGTTCTCTCTTGGTCTCTCTTTTCTAAAAACAAGGGCCATGACTGGTCCCTAGAGAGTATCTGGGGCCTCCTAGTCACTAAAGTTGAATGAATGTGCCTGTAGAATATATACCACTATCACCACATTTATCACATAATCCTGGAATTGTTTTTCTACTCCACCGGCCTGGAAGAATGTCTCCTATCTGAAATTTTATCATCACTTATCTGAATAAATGCTTAATCATTAAATGAATGAATGGAGTTGATGCAATTAATTCACTATTTGTAAAATGTTTTTTTCCAGATTTGCTGAGATGTAATTGACATGTAACATTGTATTAATTTAGATGCACAGTGCAATGATTTGATATATGTATATATGGTGACCTGATGACTAAAAATAAAATTTTTATTTTATTTTTTAATCTTTATTTATTTATTTTTTTAAAGAGTTTATTTATTTATTTGACAGAGAGAGACACAGTAAAAGAGGGAACACAGGCAGGGGGAGTGGGAGAGGGAGAAGCAGGCTTCCCGCCAAGCAGGGATCCTGATGAGAGGCTCCATCCCAGGACCCTGGGATCATGATCAGAGCTGAAGGCAGACGCTTAATGAGTAAGCCACCAAGGTGCCCCTAAAAATAAAATTTTTAAGTTGATAATTTACCCCTCACAGATACATTTAATTAAAAATATATATAGTTACAGAAAACTAGGAGAAAAATGGAAGCAAATATTAAATTACATAAATATATATTTTATTTATAATAGTTTATATATATACTATATATAGTTTTTATATATATAGTTTTAAAAACTATAAATACATAGTTTATATAATGATATTTATTTACTTACATATGAGCTCATATAAATAATTTAACTATAATTAAAATATATGAAAAAATTGAAAAGCAAATAACAAACTTGGAAAATATTACAGCAAATCTAGAAGGCAAATGGCCAACTTTTTATTATATAAGTAACTCAGACAAAGCAATAAGAAAAACACTCTAAATTAAAGAAATGGTGGGCGCCTGGGTGGCTCAGTGGGTTAAAGCCTCTGCCTTCGGCTCAGGTCATGATCCCGGGGTCCTGGGATTGAGCCCCACATCGGGCTCTCTGCTCGGTGGAGAGCCTGCTTCCTCCTCTCTCTGCCTGCCTCTCTGCCTACTTGTGATCTCTGTCTGTCAAATAAATAAATAAAATATTTAAATTAAAGAAATGGCAAAACAACATGCACAATAAATATGCAAAAGAGAAAGCACAACTGTCTAGCTAAAGAAAAAAATTTAAATAACCAGCAATCAAAAACACATATAAAAATAACTCTAGAAGTGCCTGGCTGGCTCAGTTGGTAGAACATATAACTCTTGATCTTGGATTTGTAGGTTTGAGGCCCACTTTGGGTAGAGAGATTACTTAAAAAAAAAATCTTAAAAAAACCCCCAAACTTCAAATATTTTCTCTTGTTAAATTAGCAAGAATAAAAGTAAGTGATGAAAACTGCTGTTAATGAGATTGTAACACATTGCTGGTTAGAACATGAATCTGTAAAACATTAAAGAAAGGAATTTTCTAATATATAATTAACCTTAGATTTTTTTCATGTCTTAATTCAGTAATATTAGAAATTTATCATAACAAATAATTCTAAATACATAAAATGCTATAGCTGCAAATATCTTATAGCAGTATTATTTATGATGGTAAAAATGTTTGTTTATTTATAATGACTATTTTTAAAGATTTTATTTATTTATTTGACAAAGAGAGAGTGGCACAGGTAGGGGGAGCAGCAGGGAGAGGGAGAGGTAGAAGCAGGCTCCCCACTGATCAGAGACCTTGACATAGGACTCCATTCCAGGACCCTGGGATCATGACTTGAGCCAAAAGCAGATGCTTAACCAACCGAGCCACCGAGGTGCCCCCAAATTTGAAATGATTTAAAGATTCATTTGTGGGGCGCCTAGGTGGCTCAGTTGGTTAAAGCCTCTGCCTTTGGTTCAGGTCATGATCTCAGGGTTCTGGGATCGAGCCTCACATCGTCGGGCTCTCTGCTCAGCAAGGAGGCTGCTTCCCCTCCTCTCTCTGTCTGCCTCTCTGCCTACTTGTGATCTCTGTCAAATAAATAAATAAAATCTTAAAAAAAAAGATTGATTTGTGGGAAATAATTACATAAGGCATGGAATATCCATTTGCTAAAGCATTGCAGAGTCATTAATGTTTTCTTTTAAAAAAATATTTATTTACTTATTTTAGAGAAAGAAAGAGAAAGAGAGGGAGAGAGACAGAATGAGCACACAGAGGGAGAGGGAGAGAAATCATCAAGCAGGCTCCTCGCTGAGTGCGGTGCCCAATGGGAGCTCAATCCCAGGACCTTGACATTATGACCTGAGTCAGATGCTTAAATGACTGAGCCACCCAGGTGCCCCTATCCTAAACATTTTAATGTTACTAAATAGTCTTTGAAAATATAGGGATGCCTGGGTGACTCAGTCTGTTCAGTATCTGACTCTTGATTTTGGCTCAGGTTATGATCTCAGGCTGTGAAATCGAGCCCTGTGTTGGACTCCACACTCAGCATGAAGTCTGCTTCTCTCTTCCTCTCTCTCTTCCTCTGCACCTCTCCCCTTTTATGCTCTCTTTCTCTCTCAAACAAATAAATAAATCTTTAAAAAAAATGTTTAGGATAAAAAACTAACTGGGTGCAACTGGGTGGCTCAGTTGGTGTGGAGCTCCACCTCCAGGCTCCGCCAGAAGTCTACTTGTCCTCCACCCTCCTCTTCTCCTTCCCTCTCTGCTTCTCCGCACATGCATGTATGCTGTATCTCTGTCTCTCTCTGTCAAATAAATAAATAAATAAATAAAATCTTTAAAAAAGAAAAAAACTAACTGAAAAAAAAAATCCAGGTAACAAATTGAATAGTCAGTATGATTATAATTATGTAATAAAAGCAATAACTAATATGTAGAATTATAAGAAAATACCCACACTTCACTATACTGTGTTTGGATTGTGAACAAATAGGTTATAGTTATTCTCTTTTTTTTGTACATTTTCTTAACTCATTTTTTTTTTAAGTAAGCTCTATGCCCAATGTGGGACTTGAACTCATGACCTAGAGATTAAGAGTCACATGCTCTACCAACTAACCCAGACTGGTGCTCCTAACTAATTAATTATTTATTTATATTTGCAATTTTTTTTTTCCGAAGATTTATTTA
Source organism: Mustela erminea (assembly GCF_009829155.1). Classification (NCBI taxonomy): domain Eukaryota; kingdom Metazoa; phylum Chordata; class Mammalia; order Carnivora; family Mustelidae; genus Mustela; species Mustela erminea. Next base: position 130,180,752 of record NC_045615.1, on the reverse strand, counting down.
TTTGAGAGAGAGAGAGGGGAGAGGAAGTGAGAATATGTGAGGTGGGGAGGGGCAGAGGAAAAGAATCTTCAAGCAGACTCCCCATTGAGCATGGAGCCTGACACAGGGCTTGATTTCAGGACCCACAAGATCATGATCTGAGTCGAAACTAAGAGGTAGACGCTTAAATGACTGAGTCACCCAGGTGTTCTAATTTTTAATTTAATTTAATTTTTTAAAGATTTTATTTTATTTTGTTTTATTTATTTATTTGACACAGAGAGAGAGAGAGATCACAAATAGGCAGAGAGGCGGGCAGAAGAGAGGGGGAAGCAGGCTCCCCGCTGAGCAGAGATCCTGATGTGGGGCTAAATCCTAGGACCCTGAGATCATGACCAGCCCACTGAGCCACTCAGGTGCCCCTCATTTTTTTATTTTTGACAGAAAAAGAACATAAAAGGAAAAATTAGCCAATGTTGGAAATAAAGTTTCATTCCTGCAAAGATTAGGAAAAAGGCAAAGGGGTCTACTCTAACCACTTCTATTCAACATCATACTAGAAGTCCTAGCTAACACAATAAGACAAGAAAGGGAACAGGTCTATTCTTACCACTTCTACTCGGTATCATGCTAGAAGTTCTAGCTAAGGCAATAAGACAAGAAAGGGAACTAAAAAGTATAAAAATTGGGGAGTAAAAAATAAAAATCTGTTCATAGATGATAATGATTGTCTATATGAAAAATCCCAAAACCTCAATAAAAGAAATCCTGGAAATAAGAAGCAATTATAGCAAGGTTGCAGGATATAGGTTAATACACACACACACATACACACACACAGACACATACACAATATATATATACTTGAAATATCTTACTTTATTTTTTTAAGAGTTTTAATTTTAATTCCAGTTAGTTAACATACAGTGTTATACTTGTTTCAGGTATACAACACAGTTATTGAACAGTTCCATACATCACCCTATGCTTCTCACTCTGCACTGAGTGTGGAGCCCGATGAAGGGCTCAATCCCACAACTCCGAGATCATGACCTGAGCCAAAATCAAGAGTTGGATGCCTTCCCCCACCCATAAAAGATACCCAACAGACTGAGCCACTCAGATAACCCACAATGCATTCTTTAAACCCCATCATCTATTTAACCCATCCCCCCCACCTCCCTTCTAGTAACCATTAGATTGTTCTCTATAATCGAGTAGAGGTTAATATATAAAAGTCAATTATTTTCTTATTTATCAGAAATGAACAATTGGAATTGAAATTAAAAAGACAATACCATTTACATTAGCACAAAAATACTTAGGTTTAAATCTAACAAAATATGTACAAGATCTATATGAGGAAAACTACAAAACTCTAATGAAAGACATGAAAGAAAATCTAAATAAATGGGGAGATATTCTATGTACATGGATAAGAAAATCAAATGTTATTAAGGCATGAGTTCTCTGTAATTTGATCTATAGATTCAATGCAGTCTCAATAAAAACCAGCCAGTTGTGTGGATAGTGATGAAATGATTCTAAAGTTTATATGGAAAGTCACAAGACCCTGAACAGTCAATACAATATTAAAGGACTGATAATTCAAGGACTGATGCTGCTTGACCTTAAGGCTTGAAAGCTACAGTAATCAAGACAGTGTAGTATTGGCAAAAGAACAGACACATTGGGGGCACCTGGGCACCTCAGTTGGTTAAGCATCCACTTTCAGCTCAGGTCATGATTCCAGGGTCCTGGGATTGAGCCCTGCATCAGGCTCCTTGCTCAGCAGGGGGACTGCCTCCCCACTCTGCCCCTCACCCCGCTCTAGTGCTCTCTCTCTCAAATAAATAAATGAAATATTAAAAAAAAAAAACAGACACACTGAACAACAGAACAGACTAGATATCCCAGAAAAATCACCCACATAAGTAGAGTCATTTGATCCTTGACAACAGAGAAAAGACAATTCAAGGAAGAAAGAATAGCCTTTCCAACAAATGGTGCTGGAACAACTGGACATTCACATGCAAAAAAAAAAAAAAAAAAAGTGAATATAGACACAGACTGCACAAAAATTAACTCAAAGTGAATCATAGACCTAAACTCATAGTAGGTCATAAAATGCAAGACTATAAAACTCCAGGAGATAGCAGAGAAGAAAATCTAGGAGACTTTGGGTTTGGTGATGACTTCTTAGATATAACACCAAAAACACAACCCAAAATAGAAAAGAAAATGATAAGTTGGACTTCATTAAGGAAAAAATTCTGCTTTGCAAAAAACACAGTTAAGACAATGAAAAGATAAGCCACAGACTAGGAGAAAATCCTTGCAAAACAGATACATATCAGATAAAGGACTGGTATCCAAAATGTATAAGAACTCTTAAAACTCAACAACAACAACAACAACAAAATGACTAGAAAAATAGTCAAAAGATCTGAACAAACCCCTTAGCAAAGAAGATATTAATCATATGAAAAGATACACTATATCATATATCCTTAGAGAATTGCAAATTAAAGCAACATGAGATACAATTACTTACCTATTAGAATGACCAACAACCAAAACACTGACCACACCAAATGCTGGCAAGAATGTGGAACAACAGGAACTCTTATTTATTGTTGCTCGGAATGCAAAATGCTACACACATATCAGAAGACAGGTTGGAAGTTTCTTACAAAACTAGGTATAAATTTCTTACAAAGCATGCTCTTATCACACCATCCAACAATTACAGCCTTCGTATTTCCCCAAATGAGTTAAAAACTTGTGTGCTTACAAAATATGAATGTGAATGCTTATAGCACCTTTATTCATAATTGTCAAAACTTAGAATTAACCAACATATCTTTTAATGGGTGGATGGATAAACAGCAACTTGATACACCCATACAATGAAATATTATTTAGCAATAAAAAGAAATGATCAAGCCAGGAAAAGACATGGAGAAGACTTAAATTCATATTATTAAATGAAAGAAACAATCTATAAAGGCTACATACTGTATGATTTCAATTATATGATCATCTGGAAACAGTAAAAGGGAAACTGTAAAACGATCACTGGTTGCCTGGGAATAGGTTGAGGGAGGAACAAACAGATGGAATTTTTAGGGCAATGAAGCTATTATTCTGTAGGCTACTGTAATGGTGGATCCGTTTATCAAAACCCATAGAATATGCAACACAAAGAGTAAACCTTAATGTACACTATGAGCTTTAGTTAATAATATTGGTTTATCAGTTGTAACAAACCTACCACACTGATGCAAGATGTTAAAAATAGGGGAAGCTGGGGCTGGGAGAAGGACTGAAGAGGCATATGGGAAGTTTGTAACTATAATTTTTTTTAGAAGTTTTTATGTATTTATTTGTCAGAAAGAGAGAGGGAGAGAGGAGAGAGCACAAGTGGGGGAGAGGCTGGCAGAAGGAGAAGCAGGCTTCTGCCAAGCAAGGAGCCCAGTGCAGGACTCGATCCTAGGATCCCAGCATCGTGACCTGAACTGAAAGCAGATACTTAACCCACTGAGCCACCCAGGAGTCCCTGTAACTGTAATTTCTCAAGACAAAGTCCATTAATTTAAAAAAATGTTACTGACAAAGGCTGTTTTTTCTTTTTTAAAATAATTTTATGTATTTATTTATTTGAGAGAGAGAGAGAGAGAGAGTGAATGAGGGGAGAGGCAGAGGGGAGGGAAAGAGATACTCTCAAGCAGATTCCCCACTGAGTGTGGAGCCAGATGTAGGGCTTGATCTCATGACCATGAGATCATGACCTGAGCCAAAACCAAAAGTCAGTCACTTAATTGATTGAGTCACGCAGGCACTCTTTCTTATTCTTCTTTTAAGGTTTATTTATTTACTTTAGAGAGAAATACCAAATGGAAGGAGAGGCATGGACCCCAACTGGGACTGGATCCCAGGACCCTTAGATCATGACCTGAGCTGAAATCAGGAGTCAGACATTTAACCTACTGAGCCATTTAAACGTTTCAAGGCTAAATTTTTTCTTAATTATGTTCCATGCCCAGCATGGAGCCCAGTTCAGGGTTTGAATTCACAACCCTGAGGTCAAGACTTGAGCTGAGACCAAGAGTTGGAAGCTTAACTGACTGAGCCACCAGTCACCTTGACAAAGGCGAAGTTTTGAAATGTATAATGAATATTTGTTTGCTAGTGGCCAATGACTGATCATTAAAACTATTTCAGATTTCATATGAGAAAACAAAGGAATTGGATCATTGTCAGGGGAAGTTCATTAGCTGGTTAAATCAGAACACATATAGGTAAAAATACCATAGCTTCACACCCATTAGGACGGCTACTGTGCAAAAAAGAAAGACACCAGAAAATAACAAGAATTGGAGAATATGTAGGGAAATTGGAGCCATTGTGTATTGCTGGTCAGAATGTAAAATGGTGTAGATATTGTGGAAGATAGTATGGGCAATTCCTCAAAAAAATTAAGTATAGAATTACCATATGATCTGGCAATTCTACTTCCAGATATATTCTTCAAAGAACTAAAAACAGGAACTCCAACAGATATTTGTACAGCCATCCATGTTCATGGTAGCATGATTCATAATAGCCAAAAGGTAGTGACAGTCTAAATGTTATTCAACAGATAAATGGATAAACAAAATGTGTGTGTGGGGTATGTGTATAGTGGAATATTACTCAGCCTTTAAAAGGAATTAAATTCTGACACATGCTATAACATGGAGAAACTTTGAAGACTGTATGAAATGATCCAGACACAAAAGACAAGTATTATATGATTTTTAATTTTATTTGTTTATATTTATTTATTTATTTTTTAAAGATTTTATTTATTTATTTGACAGAGAGAGATCACAAGTAGGCAGAGAGGCAGGCAGAGAGAGAGAGGAGGAAGCAGACTCCCTGCCGAGCAGAGAGCCCGATGCCGGACTCGATCCCAGTACCCTGAGATCATGACCTGAGCCGAAGGCAGTGGCTTAACCCACTGAGCCACCCAGGCGCCCTATATTTATTTTTTAAAAAAGATTTTACTTATTTATTTGACAGACAGAGATCACAAGTAGGCAGAGAGGCAGGCAGAGAGAGAGGGGAGAAGCAGGCTCCCTGCCGCCCAGAGAGCCTGACTCGGGCTCAATCCCAGGATCCTGGGATCACAACCGGAGCCGAAGGCAGAGGCTTTAAGCCACTGAGCCACCCAGGCACCCCTATATGATTTTTTAAAAAGATTTTATTTATTTATTCATGAGAGATAGGCAGAGGCAGAAGTAGAAGCAGTCTCCCCACTGAGCAGGGAGCCTGATGCGGGACTCAATCCCAGGCCCCCGAGATTATGACCTGAGCTGAAGGTAGACCCTTAATTGACTGAGCCGCCCAGGCCCCAGAACAAGTATTACATGATTATACTTCTAGGAGGTACCTGAAATTGTCAAATTCATAGAGACACAGAAAACAGAAAGTGGTTTCCAGGGCCTGGGGAGCAGGGTGAATGAGGATTTACCATTTAACTGATACAGAGTTTCAGTTCAGGACGAGGAAAGGGGTCTGGGGATGGATATTGTGGGTTGCACAAGAAAGTGAATGTAGTCAATGCCACTGAAGTCTACAGCTAAAGATGGTTCAAGGGTAAATTTTATGGATGTATATTTTACATAGTAAAAACATGCTTTTTGAAAGAATGAATGAAGAAATATATGAAGAAATCTTTATGAGAATGAATTAATACTGAAGCTTAAAGAATTCTCAAATATTTATGAAACTAGGTCTTGAAATTATGAAACAGTTATCATGATTTAATGAATCAGAATGGGGGCTTCATTTTTCCTGAAAAAATTGTCAAATATTTATTGAATATTTTACTTGGAAAAGGGCCCATATTAAGTTCTAGGAGAGAATATATATCTTCCTGCCTCCAAAAAGAGTTTATAGCTTAGCCAAGAAGAACGTAATAAAAACCACAAAATGTCTAAGAAAAAAATTGTACCTATCTGGTACCAACTGAGTGGGACAGATACATGCTCTCTAGGAATTCTGTAACTGAAACATCTCGTCATAACACTTCATATGGATGACAGAATTTTACAGCAGGAAGGGTCCTTAGAAATCAACTATTTAGAGCTTTATTTTACAGATAAGGGTTTCAAGACTAGTAGAGTAGAGGCCAGAATTCATCATTCCTTTATTCATTTCACAAATCTTTATTGAGCATCTCCTGTGGGTCAAGTCCTTTGTTGGAGGTTGGAATTTAAAACTGAAGATCCTGGTGAGAAAGTGGAGAACAGGGGACCCTCTTGTACTGGTGGTGGGAATGTACACTGGTGTAGCCACTGTGGAGAGTATGAAGTTTCCTCGAAAAAATTAAAAGTAGAAACACCATATGATCCAGTAATTTCACTACTGGATATTTACCCAAAAAAACAAAAACACAATTTGAAAAGATATATGCACCCCTGTGTTTATTGTAGCATTATTTACAATAGCCATTGTAAATAATAGTATTACTTACAATGCAACCCAGGTATCCATCCATAGGTGAGTGGCTAAAGATGGGAGACACACACACACACACACACACACACACACACACACACACACACACATAAATATTTATGCATATATGCAATGGCCTATTACTCAGGAATAGGTAAGGATGAGATCTTGCCATTTACGACAACATGGATAGATGTGAGGTTATTGTGCTAAGTGAAAGAAGGCAGAGAGAGACAAATACCACATGATTTCACTTAGAAGTGGAATCTAAAAAACAAAACAAATGAATAAACCACCCAAAAGCAAAAATAGTCCCATAAATACAGAGAACAAATTCAAGGTTGCCAGAGAGTAGGAGGGTAGGATCTAGAAAAAAATGAGTGAAGGGAAGGGGGAGATACAGACTTTCAGTTATGGAATGAATAAGTCATAGGGATAAAAGTACAGCAGAAGGAATACAGTCAGTGTACTAGACTGATGACAGAAGGTTGCTACACTTGTATTGAGCAGAACGTAATGCGTATGTTTGTTCATTTCTATGTTGCACACCTGACACTACTCTAACTACTGTGTGTCAACTATACCTCAATTAAAAAATAGAAATAGATAGATGAACAAGTGAATTGAATATGTTACAGTATTCACAAATTTTATAGAAAAACATAGGAAGTGTATATAAGCCAGTGGATGTGTGCACATGTGCACACACGTGTATGTGTAGGTGAAAGGTGGCGTAGAGGTGCCCGAAAACTCTAAAAAAATCCTAAGAAATGAAGAATGAGGCAATGTTAGCCAGAAGAAAAGAGAGAAGGAGGAAGGGAGGCTATCCCATGTATATGGAGTAGCATATCGGAAGTCCCAGAGATGCAAAAGTTTGACAAGTGATTCAGGACACCCAGGTCTTAAGAGTTAGTAGGAAATGGCAAGAAATGACTTGCAGAGATTGGCAGAAGGCAGATCATAAAGGCCTTCGTGAATCATGTTACTGGAATTTAAGCTTTATCTTGAAAGAGATAGGCAACCATTGAAAGTATTTTAAGCAAGTATATGAGTCAGCATACCACTGTACAAATAGACTCCAAAATATGAAATTGAGGCCCAAATAGAAGGTCATATGTCACACATTTGTCTGAAGAAAGAGTGCCCATGTTTTCAATGGCTCATCTCAGCAATTCAGAGACCAGGATGCTTATGGCTATAGTACTGCTACCCTTGAAGGCCCCACAGGAGTCTTACCCCCTGTATTCAGCAGGTAGAAGAGAAAATCTTCTGAAAAGCTTTGCCTGAAAGTAACATACATAATTTCTGATTACATTCCACTGGCAAACACTAGTCATGGGGCCCCCTCTAGATGCAAGGTGGGTAACACGAATCCCTTGCCTGGGCAATCACTCTATATTCTATAGTTAATGCATGGAAGGGGGGGGCATAAAGTTTTGTGTTTAGCTGGTGTTCTCTATCTACCACAAGAGAGTGACACGATTAGGTAGGTCTGCATTTTAGGAGAATCACTCTGGCAATGAGTGCAGGAAGTAGGTACTCTTGAAGTGGGTTAAGTGGCTCTTTTGTTAATCTGAATGAAAAATGACGTGGCTTGAACAAAGGTAGCAGCATTGCAGTTGGAGAGAAACAGACAAGGTCAGGAACTAACTGAAAGAAATATCACCTGGCTTCAATAACCAACTGAATGTTGAGATTGAGTTTAGGAGAAGAAAGAGTGAGTGATGACCCAGTTTTCTGACTTAGGCAACTGGGTGAAATTGAGAACACGATGGACTTTGAAAAGAAGATGGTAAGGGCACTGGGTCACTCTGGCCAAGTATCTGACTTTTGATCTCAGCTCAAGTCTTGATCTCAGGGTTGTGAGTTCAAGATCCAGGTTGGCCTTGGTGCTGGGCATGGAGCCCGCTTAAAAAAAAAAAAAAAAAGAAGATGGTATTTTAAATATATTAAAACCTTGAGTTTGAGGTATTAAGTATCCAATGTGCAGGTAGGTATTTGAGACTATTGTTTGAGACGAGATCTTTTCTGAAAATATAATGTGGACATTTTGGTATATAGACAATCGTTGAAGCTCTGAAAATAAATGGAGATGAACCATTGTAGGAAAAGGTAAAAATGTAATTTTTCTCAAGTCTCTAAAAACATTTTTTATTGTATAAAAATATACAACATAAAATTTACCATTTTAACATTTTCTTAAGATTTTACTTATTTATTTGACAGACAGAGATCACAAGCAGGCAGAGAGGCAGGTGGAGAGAGAGGGGGAAGTAGGCTCCCCACTGAGCAGAGAGCCCGATGTGGGGCTCGATCGCAGGATCCTGGGATCATGACCTGAGCCTAAGGCAGAGGTTTTAACCCATTGAGCCACTCAGGTGCCCCTTAAAATTTTTTTAGATGTGAGCTCTACACCCAATGAATGAGTGGTTTGAACTCACGACCCCCAGATGAAGAGTGACATGCTCTACCAACTGCATCAGCCAGGTGCCCCCCATTTTAACCATTTTATATGTACAGTTTAGTGACATTAAGAAGTGCACAACAGTGTTGTGCAACCATTATTACCACTCATCTCCAGAACTCTTTCAACTTCCCAAACTGAAGCTCTGCATCCATTAAATGATAACTCCCCATTTTCCCTTTCTTTAAACTCTGACGTCCACCAATCTACTGTGTCTATATGAAACTGACTACACCAGGTTCCTCACGGAAGTATAATCATGTAATACTTGTATTTTGTGTCTGGTTTATTTCACTTACCATTATGTCTTCAAGTTTCATCCATGTTGTGGCAGGTGTCAGAATTTAATTCCTTTTTAGGGCTGAATACTATTTTATTGTATGGATATACTGCATTTTGTCTATTCATTTATCTGTTAATGATCATTTGGGTTGCTTCTACCTTTCGACTATTGTGAATAATGTTGCCATGAACACGAGTGTCTACGTATCTGTTAGGGTTCCTGCTTCCAATTCTTTGTGGACTATATACCCAGAAGTGGAATTGTTGGATCATATGGTGCTTCTATATTTAATTTTTGAGGAATTACCGTACAGTTTCCCATAGTCTCCATTTTTGTTGTGCATCAGAATCACTTCTTGAACTTTAAAAATATACCATATACTCAGTCTCCACCTCTGGAGACTGATTAGTAGATCTGAGTAGACACCTAACTTTCATTTCTTTTCTTTTCTTTAATTTTTTAAAAGATTTTATTTATTTACTTGACCGAGAGAGAGTCAGCAAGAGAGGGGAACACAAGCAGGTGAAGTGCAAGAGGGAAAAGCGGGCTTCCAGCTGAGCAGGGAGCCCGATGTGAGGCTCAATCCCAAGACCCTGGGATCATGACTGAGCTACCCAGGGACCCCAGTGACTTCTGTTTCTTTTTAGAATTCATATTTTGTGGCTCAGTGGGTTAAGCCGCTGCCTTCGGCTCAGGTCATGATCTCAGGGTCCTGGGATCGAGTCCCACATCAGGCTCTCTGCTCAGCAGGGTGCCTGCTTCCTCCTCTCTCTCTGCCTGCCTCTCTGCCTACTTGTGATCTCTCTCTGTCAAATAAATAAAATCTTAAAAAAAAAATTAAAAAAAAAATTAAAAAAATTAAAAATACTAGAAACAAATTGTTAAGAGGTTTTTAAAAAAAGATTTTATGTATTTATTTGACACAAAGAGGGATACAGAGAGAGAAAGAGAGATAAAGAGCACAAACAGGGGGAGCAGGATAGGGAAAAGCAGGCTCCTGGCTGAGCAGGGAGCCTGATGTGGGACTCGATCCCAGGACCCTGGGATTCTGACCTGAGCCAAAGGCTGACGTCTAACTGAGTCACTCAGGTGTCCCTAAGAAGTGGATTTTATTTTATTTTTTAAAAGATATTATTTCACAGAGAGAGAGAGATCACAAGCAGGCAGAGAGGCAAGCAGAGAGAGAGGAGAAAGCAGGCTCCCTGCTGAGCAGAGAGCCCCACTTGGGGCTTGATCCCAGGACCCTGAGATCATGATCTGAGCTGAAGGCAGAAGCTTAACCCACTGAGCCACCGAGGCGCCCCAAAAGATGGATTTTAAAAAATATATTTATTTACTTTAAAATTCAAGTACAATTAGTATACAGTGTTATATTAGTTTCCGGTGTACAATATAATGATTTAACAATTCTAGGGGCATCTGGCTAAGTCAGATGATAGAGCAAGATTTCATTCTTTTTTAAATTTTTAATTTTTTAAAGTCATTCTGTTTTTATGTCTGAGTAGTATTCCATTCTCTCTCTCTCTCTCTCTGTGTGTGTGTGTGTGTGTGTATACATACACCATATCTTCTTTACGCACTCATCTATTGGTGGACACTTGGACTGCTTCCATACTTTGGTTATTACAAATAATGCTGCAATAAACCTAGGGGTGTATGTATTTTTTTGAGTTAATGTTTTTGTATTCTTTAGTAAATACCCAGTTGTGGAATTACTGGATCATGTGGTAGTTCTGCTTTTAACTTTCTGAGGAAACATCATGCTATTTTCCACAGTGGCTTCATCAGTGTACCTTCCCACCAATAGTGCATAAGTGTTCCTTTTTCTCCACATCCTCGTGAACACTGGATTTTTGTGTTTTTGGTTTTAGTCATTCTGACAGGTGTGAAGCAGTATCTCGCTGTGCGTTTTTATTTACACTAACCTGATGCTGAGTGATGTTGAGCATCTTTTATGTGTCTTTTGGCCATCTCTGGAAAATGTCTTTCATGTCTTCTGTCCATTTTAATTGGATTATTTGTATTTTTGGTGATGAGTAATCTAAGTTCTTTATATATTTTGAATATTATTAAGAGGTGGTTTTAAAAGAATAAAAATAAAAGAACATGGAGCACAATGTTGAGGTCTCTCCAGTTAACATTTAGAGTGTATCCTTACACATGCACCTCCCCCTACATGCCACACACATTTTAAATACTTTTAAAAAACATAAACATGATCACAAACCACACACAGTGTTCCAGAACATGCTTTATTCTCTTAATAATTTATTATGAAGATATCTCACTGTCAAAACAATGTGGATGGAACTAGAGGGTATTATGCTAAGTGAAATAAGTCAATCAGAGAAAGACAATTATTGTATGATCTCTCTGATACGAGGAATTTGAGAGGGAGGGTGGGGGGTTATGGGGGGAAGGGAGGGAAATATGAAACAAGATGGGACCAGAGAGGGAGACAAACTATAAGAGACTCTTAATCTCAGGAAACAAACTGAGGGTTGCTGGGGGGTGGGGGTTAGGGATAGGGTGGCTGGGTTATGAACACTGGGAAGGGTATGTGCTATGGTGAGTGTTGTGTATTGTGTTAGACTGATGATTCACAGATTTGTACCCCTGAAGCAAATAATACATTGTATGTTAATAAAATAAAAAATACTAAAAAAATAAGACAGAAAGAAAAAAAAAAGACCTCTCACTGTCAGTATACATATATCTAGCTCAATCTTTTGCAATAGATGCATAATATTCCATGGCATCAGTGCACCATATTTTATTTATTTAACCATTTACCTACTGGCAAACACTTAAGCTTTTCCATTTTTTTTCTATTATAAACAAGTGGAATTGGAGAAACAAGGCAGAGGATCACAGAGGAAGAGAGGGAAAAATGAAACAAGAAGAAACCAGAGAAGAAGACAAACCATAAGAGACTCTTTTTTTAAAAGATTTTATTTATTTTTATTTATTTGTCAGAGAGAGCACACGAGCAGGGGGAGCAGCAGACAGAGGGACAAGCATGCTCCTCACTGAGCAGGGAGCTTGATGCAGGACTTGATCCCAGGACCCTGGGATCATGATCTGAACAAAAAGCGGACACTTAACCAACTGAGCCACCCAGGTGTCCCACCATAAGAGGCTCTTAATCTCAGGACACAAACTGAGGGTTGCTAGAGTGGAGGGGGAGTGGGAAAGTTGGGGTGGCTGGGTGATGGACATTGGGAAGGGTATGTGTCGTGGTGAGCATTATGTATCGTGTAAGACTAAAGAATAACAGACCTGCGCCCCTGAAACAAATAATATATAAACGTTAATAGTAAAAAAATAAAATTATAAAGATATTCTTTTATATTTTCTTTTTAGGACTTTATTTTGTTTTCCATGTGTGGTCTTTTTAAAATTACTTTTTCTATTTATTAAGGTATTTATTCCCCCAAGTCCCCTTTCCCTCTTTCAACTTTTTCATTGTTCTAGAATTTGTGCATTTCTGTGTTTATACTTTGCATAATATTCAGGTGTTGCTATCTTTCAATTAATTAATTTTAGACTATCTATTGATTTGCTATTATGGTAGATAAAGATTTAGGTTTCTTATATTATCATTTCATGTTGGTAAGAAAATTTACCATTTGGTGAAATTGATATTTAGGGTTTACATTATCTTTATGTAAAGATTATTCATTGCTGAGTATTGTGGTACATTATGATTATGTTCTCTTGCTTTTGGGGAAGCACATTCTCCAGCAATTTCCTGAAAAAAGTTACATAGGGAATACATTTTGGAGGCAGGGGAAATTACAGGCCTTTTCCATCACACATTTGTTCAGTTGCTTGGCTGGGTTTAGAATTCTAGGTTGGGGTTCAATTTCATGTAAACTGTTGAAGGGAGACAGAGATGGTAGAAGCTGATTCCCCATCTCCAGCATCACAAGTGTTTGTAGCAGTCAGCTCTGTGTTCTCTGGACTGGCTCCAAATTCATCAGTGTGGGAGGCTGTGACATTGGCAGTGGTAGAAACAGCAACGCCAGCAGTTGCAGTTTCTAAGTGTGACCCTAAGGCTTAAAGTCTAGTGATGGTGTCTGGCTTCATTTCTTCAACTCCTGCCCTTCCAACATATTAAGTACCAAATTAATTCCCTGTGAAAACAACAACAACAAAACCCTTTTCTGAAAGAAATACCCAGAAGGATTTCTGTTTCCTAAACTGAAGTCCAACACACACAAATATTAGTCATTGTGATTATGTTGGTCAATACTCCAGACACAGCTGTTCTCTATTTTGAATTGCTAATTATCTGGAACTTAAATCTTCTTTACGTTGTTCCTGCTGACATGTCACTCTTGGTGCTGGGGCTTAGTCATCTTTGATTGTGAATAGAAACTTCGAAGGGATGAGGGATGATCCACATGGCTATCAGGGAGGAGCACTCTGGGCCCATAATGAGTAGTGAGTGAAAAGTCCTTGAAACAGAATCAGGTCTGGTACCTTTCAGAAATAATGAAGAGCTGTGACCGCAGTGGAACGATTGCGTGTAGGAGACAGTAATTACAGAGTGTGTAATGGGACCAGATGGTGCAGGGGAATGGGGAGGAATTTGTTTTATACTCTTTTTTTTTTTTTTTTAAAGATTTTATTTATTTATTGGACAGAGAAATTACAAGTACACTGAGAGGCAGGCAGAGAGAGAGAGAGAAGGAAGCAGGCTCCCTGCTGAGCAGAGAGCCCAACGCGGGACTCGATCCCAGGACCCTGAGATCATGACCTGAGCCGAAGGCAGCGGCTTAACCCACTGAGCCACCCAGGCGCCCCTGTTTTATACTCTTCTCTTAAAAAAGATTTTACTTATTTGAGAGAGAGAGAGAGATCGATCATGAATGGGCATGGGGAGGGGAAGAGGGAGGAGCAGATTCCCAGCTGAGTAAGCAGCCCAACATGGGACTTGATCCCAGGACTCCAGGACCATGACCTGAGCCAAAGGCAGATGCTTAACTCACTGAGCCACCCAGGTGCCCTTGTGTTATACTCTTACCAAGAAGAGGAACACTGTAAAGTTTTCAGCTGAGAGTGACATGATCTAACCACAGGTGAAAAGGCTCACTGTGGATACTGTGTTCAGACCATCCTGTATGTGGAACAGACAGAATCATGGTAATCAGTCAAGAGATGATAACAGGGGAGACATGATGGTAGCTTAGACCTGCATGGTAGTGGTAGATGTAATGAGATTTGTTGGGTTCTGGTTGGATTTTGAAGATAGAGCCAATAGAATTTGCTGATGGTTTGAATGTGTGTGGTAGTGAGGGGAGGACTTGAAGGGGAGGAGAGAGAGAAAGTGAGAGAGCAAGAGAGCAAGCAATCGAGAGTTGAAGATGACTTCAAAATTTTTGACCTGAGCAAATAGAAGGGTGGAGGTCCTATCAGTTGAGATGCAGTTTTGTGACAGAGGGTCAAGAATTTAGTTTTGGACATACTAAGTGGAGACAGCCAAGTGGAGACGTGAAGTTGGAAAATGAATATACAACTCAGAGGTTTATAGGAAAAATCAGCAGTTGATAGAAATTTGGAAGTGTCAGTTTTCAGATACTGTATAAAGGTATGAGACTGGATGGTCTCCGGGTAGTGAGTAGAGAAATGGGCTCTAGGACAATCAAGTGTTAAAGAGACAAGAAGATCAGGAGCAATGAACACAACAGTCCTAAGCATGGCTGTTGAAGAAGGAAAAAACTGAAAGACTACAGATGTCATTGAAATCAAGTGAAGAAAGTATTTCATCAAAGAATACTTCTAGAGAAGGGCACCTGGGTGGCTCAGGGGGTTGAGTGTCTGATCTTGATTTTGTCTCGGGTGATGACCTTGGGATTGTGAGATGGAGCCCCGTATCAGCTCCACACTTGGCAGGGAGTTGACTGAGAGTCTCTCTCTCTCCCTCTGCCCCACCCTCCTGCACGCTCTCTCCCTCCAAAATAAATAAATCTTTTATTTTTTAATTTAAATTCTATTAATTAATGTATAATGTATTATTAATTTTAGAGGTACAGGTCTGTGATTCATCGGTCTTGTACAATACCCAGTGATCATTACATCACATGCCTTCCTTAGTGTCCATCACTCATTTACCCCATCCCCCCACCCCCCTTCCCTCCAGCAACCCTCAGTTTGTTTCCTATGATTAAGAGTGTCTTATGGTTTGTCTCTCCTTGATTTAGTCTTGTTTTATTTTTTCCTCTCTTCCCCTATGATCCTCTATTTGTTTCTTAAATTCCTCACATGAATGGGATCATATGATAATTGTCTTTCTCTGATTGACTTAATTTGCTTAGCATAATACCCTCTAGTTCCATCCACATCGTTGCAAATGGCAAGATTTCATTTTTTGATGGCTGAGTAGTATTCCATTCTATGCAATATGAGGTATATTGCATAGAATGGAATACTATAATATTATTAATAATACTACTATAATTAATATTAATAATAATACCATAATAATAGTATAATAATACTATATTATACCTCATATTGCATAGAATGGAATACTATGATATATACATTATACCTCACATCTTCCTTATTCATTTTTCTGTCCATGGACATCTGGGCTCTTTCCATAGTTTGGCTATTGTGGACATTGCTGCTCTAAACATTGGGGTGCAGGTGCCCCTTCGGATCACTACATTTGTATCCTTGGGGTAAACACCCAATAGTGCAATTGCTGGGTCATAGGGTAAATAAATAAATCTTTTAAAAAAGGAAATACATCTAGAGAAATGTTTTGTTGAAATCATAGAAATATAAGTTTCAGGTTACTAGTAATTGATTAATTGTGTCTTCAAGTTTTTTAAGCAAAGGATCCTTCTTACAATTTCATTAAGCTTCACAGCCATCTTATATACTATTTAGACATAACTACACATTCTCTGATTTCTTTGCTCATGACTATTTCTTTCATCCCAAGTCTAATAGACAAGTCAGACATAACAAGCCCCCAGACAAATTCCTCTCTCCTACCTTCAATCCTATTTGTTCAAACACAACCATCGACCTTGGGCTCATTTTTTTTTTTAAACTGAAAAAGGTTATAGAAAAGTTGCAAAAATAGTATGGAGAGTTCACACATATCCTTCCATTTTGTTCATGTTAACTGACATAATCACTTACAGTGATCAAAACCAGGATACTATGCTATGATCTATTTACTGAAATATGGACCTTATTCAGATTTTACTCATTTTTCTTCTAATGTCCTTTTTTCTGTCCAGGATCCCACATTGCATTTAGTTAATACGTATTTTCAGTCCTCAATTTTCCCTTTTTTTTCATCACCTTGACACTGTTGATGAATCCTGGTTCGTTATTTTGTAGAACGTTTCTCAACTGTGGTCTGCTGTGCTCTCCTGACCAGATTTAGATTATTCCACTTGGTGGAAGGGAAAAGAGGTGAATTCAACTATAGTGGTGATTCTTTTTTATAATAGGCTCTTCAACATACAGTAATATTAAGTTTTGCAAATCCCACTCAAATTAAAAGAAATATTTTCTAAAAAATGTCTAAGGAATCCCAGCTATTAGTGACCTGCTGTACTTACTTTACCAATTACAATGCTTACCACCATCCTAGAGCTAAAGATAATATTACATAAAGGCATCAAACCAGGTATATTTTAAAATGTAGATGAGCGCATGGGTGGCTCAGTGGGTTAAAGCCTCTGCCTTCGGCTTGGGTCACGATCTCAGGGTCCTGGGATCGAGCCCCACATTGGGCTCTCTGCTCGGCGGGGAGCCTGCTTCCCCTCTCTCTCTGCCTGCCTCTCTGCCTACTTGTGATCTCTGACTGTCAAATAAATAACTAAAACCTTAAAAAAAAATAAAATGTAGAGTCCAAAGCACTTGGCCTCATTTGTCTTAAAGCAAGATTAACTCTTTCTACAGCAGCTAGCAGTTTAAATGGGTATGTTAAAAACCACTGCTTATATCCTTTTTGTGGCAATGAATTAGACTTTATCTGAGTACGATTTTTGCTGTATATTTTATGGAAGATGTGAACTTATTGGAATTCTCTTTTCATGTGTTTTTCTATTCTGACTTGTGTCCATTCCTAAGATTTTTTTTTTTTACTTCTCATATACACTACTCTGCATATTGATTATATTCAATATTATTTGAATTACATGTCAAGAAAGATGATCTGTGAGATTTCCATGGAGGTTAAAAACATTTTTTTTTTTAGGGCAAACATTGTTGGGATAGGAATGAGGGTTCAGGGCATATATTATGGAGGCTCAGATTCTCAAGAGTCTTAAAGGTCTACAATTTACAGATATGTGGCCATTCTTACTATAGCAGCAATTTTCAAATAACTGATGGTAGTTTCCTTTATTTGCTAGGCTTCACATTGTTTCTATAAAACAACAAAAACAAAAATTCTGGAATTACTTTGAGTTGTAGGGTTTGGAGAATGAAAGATTATCCTAATCATAAATCTATTATCCCTACAAAGTGCTGTTGGCATTCCTGTTGCTCTGTCTGTAAACACTCTTAAAATGGCCAATGACTATTTTAGGAAATTAATCCACAGTGTATGTAATCACCATACACACATGATACAGTATGTATATAACCAAATGTGTATGTCAACAATAAAGTTATATGCTTTTTGTTAAATTTGGTATTTTAAATGCAATGTTTCTTCTAACTTAAGTGAAGATACTGATATACTTGGGAAAAACTTTTTATTATTACAGTTTATAAAAATCATCAGGCAAGTTAATAATAATTTCAATTACTAAAGCATAATCATATTAAAAAGGCTAACTGGATATTATCCAAGAATTAAGATAAATGACATAGTGCCTAATTTCCTAAATTAGAATATGTGCACTATCATGGTGACAGATTATGACTTAATGATTATGCTCATAAATGGATTACAAGGTCAACGTCACAGGGCTAAATCCGCAGTCATCATAAATACAGAAAAGGATAAGCTACCTAACAGACTGTTTTCTATAAGGAATATGTTCCAATAAACCTTGACAAAGCAGGACATGCTAATATTTATCTAGAGGGCAGAAAGTCACATTTGTTGTTGCACAGTGAAAATTCGATTGATTTCTGTTGACTTATAAAAGTCTATGTGAAAGACAATGTAATTATTGTGCCCCTAAAAAGGATTTTAAAGAGACTCCAAGTGAAGAGTTATTTCTATCACACAGGTAAGTTAACTAAGGCAGTGGTATTAATGCTGAAAATTTATATTGAACAGTTGTTTTCCACTTACATGTGGTAGTGATGAGATTATAAAGGATGACCAAAATTCAAACAGGTGCTTTTTAACTAATACACAGTTTTTAGACATTTCAGGAGGACAATTTAATTCTCTATATATGTTACAGAAAAAGAGCCAATTATTACATACATAATTTAATTATTTACAAGTTGAGAAACATACCAATAAAGATGTTAATGTCAATATTCTAACTTTTGTGGTGAGAGTTCTTCATTGAATGGAAATAATTCTTTCACTAGTGATATACTCCTAAGTGGGGGAGGGAAAGAGATCCTTGACTTTCACAAGACTGGCTTTGTTGACAACGTTTTCCCTGAAACTCTTTCTTTTAAGGATAAACAAGGCCAGTGAGCATCAGGTAACAGATCCAATATTTAATACATCTCTTAAAAATGTGTCTTCTTTGTGTTAGCTCTCAAATCATTATTAAAAATATTTAAGGGGTGCCTGAGTGGCTTAGTTGGTTGGGTATCTGCCTTCAGCTCAGGTCATGATCTCGGGGTCCTGGGATGAAGCCCTGTATCAGACTCCCTGCTCACTGTGGAGTCTGCTTGTCCTTCTCCCTCTGCTCCTCTACCCCTACTCGTGCTCTCTCTCTCAAATAAATTAAAAAAAATTTTTTTAATTACTTAAAAATATTTTAGGCTTTTAACAGATGCCCTTAATTCTGGAAATTTCAGTGCTTATCCAATTGCTGTATTATCTTTTACCAATGTCACTCTATAATGACTTAATAGTCTTATTTATTCATCAGGGGTTTGAGAAATATTTATACAAAGAAGAACTGAACTAACAACTAAGGAGAGCGTGGTGGAAAACTTGATGAATATACTTTTAAGAAAACAAGCCAAGAGTCCTTGTTAGCTAATGTTTTACATCACCAAAAAATGACCTTTCTGTATCTCTCTGAAAAATCAACAGCCCTAGCATGTTACCTTCTTTGTGTATCCTCAATTTCCTGGAAAGTCATTATTGCATCTTTTAATTAATACTGAGGCATGGAAGTAGTTATGACCTATTCTTTTGTTCTCACTGTCAAAGAGATGCCACAGAGATGGATGATGCACATAGGCTGGTCTTTTGCCTGGAACAAGTTCAAACAAGATGCTAAAACCGAGTAGTGCCCAGTAAGGGTTAAAATCCAGATGCAGTTACTGTACAGAAACTAATTTAATAAGAGACCGTTGTTCCCCTATAGACAAGTAAAACAAATCATATTTGGTAATTTTTTTCAAAGATTTTATTTACTTATTTGACAGAGAAAGACATAGCAAGAGAGGGAACACAAGTAGGGGGAGTGGGAGAGGGAGAAGTAGGCTTCCCGCTGAGCAGGGAGTCCAATGAGGGGCTTGATCCCAGGACCCTGGGATCATGACCTGAGACAAAGGCAGATGCTTAACCATTGAGCCACCCAGGTGCCCCTGGTAATGTTTTTAATACTCCTCAGATTCCTCTGCCATGGAAAACAAATGGGTATGTTATTTTGCCGTAAAACACATAGTAGTCTTTTTTTTTTCTTTTTGGTCAAGAAATATCAAGACTAAAAATGATACTATATGTTGGCTAACTGAACATAAAAATAATAACAAAAAAAGAATGATGGGATCATAGCAATCTCTAGGTTTAAAATCTTTTTTTTTTTTTTTAAAGATTTTATTTATCCATTTGACAGAGAGAGATCACAAGTAGGCAGAGGTAGGCAGAGAGAGAGAGGGAAGCAGGCTCTCCGCAGAGCGAAGAGCCTGATGCGGGGCTCAATCCCAGGATCCCAAGATCATGAACTGAGCGGAAGGCAGAGGCTTAACCCACTGAGACACCCAGGTGACCCTCTGGGCTTAAAATCTTATAAAGCCTTCCCCTTACACTTAGAATAAAACTTCTTGCTAGGGCCTAAGTCTCTGGGGGATCTCTCCCCTCACCTTCACCCAAATCAATCTCCTATCACTTCCACTTGTTAATTCTGTACCGGTCATAAAGCTGGCTTTCTGGCTATTCCCTGCATATGGTTTTTGTTTGTTTGTTTGTTTTTTAAAGATTTTATTTATTGGGGCGCCTGGGTGGCTCAGTGGGTTAAGCCGCTGCCTTCGGCTCAGGTCATGATCTCAGGGTCCTGGGATCAAGCCCCACATCGGGCTCTCTGCTCAGCAGGGAGCCTGCTTCCTCCTCTCTCTCTGCCTGCCTCTCTGTCTACCTGTGATCTCTCTCTTCAAATAAATAAATAAAATCTTAAAAAAAAAAGATTTATTTATTTGACAGAGAGACACAGCAATAGAGGGAATACAAGCAGGGCGAGTGGGTGAGGGAGAAGCAGCATTCCCGCTGAGCAGGGAGCCCGATATGGGGCTTGATCCCAGGACCCTGGAATCATGACCTGAGCCGAAGGCAGAGGCGTAACCCTCCTAGCCACCTGGCGCCCCTTCCCTGGATATGTTTAACTCGTAACCATATCAGGGCCTTTACACTTGCTCAATGTCTCCTCCTCAAGTCACTTATTTACCATACTTCCACCCCTTCCTCTCCAGCTAGCCTCTATCTCATTAGGCTCTTTTATTTTCTGTGTAGCACCTACCCTTATCTGAAAGTCCAGACTTTATTTTTGTCTACTTATTTATTTTTCTCTTTTTCTCAAAGATATAAACTTCAGGAAAGCTGGGACTGCCTGTCTTATTTACCATGGGTTCCCAGCAAGCACATAAAAAAGTGCTGACACACAGTAAATGTCAATAAATATTTGTTGGATGATGCATCAGTAAAAACCACCACAGCGGAGAAAATAAGCCTGAATATTCTGTTCATGCGAATTTTTTGGTTACACTCTGGGTTCTTTAGACTCTGGGTTCTGTTCTGGTTATTTATCATTTCACAACAAACTACCCCAAAACTTACTACCTTAAAAGAACAATCATTTTATTATGCTCACACTACTGTCAGAGAATTTAGGTAAGCTTTGACTAGGTGACTTTTCTTTTTTCTTTTTTTTTCTTTCTTTCTTTCTTTTTTTTTTTTTTTAAAGATTTTACTTATTTATTTGACAGATTGAGAGAAAGACATCACAAGCAGGCAGAGAGGCAGGCAGAAACGGAGAGGGAAGTCGCCTCCCTGCTGAGGAGAGAGCCTGAGGTGGGGCTCAATGCCTGGACCCTGAGACCATGACCTGAGCTGAAGGCAGAGGCTTAACCCACTGAGCCACCCAGGTGCCCCAAGGTGACTCTTAGGTGGCTTTTCTATGCTGAAGTGTTAATTGGGGTCATTTAGTAAACTAGCAGAATTTCACCAGCAACTGGTATGGTGGGTCCAAGATGGTTTCACTGACAAGCCTGGTACCTGGTGCAGATGTCTGTAAGCCTGGGTTCAAACAGTCCCTTCTCTTGCTTTACATGGTAGCTCAGGGGTCCAACAGAGCAAGGTAGGAGCTGCTAGTCCTCTTAAAGTTTGTGTCTGGAACTGTCAAATCAGACACAGGCTAGCTCAGATGAGGGGAGGAGTAGCAAAGCATATGCAGCCATTTTTAATCTGGTACATTTCTGAGATAGAATATTTCCAAGTAAATGTTCCTAAAGAAAGCAGTCCAACAAATTCAGTATCTTTCTGGAAGTTACAGGTTTTTGACTTAATTCTCACCTAAACTCAAGGAAGACTTAAAATGCTAAAAGAAAAATATGTAAGTTAAAATTAATATAAAAGATATGCAAAACTTTGAATATATACCTTATTTACAACACCATAAACACTGAAGATTGGTTTAGATCCTCTGAGATTATAAGTAAAAATTTATGTGATGTGTCTGCTGTGTACATTTTTTTGGAGAGTAGGTTCATAGTTTGTATTGATTTTTCAAAGGGTCTAATGACCCCCCTCTTCCCCTATCAAGTATTTCTTTTTTTTTTTTTTTTAAAGATTTTATTTATTTATTTGACAGTAGATGGAGAGGCAGGCAGAGAGAGAGAGAGAGAGGGAAGCAGGCTCCCTGCTGAGCAGAGAGCCCGATGCGGGACTCGATCCCAGGACCCTGAGATCATGACCTGAGCCGAAGGCAGCGGCTTAAACCACTGAGCCACCCAGGCGCCCCTCAAGTATTTCTTTAAGCAAAATTTATAGTGTGCATAAGTTCATTTTTAGAACTATCTCCCTTGATAATACCCAGCCTTGGTAATCATCATCATCATCATCATCATCATCATCATCACAGTGGACTTAAAAAAGTATTATTTGATGTGCCAGAAACAATGTTCTATAACCACCCTATGAAGTACTACTATTATCCTTATTTTAAGGAGGAGGGCATTGCAGCTTAGTAACTTGCCCATGGACGCACAATTAGCATGTGGTGGAGCTGGGAACCCTACCAGACCGGCTACAGGATGTCCAATGCAATGAGGCGCGGTCATGAGTAACAGTTAAGCAGCTTATCTATTAAATTGTAAATTGGGGATAATGATAGTAGCCCAGTGTCACTGTGGTTATGAGCTGAACTAGGATAGTCCGTATCTGCGTGCCAGGCAGTATTACACTGGGCACTTAAAAAATACAAGCTCTCCATGGTTTGCCTCTCCAGAAGGCTTTGCTTTCATTGTAGAGATACTGGTGTGATAAAATGCAAGACCTAAAAAGGAGAGGGTGGTGGTGGTGGGGGCGGGGGGGTAAGCATTTAGGGCCGAAGCTGGAGATACTGCTCTCCCCACTAAACTCCTTCTCATGAGACCTTAGGGTCTCATGTTTTCTCTTAAAATTGTACGCAAATGTCTCATTCTATCCCACAATTCAGCAGCTTATCTATTAATATGAAACTTGTTTACCCCAAAGCTTTTGGGATCATTGTTCGTCTCTTGCGATACATCCTGGTTATGACTTGGCCTCCCACGCACCACGGCTGAGGAACTTCGTGCAGGTTGGGGAATTTAGAGGCCTGGATTCCTAGCCTGGACCCCTCAGCTTCTTTGGGCCTTGTATTTTTCACTTCTGAAATAGAGTGGGTGTTGGTGACTAGACGATTTTTACCAAAGTCTTTTCTGTTCTCCAATTACACAATATAAAATTGCCTCCCAGTAGCCTGGTTTTCAAACAGCGGGTCTTCACTTCGGGGGCAAAAAACCCCAATACGGCGGGTCAAACATTACATCAAGGTAAATGATCTTCGGTGAAACTGTTGTTAAACAATTGATATTTTACAGTAACATGAGAAAAAAATTAATGTAAGATGCGAAGCGTACATCTGGAACGTGTATTTTCACCGCGCGGGGGGTGGTCAGAACCCTTGAAGTTCACGGCACTGCAACGTTCTCTCGTGTTACCGGAGGAAGCCGGTCGGCCCGCCTCGGCGGAGTAACGGAACCTCCGCTTGAGCGCCCCCACCAAAAACTCACGGAGCGAAGCGGCGCGCGGGCCACGCTTCCGCGGCTCCTCGCGATGCCCGCGGCCCCCGGGCCTGCGGGGCGTCACCTGGGCCGACGTCGCACCTCCCGCCTCCCGCCGGGGCCCGTTTGGCTGCGCGCCTTCTGACGTCATCACAGGGCGCCGCGGGCCCCCACCTCCTTCCACTTCGCGGGAGAAGTTGTTGGCGCGAATGGATCCTGAGTCCCGGTAACGGATTTCCCAGCGGACAGGCCTGCCCGCCCGCGCCTGAGTCGGTGGGCTGCGATGGTGAGCCCCGGGGGAGGCTGTGCAGCTCGGGGGCTTGGGAGAGTTTGCAGGCTGGGTGTGGACCGGGCACTTTTGGTGTGGAGGGTGGAGGAGGATGGCGGTGCGGGGCTTCCAAGCGGAGCAGAGGCACAGAAGGGGCCCCCAATGCGGCACCGGTCGCACGGCTTTCCTGGGACCACGGGGTTTCAGCTCTGGCGGGCGGGCTGCGCGCAGGGCTTTTGGTGCTGCGCAGGAGTTTCACATTTTTTCGCTCATGGGGGGAAGGGAGAAAGGAAGGGAGTAAAGAAGGTGATTTGGGGGCTTAGCGATAAAGTTGTTTTCCTGTTAGGCGTTACCCCAGAGCTACCTAGAGCATTGATTTCAACCTTTGGTTCAAAGCCGAGAAAAATGTAACGAACTTTGCCTTCTTAGGAGTAAGTTGTCTCAGGCCTTCAACTTTCGTCATTAGTAGCGCCATGAAAAGCTCATCACGTAACCGTTTGGAGACCGAGGGTATAAGGAGGATGCTCTGTTTCGTTTAAAGGAGTTCATAGAAGTTAAAGGGATGACACGGTTTACCAGGAAAACACACACACACACACCAGAAACACAGGAGATTAAACACAGATGTAGTATATTTGACAGCTGTCATCGCTTATCACCTGATGTTAAAAATAATCTTTAAAAAAGGCATCTGTGTATAATTCTGCATAAAGCATGTGAATTGAGAGTGAAGTGATTATGCAGCCATCCAAACAGACTTTCATGCTTGTGTGGCAATAGATACAAGTATGCATTTGAAATATTTAAAGGACAATTTATGATATTCCATTAAGCCAGAATCTACATCATCATCAGGCAGGTTTTTTAAGCCTTTTTTTTTTTTTTTTTTTTAGCTTAGTTGTCACAATGCCAGCGTTCTGGAGGGAAAATTTTTATGCCAAATTGGGAAACCTTGCAGCCCTTTGTGTTTTTTCTCAAAGAAGGATAAAATAGTAGCCACCTTGTACCAGATACCAGTATGTGAGCTGTTGGTTTTATATACCTTTTCTCATTTAAACCTCACAGCAGTCTAGTTTTACAGATGGTAGAGGAACCTTTTAGAGTTTAAACAGCTTGTCATACAACTAATAAATGGTTGAACTAGAATTCTTGACCACTATATTACACTGCCCTAAAATGGTAATTACATTTTGTACTTAAGGCAGTATGGTATTGTGGAAAGTTGATGAGGTTTGGAGTATTGAACGTAAGAGTGAGGCAGTGATTTAGCCTTGCTCTGCCATTTAGTAGTTAAGTGGTGGTGGTTTTTATGTGGTTTAAATAAATACCTTAACTTTAACTTTTTAAAGCCTGTGTTTTTCTTAACTGTAAGAAGGGGCGAAGTATAGTTGCCTTAAGTGATTGTCTTGAGTATTAAACAGGATAATATAGGTAAAGCTGCTATTGTGGAATCTGGCATGTGAGGTTTTATACTACTATGTGACTACCAATGATCTAGTTTTCGTAGGAGGGACTCTGTGGAATGTTACATAGTTTTAAGGGACATCTTAGATGACTCTGATGTCAGTTATGGTGAAAAATTTTCACGTCTTGTATAGTCAACTTTTGATCACGCAGATACTTTAAATTTTGATTCTTTTCTATCCTAGTATTGTTGTTCACAATGCAGATGAAAAATAAAGCTCTTCTTGGAAAAGAAGTAGAAGTCAGATGGGTCAGTTTTGCTGTTTGTTAAAGGGAAGAGGTTCTATAAAATAGATGAGGTTTTTTGATTATATTGGTATTTAATTTGGTCTTTCTGTCTCTAGTACAAAATTTAGCCAGACCCCAGACTAAAATTCTGTTCAGCATAGGTTTATTGAACATCTGTGCACAAGTTATATTGTAGTACAGTAGTTCTTTGGGTCAGTTATCTTTGATAATGTGATGAGTGGTATGCAAATTTTCTGCCCACAGAAGTGGGCATGTACATAGCATTTAAGAGGATTTGCATATCTTCTGTAGCCCTTCCATAGATGTTAACAACTTTTGCCTTAGGAGCTATATTTTATTTTTCTCAAATATTTTCTAATTGAAATTATTAAACAGAAGTAAAATACTGTATCCACAAAATGGAATACTCTGCAGGCATTAAAAAAGAGAAAACTTTTTTCCTTAATATAAAACAAATGTCAAGATAATTCAGTGAAAACGAAGTTATAGGACAGTATGTAAAGTACGTTTCACTTTATGTAGAGAAAGAGAGAAAAGAATATATACATATTTGCTTGAAGTCTGGAAGGATACACAGGGAGCTAACTGATAACATTTGTTGCCTCCAAAGATGGGAGGAAGAGGCAGGATGGGAGGGAGACTTTTTACTCTTGAATTTTGAACCATGTGAACATAAAGTCTATTAAAGGAATTGAAACAAAATTAAAAGTAAAAAGATTAAGAAAGAAACCACGTAAACAATTTGGATTGCTATAAAATTTAATTATTTGCTCAAAATGTGAATAAAACCTGAGCTGCCATTTTAAAGTCGTAAGCATACATAATTCATGGCTGGTATAATTTATTGAAAATATGCATAAAAGAATTAAACACACATGAGACCTAGAGGACAGCCTGTTTGAAGGGCTGTCAAGTCTAAGTACATCTGAGCTGCTTCATGCCCCATTCTAGGGAATACCTTTCATACTGTGAATATGTGAATCATATTTGAATGCTCCCCATAGAGTAGTGCTGTCACCCTATTAAAATGTACCTTTGCCATATATACTAGTTAGTAGTTGCCCTCTAAGGCCCCTGCCTACTTCTCTTATCTTTCTGGGTTTTTTGTTGTTGTTGTTTCGAGTATATTATACTGGTTCTGTCCCAGCTTTTGTTCTTGCTGTTTTCTCTCCTTGTTCAGATCCTACCTTGCATATCTACCTTTTTCTCATCATTCAAGCTTCAGTCATCACTTCTCAGAGTTTTTGCTATTATATCTAAGAAACCATTGCTTAATCCAAGGTCTTGAGGACTTATGCCTAAGACTTTCACTTTTTATATTTAACTTTGAGACATTTTGAGTTAATTTTTGTTTAGGGTATGAAGTAGGGGGTTCAAGTTTATTCTTTTGCATGGGGATATTCAGTTGTTCCTGCACCATTTGTAGACTCTTCTTTTCTCATTCAGTTATCTTATATCCCTTGTCAGAAATCAATTAACTCTAAGTGTGAGGGTCCCCCCACTCCATGGATTCTGCATTCTTTTCCCCCTATTTATCTTAAGGCCAATAATACATCTTTATTACTGTAGTTTTGTGGTAAGGTGTCCCCCACCCTCCAACTCTGGCTTTATTGTAAGTTTTGAAATCAGGAAGTATTAGTCCTTCAACTCTTGTTATTTTTCCCACAATTGTTTTGTGTTCTGGGTCCCTTGAATTTCCACATGAATTTTAGAATTGGCAAAGAAGCCAGCTGGGATTTTGACAGTAATCATGTTGAATCTGTAGATCGTCTTGGGAAGTATTGCCATCTGAACGGTAGGAGGTCTTCTGATCCATGAACATGGGCTATCTTTCCATTTGTTTAGGTCTTCAGTTTCTTTAAATAATGTTTAGAGTTTTCAGAGTATGGGTTTCACAATTTTATTGAGTTTATTTCCAAGTATTTTTTTCTTTTTGATGACACAGTAAATGAAACAATTTTCTAAATTTCAATTTTGGATTATTCATTGGAAGAGTGAGGAAATACAACTGACATACATATACACACACACACACACACACACACACACACACATATATATTTTTTAAGATTTTATTTATTTATTTGACAGGTCACAAGTAGGCAGAGAGGCAGGCAGAGAGAGAGGAAGGGAAGCAGGCTCCCTGCTGAGCAGAGAGCCCGATGAGGGGCTCGATCCCAGGACCCTGAGATCATGACCTGAGCCGAAAGCATAGGCTTTAACCCAGTGAGCCACCCAGGTGCCCTTTTATATATTGATCTTGTATCCTGCAATCCTGCTGAACTCATTTAGTAGTTCTGATAGTTTTTTAGTGGATTCCTTAGGATTTTTTCTATATGAGATCATTTCATCTGTAGATAGAGATAGCTTTACTTTATCCTGTCCAATCTAGGTGCCTTTTCTCTCTCTCTCTCTCTCTCTCTTTTTTTTTTTTTTCCCTAAATGCTTTTGCTGGAACCTCCACAGGATTGAATAGAAGTGATAGGAACTGTCGTGTCTTTTTCCTGATCTCAGGGGAAAGCATCCTAACCACTAACTTTACTTTCAAAGTATAAGGCCTTCATGTAGTTTTAAATACTTTAAGTTTATTTCATAATTTGTTTCTGCTGTGTTGCTACCAGTTAAATCATTGTGTATATTAGTCAGATATATAATTTTGTATTTTAGTGTTTTTCAGGGTAAAAGATTTTTTTAAGATTTTATTTATTTATTTGACATAGTGAGATGACAAGTAGGCAGAGGGGCAGGCAGAGAGAGAGAGAGGGAAGCAGGCTCCCTGCTGAGCAGAGAGCCCCATGTGGGACTCGATCCCAGGACTCTGAGATAATGACCCGAGCCAAAGGCAGCAGCTTAACCCACTGAGCCACCCAGGTGCCCAGGATAAAGGATTCTTACATTTGGACAGATTTTGTGCATTCTGTAATGATAACCGGTTTCTGTTTGTGGATTTGGTGGGTGGTTTAAAAATATTAATAAAATATTTGTATTTCTTTGTTACTTTCAGAGTAGAGAAGTGAAGTCAAGATATAATATTTTCGCAACTACAGAGTACTGCAGTATTTATTTTGCATAAAGTCATGTACCCTCCAAAGATAAGTGAACAAAGTGACTTAATTTGCTTTTTTTTTTTTTTTTGCATTTTTGATAGACAAATATGACTTGTTTTTTGGTTGAGCTCATCAGCACTGGAAATAAGTAATTAGAAGTTTTTGGTTATACTTCAGAGTAACCATATAGCAGCTTCTGTACATTGACCTTTTAAAACTAAAGGTCATTATGAAAGTTTACTTTTCTGTGGGTTTAGGAGTGTTTATTGCCAAAAAAATTTTTTTTTTCATTTCTACTAATAGATTTATAACCAACCAAGTTAGAAACTTCTCGATATAAGCAAAAGACTATAAATGCATGATTTTTGTTTGTTTGTTTGTTTTTTGAGTACTTGGCAAAGTTTGGTACTTTGTCTTGACTGTATATTAAAATAGCATTTGGGCTGCCTGCTAGATGATGCTTTTCTCTAATAGATTTGTGGAATTGTTAGTTACACCTTAAGGTAGAAAATACAAGAAGTCTTTTTTTGCTTACATTTAAGAGCATCTTAAGTGTCAAAACTTTTACTAGAGAACATCTTTTTAGCATTCTCAGTTTTTTCATCTGTGACTTGAAGTTAAAAAACGTCATAGCGTTGTTATGAGGATTAAATGAGTCAATATTTTTAAAGTGCCTAAATTATTGCCTGGCACAGAGCAAGTCCTGTTTATTAAATAAATAAATGAAGCCTTGAATCTGGGCATTGGCAGTAGAAATAGAGGGAAGGGGACAGCAGTATTTGGGAGATAGGGTAGGTGGGATGAATAGGTGGAGAGTCAGATTGAGGAGGAAAAACAGTGTCCCTTTTTCTGTTTTGGGCAAATGGTGGTGCTGTGCATTGAGGTGAGGAATAAAAGAAGAAAAGCAACTCCCAGAGGAATATGAGCTTGGTTTTGGAGTTTATGAGTTAGAGGCATCTTTGGGACATTTGGGCAGAGCTGTATCTGGTAGACTATTGGCTATGTGGAGGGATGGAGACACAAGACTTAGAAGGTTCAGTGTATATATAGGTGGTACTGAGGTTGAGATGGATGTGTTAGCTTGCACAGTATACGTGAATCAGAAGTTTTTAATTTCAGGTTCATGGGGAACCATTAATAGGTTTCAGGTGAAGACCCTGCATTAAAAAAAAGGATTTATTTATTTATTGAGAGAGAGGGAGTGATTGAGTGATTGAGCAGGTGTTGGGGGGGCAGAGGGAGAGAGAACCCTATAGCAAACTCCCCGCTGAGTTTGAAGCCTGATATAGGGTGTGATCCCGGGATCCTGAGATCATGACCTGAGCTAAAATCAAGAGTCAGCCAAAATCAAGAGCTGACCACTCAGCTGACTAAGACATCCAGGTGCCCCAACCCTGCATTTTAGATTACGTGCAGTTTTATGTGTGTGTGTGTGTGTGTGTGTGTGTGTGGTTTGGTGGGGGGAGGGATGTTTTCTGACACCCGTCAGTTCTCTAGTTCTGTTGACACCAACTGGATATCCTACAGTTCAGTTCAGTTCTGACACTGTTCAGAGTTAGTGCAGACTGCACAAGTTAAGGGGCTCCGTCCCATTGACTGCTTCCACTTCAGAAGCCAAGTGCAAGTCGTGAGCCACCTATACTGATGGACTAGCTCTAGATTGGCTGTTCAGGATCTGCTCCTCAGATGTGATAATTTGCTAGGATGGCTCACAGAACTTGAAAAACACTTTACTTAATATTTACCAGTTTTTCATAAGGACACAATTCAGGAACAGCCAAATGGATGGCAAAGATCCACAAGGCAAGATATGGGAGGTTGGGGGACACAGAGCTTCTGTGCCATGTTTGGGTACACCACCCTCCGAGCAACTTGATGTGTTCACCAGCCCAGAAGCTCTTCGAACATCAGACCTTGCTTGTTCATGAGTTTTTATAACCCAGTCTTCAAACCTTCCTCTTCTCCCTGTACACCTAGGGATGGTGTGGAGAGTTCCCATTCTGGGCCTTTCTAGTGACCAGTCCCCATTCTCATTTGCCTCATTAGCATAACTTTAGATGTGATCCAGAGGGTGGATTGTAAATAACAGGATGCTCCTGTCACTTAGCAAATTCCAAGAGTTTTAGGAGCTCTGTGCGAGGAATGTAAAGACCTTACATATTTTTGTATTATAGTGTGTTTTTGCATATTTCTATGGAAAATATTCATAGCTTTTTTTTTTTAAATATTCATAGCTTTTGTCAGATCCACAAAAGCACAAAAAAACCCCTCGTATGTTTAATGTTTCCTTGGCACATATTTTAACCCACTGAGCCACCCAGGCGCCCTTCCTTGGCACATATTTTAGATATCAATAGATAGTCAACCTGTTACTGACAGCTTCTTATACTAGCATGTAAGTTCTGCAAGGATTGGGGCCACAAGGATAGAGAACTGTATGGTGCCTGGCACATGGTACATTTTCATAAGTATTTGGTGAATGAAGAAGTATAAATAAACTTTGTGTATCTAATAAAAGAGAAGTCAGCTAGAATAAAATTTACGGGTATCCAAACATCTCTAGCCCTTTCTACTTTGTATCTAATTTATTGAACATTTAATGACAATGTATAATATAGCCTAGAGAAATGCAGCATTTATTATGTGATAGGTCTGTTTTCCTTTTTTAAAAAAATATGTATTTTAAAAATGGAAGTATAGGTGACACACATTGTTACATTTGTTTAAGGCATGCAACATAGTGGATTAACAACTCTGTACTTTATGCCGTGCTCACAAGTGTGGTAGCCATTGTATGTCACCATAAAACACTATGACAATACCATTGACTATATTGTCTATGCTGTACCTTTCATCGCTGTGACACTTATTCATTCCATAATTGGAAGCAGTATCTCCCACTTTCCTTCAGCCATCCCCTGAACCCTCTCCCTTCTGGCAATCACCACTTCTCTGTGTTTATGGTCTTTTTAGACTTTTTTTTTTTTTTTTTTTAATATGCCACATGTAAGTGAAATTATGTATTGGTCTCTCTGTCTGACTTATTTCACTTAGTATGACACTCCATGTTGTCACAAATGACAAATCTGTCATTCGTTTTCATGGCGGAGTAATATTCCTCTGTGTGTGTGTGTGTGTGTACACCACATTCTT
Source organism: Mustela erminea (assembly GCF_009829155.1). Lineage (NCBI taxonomy): Eukaryota > Metazoa > Chordata > Mammalia > Carnivora > Mustelidae > Mustela > Mustela erminea. The sequence goes on along the minus strand of NC_045615.1, from coordinate 130,148,701 downwards.
GTATATTCATCTGTCAGTGGACATGCAGGTTGGTAGTTCTGTTTTTGTTTTTTTTTTTAAGATTTTATTTATTTATTTGACAGACAGAGAGTACAAGTAGGCAGAGAGGCAGGCAGAGAGAGAGGAAGGGAAGCAGTCTCCCTGCTGAGCAGAGAGCCCGATGTGGGGCTCGATCCCAGAACCCTGAGATCATGACCTATGCCAAAGGCAGTGGCCTAACCCACTGAGCCACCCGGGTGCCCACGTAGTTCTGTTTTTGATTTGAACTTAATTTCAATGTTCATTCAAGTAGGTTAAATTTGCTTTTTTAGACTAGAAGTCAGTTGTAAGAAATTGACTTCTGGATGAATAAAAACTGTAATCAGACTACATTAACCTTGGTGAAAATGTCAAAATATAAAAATAAACCATCAGATCAGGCATAAAGAGTTTTAAATGTTTCAGTTATTTCAATTATGCAGGTTTGAAGACCTTAATTTTTAAAAAACCCAAATTATTAGTTTCCATTTTCTGTTTAATTTTGCCAGTGTTAGTATTTTTGGATCAGGTATATTTGAAAATATTTTGTGATACAGTTTAAAAAAATTTTTTTTAATATTTTGTGTATATATCTATATCTATATATATTTAATTTAATATAAATTTTTTTTTCAGTGTTCCAGCATTCATTGTTTATGCACTGCACCCAGTGCTTCATGTGATACGTGTAGTCTTAGGCTCATATGATACACATACTATGGCTTCAGAATTTTATACATCTTTGTCAACACAGCTAAGAATGGAAATGTGTTTTTTCGCTGTCTTGGGAGCAAGCGACCTCTTGGGTAAACTAAGTTGATTCCAGAGCAAGTAGGAGAGGCAGATGTTTCCCCTAATCGGATGTTCTCCATTTCTATTCCCTTTCTGTGCTTTATTTTGTCTGCCGTTTCCTGTGTTACATTCCCCACCCTCCAGCCCAAAGACAGAAAGACCCAGAGCAGACAGTAGAATGAAAGTTCCACAAGAACAGAGACTTTTGTCTGTTTCGTTTATTCCAAACACCAAGAATAGTTCTTGGCTCATGGAAGGCTCTTAATGAGTACTTGTTGAAAGAAAGAATGAATGAATGAATGAGTGAGTGAGTGAATGAATGAATGAAAAAAAGGAAGGAAGGAAGGTGATGCAGGTTCTTAAAATTCTTCCTGGGTAGAACCTGTTGTGATTTATTTATTTATTTATTTATTTAAAAGACTTTATTTATTTATTTATTTGACAGAGATCACAAGTAGGCAGAGAGGCAGGCAGGGAGAGAGAGGGAAGCAGGCTCCCCGCCGAGCAGAGAGCCCGATGTAGGGCTCGATCCCAGGACCCTGGGATCATGACCTGAGCCGAAGGCAGAGGCTTTAATCCACTGAGCCACCCAGGTGCCCCAGACCTGTTATTATTTAAAAAAATTTTTTAGACCATACTTTTTTTTACTCACTGGTATCTTACTCAGGAAATTTCTTGAGTCCTGTGCCAGACTTGGCTGTATCATTAACATCGATTATATGTAGAGATGCATATGATTTCTTTTTTTTTTTCTTTAAAGATTTTATTTATTTATTTGTCAGAGAGAGAGAGAGCATAAGCAGGCAGAGTGGCAGGCAGAGGCAGAGAGAGAAGCAGGCTTCCTGCTGAGCAAGAAGCCTGATGCTGGACTTGATCCCAGGATCCTGGGATTGTGACTTGAGCCGAAGGCAGCCACTTAACTGACTTGAGTCACCCAGGCATCCCAATACATGTGATTTCTGAAAGGTAACTCATTTGGCTGAAAGCAGATTGGAAGAAGAGGAAGTATTGTACTAAAAGTGGAAGTACCTTTTTTTTTTAGTAGCCACAGTATTATGACAAGAGAGTACCATACTATAAGTATCAATTTATAGAAGTCAACTTTATTTTTATTTTTTTTAAACGATTTTATTTTTTAAGTAATCTTTACACCCAGCATGGAGCTTGAACTCAAAATTCCAAGATCAAGAATCCCATGTTTCACTGAGCCAGCCAGGTGCGCCTGAAAGGCCAACTTTAATAATTTACTTAAGAAATAATATACAATAAGTGTTAATTTAACATCCACTTAAATTCTTTTTTTTTTTTTTTTAAAGATTTTATTTGTTTTTTGAAAGAGAGAGAGCGAGTGAGCATGTGCACATGAGCAGGGGGCCAGCTGCAGAGGGAGAGGGAGAAGCAGACTCCGTGGCTGAACAGGGAGCCTGAGGGGGGACTCGATCCCAGGAGCCCGGGATCATGACATGAGCCGAAGGTAGATGTCCAATTGACTGAGCTACCCAGGTGTCCCTCCACTTAGAATTTCTTAAAGCCAAAAGCAATAGGTAAAATCACAGCATCAAATTAATTTCAATTAAAGATTATTTTAATACTCAGTCTTTAAAAGTAAATCTACCATGAGTTTCATTTTAGGTAATCAAGAACATCTCTTTTGGAGCCCAGGTGTGAAGGCCAGTGACCTTAGAAATAACTACACATATGTTCAGCTGATTTTTTTTTAAGGTTTTTTATTTTTAAGTAATCTCCACACCCAACATGGGGCTCAAACTCACAACCCTGCAGTCAAGAGATGGCATGCTTCACTGATTGAGCCAGCCAGGTGCCCCCTGCGGTCAGCCAATATTAGTGAAGCATCTACTTGTCTCTGGTGTTGGCCCTGTACTTGACATAGAGTGGTGAGATAAACAAATTTGCCATATGGAACTAAATGGCAGTGCCTTCAAGCTCAGATTTATAGGACTGTGGAAAGTTTTTCCTGGGGCGCCTGGCTCAGTTGGTGGAGCTTGTGACTCTCGCGGTCTCAGGTTCACGAGCTGGAGCTCCATGTTGGAGGTGGAGGTTACTTAAAAATATCTCCTGCTAATCATTTTAGGACTCAGTTCAGGTGTGGCTTCTTTTAGGCAGCTGCCCCGAAGGCCCTCTGTGTTAGGTGCTCGCAGTGCTCTTGTAGTTTAGTGGTAAGCTCTCTCTCAGCACTGTTTTGGATCGAATTCTTTATATACTAATTTGTATCTCAGGTAGCTTCATGAGCACCTTCTTCTGTTTGTGTTCTAAGTCCCAGGCATAATGCCTGCCTGTAAGCATACGAATTATCAGAAATGAGAAGGGAAAGGCCATACTGCTTGATTGTGGGGTATGGCTGCTTTTGCGTAGATCTTAGAGATGTAGGGAAACTATGAAGGGACAGTCATGGTCAAGTGGAAAACTGTGAAAGAGATTTGGAGTCAGAGGACCAGGTTCCATTGTGGAGGTTTTTGACATACCATCTTAATCCTCACAGGAATTTTATGAGGCAAGTGGTACCATGAGGAATCTAAGGGGCAGAGAAGTAATTCATCCCAAGTGACCGCTAGTACATGGCAAAACTGACAGAAAGCCTGTTTTTGACTTAATTCTACTTACTCATCTGTAAAATGGAGAGATTCTGTTTGCCCTACATACCTCATAGAGTTATCCAAGGAGAAAAATCTGTGTCCAGTAGCTGGAAGTAAAAGCATGAAAAACTACTTGTTTTTATTGGCTATGTGCTAAAATTTGTTTTAGTTTTGATGTGACTTTTTCCTAAATTTTTGCTTTATTTGATAGTACCTTTTTGTTCAGCTAATAACTGTTGAAGAAGAAAATAATAACTACTACTTTTTTTTGTTTCCCCAAATAAAAACAGTGTTATTTTCTTTTATCATTTCTTTTATCATTCCTTTTAGAGATAGAATTCCTGGGACAATGGGTATGCATGTTTAACATTTTGCTAAGTATTGCTGATTGTCCTTCAGAATGGTTTTTGTCTTCTGGTGTGCCAGTTTTTGCTTTTAGGGCAGTGTAGTGTGTGAGCGTCTGTTTCCCTGTATCTTTGACAAATCTGGGCATTATCAGTCTTTCAGCATTTAGAGAAAAATAATCCAGTTTCAGCTTATCTGTTTACTTATTTATTTTTAATGATTTTATTTATTTATTCATTTGAAAGAGAGCAAAAACAAGAGAGATCTCAGAGGGAGAGGGAGAAGCAGACTCACCGGTGAGTGGAGAGTCTGAAGTGGGGTTTGATCCCAGGACTCTGGGATCATGATCTGAGCTGAAGGCAGCCACTTAACTGACTGAGCCCCCCAGGTACCCCAGTTTATCTGTTTATTATTTGTGAAGTTGAACATCTCTTATTGTTTTTCGGTTATTTGCATTTTTAAAATAACTTGTTTGGGCTCCTGGGTGGCTCAGTCGTTTAAGTGTCTGCCTTCTGCTCAGGTCATAATCTCAGGGTCCTGGGATTGATTTGTGCATCTGCTTTGTGCTCCCTGCTCAGCGGGGAGCCGGCTACTCTCTCTCCCTCTCTGTCTGTGGCTCTCCCTGCTTGTGCTTTCTCTTCCTCAACTAAATAAAATCTTAAAAAAAAATAATTTGCTTTAGTAGTTTTTCACTTTTCTACTCAGCTATCTTATTGATTTGTAGGAACCCTTCTATATATAACACATGTTGTAGATCTTTTCAAGTTAGTTCTTTATATTTTAACTTTTGCTTATGTCATCTTTTATTTTTGTGTAGTCAGATCTTTATGGATCTTTATCTTTATCTTTATGGATGCTCTGCTTAGGCTATCCCTTTGCCAAGATTATAAAAATAATCTTGTGATTATTTTAAAAATCTATTCCTGGGGTGCCTGGGTGGCTCATTGGGTTGGGCCTCTGCCTTTGGTTCAGGTCATGATCTCAGCGTCCTGGGATTGAGCCCCACATCTCTGCTCAGCAGGGAGCCTGCTTCTCCCTCTCTTGGCTTGCCTCTCTGCCTACTTGTGATCTCTCTCTCTCTAAATAAATACATAAAATCTTTAAAAAATTTTTTTAAAAAATCGATTCCTTTTTTCTACTCATATTTAGAGCAAGTATTATTCTGTGCAGGGAAAAGTAGTGTTTAGATCCATTGTTTGGGAGTATGATTAGCCACTAGATTCATGATTTCATTTCATGAAATCTTTGAAAACTGGGGATACTAGACAGGGAATGTTACGGAGTAAGGTGAAGTCACTCTCTAAATTGAGCCAGATTAGTGACCTTTAGATATTTATATACATAATGGCTGCTCACATTGGAGATAATTCTAAAAAGGTAAAATAGATTGGCTTTCATTGTGATGAAAATGCTTTTCATCAAAAGTTGAGATTTTTTTTTTTTAAAGATTTTATTTATTTATTTGACAGACAGAGATCACAGGTAGGCAGAGAGGCAGGCAGAGAGAGAGGAGGAAGCAAGGCCCCCTGCTAAGCAGAGAGTCTGATGCGGGGCTCGATCCCAGCACCCTGGGATCATGACCTGAGCCAAAGGCAGAGGCTTACCCCACTGAGCCACCCAGGCACTCCAGAAGTTTAGATTTTTAATGTATGTTGAGTTAGATCATGCTGTAATTTCTTTAACTGTTCTGCTGCTATCAGAGTATAAGGGTGTGGGAGTGAGAGAGTGGGGTAGCATAAAGGAAAGAAGGGCTGCCTGGGTGGCACAGTTGGTTAAGCACCTGACTCTTGGTTTGGCTCAGGTCGTGATCTCAGGATTGTGAGATTGAGCTCCGCTTGGGACTCTGCCCTTCGCATGGAGTCTGCACCCCACCCCCACCTCCGTGTCTGTCTCTCAAATAAATAAATAAATCTTTAACAAAAAGAAAGGAGGAGAAAGGGGATGTGAATAGAAGGGATTACTTGGGAAGGAAAGGTAACAGTGCTGAGGCGTGGCAGTATGGAACAGACAGAAATCAGGGAACCTCAATATAACCAGCAATTCCATTTCCTAAATTGTTTTGTTTTCTTTGTGCGGTTTTAAGCATTTGTTGTCCTAATACAGATTGAAAATCAGCACTGACTTCAACCTGATTATTAACCCTCAGTTTTGGTATTTCCATGGTGTATGTGCTGTGCTGGCTGTGCCGTGTGTGAACGGTCATCACTGTTTGAATGAAGAATCATTTGGTAATTTGAAAAGTGAAACTCCAATGTGAAACTTTCATTTCCTCCAGAAGCAGTACAATGTGGTTGCCAACCTCAAACCTAATTTTTTGCAAATTATGTGGAAGACTGTGGCTTTCTTTATGGTCCATCTTTCTTTAGCGCCTGACACAAATGTCTTAGTTTTATAGCTGAGGTATCCATTTTGTAAACAGTATTTTTTAGACTTAGATTTTATTAGGATGGGTTTATGACTTTTGTATACTAAGAAATTTATAAAAGACAACATAAAACCAGGAAAATCTATAATCGTATTAAAAGAAAAAAAACTTAAGGGGCGCCTGGGTGGCTCAGTCATTGATGGTCTGCTTCAGCTCAGACCATGAACCCATGGTCCTGGGATTGAGCCCCGCATTGGGCTTCCTGCTCGGCGGGGAGCCTGCTTCTCTCTGTCTCTCCCACTCCCCCTGCTTTGTTCCCTCTCTCGCTGAGTGTCTCTCTGTCAAATAAATCTTTTTTTTTTTTTTTAAGATTTTATTTATTTATTTGACAGAGATAGATCACAAGTAGGCAGAGAGGCAGGCAGAGAGAGGAGGAAGCAGGCTCCCTGCCGAGCAGAGAGCCCGATGCGGGGCTTGATCCCAGGACCCTGGGATCACGACCTGAGCTGAGGGCAGAGGCTTTAACCCACTGAGCCACCCAGGTGCCCCAAATAAATAAAATCTTAAAAAAAAAAAACAAAAACCAACACAAAAACAGTTTAAGGTGTCTATATACCTCATTTATCTGCTTTGTTTGTTTGCTTAGATACAAAAATATTTGTGTGTGTGCGCAGGCATGTGTGTGTAACACACTTATTTGGGATTTTTGACATTTTAAGAGTGTGACATTTACTGCCAGCATCTAGGAAATGTTAACTTTCTTATACTTCACAAAGCACTTTTTTTTTTTTAAAGATTTTATTTATTTATTTGACAGAGAGAGATCACAAGTAGGCAGAGAGGCAGGCAGAGAGAGAGAGAGGAGGAAGCAGGCTCCCTGCTGAGCAGAGAGCCTGATGCGGGACTCGATCCCAGGACCCTGAGATCATGACCTGAGCCGAAGGCAGCGGCTTAACCCACTGAGCCACCCAGGCGCCCCACAAAGCACTTTTAATAGACATTTTCCTCACTGTAATAAAGAGGTAGGTTGGAACAGGTAAAAATGATCGAAAACTGGGGACTATAAACATTAAGGATAGGAAGGGCAGAACACCTGGCTCTTGAACCCTATTCTGAGGAATTCAGATCCTTACTCAGATTTCATTTTTTTGTGTTCATTATACCCTTGCCTGGGAGCAGAGATAATTGAAAATAGAGATGTGTCAGTGATGTGAAGGGATAATAGTTCATAAATGAGGGGAAGGAAAGCTTTCTACTTAGCCAAAATTAGTTAATTCTTATAAAGCATACGTAGTATTAGTTTCACTTTCCTGATGGGAAAACAGATTAAAGTAATCTGCCCAAGGTCATACATAAAAGTCCCTACAGCAGAGATGCATACTGAGGCTAAGTTCTATGCCCATTCTTTACACTATACTTCAAAGCTAAAATCAAAAGTAGGGAAGGATATGTATGCAAAATATAAAAGAGTGATTTAAATTGTAAATTACATTGTAAATGTTTCATTATGATTAAATTTTATTTAAATTTTAGCAGTATAACACAAGGGGATAGAGCAATTAAAGAGAATATTGTAACAAGCATCAAAATATTTTTTTCAGAATTTGGAAAAATCATATAAAGAAAAATAATTTCTAAGGTTTTTAGTTCTTAAGGTTATAAATGATCAGGGTTGTGAGAGTTATCTTCCTCTGAAATTGGAGTATAAATCCCATGGGCAAGGATTACTCTTCAACATTTGTCTTCTCCCGCACTCTGCCTGGAGTGCCCAGAGCATTTGCATGTGAGATGCGTGCTCTGATGCCCATTTAAAGGGCGTTTTCCATACGCTAAGAGGCACCTAGAAGATGGGTTTCTTCTCCACTCCCTGTTTGTTTAGGACTCTGAGTATTTATTGCTTGTTACTTGCCTCTTTAGTAATTGTGTTGTTGTTAAGAAAAATGTCATTTGCTTATTTTTGTCCTGTTTTTGGCCAAATTCCAAGAATTAATATTATTTTTCATTAGGCAAATTATTTTTAACTCAGGTAATTTTTATCAGTTAACTTTTGCATGTGAAATGAATGCTGTTGCACACGTGGAACTATCTGATTATGAAGAAATTATTGAACGCAAGCCAGTGTGTATGTAGAGCTGTCCCTTTTTGTAGTTGAAATTCACATTTTGTGCAGTTAATGTTTATTTACACATGTTCTTTTTGCTTTTAGGATATTCGGAAATTTTTTGGGGTTATACCAAGTGGAAAGAAACCTGTAACTGAAACAGTAAAGAAGAATGAGAAAACAAAGTCTGCTGAAGAAACTTTAAAAGCAAAGAAAGGAATAAAGGAAATCAAGGTCAGTTTTCTAAATACAGTATTGAGTTGTATAAAAAGTGAAATTCATTTCCTAGACTTGATATGTTGGGAGCCTGAGGTAGATACAGATTTCAACTCACCTTGCAGAGGAAGAAGAAAAGTGTATTTCTAATTAATATAGCTGACTGTATTCTTTGCTTTTTTTCTGAAGTAGAGATGGAACCTTTTTTAGTTGTTGAAACTACATTTTTTTGAGTCATTTGTTCTTAGAGACGTGGGTCTCAAATGAAAGATGTTAGACTTCTGGTAAAAGAAGGTTTTAAAGGAAAGCTTTATTCTTTTCTCTGTCTTCTTTGGGCCTCAGAGAAGTTAAGATACAAGGTCACTAGAAAGCAGACAATGGCTATAGTAGTGTGTCTGAGTTAATATTATTCCACTCTGTGTAAAATGTAAGAATTTGCAACTCTACAGATCTGTTTATCACCACTTCATTTTTTATGTTTTAGTTGTCATATGTATTATAGCTATATTTGTTAGTACTGCACATTCAGTATAATAATTTTTGCTCTAAACAGACATATTTTAAAGAAATTAAAAGGAAAAAATCAATCTTTTATGTTTACCCACTTATTTGCCATTTCTGGTGCTTTTCATTTCTTATTGAAGATAAGAATTTCTGAATTTCTATGTCATATCATTGTTTTTAAACCTGAAGAATTTTCTTTATCATATCTTGTAGCACAGATCTTTTGGTAACAAATTTTGTAACTTTTTGTTTATTTAATAATATATTTTTTCTTCATTCTTGGAGGATATTTTTGCTGGTTATTGAATTTTGGATTGGCACTTTTTTCCCCCAGCACTTTAAAGATGTTCCATTGTCTTTTGGTCTCTTTTTTTTTTTTTTTTTGGAGAGAAATTAGCAGTCATATTGTTTTCTTTTGTACATTATGTATTGTTTTCCTTATACTGCCTTTAGGAAATTTATCTTTGGATTTTAGTTTTGACTGTGGTATGCCTGTATGTGTTTTTCTTGTGTGTATTCTGTTTATGGCTTCTGAGCTTCTTGAATCTATAAATTTATAAACTCACCAAATTTGGGAACTCTTTGCCATTCATTCTTCAAATAATTTCTGTCTCATTCGCTTTCTCCTCTTCTGGGATTTTTTTGATTCTAGCTACTCTGGCAGGTATAATGTGATATCTCATTGTGGTTTTGATTTGCCCTAATGATTAGTGATGTTGAGCATCTTTTCATGTGTCCATCTGAAGATCTTTTTTAGGTTCTTTGCCCATTTTTAATCAGATTATTTTGGGTTTTTTTGGTGTTGAGTTGTAGAAGTTCTTTATATACATTGGATATTAACCCCTTATTGGATATATCATCTGCAAATATCTTCTCCCATTCAGTAGGTTGCCTCTTCATTTTATTGATGGTTCCTTTACTGTGCAAAAGCTTTTTATTTTGGTGTAGTCTCAGTAGTTTTGTTTTTGCTTTTGTTAACCTTGCTAAAGGAGGTATCAAGAAAAAGGTTGCTAAAAGGGAGCCTGATGTGGGGCTCGATCCCAGGACCCCAGGATCATGCTCTGAGCCTAAGGCAGATGCTTAACTGACTGAGCTACTCAGGTGCCCTGAGTTTTCAGGGTTTTCTATGAATAGTATGTCATTTGCAAAGGGTGACTATTTCTTTACCGATTTGGATGTCTTTTATTTCTTTTTCTTGACTGGTTGCTATGATTAGGACTTCTAGTACTAGTACATATATTTTTAAATTTCTTCTTTAATTTCATCATCGACCCGTCAGTTGTCTAGTAGCATTTTGTTTAAAGTCCAATGTGTTTGTGTTTTTTTTCCCCCATTTTTTTTCTTGTAGTTGATTTCTAGTTTTTTACCATTATGGTTGGAAAGATGCTTGATACGAGTTTAGTTTTCTTAAATTTAATGAAACTTATTTTGAGGCTTACCATGTTATCTATCTTGGATAAAGTTCAGCATGCGCTTGGAAAGAATATATATTCTTTTGTTTTTGGATGGAATGTTCTGTATATATTTGTTAAGTCCGTCTGGTCTGACTGTTGCCTTATTGATTTTCTTCTTGGATAACTATCCATTGATGGAACTGGGGTGTTAAAGTTCCCGTACTATTTTTGTATTACTGTCTGTTTCTTCCTTTACATCTCTTAATCTTTGTGTTGTGTATTTAGGTGCTTCAGTGTTGGATGCGTAAATATTTACAATTGTTACATCCTCATGTTGGATTGATCCCTTTATTTTTATGTAATGCCATTTTTTGTTTCTTGTTGCAATCTTTGTTTTAAAGTCTATTTTGTCTGATGTAAGTATTGCTACCCTGGATATTTTTTTTTTTAGTTTCCGTCTCTTCATTTTCAGTTTTGTATGTGTCTGATGTGAGTCTCTTGTGGGTAGCATATAGATGGGTCTTGTTTTTTATCCACTCTATCATTCCCTATCTTTTTTTTTTTTTTTAAACCCCTTGTCTTTTGATTAGAGAATTAGGCTATTTACATTTAGAGTAAATAGGTATGTACTTTTTTTTTGTTAATTGATTTCTGGTTGTTTTTGTAGTTTCTATTCCTTTCTTCTCTTGCTCTCTTTTCTTGTGACTGGTAGGTTTCTTCAGTGTTGTGCTTTTCTTTATTTTTTCTGTATCTGTTATGGTTTTTGGCTTGTGGTTATCATAAGGTTCCTGTATAACATCCAAGTATATGATAGTCTATATCAAATTGATGATCACTTCAGATTGAACACATTCTAAAAGAACTTCATTTCTACTCCCCTCTGTCTGCCTTTTATCTATATGTTGTTAGATTTTACATCTCTTTATTATGGGAGTCCCCTTAACTTTTTTTTTTTTTTTAAAGATTTTATTTATTTATTTGTCAGCACAAGCAGGGGGAGCGGCAGGCAGAGCAGGCAGAGGGAGAAGTAGGCTCCCCATTGAGCAGAGCCTGATGTGGGACTTGATCCTGGGACCCTGGGATCATGACCTGAGCTTGAAGGCAGATGCCTAAAAACTGAGCTACCCAGGTATCCCTGACTTAACTAACTTTTTAAGGTATAGTTGGTTTTACTACTTTTGTCATTTAACCTTTTTACTAGCTTTGTACATAATTGCGCTACTACCTTTACTGTGCTTGCTTTTTTTTTTTTTTTTTTTTTTAAAAGATTTTATTTATTTATTTGACAGACTGAGATCCAAGTAGGCAGAGAGGCAGGCAGAGAGAGAGAGGAAGAAGCAGGCTCCCCACTGAGCAGAGAACCCGATGCAGGGCTCGATCCCAGGACCCTGAGATCATGACCTGAGCTGAAGGCAGAGGCATTAACCCACTGAGCCACCCAGGCGCCCCACTGTGCTTGCTTTTAATGAAATTTTTTTTCTTTTCATAATTTTCTTCTAATTGCAGCCTTTTTTATCCACTTAAAGAAGCTCTTTAACATTTCTTGTAAGGCTGGTTTAGTGGTAATGAAATACTTTAATTTTTGTTTATCCGGGAAGCTCTTTATCTCTCTGATTCTGAATGATAAACTTGCTGGGTAGAGTATTCTTGTTTGTAGCTTTTTTCCTTTCAGCACTTTGAATATATCATGCCTCTCCCTTCTGGTGTGCATAATAGTTTCTGCTGAAAAATCATCTGATTGTCTTATGGAGTTTCCCTTGTAGGTAATTATTAGTTTCTCTCTTGCTGCTTTTAAAATTCTTTATCTTTAATCTTTGACATTTTACTTATTACTGTTATGGTATGGAGCTCCTTCGGTTCATTTTGTTTGGAACTCTCTGTGCTTCCTGAATCTGGATATCCATTTTCTTCTCCAGGTGAGGGAAATTTTCAGCAGATATTTCCTCCATAACTTTTCTGTCCGTTTGTCTCTCTCTCAGCTTCTTCTGAGACCCCTATAAAATGCAAATTTTTGTTTGCTTTGCATGTTTTCCAAGAGATCCTTCCTGTTCTCATTTTTAAAAAAAATTCTTTTTCCTTTTCAGTCCATGGCTTGGGTCCTTACCGTTAGTCTGTCTTCCAGATTGCTGATCTGTTCTGCATTCTTTAATCTTCTGTTATTGTCTCTAGTGTGTTTTTCATTTCATTTACTGTATTCTTCAGTGCTAGTCTGTTCTAATATTATCTGTCTCTTTGTTGAAGTTCTCACTGAACTCATCCACCTTTTTCTCCAGTTGGTGAACATCTCTGTGATCATTAATTTTTTTTTTAAGTTTGAAATGTTTGGCAGGTAGCTTGGTTATCTCTGTTTTTTTTTCCCGAGGTTTTGACTTGTTCTTTCATTTGAAGCATATTCCTCTGTCTTCTCATTTTGCTTGACTTTCTGTGCTTGCTTCTGTGAATTAGGTGCAACAGATATTTCTCCTAAACTTGAAGGAATGATCGTGTGTATGGTCATCCCATGTGTAGCTGCATATGCCTGATGACTTTGGCTGGTTGGCTGAAGTTGTAGCTAGTGGTTTTGAGGCATTTTGTGCTGGCGTGCCCTGGTGGGATGGCCTGAGCTGTAATGGATGTGGATTGGGGTGGTCCTAGGGCTCTCTGCATAGAGGGTGCCCTGGAAGACTGCTGAAATGAAGTAGATGCAAGCTGAATGGTTCTCGGGGGTCTTTGTGCACAGGGTGCCCTGGTAGGACCGTTGAATCTGAAATGGCATGGCCCAGGGCAGTCTCAGGGTTCTCTGTGCTGAGCACAGCTGATGCTGAAGTGTATGCAGGTTGAGATGTGCTGGGGTGCTCTGTGCAGGGGTGCCCTAGTCAGTTGTCTGGATCCAAAGCAGGAATGGACTGGGTGGTCTCTATGCACTGCACATAATGGGTACCTTGGTGAGTCATCTGGAGCCAAATTGGGCATGTTCTTGAGGAGCTCTGCAGCGGGGTTGGCCTGGTAAGTTGTCTGGAGCCAAAGTGGTGTTTTGGGGTGCCTTGTGCCTGTGTCACATTGGCAAGACAGCTAGCACTGTGTAGGGGTGGAGAACTGATCAGGGATGTAGCAGTATGTGTTGTGCTAGGGTCACATGGGTGAGGTGTCTAGGGCTGGTGGGGGATTATTGAGGTGATAGCCAATAAGACCCTACTCCTGTGCATGCTGTCAGGGTGGAGGGAGAATGTAAACCTTGGCCCCTCCAACCTGGAGAGAGTTCCAGCAGCTCCCCCACCATTTGGTGGAGATGTGGGGCTGAATTTTTTATAATCTAGTTACTCTTTTAAACCATAGCCTTTTTTCTCTGCCCCAAGAACATGAGTCTGCTTATGGTTTCTCATTACTATCCGTGCCTAATGAAGTTCACAGTGATGGGTGGGGGTTCCTTTCGTTACCCTGTCTCTGTTTCTCTTGCCATTCTGTATGTGATCTCTCTATTTTTTGTTGTGCAGAGGCTGTTTCGTCAGCCCTCAGTTCTTCAGGAGGAATTGCTCTATAAATAGGTATAGATTTGGTGTGTCCTGTGGAGGTGAGTTCATTGCCATCTTAGACCAGAAGTCCTAGGCTTTTTTTTTTATGCACACACATCAAAAACTTTTCCAGCCTTCATCATAACCCAGTTCCAAAGCCATTCCCATATTTTAGGTATTTTTTACTGCACCACTCCATTTCATGGTTGATCTGTATTAGGATTCTCCAAAGAAATAGAATCTCAAAAGAGATTTATTTTAAAGAATTCATGAATGTGATTATGGGGGCTGACAGGTTCTTAGACCTACAGCTGGACAAGCTGGAGACTTAACGACAGCTGATGGTATAGTTTAAGTGTGAGTTTGAAGTCCTGTGAACTAGGAGAGCCAGTAGTGTGATTACAGGCTCAAGCCTGCTTGCCAAGAATAGTAGGCTTGAGACTCAGGAATAGTTGATGTCCTAGGTTGAAGGCAGGCAGGAAGGAGGAATTCTCTTACTTGGGAGAGGGTTAGTCTTTTGTTCTCTTCAGACCTTTAACTAATTGGATCAGGTTCACTCACATTATGGAGAGGAATCACCCTTTAATCAGTCTATTGGTTTAAATGTTAGATTCATCCAAAAACACCTTCATAGAAATACTCAGAATAATGTTTGATGTAATATCTGGGTATTTTGTGGCCCAGCAAGTTTAAGGTAAAACTAAGCATCACAGGTCACATTTCCTAGTTTTTTTGGTGTGTGTCTGGTTATTTTGGATTTATGTTGTATAGTGTGAATTATATAGTGTAGGAAATTTGGATTCTGTTACATTCTTCCAAAGAGTGTTAATTCTTTTGGTTTAGCAGGCAGTTAATTTGGCTGAACTCAAACTCTAAACTGTTGTCTCCTTTGTGATAGGCAGCAGATGAAATCTTTATTCAGTTTGTTGATCCTTAGCTGGGCACTGGGAGTTGTTCCATTCATATGTAGTTCAGGAGACAGGCACAGATCTGGGCTAAGAAATAATTATATATAGTTATATTAGTTTGAGCTGTACAGCATGATGGTATGACCTATATCTGTTGTGAAGTGATGACCACAGTAGGTGTAGTTAACATCCATGATCTCAATATAGATAACAGTAAAAGGAAAAAAAAAATTTTTTTTTTTAGAACTTTTAGATCTACCCTCTTAACAAGTTTCCTACTTATCTAATAGCAGTGCTAACTATAATCATTGTGTTGTATATTACATCCCTAGGACTTGTAACTAAAAGTTTATACCTTTTGACCACCTTATTCCAGTCGTACTTCGCCTCACCCCCTGCCTTTGGTAACCACAAGTCTGATCTCTTTTTCTATGAGTTTGGTATGTTTTTTGGTTTTTTTTTTTTTTGAGTCCACATAATGGTGAGATCATCCAGTGTTTGTCTTTCTCTGTCTGACTTATTTCACTTAGCATAATGCCTGCAAGGGTTCATCCATGTTGTTGCAAATGGTGGGATTTCCTCTTTTTTTTTTTTTTTTTTTAAATGTGTACTTTATTCTTTATCCTTTCCTACTTTGATGGTCATTTAGGTTGTTTCCATGTCTTGGCTATTATAAATAATGCTTCTGTGAACATGAATGTAGATATCTTTTTGAGTTAGTGTTTTTGTTTCTTTTGGATATAGTTCCAGAAGTAGAATTGTTGGGTCATGTGGTAGTTTGGAGCACTGGGTGTGGTGCATAAACAATGAATTCTGGATCACTGAGAAAAAATTAAATTAAAAAAAATTCTTTTTTTGGAGGAAACTCCGTACTGTTTTCCATAATGGCTGTACATTTTATAGTCCCACCAGCAGTCCAGAAGGGTTCCTTTTTCTTCATATCCATGCCAGCGTTTGTTACCTTTTGTTCTTTTTGATGGAGGATCTGGCGTAGGGCATTAATGACTTTTGAGCTGTGTAATTCTTTGTTATGGAGGAATGTCTTATGCGTTGTAGGACATTTAGAAACATCCCTGGTCTACCATCTACCCATTAGATGCCAGTAACATCCCAACCCCCCATAGCCGCACACCCCCCCCACCCCATTTATGACAAGCAAAAATGTCTCCTTGGGGCAAAATTACTGATCTCAGGTCTAATGAGAAAAAAGCAGCTGAGTTATGTAGATGTTTTTGTGTTCTAATTATACTGTGATGTTTACAGGTAAATAGTTCTTGTAAAGAAGATGACTCTAAGCAGAAGCAACCAAACAAGAAAAAGAGGATCATTTATGATTCAGGTAATATTTCTCCTGAGGAGCTTTAAAGTTTTAAAATAATTTTATATCCCTCAGAGCAGTGTTTTCTAAACTGATGTTCTGAGACACAGAGCTCTCTCTGATGTTACGATAATTCCTGTGAGGAGAGGGCTCTATACTTAAAGTTAGAAACAGTTTTATTGTACTGTGGAATTTATCAGAGCTGAAATGTGTTAATGTATTAAATATGTCTGTTTGGGGGGTATATAGTATATATAGCGTGTCTTAGACTTACTTTGAGTATGACATATTTATTTTTTAAAATACTCATACTAACTTCTTTTGCAGCTGAATTTCTTGGAAACTGAATTTGAAAAAAAAAGTGCTTTAGAATATTGCTTTAGAAACAAAGATGTAAAATTTAATTTTTGTGGTTTTAATCTGGACCTTTTTTGTTGCATTTAAAGTGGAACAAGCACCATATAAAATATTTAAATACACTTTTAAGATGGGGAGTGTGTATTTTTATGCTTGCCTTTTATGATATATTAAAGTAACGGTAGAATTCAGAACGTTTTAGATTTTACTTTTGTGGAGTAGATCCATCTGGTGTGAATTCTTACAATTAAAAACGTAACCTAAGGAAGCATTTGTAGATTGTTAGGATTTGACAGTGATAGCAAAGATTCTGACTCCATCCTAAAAATACATAAGTGTTTATTGTAAATCTTTTACTGTTGTCTGTTGTAAGGAATTTGAAATAAATACACATTCCCTGGAAGTTTCTGTCATTTGGGAAACTGGAAATGTAATTGTAATCTTCCAAAGTGCAGTTTAGAATAATATGAAGCAGGATTTATAAATGCATGGTTCAGAGAAAAAGGAAGGATACTGAAGCTTATGAAACTTCTATTTTTGTATTCCTTTGTCTTGGTTTGTCTTGGGTAGTTAGGTTGTAATAGACCAGTGCTTCCAAAGATATCTGTACCCTAATTCCTAGAATCTGTGAATATGTTAGGTTACATGACAAAAGGGAAATTAAAGTTGTAGGTGGCATTAAGTTTGATAATCAGATGACCTTAAAGTAGAGAGATTATCCTGGATTATCTAGGGGTAGGTCCATTGTATTCACAAGGAATGGGGAAGCAGGAGAAAGAGAGAGAGAGAGATTAACTATGGAAGAAAGTCAGAGAACCAGAGAGATGGCAGCATGAGGAGGATTTTGCCGGCTGTTCCTGGTTTTGAAGATGGAGGAAGGGAGCCCTAAGTAGAGAATGTTAGCAATCATTAGAAACTGGAAAAGACAGGGAAATAGATTTTTTCCAGGAGTATCTAGAAAAGGATCATAGCCCTGCTGACACTTTGATATTAGTCCAGTGAGACCCGTATGGGATTTTTTTTTTTTTTTTAAGATTTTATTTGTTTATTTGACAGAGAGAGACAGAGAGGTCACAAGTAGGCAGAGAGGCAGGCAGAGAGAGAGGGAGAAGCAGGCTCCCCGCCAAGGAGAGAGCCCGATGTGGGTCTCGATCCCAGGACCCTGGGATCATGACCTGGGCTGAAGGCAGAGGCTTAACCCACTGAGCCACCCAGGCGCCCCCCGTATGGGATTTTTAACCTCCAGAACTGTAAGATAATATGCTTGTATTGTTTTAAGCCACTAAATTTGTGGTGATTTGTTATGGCAACAGAATTAAGACAAAGGCTTAACACAAGTAGACATAACCTGTGAGAATTCACAGTAAGAATTTTGCCTTGAAATGGGCCTTGAGGAATTGGTTAACAATAATCACTTTAAAAACACACTGTATTTTACTATTTCTTTTGAGGGTTTTGTTTGATCTTCTTTTTATGTACAGATTCAGAATCAGAGGAGACAGTGCAGGTAAAAAATGCCAAAAAGCAACCAGAAAAATTGCCGTTGTCTTCTAAACCTGGTAAAATTCTACGCCAGGATCCTGTTACATACATTTCAGAAACAGGTAAGGTACTGAATATGTTTATTGTTTTAGAGAGCAGTAGTGTGTGTTCTGTTCGTGAGCTTCTCGTTGGTGTCTGGATGTACCTCATTCACTTTGAATTGAATTTCTGTTGCCTTTTTTCCTTTGTTGGTGTATGGTGTATATTAGAGGAAGTTTGTAGTCATTATCTTTGGCATTTTCTGTGGGTTAAGGGCCATTGTAAAGACCAATTAGAGGAGAATTGGCCTTGGAATTTTTTAAAGTTTTTTTTTTTTTTTTTTTTTTAAGATTTATCTATTTTTTTTAGAGAGAGAGAAAAAGAGAATGTGAGCATGTGATCATGAGTGGGAAACAGGGAAGAGGCAGAGGGAGAGAGAGCCTCCCCAAACAGACTCCCCACTGAGGGCATAGCCTGATGTGGACCAGATTCCAGCACCTTGAGGTCGTGATCCAGTCCAAAAGCAAGAGTCAGTCACCTCAGCCACCCAGGCACCCCTATGTGTTCTCTATTGAATAAGCTGAAGTTCTATCTTGAATCATAGATTAAAATGTTACTGGTGTGTTTTATGTAAGTTTTAAAATCTTTCATTTTAGAGTCGTAATAAGCTAAACATATAACAGTTATTCATATTTGTGATTTATAAAATCTAGCACAGGGGCATGTGGGTGGCTCAGTCACTTAAGCGTCTGTCTTTGGCACAGGTCCTGATCCCAGGGTCCTGAGATTGAGCCCCAAGGTGGCTCTGCGCTCATTGGGGAGTCTGCTTGTCCTTCTGCCCCTTCCCTCGCTCATGCTCTCTTTCTCTGTCTCAAATAAATAAATAAAATCTTTAAAAAGATACATAATCTAGCAGAGATGGGACCTGAATTTCTTGTATTCTCTTGTGACACTGAAGATTTTAGTGCTGCTTTTTAAAAGATGATTTTTTTTTTTTAAAGATTTTATTTATTTATTTGTTAGAGAGAGAGAGCAAGAGCGAGCACAGGCAGAGTGGCAGGGAGAGTCAGAGGGAGAAGCAGGCTCCCTGCGGAGCAAGGAGCCCGATGTGGGACTCAATCCCAGGACGCTGGGATCATGACCTGAGCCGAAGGCAGCTGCTTAACCAACTGAGCCACCCAGGCGTCCCTAAAAGATGATTTTTTTAAAAAAAGATTTTATTTATTTATTTGACAGACAGAGATCACAAGTAGGCAGAGAGGCAGGCAGAGCAGCAGAGAGAGAGGAGGAAGTAGGCTCCCCGCTGAGCAGAGAGCCCGATGTGGGGCTTGATCCCAGGAGCCTGGGATCATGACCTGAGCTGACACAGAGGCTTTAATCCACCGAGCCACCCAGGCGCCCCTAAAAGATGATTGTTTTTGTACTGAAATTTGTTTGATCTGTTTTGAGTGGTCAAAAAGCAAAAGACACTTATAAATAATTGTACACTAATCTTAAAATGGTAACATAGCATAAATGGTTGTTTCATAGATATTATTCATTTATGGTGAGGATCTCTGAAATGTCACCTAAAGAAAAAAACTCAGATGCATTCATCGTAAAGTCATTTTGAGTCTGGCATTGTTAACTACTAGAGGAGACTGGAACAGGAATGAAAGGTTAGATGTAGTAATCTTCAAATTCACAGAGCCTGTTGAGTCCGTTCCTGCATAAAAATGCTTGAAGGGGCCATGAAAGCATCTCATAGGTTACTGATTTGTTTATATTGGAGAAAACCTCCAGAACCATTATTTTTAGCACTCTGCTACTTCGGTATTGCTAGGAAGTGAATACACCTGGTTTGAAGAGACAAGGTAAAAGCAATGTATTTATTTTGGTATTCAGCAAACATTTATTGGGTATTTTTTTACATCCCCGATACTAGGAACTGGGGATTAAAAAAATGACCAGACTCTCAAGTACTGTAGGAGTAGCTTGAGGCAGTGAAAAGTGGTCAGGCAGAGTGCTTGCAGCTAAGAGTTGGCCTGGCCCTTGAACGATAAGCTGGTGATGGAGGGAAGAACGAGTCAGCTTGCGGGGATGAGATTATTTAAGGCTCGGCAGCCAGCACAGGGGTTGGTATGTTCATAGGACACAGAAGAGACTGCTTGCCCACATGATGAGGCGTGGTGGGAAGTAGAATGAAGGAAGGCCTTGAAGGCTAGGCCGATGAATTTAGCCTTAACATAGCAGGGAAGAGGGAACCCTGAAAGTTTTTGAAGGGAGTTGTGGAATGTTGAAAATAGTACTGAAGGGAGATAGCTGGATTGCTAGTGTTGAGGGTGGGCTGGAGAATATAGAAATTGTAAAGAGGGAAGTCGAGGCATTTACTGGGAGTGAAGTGATGAGAGACGTAAAAAGTTTACAATAGTAAGGGACTGATATAAATGTTCTTGGGAAGTGAGTTACAAATGTGTGTTTGGATGACCAAACATAGTTGGTCATTAGCATATTATTAGCATAGTTGGAGAATTGTCATTAGCATGTTTAAGGTTTTTTGTTGTTATTTGAAAAAATTTTTGAATATTTTTATTTATTTTTTAAAAAGGTTTTATTTATTTATTTGCTAGAGAGAGACAGAGAGAGAGAGAGAACACGTGGGGGGTGGCAGGCAGAGGGAGAAGCAGGTTCTCTGCTGAGCAAGGAGCCGGATGGGACCTCCAGTCCCAGGACCATGGGATCATGACCTGAGCTGAAGGCAGAGGCTTAACCCACTGAGCCACCCAGAGGTCCCTATTTTCTTTTAATTTTTAAGTAATCTGTACACCTGACATGGGGCTTGAACTCACAGCCTTGAGATCCAGAGTCTCATGCACTACCGACTAAGGCAGCCAGGTGCTCCTTGTTTTTTGTTTTTGTTTTTGTTTTTTCCAGGAACAGCTTTATTGCAATATACAGTTCACCTCTAAGATTTTAGTATTATTGGAATTTGCAGTTACAGGTCAAAGTTTTCGGAGATACAAGTAACAACCAAACTTTACTTCCACGTATGGGCTGTTACTTGAGAGTGTGCAGGTACTTGTGATGGATACATGGGTGGGTAAGTAGGGAGTGAAACAGGAAAGGAAGTCCTTGTGTGGTAGGAGCAACCTGAGCCTGGAAGGTCAGAAGCCCTGCCTGAGGTTCCATCCTTGGTTCCCATCTGACAGCTCTTTGAGTCTGCTTCACCTTCTACAAAGCAGTGACACTAATGGAATAGGTTTGTGTGGAGACTTACTGGAATAATGCAGAGGAAAGGGCCAGACCCAGTGCCTGAAGCATATAAAAATAGGCAGTCCAGAGGAAAAAGAGCAAAACAGAGGAAGCCCACACATGAGCTTTGTAGGTTCTCAGAGACGTTTATTTGATAAAATTGTACAAATGATCAAAACCAAAATGTAGGTGATATGAACATATTTTCTGAAAACTTTTTGGTAAGCTGAGATATTTCTTCATTATGGCAGAGGCAGACTGACTTTTTAACCTTTTTGTTCTATTGCTAAATATCTGCTCAGGCACATTGTGCAAATGCACTCTTCTATTAAGAGATCCCCCTATGAGATCTGGCCACCTTTGTGAAGTTTTGAATATGTGGGAGGGATACTAGGAACAGTATGGTGATAGGTTTGTTATGGAACTGAAGGTGGTGTGATCAAGCTTTGCAGTGACACCCTGGAAACGTCAAAGTTAGTGTGTAGACAGCCGTGGCCTTCAACTGTGGATCAGTTGGCTATCCTTATCTTGTGATTTTAGGTACACAGAAGGGTCAGACGATTTAAGCTCTGATCACAGATTTTCTTTAACATGGGATCGTTTATTTCAGACCAGGTATTTTTGAATGTTATTTTCTGAAAAGATATCCAACACTTTATCTGCAATTTCTGTGAACATGATCAATGTTTATGTAGTTCTGCTGGTGGCACGTACTTGGGAAAGTAACCATTGTCCCCCTTATTGTAGCTGAAAATCTTGGGGTGCAATGTATCTAATAGGATGTTCAGTATTAATTACAATTTTCTGTTTTTTCCCTCAATTAAGATACAGGGTTCTAGATAGAGAAAAGCTAGTTCTTTTCTTGCCTGTGTTTATGGCCTCATAGTTTTTTTATTCCTTGAAATCACAGGTGCATGGGATGAAAAATAAACTCTTTTTCTTCCCTCTGTAAAGGAATGAACTGTTATAAAGCAGTCCATATCAGCAAATCAGATACATAAAGCAAATCAGATACAGAAAGAGTTTTAAGAAAGGTACAGCTTCTTGAAGTTAATAAGCTGGAAAATTCTTTGTCTTAAAAATGATTTAGTTTTTTTTTTTAAATCTGAAGCTAGTTTTTCAGTAGTGGGTCATGAATAAATATTCACATTATAAATGTAAATATTTATATTACTAGTATCAGGTTAAATACAGTATTTGTGGTAATAATAATTAAAAAAAAATTCTAACCTAAAATTGCATTGTTGATTGGGAGATTGGAGTCTTCTTGTGGAAAAGGATTATATGACAATGATTCAGTTTTAAAAAACCTGTTAATAATGAAAAAACAGGGGCACCTGGTTGGCTTAATTGGTTAAACATCTGCCTTTGGCTCAGGTCATGATTTAGGGTTCTGGGCAGCTCCACTTTGGGCTCTCTCCCACCCCACCGCCCCGCCCTGTCCTGGCTCATGCTCTCTCTCGCAAATAAATGAAGTCTTAAAAAAAAAATAACAGGGTGCCTGGGAGGCTCAGTGGGTTAAGCCTCAGCCTTCAGCTCAGGTCATGATCTCAGGGTCCTGGGATCGAGCCCCACACTGGGCTCGAGCCCCACGCTGGGCTCTCTGCTCAGCGGTGAGCCTGCCTTCCTCTCTCTCTGCCTGCCTCTCTGCCTACTTGTGATCTCTCTCTGTGTCAAATAAATAAATAAAAAATCTTTAAAAAAAAATAACAAACACCGTATTTTATTTTTTATGAGTCATTTTTTGTTTGGTACTTTTCTTGCAGTATAGTATTTGTAGTGTTTAAGAACACGAGCTCTTAATTCAGGCTGATTGGGTCAACCTTCATTTATCTTCCCCATGTTTTAGTTTCCTCATTTGTGAAATGGGTTTATTATTAGTACCTACATCAGAGGACTTTGTGATGATCAAATGAGCTAATCCTTGAAAAGCATTTAAAACAGGGTCAGGCATATAATAAATGCTAAATAAATATTAACTGTTAGGTTTACATTTCAATTTTGTTGTGTCCCTACATCTGCCTTTAAAGACTATGCTGAAGACATTTGATTTTTGCTTAAGTACTTAGGACTTTCTGTTGATCAGGTAACTGTGCTTCAGAAATTGAGAAATTGAATTTGACCCACTGATGTTGCAGATGTGCACTGTCCAATAGGGCAGCTATTGTGGCTGTTGAGCACTCGAAATTCGACAAGCCCAAACTGACAGTGTAAAGGACAGATTTCAGAGGATTAGTATGAAAAAGAAGTAAATTATCTTATTAATAATTTTTTAATATTGATATGTTGAAATGGTAATAATTTGAATATATTGGGTTGAATAAAAGATTTTGTTAAAATTAATTTTGCTTGTTTCTTTTTTACTTTTTTAATATATGGTTATGAGAAAATTTAAAACTCTCTATGTAGATCACATTTTTTTCTGGTTGCACAAGATTTTATAAACAACAAGAAAAATTTAGGAAATAACCTTATTTTGGAAAATAACATACTTCATTCAAGTGCTTTTGTTTATATTATTATATACTTCTTTAGGCTATATTATACAGATCTTTAGGCTTATTGTTTAGCTCTGTGATTTATTTTTCATTATCACTTTTATCTAATGTCTTCTATTATTTTTAAAGTACTTTAATTACATTAATCTCTCAAATTTAAGGAAAGGAAAAAAATGGCTTGTCAACATCTTCATAGCTAACCACTGACTCTAGTAAAATGTTCTTGTAGGTTGGTAAAAACCCAAATACTTGTTGTACTGGGTAAATATATTTACTTTTAGCTGTTTAATGAAGTGAGAGACCTTGAGTTTTGTTTGGCAAAGATGACCTTTTATTAGGCAGTTTCATCAGGGGCTGGTGTTTGGTTGAGAATAATGGGGGTTTTCCCCTGTTTAAAAGTTGTTTATGGCTGGTAATTTTAATTGAGCACATAATTCCAGAGACAGTGCTCTTGAGGTTATAATTGTTTTTGCGGTGTTAAATTGGAAAAAATTGGGAATGTGGTGTTCTCTAGTTTATGTAATGTTAGCTACCTGTGACTTGGGAAGAAAGTAGAAGTATTGCTGAGGATGTGTGTGTAACATTCTCTTTCACTGATTTTTAGAGGCATATGGTTTTGCTTACCAGACGAATGGGGAAAGCTTATGTATAGTAGAGAGAACGTTTCTTAGATGTTTTCAGGGAAACTAGAGTGATTAAGCCTGAAAATTTCTTTGAAGTGAGAGGAAACTAAGAACTATGCATTACATTTCTTTGATTATACTTGTTCAAAAATTAATATTGATTTCTGCATTAAGACTCTATAAAATAAACTAAATTTATCATTTTGGGGGATGAGAGTTTAGGTTTATATTATATTATTATTATTATATAATATTAATATTATTTTAACTTGCCTAAGTAACACATTTAACACTAAAAGTAACACATTAACACTGAAAGTAAGACATTCTCGCTGAAAACGAAGTAAACAATTCAGATGAAAAATTTTTTTTTTTAAAGATTTTATTTATTTATTTTTACAGACAGAGATCACAAGTAGGCAGAGAGGCAGGCAGAGAGAGAGGAGGAAGCAGGCTCCCTGCTGAGGGCTCCATCCCAGGATCCTGGGACCATGACCTGAGCCGAAGGCAGAGGCTTTAACCCACTGAGCCACCCAGGCGCCCCAGATGAAAATTTTTTATTCCCTCATCGATCCCTTTTGCCTTAGGTAGTCTATATAAATAAAAATGTATATACACACATTCATGTATGTGTACCTGTATATACACATACACACAGACACACACATTTTATTTGAGTGGCATTTTATTATAAAATTTCTGTAGCTTGCTTTTTCATAATTCAATGTCTTTGACTTCCTCTTTCCCTGCCTCCTTTCCCTCCTTTCTTTGTCTCTCTCCTTGCTCTTCCTCAGCTTCTGCCTCTTTGCTTCAATAAAGAAGGATTCCTGTCTCATTCTTTTAAACTTCTATATGGAATCTAATAGTATGCATTCCATTTTTTTCATGTTCTTATTTTGGATATTGGATTATTGATATGTTCACATACCTGTTTATGTTTCATTGCAATATGATACACAACAATAAATGGGCGATTCACGATGAAAAATCTGATCACTTAAAAGAAAATGGTATTTCTTGAGGTTCATTTTAAGTTTTATTTTTAAGATTTTATTTATTTATTTGTGAGAGAGAGCGAGAGAGCGAAAGAGTGAGCACAGGCAGGCGGAATGGCAGGCAGAGGCAGAGGGAGAAGCAGGCTTCCCTGCCAAGCAAGAAGCCCGATGTGGGACTCCATCCCAAGATGCTGGAATCATGACCCGAGCGGAAGGCAGCCGCTTAACCAACTGAGCCACCCGGCGTCCCCCATTTTAAGATGTATTTTACCTATCTATATTATGAAGAATAGATAGGGCTTCCAGTTTCTGCTTCTGGGCACCGTGCTCTTATGAAAGATCCACCTGCACCTCTGCCAGCAGCATTTGTATTTTCTCTTTGACTGTTACTATGTTATGGATCAAAGCGCCACTAATAATATTTTTTTTGAACACGCTACTATTAAATCAGGTCTTACCCAGTTTTCAGGCCCAGAAAAGGGGAACTTTACACATACCTTTACTAATTTTTTCCTGAAAGAAACTCATATCTTTTTTTTTTTTTTTTAAATTTAAAAAGTTATGGTTGGGGGAGGGACAGAGGAAGAGGGAGCCAGAATCCCAAGGAGACTTGACATGCCCAATGTGGAGCCTGATGCTGGGCTCAGTCTCACGACCCTGAGACATTACTTGAGCCAAAATCAGAAGTTTGACGCTTAACTGACTTAGCCACCCAGGTGCCCTGAGCTCTTGTATATTTATTTTGTTAGATTCCAGGCTTTGTATCCCGATCCAGTCATTTATTTAACAATACTTAGCAGTATTAAATCCTCGATTATTTATTCAGTAAACATCATGTGTACACTCTATGTACATGATAGTGTACTGAATAATCTATGAAACAGATAAAAGAATAAAGCATAGTTTTGTCTTCAAGGACTTAGAGTTCATTGGGAGATAAATCTTTTATATAAAAATCATATAAGAAAAATTAACAGTGGTAAAATATTTTCTAAGGATATTGAGGCATGGGAGATGTAAGTTCTATTTTGGAGGTTCAGGAAACATTTCCTGGTGGAGAGAGAAGTTTGAGATAAACGTGAAAGGTTTGGAAGAATTTAATATGGAGATTTAGGTACTATGTGTACTAGATAAAAAGAACAATGTGGGAGCTTGGAAATCAATAGCACTGTTTCATATGCATTATTCTTTACTTTCTAACCTACTATAGAAAGAGAAAATCTATTTTAAAAATTCAACTTATAAACTTTTACAGATTTACATAATTAATACTACCTAGTTTATAGCTCATATACATATATATAATGAAGAAACATTTTTAAAAGATTTATTCATTTTAGAGAGAGAACACACGAGGCTGGGGGAGGAGTAGAGGGAGAGGGAGAATCTCAAGTAGACCCTACACTGAGCATGGAGCCAGATTTGGGGTTCAGTTTCCTGACCCTGAGATCATAATCTGAGCTGAAACCAATTTCATGCTTAACTGACTGAGCCCCCAGGTACCCCCATAGCTCATACTTTCTTAATTATGGGATCTTCTACATAGGAGTCTCTTACTTTATTTGAAACATCTGTGTCCAGAGTAAGAAGCAGGGAGAATTCTACCATAATGATAGAATAAATTTCATCTTGTGTATGACTATACATTTTTTCTTTTCTAAAACATTTCTACTGACTTCATGGAACGGAATAGCATTATTATTATATATTTTTTAAAGATTTTATTTATTTATTTGACAGAGAGAGATCACAAGTAGGCAGAGAGGCAGGCAGAGAGAGAGGAGGAAGCAGGCTCCCTGCTGAGCAGAGAGCCTGACGCAGGACTCGATCCCAGGACCTTGAGATCATGACCCGAGCCGAAGGTAGCGGCCCAACCCACTGAGCCACCCAGGCGCCCCCAGAATAGCATTATTATATGGCTTATATTTCGTATATATCAGATTTGATCTTCAAATCTACCTAGTATTAGTGATGACTTACAGAAAGCTTGAGGAAACAATTTTCATTCTAAAGTTGCACCAAGTTTAACTGTGCAGTCGTCTTTGGATGTTCCTCATGTACTTGTTTTTTCGTATCATCTGATTTCATACTTCTACAAATTTGATAAACATATTTTTTAATTCCTTTCAGAAGCATTGGTAAAATTATTTAGTATTAAGAGGTAAATAAACCTTTTCCGAAATTGACATGATCTAGTATCAGCACCTTGGATATAGCTTTTCTGTTTCTCATGAATGGTGGTTCAGTTACTTAGGGATCTTAATAACCACCTGTATTTCTTCATCTTGCCGTAAATCAGTGCTTCTCAATCAAGGGTGACTTGCCTCTCACGGAACCTTTGGCAGTGTCGGGAGACATTTGTGGTCATCACAGCTGGCAGGTGCTATGGCGTCTAGTTGGTAGAGGCTAGAGATGATGCGAAACATCGTATGGTGTGCAGGAGAGCTCCCTTCAGAAGCATTATTTGGCTCAAAATGGTCAGTAATGTAGAGGTTGAAGAACCCCACCTTGCCCTATGAGAAAAGAATTTGGTGAATGTTTTGTTGAATTCCAGATAGCCCTTGTTTCTAGATTCGTTTCATCTGCTAGTGCTGTAACTTCTAGAATAAAGAAGCACTTAAGTCGGCATCGTTTATTCCTGGTGATCTCCATCTTCTGTCGAATATTCCTTTTGACTTGTTCTTGATGTTACTGCACAGAATTGTCACCACACCTCTCCTCTTCTATTGTTCTCGGTTGGGGATTTGCCTTTCTCTTTTCAGCAATGAGGATTCCATTTCTCATTTTAATTTTTAGGGGCTTCTTCCTTGTACAGATGATTCAGAGTCACTGATACTGCTTTAGCAATTTTATTCATAAATTCACATTAACTGAAACATCTTTATAAGAGCTAGATGCTTTCTTACCCAGTGATGCTTACCTAGATGCTTTTTGCCCAGTGGTTTGTTCTTCAGGCCTCTTTTAGTAATGCATATTATGAGACCTGAAGATAATGGAGCACCAGAATATCTGGAATGACTTTTGAGGTTGTGAAGCACCTTTGAAATTGAACAGACTATTGTTTGTTCCTGTGACACATATTTTACTTGAGAAACTATGAGAGACACTGGATCGTATTCCAGAATGCCAAGGAAATAAGATTGCATTAAGAAAATATAATTAAATACTAATAATATACAGGGGATTTATACTTGGCTTTAATACTAAGACAGTTTTGTTACCTCCTCTTCTGTGTGGGGAAGTGGAATGTGACCAAAGCCGGGAATTACACTGCCGAACCACTCCCTTTACTCTTCGGGCGAGTCAGGTTTCCTTCTGGTGCCTGTTTCTTACCTAAGAATTGTACGAAGCTGTGTGTGATGTACCTGTGTTCTACTGTCCAAGCCTCCCCCTTCCCCGCCTGCTTTTCTTTCTCTGTGAGAGCCAGTGGAGCTAGAGGCAAGGAAAATAGTTGTAAAATGTTCCACTTTCTCCTTCCCTGTTAATGGTTTCTTAGTAATTGAAGCCAGCTGTGGCTTTTCACGGACCCGTTCCTCGGGCTCTGGTGGGGACTTGGCACCTGTGTGGTAGGGAACATCCCAGCACAAGCCAGTACTTTCTCTCTTATTTATCATTACTCACCTCACTAGGCCTCACAGATTATAAAATGGGTTTATTTAAAGATATCATGGGGGCGCCTGGGTGGCTCAGTGGGTTAAGGCCTCTGCCTTCGGCTTAGGACATGATCCCAGGGTCCTGGGATCGAGCCCCGCATTGGGCTCTCTGCTCAGTGGGGAGCCTGCTTCCTCTTCTCTCTCTGCCTGCCTCTCTCACTACTTCTGATCTCTCTGTCCTGTCAAATAAATAAATAAATAAAATCTTTAAAAAAAAAAAAGATATCATGAACTCTGTTTGATTCTAAGAGGATTTATTGGTACTGAGCCGTGAGCTCTCTTAATTTCTTGATTAAAGATGAGCAGTCTCAGTGGTTTTATTTAATCATACTGAAGCGCAGAATATTAGATGCACCACATAAATGGTGTAAGGATGGTATGTTTAGTTTCTCTTCCATCTAGTTAATTAACAAATATTTATTGAAGACTTGGCATATGTATAAAACTATCTCTGCTTCCAAAACCAAAATGACAGTTTGGGTTTTTGACCCAAGGATGTATTGAAAAGGAACTTGGTAGGAAAAAGGCTCTAAAAACTCAGAGTCCCTTTTTAGTTTTTGACTAGTTGTTGCTAAATAAATTATTTTTAATCTCTGTAACCAGATTTCTTTAGCATGATCTCCATTAATTTGGTTTCTGTGTGTTCCAAACCGAAGGAGAGAAAATCAGAATTCTAAATGCTCAGCAGGGTGAACTCCATAATTATATATTTTTTCCTTTTTGGCTTGTAAGTAGATTTCTGTATGGACCTGCAGACTATTTTCTTTCTCTTTCATTTGTTATCCTTTCTAAATAAATGAATGTATCTAACTCAGAGTGGCAAAGCAATCTTCTCTCCCAGGCAATTCCTCTGCTGTATGTTGGATAATGCTAGTTTACTGGTGATTGTTACCACATTTGAGGTTATGTTGTGTATAAATAAAAATAAATGGTGTTTTTATAAGGAGACAGATATCCTGGAGGGAGATTCTGAGTGTTCAATTGCCCATGATTTTCAACTAGGTCTAAGAAATTGGACTTAGATCTCTTTATCATTATTGTATTATAAGTTTCTGGGGAGAAGAGAACATAGTTTGCCTTTGGCTTCTGACAGTGCAGGAACAAATTTGGGCTCATTAAAAATAAGAATGAATGTTAAAGAAGAAAAACAGCCATAACTTTATCTGCAGTGTTTCATTTCTACACACTGTGTAGGATCTTAAAATATTTATTTTACATGAGGATGGTCACAGCAACACCTGTTAAATGACTGTCTTCTGCAAGCAGCTGATTGCATTGTTCTTGTCTTTGGCCTCCTCAGCCTTCTTTTTCCACCATGTATTGGTATAGCCTTTGAAATATTAAGGGCAAAAGGAGTTTTAAGACAGCCAGTTCAGAAGTCATAGTACAAAGATAATAGGACTACTGCTTTCTTCAGGTTTTCTGGTTTTATAAGGCAAGATGACAGAATGCTTTCAGATAGTCTGCAACTTTATAGAACCCCATATTTTTCTATATTCTCCTTAATGAAACCCTCTGTATTTATAAGAAGTATCTCTGTGCTTAGGAGGATCATGAGTTTACTTTTTTAGTGTTTGTTTTCCCCATAACTTTTAGCAGTGTGGGGACATGCATAAATCATGGAGTACTAAATAAGTGTCAGATCAAGTGAGCCAGTCTTTTTTTTCTCTTTTCATAACTGTTTCACTTGAATTGCTCCTACTTTCCAAGGGGCCTGGAGAGCTATTTATTTTGCGGTTAGCAGAGAAGGGGCCTTGTATGCAGTTTTTAGCTCAGGACAGGATAAACATAGTTGAAATTTTATGCAGAATACTTTCATGTTTTTTTTTTTTTTGAGAATTCATGTGTAATTCCATTTTTACTCAGAAATTATGAAAATGCTTAAAAATTAGTCTGTGTTTGGGTTATAGTACATCTTTGGATCTATAGCTTGAAGACATTAAGTTTAAATTCATGTATTCTAAGCCAAACATTCAGAGAAAGGCTCCATTACCCTCCACTGTTATAAAGAGATCTCTAGTAGAGAATGCTCATGAAAAAGAAGATTCCCTTTTAGGGGTGACATTTATACCTATAATGTTAAGACTAACCTAAAAGAATAAAATGATGGTTTTGTTTGTTTGTTTGTTTGTTTGTTTGCCAGCTTAATGTTACTGTTTGCATAATATTTTTGAACTTTGAAATTTGGGATTAATTTTTAATAACTGCATGGATCCACTGTATGGTTAGGGCACAATTTATATAGCTCTTCCACAATTTTGATTGTTTCTGTTGCTTACATTTTTCATGTTTCTAATAGTGTGATGAGTGTGTTTGTATACAAATATTTGTGAGTACCTCCAAGATTATCTCCAAGAATTACTAGGCTAAAGGTTATGAACATCTTTAAGGCTCTATGTATATTTTGCCAAATTGCTTTCTGGAAATTCATACTAGTTTATGTTTTCATAATCAGTGTCTATATTAGAACAAATATCATATTCTCACCAATATGGAACATAATTTAAAAATCTGTAAAACTATCCATAGATTCCCAAAATTATAGAAAGGAAAATCTTGAGAATTTGTCTGGTTGAACATTTTGCCGAGGAGGACAGTGAAGCCCAGATAATTAAAATAGGGATGCCTGGTTGACACAGTTGGTGGCGCATGTGACTCTTGATCCTCGGGGCTGTGAGTTTGAATCCTGTGGTGGGTGTAGAGATTACTTAAAAATAAAAAAAAAAATAGTCGGTTGAAGTCAGGTTAGAATTTTAGTTTTCTGGAATTCTGGTTCAGTGTTTTCATTAGAGATTACTACTTTATTATTTATTGAATGTCTGTTAAAACATGGTCAGGTGCTATACTGGGCACTTTGCTTTTAAAAAATCTTATCTTCCCAATAACCCAAATGGTGAATGGCTTGAACTGTTTTAACCATTTATATGGACAAGGACCAAAGGAAGAAATGAGATCAATCTTCAAATGGTCATTGTGAAAAAGGATGGATTAAGGAAAACAGGTGAAATTCACAGGGGAGTATTTTGGCTTAATACAAGGAAAACCTTTGAAATTCTTAGAGTACAGTAGTGCCAATCATTAAAGAAAGGGGAGATCATGTTGAATGACATTGGTATATGTTTGTCAGGAATGTAGAAAATGGGGTCTGTGCATTGGATGAGAGAGGGAATTATTTGACTAAAGATAATGCATTATAAAGAATATGGTAGAGTATACCTGACGGGCAGTTTAATGCTTGATAATAATAACTACTGTTAGTAGCAATTAGATAAAAAGATAGCATGAACTCTCTGAAGCGGGTGACCGAATAAGCAGAGATGCTGATAAACAATGAAAGAAGTAAACAGCCTCTGCCTTCAGCTCAGGTCATGATCTCAGGGTACTGGGATCGAGCCCCGCATCAGGCTCTCTGCTCATCGGGGAGCCTGCTTCCCCCCCGCCCCGCCTGACTCTCTGCCTACTTGTGATCTCTCTGCCAAATAAATAAATATCTTAAGAAAAAAAAAAAAAAAAGAAGTAAACAAAGGAAGGTGGAAAGGAGAAAACTAAAGCCAAGCCTTTTCTGTCTCAGAAAGCCAGGGGGTCAGAGAGCTTCTAGGAGATGGTCAATTTATTCTAAAATATTAGATCAAGGTTAAAAAGAGAGAAGTGTAATATATAGTTGAAAAAAAAATCACCCATCAGCTGTCCATTTAATTTAGATTTAAATGTGAATTTAAAAGTATATCTATAAGTAAATATAGGTAGATATAAATGTGTCATTAAAATCCTGTTATGTCACCTGTTTTATCACATAGTAAACATATGAAGATGTCAGTAAGTATGGATATATATTACGATTTTCCATTTCATAGAATTCCATTGTGTGGTTGAACATAACAATAGATACTTAAGTTACTTGTTTTCCCATTATATAAATGCTATTCACTTACCTCTGCTTGGTGCTACTGTCAAAGTTGAGGCTATATTTTTTGCCTAAACCATATTAGTCACTTAATTTTCCCTTTATTTTTTCTTGTCCTCCTGTAGGCTGTTCTCTATAATTTTGAGTGAACAAATGTGGTGATAAGCATTTTGATACATACATCTTTGTGTGCTTGTTCATTTATTTTGTTTTGTTTAAATTCTTAGAAGTGGAGTTGCTGTATGTAAGGTTTCAGTACATATTGCAAAATCTTCCCCTGTAAGGATTTTTAAAAATTTGCTGTCATTGCCTGTTATGTGTTTGAAGGTTCTGTTTCCTTACCACTTGCCAACAATCTTCTTAATGTGATAATCTTAGAATTGCTTGGTCTCACTAAATTTCATGTTAGCCTGTCACCTGTAAAATACCTCTTGAGATTGCTGGAGATTTGTTAAACTAGGGATTGCAAATATCTGCAGTACTGTTCCCCTTTCTTAGCCTACACCAAATGGCAGTGATTGATCTTGTCTGAAGTTCCAGAGACAGAAGTTCTCAAGTAGTTAGAGAAGAACTGTAACAGAAAAACAGTGACTGACTTGGTCCATATATTTAGTTCTGGGGTTTTCTGTCATACTGTTTGTAAGTATGGCCGGGTATAGTGGAAATGGAATGTTACTTCTCTTGGCATTTTTTAAGTGGCGGGGGGCAAATTTGTAGAGAACTCTCATTTTGCAGAGACAATGTAATTTTGTTCTTCTTTTTTTTTTTTTTAAAGATTTTATTTATTCACTTGTCAGAGAGAGAGAGAGCACACAAGCAGGTGGAGCAGCAGAGGGAGAGGGAGAAACAGGCTCCCCGCCGAGCAGGGAGCCCCATTCAGGACTCCATCCCAGGACCCTGAGACCATGACCCGAGCTGAAGGCAGATACGCAACTGACTGAGCCACCCAGGCGTCCCAGTAATTTTGTTCTTTTATCATTAAGATAATCCCTCCTGCCCAGAAATAAGAGTTGTTGATGGGATGCCCGGGTGGCTCATTTCGTTAAGTGTCTGCCTTCAGCTCAGGTCATGATCCCAGGGTCCTGGGATTGAGTCCCACATCGGGCTCTCTGCTCTGTGGGGAGCTTGATTTTTATTCTCCCACTCCCCCTGCTTATGTTCTCTCTCTCTCTTTCTCTGGCAAATAAACAAATAAAATCTTAAAATTAAAAAAAAAAGAAAAGAAATAGAGTTGTTGAACTTAAACCACGTGAAAATTGTAAAATTTAATAAGCTCTCAGATAAGATTAGGAGCCTTATCTTACATACACTGGGATATGTTTTTAATTTTGCACTTACTGCCCAAGGAGATGTATTGGTTATCTATACTTAGCAGGTTCCGGTTCTGTGTTTGTTTTGTTTTGTTTTTAATTCTAGCCAGGATATCAGCAGTGTTGATCTTGTTTTGAATCTTCTTTTAGGGTACTTTGCATAATGTTTTTTTGACTACTAAGTAGAACAGTTTGCTGGTGAATGCTACTGGTTCATTATGCTACAGCTTAACTGAGTCTAGGGGTTTAAAATAAACCAGCCATAAATTAAAAATATTTGGGTTTCTGTAAGATAATAATTCATTATGTTATCTTACAGAAAAGGAAAAGAGTTTCAGATTATATTCTTAATGGTTATTAGGATTATTAAGGGTGATTTTCCTGGCTGTTGTACTTAGGTGGAATGGTGATCACGTCACCTCTCCTTTGTAAAACCATCCGAATCAGACACTTTCCCCCACATCTGGCAGAGACAGATTGTCAGATAGGGAGAACAGATATATGAGTGACTGAACCTAGTCTGTTGGCTGACTCTGGTTAATAGTGGTTAAACTGAAATCTGGTAAGTACATCAAACCATCAATGTACGTAGAAAGATTTACGAATGAATTTTTATTTTAACCGTGAAGGTAGATTGAACATGTTGAAGATAAATAAAACAAATATGCTTTAATTAAAATCTTTTGGTTGTGGTTTAAAACCTGCTTACTGTAAACAAAACCTAGCTTAATAAGCAAAATGGAATTTGTTAAGCCGTTGTCATTTCTCAGTGAATGCAGGAATGAATCTTTAGTGTCTTAGTTTAAGCATGTTAGTTCGGCAAACTGATCAAGGGTAAGATTGACCCCCATCTTGATAAGTGCCCACTCCTGGTCCAGTTGTTGGTGGCAAGGAGTGTGGAATCATCTTAGAGATTTATCCATGACTATTGCAGGCCCTTGGAAGGTAGGTAGCCTGAGGTGTAAAATCTTTGGGAATTTGTAGGGAAGGAACAGTTCATTTGTAGTAAATTTGCTTTAAGTGGTGGGTTACTTTCTATGTTTAGTAATCAGAAACCTGTAAGGGTTACACTTTGTAAAGTTTATAGTTCCATTTTAACATAATATTAGAAGGTAAGACTACATGCTTTTTGATTTTTACGTATCTTAGGTACTTTGCTCTTTGAGATGACAACCACAGAGGAATAGCACAGTGCCTGGCAAATGGTCTTGGTTCATTGAGGGCAGACTTGAGAGGAAGTGACTCACTCCTACGTGGCCTTGCGCACCAGATTTATAAAGCGACCCCCTTCATCCCCACTGACCTAGTCTTCACAATTGCCTTGTAGATTTTTCTTTTTATTAGATTTCTTTGGTTATTAGGCCAACACAAAGAGCGTTCTATCTTGTGAATCACTGAACCAAACCAAAACAAAGTTTATTTAGATCCTTTTGAGGTACACTGTGATATCTAAGCATTAGAAAGTCTAGAGGGCTTGGAAAAACTTTTAAAATCAGATGTTTAATGGGAACTTTTTAGAAAGATAAAATGTAACAAAACAAATGCTTAAAAAGTCTTAAATCAAGGGGTAGGTATTGCTGGACAGTCCACCTTCATATGTAGCTGGACTTCTTGCCACCTCTGCAAATGCCACCTCGTCCAAGGCATCAGCACTTCTCCTGGAACAGCATTAGCTTTCAGCATGGTCTTCCTGCATGTGCTTTACCTCTTGACAGTGTGTTCTCCAAAGGATAGGACTTAAGTTGGATCACTTAATACTCTGTTAAAAAATTTTCAGTGGGTTCCCATTCTAAATAGAAACTAACATTCTTTCCATGACCTAGAGAGTCCCACATAATTTGGCCCCTACCTCTGTCACCTTAACTCTAGTGCTGTAGCCCCTTCATTGTGCTGCAGTCACGATGACCGCCAAGCACACTCACATTCATGCTTCTGCGCTTGCAGTTGCCGTTGCCTGAGTGGTCTTCGGTGCTCATCAGAGCGGCTTTCCCTGACCACCATAACTGAAAGAGCACCCCTCGTTGCTCTTTAATTCCTTCTTCCTATTTTACTTTTTCCTTATAGCAATTACAACTTGACAGCATGTATTTGTTTACTTCTCTTATCTTTTTCTTCTTCTAGACTCCAAGCTTCGTGGGGTCAGGGATTTTGTCCTTTTTATTCACTGCTCTGTCCTCAGTGTCAGCACATAATGGATTCTCTAACTGTTTGTCGAATACATGCATAAATAAATATATCTGTGTACTCTGGGTGGTAATTGGCGGAAATTGTTTATTATATCTGTGATACTGGTCGATGTGGGGATGAGTGTTGAATTCAGGAAATAGGAAGAAAAGAAATCAGCATTCTGTAGCTTTGGTTTGCTTTTTATAAATCTGGAGAAGTCGTTGCTTTATATAATTAGAATCGATGTTTTATCACAGTATTTGGTTATATTCCATTTAAGATGAAGAAGATGATTTTATGTGTAAGAAAGCAGCCTCTAAATCAAAAGAGAATGGAAGATCTACAAATAGTTATCTTGGAGCATCACACATGAAAAAGAATGAAGAAAACACTAAGACCAAGAATAAACCTTTATCACCAATAAAACTTACCCCCACGTCAGTGCTTGATTATTTTGGAACTGGAAGTGTCCAAAGATCAGAGAAGAAGATGGTAGCAAGCAAAAGAAAAGAGGTGAGTGTTTAACAGGCAAGCAAGAATGTTCAGGATTTGTACCCACTCACT
Source organism: Mustela erminea (assembly GCF_009829155.1). Taxonomy (NCBI): domain Eukaryota; kingdom Metazoa; phylum Chordata; class Mammalia; order Carnivora; family Mustelidae; genus Mustela; species Mustela erminea. Next base: position 130,111,833 of record NC_045615.1, on the reverse strand, counting down.
GTTACATTAATAGAAATTCAGATGTTAAAAATAGGTCAACATATTTTATTAATGAAAATAATTTTCCTATGATTATGATAAAAATATTGCCATAATTTTAGAGGATGAGGAAGTTAGAATATTGCACATTTAATTTTTTTTTTCTAAGATTTTATTTATTTATTTGACAGAGCACAAGCAGGGGAGTAGCAGGCAGAGGGAGAGGGAGAAGCAGACTCCTCACTGAGTGGGAGCCTGATGTGGGGCTCGATCCCAGGACCCCACTGGCATCATGACCAACAGAGCCATCCATGTGCCCCTGCACATATTTTTTTTAATATTTGAAAGTGGGAAAAGATAATTTAAATCATAAGGATAGATTGTAATTCTTAGAGTTTAAATACTTAGAATGCAAACTCACTTTACCATTGACCTCAGCCAGACCAAATTAAATGATAAACTTGTTCCCAAATAGGTCATAAGTATATAACTTACAAATAGGGCTTACCTGTTATACTTTTGACCTTTTTACTTTGGCTGAAGTTGGGATTTATTTTTTTCTGAACATTTAGAAAACAAATAGAGATAAGTTACAGTGAAAGTAATCTCCTGAATTCAACCCTGCCCAATGGTGTGTGTTTGTTGATTTCATTAGTGCCTCCATAGGATAAAGTGACCATTCACATGTACTGGTTTTTCAAAGTTCTGGACTATTTCTAAGGCCAAGATGTTGATCTACAGGTCTCTTTGGGGGTACTTTTGAACATTTCTGTAGAATTAAGTGAGAACCATGTGTTTGTAGGATATTTGCTCATTAGGAAATTGAGTGTGGTCAGGGAATAGATGTGAACCTAACTTCTGGCTGGTGTGCACTGAGACTATTTTATAGCATAAACTTCTCTCTCATTGGTGTATTTAATAAGCTACAGTCAAGAAAAAGCACCTAATTTTTAATTTAAGGTTTATGCTGATCTTGCTTGATTTTCTTTGAAATACAGTCTTCACAAAATGCAGATGATTCCAGATTAAATGATGAAGCCATTGCCAAGCAAATGCAACTTGATGAGGATGCAGAGGTATTGGCATTTTTATTTAAGTATCATTAACAACTTTTGTACCTTGCTGTTTAGTCTACTCAGGCAGACACTTGGAATGTTCTAGTTTAATTATGGATTGACTCTTACTGTAAGAGTTGTGTGTAGAATAAGTTAAAATCTAATATATAAAAATCTAGATTTATGTAAAAGATAAATGATCAGAGCAGGGGATAATTACTTAAAAATTTATTGTTAGATTTCTTTGAATGGAAGCCTTTTTTTAGTATAGTTAAAATAATTTAATTTGGTCATATCCATTTTCTTTTCACTATGGGCAATTTCAGTCCACTCCTGTGACTGTAAGTTCTGTGTATATGCTCATGATCCCTAGATCTATTCCAGAGTGCTCTCTTGTGGTAAACCTGTTATATTCATTCAACAAATAAGCATTACTGAGTGCATGGCACGTTCTCACTAGGTGTTGTTAAGGATACTGCAGTTAAAAAAAATATCAGGTCATTATAAATGCTGTGAAGAAAAGTAAAGGGATGGATAGATAGTTTTGGGGATGATTAGTGGGGTTATGAGTGTTCGTTTTAAAAAGAGGGGTTAGGAATGCCCCACTGAGGAAGTGACATTGGGGAACAAAATGAAATGATAATGGTGGGCCTTGGGGCTGACTACCTTGAGGAAGATTTCCTCTAAACAGAAAAGCAAATGCTTTTCTTCAGGGAGAAACATTTGAGTTTGATGAATTTGGAAATCCTGTAAGTCATGATGAGTCTCTGGAACCTACCAAAAGGACTTGGAATAGTAAGGATTTTGGATTTTGGTCTCTGTAAAATAAGAAGCCATTGGAATGGTTGAATACAGAAGTGACATGATTTTATGGATCTTAAAAGAAAATTATTCTGGCTGCTGGGAGGCTAATAAACCATGGTGTGGCAAGATCAAAAACAGATTAGTTAAAAAAAAAAAAAGGGCAGATTAGTTTGGTGACTGTTATGGTTATGTAGGTGAGAGGAGATGTTGGCTTGTACCTTGGTGGTAGTGGAAGGGATGGTGAGAAGTGGTTGTAATCTGTACGTACTTTGAAGGTGCAGACTTGCAGTTGTTGCTGACAGATTGGGTGTAAGGTATGAGGGAAAGAAGATGCAAAGATGACTCCATGTTCTTTGGCTTGAGCAACTGGATAAATGGTGATATCATTTTTTAAGGTGAAGACTGGTACAAAGAAAAGAATTAGGTTTTGGACATGTTGAGTTTGAGATGTCTAATAGGTTTCAAAATGGAGGTGCAGAGTAGGTCTTTACATAGAGGAATCTGGAGCTGGGGGTCCGGGGCAGGGTGCAGAGTCGGGGAGGGGGTTCTAAACTGAAGTTGTGTATTTGGGGACATTAGCAGTTGAATGGTATTGGAAACCAGTGTAACTGGATGAGATCAGGGGATAGTATGTAAGCAGAAAAGAAGTCTCAAGATTGAACTCTAGGGTTCTGTTAACGTGTAGAGGTCAGGAGGAGGAAGAGCATGATCCAATGAAGGAGATTTAAAGTGGCTAGTGAAGTAGGAAAATGAGGAAAGCTTGGTATTTTCTGGAAGCAAAATGAAAATATATTTCAGGAAGGAGTGTTTTTCTCTGTCAGAGGATCCAGACCCGATGACTGAACAACGCCCCCTTCCTGTTCATGAGCGTAGGGATCACTTTCTCATACTTCTTAAACTGTATTAGAAACCCCTCCTACATACTGAGTCGCACCCCATTTTTTAAACACGCATTATAATTGCTATTTATGTGTTTCCCTCCTTGGAGGCTTTAAGCTCCCCCCGTGCGGGCTGTTTATGTTTCACTCAACCTTTGTGACATCAGTTGCTTATTTCGGGGCTTGGCATAGAAAAGCCTCTTAGTAAATATTGCGAGAGAACAGTGTCCAGTTTTCTGAACTATATCTGATCACATTTTATCACTTTGACAGTGTGTAGTTCGTGTTTTCAAAATCTTTTCCATCTTACTCGATTACATTTCTTCTGTTCTGGCTTCTCAGATCTTTTCCATCTTACTCGATTACATTTCTTCTGTTCTGGCTTCTCAGATCCTTTTTACTAGAAGGATACTATGTAGTGTGAAATTTTGGAAAAATGGTGTAGAGTTCAACTAGGAATCCTTGCCGGGCAATTGGAGGTTTAGAGTTTGAAAGACCTTTCGATGATGAAGATCTTTCATACTGTTACAGTGTTAGATATGTAGCTCAGTTATGGTGAGTATACATTAGGCAACAGAATGTATTAATGTGCATCTGTCTGGCTTGCTTATGGCTCTGTGTAGCTCAAGTTCATTTTAGAAAAAACAAGAAAATGCTTGGTTACTGTGTTCTCATCAGGTGTATGCCAATTTCCAAGCCTTTTCTTTTGGTTTGGATGGATTTGGAGGTTCTTTCCTTTGTTTGAATAATATAGGGAGGCTTTTGTTTGCTGTTACATTAAGCCATTTTATCAGGGGGCATAACACCAGTTAGTTTGTAAGTGAGAACTGTATTCCACTGCTACACATTCTTTTCTGGAAAAGCTACATTTTACTGCAAATGAAAACACTAGAAATAACAACAATGTAATTATAGTATCTGTGTGTTACATTAGCCATGTTAGGAAAACTTCTGATATGATGATTTAAATTTTCAGAAGTCAGAACAGATACATTTGAATTGGTGATTAAAAATTAGAATTTGATGATTATAAGTGGTAGTTACATTTGTATATTGTGTACAAAGGAAATACAGTTTTCTTGATTTCTTACTTTTTTTGTGTGTGCCCTTCAGCCTGTTGTTTTTCTGTTAGGGTGAGATTCTTTGAGAGCTCTTTGTAGAGTTCAAAATAAACAGAAGTAAGAGATCTGTAAGTGTTGTATTGGGACTGTTAAGAAATAAGCTATAGACTTTGAGCTTTATAAGTGAGAAATGTGACCAAAAATATGCTCAATTTGTCTGTTTCACCTATAAAACTAGAAATAAATTGTTCTGAAATCTAATTTGGCTTAATGAAGCAAACCTGTGATTTTGTGAACTATTAATATTAAGGAGAAGAATGTCATACTTTCTGGAAAATGTTTTTTCCAGTTTCTTCTAAGTATCATGACTCAAGCACTTAAAAACTTCAATTTACAGAAAGAAAAAAAGCAACTTTTATTCTGTTGATACTTTTTACAGCTGGAGAGACAGCTGCATGAAGATGAAGAGTTTGCCAGAACATTAGCCATGTTGGACGAAGAACCCAAGACCAAAAAGGTAATGTTTCACCAGGCTGATTGTTTGCACTCGGAGTATACACTGCAGATCAGGGTTCCCTTTCATACCTGTGTATTCTAGGCTCTGGAGACAATCATGAGTCACTCTTCTAGAAAGAAGCTAAATTATTTTAATCTATAAGATCTATAAAAATGTTTTTGAAGAAGCTCATCAAGAAACTTATCCTTGCTAAAGGAAGGTTGATTGAGACAAAGCCAGCCACACCCTTCCTTCACAAAACAATGAATTATAACTTTTACTTTCTCTGTCACAAATGGGTTCTTATGTACTCGTTTGGAGAATAACACTTACAAAGGTTCCTAAGGAATGTAAAGGTTAATAACTTTAATGTTAATTACTGTCTTTTTGGGAGCACAGTTTTGCTGCTTCTAGTTAGGTCACTTTAAGATCTGTGTTAGGACAGTCTCAAATAATAATGAGTATATTTTGGGGAATCTTTAAAAGCATTGGTGTTTTTTGTTTTTTTTGAATCACTTGATCTCCAAAAAATTGGCCTTGTTTCCATTGAATCATATTCTATTAATATTGTCAGTATCAATATCTGACTATTTTAGAAGATTTTTCAGAAGGAGGTGTATAAGACAGTAAAGAGTTGGGGGGACTTTGTCATTTGGAAAAGCCTTACTCTCCCAAAGGCATTCAGGTTATAGTTATCAAAAAAAAAAAACAAAAAACAAAAAAAAACCTGTGTTATGCATCCCAGTTTGTGACTTCTTTGTAAAATGGAGATTTGAAGAGCAGTGGAGAGAGTGGATTTTTTTTTCCCTCTCTTGAGAAAGTGCTCTGTTTTCTTTTGAGCTTTGATTGTTTGAGTTTAGATTTTAGTTTTTAGTTGTGTAATACTAACAATTTGAGAATTGAGATGAAAGAAACAGAAGCAAGTCTTCCATTCTCACAAGTTGGAAACAACTGTGATAATTTTTTATAGATGTATTTTTTATAACTTTTAATCAGTTTCTTCATCTGTAAAGTTAAACATAAGAAAAAAATGCTTCATTTTTCTCAGAAGGTATAGGGATGAATGAATAAAAATTTATTGTATTGTCTTCTTGCTTTGGAAGGTGACCCTTAAGCTTAGAATTAAAACTTAAGTTAATTAAAACTTTGGTCAATTTGAACAACATATTTTTGTGGTAGTAGTTTTCTTAGTATTTGTCACATTTGACATTTAGAAATTTTCTTAGGCTCGGAAGGACCCAGGAGAGAGAGAAGCGTTTTCATCTGTCCAAGCCAATTTAAGTAAAGCAGAAAAACATAAATCTCCTCATAAAGGTAATGCTAACAGGAAAGTAAGCTGGAACATTTACAGAAGAAAATTCATGATAACTTGTTTAAACATTCTATTCAGTAATTGTCTTATATTGTTCGGTAGACATTATTTTATAGTAGTATTGAACCATGTTCTTCTTAGATACTTTGAAAGCTGTATTTGGATATTAGCTGGTGTAGAATGCCTGTCTATGATTGTAGTAAAAAATGTATTTTGGTTCTTGGTTTCACATTAATGGTAATTTCTAAGTGTAGCGCAAAATATGGGCCTCAGTGTATCATGGCAGAGAACTAGATGTTTTGAGCTCATAGAGTTGACTCATAGTTGTCCAGGTCATCTGAATCTCTCCTGCTGATTGTCTGTAGGTTTTATTTTTTACTGGTCCTGATAATCTAAGCATCTGCTAGTATAGATGGTCTTAATCCTGTAAATAAATTCATTCATGTAGTCTTGAAATTACAGGATTTGGAGCTTTTAGACTATATTACAAACACCGAAATTTTTATTTATTTATTTATTTGAGAGCGTGTCCTCGGGTGAGCATGGAAAGGGAGAGAGTGGGAGGGAGAGGGTCAGGTTTTCTCTGTGTTAAGTTTCTTCTACTCAGTAAGTTTTCTCTGTGTTAGGTTTCAGGTCACTGAAGTTTATCTGTGGAGTAAAGGCCATGTCCTTAGATGTAGTTTACTATATCTATATATATCATTGTAGTTTACTATATCTATATATATCATATATATATCAATGATATATATATCATTTGAAGTGATGAGTCATTTATATTTATTTATTTATTTTGGTGGGGGGGTGGGGAGGGGCAGAGGGAGAGAGAGAATCTTAAGCAGGCCCCACACCCAATGCAGTGCCTGACATGGGGCTTGATCTCCCAACCCTAAGAGCCTGACCTGAGCCGAAATCAAGAGTAGGATACTTAACTGATGCCCCATAAGTCATTTATAGCTGCCCCTTAAGTCATTTATATTTCAAAAGTCATAACAGGCACCCCATTAGTCATTTTTTTTTCCCATTAGTCATTTATATCTAAAAAGACAGATCCTTTAATTTGAACTGGTTATATAAAAATGCACAAATGTTTACTTTTTTAATAAGTGTTCTATGTAAAGAACTAAAATCTTAATGTGAATGTTAAGAAATCATGATATGACATTGTATGCTACTAAGATTATTCAGTTGAAAAATGAAAAAAAAAATCTTGATTTGGGGAACCTTTTTTCCCCAAAACAATAGTCATAATGTTTTCTTTCTTCCTAGTAAAAACAGAACAATTTTCAGATGACAGAAAGAACTGCAGTCCCAAGAAGCAATCTAAATGTGAAAGTTTGATAGGATCTCAGCAACATTTGAAGTCGTCCCCTCACAAAATAGGAGAAACTTCTCCAAAAGCCAGTTCCAAGGTGGCCCTTTTGAAAAAAAGGGGAGAGAGTTCTTATAAAGAAACAGAGCCTATGGCTTCAAAAAGAAAAGAAAATGCTGTTGAATTAAAAGGACAGACAAAAACTCCTAAGAAACCCAAAAGTTCTCCAGCTAAAAAAGAGGTAGAAATTTTCTAAAAGTGTATCATTTGGGGGCTATGTGTTGATTTGGGTTTGACTGTTTTCAAGTTATATTTTTAGCCTTATAAATCATTATAGCACTTTTAAGCTATCTGACTTAGATGCTGTTGTACAGTATAGCTTATTAGTATAGCTAAACTAGCCAATATTTATTATTGAGTGTATTGGAGATTGCACTAATACATACAATATCTCATTTTAATCTTCACAACAACCCTGTGAGATGACTTACTTTTATTATTTAGTTTTCGGTGAGGAGGAAACAGTCTGATGAAAGAGTTCAGTAATTTTTCCAAGATCATGCAGCTAGTAAGTAGCAGAGCCAACTTTCTGAGGCCCAGAAAACAGCAGTATAATAACACGGTGGCTCTGAGCATGGACTCTGGAGGCATTGTCAGATCACGTAGCCCCACTATGGAACAGATGTGTTACTTCCTTTCTCTTCAATTTGGTTTCCTCGTTTGTGAAAATAGGGATAATAACAGTATCTGAGTTAATATTGAAATACTGGAATAGTGCCTGGTACATACTAAGTGCTATGTTTTTGCTATTATTATTAAAATCATTTGGATTTGTCCTGAGGGTACCCCTTTTTGCTCTTGTGTAACAGTGTTGAAATAATGAAATCATTTGCAAAGGCAAAAAACAATGAAATAATGCAGAATGTTTTTCAAAATCTTTGTTCCCGTATATGTTTGAGAACTGAATGGTTTCTTAGAATCTGTAATTTGGAACCAACTTAGATAGTGAGAAGCCACTATTCCTTCAAGCCTCTTAGGCACATAAAATTAAAAGTAGAATATTGTCTATTTTAACTGCTTATCACCATTATTTTTTTAGTGCAGAACAGTGAAATGGTGATTTCTAGATGCTTTTGGTTGTGGTTAGTGCTCATAAATATAGTTAAGGGAACAATTAGCTTTTTGGTCTCCAATTTTTCTTCACGAAATACTTATCTGGTGGATGAATGTTTTCTTCAGGCACACTAAGCATGTTCATTTTATAGAGGCCGGTCTATTTTTATTAAAGGAGAAGAAATCTTTAAATGTTACTTTACTCTTCACCTTATTTTTTCAAAGGTGGAATAGAAATGACTTAGAACTTTTACTTTTAGCAGTTTGGAGAATATCTGAGGGTTTAATAAATTCAGTCTTCTTTGGTTAAATTTGGACTTCATAAATGGGTGTGTTTCAAAGTTACTTTATAAGTGGTTTATAATTCAGAATTATATTTTTTGTAGAATTAATGTTATAAATGAATAATTTTCCCATTTTGGTATGCATTGGACTCTCCTGTGAAGCTTGTTAAATATATGGTTTTGTAGTCTGGACAGGTATATTTTAATAAGCTCAGATTGGATACGAATGCCCTCCAGCGTTTGAGAACCACTGTTAAAAAAGTAGGGTTTGAGTTTGGGAGCAGACTCTGATGACTTACATATAGCCAAAGAGGCTTACTTATTTTATCGATTAAAATTATTTGTATAAAAATTATATTTTTTCAATTCTCAAAGGGATTTGAACTGGCTTATAAGTTAAAAAAATGAAAAATAGGAAGCAGAAAAAACACGACACCATTCTTGTAGTGGTTCTCAGATCAGAATTATCTAGGATGTTTTCCCCCAAATACACGTGCCCTAGACATACCCCATATCTCTGATTCAGAAAATTGGAGTGAGTCCAAGGATATATAGTTTGAAAAGTTTACCCAGAATTTTCCGAGGTAGATCCTTAGTAAGTTCTCCCGAGAGAAACAGAAAAGAGAGATTAAACCTGGAAGGGAGGTGGTGGCGTATGGAAATGTATCAGCTTTTTGGAATAAAGCTTGCCTGTTGTTTGAACCTGCTGTATATGAAGCCATCAGTTCTCAGCCTGTTGTGCTCATATACTCATATACAGGGCCATTTACTTTGTTTTAGGGGTGTGCAAGGGTATGGGTTAACATGGGGTATCTTCTTGTGTGATCAAGTATACTTGAGGGAAAATTAATTTTTTCATTGAAATATGCATGAATATATTATGGAAAAGAACTTGAAATCCACATGAGTTTTTGAAATAAAATATACTTTTTTTGTTTCTCCGTTTGGGGGTAGCAATTTGGCTCATATATCTAATCTTGCATTAGGCCCTTGCAGTATGTGCCTTTAGAGAGTCAAAAAGCTTGAGAGAAGCTGATGCAGGGAGGTGTATAAGCCAGACATGTCTAAACTGGGAAGTACCTGTGTAGCTAAAATGTTAATTTCAGGACCAAAGATAGAAGTGACTTAATTTTATTTAGTGATACATATTTTTAATTTTACGTGAATTTTGCATGACTTTATTCAGTTTTTTTTTTTTCCCACTTTCCCAAAGTCTGTAAGTCCTGAAGATTCTGAGAAGAGACGCACTAATTATCAAGCTTATCGAAGCTACTTAAATCGAGAAGGTCCCAAAGCTCTGGGCTCCAAAGAAATACCAAAGGTATGAATGTTGAGAGGCAAGCTAGTCTGTCAGGGCCTCTGGCTGCTGGGTCCATGCATGTATTTACTGTGTTCCCAGCAGTAGATAATTGATATTTAACAGTTAACACAAGGGTGCCTGGCTGGCCCAGTCTCTGTGGAATGTGTGACTCTTGGTCTCAGGGTTGTGAGGTTGAGCCCCCCTATTGGAGGTTAGAGATTACTTAAAAAAATTTAACAGAAAAGCCTCAGTCACCGTCTTTGTGATTTAGGGATATTTATTTGTGTTACGAATTACAGCTTGATTCTATAAAGAAGAATTTTCCTTTAAGTAATCCACAACCCTAGCGGGGCTCAGTTTTGAGGAATACGTTGGTCACAAGACCAGTACGTTTTGCTGATAGTATGGACCCACCAGAAAGGGAGATTGAAGCATACCAGAACGAGAAGGATAATCAAATGTAGTATGAGGTTTCTGAGGCGGTAGAAAGGGAGAGGAATCAGATCACAAATGGAAATTAGTAGTTTCCTGATAAGAAAGGGGTAAGGGTGAATGTTAAGGGGCTGATGGGTTGTGTAGGAGGCTAGAGGAAGGTGTTAGCCTTGCCTCTTGCATGTGGTGTAAGACAGACTCTAAGAAAGACTCAGCAAGCTCATCTGCTTGAGGGGACTTTTTTTTTTTTTTTTTTAAGATTTTGTTTATTTGAGAGAGAGCATACAAATGGGGTGGGGGTGGCACAGAGGGAGAGGGAGAAGTAGCTGAACAGGGAGCCTGATACAGAGCTCGATCCCAGGACCCTGAGATCATGACCTGAGCCGAAGGCGGACGCTTATCTGAGTGAGCCACCCAGGTGCTCCTTCTTGAGAGACTTTAGGCAAAGTGGAGTCCTTAGGGGACTCAGTGGAGGCAAGGTGCTGGAGGGAGTACTGAATAGAGGTTAAGGATATTGGGTCGCATGCTGGGCCTGCAGTAAGTGTTCTAGAATGGAAAAGTTTGGTTGAGAGGCTAAAAATGCTGAGATTGGTTGTAAAATATATATTCAGAGCCACAATGGGCAATAGTTCAGGGTAGGCGATTAGGGTGTGGGAAAGAGGCTTGCATGTGGACTTTTCCAGGGTCATTTTGAATTTGTTGAGAAGAATTTAAATACTTTAGTGTTCACAAGATCATTTCAGTCCTAGAATATAGGGCTTGAAGGGACCTTGAGATGTTGTTAATCAAACCTTTTCTCTCCAAGCAGATTCGTAGCTTTTTTCCCCCGATCAAGAAAGATTCTTCACTGGAATGGTGAAGGATTGAACATGTAATGGGGCAGTCTTTGAATTTTGTTTAACTTTTTCCTTTCAGGCTTGTTTTGAGTCTATGTTGATCTCAGTTCTCTATTCAAAGGGAAATAAGTCTCTTGGAATGGTTTACATAATTTTCATTTTGCTTGGTTGAATCATTTTATTGAACCACTGCGAAAGGTTAAAAGAGCCTATAACTGTACCCAGTTCCAGTTAAGATTAAATGTCTCCTCTATCCGGTTCTCTTTGGCCAGTGTCTTTTGTATATCGAGTTATCTTTTAATCAAGAGATAATACTCGCAGGTTGTTAGATTTTCTGTCATAGGGTGAACAGTCAGAGAGAAGGGCAGGAGCTCAAACTTGTTTAACCTTTTTAGAATCAAATCTTTCCTTTTTAACAATAACAAATTCTGTAGGTGGATTATATCTCGTTTATTTAAAGCTTTGCAAGTAAACTAGTGGTTTAAATATTAAAAAATACATGAGAGTAGTATGAATAGATAATTTTAATAAGGTTTGTGAACTGTCTTGGATGTATATTTTTCATTGCTGGTTTTATAAGTTTATTAAATGTTAACCTACGTAAGAATTTCTCAGACTTTAATTTCAGGTTCTGCTTATATGCTGTGAATTTCCTGCAAATTTTTCATGCTGAGATTATTTATGATGTCAGATGAGAAAAATCAACTTCCTGCAGTTTTGATGCCAAATATTTCTTTGGAAGGCTACCATGTAATTTCCTCTCTGCTTGAACGTTTCGGTTTTTAGGGAGCTGAAAATTGCTTGGAAGGCCTTACATTTGTAATCACAGGAGTGCTGGAGTCCATTGAACGAGATGAGGCCAAGTCTCTAATTGAGCGTTATGGGGGAAAAGTAACAGGAAATGTCAGCAAGAAAACAAACTACCTTGTCATGGGTCGTGATAGTGGACAGTCCAAGAGTGATAAGGTGGGTCCTGCTGTCTTCTCAGCACAGTGAAATAGCCTCCTTGCCTTGGCAGGGTCTTACTGGGACCATTTGTTGTAATGCCCTCTACACAGAGTCAAGTGAAGAAAAAAATTGGAAAAGTAATTTCATCCCTATATTGTTTCTTCCACAGAAGTGTTCTTGGCTTTACCTTAAAGATTTTGGTTTTCTAGTTGAAGGCATAGTTCCTGTTTAGTTGACTTTCCTAGTGTAATATTCTAGTTTAGATCACTTTTCAAAGATAGAAGGAAATGTAGTTTTCTTTTTCTTTCAGTCCTAAATACTCCTGCTTATGCCTCTGTAGTCTCCATCTTAAGTTTTGTTCATTGAAAGCTCTTTTAGTGTTGGGGAAAATTATGTTTAACTCCAAGTAACAGAATATCTGGCACATGTGGTTTGGCGAATAGCTGCTTATTTTCTTACCCAATAAGAATCGCACAGGCGGACGATTGCTGGGGACGGCCCCAGCGCTCAGTACGTAGCTCGGCTACTTCTGTCCTCCACCTCTCTCACCCTTCTGGTAGCTTTAGTTCTGTGCATGTTGCCTTGTGTTGCAGGATAAGTGTAGGCATTCAGATTCACATTTAAGGCAGAAAAGGAAGCAGCGGCAAGATGTCTCACTAACTGTGATTGGCCTTGTAAGAGTTTTCCTGGAAATAGCTCTTGTAGAATTCCCCTGAAGTCTCATTGGCCAGAGCTGTCACATTGCTATTCATAGCTTATGAGGGAGTTTGGGGAGGATGAGGACTTTTCTGATTCTTCAGTCATAAGTCATCACTTGGAGATGAAGTTGGTGGGAGAAAACAAAAACTTCCAACTAGTCTGTCTTGGAAGGCCCTAGTGACTTTGCCCCTCCTAGGGTAGAAGAGAAGATAAAGCAGTCCACAGAAGTGCTAACATGACATGTCCATTGCCAACCTGTCACTCTTAGGGGATGTATTTGTTATTTTCTTTGTTTAATGGTACTTTTTCATGAATATGGTTTTAAAAAATACTATAGTTTTTCTAATTTACAAATGTGGTTTTCACCTATGAACAGACCCTAGAATTATTCTTTTTTTTTTTTTTAAACAAAGTAATGTTTAGGATATGGTTTTAATGATTTATATTTTTAATCAATAGGCAGCAGCTTTGGGGACAAATATTATTGATGAAGATGGCCTGTTGAATCTGATTCGAACTATGCCAGGCAAGAAGTCTAAGTATGAAATAGCAGTTGAAGCTGAGGTTTGTATAAAATAAACTTGATTTATTTAAGTTGGTGTATATAACAACTTTCCTATTTCATAGAGACATTTCATGAGTGTCTAAAGTCCTTTTGCCTAAAAGATTAACTTCCCCTTCTACCACAGATGAACCTACCTTATTTCCTTCTGAGCAGGTGGATTCTGCTTTAGGCTGTCAAATAAATAAATAAAATCTTAAAAAAAAAAGTTATCAAAGCCAGGAAATTAACACTGATACCATACTGCTAACTAAAAGTACAGGTGGCATTTGAACTTCACATTACCCCTGGTTGTCCTTTTTCTATTCTGGGATCCCACACTGCATTTAGTTGTGGTATCTTCTATGTCTCCTCCAATCTGTGATAGTTCCTCAGCCTTTTATCTTTTTGTGGCCTTGAGACTTCTTTTTTTAAGATTTATTTATTTTAGAGAGTGAGCACGTGTGCATGAGCAGGGGGAGGGGCAGAGGGAAAGAGGAAGGGTAGAGAGAGAGGGAGAGAAGCAGACTCCCCACTGAGCACAGAACCTGACATAGGCTCATGACCCTGAGATCGTACCTGAGCCAAAATCAAGTCAGACACTTAGTTGACTAAGCCACACTGACTAAACCAGGGTGCCCTGGCTTTGAGACAGTTTTTTTTTTTAAGATTTTATTTACTTTAGAGATAGAGAGTGTGCAAGCAGGGGGAGGAGCAGAGGGAGAGGGAGAAGTAGACTCTGTGCTGAGTGCAGAGCCCAATGTGGGGCTCAGTCCTAGGATACTGAGGTCATGAGTGAACTGAAATCAAGAGTCATATGCCCAACTGACCGAGCCACTCAGGCGCCTCCCAGACTTGAGACTTTTCACGAGTACTAGTCAGTTCTTTTGTAGAATGTGTCCAAGTTTGGGTTTTTTGATGTCTTATGCTTAGATTGAGGTTATACATTTTTGGCAGGATTCCACAGAAGTGGTATTTTGTTCTTCTCAGTACATGATATTAGATGTGTATGTTAATACATCTTTTTCTTTTCTTTTTTTTTTAAGAGAGGTGGGGTTGGAGAGAGGCAGAGGGAAAGGAAGAGAGAATCTTAGGCAGGCTCCATGCCCAGTGAGGAGCCTGATGCGGGGCTCGACCTCACGACCTTGAGTCGATGTGTCTTCATATTGGTGATGTTAATCTTGATTAAGGTGGTTTCTGACTGGTTTCTCCACTAGTAAAGTGACTGTTTCCCCCTTTGTAACTCATAAATATCTTGGAGGGAACTTGAATACTGTGGTAATACCTTGTTTCTCCTCAAATATTTACCCACTAATTTCAGCATCCACTCACTGGCAAAGAGGCACCTTTTTTTTCTTTTTTGAGACATTCCCACCATAAAATTCACCCTTTTAAAATGTATGTCAGAGATTTTTAGTATATTCACGAGATCATACAACCATTACCAGTATCTAATTTTAGAACATTTTTATCACTCTCCATAGCCAGTTAGCCATCATTCCTCATATCCAACCCCTGGCATCCACTGTTCTTTTTTTTTTATTTCCATGGATTTGCTTATTTTGGGTATTTTATCTGCAGGGGAGCATGCAATTTGTGACCCTTTGTATCTGGCTTCTTTGACTTCGTATGTTTTCAAGGTCCAGCTGCACTAAAGTACATGTGTCAAGACTCTACTCCCCTGTTTTGGTGGTTGACACTCTGTTGTGTGTCTGTCCTCATATCCGGTTTATTCATTCTTCAGTTGATGGCCACTTTGGGTTGTTTCTATCCTTTGGCTGTAATAGTAATGTAATTGTGTGATTACATATCATAATTCTGCTATGAATATTTGTGTACAAGTTTTTGTGGAGGTGTTGACTTTTAACAAGTCAAAGTTGGAACAAAAATTTCTTAATGTTTTATCTTGGATTTCAAACTTATTATAGAATATGTATTATTTGTAAACTAATATGGTCTCACCAAAAAAAAAAAAAATGGCATTTGGATGCTTTTTGATGTGTTTGTTGTTAATTTTTATAAAGTTTGGAAGGTGGTGATTTCCACAACAGCAGGGTGTATTGAAAACAACCAGACCCACGTTGGGTAGTTCACTTGGGTATCCCAGATTGCCCCAGAGAGCACATTTAGCAGGAGAGATACTCTGTAAATCTTATCAGGTTTCTTTTTTTCCTCACCTTTCCAATTTCTAAGATGAAGAAAGAAAAGTTCAAATTGGAAAGAACACCTCAAAAAAAAGACCAAGGAAAAAGAAAAATTAGCCCAACTAAGAAGGAATCAGAATCCAAAAAAAGCAGACTGACTCCCAAAAAGGACAGCACTACAAAGTCGCCAAAAAAGGGAACAGGTGTGTTTTGGAGATGCCTGGACTTCGAGGAGCAGGTGGCTGAGGAGACAGACGGTGACAGCCAGGCTAGGAATTTGGCTGATGACAGCAGTGAAAAAAACAAAGTGGAACATTTGCTCTGGGTGGATAAATACAAGCCAACCTCGCTCAAGACCATAATCGGACAGCAAGGGGACCAGAGCTGCGCCAACAAACTCCTCCGCTGGCTCCAGAACTGGCACAGGAGTCCGTCCGAGGATACGAAACGCGGTGATTTTACAGCTTCCTTCGTTTCTGTGTGTGTCTGTCACCATGTGATTGCTCAGTTCCGCGTTTGTGGGGGAGTAGAATAGTTGGGCCGCTCATCTCTCAGCAGACATGGAAAGCGTGCGCTGAGTGCAGGCGCTGTCCTGGACCCCGGAGGTGCTCTTGTGACCGGAGCCACCTCCCTCCATTTGTTCACAGTCAGTCACGGACATAGATGAAGCAGCAGTGAAGATAGCGGTGCTAAGTACTGTTGTAGGGGTGAGTGGAGGGCGCGGAGAGCGTGGAGGTGTGTGCTCAGGGACGTGGAGGTGCATCCCAGCCCCGGAGGAAGGGAGAGCCGAGCGAAGACTTGGAAACCAAGTGGGAGTTAGCCAGGCGAAGCGGAGCAAGAGCGTTGTGTGGGAGGGAGTACAGGTACCAAGGTCTGCAGATGTGTGAGCGAGCCCCTGGGCGGGCCTGGGAGATGGAGTGCAGGGGACGTGTGCAGATCAACAGCTGAGACGCACTCCCAGACGAGGCAGCCTGAAAATCCCAGCGGCGCATTAGCTTTCGGTGGGCCTGAGCTCTGGTACCTGCGCTGCTTCGCCATGTGTGGGTCAGGGACACTGAACAGTACACTCTGTATTTAATGTCCAGGACATTGGTGAAACTGAGGCTTCAGGTCACAGAGGTTAGTAGTGTCTTCCTGAGCTTCACTCGCGGCCCTGGAGGGTACTGTGTGAGAAGTAAGAAGGCAAAATTCAGGGAGCAGCACAGCGAATTCCGAGAGTGATGGCTGGGTTATCAACATCCGTCTGCTCACTGGACACTGGCCGATGTGCCAGCTTATTTATGCCCGGTAGAGGATGTAATTGTAAGGGTGCAGGGTTAAGTTGGACTCCTCTCCTTTTTCTGAAACCACATAAAACCTACCATAAAGGGGGTTATGGTGCTTTGTATTCCTGGAGAAGACTTTATAAAGCTGCGGGGGAACTAGAGTCCCTTTTCCCATGCCTGTAGCAGGCTTAGCCATCTCTCTCTCTCCGTCGTCGTGTCTGTACGGAGCACCCTTGATGAGTCAGGCACCCGTGTGATAAGGGGAGGAGAATGCTCTAGAGTTGAGCTGGGCAGCATAGCGGCAGACACACCATCTTCAGTGCATTCTTTCTGTGATCCGGTAGCCGAGGGGCTTGCTGACGGTCATTGAGGCGTGCCTGGCTCAGTGCTCAGCACGCTCTTCCTTACAGTATCCATGCCGGGCACCTACTGTCGGGCACCTACTGTCGCCACCTTCGTTTTACAGAGGGAGGAAGTAGGCCCAGGAGGTTGCATCTCTTCTCCCCGCTGGGGATTAGGGGAGCGGGAGTTAGGATTGGAGCCCAGATGACTCAGCTCCCTGACCTGTGCTTTTGTAGGAAAGGAAACTCCTACAATTATGGTTTCAAATCAGAATTTTAGAGTTAGTTTTAGTGTTTCGTTTTGGGTGTCAGTGAGGTAGGCAGTTAGTTGAGTCTCACTAAGTGCTCTGGAAGTGTTCATGGTTTGTAGAAAATACTCTGCAGATTTAGAGGTAAACCAGAGAGCTGGTCTTGATTTTCAGTTTGTGTGCAGTGATTCCTGCCAATACTGAACTTCTCTTAGGGCATACAGGTTAACACTCTGGAACTTCTTTTTTCCCCAGCCGCAAAGTTCGGTAAATTTGCTGGCAAAGATGATGGCTCTAGTTTTAAAGCAGCGCTGCTCTCAGGCCCTCCAGGTGTTGGCAAGACAACCACAGCTTCTCTGGTTTGTCAGGTGAGTGTGGTGCTGTCGTGCAGTTGGAAGGCTAACCCGGGAACGGGCGCGTGTGGCAGGTACATACACGTGCGTGCGTTAGTAGGTCTGTGGTACCTGTATTTTAACCTGCTGCATATAGACTTTTCTAAAGTCAGACTTCTAGAATTTACCTTGGTTCCGGGGATATTTGTCATTTTCATCCTTTTCTTAATGTTGGTAATTAAAATAATAGGTAATATTTACCTGTGTGCCAGGCAGTGTGCTAAGCCCTTGGGTGCATTATCTTTTGGGTAATATAAATGTGTCTTAGAGACTCTTATGGATAGAAATATTTTACATACTATTGTAAGAATTCTCTGTACTGAGTATATGTATTCCTACCATCCTCATGTGACAAATGAAATGGGCTTACAGAGGAGGCTGGTGGCCCATGCTCTGGGAGCCTGCCTTTGCCCATGTCTCTATGGCTGCCATATCCTAGACCATGAGAGGAGGAGACACTAGAGCAAACCAGAGGTTCATGGAGCAGAATGTGAAGGGATACATGAAGGGGCATCAGAATGATAAAAGGAGAGATTTTATTTATTTAATTTATTTTTATATTTACTTTTATTTTTTTAAAAAGATTTTATTTACTTATTTGTTAGAGAGAGACCCGCATGCACACGTGCAAGAGAACAGAAGCAGGGGGCATGGCAGGCAGAGGGAGAAGCAGGCTCCCTGCTGAGCAGAAAGCCCAATGCGGGGCTCGATCCCAGGACCCTGGGATCATGACCTGAGCCGAAGGCAGAGGCTTAAACAACTGAGCCACCCAGGTGTCCCAGAATGAGGGGTTTAAAACTTATTTTAAATATACGACTGGATTTCCCAACCCTTGTCCTATAAGCTGGCGGTTTTGTTTTGCCCTTGTTTTATGGGCCAGAGCATATTTCAGCTGATAGAACAGCTATATATTTTCTATTCTATTGTAAACTTAAAAAAACAAAACAAACATTTTTTTCCTAGTCTCTACAGTTGTAAACATGACTCTTTTCTCCCTTTATTATTATCATTATTTTTGAGGGAAATTGCATGAAGGCATTTTATAATGCCTATAATCAGTATAATCAATTTTGGGAAATGAGTCAGAATAACTTGATTTTTCACAGCTTGGTAGGAAGATTATGTATGGATGGTTTGATAACAAATGATTTAACTTTATCTTGAGGAGCCAAGAATTACTTTTTGTATCTTATAGTAAATTAATTCTATATCTGAAATTGAAATCTAGGGATAGGTGTATTTAATTCTTTGTAGGATTTTCAGAAGCAAACTTAGTAAAATTACTTATTCAGATATACTCTTTTAGATTAGTGATTTATCAGCTGTGGTTTTAAGATGGCACTTGTTTGTGTGTGCGTGTGGCATATATGTATATATTTTAAAAATCTCACAATATTGTGAGGTATATTATTTCATCGTCTTTCTCTTTTTTTAATCCGTGGCTCCTTACGTTATTTTTGTTGCTTTATTTTTGAGAGAGTTAATAATTTGCATTGTGACAGTAACGGTTTCCAATATTTTGATTAGGAATTGGGATATAGCTACGTGGAACTGAATGCAAGTGACACTCGGAGTAAGAACAGTTTGAAGGAGATTGTTGCTGAATCACTGAATAATACCAGCATCACAGGCTTTTATTCAAGTATGTGGGTATTTGATTTTTTATTTTGGTTTTCTTTGGTTATGTAAGGAAAACAAGTTCACTTAAATATTTAGGAACCAGTATTGAACATTAATATGTGCCAAGCACCCTGCTAAATCCTGGGGCTAATGATGGAACTCTCATAGGACAATAGTTCCCCCCACCCCTGGCCTTTTTTTTCAGGTCTTAGCAGTTTCTAAGAATATGTTAAAACACATACATGGATATGTTTATGCGTTTTGCACATTATTTTAGAGGATTCACAGGTGAATCTTGTTAAGAGGGTAGTGAATAAATTATTGTAATTCAGTGTGTTGAGTGAGGTAATAGAGGATTGTAGATGAAGAAATGATTTGATTTGGGGCACTCGGGAAAGCCAGGATAAGGGTGATATTTGTTTGACAGGCCTTGGAGGTTGAAAGAGGATCATTTGTGGTGGAAGAGGTCCTATAGGCAAAGACAGTAGCAAAGGAGAAGAAACTGTGATGGTGACACTGTGTTTCGGGCTGTAGCTGGTGGTCTGGTGTGGTCAGAGCGTATGGGAAAAATAAGATGCTCAAACTGCAGACTCAGTAGTGCTGGTTTAGAATTTATGATGGATATTGCAGGGTCCCCTGAAGTCTTGCTTCTTCCTATGGTAGCAAATCATTATTAAAGAGAATTTGCCCAGGAACGGTCACTCTAGCTGGTGGGAGTATTAGTTAATTGGTACTACTCTGGACAGTAGTAGTCTGTCAGCATTTTTCAAAAGTTACATTATACAGACCTTTTAGATCAGAAATTCCAGCTCTTGGAATTTAGCAATTAATATACTTGTATATATGCAAAATGACATATATCGGGATATTCATTTAGTATGATTTAGAATAGCAGAAGGTTGGAAGCATCTTCATATTTTATCAATAGGTAATGATTATGATACTATCTATGGATAGTGATTATGATACTATGATACTAATAGATATGTGTAAAATGGGATATTATTGAGCAGCCTTAAAAAAATGAGGTGTTGTATATCTACAGATAAGGAACAGATCACCAAAATATATTGACTGATAAAAACAAGTTGTGTATTTTTTTGCACCCATGTTTTTAGTATGTATAAGGATACCCAAGGGGGGGAAACATGGGAGGTGGAATTTCTTTTCATCTGCATATGCTTGTGCCTCTTGCATTTTGGTTTAAAATATTTTACATGTTTTTTAAACAAAATAACAGCATTTGAACAGTTTTCTTTTTTGTCCCATCCCATAGCTTCTCAGCACGGGTCAGGCGGAACAGCCCATTCAATAAGCACGAAACATGCTCTCATCATGGATGAAGTAGATGGCATGGCAGGCAATGAGGACAGGGGAGGAATTCAGGTAGTGAAAGCACTGTAGTTCTGTAGTTTTATCGTTGATTTTTAGTTGTAGTTGTGTGTGTGTTTTTAAAAAATTATTTCAAGAACTAATGATGCTGTAATACTTACAGCAATTAAAGTGTATTGCCAAGGCTTTCAAAACCTAAAATACATACGTTGTGTAGTATTTTGTTGTTGTTTTTAAATAATTATTTTTGTGTTGCAAATTTGCCTTTTAGGAATTAATTGGTCTGATAAAACATACAAAAATTCCCATTATTTGTATGTGCAATGATAGAAATCATCCCAAGATTCGCTCTTTGGTTCATTATTGTTTTGATCTTCGTTTTCAAAGACCTCGAGTTGAACAGATTAAGGTATGATGATTGGAATTTTTTTCTCCATCACACTCTCCTTCTTATTTTTTGGTATTTCTCAAAAGTTACCTTTAAAAGTACCTGATAAATATTCTAAAAATAACTGATTATGTGAATTAAAAAAAAAAAGTTTATGATTCTCCTTTGTCAATTTCAGGGTGCTATGATGTCTATTGCATTTAAAGAGGGTTTGAAGATCCCCCCTCCAGCTATGAATGAAATAATTTTGGGAGCCAATCAAGATATCAGACAGGTAAATTAAATACATGTTGTGTAATAGTTGCTGATTCTTTTGAATTAATGCCTTTAACTTTTCAGAGAGGAAGAGTAGCATTATTTTTCCACCTTGACCATGTCTTATTTATGATTTCTGTTAGGTTTTACACAATCTGAGTATGTGGTGTGCACGAAGTAAGGCCCTAACCTATGACCAGGCCAAGGCTGATTCTCATAGAGCCAAGAAGGATATCAGACTGGTAAAATAAATTTCCATTTCTTAGTTACTTTCTCAGGCTAAAGCATTTCTTGTTTTGTTCATATTAACTTAATCAAAGTAGATACTGTAGTTCCTGGATACGCCTTTGAACCTGTAGATATTTATAATAAGAAAGACAGTTCCTAAGTTTTCTAATTCAAATGAATTTTTCCTCAAGGACTTTTAGTGTACATTTTGAATTATGAGAAATGGAAGTTTTAAATTATACTTACGCTTCAGTAGTTATAAAATGGCCTTTTCAGGGTCCCTTATATATAGATTTCATGTTCTGAAGTTTGGAACTTTTGGAATAACGTGTTTGAAATGGCTTATTATTTAATAACCTCTCTGAAACTTGAAACTACAAGTCTGTATTAATTATCTGTGTTCTGTTTCACCTAGTCACTAGTCAGAATTTATTATTACAGTTAGAGCAGTGATTAAGTAGTGTTTGTAACCCCCTCTTTTTTTTTTTAATCAATAAACTTTAAGAGCAGTTTTAGTTTCGTAACAAAATTTAGTACAGGGTACAAAGACTTCTCTTATTTTCCCATACTCCAGACTCCTATGGCCTCGTCCACTGTCCGCGTCCCCCACCAGAGTGGTACATTTGTTCCAGCTGAACCTGTACCAATACGTCATTATCACCCAAAGTCCTAGTTTACATCAGGGTTAATTCACTCCTCATGTACATTGCATGGGTTTTGACAGATGTGTCATAGCTTAGGTCCACCATTGTATATCACACAGAATACTTTCATTGCCCTAAAAATACTCTGTACTCCCCCTGTTCATCCATCCCTTCCCCCAGCCCCCTGACAATCACTGATCTTTAGCCTATTTATTTGTTTTAGAGAGAGAACATGAGTAGGGGGAGGAGCAGTGGGAGAGGACAAGCAGACTTCACGTTCAGGGTGGAGCCTGACACGGGACTCGATCTCATGACTCTGAGATCATGACCTGAGCCTAAATCAAGAGTTAGCCAGGTGTTTAACTGACCTGAGCCACCCAGGTATCCCAATCACTAATCTTTTTGTTGTCTCCATAGTTGCACCTTCTTCAGAATGTCCTATAATTGGAATCATACAGTATATAGCCTTTCAGTTTGGCTTTTTTTTTTTTTTTTAAGAGAGAGAGAGTGAGCAAGCGTGAGCAGGGGGAGGGACAGAGGGAGAGAAAATCTTAAGCAGGCTCCACAATGTAGGAGGTAGGGCTCGTAGTGACCCTGACATCATGACCTGAGCTGAAATCAAGAGTCCGATGCTTAACCAGTGGCCACCCAGGCTCCCCCAACATTGGCTTCTTTCTCTTAATAAGATGCATTTAAGGTTTCTCCATACCTTTTACTGGACTTATGACAGCTCACTTCTTTTCTGTGGTGAATAATACTCCAGTGTCTGGATCTACCACAGTTTATTCATCTTTTGAATGACATCTGGATTACTTCCAAGTTTTGTCAGTTAAGAATAAAGCTGCTGTAAAGATCCATATGCAGGTTTTTTGTGTAGTATGTTTTCAGTTTGTTTGGATAAATACCAAGGAGGACAACTGCTGGATGGTATGGTAAGAGTATATTTAGTTTTGTAAAAGAAAAACCTGCCAATCTGTCTTCCAAGTGACTATACCATTTTGCATTCCTACTAGCAATGAATGAGAGTTCCTGTTGCTCCACATCTCTGCAGCGTTTGATGTTGTCAGCATTTTGGACATCGGCCATTCTACTAGGTGTGTC
This sequence comes from Mustela erminea, assembly GCF_009829155.1. Taxonomy (NCBI): domain Eukaryota; kingdom Metazoa; phylum Chordata; class Mammalia; order Carnivora; family Mustelidae; genus Mustela; species Mustela erminea. Next base: position 130,088,825 of record NC_045615.1, on the reverse strand, counting down.
CCTCTCTTTTTTAGGGCCCATTTGATGTTGCCCGGAAAGTGTTTGCAGCTGGAGAGGAGACCGCTCATATGTCACTTATGGACAAGTCAGATCTCTTCTTTCATGATTATTCGATAGCACCCCTCTTTGTCCAGGAGAACTATGTACACGTGAAGCCTGTGGCTGCAGGGTGAGTGTTTGGAGCTCGCGAGGGGTAGAATTCGTTCCCTCCTGGTACAGGGAAGGCCACCTTCCTGGGAGAGAGGGCCGTGAGTGCGGACAGTGGTGTCATCCAAACTGCTTTATTTATGCAGGGGAGACATGAAAAAGCACTTGATGCTTTTAAGCAGAGCAGCAGACAGCATATGTGATGGTGACCTAGTGGACCGTCAGATCCGGAGTAAACAGAACTGGAGTCTCCTGCCCACGCAGGTAAGCCCAGGGCTCTCCCTAAGATGCAGACTCTGCTTCAGGGAGAACGGAACAGCTGTGAGCTCCTGTAGTTACATGCAGCGCCAGAGCAACGTTATGGCTCTTGCAGCCAAGATAATGTCTGTTCTAGATTAAAACACTCTGGGGTCACAATTGTCCATTTCTTAATAAAAATAAAACATAAAAATAGCCAGATTTTTCAGGGTTTCAAAAGTTTTTATGTAAATGGACATATGGAAATAGGAATGTTAGATTCCAGACATAAGTAAGATGTGAGTCAAAAGTTTCATTTGCTCTGTTTTACCTTAAGAATCAGTCCATTTCTTTTTTGTCATTCTTGGTGCTCCCCAGTGGTGACTGAGTAGCTCCTGCTTGGAGATGCAGCCAGGGCAGGTCAGGGGCTACTTCTCTGATACGTGACTCTGATTTTCTTCTTCCTTGCTGAAGAGGCAGCTTTATACTGGGCACTTTATTTAAGGGGTAGCTTTCACTCAAAACAGAGTTTTGCAAACTTTCATAATTAAGAATGTTATTTGTTGAGTTTTGCATATTTATACTGTATTATTGTCCCAAGTAATAATAAGCAAGGGACTTCTGGAAGGCCTGCTCCTCTCTTAATTTTGCCTGTACCTTGTTGGATACCAAAAAACAAAGATTCATTCTGGATGTAAAGAATCCTTTCTCTTATGTTTTACAAGTGTTCAGTTTTTATTTATTTTATTTATTTTTATTTTATTTTATTTATTTTTACTAATAATTGTAACTTTAAAAATTTATCCTAAAGAAATAACTTTAAACATGGGAAAAGCTTAATGTACAAAAATATTACCTTAGTTTTGAGACTATTAGAAATCAGAGAAAATCTCCATGTCTGGCAGTAGGAGAATGAGTATGGTAAACATTCTTGATGGAATATTGTGCAGTCTTTAAAATCATTTATAAAGACTAATATGAAAAATGCTTATGAGAGAATATTATTAGAATAAAGCAGGGTACAAAACTTATGTATAATTCCAGTTTTTAAAAAGTGTGAGTCCTGGATTTAGAAGACATTCAAGGATACCTTTTTAAAAATACTTTCCCAAGTGCCAGTTTACTTAATACTCTGTTCAGTTTTTCATGCTTTGATCCAGCTGTGCTATCAATAGTTCATGTTAAAGCCATGTTAATAGTTCCTCTTAAAGTCTCTTTTGCCTCCTGAAGTAACTGGTGTTTTGGGATCAGTTGGTCAAGGAGGCTGAAATCTCAGATGATCATTCTGAGGGCCATGACATGTTTTGGACTGATCCGCTGTTCCTCAGACAGAAGAGAGACAGAGGAAAAGGGTGTGATGTTCTGGAATTAGGTACCCGGGACAGTGTTGGTTCGTTTGCTCAAGACTCCTTGGAAGCCAGTAGCGTAGGAAGCAACGTTGCACTGAATTCAGTGGACTGCAATTGATTTTTTTCAGGCCATTTATGCCAGTGTTCTTCCTGGAGAGTTAATGAGGGGGTACATGACCCAGTTTCCTACCTTTCCAAGCTGGTTGGGGCGGCACTCATCTACTGGAAAACACGATCGTATTGTGCAGGACCTAGCACTGCACATGAGTCTCAGGTAAGTGGTGTTAGTCTGGGTCTGGCATTTTCTCAGCGTAGCATATTTAGTCTTTATCCAGTGAGGATAGCATAAGTCAAAAGATTGGTGTTTTAGTTTTGATTTTATTGCTAACTAGATAAATGGTCCTGGATAAGTTCCTTATATTTTGTCGGCCTGGGTTTTATTATCTATAATCCATATAATACTTGTTTTATCACTTAAAGGGATACTTTGGAGAATAAGCCCAGTTGGTAGATAATCTATAACTTTAAGATTAAGTTTAAAACTACATAAATCTGAGGTAGTGCTACCATTTATCATTATGACTGTGCCCATTACTAGTAGGCATACAGAATGTTTCAGCTTCCAAATAATTTAATAGGCAAAAGGGAACTGTTTAAATAAATGGACTAGTTTTTAGCTATCCTAGTAGTAGACCGACCGAGTCATTTAGGATAGGGGACATAGTTCAGCATATGAGAACAGGAGGCAGATATGCAGATGATTGAAAGTCAGTGTGCTTGGAGAAGTTTAATGAAGTCCAAAAACTCTTATTTGGTACAGTGTTGTTAAAGTTCAGAAACTTAGAGAATGTGCATGCATATAAGTATTAAGTGAACTTTAGGAATTTATTTTTAACCATGAAGAACTTGAGCAGTCTTTATTTCTCTTTCTGATCTCTGGAGGTGATGTTAACATTGGTCCACTCAGAACTTTTGTTTGAAGCTGAACTGAAATTTCTTTCTTTCTTCTATTCCTGTAAAATTCTACTTCCTACTTTGTTCCCTCTTTCTAGTCTATGGTTTGGGTCTTTTTTTTGGGCAACTCTTGTATTCGTTTCCTATTGTTCCTATAACAAATTACCTGAACTTAATGGTTTAAAATGACATGAATTTATTGCCATCTTAAGATGCAAAGAATATCCTGGATTATAGGGCAAGCCCAGTGTAATTACAAGGGTCTTTACCAAAAAGAGAAAAGGGAGGCAGCCATATCAAGCCACAGAGAGAAAGACATTTTAAGATGTTAATTGTTGGTTTTGAAGATGGGAAAAGAGACCATGAACCAAGGGATATCCGTGGTCTCTAGAAATTAGAAAGGGTTGCATTTCCCACTGCTCTACTCATTGCTCAAGGGGGGGCCACGCTCTGAGCTCTTTTCCTCCTCCCTGCCCTCTGCTTTTTAAAAAGGTGAAGCATCCCTGTGCCCTGCGGGTATCCGCCTCTGACCCCCTCTCTGTATTCATGTAGGTTGTGGGCACTGGACTTCGCGATTTTTTGCGGCTGTGGTGTTGTATATCTGTCCCCTTCTCCCTTTAGACCAGACATTTCTGGTGGGAGGTAGGCCTGCCCATCCAGCATATAAAATTGGGTTAGTAAATGTTCCTTAATGAATCACGTATATGAGATTGTCATCAGCAGAGTATATCTATAGTGAATTTCACAATTTTTAAAGTAAATTAGGACCTTCTTATTTAATTTTTCGAGCAATTAAGTCATTGAATTTTCATAGATCTCAGTTTCTCTTTATCTTTAAAGTGGAAGTGCGATTTTATTATTAGTACTTGTTGGGGTCACAGATGCCTTCGAGAATCTGGAAAGCTCTTTGATCTTTATTACTCCCAATTGTGCTAATGCACAAATAATGCTAGGGGAATTACAGATTTCTGAGGTTAAGAACGCTTGATGTAGGAACACTAGATAGTTCCTTTAGACTTCTCTAGAGTTGACTTTTCTGTGATTCTAAGTAGAAGATAACAGTAATGGAACAAAGTAAGAGAACACTTTTGACAAAGGTTTCATGATTTTCTTAGGCACCGTGGTTTAGGGCTCATATTTGTCTTCAAGCACTAGTTGTGCTTGACAATGGAAGATTGAATCTTGAGGAAATGGATGAATTTAAAATAAGGGTTTTTTTTTTTTTTTTTGGTTCCTTGTCTAGGTTGTAAAACAGTTGGGGGCAGGGTTCTAGATTTCAAATCAAGAGAACTATTGAGACTCAGTTACCTGAAGACAAGAGCAGGACCCATGAATAATTTTAACATTTTTATGGGTTCTGAAGCCCAGGAACCTCTGAGGTTTCTTGTTTGGATTATGCACACATATAATTGCCTCATTTGATGATGGAGGCAGCTGGATTGGAAAGATTTTGACTGGTAGCATTTTGTTTTGTTCATCTATCTTCTGTCTTTACGTGACAATATTTAAGAGCAAGAGAGAAAATCATTTCATAATAACATTGTCGTTCGCAGCAGGCTTTTTCCTGAAGCCTTCCCCTCACAAGTGTGGACCACCTTGTGATTATACAGGGACATTTTCTGCAGTTTTCTTAGTTTGGGGAAGGCCCTGCTCTAGAACTAAAGATTTCAGAGTAACTGTATTAGGAAATATGAGGGAAATATTTATGTGTAATTTTGCCTGTTAGAATTAAAGATAAAAAGGTGTAACAGACCCTCTTGGAGGAAGTTGCAGTGGAACTTGAGGTAGGAAATCTCACTGCCTTTTACTGATGTTTTTAATATTTGGAACTGGAATGAGTAATCTTTGGCTTAGTTAAGTCTGAGCACATAGAAGTCTTGTGCTGCCCAGGCTTTGAGAGTGGGTTGGTAATGGAACCCACATTTGTGTTTTTCATATTTACTCCCTTTGAGCACACTGGTGTGTCCATTATCCTGATGGTGTAGTGCTAGGCTTTCTCTATCAGCTGTTAAATAGTAGACATGACATTGGGCATTAATAAAAGTGGATTGAACTTCAGCATACTGTGGCTTGAGTTGGTGGTAGTTTGCCACTGACTACAGTTATGTCTCTCTTGTTTTGGCTTAAGAACTTACTCCAGCAAAAGGACTGTAAATATGGATTACCTGTCCCATATAAGGGATGCACTTGTACAGCCCTTGACCTCACAAGGGGTAGAAGGAGTACAGGATGTCATTGCTCTTATGGACGCCTACTACTTGATGAAAGAAGACTTTGAGAATATCATGGAAATTAGCAACTGGGGAGGCAAACCTAGTCCCTTCTCCAAGCTGGATCCCAAGGTAAATTATGTAACCCACTGATTCTCCATCACTTTGTAATTACCAGATTTGTAGTAGAAGTGTTTCAGAAATGTTGTAGGTGCTCTAAAACGGTTTAATTTTTTCCCCTTTAAATGCTTTTCCTTCTTATGGCCTAGGCTTTCCAAAGATTCTGTTTGAGTGCAGTATTAAGAATGGAGTTCTGGATTTGACCTTAACGATTTGTAGTTTTAGCATTGCTTTGCATTGAGTGGAAAAGCAAGACATGAAATCTAGAGAAGCAAATATAAATGTATTCCTTATAAAAATGATGAGCCTGGGGAAGTAAGTCAGGTGGTGGTAATATATTATGAAAAGAAAGATGTGTTTATTGGCTGAGGATTTTTATACTTTTTCTTAGTCTGCCTAATCTGTGAATTTAGTGTTTATTATAGTTATAATAGTTATACTTTATAATGAGCATGAAAAAATTAAAATGACATAACATGAATTTTTAATATCTACTACCTCACACTCTGCCTATTTCTTTGGTGCCATTTTAGAAGATAAATATTCTCTGTGGCTTGCCTTCTCTAGAATTTTGATCTGACTTTATGGTTATGGGTAAATTCTCCCAGGAGACCACCACTGTTAGAATTCAAGGACCAATTCTACAACTATGTTTAGAAGCTTCAAGTTAGGGCTTTTCAAGTTAGTTAGTGGTTTTAATTAACCATTATTATTATGATCAAGTTAGTATTTTTAAATAACCATTATTATTATGATAAAGGTAATTTATGTATTTTGTGGAAGGTAATTTATGTATTTTGTGGTACCTAAGGGCCAACTTTAACTTGGACCATATCTAAGTCTTTTTTGATTTATTGATTCACTGTACCTCTTACTTTGTAGAACAGTGGAATGCACGGTTAAATCTCACAAGTTAAATTTCTCTCTTTTTGCCTGCCTAATGTTCCCAAATACTGGTTCTTATTTTTGACTCACGGGCTCTATTAAGAATGTCATGGAAAATAATAGAACTTCACCACAGAAAAATGTGCAGAAATACACTTAAATGTACATATATAATATTTTGCAGAATGTTTTAAGGATCTTGCAGGATCTCACAAAACCTTTAGTTTAAAAGGATTTTTTGGCCCTTATATTTTTAACAGCCTCTATTCCTTTCCCATAGGTGAAAGCAGCCTTCACGAGAACTTACAATAAGGAAGTCCACCTCATTCCATATTCCCTTCAGGCTGTAAAGACACCCAGACACAGCACAGGCCCCGTGCTGGATTCTGAATACAATGAAGAGTTAAATGAAGATGGCTCTCAATCTGATGAGAAAGACCAAGACTCTATGGAAACTGATGCAATGATCAAGGTAGTATTTTAAGCTACAGACAGGAAATGCCATGATACTCCCTCAATAGTTTTATCCTTTCTTGTGTACAACTTGCCTTCTGAAATCATTCAGGGCCTGTTTTAAGTTTTTAGGTTCATCACATTGAGGGTGGAGAAAGGTATAGATTTTATTCTTATAAATAGCTGCTTATAATAGTGGAAGAAAGCAAGAAAATAGGCCATCATATTGATGGTCATATGCTATTTTAGAAAAAGTACCATTTTTGTTGGTACATTGGTGTGTTTTACAATAGACATATTTTTACAGTTGCATTAAGAGAAACATTTTCGTGAAATTGTCTCTCTCTCCTGTAATTTGTGTTTTGCTATAGCCATCGAACTGCCTATAGAAGTTTCTCAGGATGAAACAATCTTGTCTTGTGCTAGGAAAGATTAAAACCATTTATAGTATCTGCCCACTGTTAACCACTGGCTAAGGCAAAGGAATCTAGTCTCTGTTCTTTTCTGTCCTTAGTGTGTGTCATTCTGTCCTTCATTTCTGTTTTGTATATGCAGGGGAAAGAAAAGCGGCCTTCTCCAGTATAGCTCTTTAGTCTTCCATAGACATAAGATTTTCTCCCTCTCTCCTCTTCTCAAACTGACGGGAAATTCCTCTTTAAAACATTACCTTATTAGTAAATTATGTCCTGCTTATTTTGTCTTCCCTAAATGTACCTATCTCCTAAATCCAAGACACTGTGTGCCTGGGGAACATATCTTAGTTGTAGATTCTAAACAGCTTTTCAGTAGTCAAAGGCCCCAACTAGCCCAGTTGTTGCTTCAAAGCGAGCTCATCAGGCGTAGTGGTAGTTGAAGGATGCTTGCAACCTTTCTTTTTATTAAGTTGCAGGTAAAGATTTGCTTCATTGTAGAAATTGACTTACTTCACTGCCTCAAATACAGCTATTAATTATTTTGTGCATTCTTCTCTCCCAACAGAAAAAGACAAAATCTTCAAAGCCTTCAAAATCAGAAAAAGATAAGGAGTCCAGAAAAGGAAAAGGAAAAAGTTCAAAGAAATGAAACTGTTTTCCACTACTGACAGCCACTTTTTACTTGCCCCGTTGACCAGTCTAGCTTGTCTAGATAATGCCTTGTTTTTTCCAAAGGAATCATATTTTAGCATAATGGGGCAACTCCGTGGTCCCATTATAAATAAATGGTGGTACAGCTAGAGGGATGTAACCAGTAGGCTAACATACACCTCTTATAGAGGTTGATAGGACTGCTTGGGTCCTCCACTGTCCCCTGTCAATCTAATTAGATTGTGCTTCAAATTGTGTATAATCAGAAACTGCACGTGGGCTTTGGAGTCAGATTTTAGGTAACAATAATATGCCTGGGAACATTGGTACTAAGGCGATTTTTGTAGGCTTAAGAATTTATCCTAATGGCCTTTATAGGACCAATGCCAATTTTTTTTAAAAAGGTAGTAACTATGCTGTGGTGAAATTTTGTAAATAAATCATAATACAAAACAGTCACCACCTAGGGCTGGTATTCTTTGTATATTGTCAAATATCATACAAAATATAAATTAGGAATAAAAATGTTCCACGCGACATATGTGCAAATTCTTAAAATGTCATCTTGTACAGTAAAATAATATGTTGGTATATTACATTCCTTATTAGTTTGCAAATGATTGGGTAAAAAGCGAACTCTGTTCCTCACTAACCAGCTGTGTGAAGCAGAACTTCGGCAGTTGGACAGTCAGAACTCTCATTCCTAACCTAAGTACGTCTGTGAATGCTGGCGGGATCTCTGTCAAGAACAGCAGGTCATGGCGAGGCCCCTGTGGCATCACTGGAGGGGATGGGGGACTGTAAGCCACATTTTCAGCCTTCCAAAGTCTCAGCTCATCAGGTTTAAGCCAGTAGGGTGTAGGCCGGGTCAGGATCTCAGTCTCACTCTGCCTTGGGACAAAATGAATGCTGGCTTTCGTTACTTTTCCTCTGGGAGCTCTGGTTCTGCCCTGTGAGCGATTGTACAGATCGTACTGGAATTTTGGATGGTCCCTGTAACTGTACTTGCAGAGTGGCTCTGAGGCCGTGGAAGTAGCCTGGAGTTTAGTTGTCTAGCTCTTTTGGAATTTTGTCAGTAAATGCTCAGAGGTATGTGCTAAAAGGCATGTAAAATTAGGATACCATTTCCTCCCTTTGAGTAATTGACAGTCTTGTTTGGGAGGTGAGACATAAAGTTCTTGAGACATTTAAAGTGTATTTACAAGTGTGAAAAATGTCTTTCCTGTAGCCTGACTTCATTATGGGAATTAAACGTTGCCTTTGGCCTTGCCCCTCTCTGTGAAAGCCCAGCTGGAAATGTCTGCTTCAGCGAAGAGCTCCTCGATTGATGACTAACTCACCTCACCAGTGGGGTGAGCAGGGCTTGCTTTCACACATTCTCCTGTTTCTATTGCTTTCTGATACGAAAGTCATGCTGCCTACTTGTTTTTTACTCTCCAAGAAAGGGGGTGTAAGCTCCTAAGCCAGAAGAAGGATATGAATTTACTTGTAAATTATGATTTTGTTATTAATTCTAAATGCTCTATGATTGGCATAATCAGTGTATGAGATAAATAACTTTTAGAATTAGAGATTATAAACCTGCTCTTTAAAATAGGACAACATGGATCTGCTGAAGCTTTGTGACGCCACATGGCTTTGCAGAATAAAATGGCATACTTCTTTTCAGATCTGTTGTGTCTTGGCCATTTCGGAAGCTGTAACAAACTACTGTGCTTTCTCCTCCATCCTGTTAAGTGTTTGCGGTCCATTACTGCAGCAACATTATTGGCCTCTTGAAGTTATTAACAAGGAGCAGTATTGTCGTATCTTCCTAAATATGTTCTGGTGTAATTATGCTTATCAGTGAATGTTTTAAGCCGATAACTCTCCAACTATGGTGTGCTTTACTCACACAAATCCCACAGTGCCTTTGGCTCTTATTCCTTTAACTTTACAACATCCTTCCAGTGATAATAGGAAAATAAGAGGATGATAGGTGGGTTTAATGACAGTGACTTGTATCACTTATTCTCTAGCCAGGCTTTGCAGGAAGAAGATCAGATCATAAAGTTGGAGGCATCATGTATGTGGATGCTTGGCTGCAGGAAGACATGATTAGGTATTAGTACCTAATACCATAGGCCGGCAGGTACACTTGTAATACTCAGGATGCTGGTGGCTATACGGTAAGATCCTCTCATCTGAAACATTCAAAGTTAGGCTCTCGCACTAACTGCCAGCTGCCCACACTTTGGAGACATTGGCTTTGGATGACAAGGAAGCATATAATGATGCAGGAAAAATATGAGGTGTGTGTGATATGGGGAAGATTTTGAAAAATGTATGTCTTCAGGGGCAGTCAGATGATTTAATTTTGTGAAAGGAATTAACAACACATATAAAAGCTTACGGTTTATAGTTTCATTCTTTTAAATTGGTGTTTTTATTCTAAGACTGATTCTACTAAACTTCTCATTTCAGACTTTTGAGTGTTAATGTCTGTGCTGCCCGAACTTCACAGTGCTATCTCCCTTTAAACCCAGGAAAAACATTACAAATATCTAATGAACGATTTTATTTTAAAGGAGACACTTCAAAATATAAAAGTTATCAAAAAGTTGAATATTTACAGTTCCATCATAGGCTACTATTAACAGTGCAGAGCATATAATATGTAACTTGAAGAAGAACTCTATGAAGTATAATCAACAGCAAGGTTACATGTCACTGTTTTGCCATTCTACAATGGCAACTGTACAATGTCTGTGACCTGAAGAGTCTTTCTTTTTTCTGTATCCAGAAACCACCAGGGTAGAAGCTTTGCCTCCTGTGGAAAAGTGGTATCTTTTCAGGAACATTGTATCTAGAAAAGACAAACCCCACATCTTTAGAAGTGTTTCAAATGACTGGCATGCACTAATAAAGCCAAGCTGTGCTACAAAAATTTTTGCTCATTTCTGGAATGTGGAGCAATGGCTATTCAAGTTAGAAACCTCCGGTCTGTAATCAGTATTGAGTTTAAATCTTGGCTTTGACTCAAAGTGTACAGGCAAACTGTTGAACTATTATAAAGTGAGGGTGATGATAATAGTCCCTTTACTGGGAAGAATGGGAAAATGCAGGGTAAGCGCTCAGCAATCTGTGAAGATTTTCCTGAAACTAAATGGTCATTAAGGGTTCCTTGTCTAAAGGGAGTCAGTGAGAGGCACCTGGGTGGCTCAATTGTTAAGCCTCTGCCTTCAGCTCGGGTCATGATCTCAGGGTCCTGGGATCGAGCCCTGCATCAGGCTTCCTGCAGGAAGCCTGTTTCCTCCCGCCTCAGTTACCCCCGCTTGTGTTCCCACTCTCACTGTGTCTCTCTCTGTCAAAAATAAATAAATAAATAAATAAATAAATAAATAAAATCTTAAAAGTAACATAAGATAAAAGGAGTCAGTCAGTGAACAGTAGCCTCAACCACTATTCATTATTCAATAAGACATTTATAGTGACTTTTTCAAAAGATGGTGCATAATCATAATTTACCGGGAACTGTGGGATTAAGCCTCTACTTTAGTGCAGGGATAGTGTTTGGAGAGAGTCTATGTAGGATTATTAAAAACATAAGCAAGATTCTCCTTTGGCAGAATTGTAGATTATCCTCCTGCAGATAATAATTACAAACTCGGGACAAAATACAACTATTCAAAGGTATTGGAAGAGCAACCAAAAGCTGGCAGAAATTGGAAAGGTGTTAGTTCTTGAAAGAAGAGAAGTCCACTGGGTAAGATTCATCTTCCTTTGCGTTTGACCTGAGGGTAAGTCCATGAGGACAGAGAAGTCATAGTCTTCTAGCTCAAAGAGAGAATAGAGTTTGGGCCTGGTAGAACTACTGAAGTGATAGGGATAATACCCTGAAAAGGGCACTGTCCCCCAAATCTGCATATAAACTCCATGTAAACCCTTGAACTTCACAAGCTTAGAAGAGACTTTTATGCTGGACTGGAAGCACAGTTCCATGTTGAAAGGAATGCCATTAGAAATGCCAGTTAGAAAACTGAGGGCAGCTTCTAGGATTCAAGGGCTTCAGTACTCTGATGGTAAGAATGGAATTCTGCCAATAAACACACTGGACAAGAGTCTCACATTGGACTGCAGGTCCAATGAACTGCAGCCTTGTGAGATCCTGAACAGAAGACTGCTAAGCCATGCCTGTATTACTGATCCACAGAAATTGTGAGATAGGTTCCAGTTCAAGATGGCAATGCAGGAAGATCCTGAACTACCTCTTCCCATGGACACAGTGCATCTACAGCTGCATATGGAACAAGATCCTAGAAACTAGCTAAGTAACTCCTGCACATCAGGTGAACAAGAAAAAAATCCACAGCAAAATGGGTCGGAGAGGGTGAGGAAATCTTGCTGTAAACCCCACCCCAGCATGATGACACAACCAGGAGGGAATTCAATAGCTCCTAGCTTCTCCCTGAGGAGTAAAGGGTTTGGACCCCACATTTGGTGCCTGACTTTTAAGACTTCCACCTGAGAGATGGGCCTCCAAAATCTCTAGCTTTAAAAGGCAACAGGCCTTGAATCCACAAGAACTAAAAGGATATGGCAAACTAAAAAACAGTTCAAAATGAGATCACATGGACCCACCGTGGCTAATCCCCCAGGGCCCAGATCAGAGGCAGCAGAGTGGAACGCACCCTGTCTGTGAAAAAGGCCTATTGTCTTAAAAGCTTTGGCCTGAGAGGCAGGCTCCTAATTTAACATATACCGGGGGGCCAACTACAACACTCTGCTGAGACTGTGGAGGCTAGCAAGCACCATCTTCGTGTTCTTTCTCTGCCTTGTGCCAGATGGCCAATATCTCTCAAAAAGGAGCTTGTGAACAAGCTTGTTAAGGGATACACGATAATCACCTAGCTCTGGTGGCCAGCAGAGCTTTACATTTGCAAGTCCTAACTAGATTGTCACAAACAAACCATTCTTAACCAGCTAGCCTTTCAGTGCTTAATGCAGAAGCAGCAGACAGAAATGTCCAGTCTTTATGAAAGAGGCTTATTTGCTTAATAACTATGGTCTGAAGGTTCAGCTTTCAATCAGTCTGCATCTAGGTGCTGACAGATTTCCCCCTTCAGGATACTGACACGTCTTGGCATACTCCTCAACTACTGGGAGCAACAAAGAAAGAAGAACCAGGGCAGTGTTGAATGGTTAGGCTGGGAGAGGTGGCTGTTTTAGCTAATGCTTAGAAACCAACACAGAGTCAATGAAAATGAGGAAATAGAAGAATATGTTCCAAACCAAAAAACTGGTAAAACCTCAGAAAAAGACCTTAATAAAATGGAGATAAGTGATTTACATGATAAAAAGTTTACAATAATGGTCATAAAAACAATTCATGAACAAAGTGAAGAAAGTACTAAACAAATCACAGACTCAAATACAACTACTGAACTGGTTAATACAATAAAAAGGTTCAATAGCAGGCTAAATGAACAGAAAGGATCAATGAATCTGAACACAGGCCCATGGAACTCATCAGCACAGCAAAAAGATAGAAGCATGAAAAAAAGTGATTATCGTTTAAAGGATTTATGGGATAACATCAACCAATATTCCCAATATGAGGGTCCCAAAAGAGAGGAGAAAGTCTGAAAACTTGGGGAAGGAAACAGATAACCAGATCCAGGAAACCCAGAGTTCCAAACAAGATGAATCCAGAGACCCACACCAAGACACCTTATAATTAAATTGCTGAAAGCTAAAGGAGAGAAGCCACTTGTTACATACAAGGGAACCCCTGTAAGATCATCAGCAACTTTTTCAGTAGAAACCTTTGCAGACTAGAAGACAGTGGCATGACCTATTCAAACTGCTGTGAAAGAAATGTGAAACAAGAATATTCTGCTGGTTAATAGAGGCAGTATTGTCCTTTGGAACTGAAAGAGAGTTTTCCAGACAAAGAAGAGCTAAGGGAGTTCATCACAGACCAGCCTTACAGGAAATGTTAAAGGTGGTTTAAGCTGGAAGTGCTGGTTAATAGAGGGAGACATATGAAAGTTATAAATCTGAATGTTTAAAGGTTAATTTGTTAATTCAGAATAATCTTGTAATGGTGGTGGGTTAATCACTTATAAAAGTATTAAAAATAACCATCATGACAATAATTTAATGGACACTCAAGATGCAGACATACAAACTGACATCAAAAATAGAATGGGGGATAAAAATGTAGAGCCTCAGAATTTGTTATCAACTTAAAATAGGTTTAATGTAATCCTCATGGTATCCACAAAACAAAAATCTTCAGTAGATACACAAAGGATAAAAGGAATCTTAAGCATACCACTATGGAAAGTCATTTAAATCATAAAGAGAGCAAGAGAAGAAGGAAAGGACAATGGACTTACTCCCATTTTTATTGTTTTCTGGGCTATTTTGTAAGTCTGTATCTGTTGATAATTACTTTATATGCAAACTCGCTAAAATCCTCTGATCAAGAATGGCTGAATGGATTAAAAAGCAATATCCATCTATCCTGCTGCTGAGAAGAGACTTAGTTTTAAGGAAACAGGCTGAAAGTGAAGGAATGGAAAATATTTCAGGCTAATTGAAATCAAAAGAAATCTGGAATAACTTTACTTATATCAGACAAAAAGGATTTTAAAGACTATAATAAGAGACAAGGTCATTATACAATGATAGATCAACACAAAAGTAGATACAACATTTGTAAGTATGCATCCAACATAGAAGCATCTAAAGATACAAAGCAAAAATTAAGGTCTAAAGGGAGAACTAGCAATATTGTAAGAGCAGGGGACAGAGAATGGACAAAGCATCCAGATAGGAAATCAGTATAAGGAAACACCACACTTAACAGACATTTACAGTGCATTTCATCCAAAAGCAGAATATACAGAGTTAAGCACACATGAAACATTCACCAGGACAGATCACAGGTTAGGCTATGAAAATAAGTCAATAAATTCAAGAAGACTGAGCATCTTTTCTATCCACAATCGTATGGAACTAGAAGTTATTTATAAGAAGAAAACTGGAAAATTAAAAAATATGTGGAGATTCAACAACATGCTATGGAACAACCAGTGAGTCAGAGAAGAAATCAAAAGAAAAAATATCTTGAGACAAATGAAAATGGGAAGACAATATACCAAAACTTAACGGAGGTAACAAAAGCAGTTCTGAGAGAGAAACTCCTAGCAATTAATGCCTACATCAAGAAACAAGAAAGATCTCAAATTAAACATACTTAACTTTATACCTCAAGGAACTAGAAAGAGAAGAACAAGCTAAGCCTAAAGTTAATAGAAGAAAGAAAATAACAAAGCAGAAATAAAGGAAAGAGACTAAAAAGAACAATAAAACTAAGAGCTGGTTAAGGAAAATAGATAAACCTTTAGCTAGACTCACCAAGAGAAAAGAAGGACTCGAAAGAAGAGATAGTATATTGGATAACACAAATACAAAAGATCATAAAAGACTACTATGAAAAGTGCTCCATATCACTCTGCATCAGGGAAATACAAATCAAAACCACAATGAGATACCACCTCACACCAGTCAGAATGGCTAAAAATAACAAGTCAGGAAATGACAGATGCTGGCGAGGTTGCGGAGAAAGGGGAACCCTCCTACAGTGTTGGTGGGAATGCAAGCTGGTGCAAGCACTCTGAAAAACAGCATGGAGGTTCCTCAAAATGTTGAAAATAGAACTACCCTATGACCCAGCAATTGCACTACTGGGTATTTACCCTCAAGACACAAACGTAGTGATCTGAAGGGGCATGTGCACCCAAATGTGTATAGCAGCAATGTCTACAATAGCCAAACTATGGAAAGAACCTAGATGTCCATCAACAGATGAATGGATAAAGAAGATGTGGTACATATACACAATGGAATACTATGCAGCCATCAAAAGAAATGAAATCTTGCCATTTGTGACGACGTGGATGGAACTAGAGGGTATCATGCTTAGCGAAATAAGTCAATCAGAGAAAGACAACTATCATATGATCTCCCTGATATGAGGAAGTGGAGATGCCATATGGGGGGTTAAGGGGGTAGGAGAAGAATAAATGAAACAAGATGGGATTGGGAGGGAGACAAACCATAAATGACTCTTAAGCTCACAAAACAAACTGAGGGTTGCTAGGGGGAGGGAGGTTGGGAGAAGGGGGGTGGGGTTATGGACATTGGGGAGGATATGTGCTATGGTGAGTGCTGTGAAGTGTGTAAACCTGGCAATTCACAGACCTGTATCCCTGGGGATAAAAATATCATGTTTATAAAAAATTTAAAAAAATTTAAAAAAAGAGACTGTGAACTACTACACAGTGAAAAATGAAACAACTTAGAAAAGAAATGGAATATGCCTAGAAACATACAACCTTATAAGACTGAATCATGAAGAAACAGAAAACTGAGCAGACTAGTTACTAGCAAGGAGACTGAATCTATAATGGAAAAAACCTCCCAGCAAACAAAAGTCTAAGACCAGATGGCTTTTCTGGTTAATTTTACCAACATTTAAAGGATTCATACCAGTCTTTCTCAAACTCTTCCAAAAAAACAGAAGAGGAGGGAACACTTCCAAACTCATTTTATGTGCCAGCATTAGTCAGCTACCAAAACCAGACAAAGGATATCACAATAAAGTTCTAGGCCAATATCCCTGATGAATATAGATGCAAAAATCCCAAGCAATCTATTAGCAAACCAGATTCAACAATACATTAAAGGGATCATAGACCATGACCAACTGGATTTTATTCCAGGGATGCAAGGATAGTCTAACATTCATACACCAATCAGTGTGATATACCACATTAAAAAAATGAAGAATAAAAATTACATGATCACTCAGTAGATACAGAAAAAGCATTTTAACAGTATTCAACATCCACTTAATGATTAAAAACAACAACAACAACAAAACTTCACCAAAGTGGGTGTAGAGGAAACATACCTCAACATAATAAAGGCCATATAAGACAAGCCCACAGCTATCGTCCTCCTCAATGGTTAAAAGCTTAAAAGCTTTTCCTCTTAAGATCAGAATGAAAATAAGGATGCCTACTCTTACCACTTTTAATTAAACATAGTACTTGGAGTCCTAGCCAGAGTAGTTAGGCAAGAAAAAGAAAGAAAAGGCATCCAAATTGGAAAGGAAGAAGTTAAAGTATCACTAATTGCAGATGACATGGTATATGTAGAAAACCCCAGAGACCACTAAAAAACTGTTAAAGTCTCATAAGTGAATTCAGTGAAGTTTTTTCAGGATACAAAATATACAAAAATCTGTTGCATTTCTATACACTAATAATGAGCTATCAGAGATTAAGAAAACAATTCCACTTAAAACTGCATAAAAAAGAATGAAATACTTATGTGTAAATTTAACCAAGGAGGTGAAAGACCTGTGTGGTGAAAACTAGAAGACACTGGTGAAAGAAATGAAAGAAAAATACATAGATATTCTATGCTCACAGATTAGAAGAATTAAAGCTGTTAAAGTGTCCATACTACCCAAAATAATCTACAGACTCAATGCAGTTTCTATCAGTTTCCAATGATTTTCACAGAAATAGAATAAACAATCTTAATATTTGTATGGAACCACAAAAGATCCTGAGTAGCTAAAGCAATGCTGAGAAAGAACAGAACTGGAGGTACATTTCCTGAAACTATATTACACAGCTATAGTAATCAAAACAGTATGGTATTGGCATAAAAATAGTCACACAGTAGACAGCAGATGTGAAGATCAAATGGACCAGAATAGAGAGCTCAGAAATAAACCTATGTATATATGGTCAATTTATTTGTGACAAAGGAGCCAAGGGGGGAAAAATACATATATGCATGCTAGTGGCCCAGTTTTCCCTACACCACTTAATAAAAAGACTGCAGTCTTTTTAATAAGTGTTTTTTTAATAAGTGGTGTGGAGGAAACTGGGCCACTAGCTCACAAAAAAATCACCACACACAAAAATCAACTCAAAATGGATTAAAAATTTGAACAGAAAACCTGAAAACATAAAATTCCTAGAAGAAAATGGGGGGTGGGGAGAAGATATAGACTGTAATAAGCTCCTTGACATCAGTCTTTTTTTTTTTTTTTTTTAAAGATTTTATTTATTTATCAGAGAGAGAGAGGGAGAGAGAGTGAGCATAGGCAGACAGAATGGCAGGCGGAGGCAGAGGGAGAAGCAGGCTCCCTGCCAAGCAAGGAGCCCGATGTGGGACTCGATCCCAGGACGCTGGGATCATGACCTGAGCCGAAGGCAGCTGCTTAACCAACTGAGCCACCCAGGCGCCCCTCCTTGACATCAGTCTTGGCAACAATTTTTTGGATTCAACACCAGAAACAAAGGCGGAAAGGCAGTAAAGCTAAAGTTCTAGGCCAATATCCCTGATGAACACAGATACAAAAACACTTCTGTACAGCAAAGGAAACCATCAACAAAATGAAAGGGCAAAATATGGATTGGGAGAAAATGTTTGCAAATCATAGATCTGATAAAGGATTAATATAAAAAACTCCTACAGTTCAGTTGGAAAAAATCAATTAAAAAACGGGCATAAAATCTGAATAGAAATTTTCCCAAACAAGATAGGCAGATGGTCAGCAGGTACATGAAAGGGCACTGCCAAACATAACTGGTTATCAGGGAAATGCAAAACGAAACCACAATCATATGTCACCTCACACTTGTTCAAATGGGTATTACCAAAATGACAAGAAATCACAAGTGCTGGCAAAGATGTGGAGGAAAGGGAACACTCGTGCACTGTTGGTGGGGACGCAAACTGGTGCAGCAACAGTGAAAAACACTATAGAGCTTCCTCAAAAAATTAAAAATAGAATTACCATGTGGTCCAGCTGTTCCATTGGTGGGTATTTATCTGAAAAACAAAATCACTGTCTTGAAAAGATATCTGTACTCCTATGTCCATTTTGGCATTATTTACAATAGCCATGACAAGCAAACAACCCTAAGCGTCCATCTACACTGGATAAAGAAATGACACTGGATAAAGAAAGTGGCACATGTGTATGCATGCATGAACACACACAGGAATATCATCCAGCCATAAAAGAGAAGGAAATACGGCCATCCGCCACAGCATGGATGGACCTTGAGGGAGGGCACTACAGTAGGTGAAATTAGAAAAAGACAAAATTCTGTATACTCTCATGTGTATAAAAAAAATGGAACTCATGGATACAGAGAACAATTTGTTGTTGCCAGAGACCTCTGGTGGGGAGTGGGTAGAATGGATAAAAGTGAAAAGTTACATGGTCATAAAGGATGTATTGTACCATATGTTAACTACAGTTAACCATATTGTATATTTGGAAGTTACTAAGAGATTTAAAGTTCTCAATAAAAACCATTTGTACCTCTGTGTGGTAATGGATGTTAACTTACTGTAATAATCATTTCCCCATACATAACCATTTTTTATACACCTTAAACAACTGATGTCAAGTATTTATCAATAAGAAAATGGACTTAATTAATGTATATTGCTTTAAGATGCTAAATTTGAGATGATATGTTATACAGCCATAAGAAAACGAAGCAAATCCCAATCATAATTTGAGCAAGCTTTAAAAATAGAACTTGACAAGCTTATTCTGAAATTTTATAGGGAGATGGAAAACATTAAGAGTAGTTGAAACAATCTTGGTAAAAAATGACAACATTGGAGGATCCACAGTACCTGACTATAAGATGTATTAGAAAGATAGGGGCGCCTGGGTGGCTCAGTGGGTTAAAGCCCCTGCCTTCGGCTCAGGTCATGATCCCAGAGTCCTGGGATCCAGCCCCGCATCGGGCTCTCTGCTTGGCAGGGAGCCTGCTTCCTTCTCTCTGCCTGCCTCTCTGCCTACTTGTGATCTCTACCTGTCAAATAAATAAATAAAATCTTTATATATTAAAAAAAAGATGTATTAGAAAGAGTAACCAAGACAGTGTAGTATTGAAATAGGGGACAAATACATTAATGGAAAAGAAGAGAGGGTCCAGAAATAGATCAACATTTAAAAACCTCATTGATTTTCAACAAAAAGCACCCAAGCAATTCAATGAAGAAAGAAAAGAATTTTCAATAAATGGTGCTGGAAGACTGGCTATCCACTTGGGGCAGGGGGGATCTCGGTCCTCATTTCACAGTGTAAACAAAGATAATTTCAAAATGGATCACAGACCTAGAGCTTCTAGAAGAAAATATACTAGAATATGCTTGGGCCTTGTTAGTAGGCAAATACTTTTTTAGACAGGATACAATAACCATAAAACTTAAAATTGTATAAATTATAATTCAACAAAATCTCACCAAAAGATACCATTAAGGAAAAGAATTGGGAAGCCACAGACAGAGAAAATATTTGTAAAATATATCTTCAGACCTCTATCTACAAAATACAAATAAGAGAAGTTTTACAACTCAATTAACAGAAAGACAACCCAGTAACAATGGGGAAAACCAGTCTTTCAGCAAAAGGCACTGGAACATGTACCTGGCAAAAGAATGTTGGATCCCTGACCACACACCATACACAAAAATTAAATGGATCAAAGATGTAAATGAAGAGCAACAACTATAAAACTCGTAGCTAAGAGTCCAAATGTGAACAAGGGGGTGGGTGTGTGGGAAACCAGAGGGAAAAAAAAAACTGGATTTCATCAAAATAAAAATGCTTACGTCAAAGGATACTATTAAGAAAGTAAAAACTTCTTCCACAGAATGAGAGAAGAAATTTGCAAATCATGTATCTGATAAAATACTGGTATCTAGGGTCTCTTAAGAATTCTTACAACTCAACTATAAAAAGACAAATTACCCAGTTAAAAAAACGGGCAAAGGACTTGAATAGACTGTTCTCCAAAGAAGATACCCAAGTGGCCAACAAGCACCAACAAGAAAAGATGCTCTGTATCCTTAGTCACTAGGAAAATGGAAATCAAAACCACAATGAGCTACCACTTCACACCTACTAGAATGATTATAAACAAAAAGATGTTGAGGCTGTGGGGAAATGGAGCCTTCATATGCTGCTGATGGGAATGTAAGCGCTTGCGGGCGCTGTGGAAAGCAGGAGCACATGAGGAACAGCAAAAAAACCTAGCGGGGCTGCAGCACAGGGAGCAGACAGGGCGGCGGCTGCTCCTTGTTTCTGCATGTGCGAGAAAAAGCCCCTGGAGGCTTTATGAAGGAACCTGGTAACACTGCAGGTAGACTGAGAGGACTTGCCCATGGACTGGGTGACAGGGCTGAGGGTGAGATGAGTCACAGATAATGACCAGGTTTCCACCCAGACCAGCGGCTTGAGCTGAGCTGCTCCTGACTGAGACGATGCCGATGGAGAGCAAACCGAGAGTTGCCTTTAACCAGGTTAGGGGAGATGCCGTGGCCGGGACTCAGCTCCCTGCTTCTCTCTGAAGAGTCTCCCAGGTTTGGGCAGGGCTTTTGGCTTCCCAGGGAGACAGACCCCTCCCTGCCTCCCTCTGCAGTGTGTGTGGCTCTGAGTAAATTCCTGCCGATGGAATGCAAAGGGAAGGGGTGTGGGCCCCTTCTACGTGGCACAAATGAGACTTGGAAAGAAAAAGGGATTTTTCCAATCTGTGGATGCCAAAAGTTTTATGATATATTCTGAACTTTAAAAGACTCCACTGTTACTAGCTGGCTCTAGTTTTAATGGACTGATTAAAAAGAAGCCCTTATGATTTGATAAAATACATTACAGTTGGAATCTATGATGCTGCACAGCCGAAAAGCCTTTGTCACCATGGAGACAGTGTGACTAGCATTTTTAAAGGACATCAACTGGTTTGTTGTCAGATTCTTCAAATCGGACAAGTTACACAATACACAAAAAGGAGCCAATACAAACTATAAATCCTGCCTACTCCGGACCCTCGCGCCCTGGGAAAGGGAGCAGATGGTCTGGGACTCACCTGCACGGGCCACTCACTGCTCCACCTCTGTCCGCAGGAACTGGGTACAGTCGGAGATTTTTTTTAGTTGAGCAAAGTTTAATCTTTCAGAACACATAGGACATGTGTTTTCCGTGTTTAACATGCTGTTCGGGGAGGGAACGGCAGAGGAGATTAACATTCCTTTAGCTTTAGGTTATTCTAATGTGAAAAGCAAGCCTGTCTACACTTCCTTGGTACACATTCATCACACAATTTAAGAACCAGGAATATTCAGTCTCATGCAAGATCCCCTTTAAGGATAATGTCCTCAAAGGTCACAGAAGCTTTGGGCCTTTAGAGATCTTTAGGAATATGAATAAGGAGACCTCAGAATAAAAGAGTGTTTGAATGAAAGGCCTATTTTGGGGTAAATCTGAGTGACTGAGTGAAATGATGCACACTTACATCTTAAATTCCGAGTACAGAGCAGGGAAGTCACAATGTGGACACATGGTCCAGTCATCCTTCAACATGTGTCGGCCCTGGAAACAGTACACTTAAGAGTAAAATTCATCATTTAAAAATTTCCTGCCATTATTCAATTATTAAAATAAGTGTATTAAAATTAAAAGCCAGACCTCTAAATTTGGTGAGCAATTGACTAGAAAGAGATAGGGGCAAACAGACAGAAGCCAGATTTCGTTTATCAATTCATGTATAAAGAATGGTCTTCAATTTTGTGATATCATTACCTAAATTTATGTCCCTTTAAAATAAATTTTATGTTAGTCTAGTGATTAACAAATAATCTGGTATTTAAAATCTTCTAACAGCGGGCACCCAGGTGGCTCAGTCAGTTGAGCGTCCAACTCGATTTTGGCTCAGCTCATGATCTCGGTGTCAGGGACTGAGCCCTCGGAACCCTGCGTCGGGCTTGTGCTCACCGTGGAGTCAGCTGTCCCTCTTCCTCTGCTCCTTCCCCCGCTTCCCCACATGTGCATATATTCTTTCTCAAAAAAATCTTCAAAAGTTTTTCTACAAGGTCTTAATATTAAAACGAATAATAAAAGCCACCACTTATTCAGTATGCCAGGTAGAGCACTGAGGCTTCACATACGTCCTGTCACCAGCCTGCGGTTTCTCTCTATAGGCAGGCGCTGTTACGGTTGGACCTAGCAAGGTAAAGCAAATTGCAGAGGATCACAGAGCCAGTAAAGTGGCAGAAGGATTTAAGCCCAGGGACCATCTGATTGCCAAGTGTGCTTTTTACACATCAAGTATTCAAATGGACTATAAATACATATATATAAAGTCATACGTATTACAAACTTACTGTTGCAATGCAATATGGGATGTTATTTTTACATCCAGGACAGAGCAGTTCACACTCGGGGAGAAGAAATTCACAGAATGGACACGGGGTTGTGGGCTCTTCTGTCTCGGAGGTATCGGGTCTCCTGTGAGAGAGGATCACATAACATGCCTACTTCTGCACAGTCGGGGTCTGCGGCTGAAGCTCCCATGAGCCTGCACTCCCGCTCAGGGCGGAGGGAGAGGAATTGAGGGGTTAAAGTGTCGCGTCATCCAGGCCACATGTGGGGGCTGGAGTTTGCAGCATAGTAAATAGCACAGAACATGGGTGGCTCGTGCTCTCTCCACTCTTCCTGTGCCACGGATGCCACTGATGGGGTAATCCCGCTTCTTCCCCCCGTCTCTCCCCTTCGTGGACTGAAGTGGTCAAGGCTATCCAGGGCTGTGCCGCAGAAGTGCCCGTGGCCCCGGCAGTGTTCCCGCGCTCTCCAGTGTGGCAGCCGGGAGCCACGTGAAACTTCCGAGCACTTGAAATCCAGATAGTGTGAGAAACTGAGTTTTAAATTTAATTTAATTTTATTTAAATTTAAATAGCCACACATGGCTAGCAGTTACCATATTCGACCCCCCAGCTGGAGAGGAGTCTCACGTGGGGAGAGAATGACTAGCATCTCTTCCGAGCTAGGGCCCAGGCCGCAGTGGCCCTGGACGGTCGGGATGAATGTGCTCTAACAAACCCCCCCCCGCACTAATCCCCAACTCTTCACGAGGAGGACACTTCTGTGCTCCTGATACAAAGCTGGAAGACTCAGGGTTCTCTCCTTGCTGCCACCAGGACACAGCAGGCCTGAACCATGACTCTTCGTTTAAGAGTCAAGTAAATCCTGAGTTTTTCGAGCCATTGTTGGGTTTTCTGCTGCTGGTAGCTCAATACAGTCCTAACGGCCACCCCAGTCCATTCGCTCCCTGAGCCGCACCTGAGCAGCCAGAGTCTGAAAACTGCATCTGTGAGATGCGGTGAGACCGTGGAAGCAGCTGTCCCTGCCTACCTGACCATGGCCTCGATCTTCTTCTTGTATTTGGCGTCGATCTTGTTGCGGTACTCGGGCCGCATCAGCATGGCCGCGAAGCTGAAAGCAGAGTTCTTCAGGCCTGCTCGGTGACACTCGATCACCGTGGACGTCAGGATCGGCACAATGTCTGCAATACACACGGGAGGGTAGGAAGCCCAGTGCTTCTGCTGTCCCGACTCTGTCCCCATTCAGGAGGACAACACAATCACACCTCTAAGTTTGCTCTTCCTGGCAAAGAACCAGGTAGGACCTGTTTCATGAGGCAAGGGGGTGCATCAGAATATCTTCCCTGTGATTATACTGTGTTCTTCCTTGGAGCACCTGGACCTGCACTCCCTTGAGGTCCCCTTTCGCATGTATCCTCCCAAACCAGAGATGTGTTTCTGCATGTGACAGGACTGCCTGTGAATGGTCAGGGAGATTAGTAAGTTTATGCACTGACCTCGGCATGTGTCTCTCTCTTCAGGACAGATACCAGAAGGTGGATTACTGGATCAAAGAACGTGACTTTTTAAAAAATGCTCTTAGCACAGATTGCCAAATTGCTTTCTAGAAAGGCCCTACCAGTGTCTGTTCCCTACTGCTCCCTTAGCCAGCATGGTATACAATTAATTGTGGAGTCGTTTTCATGTAACAAAAAAGAAGACAGGTACAGAGGAGGGGTTGGTGAATTCTTACCTGTGGACCAAATCAGGCTTTCTGTTTTTGTATGGCTCATGGGCTAAGAGTAGCCTTTATGTTTTTAAATGGTTGAAAAAAATAAAAAGAAAAATATTTTGTGACATGTGAAAATAATATGAGGTTCAAATGTCAGCATCCCAAGAAAGTAAAATTCTGTTGGAACACATCCATACTCATTCATTTCTGTATGGTTTATGTAAAAATAGTAGCTGTGACAGACGTTATGGTCCATGAAGCCCCAGACAGTTGACATCTGTACCTTTGCGGAAAGACTTTGTTGACCCCCGACACAGAGTGTGAGGAAGTCTGTTAACTGAAGAATGTTAGAATGACATGTCGCTAAGAATGAGGGGACCTTCTGTAGCGGCGGTGGCCTGGCTGAGAACAGGGTCAGACTTACTAGCTGAACAGTGCGGTCTTGGGCAAGTGCACTTCACTTCTTTCCCCTCTGCTTGCTTCTCCGGTAAAACAGAGAAACAACAGTGCCCACGGGTGTAGTTTTTTTGTTTGTTTTTTTGTTTTTTAAATAGTTTGCATTTTAAAGATTTTATTTATTTATTTGACAGAAATCACAAGTAGACGGAGAGGGAGGCAGAGAGAGAGAGAGGGAAGCAGGCTCCCTGCTGAGCAGAGAGCCCGATGTGGGGCTCGATCCCAGGACCCTGAGATCATGACCTGAGCTGAAGGCAGCGGCTTAACCCACTGAGCCAGCCAGGCGTCCCCCCATTTCCAGATCAGAGTGGCTCACTGTACCTGAACTCTTTGCACAAACAGTGTGGTTTACGCTGAACATCTGCTTTCTGGGAATCTGACAGCCCCTGGTACAAGCCCTGGGTCCTGACCCTCTCATGAGCGCATCTGGTAGACACACTTTACATGTGTTGTCACACACCTCACTGCTGGAGGAGTGTGTCCTGTGTGACTCTGCTGGAGGGGACTCGGAAACATGCACCTGGTTCTCACCCACACCTCGCCCCGTGCATGTGCCTTTTGCATTTGCTGCTCCGGGTTTGTATTCTTCTGCTGTAATAAATATTAGCCTCTGGCACGACTGTGGGTTGCATTGTGTGGGTCCTAGTGAACTTGGGGGTGGTCTTGGGGTCCCATTAGACTACTTGCTGGGTGGGTGTGAGGAGTAAATGAGTTAATCTGTGTAGAGAACAGTGGCTGGAGGGGTTAGTGACTGTCAATCTTACAGTGCCACACTGAGGTCCACACGTGGGGGACAGGTCCTTCTCAACAGTACGTACGTGATGGGAACTTGCTGATGTTGTTGGCCACCCGGATAAGCATACGTGCCCCTTTCATATGATCGCCACTTTTCACGTGAATCTGAAATAAATGACGTATGTTGCTCTTAAGAGATTTTAATTAACCCTAATTCATGCTTTATTCCCCCACATAATTAACTCCTTCATTATGATCCTGAACGAGCTGTCCCATGATCCTCGCAGCCCTACTTGGCTTAAGGCACTTGGGAGTTCTTCTCTGTTTCTCCTTCCAGCAGCGCCGCCTGACCCTGTGGCCTCACCGACCTTACCCCCCTCTACGCTCTGCTTTTTACTTTGCCCCAGACCACGTGGCATGAGTTCAAATCCCTGATCCAGCTCGTACAGGCCATTTTCAGAGCACTAATAATGCCAACTTTGCCAAGTTGTTGTGAGACCTGAAAGCCAAGTCTTTCAGGCAGAAAGAGAGGATGAGCTGTTAAAGGAAGAGGGCAAGGGGGCAGCGGCGGCCGGAAGGCCTGAGATTGGGGGAGTACTGAGAATGAGGGGGGCCTTGACGCATAGGATGAGAGGAGGCTTGGAGAGCCAACAGGGCCGAGGCAAGATGTCGCCGTATCACCCAGCGAGATGGGGCAGCCCCCAGAGGTGGGAGAGGGTTGGGGGGGGGTCTGTTGTGGGCTCGGGGTGGGGGTGGAGAGAAGTAGAGCCATCGGAGGCAGAACTGGTTGGTATTTGGTGAGAACGTGCAGCGTGAGCGGAGAGTAACTCCCAGGCATCAGGTCTAAGCAACGGCTGATGGCGTCACTTCCTGAGCACTGCTACCCGGTAAATACCAGAAGGGGGAGGGACTCCCTTGCTGCTTGTCCTCTGCTGACTCCCTGGGCCTCACACAGCCCAGCTCCATCATGAAGACACCAAGGTCCCGGGCTGTCCCTCAGCCCAAATCCCTGCCCCCGCTCTGGGAAGAAGCACCCACCAAAGCTGTCTTGAGAGCCCCTGAAGCGTGGCTGACTTTCTTCAGTCTTTGGCTCAAAGATGCCTGGGACATTTTTATGTCAATGTATTCTGACTGGAAAAGGTTTCCCTTTTGACACCATGAGCAGTTAAAAATCGTGAGAAAGGGTGGTGCTTGCGTAAGAGTCGAGAACCACAGCAAATGGGGAAGAGTCCCGCGGTGCCCTTCAGTGGGAGGGGAAGAGGGTGCCCGGTCGGTCCTCGGCCAGGGATGGGCCGGCTCTCGGGGCCGGATGAAAAGAAAAAGGCTTGAGCACCATCCCTGTGCCTTAGGGTGGTAGAAAGCCCTGGTACCGGAGGGCTGCGTGTAGGATTCCCTGACTTCCACCCCCAAAAGCGCCGTTCTGCTGGATTCTGTGCCCACAACACATGGCACCACCACTCATGTCTGCAGATGAGAGAGCCCGCCCTTCTCCCTTTCCACTCCTTTCCACATGAGAGAAGGGATCCTTCTGCTGCTCTGAAGAGAAATGTACTCTCCAGGGCTACAAGCCAGAATTCTCATTTTTTTCCTTACCATCAGTGTTACAGAACTGTGTGGCCGAATATGGTAGCCACTAGCCATATATGGCTATTTAAATTTTAAAATTAAAATTATATAAAATAAAAAAATGTAGTTTCTCATTTGCACCAGCTGTATTTCCGGTCTCCATAGCCAGGCTGCTGGCTACCATATGGGGAAGCCCAGACATTGGCACCTACGACACTGTAGAAAGTTCTGGACAGCACTGGTAGAGATCATAATTAGGATCTTAGTCATTCATAACACGCCTCCTCTATCCTAGGTACCGTCAAGATTAAGATCTTGGGGACTAGACTGGAAACCAAATTGGCATTAATATGGGAAGATGTACTTTGATATAATGAAAATTTGGAAAAACATGTGAGTTGGATTCTGTCTGTATCTTTATAGAGATATGTGTATAAATATATTACAAAATTCACATCAATTTACACATAACTTTTATGTAAATTACAATACAAGTATTTGAGGTTTGAATGCTATAGTTTGTTTTTATTAAGATTTACTAATTGAGAGGTGCCTGGGTGGCTCAGTAGGTTAAAGCCTCTGACTTTGGCTCAGGTCATGATCTCAGGGTCCTGGGATCGAGTCCCACATCTGGCTCCCTGCTCAGCAGGGAGCCTGCTTCTCCCTCTCCCTCTCTCGCTGTCTCTCTCTCTATCAAATAAAAAAAGTCTTCAAAGAAAAATTACTAATTGAAAAGACAGAATACATAACTGGACATAAATATAATCTTAATGTGGTAAGAAAAAATAGTGCATACGTGTATTTACCAAGTATAGAGGATATACACAGCACAAAGTTAATAGCTGTTCTATCTGGTGATGGACTTAAAGGGTCAGTTACTTTTTCATTACACTTTTCTACATTCTCTAAATTTTCTCCATGAATATGTACCATTTTTATACTCAGATAGAAACTAAATAGTATTAAAAACTGTAGAATTGTATAAAATCTACCATGTTAGAATTAATAAACTAGTAAACTTTGGTTAGATGAAAATGTCTTAAGTAAATTTTTCTTGACCAGGTAATCCATTTATATGCTTCAAAATCAAGACAAGGTAGAAATACATCCACAGAGAAACCTGCTTTCCCTCTCGTCCCCTCAATGGAGATGGCTGTCACGTCGCCTCTGCCCCATGTTGCGCTCCCGTTAGCAAACTACTTTGGCTAGCGAGACTTTGAGTCTATTTCTAATTTTATTTGCAACAAATATATATTCATTCTTATTCTTAACCCTTTTGCACCCAACAGGTAGCAGACTGTATAATTATCCTGTATGTTGCTGTTTTCCACTTAACAACAGAGATCTAGAAACTCACTCTAATCCAACGGAGAGGTGCCCATAAGAAATCCCTTCAGGTGATAACCTCCCTTAGCAGATTATGTCCCAAGTCCCTCAAAGGGTCTCACCTTCACTAGGATGTAGCTGTGCAGGATCATGAGGTTGGTGGCCATCTCAGAGGGAATTTTGATCTTCTGGGATTTGAGTTCTGCATACATGCTAAAGAGAACGTCGTGTGCATTCCGATAGTTTCCTAGAAAAAAAGGTGGCAAAATGACATTATTGCAAAAGATGAAATCTGAGGCCTTTCTGTGGGCCCTCATTTTATTTTATTCTTTTAAAGGTTTTATATAAATTCCAGTTAGCGAACACAGAGCGTAATATTTGTTTCAGGTATACAATACAGGGACTCAGTACTCCATACATCACCCAGTGTTCCTCACAACGTGGCCCTTGTTTCGTAAGAAGATTTTGTTATTAGCAATATCCTCATAATTTCTTATATAAAGGAGCATAGTTGTTCTTCCTGCAGTAACTCTTGGTACGAATGTCCAGCTGGTCCCTCAGAGAGAAAATGGTGTCCGCCGACACATCTCCCTCTTCCTAAGGACACCATCCGCCCCCAAAGCCAATGGGTCATCAAGTTTGGGGTCAGCCTTCTAAGTCTCCCAAATCCAGCCTGGCCCCAGGCCCATTAAATGCTTCTCACCATCTCTCCACCTCTGCGCAGCAGCATCGGTATTCCTCTCTGTTGTGCCTCCACTCTGACGCCACAGTGTTCTTGGAAAGACCTGGAGTTCACACTCCAACATAAAAACCCTCCAAGGGCCTTAGGGATTGACGGCCAATTCCTGAGCCAAGGACCTGAACCCTTCAGGATCTGCCTCCGCCTACCATCCTAACTGGACTTTGCCCTCCCACTCCCCCGCGCCATAGTCCGTGCTCCTGTGTCCCCTGCTGCCGTCTCCTGTGTCCCCTGCTGCCGTCCCCCCTGCACACCCCTCCCCCCCCTCATCTCCGGCCAGCTCAGCCTGTCGATGCTCAGCTGAAACTTCTGTTGTCTTCTCTCATCTCCATCCTCCAACTCCCCATGTCCCCCACCCTCAGGATGAGGGGGATCCCTGTCCCCAGGCCCTTCTAGTGGGTTTCCTTCCCACTCTGGCACTTCTTGGCCTGCACAACAGCTCTGAATCTCCCCCACCAAGTCAGGACTCTCTAAGGGTGGAACCACGGCTCAGTCTCCCGAGTCCTGAGCCCCCGCCATGTACCCTGCAGCAGGTGTTAGATCAGTAATAACTGACTTAACTCCATATTTTCCAAAACCGTGTTCTGTATTTATGAACATCTAAAAGAATCAGCCTGCGAAAACTAGGGAAGATGTCAGACTAATTCTCTTCGTCAATAATATTTCGAGAGCATGTAAGTGAGAGAATGGAACTGTCCTAAAGGTTCTTTTTTTTTTTTTTTTTAAAGATTTATTTATTTATTTATTTGACAGAGATCACAAGTAGGCAAAGAGGCAAGCAGAGGGAGAGGGAGAAGCAGGCTCCCCGCTGAGCAGAGAGACCAATGCGGGGCTCGATCCCAGGACCCTGGGACCATGACCTGACCTGAAGGCAGAGGCTTTAACCCACCGAGCCACCCAGGCGCCCCGTGTCCTGGAGGTTCTATCAACGGTCCCTGCACGCTATTCCGAACGACATCAATCCTAACTTTAGCTACATCATCTCCCACCTTCTAGTATCCTTCCTGTTGTGCAAGCCAAACACATGGGACGGAAGGAAAGTGCAGCACAGTGTAGGGGAGGGGCTGCGGGCCAGCGAGGGCGGGGAGGTCCGTCCAGGACCAGGAGCTGCGAGGCCATGAAGGGGAGAGGACATGGCGTGGTCAACAGAAGGCGTCAGCGGAGGTACTCCGCAATGGGGCACTGTCTCACTTCCCTCAGACCCAGAAACGGTCCTTTCCCTAGTCTTCCGGCTTCAGAGCAAACCCAGATTAGAAAAGGGCTACCACTTCTTCCTGTGTAGCAAAGGGGCTGGAGCTTGATTCCACTCCTTGAATCTGGAAAAACACGAAGCCCGGACCTACCCGCGGACTGCTCTTCTCTGGCGATGATGATGGCGGTGCGAGCGGCTTCCCGGTACTGCTTCAAGGCCATGTACAAGCGGAACAGGTACTTGGCATCCTAACACGCAAACCGTTACAGAAACGTCACTGTCTTCACTAGTGAACGGGAGAAACACCTACAATTTTGCATTTCTGTTGGAATCCACTTTGGATACTCTTTTTAAAAAAATCCATTGAATAAAGAATTTATTTATCTAGTATTTATTCATAGTTTAATATGCACCAGGTCATATTTTCAGTACTTGAGAATTATTAATGTGTTTAAAACCTCATGCCCTCCCTGGGAGAAAAGCACGGCTATATGCTAATTGCACTGATGAGAAACGAACCCAAGAGGGCCTCTCCAGAGCTGGGATCAAGCCGCAGTGATGGGGCTTCAGAGTCTGTGTTCCTAACCTTCTTCCCACAGAGTTATCTCCTGTGTGCTTGGAATCCAAATGTGTTCTCATACGATATACCAACTTCATAAAATTTCAAAAACTGCTATACCCATTATCAATTTCACTGGTCCACAAAAAACTCTGGCCTTTGACTATTTCTTATTCTCATTCTCTTCACCTCCAGACAATCTCCTACGCTGGTTTCCTGGTTATTAGAATAAGTGGACATCAGGTGAGCAGGCTGGTAAGAGTTGAAGAGTTTAACCTTTGTCAGGTTAACTTACTCTCCCCCTGGGTCTCCGTGTCTCTATCTGTGAAACACTGGAAATGGACTCGGGGATCATGTTTGCTCTATAATCCTCTCCGGCTAGGACAGTCTCGCACCTTCTCTCCAAATCAGTAACTTGACTTCCTTCACAAGAAAATCACCTCAAACATCAAAGCAAAAGGGAAGAAAAGCTCAAGGGTATTCTCAGAGGAGACCATCCTCATCGGGACTGAAAGAAGACTGATGTCTGCATGAACTCCCAAGTCACATACTTTGAAAATATTTTCTTAATAATTTATTTCTCCTTTATATTTACAGTGAGTTACTTTCATGCTAAATATGATCGCCATTCATTCCCATATCTTTTGAAACATGAGCAAAGTATATGATTTTTAGGGATTAATGCTAACTCATAGTTCTAATAATATTTTTCATAGTTCCCAGAACAAATACAATCTTTAACCTTAGAGGAAAACTGTGGGTGGTAAAAACTGTTATCTTGAGGGGGAGGGTTGTGTCTATCGCACAGGTGGCTGTGCCAATTTCAAAGAATGAATATATCCAATAGCTTCTAAAATGCATGGTCTGTCTAGCAGACCTCAAGCTGTATTCAGACAGAAAATTCAATAAGCAATAATAGGTAAAAACAGGGCAGAATAAAGTCAGATCATAACTAAACTCCATAAAATCCAAATGGCATTTCTGTTACCTTCGGCATGCCGTCACTCTCTCCCATCAGGTGGTCTATCAGCTGGCTGGTCAGCAGTTCATCTTTGGCCTGACCAACCTGTTTAGGAAGAGAAAGAAAGCATAAAGAAACCATAATTCGGCATCTTAAAACTAGAAAGGAAGGGGAATTGGGGGGAGACAAATAATCTTGGGCTAAGGAAATGGAATAAAAAAAAATTGTAAAAATACCTGAAGTCAAGTGCCTGACAGGATATAAATTCAGGATCTTTCTTATTTCATTTATAGTCTCTAATAATAAAAGTCTATCCTTCGAAGCTATAGCTTCTCTAAGTTGCTATATTAAAAGGCCATTTTTTTTTTTTTCACACACACAATACACTTCTTGAATGTTTCGGTAAAAGCTTCCTTAAGGTAAGTGACTATGACATCTAGATAATAGGGTCTTGAGCATAGGAACTGGGCCTTCTGCAACAGCATAGCATCAAGCACTGCATCTCCAGCATTCCCCAAGGAAATGCACCTGTCCATGGCCAACTGAAGTCCAAAAGCAGGAAAAGTATGGCCACTGGTGCCCAGAAGAGGGCAGGCGGCTGGAAGCGTGGGTGGAGTTTGGGAGAGGACGCTGGCCTGGAGACCTAGGTCTGAGGGTCACCTGCATGAAGGTCAGAGTTCAATCCCTCATGAGTTGTGTGGTGTTGATCAGGACAAATTATGGACCACAGGAAATGTATTAGGTTTAGATAGGAGGAATAATTAATTATTGACAAGAATAGGAGGCTTCAGAGTCTTGTGTCCAGAAAAAAAGGGGTGAGCCAAGAAACAACAGGAGCTCCAGAGCAACCCTAGCTTGCTACTCCTCCGGGGAAACGATTAAGAGAAGTTAGAAAGTTCCTTGTAGACAAGGGATTGTAGCGAACCTGTGGAGGGGAGAGGCTCTTTTGGCTGCAGAATTTCTACATGCTTGTGTGTCAGTGCAAGAAAGTTAAGCTTTTATAAATCTGTTGCCTCTGCTTTCACGCCTGCTGTAAGGAAGGGATGCTGTAAGGAAGAGAAATCCTGTACAGTTCCTCATCTCGATGGCTCTGGCGGATGGCTCTGGTGGATGGTGAATGAGCCAGGACAGAGACATGGTTAAAGCAAGGGCTCTGGAGTCGGCCTGCCTGAGGTCAGAAGATCACCAGTGCGATCTTCAGCAGGTGACTCTTGGGACCTCCACGAGGATAAAAATAATACCTAACTCACAGCACTGTTTTAAGGATTAAAGAAGTTAATACTCTTAAAGGGCTTGGACTGGTCCTAAGCAGACGGTGTTGCCAGATACAGCAAATGAAAATAAGGGCACCTGGTTAAATTTGAATTTCAGAGCATTGAGCACACCCAAAATGATAAGATAAATGGAAAGGAGAGGCAGTAAGGAACAGATGTGGCCACTCGGAATTAAAATTAAAAGGAGGACGGAGACAGAATGCTGAGGAACACATACATTTCAGGAGCAGAGGAGTCAGTGGAGGAGGTGGAGAGGGGATTATCTGAGAAGTAATGGGAGAAGCAGTGTTCTAAGGGAGTAACAATTTCAAGAAAGGTGCAGTATAATAGCATAAAATGCTGCCATAACATGGAATAAAGACTGAGAAGAAACTCATGTATTTAGCAAGTAAGAGATTGGTGGAGACCTCGTAGAGGTGGTTTACAGAGAGGTGAAGCCAGAAGCTCACTGCAAAGAGGCAGGAAGGCCCCCAACCCAGCTACCGGACCCATCTTTCTCATCCATCTCATGGGTTTACGCAGGTAATGGTTCCCAACTAGGGCTCTTCTACACACACATCAACACACATACACCAAGAATGTATTTCAGAAACGTCACGGGTAGAGGATGGGGGGGGTGGGGTAGAGGTGGGTGAAGTATGAATATTTTTAAGATATTCTCAATTATGGGGTCAGCAGGTAAGAGTGCACAGATTATAAGAAAATTCAAGTCAGGGGAGGGGGTCTCAGGGTGGAAAGGAATGGAGGATTGGAAGGGAATTTATACCATCTATATAATGCATTCACTGAGCTGGGAACCAACGTGTGTTCAGTCAGCAAATATTTACTGAGTGCCCATGATGTGCTAAATACTCTATGAAGAAATGGGTCCTTGCACTTGAGGACTATTAATCTGAAGGAGAAATGTAATGGTAGGTGATGTTCAAACCACTTTTGTCTGATATTGATTCCTTTGACTTTTCTGAGAAATGCTCCCACTTCCATTTCAACCGTGGGTTCTAGTGGGACTTTGGTGCCTCAGAGGACCCCCTTCTTCATGACCATATAAATGGGAATGTCAAGGGGTGGGAATTTAACCCAGTTTGCCAAAGCAAGATATTCCATCCCTGTGGCCACTAGTTGTTTAATCTTGGAATGGCCATCTGAGCTAACCAAATCAGAGCCTTTCTGGATTTATGAATTTGGGGCCAGAATCCCAGTCCATCTTTGGTAGGAAAGGCAGGAAATGTATTCTGGAGAGCTGCTGGAAGTCTTGAGTCCGGCTTTCTGGAGGAAGTAGGTGTTGGAAAAGGTTGTGGATATGCAGAGAAAACCAGAGAATGTAACTATTTTTATAATTAAAAATGTAGATGTATAGTGTAAATGTAGATGGCTAGAGAATAATCTCCATTCTCTAATAATTCTACCACAGCTTCAAATTCAGATACTTTTAGAAAATACTAATTTTTATGTCACAATAAAAAGTGCCAACATTTATAATGAAAAGGCTTAGAAACAGAATATTCCTAGCACCCAAATTATGGTCTCTAAAACTATTTCTCATTGAAAGGAATCAGAACTCCCTAGAGAAATGGTTGGTTCCAGGTCTGGGGCAAGAAATGGTACCTGGCCACAGCAATTAGGCAAGAAAAAGAAAGAAAAGGCATCCAAGTTGGAAAGGAAGAAGTTAAAGTGTTACTGTTTGCAGATGACATGATACCATAAATAGAAAACCCTAAAAAATCCACCAAGAAACCATTAGAACTAATAAATAAATGTTGCAGGATACATAATCAATATGCAAAAATTTCTTGCATTTCTATACATTATTAATGAAATATAAGAAAGAGAAATTAAGAAAATAATTCCATTTACAACCACATCAAAAAGAATAAAATACCTAGCAACAAATTTAACCAAGCAGGTGAAAGACCTGTACACTGAAACCATAAGACACTGATGACAGAAATTGAAGAAGACAGATAAATGGAAAGATATTCCATGCTCATGGCTTAGAAGAATATTGTTAAAAATGTCCCTATTAGGGCACCTGGGTGGCTCAGTGGGTTAAAGCCTCTGCCTTCGGGCTTGGGTCATGATCTCAGGGTCCTGGGATCGAGCCCCACATTAGGCTCTCTGCTTAGCAGGGAGCCTGCTTCCTCCTCCCTCTCTGCCTGCCTCTCTGACTACTTGTGATCTCTCTGTCTCTGTCAAGTAAATAAATAAAATCTTTAAAAAAAAAGTCCCTATTGCCCAAAGCAATCTAATACTCAGTGTGATATCTATCAAAATTCCTATGGCATACTTCACAAAACTAGAATAATTCTAAAAATTTGTATGGAACCACAAAAGATCCCAAATAGCCAAAGCAATGTTGAGAAAGAAGAAAGCTGCATGCAGGAATCGTGCTCCCTGATTTCAAATTATATGAAAAACTACAGTAATAAAAACAGTATGGTATTAGTAAAAAACAGATACACAGATTAAAGGAACAGAGTGGAGAGCCCAGAAATAAACCCACACGTATAGGGATGATTAACCTGTGACAAAGGAGCCAAAAACATACGATGAAGAAAGAACAGTCTTTTAAATAAAAACGTTGGGAGGAGCACCTGCGTAGGTCAGTTGGTTAAGCATTTGACTCTCGATTTTAGCTCAGATCATGATCTCAGGGTCAGGAGATCCAGCCCTGTATTAGGCTCCATGCTGAGCGTGGAGCCTGCTTGAGATTCTGTCTCTCCCTCTCCCACTGCCCACTGCGTGCTTGTGCTCTCTCTTTAAAAAAAAATTTAAAAATAAAAAATAATAAATCATAAAATAAAAGCAAACAAGACAGGTGCACCTGCTGCTTCCCTCCCCCCTCCTGCCACAAAGTTGGGAAAACCGGAAAGCCATATTGAAAAGAAAGAAACTAGATCACTTTCATACACCATACACAAAAGCTAACTCAAAATGTACTAAAGAATTGAATGCAAGACCTGAAACCATAAAATTCCTAAAAGAAAACAGAGAGGGGTAAGCTCCTTGACATCAGTCTCAGTGATGTCTTTATAGATCTGACTCCAAAGACAAGGCAAACAAAAGTAAAAGTAAACAAATGGTATTGCATCAAACTAAAAGGTTGCATAGCAGAGGAAACCATTACTAAAAGGAAAAAGAAACCTGCTGAAAGGGAGAAGATATTTGCAAATTCTATATCCAATATGGGGTTAATTTCCAAAATATATATAAAAAATCCATACAACTCAACAACAACCAACCAACCTGATTAAAAAATGGGCAGAGGATCTTAATAGATATTTCTCCAAAGAAGACATACAAATTACCAACAGGCACTGGAAAAATACTGCACATCACTAATTATTAGGAAAATGCAAATCAAAACCACAGTGAGATATCCTACCACCTGTCAGAATGGTTATTATCAAAAAGACAAGAAATAACAAGTGTTGGAGAAGACGTGGAGAAAAGGGAACCCTGGTAGACTGTTGGTGGGATTTTAAATTGGTGTAGTCACTATGGAAAACAGTATGCAGATTCCACAAAAAATTAAATATAGAACTACCATATGCCCCAGCCATTCTACTTATCAGTATTTATCCAAAGAATACAAAAACACTAATCCAAAAAAATGAAATGTGCCCTTATGTTCATTGCAATAGCCAAGGTATGAAAACAAGTGCCCAGCAATAGATGAATGAAGATTTGGTCTACACACACACACACACACACACACACACACACACACAGGAATATATGCTAAGTGAAATAAGTTCAAGAAAGAAAGATACCACATGATTTCACTCATATGTGGAATCTAAAACAAAATAAAACCCAAACAAATTATAATTCACTCATAATTCATATCTTGGATACACACACACACACACACACACAGGCTATATCATATTATGATTAAAAATGAGAGCACCTCCGGAGGTCACCTTTGGAGGATGCTAAGAAACCAACTCATTATTCTCAAAACTAGTAAACAAAGGGAAAAAAATCAAGTATTTATTCTCCTTTTCTTTTATCTTAGTGTACCAAAACAGCTGATGTGGAATTCAGGAGGAATGACAATCAAATATCATCGTTTTGCAACCCCTAATGAAATCATGGATCTAGGTAATAAATATTAATGGCTGCTGAGATCATTAGGTGAAAGGTCAGTGGGAAACCTTACAATGGAGGGGATCAGGCTGACCATTTCAACATCCAATAATCGATCTTAACACCATAAAAAGAGATATGACAAATTATGGGCTATTACAGACGGAGTATTCATGTACCTCCCAAATTCATGTGTTGACGTCCTACCCCACAATGTGATTGTATGTGAAGACAGGGCCTCTGGGAATAATTAGAGTTAGATGACGTGATGATGGTCGGGCCCTTATGATGGGATGAGTGGTATCGTGAAAAGAGGAAGGGAGAGTGATCTTCTGGAAAGGCCACATGTGGACATAACAAGAAGGTGGCCACTTACAAGCCTCGAAGAGAGCTCTCAGCAGGAACCAAACTGGCTGGCCCTTTGACCTTAGCCTTCTTAGCCTCCAGAAACTGTGAGAAATAAATTTTTGTTTTTTAAGTCACCTAGTCTGTGGTATTTTGTTACGGCAGCCTGAGCTGATTAGGATATAAGCCTCATATATAGAATTTAAGAAAGAACAGAGGATCATAGGGGAAGGGAGGGAAAAATAAAACAAGATGGAATCAGAGAGGGAGACAAACCATACGAGACTCTCAGGCACAGGAAACAGATTGCTGCAGGGCAGGGGGGGATGGGGTACTGGGTGATGCAGGAGGGCATGTGATGTATGAGTGTGGGGTATTACACAAGACTGAAGAATCACTGAACTCTATGAAACTAATAATGCGCTACATGCTGACTAACTGAATTTAAGTTAAAAAAATCTAAGCAGATCCAAAATAGACACAAACCGAATCCTAACAAGGAAAAAAAAAAAAAAAGCCTACTGACGTGATGAAATAGGAAGTACATGGCACCATTTATGAAGCCATTTTCCTAAAAATATCAAATCTATGTCTGATCAAGTATCTAGATTTAATTACCAGTTAGTGGGAAATACAGAAGATGGGGAAATTTGCATTCTAACTAGATGTTCATAATGTCAAGGAATGACTGTTAGAGAAACTGCAGTGCAATGTTGGGAATGTCAAACGGTTTAGCTGCTTTGGGAAACCATTGGGCAGTTCCTCAAAATGTTAAACATAGAGCTAACATATGGCCTAGCAATTCCTAGGTATACACCCAAGAGAAATGAAAACACAAGTAGACACAAAAACTTGTACACAAATGCTAACAGCAGCATTATTCATAAAAGCTCAAAAGTAGAAGCAACCCAAATGTTATCAAACACAATGTGGTAGAGTCCTACAACAGAATGTTATTCAGCCATAAAAACGAATGAAGTATTAGTACATGCTACAACACAATTGAACCTTGAAAATGGCTCAGGTCATGATCCCAGGGTCCTGGGATTGAGCCCTGCATCGGGCTCTCTGCTCAGTGGGGAGCCCGCTTCCCCTGCCTCCCCCCGCCTGCCTCTCTCCCTACTTGTGATCTCTCTCTCTGTCAAATAAATAAATAAAATCTAAAAAAAAAAAAAAAAGACACAAAGGTCACATATATAGTTCCCTTTATATTAATGTCTAGAGTAGGCAAATCCAAAGAGGAAGAAAGTAGATTATAGTAAAGAATACATGCAACACAACAGTGTTGTAGTAGTGTGGTAGTGGTATAGGGGAGACAAATCAATGGAAAAGAATATAGAATCCAACACCAGACTTACACAAAAATGGTCATTTCATCTATGACAAATGCTGTATATAATTCAGTGTGGAAAAAATAGTCTTTTGATAAATGGTGCTGGATCAAACCAGATATCCATATGGGAAAAAAAGATTCCTGACGCCTACCTCACACCATACACAAAAGTTAATTCGGGATAGGCATAGGCCTAAATAAGAAAGCTAAAACAATCAAATCTCTAGAAGAAAACATATAGAATGGGCAATGATTTCTTAAATAGGACTAAAAATCACTAACCATTAGAGAAAAGATTTGTAAGTTGATTTATTTCCATCCAGACACCATTGAAGAATAAAAAGGCAAGCCACAGCTTGAGAAATTTTCACAATACACATATCTGATGAAAAGACTTGTATCTAGAAATTATAAAAAAGTCCTACAGTCAGTAAGAATGAGACGATACAACAAAAAATTAGAAAAAAAGATTTAAAGAGCACTCCAGAAAAGAGGATACCCAATATACCCAATATCCATATTGCTCAGTATCATCAGTTTTTAGAAAAAGGGATTAAAACCCTGAGATACCACTATACACCTATCAGAGTAGTTACAATGAAACAGATTGGTAACTGTCAGTAAAGAGAGCAACTAAATTCTTTCACACTGCTGATAGAGGGTAAATTGGTACAACTACTTTGAAAAAAATGTTTGGCAGTACCTAGTGTAGCTAAAATAGGTGTAGTTAATGACCTAGTAATTCTACTCCTGGATATATACCCAATAAGGCAGAGTGTTATGTCCATCAAAGGACATGAACCGATTTATGGCCACTTTGTTCATAATATGCCCAAACTGGAGACAATCCAAATGTCCATTAGCAGAATAATGGATAAATAAATTGTGGTACAGTCGTACAGTAGACTATGACACAGCCAAGAGTAAGAATGAACTATTGCTGGGCGCGTGTGTGGCTCAGTCTGTTAAGCATCTGCCTTTGGCTCAGGTCATGATTTCAGGGTCCTGGGATCGAGTCTTACATCAGGCTCCTTGCTCAGCAGGGAACCTGCTTCTCCCCCTGTCCCTCCCCCTGCTCATGCTCTGTACTCTCTATCACAAAAATAAATAAATAAAAATCTTTTTTAAAAAAAGGAACTATTGCTGCATGCAGTAATACAATGCATTAGCAGACTTAATGGTTGATTGGAAGAAACTGGGCACAAAATAGTACAAAATATGTATGAGGCCATTTATATGAAATACATAGACAGATATGACCAGTCTATAAGGACAGAGGTCAGAATTGTGGTTCCCCCTGGTTGGGGGCACTGATTGGGAGGCAACATGAGAGAGCATTCTGGAAACTGGGAATGCTCCATATCTTGATCTCAACAGGGGTCACACCAGTGTACTCATACGAAAAAAATGAGCTCTACATTTAGGATCTGAGCACTTTACTGCATGCAAGTTACACCTACAAGAAAATCCAAAGGTTCTTATCTTTTATAGACAGATTTTGTGTCTATAAATAAATGACTTGGTTTAAAATAACACAGCAAAAAAGGTGGGCGTATGAATAACATAAGAATGGTCACATGTCAATCGCTGCTGAAGTCAGATGATGGGTACCTGGGAACTGGTCACAATCTTTGGTCTACTTCTGCATGTCTAATTTTGCACATTGGCGTTCTCAAAGGTTCACATTACAGAGTTTACTTACAGTTTCAATTGCCATTTCTATGGCCGCATTATCTTCTGAGCTCGGACATTTCAGGAAATGTTTAAGTGCCTGAAATGAGAATTGCATAGCAATTGAAAATGTGCAGCCTGCTTTCACCCTGGGGAAAAACAAAGCTTTCACACACTCAAAGTAATGATAGTTCCTGAAAGTGCCCTCCTCTCAGCCAGAGGCGTGTGTTGTCTGGGTCTTAAAATACACTCTTGAAAGGCTGAGTGCCATCTCAGTGATGGAAGGATCCAGTGAACCTTCTACAGAATTTCGTTCAGACTTCCAGTGAGAGGAGAATGAAAAAGAAGCCCTTTTTCATTGTGAAGAAATAATTATTTTCATTCATTTGTTCGTCTGACAGGTATCTACTGCCCATGTGTTACTACATACGTGAGACTGTGCTGGCTGCTGGGGAGAATCCCAGGAAGGACAGATCTGTGTAATGTCATGATGTAAGGAACCAATTATTTTAAGGTGTAATGGGCTAATTTCACAACACTACACCACCACATCTATGAAGAATATTAAGGTTATAAAAACTTAAATGACAAAGGGGCAGTATGACTGGTTGTTTTCATAGGTGCTCCGAGGAAGAAAAGTTGATCTACATGGGGATGGTCCCAAAGGTGCCACCCAGGAAAAAGGACTTGAAGAGGAATGGGTCCATGGTAGGTGGGGAAGAGGAGAATCTAGAAGAGAAAAGGACTGGGAAAAGGCTAGCAGGAATATAGGTTCTTTCCAATGGAAACAGCTGGATGCCAGCAGCTGGTTGGGAAGTTCTGGCTCATTGGTCAATTTGTGGGACTTCTCTTGAGTGTCAGTTAAGGAGTCTGGATATTATTTATCTAAGTGGCCAGAAACTCTAAGTTGGTGGCCAGAAGGCTGAGTTCACACACAGTGGTTTTTTTTTGGTGAGTGAGGTATTATACAAATATCTGGGTCCCTATTTTAAAATTGGGAGACTGAGACTTCTGTTTCTCATGAATAACCCTCTGATCGGGCACTAGTAGGACCACTTCCTGAAAGGCAACAATGTTCTGGTAGCAGAAGCTATTTCTGTCAAACCAAACAGGTGCCACCCAGTAGTCCCCAACCTGTCACACAATGAAAGCACAACATTGCTTAGTTCTGTCCTTGCTAGAACCCCTGCCGTGGTGCTCTTTTGCAATGCAAGTATGCACCATTTGGGGAACAAAATGTAGGGTGAGTTATAGGGACAGAAACTAAAAACAGGGAAAATAGAAATAATATTTTAATAATCAAATAATAAGTGGGGTGATCCAGGTCTGAATTAAGTCAATGGTAGGTAGAATGAAAAGGGACAGATGTCAGAGATACTACAAAGGAAGAATGTGACTGGCGGTGGGAGAGAGAGGATTTAAAGTTAACTCAGACTTCAGATCTGGGTGTCTGGGAGCATAATATATTTTAAAATATTTCTGGGGCACCTGGCTGGCTCAGTTGGTGGAACATGTGACTCTTGATCTCAGGCTCATGAGTATGAACCCCACATTGGGCATAGAGATAACTTAAAAAAAAAAAATTCCCCTAAGCATTCCCATGGAGTTCAATGTGTATTTTCTTGGGAAATACTAACTCGTGAATACTGGCCACACAGCAAGAAGAATTTTCCAGCTTGAAAATGTCTTTTTTCTCCTTCAAAATATAAGGCAATGCTTTGATAGTCTTCGTTCGAAGTATCTTCAGAACCTATGACAGAAGTTCATTGAGTAAAATATCTGAGCAAAAGGTGTTTACCTTTTATTGTTAACTTAAAAATAAGATCTATAATCAGATGATTAAAAAAATTTAACTGTGAATATCAGTGCTGCTATGAGTGTTTTCCTCACAAAACCCCTTCACCGTCATTATACAAAATATCAACTCTGTTCCATCTTCTTTTCACTCAAACAGGAATCAGGACAGGAAATGAGGAGGCTTTGTGAGAATCTAGGTTGTGGTTTGACATTACCCTTTGTGACTTTTATCCATCTTTCAGAGCCTTATCTCCTCTCCTGAAACAACAGGAACAACTAGGACTATAATCGCCATCGCGATGGGCTTAGAGTTTCAGAACAATCATAGGCCAACTTTAATACAAATGTATTAAATAAGGAGGTAATAATATTCAAGTAGCCCATAGATGCCACTTAAAGATACTGTTTTTCTTTATATGTTAAGCAAAGAGGGAGAAGGACCTAAAATCAATGCTTACATTTACACAGAGGAGCCGGAGGTCCATTAATGTACCAAATAGAACCACAGCCCTGGGCCTCCAGCCCAAGGTACAGAGGAAGTTTATGGGAGAAGAGGGTAAAGAAAGGTGGAGAAAAGTAACTGTGTGTGTGTGTGCGTGTGCGCGTGCGCGTGCATGCAAAAAAATGCTCATGAAATGAAAAAAACCTCAAATGCATTAGTGCTGTGGTGATCTGCAGTGTTGAGACCGAAATGTCATCTGTCAAGCTAAACATTAATGAGTCTAACGTTGCAAAAGCAACGTTAGAAATACAGACAAAAGTCTGTATTTCCTTTATCTTTAGCTGTTTATTTTCTCCAATTATCTGAATGGCTTTGTAACATATCAGAAGATGCTTTTACCTATTTGTTCCCTTAAAGACTGAAAGAAAGATTTTTTCATAAGTCCTATCATCAATTCTTATGGTCATTTTGTGAATTAAAAAAAAATAATAATAACACAAGGTTGCCTGGACGGCTCAGTCCGTTGAGTGTTGGGTCTTGATTTTAGCTCAGGTCTTGATCTCAGTGTTGTGAGTTCAAACCTCACATTGGGTTCCACACTGTGCATGGAGCCCACTTAAAAAAATAAATAAAAATAAGTAAATAAATTAAAAAACCCAAAATAACACAGAAGGACAAATACTTTGATTCCACTTATATGACATACTATGAATCGTTAAATTTATAGACACAGAAAGTACAATAGTGGCTGTCAGGGGCTGGAGGAGAGGGCAACGGGGAGATACTGTTCACTGAGTACAGGGTTTTAGTTCAGGATGGTGGAAAAGTTCTGGAAATGGGTGGTGGTGATGGTTATACAATGCGAATGTACTTAATATGACTGAACTGTACATGTAAAAATGGCTAAAATGGTAAATTTATGTTATGTGTACTTTTCCATAATAAAAACAAAACAAAACAGCACCACAAATAACATTATATATGAATCTCGAAATTATTTCAGTGGTTTCTAAGAATAATTTCAAACAAGGGAAGAAAACCTATTAGGCAGGTGTTCTCAGAATAGAAAAATTCTCTTTTGGATTTTCTTCTGGAAAATCATATCTTGCTTATATCACTCTTCAT
This sequence comes from Mustela erminea, assembly GCF_009829155.1. Classification (NCBI taxonomy): domain Eukaryota; kingdom Metazoa; phylum Chordata; class Mammalia; order Carnivora; family Mustelidae; genus Mustela; species Mustela erminea. The sequence goes on along the minus strand of NC_045615.1, from coordinate 130,044,833 downwards.
CCAAGTATAATCATATAATCTGAATTTATAAGTCAATTTAAAACATTTATGAAAATATTTCTTAAAAAATTCTTTTGTGTTTTCAATTACCTTCATTTTGGAACCTTGTTTTAACACTGGTTGACAAACGGCAGAATTTGGGAAATCGGACCTCTTTTAAAGGTCCCCCCAAAACCTGAATTTTTGAAAATGGTCTTATTATTCCATCTCACTTTGAGACAGTAGGAATCCTGAAATCCGACAAGTACCACACAGATATGCGTATGTCTATGTGTAACTGGTGTGAGGGGCATGCTGATCTGAAACTTGGATCGTAAGAGTCGAGGATTCCTGTGATACAAATCTTTAAGAGAAATGAGGGCAAACAGTGGTATTTACCAATAATGTCTGCATAGATTTCCATTTTGTTGTGCTGCTGAGCCAGTGTGAAAGCTTCATTATTACATTTGGACATAACAAGAAACTGGATGGCAGACCCGTAGTCACCCAACTGTAGGAAAAACCTAAAACAAAGTTACTTTCATCAGCTTGACTCATTTCAAGTAAGTGTGTCATTGACAAAATAAAATCTTTCTGCAACTATGAGAAGCCACTGAAAAAAATCAGGCACACCACAGCTCTACACTATAGGCTTGTGTTAGAAAAGCATTACTCTCACACACTGACTGCAACAGACACAATTTGAACTTAAATACTCAGACCTAACAAAAAATTTTGTTTTAAAATTTTAAAAATTTTGTACAAAATTTATTTGATGAGGGGAAGTGCAGACTTTCTTCTAAGGCTAGTTTTTGGAACTCCAAAGAACATGCATTCTGTTACCTGGCTACCATTTTGGCTCCATCCAGAGACTGGGTCTCTCTGACAATACTGACAGCCTTCTCAGGATTGTTGAGGTGATCCAGATAGATGCGGATGACACTGTTCCACTGTTTCGCATTCTCATAAGCCACAACAGCTTCTTTGTATCTGTAAGAATCACTTAGTTCAGAAGAGCTTTCTTAACACTGTTGCATTGGGGAGAAATGCCAATAAATGGGACAATTTTTTAATGATGGTGATTTCTTTTTTTCAAATTTTTATTTATTTATTTGGGAGAGAGAGATAGAGACAGCGAGAGAGGGAACACAAGCAGGGGGAGTGAGAGAGGAAGAAGCAGGCTCCCTACTGAGTGAAGAGCCTGATGTGGGATTTGATCCCAGGACTCTCGGATCATGACCTGAGCCAAAGGCAGATGCTTAACCACCTGAGCCACCCAGGCGCCCATTTGATGGTGGTTTCTTATTTTTCTTGAATTACTTCTTCATCGGAAAGAATATAAGGACTCGTGTCACTAAAATGTGTTCTTTATACAGGTTTAATAAAATAACAGTAAAATATTCATATTGAATGCATTTTCTCACCTGAACCATGTAATCTTTTACACTTCACTTTTTTTTTTGGAGTGGGAAGATTAAAATAGTGATATAAGCTTATTTTAGAAAACAGAAAATACAGACTATTTCACATTTATAGGTACAGCAAAAAGTGATCTATAAAATCTTTGCATGTCGGGGCGCCTGGGTGGCTCAGTGGGTTAAAGCCTCTGCCTTCGGCTCAGGTCACGATCCCAGGGTCCTGGGATGGAGCCCTGCATCGGGCTCTCTGCTCAGCAGGGAGCCTGCTTCCTCCTCTCTCTTTGCCTGCCTCTCTGCCTACTTGTGATCTCTGTCTGTCAAATAAATAAATAAAAAAAATTAAAAAAAAAAAATCTTTGCGTGTCAACCTCTAGATGGAGCTCGAGACTTCTCTTCATTCCCCACCAGCTCTCCATCCAGCTCTTTCCATTCTAGTAAGACATTTAATGAGGTAGAGCTTTTTCATGTTTATACAAAATACAATTTCATAGTTGTGTTTCCTCCTCTGGGAATCCTTCACTTTGAGTTTCTTATAGCACGTTGCTGGGAATCTTTGTATGTTTAGGATATTAACTATCCATCACTGTATCTTGACGCTGTTTTGTGGCTCTCCCTGAGCAATCGTGGGTGGGGAGTTTGTATTTCTTCACTGTTCTTATCCTCTGCATCCATGTTATCCTTCGTAATAAAATGATGATCACTTTGTTTTCATGCCACATTATATCAAAAATATCAACTTTAATATTAAACTCTCAAATACAAAGAGACAGTAGCCTATATTTGAATATACAAGGGATCAACTGAGGTATATAAGTTATGGGAGAGACTGAACATTCTAGCATTCAGGCCAGATGAAGGCAAAAGATGTTTCCTCCCTCCACTCTGCCTTTTGCAGAGGTTACAAAGGTCGATGGTTAATTTATCAAACTTACACAGTGCTTTAAATCTGTATGAATCTGAGAATCTGTACAAACCTTCCATCGGCTTCTTTCGCTTTGGCATACTGCAAGTGAATCTTTGGGGAAGAAACACGAGGCAGAAGTTCACCAACTTTGGCCCTAGAAGGCAGGTTTTGGAGAATAATGTCAGCACTGTGTTCAAACCTGAGGTAGCGTCCTACAATCAAATGTTAGTTTTAAGGATTCAAAATAGTTATCACAATCTTTAAAGAAATCTTGGTTCCTATAGGTAGAAGCGGACGTAACTGCTTTTCCTTCTGACCTCACACCCCTGCCCTCCCTCTCTGTGGGAAATCAAGGCAGTGGTTGAGCTCTTCGGGGACAACAGAGCTTTTTCCCCTAGTAATTTGTCTGATCAGAGATCTCCCCACACCAGACTGATAGGACATACTGTTCTTTGGAAAGTGAACTATGAACATGAGCTCACAGAAGAAGAAGAAGAAGGAGATAAAGAGAAGAGGGAACAGGATGTCCAGGAGGGAGGAACCGCAAGGAAACAAGAGGGGACACCACCAGGACCCATTCATTTCCACACCTGCTTGGAACAAGTCTTAGCCAATTCTTACCAATTCTTACAGCGGATGTAAACCGAGGCTGCTTTGTCATAATAGAGACCCTTTTCATACAGTTGGGCTGCTTCTGAAAATTGCTAAATTAATAGGAGATTAGTAAAACACTGAATTTATTACATGAAAGTACCCATGAATATTTATGCAGAGACAAGCACACCTTCATATTCTCCAATATGGCGCCACAGTCTCTTTTAAGGACCCTGCTGGGATGCTTCAGCGCCTGGTTAACCCCTCGGCGTATGTCTCCCATTCTTATGGACATCTGGGCCACCCCAGCCAGACACACTTCATCGTGTTCCTGAAATCACAAGGCAAATAACTTACAAATCAGACCCTAAGTTAAACTGATTTATTTCAGCCAAACAATTAATTTAAATCTAAAACAAGCCCAAACACTACTTTCATTAACCCTTCCAGCCAAATCTCAAGGTTATAAAATAACACCGAGTCCTTTTTTTAAAATTTTTTTTTAAATCACCTGTTACAAAGCTATACTTTTTTCTTTAGAAGTCCAGATTTTTACAAATATCTAGCAATTTCACTCATATGTGGAAGTTAAGAAAGAAAACCGATGGCCATAGAGGAAGGGAAGGAAGAATATGATAACAGCAGAGAGGGAGGGAAGCCTTAAGAGACTCTTAGCTACAAAGAACAAACTGAGGGTTGCAGGGGGGAGGTGGGTGGGAAGACGGGGTAACTGGGTCATGGGCATGAAGGAGGGCACTTGATGGGACGAATACCAGGTGTTAAATGCAACTGATGATTTACTAAATTCTTCCCCTGAAACTAATAATACACTGTATGTTAACTAACTTGAATTTAAATAAAACCTAAAAAAAAAAAAAAGAAGAAGCCTAGATCGTTGATGCTTAAGAAAAAATTTTTACTACCCAATGTCATAATGCCTTGTATATCTTTGTATGTCTTCTTGGTATAAAATTTTATGTAAGAAGTAATATATCTGATACACAACATAAATGCCATGAGCAAAATTAAGGAAAAAAAACCATTTATGGAATTGAAGATTTCTCCATTAGACATGATTAAACATTAAAAACTTTATATAAAATTGCTTAATTCATTAAAGATAACTACAGAAATTTTCAGGTAATTAATGTATACTAGTGAACTATAATGTCAGATTGCATTTTATGTGCAGCACCAGGTCTAGAACACTCTGTGGTGATGGAAATGTTCTGTATCTGCCTGGTAGGTTCTGTATCCTACATGGTAGCTAACAGTCACGAGCGGCTCTTGAGTAGCTGAAATATGGCCAGTGTGACAGAGGAACTGAATTTTAAATTTTATTTAGTTTTCACGAGTTTAAATAGCCATGTGTGGCTAGCAGTTACTGTATTTGATAACATGGATTTAAAAAAAAAACACCTAAAATATATGTAGCCAAAGAAAATATCAAAAACCCAAGTTACATGGGCAAAGGATATGATCAGGCAATTCATAAAAAAAACATGTAATTCACCAAGAAATAAAACATGCTCAGCTCCACTAATAATCAAGTACACATAAAATACCTTTTTTTGGCTTATGAAATTAGTAGAGGAGATAACACGGTAACATTAGATGTTGTTGGAAATGGGGAAGGTGGGATCGACACCTCCAGACAGACAGGCCTGTAACTGTATAAGTCGCTATAAATTCTTTTGGAGAGCAACCTGACATTGTGAGAAATTAAAAGCATACATTCTATGACCTAGAAATCCCACCTATAAGAATATATCCTTCAGAAATACTATCTTAGGTAGTTAGAGATACAAGTATATTAGGTAGAACATTCATTGCAGTATTTTCATAGTAAGAAAAAAAAAAGCAAAAACAATTATAATTCAATAAGGGAATAGATGAAAAAACTGTGTCACATCTAAACAACAGGACATGAGGGGAGCCTAGATGGCTCAGTGGGTTAAAGGCTCTGCTTTCTGCTCAGGTCACCATCCCACGTCCTGGGATCGAGCCCCGCATTGGGCTCTCTGCTCAGCAGGGAGTCTGCTTCCTCCTCTCTCTGCCTGTCTCTCTGCCTACTTGTGATCTCTGTCTGTCAAACAAATAAATAAAATCTTTAAATAAATAAATAAATAAATAAATAAACAACAGGACATGAGAAACTCTTAAAAGATTAAAATCGATTTGTGTGTATTGACTTGAAAGACCATGAAGAAAACTGAATGCTGCTTTTCATAGAACGAATTTCAGTTCATCTTTGCTAAATGAATGGAAATGAATGATTTCGTATTTAGTAAAAACCCATATTTCATACATATCTGCATGCTTACAAGAGATTCTTGTGTGGAAATATATAAAACTGTGACCAGTGGTTACCACTGAGTCATGTGATAGAGGGGAGAATGAAAAGGTGACTTCTCATGTCACACTGTCGCAGTTTTTAAATTGACCGTAATGAAATTGTATGACTTCTGTAATAAAAATTCTAGATAAAAGACAGGAGATAAGATTTTCACTTTTTACAAGACATCACGTAAAAACATCAAATAAAATTTTCACTCTTAACAAGACATCATGTAAAAACATCAAATAAGATTTTCACTCTTTATAAGACATGACGTAAAAACATCAACTTTTATTGCAAAATTTGGCTTCTTGAGCTAAAATTCTAGGGGGAGAATGGGCTGGAATAGTGGGTAAAGTCCATGCTTTCCAGGATCATCATAAAAGATCCAGCGTGACAGATGAAGGGGCAGAACGGACTTTATGGCCTGGGGGTTAACTTCTCAGTGGTTAGTGAAAGGTTTTAAGAGAGTGAAAGGAAAAGCTTCGTGAAAATCACAGTCAGCCTATACGTGGGAAGGCATAAAAATTTTAACTCCCAGCATTAACAAGAAGCTCACAGTTAATATACAAAGGAAAATATATCTTTTTCAGACTGATAAAAATATTTTCACCTTTAGTTTTTAAGTGTTTTTAAATGATGTAACTATATCCTTTGCAAGGTTGTTAATAAACTGAAAAACAGCTCACCTACCAGATACTGAATAAGTAAGAAGCAATTCAGACAATGCCTTTTAAAATGAAACTAACAAACCTGAAGATAATTACACATATCTTGATTCAAGGTTACCTTCTGATCACCAGTTATTCCTTTCTCATAATGAGCCAAAGCATTTACATAATCACCCCTGAAAGAAAAATCAGAGTGAATTTCAATACATAAATATGTATCATATTTACAAAGACAAGATTTAAAAGATAATCTTTGTCACTGGGTTGCTTGAGCTCACAAAAAAGATGTGATACACAACATACAAGCTTTTTTTTTTTCAAGTGCAGTTCATTTTAAAAATGATTATAGGGGCGCCTGGGGGTGGCTCAGTCAGTTGAGCATCTGACTCTTGATTTTGGCTCAGGTCATGGTCTCTTGGGTCATGAGACTGAGCTCCATGCTGACCAGGGAAACTGCTCAAGATTCTCTCTCCCACCTCCCTGGACTCCCTACCCCCACTGACTTGCGTGTATATGCACATGCACTGTCTCTCTCAAAAAATAATAAAGCTGGATTATGTGAGACTGTAAGGTACTTACTTTGTAGTATGTCAGGCATTTTGGGGGGCTATGTTAAATGTGATGGGCCACTTCTGGGGGGAATCCTTTGTGTTTAAAAAATTATTTTTTAAAATTCAAGTATAATTAACACACAGTGTTGTTAGTTTCAGGTGTACAATGATTGAACGAATGCGCCTCAGGGCTCATCATGGTAAGTGTACTGTTCATCCCTCCACCTGCTTCACCCCCAACCCATCTCCCCTCTGGCAACCACCAGTTTGTTCTCTATTTTTAGGAGTATGGGTTTTTGGTCTTTTTTCTTCATTTATTTTGTTTCTTAAATTCCACATATGAGTAAAATCACACACTATTTGTTTTTCTCTGACTTAATTTCACTTAGCGTTTTACCCGGTAGATCCACCGGTGTTATTACAAATAGCAAGACTGCACTCTTTTTTACGGCCAAGCAAACACCGCATTGTGTGTATACACCACACCCTCTGACCCGCTCATCTGCCGGTGGACACTCAGGTTGCTTCCCCATGTAGGCTCTTGTAAATAACACTGCAGTAAATGTAGGATTGCATTCAACAATACGTCTTTTTGAATGAGAGTTTTGGGGTTTTTCTGGAGTAAATACCCAGTAGTGTGATTACTGGATCATATGATAACTCTGTTTTTAATTTTCTGAGGAACCTCCATGCTGTTTTCCACAGTGGCTGCTCCAGTTTGCATTCCCACCAACAGTGCACGAGGGTTCCTTTTTCTCACATCCTCACCAATACCTGTTTCTTGTGTTTTTGATTTTAGCCATTCTGACAGGTGTGAGATGTTATCTGATTGTGGTTTTGATTTGCATTTCCCTGATGCTGAGTGCTTTTCCACAGATCTCTTGGCCGTCCATATGTCTTCCTTGGATAAATGTTTGTTCGTATCTTCTGAATGGCCACTTTTGATGATCTCTTTTTAGGCACTAAATGATAATCATGTGACCATGAAAATGAATGTATTTTCTAAGGCCCAATATTTGTAAGAAGAACATGTATTGAAGGGATCAGGGTAGACACGAAGGAACACACTTAGGATTACAGTATTGAGGGCCCTGGTTCTTACTGAGATAAAAAGTATTATACATAATATAAATAATAATAATACTCCCATAACTAATGCTAACACAAGTATGCATAGCCACAAGACCTATTTATTACCTTGCTTTGACTATCTGGGACAGAATGAATCCTGTGATTTGTGGCTGAGGCCCAACTGGAGATCCATCTTCCTCTGAAAATGGCACTAAGCTCCAAGCAAGCTCCATCTTTTATCAGCTGAGGCAAGTTATCCAACCTCCCTAAGCCTCACTCGGTTTCCTCACCCGCTAACCTACTTAGTTACTATGATTACAAAGGAAATGCTTGATCACTGGGGACTGGGTGTGTGTCTAGATCAGAGTCCAAATAGAAGTTAAACTTTGGGGAATTGGTGGCAAGAAAGCGCTAGAAATTTTAAGAAATATCAACAACAAAGCACTGGCTTTCAACTGGCCTCAGCTCACCAGATTATAATAAGACAAGAGTTTGAGAGTTTGCTACAAAAGCTTCGATTTCCCCCCAAAAGGAGAAAATAAATGTCTTCTCCATGGTCCAAGGGTTTACTAGGGTGTCTGTGTTCTGGGAGGATATGGTGGGTCATCTCCCAGTGAAATGACCCTTTTCCCTTCAGCACAGAGGTTTTGTGCTCTAAGACCCTGTCACTGTCAGGATGGAGATGGAATGCCAAGGCACTGGGAAGCCGTGGCCTTTAGGTTATGCACTAAGACTGCAATTTGTCTTTTTTTTTTTTTTAAGATTTCTATTTATTTATTTATTTGAGAGAGAGAGAGAGAGGGATCATAAGTAGGCAGAGAGGCAGGCAGAGAAAGGCGGGAAACAGGCTCCCTGCTGAGCAGAGAGCTCACTGCAGGGCTTGATGCCAGGACCCTGAGATCATGACCTAAGCCTCGAAGGCAGAGGCTTAACCCACTGAGCCACCCAATTTGTCCTTTTTAATATATGAAGTTACTTTTTCTTTTTTTAAATAGATTTTATTTTAAAATAATCTATACCCAACATGGGACTTGAACTCACAACCCTGAGATCAAGAGTCACAGGCACTACCAACTGAGCCAGCCAGGCGCCCTTCCAGAGTTCCTTTTTAAGGGCCAAATACGTGACAAACTTAAATTGAGGTTGGCTACACAAGAAATGAAGTCTCTAAAAAGTTTTTATTTGCAAGATATAAAATTTCAAATAAGGGAGGACGGTTAGACATGAAAGACCACTTTTTGAAAGCATGATTTCTCCAGCTATAGTTTGCGTGTCCGTATTCTCAGTGAATCCAAAGTCGGCTGAAAATAAAGTGGAACTATATAAAAATATTTAAAAAAAACCATTAGAACCATTTTTCCTTTATTCAAAGACCAATGCTTTTCCACACCATCACAGCAATGAAATAAAAATCTAATTCTGTAATTAAGACTACCAACAATTAAGGCTGTCGAGCAACAAAGAGCATCAGAAAACTCTAATGCTCTTGGAACTGACTGTTTCCCAAGGTAGGAGAGATCTGTGAAGCCAACTCATGTAGCACAAAGGATTATTACTCAAGCGTTGAATGACCACCTGTGAAAAGCTTCTGGCTTGACTTTCAACCCAACCTTTATACAGATGCAATTCAACTTAGAGAGAGAAAAACTATAATTTTAAGCAAACAGAAGATGTACACCAAATTCTGTGGTTTTTTTCACTATGACTTGAAATTACACTAGAGAGCTGCAAAGTGTTCAAAGAGGTCAAGATCATGAACACAGGCTGTGAAAAGCAGTCCGCCCCCCGATACTATGCATAACTGTTGCTGGCCAAGTGTGATTCCAAACAGTAGCTAGATTCTTGGTGTAGGAAAGGCTTACACCCAGGCTTCAATTTTGATGCTGAAAATGACAGTGGATAAAGGCCTGGACAAGCCTTTGCTAGTGAGAAAAGACAATTTTTTTGGAAGTACAGATAATACAGATTTTTATCCCTAACAAGAAATTATTCAGTCAATAGAGGGCAGTTTGGAATTGGGGATATTCAGCAGTTAGTGACTGACCAAAAAACATAAAGAGAAGGACTTACGTGAATTCAAGCTGAATAGCATATTCTTTTGATATAAACGGTATCTGGTCCGGGGCTAAGCGCTTTGCCAGTTGTAGCGCACTGTCCCAGTGCTGTAAATCCCTTCTCATCTATCGGGAAGACAGAGACCTTAGTTTCAAATGAACAAATTACTTTGCATTGTCACCATACAGTGCCAGTTTTACCAGAAGTGATTAGAAGAGCTTTTTGTTTAAAAAGTGGAACTTGAGGGGCGCCTGGGTGGCTCTGTTGGCTGGGTGACTGCCTTCAGCTCAGGTCATGATCCCGGAGTCCTGGGATCGAATCCCGCATCAGGCTCCCAGCTCCACGGGGAGCCTGCTTCTCCCTCTGACCTTCTCGCTCATGTTCTCTCTCATGGTCTCTTTCTCTCTCTCTCTCTCAAATAAATAAATAAAATCTTAAAAAAAAAAAAAGTGGAGGGACGCCTGGGTGGCACAGTTGGTTAAGCAGCTGCCTTCGGCTCAGGTCATGATCCCAGCGTCCTGGGATCGAGTCCCACATCGGGCTCCTTGCTCAGCACGGAGCCTGCTTCTGCCTCTGCCTGCCATTCTGTCTGCCTGTGCTTGCTCTCCCTCTCTCTCTCTGATAAATAAATAAAATCTTTAAAAAAAAAAAAAAAGTGGAACTTGACCCTGGCAAGGATAACATAGTACTCAAACATACATTCTCTTTGGGAGTGATAGAGCTCCCACAGGGGTAAAACAGGTTCTTGGAGAGCAAAACCATCTTAGTATTTTTTTCTTTTTTAAAGATTTTATTTATTTGACAGATAGAGATCACAAGGAGGCAGAGAGGCAGGCAGGGGTGGGGAGGGGAGCAGGCTCCCTGCTGAGCAGAGAGCCTGATGAGGGGCTCGATCCTAGGACTCTGGGATCATGACCTGAGCTGAAGGCAAAGGCTTAACCCCCTGAGCCACCCAGGCGCCCAAAACCATCTTACTATTACAACGGTTTGTGGTCCTCCAAAACTCAACCCCCCCCAACAAAATATTATTCTTTTGGATTTAATTTTTACCCATATGAAAAAATTAAATTGAATTAAAATCAATTCCATCAATTAAGGTTAATTTTTCTTATTAGAGGGAGAGAATTAAAAAAAATGAGAAATACTTAACTATAGGAATTGATGTTATTTCCTGAGAAAATCTGAAACTACGTGACTAATAGCAAACATAAAGATAAAATGTGAACATGTGTTTCTTCCGGGCTCCTGTGGTCTTTTATCTGCATCTGGGACATAATTCCAAACATAAACTAATTCTTAAAGAATCTTTTGGAGTTCATTCCTCACTTTAGTCACACTTTGTAAAGAATTAATAATAGCTAACATTTTTCCAAGTGCTATTCTTTGCCAGGTACTATTCGAGGATATTAGCTTGTTCAATTTTCCTAACTGGGCCTTTTGCAAGGAACTTTTCTTGTACCCATTTTAGAGATCCAGAAACGGAGGCAAAGAGAGGCCAGTTTTATAAACAAAGTTTGATATACAGAGCTAAGCGGCAGGGCTGTGCCTCTGACCTCTTTACCTGGCTAACTCCTCAGCTTTCACACTGAGGGTAAAAGAATGACAGGTACAAGCACCCCTCTTCACCCCTCCCCACCCATCACCTCAAATCCTTTACAAATCTGGTAGCAAACAGCAAGTGCTCACAGCTAAATGCAGAGGAATTAAGGTGACATTTTCCCTTTCATATCACAACCATATTCCTACTTCAATGTGTACCAGCCCAAGTTCTGAAAATTTCTCAGGGTGTTGTCAATTGTTGCAAATAATATAAAATCATTTAAATTTTTTGTTAGAACAAAATTAATTCAGTTCATTTAAATTTAAAGGTGTTTTTTAAAAAAATTTATTTGATAGAGGGGCGCCTGGGTGGCTCAGTGGGTTAAAGCCTCTGCCTGCAGCTCAGGTCATGATCCCAGGGTCCTGGGATAGAGCCCCGCATCGGGCTCTCTGCTCGGCAGGGAGCCTGCTTCCCTTCCTCCCTCTCTGCCTGCCTCTCTGCCTACTTGTGATCTCTGTCTGTCAAATAAATAAAAAAATCTTAAAAAAAAATTTATTTGATAGAGAGAGATCACAAGTAGGCAGAGAGGCAGGCAGAGAGCCTGATGCAGGGCTCGATCCTAGGACTCTGAGATCATGACCTGAGCCAAGGCAGAGGCTTAACCCACTGAGCCACCCAGGCACCCCAGTTCACTTAAAATTTAAAAATGGAAATTTGCTGTCAAGTAATTTGAAAAAAATGAAGTTGTAAAACCAATAGCAAGTATTTTTTAAAACACCTCCTCTGTAATTGAGCAAGTGCTGATTTGAGGTAGGATAACGTTAATGACAATAGCTATCACTTTGCGTCTTAACTATTTTTTAAAAGATTTTATTTATTTATTTGTCAGAGAGAGAGAGAGAGAGAGAGAGAGAGAGACAGCTTGAGCCAGTAGGGTGGGGGCAGAGGAAGAAGCAGGGTCGCCACTGAATAAGAAGCCTCATGTGGGACTCGATCCCAGGACCCTGGGATCATGACCCAAGCTGAAGGCAGACACTTAACTGACTGAGCCACCCAGGCATCCCAGGGTCTTTACTATTGATCACGCAGTGCCCCAAAGGATTTAGCCTCATTTTAAAATCTTTATAACAATCCTATAGACCAGATATTTTCCCCCCTACTTTAAAAAAATGGGACCCGGAGATAGAAAGATTAAATAACTTGTCTAGGTTGATACAGAGCTGGGATCTGAACCCCTAAAGTCCCTGTTCTTAACTGCTATTCTATATAGCCACTTGGCCCTTGCACTGATCTGGGTTCTTCCCTCTGTTCTAGTCCTTCCCCTGCAATGCTTAGCTCTGGGAAAGTAAGCTCCTTGGTAAACCTCTCAGTGCACAACAGAATCTCATACGCCAAGTAAAAGATACATGCACCTCAGTGTCCCCATTTGGCAATAGAGACAATAACTCTCTCCTGGGATTGCTGTGAAGGTTAACTGAGTTAAAAATATATCAAGTGCTTAGGAAAGTGCCCGTCACATGTGGGCTCTCGATAAACGGTACCAGTGCATTTTTGTAAATGTATGGTGCATGCATTTTTGTAAATTACATAATCTGTTCCCTTCGGACACAACTGAGACTTGAAATTATTTGGTAACATTACAATTACATGCCTTTTGTGGTTCCACAGAACACAGAATGAAAGTATTTTTTTAATTAATGAATACTCAGGGGTCTTAAAGCTGAAAAGTCTAAATTTCAGGAGGGGGAAGGCATAAGGCTTCCGATGCTGAACAATTCTAACTACGTTCTTCCCAGCTTTATCCGCTGCCATACCTCCAGCGCAGCAATAGGACAGCTGGACGCAAGGTACAGGTCCTGAGCCAGGTTGAAATCACTAGTAAACATGGCAAGATGTCCCGCCAGAAGATTATAGTCTTCTATTCCCTACAAATAAAAGCAGTTTTAATGAGAAGAAATAGAAGTGTTTCATTTTTTTTTTTAAGCCTTTGCTTAGTAGGAAGTGGTTAAGGTTCTACGAATTAACTTGCTGATGAGTTAGGTAAGACTAACTGCGGAAACTTAACATGACTGAATACATGCCATTTAAATCCGAATGCAGTGAGTCTCAGGAGATGCTGCTTACCTTTATCTGTTCCAAGGACATCACCATGCCCACGTTTCTGATGGTCCGATAGACACGGATGGCAAACTCCACTTCCATGTGATGGAGACAGGCTCTGGCCAGCTCATTCCAGGCAGCGTGATCATTCAGAAGCTTGCACATTTCCCAAGCATCAGAAAACCTAGCATTTCAATATATTGGATTCATCAGGGAGCTCTATTTGCCCCCTGGTTGGCAATTTTCAGGTTATACGTATTATCATGTTGGGTCTTAAATTTTGCAAAAACACTTCTTCATCTGTCATCCTCATTTCCAAGTTACGAAAAACTATATAAACTTTTCTTCCTTTATTGTACAGATCAATCTTTTTTCTTGGACGCCTTCTTCTCCTTCTTCCCCCCGGCTTGGGCTCTCTCTCACTATCTACCTCTCTCAAATAAATAAAATCCATTTTACAAAAATGTTCTTTAAAAAATATTTTTTAAAATGTTTTTTAAACATTTAAAAATTTTAAACTTCAATATTTATTTATTTATTTATTTACTAGAGAGAGAGGCAAAGAGAGAGAACACTCGCAAGCAGGGGTAGCAGCAGGCAGAGAGAGAGGGAGAAGCGGGCTCTGATGCAGGACTCGATCCTAGGACCCTGGAATCATGACCTGAGCTGAAGGCAGGTGCTTAACTGACTGAGTCCCCCAGGTGCCCCCTGACTGGTATTTCAAGGGTGGTGACTAGATGAGATTGCCATGAGGCTATCAGTCGAGAGGGCGGGTCAGGGAGTGCTTAGAGTATGGATTTTTCGGAGTGAGGGCCCGTGTTAGTGGGGGGAGTAGGGGCAGTGGGGAGGAAAAGGTCTGGGGTGTGGGTGTGCGTTGGCGTCGGTGTGTATGTTGGACATGTGCACGTGGGATCAGGACTGGGTTGGAAAGCAGAGGCTGGGGAAGATGAGCTGTTTTAAACAGCGAGTGTGAGGAGCCCACGGACTCCCAAACACACAGCTGGTGGCTAGCGGTACATACCGCGTAGTGGAAGATGCATGTTCTACAGTCCGCCTCTTATGAATGCTATTGGAGCCGTGTTAGTAGGGGAGATGTGCTCAAGAAGAATCATTAGAGAAGAGAAGAGGGGGCTCACGGGACCCTAAGGAACAGCAACATGTCAGACCACGGTCGGAACCACAATGGAAAGCTCACAGCAGCCATTAACAGGTCATTTCCCCAGCAAGGAAAACCCAAACTTCTTATGTCAACATTAGGATACTGTTGAAATCATGAGGCTTATTAATTATTCATTTCACTGTAAGTGTGCTATTTGGGTGATGAGCAACCTCTTTGTTCTGAAGGGCTTAGGACAGTTGCACTTCCTTTAGAATTTACACACAGTCTCCGCCCCCCAACCTGGTTTTCTTATCTAAGCCTCCCAATAATCCTGTAAATGATGGAAATACTACCATCTCCCGCTACTTTAATAGGATTTGACCTTTAAAAAACACAAAAGCAAACTTGACACTCAGGAGAAGGGGAGAAGCCTCTGGAGTTCCCCACCTTTTGAGCATTAAAGTCTGCGACAGCATCTGCCGCAGCTCGCTCGGCCCCACATCTTTTAAACTGTCGAGGAACTTGTGGGTGCTTAGGTAGATGTTGTTTATTTTCCCGCTCTGCGTCTGGCAGGTCAGCTCTCCGTTAAACAACAGCAAAGGTCTGTGAGAGAAGGGCACTTTGGTGCCTCCGGCCAAGATGACCTTAGACCCTAGATTTGAAAACAGACACCTTAATGTTAAAAGCAGATATTTAGGGGCACCTGGGTGGCTCAGTGGGTTAAAGCCCCTGCCTTCGGCTCAGGTCATGATCCCAGAGTCCTGGGATCGAGCCCCACATTGGGCTCTCTGCTCCGCAGGGAGCCTGCTTCCTCCTCTCTGCCTACTTGTGATCTCTGTCTGTCAAATAAATAAATAAAATATTAAAAAAAAAAAAAAGCAGATATTTAGCCCATAAATCAGAAAGGAATGCTTTTTTTTTTTTTAAGATTTTATTTATTTATTTGACAGAGAGAAATCACAAGTAGATGGAGAGGCAGGCAGAGAGAGAGGGAAGCAGACTCCCTGCTGAGCAGAGAGCCCGATGCGGGACTTGATCCCAGGACCCTGAGATCATGACCTGAGCCGAAGGCAGCGGCTTAACCCACTGAGCCACCCAGGTGCCCCAGAAAGGAATGCTTTAATTTCACTGTCATAGAAATTTATTTACCAACAACTGCACAAGAAAAATGATTACGTACCTTGTATCGTGTCCTTGTGGAAGACGTAAGTGTACACCTTATCATCATCGTAGGCAATAAATACGCCTTTATCCATCGGCCAGTTTTCCCAAAGAACACCTTTAATGGTTGGTGAAAAGTCTGGAATCTCATAGGTAGCATCATTAACCTACGAAACAGGATTTACAGATCTGCCCCAAGTCTGTACTGTAACTGTCACTGCTGGCCTGGTTAGGGGTGTGTTTGCTGCCTTGGCGGCCCGCAGCTTTCCCACCTCGTTCACCCCAACAACCCTCCAGCCACAGCGGGAAGGAAAGTTCCTTTTCCTATTCCTGTACTAGATTTGGCTTGAAAAAAACCCCGGGGTTTGTATGGCAAATCAAGACTTTTATCTAAAACTTGGTACAAAAAATTAAATTAATTTAAAAAAATTTAAAAATTTAAATTAAAAAACGGTGCATTTTCAGGAAAAATGGCAAGTCTGGACACAAAAGCTTCAGCTTAATAAAACAAACAAACAAAAAAAAGATCAAAGCTGCTGAACACAACAGAAGTTTAAACTACGAACACACTTGTGTTGAGAAAATTTTCAATACCTGGCATAGAAATGGTCCAGCTAAAGAAGAAACTAATTAATTCATACATATCTGGAAATCAAATAAACTCCACTGGGTCTGTTTTATTTCAAAGCCTTCTCTAGAACACACGCCAATAAATATAAAATGTACTGTTAGTGATATAAGCTATTAAAAAAAATCAATGTACATATTCCACTGACCTCCACACACAGGCTTGTATCTGCTCTGAATGTGCAGCTGAGCCACACCCCCTCCTCTCTCCCTCATCTTGAATCTTGCTTGCAAAATAAGAAGGAAATGTAAGAGCACAGACTAGCTAATACTCTAGAGCTGAGCTGTGCAACAGAGTAGCCACTAGCTCACAGTCCGGTGCTCTATGAAAGCTGAAATGTGTCTAGGCCGACTGAGACGGAAGTTTAGATGACCCACTAGATCTCAGGGAGCTAGTACGAAAAAGGGAGTAAAACATTTCAGTCATATTTTATATCGATTACATACCGAAGTATTAATATTGGGTTGAACACATTAACATCAATTTCACCTATTTCTTTTTATCTTCTTGTAAAAAAAAAAAAATGTGGTTAGCAGAAAATTTTAAATTATATGTAGTTCTAATTATGTTTCTAATAGTGCTACTTATCAGTCATTGTGCTAATTACTTATTTATATACAACCTGATTGAATTCTAACCTTATACTGTACAAGATAGGCATTCTTTTTTTTAAAGGTTTTATTTATTTATTTGAGAGAGAGATAGCAGAGCACAAGAGAGGAAGAGGGCACAAGCAGGGGGAGGGGAAGAGGGAGAGGGAGAAGCAGGCCCCCCGCTGAGCAGTGAGCCCAATGTGGGGCTCGATCCCAGGACCCCGAGATCATGACCGGAGATGAAGTCAAACACTTAACTGACTGAGCCAACCAGGTGTCCCCAGGATAGGCATCCTTATGCCCATTTTGCGGAGAAAGCAGCTCAGGCACAAGGAAATTTGCCCAGAGTCACACAGCTAGTAAGATGAAAAGCAGGACTTGGATGCAGTATGCAGACTGCCCCCCAGCCTATGCTTAGACTTAGGCTTATGCTTCCAACCACTGCTTGACACTGACCCTAGGTTTATGCAGATGGTGCACAGTGCCACCAGACTGGGGGTAGAATTTTTTTTTAAAGGTAACCTTTTATTTTATTTTATTTATTTGACAGAGAAAAAGAGAGAGACCAAGAGAGAGCATGAGCAGTGGGTAGAGGGAGAAGCAGGCTTCCCACAGAGCAGGGAGCCTGATTCGGGCTCGATCCCAAAACCCTGGGATCATGACCTGAGCCGAAGGCAGACGCTTAACGACTGAGCCACCCAGGAGCCCCAAGGTAACCATTTCTTTGGTGCTTATTCCATGGCAGGCACATACTAAACACCTTGTGCACATTGTCCCATTTCATTTTTACGTAACAAGCCACAGAGTAGGTAGATCTGCACCCATTTTTGGGGTACCTGGGTGGCTCAGTAGGTTAAGCCTCTGCCTTTAGCTCAGTTGATGATCTCAGGGTCCTGGGATCGAGCCCCACACTGGGCTCTCTGCTCAGCGGGGAGCCTGCTTCCCTCTCTCTCTCTGCCTGCCTCTCTGCCTACTTGTGATCTCTGTCTGTCAAATAAATAAAATATATTTTTTTTAAAGAAAAAAGAAGAACTGCACCCATTTTATCAATGGTGAAACTGGGATTCCGATCAAAGTGAGGACTCTGGAGGAAGTCACCCCGGGCTCAGACCACAGATGCCATTTTCTGACTGTGTGACCTGGGACTGTGTGTCCAAGGTCACACAGTCAGAAAATGGCAAGTCCAAGTGAGCCCAGGCGTGGAGCTTGGGCAGCTAGGACAAGGACCCTGTTACAGAAAGGGGATTTGTCCAAGAGGGATTTCCTGATCATCAAGCAGAGAGAACTCAGGGGTTATCTTGCTATTCATGGCATTTGTCCTCATTTGTTCTGTGACTGGGAGCGGAATGGGTTGAATTAAGAATTGGCCCATTGGGAATTTTGCTTCAATAATCCAAGAGCTCCTGTGGGGAAACTGTTTCATTTATCAAATGTAACAAAGATTTATCTTTTCAAACCTTACTTTCTTCACCTGTAAAATGGCCAATATTATGAGTATTTCTTAGGGGAGCCCATTGGTCGGCTCAGTCAGTAGGACATGCGACTGTTGATCTCAGGGTTATGAATTTGAGCCCTAGCTCGGGCCTAAAGTTTACTTAAAAAAGAAAAGGAAAAAAAAAATATATATATATATACTTATCTCTGAGGCTGCCATAAGGAGTAAAAGACACCTGATATATGTAAGGCGTACTCAGCACAAAAATACTAGTTGTTATTATTCATCTGAAATCGAGGTCTGTTTGTCTTCAGACTCCATGCACTTAACCACCACACCCTAACTATTTACAAACTTTCTGTAATATACCTCGTCATCCTTAATGGGCTTATAGAGAGTGACAGGGTACAAGGCTGTTATATTAGGGTGTTTGTAAGGAAAAAGTCACCCTCCCGATTCTACTGTATAATGTCAGTAGCTTCCTTACCACACACACAGTGCGGAATAATTGGTTGAATAAATATACGTATGAAGGAAACCTGCAAGTAAATGTAGGAATTTTAAAGAGCAGTACTGGTCATCTGAATAATTACACATTTTTTTAAAATTTATTTTAAAGATTTTATTTATTTATTTGAGAGAGAGAGAGCACGAGCTGGGGGCAGGGGGTAGGGGCAAAGGCGGAGAGAGAAGCAGGCTCCCCACTGAGCAGGGAGCCTGGCGTGGGGCTCGATCCCAGGACCTGGGATCACCAGCTGAGCCCAAGCAGATGCTTAACGGACTGAGCCACCCAGGTGCCCCTGAATGATGATATATTTTCCTGTAAGCACACCACAGGAGCAGTGTTTCTCTCGGATTCACTGAAACGGAGTGAGTTTCAGTAGTAACTGCAGTAGTAACGCGCTATGACAGGGAGAGTCATCAAATCAAATCCAACGCATGGCACACTGGGCTGGAGGCCAAGGCCACCTCCCGTGCCCTACCCTAGGGGGGGAGGTGAGGGGAAGACTGCAGCAGAAGCCCGCCTTCCCCTTCCCTGCCAAGCTCGCCTTAACTGTAGAAAGACTGGTGTAACTTACAGGAGGAATTCCTGTAACTTACGGGGGGGGGGGGCGTGCTCCCCTGGGATATCGTGCCCAACCACCTAAAATTCTAACCTGGCAGTGAGATCTTGCTTTAGATAAAAGCAAACACGGGCCACAGGTGGGGTTAGGGAGCGCCTGTACTCTCAGCACAGTCCTGGCGGATTTGGGAGGATTCTGTTTCA
The DNA here is from genome assembly GCF_009829155.1 of Mustela erminea. Taxonomy (NCBI): domain Eukaryota; kingdom Metazoa; phylum Chordata; class Mammalia; order Carnivora; family Mustelidae; genus Mustela; species Mustela erminea. The sequence continues at coordinate 130,025,429 of NC_045615.1, read as the reverse complement.
CCGGCACTTTTTTTCTTAACATGTAATGGATCGGCAGGTTAGAGTTGGAAACAGGAATGGGAATGGGCAGTGAGTGAGATAATTCTGGAACCTGAGGGGTTTAAGGGTGGTAAAGCAATAAAGAGGGGGGGCTTTAGCTAACACCTGCTAAGTAATTACCATGTGCCCAACCATGGGTTTGGAGAACAACTCACTGAAACCTCACAGCCATGCCATGAGGAAGGTCACGTAGCCTCTTTAACAGAAATCATCAAGGAAAGGAGAACTGTCACAGGTGAAAGAAAAGTGCATTAACTCATTCAGACTGCTCTAACTCTTCACCCTTTCTGTAGAGGTCAGACCCCAGTTCTCACTTAACTCCGGCCAGATCCCTGCTTTCCTGCCTACCTTCTAGGTACCCTTGGCGGCAGCTTCCGTCTGTGGTGAGCCCAGGTGCAGGCAGCTCGGACAAGGACCCTGTTACAGAAAGGGGGTTCGTCCAAGAGGGATTTCCTGACCAAGCAGAGAGAACTCAGGGGTTATCTTGCTATTCATGGCATTTGTCCTCATTTGTTCTGTGACTGGGAGCGGAATGGGTTGAATTAAGAATTGGCCCATTGGGAATTTTGCTTCAATAATCCAAGAGCTCCTGTGGGGAAACCTGTTCCATTTATCAAATGTAACAAAGATTTATCAAAGATAAAAAGAGGAAAAAAAGAAAAGAGTTGAAGGAAGAAAAGGAGAGACAGGAAGGAAGGAAAGGAAGAGAGAAAAGGAAGGAAGGAAAGAAAGATCATGACCTCTGTCTCGGGTCATGATCTCAGGGTTCTGGGATCAAGCCTGCATCTGGCTCCTGGCTCAGCGGGGAATCTGCCTCTCCCTCTGCCCCTCCCCACCCTACCTGTGCTCTCTCTATAATAATTAAATAAAATCTTTTAAAAAAAAATGCCTCCAAGAGCAGCTGTAGGCTATGTGAACTGTGACCAAGAACACACTAAATCATTAACTGGACATCAAAAGTAAGTAAATGAAAAACCCAAGTACAGTAAATACAGTAAACCTATAAATACAGTAAACCTATCTCCTTTTTCTAAGGTAATTTTTTAAAAAAGTAAGGGGTGTATAAAAATAAGAGTAACTGATTCTAAAAAGGGTCTACCTGTTTTTAATCTATCATATACAAAAATATCTTTTCTTTCTGTTCAGGATCAATAAGGCAAGAGGAAAATCAAGTGAGATGGGCAGAAAGGAGTCCCTACCTCTGAAGCTTATTGCATATCTGGAGAGAAAAGTCACGTACATCAAGATATACTGTAATATTGTTCAGTAAATAAAGGTAAAGTGTACAGAATGTAACTATTTTTCCATTTAAAGAATCTTTCTGAGACAGACACTATGAAAAACTGCAGAATAATGGAAAAAGTTTTCTTGATGTAAATAGTTATAAAAATGGATCACAAACATGATTTAACAAAGTACTCTAATCCTTCAACTAGTTATGGAACAATGATTTTTATATATTATACATATTAAAATACTTTTCTTTACATATTATATATATATTCTTTATATATTAAAAAAAATGAATGCTTAAAAAATCTTCCAGACTTACTGGACAGTAGACAAATCCATCACTTTTTTCATCAATGAAAATTAATCTGGTTCCATTTGGGTCAGGAAAAATCTTTTTCACACCAACAGGATGTCGATAATCATTAACAAATTGCCAATCTTCGATGTAGAAATACTGAATAACACCAGTCTAAAGAAAAAAAAAATCCAGTAACAGGAATAAAAAGTTTGCAAGAAAATACTTTAAGCACTTAAACACACTTCCAATTTTAAGAGAAAATGTACCATATTTTTCATGCAGGAAGAGTCTAAAACTAGTATTTACTATATGTAAATGTACAGATCCAAGAGAGTAAGTGAGAATGTACATGTGATTCAACAGTTAGTTCTAATATTCTTAGTGCTATTGAAGTATAATTGATTTTCAGAGTTTCCATTTATAAGAAATACCTTCACTGTTTAAGAATAACTTTCAAATCATGTTATTTTTAAATATTCTTGCTGTTAATTAAGACCAATTAGAAGACTGAAATAAACAAAACCACCTCATGCAATCAACTGTATTTCTATATATTAGCAATGAACTTTACATACCAAAATTTAGAAATATATTACCATTTATAATCACTCAAAAAAGATGAAATATTTAGGTATAAATTTAAGAAAACTTGCACAGGATTTGGATGCTGAAAACTATACAACCCTGATGAAAGAATCAAAGAATATCTAAATAAATGGAGGGTATACAGTGTTCAAGGATTAGAAGACTCACCATAATAATCATGTTAATTCTCCCCAATGAATACACAGTTTTAATATAAACCCATATCTTGGGTATAACCTAGGAATGAAATTCCTGGGTCATAAGGTAGCTATGTCTATTTATTTATCTATTTTTGTATAGATTTATTTATTTATTTATTATTTGAGAGAAGGGGGAGGGACAGAGGGAGAGGAAGAGAGAGAATCTCAAGCAGACTCCCCACTGAGCACAGAGCCTGAAGTAGGGCTGGAAAACATAACCCTGAGATCATGACCTGAGCCGAAATCGAGTCAGATGCTCAACCAACTGAGTCCCCCAGGTACCCCTATGTTTAATCTCTTACAGAATTACCAGAGTGTTCTGCCGAGCAGCTGCACCATTTTACATTCCCACCAGCAGCGTATAAGAGTTCTGATTCCTGGGGCGCTTGGGTGGCTCAGGGGGTTAAGCCGCTGCCTTTGGCTCAGGTCTTGATCTCAGGTCCTGGGATCGAGCCCCGCATCGGGCTCTCCGCTCTACAGGAAGCCTGCTTCCCTCTCTCTCTCTCTGCCTACCTCTCTGCCTACTTGTGATCTCTGTCTGTCAAATAAATAAATAAAATCTTTAAAAAAAAAAAAAGAGTTCTGATTCCTCTCCAACCCCCTCAACACTTATTATTATCTGACTTTTTTTATTACAGCCTCATAGTGGATGTGATGAAGTCGTAACTTCACATTTACTTCTGGGTACTTATTACAGAGAAGTAAAAATTTGTTCACACAAAAACCTGTCTATGAATGTTTATAGAAGCTTCATGGGCAACAGTCAAAAACGGGAACCTATCCAGATGCCCTTCAATTGGTGAACGCTTAAACAAACTGGTATATCCATACCGTAGAATACTATTGAGCAATAAAAATGAACAAATTATTGTTGCACACAATGACTCAAATACATCTCCAGAGAAGTATGTGAGTGAAAAGAAGCAATCCCCAAAGGTTACACAGTGTATGATTCTACTTATGTAACAGGACTGAAATGTCAAATTATAGAAATGGAGATTACAGTTGATCCTTGAACAACACAGAGATTAAGGTTACTGACCACTCTCATCCCGACAACTGAAAATGCATGTATAACTTTGACTCCCCCAAACTAAATTACTAATAGCCTACTATTGACTGGAAGATTTACCGATAACACAGTTGATTAACACATACTTTGTGTGTTAAATGTATTATATACTGTATTCTTCCAATAAAGTTAGAGAAAATATTATAAGAACCATAAGAAAAAATATATTTACAGTATCGTATTTATTGAGAAAAAAATACATAAGTGGACAGGTCCTGCATTTATTGGAAAATATCCACATACTAGTAGACTCCTACAGTTCAACCCCTGTTGTAACGCTTTTTGTAACTATAACTTTGTTAGCAGGGATTAAGGTTGGGGTGAGGGCAGTAGGCAAGTGAGTGTGTCTATAAAATAGCAACATGAAGGCATCCTTGTGGTTAAAGAACCATTCTGTATCTTGACTGTCAATGTTAATATCCTCACTATGATATGTAATATAATGTTACCATTGAGGGAAACTAGGAAAAGAGCATACTGGATCTCTCTGTTTTGTTTCTTATGTGGGATCACTTTGTATTGTTTCTTACAACTGCCTGTGACTCTATAATGATCTCAAAAAAAAAAAGTTAAATTAAAATAAAAACACATAACATCTTGGGCTTCTTATTCAGGCTAAGATAGGGTAACAGCCAGGACTTAATTTCCCTACCCCAAACAACCAAAAACAGTAGACAAAAATCTTGAAAAAGCAGTTTTCAAGATCCTGGAATGAGGCAACAAAGAACAATGAGTTCTGCCCAAGATTTTGGAAATACATCAGGTGAACCCTGTGAGCCCGCCAGCTTTTGCTTTGAGAGTTTTCAAGACATGGCAAAGGGATGAGGATGCAGGCAGAGCATGGCTCCTCAAGCTGAGGAGATGGAGCAGAAAGTCTGGGGAGAACAGGTGGCCGTGGTTTGCAGGGCAGAGTACAAGAGAGAGAAGCCTGGAGAGCTGCAGGGTCTGCTGTGAGTCCTTAGCAGGTACTGATCCCTGCAGGCAAGTGAGAAAGCCACAAGGCCAGGGAAAGAACCATCCAAAGGGATTAGAGGGAACAGGACTGGGAATAGTAAATACTTCCAATGATCAGACTAGAAGAAATCACAGGGCACTGGGTAGAGAACTCAGAAAGATCAGAAGTGGGAATAATCAGCTAGAGACTGAGCAGTGTTTCACATCTGTCTAAGAAATCATAAAACCAGACTCAAAAGGGTCAAACTGTTTCTAAGTCAATTAACTGCATCCCAGAGCAAAGCTTAAGAGTATTTTTAGCGCCTGAGTGACTCAGTCGATTAGGCGTTTGACTCGATTTTGGCTCAGGTCATGAACTCATGGGTCCTGAGACTGAGCCCTGCATGGGGCTCTGTGCTCAGCAGGGAGCCTGCTGGAGATTCTCTCCCTCTCCACCTCCCCAAGTTTGGGTGTAAAAAAAGAATATTTTTAGGAATACAAAAAGATCCTGCATCCCAAAAAGTAAAATTATCGGGTATGCAAAAAAGTAGAAAAGAGGAACCAGAGCTTAAAGGGGTTTAATATGATTGTGTATCTTCTATTATTTGATTTTATCTAATTTGTTAACTTATTAGCTACAACTCTATCATTTTAATGGTTGTTTTAGGTTTTGTAGTATACCTACAACCTGATAACAGGCAACTACAAAAGATCCACAGCTAAAATCATACTTAATGGTCAAGAATAAGACAAAGAAAGCCACTTTCTCTATTCCTATTCAACAATGTAATAGAATAAAAGGCATCCATGGGGCACCTGGGTGGCTCAGTGGGTTAAGTGTCCGCCTCTGGTTCAGGTCATGATCTCGTGGTCCTGGGATCCAGCCCTGTGTCAGTCTTCCCACTCAGAGGGAAGTCTACTCCCTCTCGTCCGCCCGTCCCCCTGCTAGTGTTCTGTCTCTCTCTCAAATAAAATCTAATAAGTAAGTAAGTAAATAAATAAATAAATGGCATCCACATTGAAAGGAAGAAATAAAGCTACATTCAGAGATGACATGATCATCTATATAGAAAATCCAATGAATCTACAAAAAACTACTATTAACTACTCAGTGAATTCACTTAGGCTGCACTATACAGGATTAATACCCCAAATCTGTTGCATTTCTAAATGCCACAAATGAATAATCAGATGTTAACATTTAAAAAGTAATACTATGCGTTAAAAATATGAAAAATGATAAAATACAAAAATATGAACTACTTAAGGTATAAATCTGACCAAAGGGATGCTGGGACACTGAAAATACAAAAACACTAAGAGAAATTAAAATCTAAATGAATGGAGATATATACCTCGTTCATTGGTGAGCAGATTTTGCTAAGGTGGCAATTGATCCGTAAATTCAACATGATCCCATTAAAATTCCCAGGAGCCCTTTTGTAAAAATTGATAAGCTTATCATAAATTCAAATGGGAATGCAAAGTACTGAGAACAGCTAAGACAACTTGGAAAAAGAAACTCAAAGTTGGAGGGCTAATGAGACCTGATTTCAAGACTTATTATAAAGCTAGAGTAACTAGAACAGTTTTAGTGAACTAAAACTATACTGTTTTAGTATAACACAGACGCATGGATTAATGGAATGAGCAATTCCAGAAAAAGACCCAAACGCTCATGGACAATTTGATTTCTGACAAAAGTACAAAGGAGATTTAGTGGAGGAAGGACAATCTTTTCAACAGATAGTGCTGGGACAACTGGAATATCTTTAAACAAAAAACTGAACTTTGATCCATACCTCACAGCATAAATAAAAATTAACTCAAAATGGATCATAGACCTAAGTACAAAACATAAAACTGCAAAACTTATAGAGAAAAACACCGGAGAAAAACTCTGGGACCTTGGGTTAGGCAAAGGTTACTTAGATATGACACCAAAACACAATCTGTAAAAAAAAATAAATTGGTACGTTGGAATTCATCAAAATAAAAAAAAATTTCTTCTCTATCAGCAACACTGTTAACAGAATGAAAAGGCAACTGAAGCACTGTGAGAAAATACTTAGAAAGCATATATCTGATAAATTACAGACTTGCATCCAGAATATATAAAGAACTCTCAAAAATCAATAATAAGAAAACAACCCAATTAAGAAATGGTCAAAGTGGGGCGCCTGGGTGGCTCAGTGGGTTAAGCCGCTGCCTTTGGCTCAGGTCATGATCTCAGGGTCCTGGGATCGAGTCCCGCATCGGGCTCTCTGCTCAGCAGGGAGCCTGCTTCTCTCCCTCCCTCTCTCTCTCTCTCTCTGCCTACTTGTGGTCTCTGTCAAATAAATAAATAAAATCTTTAAAAAAAAAAAAAAAAAAGAAATGATCAAAGAAATTTGAACAGACACTTCACCAAAGATATACTGAGGCCAAACAAGCCCATAAAAAGATGCTGGTGGAGGGGGAAGGAGAGAGGGGGTAAAAGCAAGCCACAGGAATCCACTAGGGAAAAGCAAATTAAAATCACAAGATTTCACTACACACTTAAGAGTGGGTAAAATTAAAAAGATTGACCATATCAAATGTCAGTGAGGATGTGGAGGAATTGGAATGCTCACACTGTTGATGGGAATGTAAAATGGTACAACCAACATAGAGACAGTTTGTCAGTATCTTAAAAACTTAAACATACACATGCCATATGATATAGCCATTCTACTTGTTGGTATTTATCCAAGAGAAAAGAAAGCATATGTCCATGCAAAGGCTTGAACATGAATGTTTACAGCAGCTTTATTTGTAAATACCCTATACTGGAAATAATCCAGGCTGGAAACAACCCCGAACTGGAAACACCCCCAAAGTCCATCCTTAGGTTCACGGTTAAGCCGATTATGATAAAGATATACTATAAAATGCCACGCCAGCAGGAAAAAGGAATCAATTGATACACACAAGAGGAATGAATCTCAAAATAATGATACTGAATAAAAGAAGGCAGAAAGAAAGAAATGTATACCATGTGATTCCATTTACATAAAATTTTAGAAAACAGAAACTCATTTATAGTGACATGGGGGGTTGCAGGACGGGAAGGAGGAATCATAAAGGGGCTTGAGAAAACGTTTGGTGGTGATGACCATGTTCACTATTTTGATTGAGCAGATGGTGCTTCACAGGTACAGACAAGTCAAAACTTATCAAACTGTGGACTTTAAATACTGGTTTGTTGTGAATCAGTCATACCCCGCTAAAACTTTAAAAAACGTATTTTTAGAATCACGCAAGAAAGAGATTGAGATAAATGCTGACTTCCGGACAGACCACCACACCTTGAGTTCTCAATTCAAAATGCCGAGGGGAAGAGTGCAAAGAGTGGATTTTACATCAGGAGATACTGGCCAAGATCTGCATCTGTTACAAACTTACTAACCTCTTAATCTTCAGTGTTCTTCAGTCTCTAAAACTTCCCTGCTTATTTTATAAAACTAATGAGATAAAACAAGCGAGATCAGGGCTTTATAAACTGTTACATCTCGCATAAATGTACTACATTTGCTATTATTTACCATATCTCTTACTACTTTATTGGACATGTGAGACCTACCGTACTGATGTGTATTAGTATTAGTATTTAGGTTGGACTTAAAGTCTCTCTTACGGCCATAAGCATGTGGTAAAGACATGTTTACTTTAGAAAGCAGTTTAAAGGGAGAAAATGAAGTGTTTGAAACAGTCAATAATTTGTTTCCTACTGTGGAAAACAGTGACCTTCCTACCTTTACTGAATTCTTCTAGAGATTCAACAAGACAACAGGTATGATATGCTTTGAAAAAATCTTTGAAAGCCTTTTACGAATGTAAGATGCTATTACTATATGTTTTATGTCCATCTGGCTAGTATAATATTTAGAGGTCTAGGGTACCGGTGGTTCAAAGGACCAATGATCAGGGCACCTGGGTGGCTCAGTTGGTTAAGCGTCTGACTTGATTTCAGCTCAAGTCATGATCTTAGGGTCATGAAATTGAGCCCTGCATCAGGCTCCACACTTAACCAGGCATGGAGCCTGGTTAAGATACTCTCTCTTCCTCTCTCTCTGTGCCTCTCCCTCCCCAGTTCATACTCTCGCTCTCTAAAAAATAAAACAAACAAGCAAACAACAACCCAAAGAGTAAAGTGGGATTCTCAATATTCAAATAATTTTGCCATTTGTTAGTAGGCATTGGAGATCTAAAGTTCAATGATATGTCTTATGTTCATCACCAAATTAGATCCCTAAAGCAACTAGATAAGGAAAATGCGGCTTGGAATGGGTTAAGTAGCACCTAGCAAGTAAGAAAACTGCCAAGTATGAGAATCTGACCCCAGATTTTCTAGACTCCAAAGTCTGCTCTTTTCACTCTGCCATCAAAATTGTTTATATAATCACAAAAGCACTTGCTACTAGCAAATCCGGGGACCTATGTGCTGTACGTAAGTGTATATAGGAGGTAAGGTATATATGTCACATACGTACACCTATATGTATGTATATATTATACACACACACACACACATATATGAAAAATTAAAAATTAGAAATTCCCCTATGTTCTATATCAAAGAAGCCAATACATACATCTGTACCATAGATGAGGAAATCAGCAGTTAAGGCATGGCATAAAATACGGCACTTATCGTCCACTGCTGGGAAAAGCCGGGTCTCACGTTCTTCCTGAGCATCCAAGATTTCACTTTCTATCTAAAACAGAAAGACATAAAGAATAACAGTAGCTCATAGATTGAAATAAAGTTGCTCTGCACCATCTAGGGAGACAGAAGAGAGTCGTCTTCTTAAGTTCGATTAAACATTCAGACTCATCGGACTACCCGTCTATTGAGAAAGACATCAGACAGGAACCCAGCTCGCCAGCAGGGCAGCATTAAACATCCCTCTTGAGTGGAAATAATCTTTGCAGCCGGCTCTGCAGGGGTCTGGTTTCCCAGAAGCAAAGAGCCAAGAAATAGATGTAGGAGATGCCCCCTTGCTTAGAAGACCCATTATTTCAGGAGCCAATATCTTTTGAACAATTTTATAAGTATCATTTCAAGGATCCCCACAAGTGACCTGCCCAACTGTGTAAGTCAATTCATGGCAGGGAGCCCAGACATAGAAGGTTCCCATCAGTTTTTAGTTTTCCACTAGATGCACTTTACCACCAGAGCAAGAAAGTTAAGTAAGCATCTCATGCAGATGGGTGAAGAGTTTTGTTAGTCCTTTATCTACACTTGACTTTCTAGCTAGTCTGTATGTGGTTGCTTCCTGAACAAAGTTCTTGGTAATCTGACATTAGGCCGTTCCTCCTCATCACTAATTGGAATCATCCAGAGTCCCCAGGGCTCCAGGACTTCAAAATTATACTTACTAAATGCAACTGGACTTTGCCTTCGAAAAGTGCAGCAGCATAGTCAGAATGAAGGCAAACACTGGCAACTGTCCCCAGATATTCCACATCTTTCAGTTTTTTAACAGCTGCAGCAATAAAAAAATGCATACACATTAAAATATATTACATTAAGATTACATTAAGTTTGCAACTAATTTTTAAATGGGTGCCTTTTTAAGGGTACTCTGAATCTAAAATTTTTATTTTAGCCATTCTAAAGAAAATCGTAGTTGTCACATAAATTTGCCTTCAGGAATTCCCTAGTGATTCACATGAAACAAAGGAACAGAAAACAAAATTATACATGAAACAACCAAAAATTTCACTTGAATGACCCTAAGCTTAAGGGTATACTCTAGCTGAGGCTGTATCTCCGGCTGGCTGAGGGTTATCTGACCTCCAATGAGGAGAAAAAGCCAGGTTCCCTTCAGATGCTAATGGTCACAACGTAAAGAATAAAAGGTAGGGGGAGGGACCCAACTACCAGCCCAAGGAGTGCCTAAGAAAGTCACTGTGCAAAGTGCATCACATTTAATTTCCTTTAGTTTTCCTCATGAATCCTTGACCCCTACGTGTAGAAGAATCCTCATATTTCTGGATGAAGGCTTCTTTTTTTTTTTTTAATTTATTTTTTCAGTGTTCCAAGATTCATTGTTTATGCACCACATCCAGTGCTCTACACCAAGGCCCAGAGGGGTAGAAAATTTGTCTACAGTCACCTCCAAGAGGCAGCTGGGGAATTTACACTCAGGGCCTCATTCTAAAGGTCATACTCCGCCCACTATACGAAGCTATGCTCACTACGAAGGTTAAGAATAAAATCTTTCCAGGGCGCCTGGGTGGCTCAGTGGGTTAAGCCGCTACCTTTGGCTCATGATCTCAGGGTCCTGGGATCGAGTCCCGCTTCGGGCTCTCTGCTCAGCAGGGAGCCTGCTTCCTCCTCTCTCTCTCTGCCTGCCTCTCTGCCTACTTGTGATCTCTCTCTGTCAAATAAATAAATAAATAAATAAATCTTTAAAAAAAAAAAAAGAATAAAATCTTTCCAAAAATTATGCACAATTTTTAGAGGATTCACAAAACTGTTTAAGCTTCTTAAGAAAGAGCTGAAGCAGGGCGCCTGGATGGCTCAGTGTAAGCTTCTGCCTTCAGCTCAGGTCATGATCTCAGGGTCCTAGGATCAAGTCTCTCAGGCTCTCTGTTCAGGGGGGAGCCTGCTTCCCCCCACCTCTCTGCCTGCCTCTCTTCCTACTTGTGATCTCTCTCTCTCTGTGTCAAATAAATAAATAAAATCTTAAAAAAAAAAAAAAAGCTGAAGGAAAAGCGTGAAAGGCCTGGTCTTCAAAAGAACCTTTCAGCGCTCCCCAATCAATAATAGAAGTTATACACCAGATAAGATGATGACAACTGGTTTGAGACTTGCCATTCTCTCCAAGGACATAAAACCAAGCTCGATTATTCATTCCCACGGCCAGATGATAAAGCCCAACCGCTACGAAGTTGGGCTCCACATCAACAGAAACTGTGATCGGCAGCTCCTATAATGCAGGAAAGGAACAGTAGCAGATCAACTGTTGCAACTGCTGTGATTTTACTAAGGAATAAAGTCAAAATAACACCATTTTCATACCCCTTCCACGGGGTTGGCTACTGTGACTTCAAGCAGGGAGGTGAGGTACGCAATCCTCGTGCTGCAGGCAGCCCCAAGTATGGGAAGCTTGGTCAAGAAAACATGCAGCGAGCCCCTTTGGGTAGACAGTGCCAACAACTGGCCATCATCTGTCCAGGACAAGGTGCCCAACCCTGAAATGATTGACAGAATAAAGGATCAAAAACAAGTAATGTTGTTGCAGGCAAACAAGCATTTTCACGTAAGCTGCAGAGACATAAAAATCTTCAAGTGTTGTCTTTCATAGTTAAGTCTGTACAGAATAAAACTTTACCACGGATAGGCATGTGAACATGACCATCGATTCATTCCGTAGTGGCTCAAAGGGAAAGGATGTAAGAATTTAGGTTTTATAACTGAAATTGAGATTAAATTCACTATAAATCTTTAGATCAAAGTGGACTTACAGGCTTCTATAATTACTAAAATAAGTAAGTTATTTTAGGGAACTCGCATGAAGGGTGATAATTTTATTCCTCCTATAATGAATGCAAATCAAATAATAATAAACACATTACTGTGATACTGCAGTGATAAAATATCACTCTGCTTCAGAAAAATTGGTACCTTTATTCTCATCATCCAGGTTGATTATAGCATACATGTCCTTTAATTCTGCCAAGTCATGAATTTTAATGCTGAAAAATGAAAAAAAAAAAAAAGAGTAAGCTACAGGACAGGTCAGGGTTTTCCAGAAAGGGATGTGAAGGATAATCTATTGGGTCAAGATAAGAAAATAATAGAATTTCTATAATTGTATTTTATCTTAAAAAATATCCCTTTGGGGCGTGGTGTTTGAGTCTGGGTCTGGCTTAATTCTCAGATCTATAGTTTCAGGAACAAGGAGGTTTAAGTTGCCCTGAAGAAAAGTTTGAGTAGGAAAACATTCTCTTCAGCAGCACTAATTATTGTAAGAGGAATAAGGTTTCTCTTCGCAATGTGCTCCCTCCATCGCCCTGACTTCTTTCATAGAAAAAGTAATGAGGTAACAGAGAAAGAGCATTCAATTTGGAATCACAAGGCATAGGTTGAAAGCTCTGCAAAACCGGGGACATATTACTCTATAGGGTTACAGGGAGAACAGGTGGGTTCAAGCCAATGAAAGCTGTGCGGCACAATGTTAGCCCCTAACGGCTGTAAGATTATCTTTCTTCCTTGGCTCCTTTCCTCTCTCCTCACTTCCGCCCTCCCAGGGTTTTCCCTTTATATATTTCCTCTCATTGTTTTCACTTAACTTTTTATTTTGGTAGAACTGTAAATCTACATGCAGTTGTAGGAAATAATACAGAGATTGTTTATTCCCTCCTCCTTTCCCCCAAATGATGACATCTTGAAAAAATATAGGATAATATTATAATCAAAATATTGACATTGACATAATTCATGAACCTTTTTCAGATGTTCCAAGTTTTACTTATATTCATTTTGTGTGTGTGTGTGTGTGTGTGTGTGTGTGTGTTTAGTTCTAAGCAATTTTATCACATGTAAGATTCTTGAGACACACAACCACAGTCAGGATATAGAATATATCCACAACCACAGTCAGAATACAGAATAGTCCATCATCACAAGTCACTACAAGTCAGGATATAGAATAAATAGTTCCATCACCACAAGGACCCCTTATGTTGTCCTTTTATAAACACACTTAAACTTCTTCCTCCTCTAGGTTCTGGTCATCCTTCACAGCATTTGATGGTATCACTATTTTTAATATACTAATACTGTGTGTTTCTCTGTTTTATTTGGGTCTTCTTTCAACAGCATTTTGGAATTTTCAGCACACAGACCCCTCCATGTTCTGTTAAGGTGATATCTAAGTATTTCATTTTCTTCAGAGTGATTAAAAAGGCATATTTTTAATTTGATTTCCACATGTTTGTTGCTAGTATATAGAAACGTGATCGATTTGTGTGTGTTGATCTTTGATTCTGAAACCTTGCTGCACTCATTAGTTTTAGTTCTAGGTGTTTGTTTGTATATTCCTTGAGATTTTCTACATGAGCAATCATGTCAACTACAAATAGAAATCGTTTTACTTTTTTCTTTCCAAACTGGATGCATCTTATTTCTTTCTCTTGTCTTATTGTAGTGGCTAGAACTTCGAATATTAGGTTGCATTTGAGTAGTGAGAGTAGGGGTCCTTATTTTGTTCCCAATCTTAGGGGCAAGCACTCAGACTTTCACTATGAAGTATCATGTTAGCTATAAGTTTTTTGTAGGTGTTCTTTATCAAGTTGAGGCAATTCCCCTTTATCCCTAACTTACTGAGAACTTTTATCATGAATGGGTGTTGGATTTTATGAAATAATTTTGTGTCAAATGATATGATCATATGGTTCTTAAGCTGTTGGTATAGTTACTTTGTTGATTTTTTAATGTAAATAAGCCTTGCATACTTGGAATAAATCCCAGTTGGTCATGAGGTGGAATTCTTTTCATATATTGCTGAATTCAGTTTGCTAAGTTTTGTCAAGGATTTTGTGTCCAGTTTCATGAGAGAGATTGGTCTCTAATTTTTTAAAAAACTTTCTTTGATTCTGGTATTGGGGTAATGTTAGCCTTACAAAATAAGTTGAGACATGTTCCCTCCACTTTTATTTTCTGAAAAGATTTTGTAAAATTGGTGTGAATCCTTTAAAAAATATTTGATAGAATTCTCCAGTGAAACCACCTGAGCCTGGAGATTTTTAAGGGGTGAAAAATTATTCTTTGATTTCTTTAAGAATTACAGGCTGATTCAGATTATCTGTTTCATGTGGGTTGAGTTTTGATAGTCAGTGGTTTTTAAAAGAATTTTTCCAATCTTCTAAATTGTCAAATTCCTGAGTTGTTTGTAGCTTCCACACCTGTAGTGATAATCCTATTTCATTCCTGATATTGATTTGTTTTTTTAATTTGTCACTCTTGCTAGAGGTTTATCAATTTTAGCTGTTACAGATTTTTTTCCCTATTCTATGTTCATTGTCATCAGCTTCTGCTCTTTATGATTTTATTCCTTCTGCTTTACCCTTATTTTGCTTTTTTTTTCCTAGTTTCTTGAGGTAGGAACTTAGATTACATTACTTGAGTTTTTTTTTCTTTTGTATATAAGCATTTAATACTATAAGTTTTCTTCTCAGCATTGCTTTAGCTGTATAGCATATTTTGATATGTTATATTTTCACTTTTATTCAGTTGTATGGGTGGTTTTTTTTTTTTTTTTGGTCTTTTAAACTACTTTATTAACTTCACAATATATAATGAACATCTTTCCATGCAATAGAGTAAAATTCCCCCGCTGACAGAATCTTACAGATTGAGCCAAAAGGCAACATTAGAGTAGAAGCTAGTTGTAGGAGACCCACAAGAGACACATAACACCAAAAGGTTTGCAACAAAGGTACACTGAGAACATGTAAGTTTAGGAAACAAGTGTGTCTTCCTGTTAACTTCAGGAAACAAAACATCAGGATTCAAGGGGTAAGGCAAAAGTCCTCGTGATGGTCATGTTGAGGAGGGTCCATGCTAACCGCTCCCAGACCATGACCGAATTGCTTCTCCTTCAGCTGGCTCATCTCCCCCCACCTCCCTAATCCTTTCCATATTCTCTTCTCTCATCCTTGCCTGTGGTTCTCCTAGACCTGAATCATGTCCCACCTATCCTGTGGGATGGGATGCCTGGCATGGAACCACCTATGATTTACTCTAGGCACACAAAAGTCAGCTTCTAAAGTGAGGGCCAAAGGCTCTCCTTCATTAGCAACTTGATCCTTTTGATCCTTTTCCTGGTTGGCAATTGTCCATGTTGAGACTTTTTACTGCTTGTTGCTCTTTGGACGCCATTGCTCCTGGCCCCATCCGTGCAGTCTCCTGCTCCTCTCAATTCTGGCTGCAAGTGCACAGATGCAGACGCTTAGACCTGCACACCTGCTCCCCCTCCGCCTCCTACTCTTTGGGGCCACCCCTGGCCCACACACCCCCAGGGCCACCGGGAGCAAGAAGGGAGAGAGGGAAGGCTGGGTCTGATGCTAGAGCGAGGTGTTCAAGTCAGCATTGGAGGATCATGGCTCAGTTGCATGTATTTTTCAATTTGCTTTGAGATACACTCATGAATTATTTGGAAATAGGTTAATTTCCAAGTGTTCATTGAATCTTCCTGATGTTTTCCTGTTATTTAAGCGTGATTACGTTATGGCCAAGGAATCCGTTTTGCATGACTTCAATTTAAATTTGTTGAGGTTTCATGGTTCATGATATGAACTACCCTAGTGCATGTTCCATGGGTGCATAGAAAAAATATGGATTCTGTTGTTGGGTGGAATGTTCTATAGAAGTCTGTTAGGTCTAGTGGGTTTATAGTGCTCTCCAAGTCTGTTGAGAATTTAGCTAAGTTCCTCCATGCCACTGCTGCCTCAGCATCCACCCTGTTTGGCCAAGTGGCCTGCAGTGACCTAACACTAGTCCCTCCTTCAAAAGCATGCCCTAGAGAGCAGCTCACAGAGTCCCAAGCAGATGTAAGATCCTTATGTGACTTCCCCAAAAGCCCCATGATCAACTGTCTCTCCTGCCTCCCAGCACATATTTACCTTACGTGCCCCTAGGATAAAATCTCTGGGACTTACCAAAACCCTACACTTCTGGTTAGAATTTACCAATCTGCCCTCACCCTGGGAACCCGAAAGCAGTCTATTCAGGGCGCTATTGTTTTTTTCATAAACCCTATAGAAAGTACATGCCCCGAGTTCTGTGTCTTTTTATCTGCACTGGGCCTTGACCTCTCTCTGAGGTCAAGACAGGCTGGTTACTTCCTCCAGAACCTGTGAATAATGAACTTTTCTATTTCGATTCTTCTTCTTGCGTGTTGAACCACAGCTCAGGACCTGGCACCCTGCACTCTGCTTAGTAAGTGTCAATTTGACATGTTTATTTCCTTGTTGATCTTCTGTCTAGTTGTTCCACATCTTATTAAAGGCGGAGCCTTGAAGACTTCAACTACTACTGTTGTCTATTTTTCCCTTTAGTTCTGCCAGCTTTTCCTTCCTCTATTTTGGGGCTCTGTTGTTAGGTGCATACTCACTTAGCATCATTTTATCTAGTCAATATGCAATATGCCTCTTTATCCCTGGTAATTCTCTTTGCTCTCTGTCTGATACCCGTCTAACCACCCAGCTCTCTTTTGGTTAGCATTTAGATGAACTTTTTCCATCCTTTTATTTTTTACCTAGTTGTTTCATTACATCATTACATTAAAGTGAGTTTCAACAGGCAACAGGGTCACTTAAAAATTCTATTCTAATTGTCTATGTCCAATAGCACTGCCATTTACACATTTATCATAATTAATTGATTTGTCTGTTTCATTGTTTTCTGTTGTTTCTTTTGTTCTTATTTCTCCTTTCCTGCTGCCTTTTACTTATTTATTTTTAACTTGGCTCATTTTTAAAAAATATAACTTTTTAAAAAGATTTTATTTATTTATTTGACAGAGAGAGACAAGTAGGCAGAGAGACAGGCAGAGAGAGAAGGGGAAGCAGGCTCTCTGCTGAGCAGAGAGCCCAATGTGGGGCTCAATCCCAGGACCCTGGGATCATGACCTGAGCCGAAGGCAGAGGTTTCAACCCACTGAGCCACCCAGGGGCCTTTTAAATATAATTTTTTATTTTTTTTATTAATATATAATGTATTATTAGCCCCAGGGGTACAGGTCTGTGTCCTGCTGCCTTTTAGACTTGAACATTTTTCAGTATTCCATTTTAATTTACTTATTACTGTGTTTTTGTATATATCTGCATATTTTTAGTGGTTACTCTAGATTATAGCATACATAGTTAACATCTCAGAAGCTCTTTAGAATCAGTATTTTACTAGATGACACAGGGGCTCAATCCCAGGACCCTGAGATCATGACCTGAGCCAAAGGCAGACACTTAACTGACCCTCTCCCCTTTCTATTTTGCTCGCCATATGTACTGCATCTTAAACACGGAACACGCTATCAAATAACATCATTTTTACTTTCAAAAGTACCATATGTTAAAGATCTCCAAAGGGAAAAAAAAAAAAGATCTATTTACCATTTCTGCCTCTCTTCATTCTTTTTTTAAAAAAAGATTTTATTTATTTATTTTTGAGAGAGAGAGGGAGGGAGCACAAGATGGGGTAGAAGGGTAGAGGGAGAAGCAGACTCCCCACTGAGCAGGAAGCTGATCGATCCCCGGACTCAGGGATCATGACCTGAGCTGAAGGCAGATGCTTAATGAACTGAGCCATCCAGACACCTGCTCTTCCTTCATTCTTGACATCCCAAATTTTCTTCTGTAATCTGTTTTCTTCCATCTGAAGCAATTCCTTTAGCAATTTTAGAGCAGGTCTGCTAGCAGTAAATTCTCATTTTTCTTCATCTGCGAATGTTTCCATTTCACTTCATTCCTGATGGATACTTTCACTGGGTGATGAATTTCAGCGGACAGTCCTTTTCCTTCAGCACTTTAGAAAGTCGTGATGCTTCCTTCTGGCCTTGACGGCTTATGGTGAGAAACCCACACTTAAAATGTTGTTCGTTAACTGCTTTCAAGATTTTTTTCTTCATAGTTAGTTTTTTAGCAGTTTGATTATGATGCGTCTGCGCTAGGTTTTTTTGGACTTATCCTTTTAGGGATTTGCTGAGCTTCTACAATAGACAGGTCTGTCTTCTGCTGAAGGTGAGAAGTTCCCAGCCATTATTTCTGAGACTCTTGTGACATAAATGTTAGATGTTTCAGTATTGTTTTACAGGCCCCTGAGGCTTTGTTTATTTTTTTCCAATCTTTTCTTTCTCTGTGCTCACTGAGGATATTTCTTTTGGTCTAGCTTTTGGTCTAGACATTTTATGATCTCCATTCTGCTAGTAAGTACTGCATTAATTATATTTTTCAGGTCTAAAAGCTTCCATTTAGTTTTTCTTTCTAGATTCTCTTTCTTTTCTAAGACTATATTTCCATCTGGGGTGTGTGTGTGTGTGTGTGTGTGTGTGTGTGTGTGTGTGTGTTTTATAATAGCTGCTACCAGCGTCATCTTGGCACTGGCATCTTTTGATTGTCTTTTCTCAGGTGAGTTGATATTTTCCTGATTTTTCCTATGTCAGGTAAGTTTGGGTTCTATTTTGGACCTTCTGAACATTACAACCAAGACTCCTGCATCTTGTTTAAATCCCATGGAGAAGGTTAAAGTTTGTTTTTTTAATAATCAACCCAGTTGGGTTCAGGCTATGAGTATCAAACAGCCTTCTGTGGCTTGAGGTTTCAACGTCAGTTCCATTTTCAAAGGCTTTGCAGTCGTACTCAGATATCTCCCTATTCTGCTCACTCTGTGATCCACAAGACTTGCACTAGGGTCTATTCCTTAGTTCAGTTCTCGAAGTCTTTGGTATATTTAGGATGAGATACACATATATAGCTCAGGAGTGAACCTGGGAGTTCACAAATGTCTTTAGCCGGTTACTTTTCAGAGCTCTTTCCTCTCCAGGATCTCCCTGGTATGTTCTGATTCTCTGGGGCTTCCCTTTTTTGGTCTCCTAGCAGGAAAGCTGGGGATCTAGTTACCCTGATGTGCCTTGCCCTTCCACAACTGGACCCATACTTGTGGCCAAGCAGTGTGAGGGCGCAGAGAACAAGCAACAGGGGCTGCCCAACTTCCTGGGACCATAGCTCCTCTGCTTGGAGGAAGGTTACCCTCTGTCAGAGTTGCGGGTGTCTGTGGGTCCTTCCTCCCACGGCTGTTGCTGCTACTGCAAAGTGGCATGGTGGCTGGGGCACGAAAGAACAAGGAAAAAGAAAGGAAGCTGGGAGATCTTCCCAACTCTTGTTAGTGGAGTTCTCTTTCCTGCAACTTGAGCTGGAACCAGAGGGCTTCACTCAGAGCCCTCTTGTCTATACTCTGGTGTCTACTTCCAGACTTTGGCTACCTTGAGTCTCAAGAGACTGGAAGACAAACTGGGAGACTCCTCACTGGTTCGGTGGCACTTCAAGTTCTGCTCTTCTTCGATCTATTTACTTTCCAGAGCCCTTAAAGAGCTGTTCCATGCATTCTGTCCCAGCTTTATGGTTGTAATTAATCCGTGAGAGGTATAAGGTGGAGTGTGCTGACTCCACACTACCCGGAACCACCTATTTTTTTTTTTTAATTTTTTATTTTTTAGAAACATATATTTTTATCCCCAGGGGTACAGGTCTGTGAATTGCCAGGTTTACACACTTCACAGCACTCACCAAAGCACATACCCTCCCCAATGTCCATAACCCCACCCCCCTTCTCCCAAACCCCCTCCCCCCAGCAACCCTCAGGTTGTTTTGTGAGATTAAGAGTCACTTATGGTTTGTCTCGGAAACCACCTATTTTAAGATTGATTTTCAAAATTCTCCGTTTTAGGTTTTGTCATTGGTAAACATTTAGCATTTTAGGTTTTACCGTGTGTAAAACCTCCTGTTCTAGCAGGAGTCTTAGAAGTTTTCAATTGCAAACATGTTTTAAGAGTGCAGGAGAGTTCTGCTGACAGATTCCCACTAGCTATCAAAGTCTTGTTGAATATATATATATTTTTAAGATTTTATTTATTTGACAGACAGAGATCACAAGTAGGCAGAGAGGCAGGCAGAGAGAGAGAGAGAGGAGGAAGCAGGTTCCCCATGGAGCAGAGAGCCCGACATGGGGCTCGATCCCAGGACCCTGGGATCATAACCTGAGCCGAAGGCAGAGGCTTTAACCCACTGAGCCACCCAGGCGCCCTTCTTGTTGTATCTCTTAAACATTCCTTACATAAGCTTTCCTGGGAATTTTTAAGTGTAACTTACCAATTATCACCACACGTAGCAGCTTTATTAAGGGTCTGTGAGACTGCAATACTGGTTAGACTATCTTTGTGGTCACGAGCCTGAAATATCTCTTGACCAATCTCTCGAATATGAGTGGAGATGACCACAAAAATTCCACGTGAAAAACCAATCATGATGTAGCCGTCACCATACCTATAGCAACAAAGGCAACGGTACAGTAAAAGGAAGGTTAGATATCATTGGCAACACAGTAAATCATCAAGTACATTAGAAGTAAGGAACTACAGAACATAATTTGTCGAGGGCCAGATAATATGCTAGGTTGTTTCCCATGTGCAGTCATAGTCTACAATCCAGAAAATGTGACATATAGAAGTGCAAATGCTATGGGCAAAAATTAAATATAATGAGTAAGGAAGAACGCAGGGACATCTTTTGGTAATGAGCTGCTTGTACATACCAGCTGTAGCAGACAATGTTCCCATAGCGCTGCTGAAATTCCAGATCAATTGGACTATCTGGGTCATTCAGATTATAAAGAAACAACGTTTTCTTGCCAACCACCACGCTGATCTGCCAGGAAAGATTAAGAGATTGTGGAATGAATTACTCAGGACTTCATGAAGACCAATAAGCAAATTCAAATAGATGAACCTAACTGATGAAAACATGAGCCAAGTTTACACTAAATGTTTTAACCAGGGGGCCTGGGTTAAAGCCTCTGCCTTTGGCTCAGGTCATGATCCCAGAGTCTGGGATTGAGCCCTGAATCAGGCTCTGCTTAGCAGGGAGCCTGCTTCCCCTGCTCTCTCTCTGCCTGCCGCTCTGCCTACTTGTGATCTCGGTCTGTCAAATAAATGAATAAAATCTTTAAAAAAAAAAATGTTTTAACTAATACGATAACTATGTGACTTTAAAAATACATTGTATTAATATACAGTCTGAGAAGGGTCCTTGGCTTTGCACCTTTGAGAATTACACTAAAATAGCTGGGTTGATTAACTTTAAAAAATTCTCTATACCTCTCATTAGAGTACTGTACGGCACAGGGACAGAAGTCCAACACAGTTCCACTGAAAATGAGTGCATGTTCGGAGTACAGAGTCTTCCTGCCTAAGAGGTCATTCTGATTTTGAGCCATTGGGGATTACAGTCCACACGGTGTGGATAAATGAGCTTGGCTTTTTGCATCACTCTTTCCATCTCCTGCAGGTCATTGGTCAATGCGGCTAGCCTAGTATCCCTCCGTCACTCACACAAGTCAATACTTAACTGTAATTCTTAGTGGAAGATGTAATTGTGTGAGGGAGAGAAAAGAGTGTATTACTTACTTGGGCTCATTAAGGGTGATGGATTCATATAAGAAGAGAAACACTTTGACCCAGTTCCTTAGTCTATCAATTATAAGTCGTTATCGAGTCAATAATAGCTTTTTAAGAAAAAGAAGAGTATTGCATTTAAATATATTTGTATTAATGGTTTTCTCCAACCTAGCCACTGCCTGGATAATTGGATAATTCATTTCCTGAATTCCCTTTCTGACATACTGTTTATGTCCATATCCAATAGCTCTGATGGAGAGGGCACAGTCTCTGAATATTTCCTCTGTTGGGCATTTCTCCTCCTAGTCATTTTGGTGAGAGGTGGCTGAGGGGATGTGTAGCTGAATATATCAACCACGATCCAGGCAAGGTGCACCCTGAAACGCTTCTGCGCAATCAGGAGTTCCCACCAAAAAGAAAGAAAAAAAAAGAGAGAAAGAGAGAGACAGGGGGGAAAAAAAGAAAGAAAGAAAGAAAAGAAAAGAAAAAAGAAGAGAAGACCTAGCCAGAATGGGTCCCAAAGGTAAGATTTATAAAGTATACAAACAAAAACAGACAAAAAGACTGACAAAAGTAAATGACAAGAAAAAAAAGAACCCAGCCAAAATGAACCCCAAGTATAAGATTTATATACAACCAGAACAAAAACAAACACACAGAAACACTGGCAGAAGAAAAAGATGGGAGTATGGTTATAAATCCTCAGTGTGGACAAGGAAGGTTATTTTGATTCTTCCTGTTTGTATCTTGATATCTTTGTTAAATAACTTCACTTTCCCGGGATAAAGGGGGATTAAACTGGTTTATATATAGGGCTAGTATTGATTGGGGAAAGAGGATTACCTTGAAGCTCATCTATATATGAATATTTAAAAAAAATAGAAAAGCAAGAAAAACACAGGTATATGTATCAAAAAAGTTCAAGGTAAAAGGTTATTATGGAATTTGTCGTATTGAACCTCTTGTGATGGTAAATAGGTTAAAATTTTTTTAAAAAATTAAAAAGAATGAGAATAATGGGAACGAATTAAAAATAAAAGTAGTATCTATGTAGTATACAGGTTTTAGGGCAATACCAGGAGCTTAATATCTTCTTTTCCCTTGATACTGGGGTTTTACAGTTTTATGGGGACCCTGAGGTGGTTGTCCTCTTGGTTTCTGTTTTGTTTTCCCTCTGGCTGGCTTTCTGGGTAATTGCGAAGATCCTCTGGATTTCAGAATACTATGTGGCAAGGAAAATGCATCTAAGACATTAACAAAAACTACAAATTCCAGAGTTCTGGTCACCACCTCCAAAAGAGAGAAAATAAAAAATCACGTAGAAATCAGTACTTCTGTTTATAAAGGTACCCTCACTGTTTCTGCTACCACAAGAACGAGAAAAGCAACACCAAGAGTAATAAGAAGATGTCCTCATTTCCTGTGCTACTGTCAGCAGCCGCAAAAGCAATGTATGCCTCAGACACTGGAGTCTTTACTAATTTAATAAATGACACACAGTAATTTATTTATCCGTATACATTCGGAACCATCCTGGAAAAGGAGAAAGCATAGTCTATGAAATTATCAAAATAACTTGGACACGGCTGTGACTTTGAATTCTCACCGTGCTTTCAGCAGCAGACGTTCGGTCATCTGTCTTCATCATGGAAAACTGCATGTCGCTAGGCTCTGACCTCACTGGTGTCTGCAGGGACAGAAATATTATCACGAGGAATAAGTGCAACACTTAAATTCATTCTGAATTTATAATAAAACCAGTAACTTGCTTTCACTTCTGTTCTACCTGAAAATCCCACAGCTACAAACATCTGGAAATTGTGGATGATATAGAACACATGTCTTATTAAATAGAGAGAAAAGTTTGAAAGAAGGCAAGGTAAATTTCCAGGGAAAATAAGCAAAGAGCAAACCACAAACCAAAGTATGTGTAGAAACTGATGCTCTAGCTATCCAGAGCAGTTGGTAAGGAGACAATAAAGAAGCCTATTTGACTTGGGCTGAGCTTTGGGTCAGAAAAAATACTGAAAAGGTTCTTTTCATTTCAAAGACCTTCTCATCTTCATTATGATCTGAAGTTCATATTTATACTTTGAGTGGGTTAGAAACTCCTTGGAGTGTTTGTCAAAAACAAATCCAAGGCCTCTTCCCAAAGCGATAAAAAATTTCTACAGACAAGCCCTGCTGAAGAGGAGTTCACAATTCAGAATGAGAAAAGTCACAAGACATAACACATCAAGAACAAAAGTCAGCAGATCTAAGAAACACAGAACTAGCAGAGAGACACTCCGCTAGACACTTTAAAAATGACCAAAGATGTAAAGGACTCCTAAGTATGACAAAAGACTTAAAAAAAAAAAAAAAAGTCCAGACAGATTTTTTTTAGAGAACTACAAAGTACTTTTCTTTATTTATTAAAGTACAGCTGACCCTTGAACAATGTGGGGGTTAAGGGAGTTGAGCCCCTGAACAGTTGAATATTCACATATAATGTTGAGTCCCCCCCAAATTTAACTACTAATAGCCTACTTTCACTGGAAGCCTTACCAATAATATAAACAATTCACAGACATTTTATATGTTCTGTATATCTCATACTGTATTCTTACAATAAAGTGAGCTAGAGAAAAGAAAATGTTCTTAAGCAAATCATAAGAGAAAATATATTTATGGTCCTGTATTATATTTATCAAAAAATATATGCATATAAGTAAATCTCCACAGTTCAAACCATGTTGTTGAGGAATCAACTCTTTACTTGACATACAATATGCTATTAGCTTCAGGTGTACAACACAGTAATTCAATATTTATATACATTACAAAATTACCTTCCCCATGGTAAGTCTAGTTACTATCTCACCATAAAAAATTATTACAATACTAATGACTATATTCCCTATCCTGTATATTACACCCTCATGACTTATGTATTTTATAACTGGAAGTTTGTATCTCTTAACCCCATTTGCCTATTTATCTAAAGTACTTTCTAATAATAAAAAGCAGAATCATTAAGATTAAAAAAAACTCAGTAAGATAGATGGCCAGATAAATTTGAAGAAAGAATAAGTAAATTGATTAAGTAAATAACCCAGGAGGTTGCACAGAATGACAAAAAGATATGAAAGAGAGATAAAGAGGGGCACGTGGGTGGCTCAGTTGGTTGAGCATCTGACTCTTGGTTTCACCTCAAGTTATGATCTCAGGGTCATAGTCTCAGAGTCATGAAACTGAGCCCCAAGTTGGGCTCCCCATTCAGCACAGAGTCTGCTTATCCCCCTACCTCTACTCCTCCTCTGGCTCTCTCTAAAATCAATAAATAAATTCTTAAATAAAAAAAGAGAGATAAAGAGGTAGAAGGTCCAACGTATGTCTAACAGACACTCCAGAAGGACAGAATAGAAAGGGCAAGAGGTAATACTGAAAGAGAGAATGACAGAATTTTCCAGAATTGATGAAAGACAGCAAACTTCAGATTTAAAGAACAAGGCAAGTCCTTAGTAGGATAAATAAAAATAAATCCACACAAGAAACACTGGAGTGATCTGCAGAGTAGTAAATTCAAAGCAATTCAGAGACAACACAAAATAAAGCAGTACTTTTCATGTATGCTTTGCTTACCACAGGACAAATTAGAGAGTATACCTAATTCTAGAAGAATACTTCTTAGAGATCAGCAATGGGAAATAGCTATCTTGTATGTAAATAACAACTGAATGTAGTTATTTCCTAGGATGTGATGTAGCAAAATATTGTAAGGTCATGTCCTGATTCAGTGGAGGAAAAAAATGCCAATATCTACTGATGATGTCTGATATGGATACAAGGAAGTGAGTGCAGAGCTAAAGCATTTCAACTTGCATATCTACCATTCTAACTCAAAATGACACCAAAATAGAATGTCAAAATTTTAGGTTTCTAGAAAATATTTTTTATACTAATTAATCTTAAGAACAAGTTTAATCATGGGGTGCCTCGGTGGCTCAGTGGGTTAAAGCCTCTGCCTTCGGCTCAGGTCATGATCCCAGGGTCCTGGGATCGAGCCCCACATCAAGCTCTCTGCTCAGCGGGGAGCCTGCTTCCCCCTCTCTCTCGGTCTGCCTCTCTGCCTACTTGTGATTTCTGTCAAATAAATTAAAAAAAAAAAAGAAGTTTAATCATGCTATGATTCTCCTCAACATGGTTGAGTAACTTCTGCCTAACTTTCAGAGCTGTCCAGATACAGAAACCAATGTTCTTCTTCAGTCTTGTTTTCTGTAAATTCTCAAAACTCCTATCTTCAGTAGGCCAATCTTGAACAAGCTATGAACAAGTTATAAGTTCTTCCTCCTACCTCTGTCCATGTTGTTTTACTAGGGTTGAACAACAGACTGTTAAACGTCTTACAATATCCACTTAAACAAATTTCAGTAGGGTACACAATTACAGAGATGATATTTGCAGCTTCACTGGCAGCAGAGAAGAACCTAGTCACATAGTCACTAGGTTCTAGTGATATGGATGGAAAAAATAAATGCATCTTCTAGATGAGGCCCTTTAAATATCTCTTGCACTACACTTTCTTTCTCCCTTCCCTGGAGGGGAAATGCAGGTGTGGTGCGAGTAACTATGCAGAAGAGGACAAAACATCCTTGCAAAAGGCAGAGCAATGTGATGGAAGGAACCTGGAACTGTGTAGCGCCTTGTGAAGCAGAGATGCACAGATGATCTGCCCACCTGTCTCTGTTCCACGAGGAAGAGAAAGAGGAAAAACCACCCAAACTAGCATATTTTTTGAGCCCTTGTAATTTTGGAACACTCTGTTACAGCAATTTATCCTACACCTTGACTGATTCAGATTGTCTGTCTTTTAAAGGTTCATAATCCAACTTGCATTGATCTCCTCCATCTCAGATATTATGGGACTTGTAAGCTATACCAAAAGATATGGCAATCATGGTATAAGGTTGTGTGTGTTTTATCATGATTAGTTCTGTCTTCTTGAGAGTAGGAGCTTATGGTTGGCAGCTTCTAAAATGAGCCACAGTAATCCTCACCTAGCTGAATGTGGGCTGGACGGGACTCACGTCTACATAACAGAATATGGCAAAAATGATTTTGAGATCAGGTTATTTATTAAGAGATTGTGGCTTAAGTTTTAAGTGGCTGCTCTCCTTCTCTTACCACCTGCTATGTGGAGAGGCACTCTATGGAGAAATCCTGTGGCAATGAAATTAGGTGGGTTTCTAATCAATGGCCAGAAAGGAACTGAGATCCTAAGCCTAACAACCTATAAGGAATTAAACTCTTGTCAAGAACCATGCGAATGAGCTTGGAAACAGACTTTTTTCCCAGTCAAGCCTTCAGATGAGACTCCAATCTTGACCAGGAAAATGCAGGCTTGTGAGACCTTAAAGCAGCTAGGCTACATCTGCATTCCTCACCCATAAAAACTATAAAACAATAAATGTATATTGTTTTGAAACTGCTAGGTTTGGGGGGTAATTTGTGATGTAGCAATAGAGAACTAATACAGGACCATATTTCACATTTCTTCTTAAGTACATAGCACAGTGCCATATACCTAGAGGGTATTCAAAGAATTTGCTAGTCAGTATGGTCCTGGCAATACTAAGTCATATGCCAAGTGGTCCAAAGTAAAATTTATCCACTGGTGAGATTATGTAGTAGCTACTGGCAATATAAATTCCCTCAAGGAGCCGCTGAAGATCTATTCAACTGGGAAATTTGAACAATAGTAAACTTTATTCCTAAAACTAAATTTAATAAGGATTAGCTTGGAAGCAATTTAATACACCAGTTAAAGGCATGGGCTTTAGAATCAGGCAGACCAGACTCTGAGTCCAGTTATTAACATTTATATTATGACTATATGCATATAAAATCAGAGTTATCTCACAAATATACAGCCTAGCTATAACCACAGAGCCAATAATTCATGCCAATACTAGGTAATGGCAAATGTACAAAGGAAGATATTTAGATAAAGGATTCCTAGGAAAGAAAAGTGTTCTAATACCTAAGAAGAACAGTTTTTGTTACTTTGGAAAGGAAGTTATTGCATACAGATCCCACACAGAGATTTTAAAATTTCACAGATTAGTTTGGTAGACAAACTTTATTTCAGGGAAAGTTTTGAATACACCAGACCAAAGATGATACGGAATTACCTGTCTTATCGTGTCACCTTCCTGATTGCTAACGGTAATCATTTTATCTTCACCACCTAAAGCAAGCAGATTTTCTGCATTCCAACATCCGCATGTGATTCTCTTAGTATGTTTTCCTGAAAAACAGATGATTTTTGTACAGACACGTGGGTTTCTCAAAAAAATTAAAAGATCTGTGCTGTCAATCTAAAAGTCTAGGTAATAGGCTGTCGATATTAAACAGACAAGGAATGCTAAATCTCATCAAAGTAGTTAGTGTCTAAGCAACCTTATTTAAAAGTCATTACCAAGTTCTAAAGCAATATAACGGTTTTCAACTAGTTAAATGGGTATGAGCACAGGCTCTGACATGAAGAGATACTCAGCTCCTGGACAAGTTTGTTAGCTTACCATATAACCAAACCATATAACAATAATGTCCTACCACAAGCACTAAATCCCAAGGCACTCAAGTTACTTTACTACACTCAGTTTCACAACGTGGTAGACACCTTGGTATAAACAGATTCAACATTCAGTTTGGGTTACTCATGTAAAACTAGAACACATTTGATTTCTGGTCATACTGAGGTGCAAATCTGAATGTACCTTATTAAGACTGGTGTGGAGAACTGAGTCACTTAACTAGGAAGTGATACTAGACGGAAGTGATAAGTATCAGGAGACTTTCCCGCTAAGGAATCTAGCCAGTACAAAAACTGTATTTTGGGGGGAAAAATCATATACTTGACACTGGGTGCATTTGTTGAAGGTCCTAGACAAATAAATCCTTGAGCCTCAAGATTCATTCTACAATGAGGAGTAGATTGGTTAAGTCAATATATTCTGGAGCTAGCCTGCTTGCGTTTGAATCTCAGTCTTCCACTGACTATAAACACTGGGTAAGCTACCTAACATTTCTATTCCTTAGTCACACATCCATAAATTGGGGATAATAGTAGGGCCTGCATAGAATTGAGGATCAAATGAGTTCAGGCATTTGGAAGAGTGCCAGGCATACAGAAAGTACTAGAGAAGTTTAGCTATTTTTTATATAGCTTTTTTTTTTTCTAAATACAGAAAGTGCTAGAGAAGTTTGCTGCTTTTTGAGAGCAGAGACCACATTAATTTTATTCTTTCTCGCCCTTACAGAACTGAATATGGTACCGATGCTGGAAGTAGGTTCTAAAGAAGTAGATGTTAAGTGAGTAGACCCTGAGGCCAGAGTCCTGGTGTGTCAGAGGCTCAGGAGGAGGACAGTGTGGCTGGAGCAGAGGAAGGAAGAGGGGCGGAGTCTGAGACAAAATCAGAGTTTGTAAGGCCAGGTCATGCGGGTGTTGGCCGGCCACTGTAAGGACCCTGGCTTTGACCCACTGGAAAGGACTGAGCAGAAAGCTCGCTCTGGTCCCTAGCTTGAGAATATTTTATAATGGGGAAAGAGCTGGAGCAGGAAACCAGTTCCGAGAGCGCAGAAATGCACGTGGAAGATGTGCGGGGCTCTACACACAGTGGTAACAGGAGAGATGGTGAGAACAGGCTGGATTCTGGAAATATCTGAAGCAAGAGCCTACAAGATTTTCTGGCAAATTAGATGAGGAGGGTATGAGAAAGAGGAGAGTCAAGGAGGATGCTAAAGTGTTAGCCTCAAGATCTGAAAGGATGTCATCAACGGTGAGAGGAGCAGCTGTGGTTAAGAAGGGTTTTAGAGATACGAAATTTCAAGTGTTTACTGGACATCTTGTCAGAAATGTTGAATAAGCAGTGGATACAGGAGTCTAGAGATAGGAAGAGATCAGTATGGGACTGGTCACGATTTGGATGGCATTTCAAATCAGAAGATCAGGGCACAAACGTGAAGGGACCATTCAGAGAAGATGCCGAAATGGAGGAGAGTTTGGTGATCACAGATGAAGGGACTCGTGTCGTACTTTGCACTGGGCCCACAGAGATGCGCATTAGGAAGGGAAGAAGAGTGCACAAAGAAAGGTGGGAAAAAGCCAAAGACGAACTTCCTTCTATACCACAGAAAAGGAGAAGAAAATCTCTTCTTCCCCCTTTCTGTATACCTCATGGCCTCTTTGTTTCTTCCAGGGCTCAGAACTCAGGTTAGCCTTAACATCAAGATCAGTTAACCCGTTTTGTGTGCCTACTTACAGTATTCTGGGCACTTTACACACACTGACTTATTTAAATAATATTAACTCACAGTTAATCTACTATGGTAACTGAAGTTTGAACCATGTTATTGGGAGACTGGCAGTATTTAATTAAACCATAGTAAATGAATAATATAATAATAATAATATAATCATATATAATATATAATAGAATATAATAGAATAATATAAGAGTCACACAACATGAGAACTGCCTGTATGTGGTTTAGCTGAAGGGAGTAAATCAGTACAAGACGCAACAAGGTTAACAGATTTTAGTTACTGTGAAATGCTGGCAGCTCATGGTACCATGGGGGGGCTCTCTAGAGTGGAAAGCCTTGGATTTAGGAAAGTGAGTTATTTAAAAGGAAAAAAAAAGCAGAGCCACAAATCATAACCAACTCTGAGAAAAGCAGCCATGTATTTATCTAAAGGCCCTAAGACATATAATTGACCTGAATAATCTCCTCAGGCCCATTTTATAATAAATGACTGAGACCCAATATTCATATTAAATACAAAGATCACCTATAAAATTATGTATATGTGACAAATACTTGACATAAAATAATTATGCTTTGACAGATTATTTTCTTATATGTTAAGTGTCAGACTTTCTGGGGCCTGTAAGTTAACTGGTAGGGTGTTCCTACAGATGAAGGGGGATACAAAAAAATGCCTAACTGAGGTCAAATAGTCAATTTATGATGAAAGTTGATTTTTGTAACACAAAATATTTTGTTTAGGTTTTCAAATGGGTCAATGGCATTACCTTTTGGCTGTAGCACCAAAAATATAAATATTAAAGATATATATGTATGTGAAAAAAATTGAAATAAATTATGTGTCCTTAATTGAAAGGCACTTTCTCAAGTATTCTGATGGCACTCTTATCTCCAGAGTTTAATTCTTTCCTTAGCAATAAATTATAATTATTTGGCCACCTGGGTATAATTAAACCTACTAGTTTCACCATTCACCAGCAGGATGTTATGATAATTGAAAAGAATCGATGTGTTTCTTCTTGGGTGTTCAGAAGGCAGATTATAAGCGACCAGAGACTGGGGGAATCAAAGAGTCTGAACCAAGGTCAAACAAGGAACAAACACCCTCTACTCACACACCCTGAGGTTCAATATAACTCGCCGTGCACACTCAATTGGTGTTTGGAGAGAATAAGAGGTCAGAATTAAGAATCTAGATATATTCTGACCAAAACAGTTACCAAATGTTTCAGTCCATCTACTAACGTGCTGATATACACAGCACCGTCTATCTCGTGTCCACAGGTACAATCTGCTGTTAATGTCCTGGTGTTCAAAGGCACAGGTGACCTTAGAGCAACTATTCTGTGTGGCCTGGTAATTCTTCATAAACAGTGAAGAGGGATCTTGTAGTTTAGCTAGCTCTGAGGCTTACCCGGGGGAGCTTTACTACTACACAATTTCCCTGACGATATCAGAAAAATCTGAGGCATAAAACATTACATTTATGTAAAGCATCTCAAATACAGAGCGGTGTTTTCAGCTATAACCTACCCAGCACAGGAATCTTTCGAGATGTCTGACGATTATACATAAGCAAATTTCCTTTAACGGTTCCAACGGCCAGGAAACTTCCAATTTTTGACCAAAGAAGGAAAGACATTTGATCCCTGTAACGTTAAGATATAAATCACTAAAAAACTCACAATCATAATCTCCAGGTAGTTCTTTTAAAAAGTATTTCATGAATAATTTTAATATCTACTTAGAAACTGAAGTACAAAATTAGAACTTACTGCTTTAGGACAAAGACTAAGGACTAAAGGCATTTTGGAGAAGCTATAAGATGATGTTATGGTCAGTTAGACCTAACATACATATGTAATAAATACAAACTCTACTTCAGTCATGCTGGAACCTCAAAGGTCATAAAATGAGTCATGATGAGACAGTTTGGTCAGCTGTAAATGTGGAAAAATCTTAATGGATGATGATGCCACATGCTTTAACAACAATAACAACAAAAAAAGTAGGTTCCAGGGTGCCTGGATAGCTCAGTCCGTTAAGGTCCAACTCTTGACTTCGGCTCCGGTCATGATCTCAGGGTTGTGAGATTGAGTCCCGCATTGGGCTTCACACTGGGCATGGAATCTGCTTAAGAGTCTCTCTCTCGCCCTCTCCCTCAGCTTTCCCCCAACCCCTGCTTAAAAAAAAACTAAAAAAAAAAAACCTAAAAAAAAAAGTGGTAAGTAGAGTCCTCTAACATACTACATTGGAAAAATCACTGGGAATTCATCACCTTAAATAGGACATATCTTTTCCAGCTCTGTCACTTTTTAAAGTTTTTATGTAAATTCCAAGTAGTTAAGAGTATAATATTAGCCTCAGGTGTGCAATACAGTGATTCAGCACTTCCATACATCACCCAGGGCTCATCACAACAACCACACTCCCTAATCCCCATCACCTCTCTCACCACTACCCGCCATCATCTCCCTTCCAGTAACCATCAGTTTGCTCTCAACAGATAAGAGCGTTTCTTGTTTTGCCTTTCCCCCCCCCCCTGCATTGCTTGCTTTGTTTCTTAAATTCCACATAAGAGTAAAATTGTATAGTATTTGTCTTCCACTTGCTGACTTACTTCACTTAGGATTATACTCTCGCTCCACTGATGCTGCAAATGGAAAGATTTCTTTTTTATGGCTGAGTAATATTATTCCATCGTCAATATGTGTGTATATATCTGTGCATATACCTATAGATATACACATATGTACACACACATGCGTACATACATACTACATCTTCATCCAGTCATCAAAGGACACTCGGGCTGTTTCCATAATTTGGCTACTGTTGATAATGCTGCTATAAACATCAGGGTGCATGTATCCCTTCAAGTTCATATTTTTATATTACTTGGGTGAGTATCTAGAGTAGTATGATTGAAGGACTGAAGGGTAGTTCTTTTTTAACTTTTTTGAGGAAACTCCATACTGTTCTCCAGAGTGGCTGCACCAGTCTGCATTCCCACCAACAGTGTACAACGGTTGCCCTCTCTCCACATCCTCGCCAACACCTATTGCTCTTTGTTTTTTATTTTAGCCATTTTGACAGGTGTGAGTGACAGATCCAGCCAAGCACCCCTATGGTGAATGATTTTTTTAAAATGTATTGTTTGATTGGGTTTGCGAGTATTTTACTGAGAATTTTTGCATCCATGTTCATCAAGGATATTGACCAATAGTTCTTTTTTTTTTTTTTTTTAGTGGAATCTTTATCTGGTGTTGGTATCAGGGTAATGTTGGACTCATAAAATGAATTTGGAAGTTTTCTTACCTTTTCCTTTTCTATTTTTTTGGAATATATATATATATATTTAAGATTTAGTTATTTATTTGACACAGAGAGATACAATGAGAGGGAACATAAGCAGGGGGAGTGGGAGAGGGAGAAGCAGGCTCCCCACTGAGCAGGGAGCCTGGGGCTCAATCCCAGGACCCTGGGATCATGACCTGAGCTAAAGGCAGTCACTTAATAACTTAGCCACCCAAGCACCCCTATTTTTTTGAATAGTTTGAGAAGAGGCATTAACTCTTCTTTAACTGTTTTTGTAGAATTCACCAGTGAAGCCATTTGATTGTGGACTTTGGTATGTTGTGGATTTTTTGATTACTGACTCAATTTCTTTGCTGGTGATTGGTATGTTCAAGTATTCTATTTCTCCTGTTTCAGCTTGGATAATTCATTTGTTTCTAGGAATTTAATCATTTTTTCCAGGTTGTCCAATTTGTTGGCATATAGTTTTTCATAATATTCTCTTATAATTGTTTGTATGTCTGTGATGTTGGTTGTTATTTCTCCTCTTTCATTTGTGATTTTGTTTATTTGGGTCCTTCCTCTTTTCTTTTTGATAACTCTGGCTAGAGGTTTATCAATATTATTGATTTTTTTCCCAAAGAACTGGCTCCTGGTTTCATTGACATGTTCTATTGTTTAAGTTTCCAAATCCTTTATTTCTGCTCTAATCTTTATTATTTCCTTCTTTTATTTTTTTAAAGATTTTATTTATTTATTTGACAGAGAGAGATCACAAGTAGGCAGAGAGGCAGGCAGAGAGAGAGAGAGAGGAGGAAGCAGGCTCCCTGCTGAGCAGAGAGCCTGATGCGGGACTCGATCCCAGGACCCTGAGATCATGACCCGAGCCGAAGGCAGCGGCTTAACCCACTGAGCCACCCAGGCGCCCTATTATTTCCTTCTTTCTGCTAGCTTCAGGCTTCACTTTTTGTTCTTTTTCTAGCTCCTTTAGCTATAAGGTTAGGTTGTTTATTTCAGATTTTTCTTGCTTCTTGAGGTAAGCCTCTTTGCTATATGTTTCCCTGTTAGGACTACTTATGCTGCATCTCAAAGGTTTTGGACCATTGTGTTTTCATTTTCATTTGCTTCCATGTACTTTTTAATTTTTTCTTTTATTTCTTGGATGAACCATTCATTGTTTAGTAGCATGTTATTTAACTTCCATGTATTTGTGGTCTTTCCAGGTTTTTCCTTGTGGTTGACTTCTAGTTTCACAGTGTTGCGGTCAGAAAAGTTGCATGGTATGACTTCAATCTTCTATTTGTTGAGGCCTATTTTGTGACCTTATATGTGATCTCCATTTTGGAGAATGTTCCACATGCACTTGAAAGAGTGTGTATTCTGGGGCACCTTGGTGTCTCAATCAGTTAAGCAAGCGACTCTTGATTTTGGCTTAGGTCATGATCTCAGGTTTGTGGGATTGAGCCCTGTGGGCTCATTCACTGAGCGTGGGGTCTGTTTAAGATTCCCTCTCTCTTGGGGCGCCTGGGTGGCTCAGTGGGTTAAGCCTCTGCCTTCAGCTCAGGTCATGATCTCAGAGTCCTGGGATCGAGCCCCCCATCAGGCTCTCTACTCAGCGGGGAGCCTGCTTTGCCCCCTCTCTCTCTGTCTGCCTCTCTGCCTACTTGTGATCTCTGTGTGTCAAATAAATAAATAAAATCTTAAAAAAAAAAAAAAGAAAGATTCCCTCTCTCTCTAAAAAAAAAAAAAAAAAAAGAATGAAAGCATGTGTATTCTGTTTTAGGATGAATGTTCCAAATATATGTTAAGTCCACCTGGTCCAGTATGTCATCAAGGCCATAATTTCCTTGATTTTCTGTTCAGATGTTCTGTCCATTGATGTAAGTGAGGTGTTGAAGTCCCCTACGATTATTGTTATTATTGATTAGTTCCCTATGTTTGTTATTATTTTATATATGTGGGTGCTCCTGTGCCAGGTGCTTAAGTATTTATAATTGCTATATCTTCTTATCCCTTTTATTATTCTATAGTGTTCTTCTTTGTCTTTTGTTATAGTCTTCGTGTTGAAGTTTGTCCAATACAATTACTGCTCCTCTGCCTTTCTCTTGACATCCATTTGCATGATGTTTCTCTATCCCTCTCACTTTCAATCTGCAGGTGTCTTCAGGTCTAAAATGAATCTCTTGTAGGCAGCATATAGATGTGTCTTACTTTTTTTTTTTTACATGCACTCTTCCATTGTGTTTTAGCTGTTCTATCCTCCAGTCATCTGCAGAAGCTCTCCTTGCTTGCTGTATGCAATGTTTGGTTCCTGATCTGAATGTGGTGAGTTTTAACTAGGTGCGCTTTTAGTCTGATTATGAAATGAGACCTGTCACCACCTCCACCAGAACTAAGACCCTGCAACACTCTCTGGCTGGGAAACATGGTGTAGGCAGGGGTTTGTGCTGGTCTTCCGGGCAGGGGTCTGGTACGCTGGGACTGAGGTAAGCATCACTGAGAAAAGCAGTTCCACCAAAGCACAGGGAGTGCTTAGTGTAAGCAAGTTAGGCAGCCAGTTTCCACACTGCACTGCTTCTGCAGGTGGCTCTGTGTTTATGCTGAGCGGTAGGAGAGGGAAATGTGCTGACCTGCTCCTTTGTTCCTGGGGAGGTGTCTCCATGAATAATATCACTCAGGGACATGTTCTGAGAAGAGCAAATAATATCCCCATTTTGTACCCCGGGGTCTCTTGAGATGCTGTTTCCGTGCTGTACCTCCCTGTCATCTCACCAGGAGTGCGGCAGTGTCTACCTATCCTAGCCAAGCCCAGTGACATTGAAAACTCCAGGCTTTAAGCCCCACTGGTTACAAGAATTCATGAAATTCAGACCCTCTCACTTTCCAGGCCAAAGACTTTGGGGAAATGTTCTACATCTGTGTTCCTCTGTGTGCTCCGCTCTCTGTTGCCCTTCTCTGCAACCATGGCTCCTTCCCCTCCACAGCAGCCAGGATCTGTTTCTTCACCATGCCTCCACACTTCTTACCTTCTTTAGTATGGTCTCTTCTCTCCCTTTAGTTGTAGAGTTTGTCCTGTCAGTCTTCTGGTTGACTTCTGGGGTATTGGGCCTGATTTGATAGCTATTGAGCTGTATTTGTAGGAGGAGGTGGCCCAGGGTCCTCCTACTCCACTGCTATCTTCCGGTCTCTCCCACCTCTGTCACTATTAAGATTAGCTCACTCAGAAAGAGGTAGAAAGCACATTTGTCTACCACCAGTTCTTAAGTACATTCTAAGACCTACTGGTTGAACTTTTTTTTTTTTAAAGATTTTTTTTTTTAATTTTATTTATTTGACAGACAGAGATCACAAGTAGGCAGAGAAGCAGGCAGAGAGAGAGAGGAGGAAGCAGGCTCCCTGCTAAGCAGAGAGCCCGATGCAGGGCTCGATCCCAGGACCCTGAGATCATGACCTGAGCCGAAGGCAGAGGTTTTAACCCACTGAGCCACCCAGGCGTCCCTAGTGGTTGAACTTTTATATAGTTCTTTATTAAATGGAATTAGGACTCCTGGGAAATCGGACTCCTAGCTCATTCTCTAAATGGAGGGAAGAAATCGTATTGGGTATAGAAAAGTGGTTGCGAGTGCTCGCTTCGGCAGCACATATACTAAAATTGGAAGAAAAGTGGTTGCGAAAATCCAATCCCAAGACCAACAGCATCACTTGGGAACTTTAGAAATGCCAGTTCTCTGATCCCACCCCAGCCCTTCAGAATGAGAAACTCTGAGGGTGGCACCCACCCATCCGTGTTTCAATAGGCACTTTGACACAGCTAAAGTTTGAGAACCACTGATAAATCATTTACTGTTTACAGAAAGCAACGCTGCCCTCAAGAAAGCTGATAATATGGAAGATCAAAAATTCACTTAAAGTATAAGAGAAGTTTGGTTGCAACAACAGATGAGTATAATAACATATTCAGTTAGAAAATTACTTCTAATAAGTACTAATATCCCAGGCTGCTGGGTTTAATCTATAAAGTGTATGTTTTTAAAAGACCAATATGCTTGTTTCTCTATCTGTTTGAGCAGGTGTGACAGCCATGAGAATATGCCTCTTAGGTCTCTAGCTATGGAAAGTGTAACTGATGAAGGCCCCCACTGGAATCCACCACTTTGATGTGCTAGGGCCATGCTTTCCTGTGGACTGTTCCCCAGACAGTAACTGAGTGGGCAAGGATACTCTTGAGGCCCATTTCTGGGAAACACAGGGTTCCACTGATGGGTACCTCTGGCTTAAAGTCTCCTCAGAGGCCTAGTTGAACTTAGAATTGAGCTACAGTATAAGATGCTTCTACCCAATGTTTCTTCCTTCCCTTTCCCCTTTACAAGGATCAGACATGCACTGTGGTCTGATGGCTTTTCTAACCTGCCCCTCTATGTTTCCTCAGAGGCATTTCCTATTATAAATCTCACATGCTCAATCCTATTTGGGATTGAGAAAACATGAATAGAAAGAATCCTGAGCAAGATAAATAGTGCCAGAGAGAGGGGGAACTGCATGAGAAGCACAAGTCGTGATCAGCACCAGCAGTCACACTGAATAAGAGCAGAGTGACAACAGTCCATTGCATAGTCTATTGTTACTAACAGTCACATAACAACCAACTAGAAAAGGAGTTAAACAGTGTGTTCCAAGAAGATCAAGTAACCAAATATCCTCAAAAGAAGAACCAGCTGAACAGACTCCATCTTCCTTTTCTTCAGAGAAAAGGCCTCTAGAAGGCCCTACAAATTACTGTAAGATGCTATGGCACATTTAAGTTCCCAGTAATGCTCGCAGATCAGGACAATATATAGGAATTACATGTACTTTTGGCCAAGTTAAACTTAAAAAATATATTATTCAAGGGAAATGCACGTGGCTACAAAAAAAAAAAATGCAACCTGTATGAAAAGCATAGGCTTAAGAAAGTCTTGCTGATAAGACAAATGAAGATCAATTAGGAAAGAAGCTGGGTAGGCTGACCAGTACTCAGGTCTGAATGGCCGTGGGAGAAGGAACCATGTCCCAGAAACCAACCACAAATTAACTGACTGATGAATATGATGCTGTATTTAGTGTTTTCTCTGGAAAGACTGCTGTACTCCAGGGACATAACTCTTTTATGTCTAAGGAGGATCAAGGGAAGTACCACTATAATTCTAAGAAGTTATAAAAACACATACAGTAAAAATTAATCCACTCAATTCATTGTGTTAACATAATAATTTAAGATAGTTAAGTGACACTGTAGTAAGTTTTGCAATGATTGTACTTGAATACACTTTGTGTATTATTTAAGATGTTCAAAGGGCTCAAAAGAATAAATTCCAATTAAATTTCTAAATGGAATTTAAGTTTTTCAAGGAAATTTGTTAGCCAAATGAATATATTTTAAAAAACCTGATATTCAAAATCGTGTTTAAGTATCTTAGTATAATATTGACCTTTAAATTAAAAAACAAATATGAAAAAAAATATGGGGGTGTGACTTTGTATATACGAAAGTCCTTTAGATATTAAATATTAATATAAACTAATAATTAATTGGTTCCACCTCAATAATTACAATAACATCTACCATTCATTCAGTTCTTAATTTCATGCCTGGCCATGACGCACAATTAAACGTCCCAACAACTCTGAGATGATGTGTGGAAATGGATCTGTGGGAAGCTGGACAGCAGAGGCAGACATACACCAGTCTGAGACACCTTGGATTAATTATGCATTTTTCCCTGGGTGAGCATGTGTTCTCACTGATGCTGAATTTGGTTCAAGAACCAGTACTTGGGCGCCTGGGTAGCTCAGTGGGTTAAGCCGCTGCCTTCGGCTCAGGTCATGATCTCAGGGTCCTGGAATCGAGTCCCACATCGGGCTCTCTGCTCAGCAGGGAGCCTGCTTCCCTCTCTTTCTCTCTCTCTGCTTGCCTCTCTGTCTACTTGTGATCTCTCTCTGTCAAATAAATAAATAAAATTAAAAAAAAAAAAACCAGTACTTGAGGTTTATAAATACTTTTTGAACTGAAGAGCAGAGTATGTAAAATCTTTCTAAAAAGTGACACATACCCAAAGTGTAGAAGGACAGAGCAAGAAATGAAGGTTCTCAAGCCTGGCAAGACTTCGCAGTGGGTGGGCAGTACTACCCATGAGTGCTCGCCTCATGCATCAATCTGGAGGGTTAAGGGAAACAATGCTAAGGTCACCTTTGGTCCTGTTCTGCATGGCCACCTGGCTTTCTCTGGGTTGTTACTCCTTGGCAAACTGGAAATTTACAGTCTTATCTTACAACATGTGTGTGGTATCTGCATGTCACGTGACACCATGAGGCAGGTATTAGTACACACATTCCATAGATATGAAGAAACTGAGGTCTAGAGAGAGGTAAAGCAACTCGTTCGAGTTTGAACGGCCAGGTTTTACTTGTAAATAAATGTTTCTATTCCATATGTTAAAGTGGTTTCTATTTTAGCAGAGATCTGTAATTTCTTCTGTTTGCCCACTATATTTTCCATTTGGGAACTGTCCTACCTTTACCCCACTCTTCACCTACTGGGATTTTTAATCCCATGGCCCTGTCTACCCTACTCAGAGACCTTTTGAGTAACTGAGTGGACACTGGTAAGGTGATGGGAATACATTCTTCTCTTTGGTGTAACTTGCTGTGAAGATAAGCCAATAGTTGGCAGCAGCATGGAGTCTGACTTAGAATAAAGTCAATATAGAGAAAGGAAGAGCTCAGAGATGGAGAGAGAGTCCTGACTGCATCCCTAGAACCCCTAGATCCAGCAATGCCTGAGGCCAATCCCATTTCCAGAATTTTCCATATGTTTTGTCTCATCTTTGGACATTTAAGTCTGTTCCAGCGAAAGCAAATTTTAAGAAGCTACTTGTATCTTACAATCCTAATAATTTATTCTAATTAGTTGGGCAAAATCAATAGGATTATATGTTACAATAAAAAAAGAAATAAACTTTCTTTCATGGGAAAGCAACTCACAAACGCATCTTTATAATAACAGCAGTAAGTATTGTTAGCATCAGACCTACAAATAATATTTATAAGTGAAGATTTAAAATAAAAGTTATTCTTACCTCATACCACTGTCTAACTGGCTGGTTTTATTTGTGTTGGCATCCCATAGATAAATGCAACTAGATTTCTCAGCAATCACTGCTAGGATATCTCCATCTTTGTCCCAATCCATAGCAACACAGTTACTTTTAAAAAATGAAAGCAAAGTATCACTATACATTTTCTTAAAGTAAGGGAAAGAAATTTAAATGCCTATTTACAATTTTATCTACAATAAGATCATCCCGTTTTGAGTAGTTCATAAACTTCCTAAAGTGAGAACTACAACTCACTATTCACTGCTTAGATAACACTATTTTTTTTTTTTTTTGAGAAAGAGAGTGTGCAAACAGGGAAGGGAGGGGACAAAGGGAGAGAGAGAATCTTAAGCAGATTCCACACTGAGCCCCCGATGTGGGGCTCCGTCCCATGACCCTGAGATCATGACCTGAGCTGAAACCAAGAGTCGAATGCTTAACCAACTGAGCCATGCAGGTGCCCCCACCAAGTTAAATATTTTCTTGTTGTTGAGGGAATGGGAAAAAATTTTAATTCTATTTTAAATATCATTTATATATACTACACTAAATATAATTACATCTAGTAAGTTAGCAGATTTTCTTAGATCCTATAAAGAACCTGGTCTTTTGGTAAAACAAACCCATCGAGTACCTCTACAAAGGAATCACATTTGGAATCAAGAGGTAATTTGTTTGACCAAGTGCTGAAAGGTTATTTCAGATTTACAGAGAGAAAAAGAAGGTACTGATAAAAAATGAGTTTCATCTAGTTAATTTGTGTATAAAACAGAACATGGCTGGGTAGATATGGGATTGTAAATAATAGAAAACCTAGATTACACATGTTATTTCATTTTATAGCATCTTGTTTTCAATTCATGCCATAATAGATTAAGAGTGATTCAACTAAAATGACTGAAGAGTTATAAATAGGAAATGCTTTTTAAATATGATATTGTTTAAAATTATTTCAAAGAGCTTATTACAAATCAAAAACTTCCTTGAGGATTAACTTTTTCTTCTCTGATGTTATTTTTCACTTTGAAAGACTCTGCTCTGGGATATTGGCTAAGCCAAACTGAGATGAATAAGACAATAAACTATGACAACTGGGAGTTACGTGGTCATTTTTTTCCCAAAATGTTAAAATATGTTTGGGGATCTTCATTTTCTCTAGTATTTTCAGACCCTGCTTAGAAGTCTCTCTCCCCATCTTCCTCCGCTCCCATTGCTGGCTGCCCAAAGCACACACACTCTCTTAAAAAAAAAAAAAAAAAAATTTAACAATGACATAGGGGCGCCTGGGTGGCTCAGTTGGTTAAGCATCTGCATTTGGCTCAGGTCATGATCCCAGGGTCCTGGGATCAAGCCCTGCATTGGGCTCCCTGCTCAGCAGGAAGCCTGCTTCTCTCTCTGCCTCCTGCTCCCCCTGCTTGTGCTCACTCTTTCTCTGACAAATAAACAAATAAAATCTAAAAAAAAAGTTTAAAATGTATGGTGAAAGCAACTATCTTCCAACAATTTATGAGAGGAAACAGTACAGTGATATGGGCTTATCTTTTCTGCCTATGCACAAAATAAGGCTTGTTTATAATTAAATAAGAATCTTTCATATAGATTTATTCATAATTCTACCTTAGAGCTTCCCTGCGAGAGTACGGAGATTATAAATATCAACTCTAACGCATATGCTATATGCCTACATATTTCACAAACAACTTATGTATAAAACAACAAATCCCTGGGGTGTCTGGGTGGTGTAGTCAGTTGGTTTTGGCTCAGGTCGAGATCTCAAGGTAGGGAGACAGAGGAGCCCCACCGCGGGCTCCATACTGAGCATAGAGTCGGCTTGGGATTCCCTCTCTTTTTCCCTCTACCCCTCCTGCTTATGTTCTATCTCTAAAATAAGTAAATGAATATTAAAAAAACAAACAAAACAAATCCCTTTGCAAAGGAAGAAAGCAAAAGAGATAGATTATATATGAGTTGTAAAACTCTATTTGATTACAGCTTTAAGGCAATAATACTTTTTTTATCTTTTAGGAAACAAAGCTTGAAAAATTTTTCAATCTCTGTACTTACCCAGATAAGTTGATTTCACTTCTTTTTTGACCATGGCGATCAAAGATTTTCACAGTATAATCGGCTCTAAAAGTAATTAGAACATAAAAATATAATTTAAGTGTTTCTTCTTATAAATGTATATTAAAAAACTAAGCTGACATCCAAGTAATTTCAGTGTTCTCACATGACAGTTTCATAATTTGTATCTATGAAGTTATTACCAGGGAAAAGATTTTATGAACTGTGATATTAGTGGAAGTGAATGTATCATTTTTCCCACTATACAACCATCACACAAGAACTTCTACTAAATAAATGGCATGGTTATGCAGGCATACAACCACCTGAAGTCAGGATGATTGACTTAAAATATTCACTGATTTCTTACCCTGTTACTGCAAGGTAGTTTCCTGATGTTTTTTGCCAGGTGAACTGTATTGGTGTGCCAAGCCAAGTCTTTTCCAGCAGTGAGAAAACACGCTAAAAAGATAAAAGTAATTTTTATATTTTCCAAACATACAATTTAAGGGTTGGTCAAAGACATCAAAATGTGATCTTGAAAACAGTAGAGTTCAAGATGGTAAAAGCTTATTATTAGAGCTTATCTGAAAAAAGTCAACAATGTAACAGACAAAATGACTAATGGGATCAACCAATCAACAAACTTCTACAATCTAGTTGTTTGTATGGACAAACAAAAAACTTTGTATGAAGTATGGACCTCAATACACAGGTAAGCATTTATTATATATTATAAATATATTATCATATTATAAATTTATAATATAAATTTATAATATAATATAAATTTATAATATATAAAAATAAATATATTTAAATATAAATTTTTGTTTTAAATGTTTTTGAATATTAATTTTAGAAAAATTACAGTTTTAATATTTTATATGCTAAAGTAAAATAATTTAAACTTGAATTCAGCTAATAATCAGTAGCATGGACTTGTAAAAATTTTTTATTTAAATTCAGTTAATTAACATAAAGTGTATTATTAGTTTCAGAGATAGAGG
Source organism: Mustela erminea (assembly GCF_009829155.1). Taxonomy (NCBI): domain Eukaryota; kingdom Metazoa; phylum Chordata; class Mammalia; order Carnivora; family Mustelidae; genus Mustela; species Mustela erminea. Next base: position 129,982,051 of record NC_045615.1, on the reverse strand, counting down.
TCAGTGATTCATCAGTCTTATATAATACCTAGTGCTCACTACAGCAGGTGCCCTCTTTAATGTCCATCGCCCTATGTTCCCTATAATTGAGAGTCTCTTATGGTTTGTCTTCCTCTCTGGTTTCATCATGTTTTTTTCCCCCACTCTTCCCCTATGATCCTGTTTTGTTTCTTAAATTCCACAAGTGAGTGAAATCATATAATTGTCTTTCTCTGACTTATTTTGCACAGCATAATACACTCTAGCTCTACCCATGTTGTAGCAAATGGCAAGATTTCGTTCTTTTTGATGGCTGAGTAATATTCCATTGTATGTATGTGTACATACATACATATATATTTCTTTACCCATTCATCTATTGATGGACATCTGAACTCTTTCTGTGTTTGGCTATTGTGGACATTGCTGCTATAAACATTGGGGAATAGCATGGATTTTTTATTTATTTTTTTTTATTTTTAAATATTTTATTTATTTATTTGACAGACAGAGATCACAAGTAGGCAGAGAAGCAGGCAGAGAGAGAGGAGAAGGCAGGCTCCCTGCTGAGCAGAGAGCCCGATGCGAGGCTCAAACCCAGGACCCTGGGATCATGACCTGAGCCGAAGGCAGAGGCTTTAACCCACTGAGCCACCCAGGCACCCCAATAGCATGCATTTTTTAGATTAAACTTAATAAAACTATCATTTAAAACATCTTAACTATGAAAAAAATATAAACTACTTCATTCAAAATTTTCTCCCTTTACACATTACTTATATTTAGTTAATCATTAAGTGTTTAATTTAGCTATTGGGTGGACAGTCTATCAACTGAAAAGCCTTTCTTTTCACTCAGTCCAGAACTGGGGTATCCAATTCGGAAGCCGCAAAACAGAGCTGAACTTGAAATTTTATTGAGGGCTTGAAATGTAGGTAGTCTGAATTCAGATGTATTGTAAATGTAGAATACATATGCCTTTCAAGGAATATAAAAGAAGGAAACTATTCCTCTGATAATATTTTATATTAATTACATATTGAGATAATATTTTGGAAATAGTAGATAAAACAAAAATAGTATTTAAATTAATCTTACCTGTTTCTTTTCAAACATTTTAATGTGGCTACTGAAAATTTTTAATTACAATGACTCACAGGAGATTTACATCAAACAATACTGAACTAAAACAATTAACATACAGCTTGAATGAAAAAATTTAGATTTTAATATTAGGTTAAATTATAAACATATCTAGGCATATGACTAGTACTACAGGAGGCCTGACAATCTGAGTGGCCACACAAAACTCATCCAATGCTTCAAATTAAATACCAAGGGGCACCTGGCCAAATGTCAGGCTCTTGATTTCTGCTCAGGTCATGCTCTCAGGGTTCTGAAATTGAGCCCTGCACTCAGCGGGGAGTGTGCTTGAGATTCTCTCTCCCCCTCCTTCCTTGCCCCTCTCCCTGCTCATCCATGTTCTCTCTCTAAAAATCATCATCAATCAATCTTTTTTTAAATTAAACACCAATCAATAAGAATTCCATATGTTAAATAGATGAAATCCACCTCTGTTGGAAACAGGAGTGTCCTATAAGCACCAGTGCATCCACGTTTTGTGGAGCTTGAAAACACGTTGAAGGCGGCGGGGGTGGGGGGGAGCGCTAAGGCATATTTTGCAGTTCTGTGACCACAATGACGCTGGAAGCCCCTTCATGCCAGTGAGGGATCCTTAAACTTAAATTTCATTAGCTTCACGGTAGACCTCTCCTGGCTGTGATCTTACACATCTTTCTTAGGCGAAGTTACATTTACATGCTTCATGTACATTATGGTGAAAGAGTGTAGCTTCACAACCAGAAAACCAAGGTTTGAATTTCGCTTTTTACTTCTCAGCTGTAGGGCTTAAAACAAGTCGCTTAAATAGCCTCAGGCACAAAATTCTCCATTGTAAAACAAGAATAATTATCTCCTCCATTCTGATACTTCATAAATTGTGAAGCGCTTTTGAAATGTTATGATTACCAGTCTGTCAATTCCAACTGTCACGCCAAGAGCCAGGAGGAATCATTAGGACTTAATTTTTAAATCGAACTGCCGTTTCCTTGCCAGATCAGGGCGGAGAGCTATTGCTGTCGTAAAGCAGCGGGTTTTGGAAATGAGCTGCAGCCAGTGACCCGGGATGGGGGTCACCAGAAGCCCAAGTGTAGGAACGGTGCGTGCCCACGACGCTGCTCTCGAGCGGACCTGCGTGTTCAAGTGCAGACTTCTCCGCGAATTATGGACATTAGCCACTGAGTGATTTGTACATTCAAGCAGTCACAGGCCATACAACTTGACATTATCCTTTCGGAAGGTTCTCGCTGTTTAAGCGCTGAGCAGCCGCGCGGCTTGCCAGGGGCTCAGCCGCAGGGAAAGCAGCAGCTGTGATGCCGTCCATTCCGCTGCAACCCTCCAAGCATACCACTCTCTCCGCGGTGCGAAGTTCGGGGGCCTTTCTGACCCAGCCGGCTCGTTTCAGGCCGTGCCTTCAACTCCGTTCGCGGTCCCAGAAATGGGGCCTCTCTCTCCGCCTTCTCCTCCTCTCCAATTTTCTTTCTTTTCCCCTCCTTCCTTCAACTTCGCCCCCGCTTTTCCCCCTCCCCGGTCACCCAGCTCTCTTCCCCATTCCGAACGCACTCTGGAGGGGTGGGGTGGGGGCACAGGCCCCTATCCTCAAAGTGATGCTCAGCGGACTACGGGTCAGTGGTCGCGTTTTCCCGCCTCCCCATCCCCGAGTTTGTAAGTTATTTACCTTCATCTCAAGGCTCGAGCGGCCGCGCGATGTAACAAATGCGCAGGCGCACCTGGTCTGCTCCAAGAGGGCTAACGCGTTCCCGTCACCCAGGAGACCGCGCGAGCAGTGACCAATCGGCGAACAGCAGCTGAAGGGCGGTGCTTCGCAGGAGCCTCCGCAGGGAAGGGCGGGAGGCGGGGGGACTGGAATCACGTGACGCCGACAGCGCTAGGCCCCGAAAGATTGCGCGTCTGGAGGCCCTCGCTTCCTGGTTGGGCTCTGATTGGATGAGAGCGAGGGACTCGCCCGAGAGAGGTGGGCTCTAAGAGCCCGGAAAGGCGCCTGCGTGAATTTCGCTTTCTGGTTACTAAGCTGCCAAGGGTGGCGGGTGGGGGCGCCCAGAATCAAGGAAACGAAGAGGCACTGACAGTTGGATGAACCGAGAACGGCAATTTGCTCTTGGGGCAAATACTCTTACACAGTACGCGCAGAGAGGACTTGGACGGGCCCATGTCTCAACTCTTTTTTACCTTTCCAAGCTTCTGGGCTCGAAGAAATAGGATGTGAGAAGTAGTTCTTCCCCACCCGACCCCCCAGGCGTTAATAGGCCAATTAAATTGGGCAAGAAAAATGAGCACTGAGCGCTTCTCTCTTTAGACTTTGGACCTGGCAGCTTTTCCCTAAATATTATACCCTGCCATAGATTTTGTGCTTATCTAGTCCTGATTTTAGTAACTTGAATGCTTTCTCGTTTTTCCTGTCTGGTCTAGCTAAATAAGTCAATTTTGTTGGCCTTTTAAAAAAATGGATTTTGGTTTTGTTGATGTGATAAGCTTAATTGTGTTCCTTCCAAAAAATACGTTGAAGTCCTAACCCCTGGTACTTGTGAATATAACTTTATTTGGAAATAGGGTATTTGCAGATATAATTAAGATGACATTAGCATGGCCCTAATGTAATATGATTTATGTACTTACAAGAAGAGGGAAATTTGAACATAGATGTACAGGGAGAATGCTGTGTGACAACAGAGGCAGAGAGTGATGTAGCTATATCCAAAGAATGCCAAGGATTGATGCTCACTTCAGAGCTAGGAAGAGGCAAGTAATAATCTCTCCTCCCCACCCCCCACCCCCGTTTCAGGGGGGTACAAGGTCCTCAAACACCTTGAAGTTGGACTTTGAGCTTCCAGAACTGTGAGATAATAAATTTCTGTTGTTCTAAGTTACATGGTTTGAGGTATTTTGTTACAGTAGCCCTAGGAAACTAATACAGATTTTGGTACCAGGAAGTGGTGTGTTGCTAAAACAAATACCTAAAATGTAGTAATGGCTTATGGAGAGAGGCTGGAAGGATTTTGAGGTACTTGGTAGTAAGCGTAAATTGCTTTGCAGACATGGTTGGTTGAAATATGAACATTAAAGGTGTTTTGAGAGCTCATACAGGAGAGCTATAGAGGAAATTTCTGGGTTTTTTAGAGGTTGTTATATATAGATACAGATATATCCTATATGTTATATAGGTTGTTAGAATGTTGCTGAAAATATCAACGTTCACAGTGCTTCTGGGGAGGCCTCAGATGGAAATAAGGGACACGTTACTGGATGCTTGTTATAAAGTGGTAGAGAATTTGGCTGAATTGTGTTGGGTGGGAAGCAGAATTTGTAAGTGATAAACTTACATATTTAAGGAGATTTTCAGTTAAGGTGTTCGAAGGTATAGCCTAGTTTTTCCCTGCTGCTTAGTGAAATGTGAGAGGATGGAGATAAGATGAGAATGAACTGTTAAACACAAAAGAAACAGCACTTGATTATTTGGAAAATTCTCCAGCCTATCCAGTTAGCATGTTCTGGAAACAGGGCTAAGGGTATGGATGCAAACCATTTAGTAAAGAGATTAGGCATGTGACTTATGAGTCCAGTCAACCATCTCAGCAAAAACAAAGATTAGTGAACTTCAAGCTATGGCAACTTAAACAATCCCCCCCCCGCCCGCCCCGCCGAAAAAAACCCAACAGCCAGCCACTGAGAGATGTATAGAGCATCACAGAGTTGTGAAACAACTTCAGGAGCCCAATTTATGTGTAACTGGAGTCCCGAAAGGAGAGGGAGTGGAGGAATAGAATATTTGAAAAAGTAAAGGTTGAAAAAATTTTCCAAATCTGATGAAAATCCTAACCCCACAGATCCAAAAACTCAATGAATACTAAGCAAAAGAAACATGAAAAAATAATAAAAAGTTATTTAAAACCTGTGATGAGAGAAAATCTTAAAAGAAGCCAGGTTAAGAAGATAAATGCATAGAGAAACAAGGATAAGAAAATGAGTAGACTCCTTGTTGGAAACCCTGCAAGCCAGATGACTGTGGAACAACATACTAATGTACTGAAAGAAAAAAGTTGTCCAGAATTCTATATTCTGACAAAAGATCTTTGAAAAGTGAAAGTGGCCAACAAACTGAGTCCAGCAATCTATATTTTTAAAAAAAGAATGTACACTATGACCAAGTGAAATTTATCCAAGAAATGCAAGCATAGGTCAGTATCTGAAAATCAGTTAATACAATATGCAATATTAATATAATAAGGGGCAAAAAATATATGATCATATTAATAGACAAGAGAAAACCACTTGACAAAATCCTCAAACCTTAAAATTCAATACTCAATAAACTCAGAATGAAATGTATTTTCCTCAAACTGAGAAAGGTCATCTGCAAAAAACCATATAAATAACACTATACTTTATGGTGAAGGACTGAATGCCTTCGCCCTAAGCTTAGGGGGTGAAAGGGATAATCACTCTTGCCACTTCTACTTACCATTGTATTAAAGGTTCTAGCCAGATGAATTACTGAAGAAAAGAAAATAAAGACCATCTAGATTGGAGAGGAAGAAGTAAAACTATGCAGATATCATAAATTTGTACAGAGAAAATTCCAAGGAATCCATTAAAAACCATTATAATAAACTAATAAATGAGTTGAGCAAGTTTGCAGGATATAAGATCAATACACCAAAAGTGGATTGCATTTTTCTATTCTAGAAATGAATAATCCAAAAGAAAAATATTTTTAAATCTATAATAGCATTAAAATAAAATAAAGTACATAAATCTAATAAAAATACAAGATATATACAGTAAAAATAAAATTTGTTTAAAGAAATTTGAAAAATAAATGTGAATACATGCCACATTCATAGATCAGAGACAATATTCCTTTTTTTTTTTTTTAAAGATTTTATTTATTTATTGACAGAGATCACAAGTAGGCAGAGAGGTAGGCAGAGAGAGAGAGCGAAGGAAGCAGGCTCCCGGCTAAGCAGAGAGCCTGATGCGGGGCTAGATCCCAGGTCTCTGGGATCTTGACCTGAGCTGAAGGCAGAGGCTTTAACCCACTGAGCCACCCATGTGCACCAAGACTTACTATTCTTAAGATGGCACTACTCCCCTAATGTATAGATTCAATAAATCTCTATTAAAATCCCAGCTATACTTTTAGAGGAGATTGAGAAGATGATACTAAAATTCGTAAGGAATTTCAAGGGACTCAGAATATGCAAAACAATCTAGAAAAAGAAGAACAAAGTTGGAAGCACCCCACTTTTTTATTTTAAAACTTAAACTGCAAAGTGACACTAACCAAAACAGTGTGTTATTATCATAAGGATAGCTATATAGATCAATGGAATAGAATTGAGAGTCCAGAAATAAAACCATACATTGGTGTGCAATTGATTTTCAAAAAGGTTGTCAATACAATTCAATGTTGGATCCCTAACTCACAGAATATGCAAATATTAACTCAACGAAATAAATGCAGTAGTTAAAACTAAATATTCTTAGAAGAAAACATAGGAATTTATTACTTTAGTTTAAATGATTGTTTCTTGGATATGACACCAAAACCACATATGACAAAAAACAAAACAAAACAAAAACTGTGGACTTCACAGAAATCAAAATTGTTGTCCCTCAAAGGATACCACCATGAAAGTGAAAAGACAACCCACAGACCGGGAGAAAATACTTGCAGATCATATATTTGATAAGAGACTTGTATTTAAAATATGTAAAGAAACCTTACAACTCAATAATAAAAAGACAACTCCATTAAAAATGGGCAAATAGGGGCACCTGGGTGGCTCAGTGGGTTAAAGCCTCTGCCTTCTGCCCAGGTCATGATCCCAGGGTCCTCGGATCAAGCCCTGCATTGGGCTCTCTGCTCAGCAAGGAGCCTGCTTCCTCCTCTCTCTGCCTGCCTCTCTGCCTACTTGGGATCCCTGTCAAATAAATGAATAAAATCTTAAAAAAAATATGGCTAAATAATTTGAACAGACATTTCTCTAAAGAAGATACATGAATAGCTAATAAACCCATACAGAGTTGCTCAACATCCTTAGTCATCAGGGAAATGTAAATGAAAACTACAATGAAATATCCCTTTACATGATATTCATTGTCAGTTTAATTTGTATTTCTTTGCGTGCTAATGAGTTCAAACACTTTTCTCTTGGTCATTTATGCTCTTCTGCACATTATTTAATAGTATTCACTAATCTTATTGGGTTGTCTTTTTTTTTTTTATGTGCCAATTTGTAAGAGATCTTGCATAATCTTGTGTGTTTAAGTATTTTAAAAACAGCTACTTGGTTCTAGCCTTGGTTTTGAAATTTTCTCCTACTTATCGACTTTCTTGATTTTTTTAAATTCTAATTTTTTAACATTGAAATCTTTAATATATAGTATTTAATTTTGTAAATGGTATCAAATGGGGGGAGGGTCTTCTTTTACATTTAATGTGGCCCAAACTCTTCCCTAGACATTCACCCAGGGTAGAGCTTGGTCTACCACATGTATTTTTATTATACTCAAGAAAAGAGTCTGCAGGCCAGAGCAACTTAAGTTACTCCATTTAGTTTCAGAAAAAAATCATTCCATCTTGATCAAACTGCTGCTATATACTCTCGGCTCCCCACACTGATGTCAGCAAGAATGCAGGCTGCATTAGTCTCATTTTGTCTTTTTTTTTTTTTTTTTGGCGGGGGAGGGGGTGTCTTTTTCTTCTCCCTCTAAGATCTCGATAACTTGCATAATTCCCCTACTTTCACTGACTTTACTTATTCTATTTTTTTAATATTTTATTTATTTATTTGACAGAGATCACAAGTAGGCAGAGAGGCAGGCAGAGAGAGAAGGAAGCAGGCTCTCCGCTGAGCAGAGAGCCCGATGCAGGGCTCGATCCCAGGACCCTGAGATCATGACCTGAGCGAAAGGCAGAGGCTTAACCCACTGAGCCACCCAGGTCCCCCCACTTATTCTATTTTTATTATCTAAACTTACATCTTTCCCCACTCTAAATCATTTCCTTATGATTAATATTGCCCATTCAACAATTCTTAGTCCAACCAAAGGACTTCATTTCAAGTCGTTTAGGAATACTAGAACTTCACCATATATTGTATCCAATTTCATCTTTTTTCACTGAATTATAAAGTTGCATTGTTTTATTAGCTTTTCATGTTTATTTTTAATTTTTTCTGGCTTTTCATTTTTAATATTCACTTTTATCTCAAGTTTGATGAAAATTGTAGAACTGGTCACTTTTAGTATGTTTTTAAGAAATTGGCTGGGAACACTATCAGGCCTGTGTACATAGTTTTTCTAACATTACAATAACTTAGTAATTAAACAAAGCTGATAAGTAATGGTCATTGCATATTTAACTTTAAATATGAATACTAAATACATTTGAGTTTTTTTAATTTTAATTTTTGTGCATTGTATTTATAAATTGTGCATATGTGTTTATAGATTTAAATGTTTTTAAATTGTAAAATGATAGGACTTTTTTTTTTTAAGATTTTATTTATTTATTTGACAGAGAGAGATCACAAGTAGATGGAGAGACAGGCAGAGAGAGAAGGAGGGAAGCAGGCTTCCTGCTGAGCAGAGAGCCCAATGCGGGACTTGATCCCAGCACCCTGAGATCATGACCTGAGCTAAAGGCAGAGGCTTTAACCCACTGAGCCACCCAGGCATCCATGATAGGACTTTTTTAAGGACTGCATAGTGTAATAGTAAATTGAACTTGGTCATAAACTCCCAGTTTAAACCCAGTTCATGGCACTTACTAGTTTTTTGGTTTTGTTTTGTTTTAAAGATTTTATTTATTTACTTCTCAGAAGAGATAGAGTACAGGCAGGCAGAGGCAGAGGGAGAAGCAGGCTCCCTGCAGAACAAGAAGCCCGATGTGGAACTCGATCCCAGGACGCTGGGATCATGACCTGAGCTGAAGGCAGCTGCTTAACTGACTGAGCCACCCAGGCGCCTCTGTTTTTGTTTTTCACACACTTTATTCTTCAGTAGTCTCTACACCCAATATGGGGCTGGAATTCACAACCCTGAGATCACGAGTCACACGCTCCACTGACTGAGCCTGCCAGGTGCCTCTAGTTTTTTGACCTCGGGCAAATTATCTCCTCCAACTCGGTGCTCTGAAGTTTAAAATGGCAATAATAATACCTACCCTCTTTTCATTTTAGAGAAAATTAAATTAGTTAAAAAGAGAAAAAAGAAAACATAAAATTCCACTATCATATTATATATTAGGTTTTTTTGTGTATTTCCTTCTGGGTTTTGCTTCTGTGCGTACCTGTTTTACTATGCATTTATAATTATGGTAGGTGCATGTATTTAACACATTTATTTAGGTCAAGTAATAAATATATTTATTAAGCCGCTCAGTACTGAAAATAGAAAAGCATACATTCCTAATAAAATGGATTTTGAGTTTTCCCGTACCAGCTTAAGTCAATTCTTCAACTCCCTTCTGCTGAATTAGAAGATGAATCATTTAGATCATTGGTTCTCTAACTTTAGTGTGTATCTGCTACATTAAGTGTGTATTAGAATCACCTGGCTGGGGGTGGCTGGTGAAACAGATTGTTTGGCTCCACCCCCTGTCTCTGATTTAGTAGGTCCACAGTGGAGCTGGAGAATTTCCATTTCTTTTTTTCTTTCTTCTTCTTTTTTTTAATAGTAAGCTTTTTTTTTTTTTAAAGATTTATTTATTTGGGGGAGAGAGAGAGAGGATGATGGGGGCAGGGCAGAGGGAGAGGGAGAGGCAGACCCCCACTGAGCAGGGAGCCCGACATGGGGCTCCATCCCAGGACCCTGGGATCATGACCTGAGCCAAAGGCAGACACTTAACTGACTGAGCCACCTCGCATCCCTCAATTTATTATTTTTAAGTTGCAAGAAGCATTTGGTACTATTTTATATAAATGAGGGATCCTAATTAATGCCTGGTTTTCTTTTTTCTCCTGACGCTGGAATCAGAAGGATTTCAGTGGGAAGATAAGAAAGGATATTGAGAGGGGCGCCTGGGTGGCTCAGTGGGTTAAAGCTTCTGCCTTTGGCTCAGGTCATGATCTTAGGGTCCTGGGATCGAGCCCCACGTCAGGCTCTCTCCTCAGCAGAGGGCCTGCTTCCTCCTCTCTCTCTGCCTGCTTCTCTGCCTACTTGTGATCTCTGTCTGTCAAATAAATAAATAAAATCTTAAAAAAAAAAAAAAGAAAGGATATTGAGAGATAACGACGAGGTACAGTGGAAGCTGAAGGCAAAGTGATTTGAACTTAGTAACAAACACTTAGTAACTTAGAAAATGTACTTAACTTCCTCGGCCTCACTTTTTTTTAATTGAAATATATTTGTCATACAACATTGGGTAAATTTAAGGTATACATGTTAATTTGATACATTTATTTATGTAGTATGCTTGCCATTGCAGCAATGATTTTCAGCTTCACTTTTCTTACCTAGAGTGGAGCACGAAAATTAATAAAAATATTTTTTTGTATTCTTCTGGAAATATTTGCACCCTCTGCAAATGCCTCAATCCTTTCCTGAATGCAAAATCCTTTGTAATATGATTTTTAGGAAAGAAGGGAAATCCAGCTCCCCACCCTAATATTTAAGAGTCAGGCACATGATTAAGCCTGCTCTCCTGGGAAAGGCCCTGGTGTCCACTTGTTTGGGAGACTCATTGAAGAATTAGTTAAGCCAGAGTGCCTGGGTGGCTCAGTGGGTTAAACCTCTGACTTTAGCGCAGGTCATGATCTCAGGGTCCTGGGATCAAGCCCTGTATTGGGCTCTCTGCTCAGCAGGGACCCGCTTCCCCCTCTCTCTCTGCCTGCCCGTGCCTCTTATGATCTCTCTGTCAAATAAATAAATAAAATCTTAAAAAAAAAAAAAGAATTAGTTAAGCCATTACACAACCTGTGGGAGGGGTAATTCTACAATGCACAGAGCTATTTTTGTTTAAGCTATACAATTTAAAATTGATTGCTTATTTAAGTATAAATAAATAGCTGTTATTATAGCAATCTTCAGAAACCTCTAATTTATTTGGAAAAGCATGGCATTATGAAAAAGTATTTTCAGAATCTGCTATAAAAACTGGTAAAGATTGCAGGAAGCTTGTCAAAAGGATACTGAAAAAAACGAACATAATTTGCTACAATATCAGAAAAATGTTTTTCCAAAGAGAGAAAGGGAGAGAGACAAAGAGAAGGGAGAGTTTCCAAGATGAAAAGAAAGAGAGAGAGCATGTGATTGGGGATGGAAAATAATGACGTTTATGCTAAATATAGACAAAGGAATGAGAAACTTAGGTGGAATTCAGGTTTAAAAAAAGATAAACTGGGGCGCCTGGGTGGCTCAGTGGGTTAAGCCACTGCCTTCGGCTCAGGTCATGATCTCAGGGTTCTGGGATCGAGTCCCGAGTCAGGCTCTCTGCTCAGCAGGGAGCCTGCTTCCCAGCCTCTCTCTCTGCCTGCCTCTCTGCCTACTTGTGATCTCTCTCTGTCAAATAAATAAATAAAATCTTAAAAAAAAAAAAGATAAACTGTATAGAAAGTTCTTTATTGCATATTACATTTCCAGCAAATACCAATATTGTTGACCATCTTGTGTTTTTGCCTCCAATTTATCTTTTAGACTTCTGGTCTTCAAAATGGCTATTTGAAGAAATTTTTTTTTTTTTTTTTTTTTTTTTTACAGAGAGATCACAAGTAGGCAGAGAGACAGGCATGGGCAGAAGCAGGCTCCCTGCTGAGCAGAGAGCCCCATGCCGGGCTGGATCCTAGGACTCTGAGATCATGACCTAAACCGAAGGCAGAGACTTAGTCCACTGAGCCACCCAGGTGACCCTGAAGAAATATTTTTTTTTACCCATATTATATAGAAAGGAAGTCTAATAAGCATACTAACTAGGGAAAGATAGTGTACTCAAAAATAATATCTGGCTAGAGATCCTAAATTGAACATTTCCCTTTGGTTTTCTAAGTAATATCAGCAGCTAAAAATATTAATGTCATTTAAAATTACTAACAGCTACTAACAGCTATATGATTAATTTTAAGCTTAAAATAAAATTGGATGGTCCACATTAGGCCAGTTATTTTTGTCCAATTCTGTCAGAGGCATGACTCTAGGTACAGAGACATGGCTATGAATCAAACAGCCAAGGAAATTAAGAAATTAAAGTTAGTTCTGGGTCCATGACAATTTTATGATTCCTATTCTCTGGGGGAAAATTTTTGCAATTACTTTCCCAGAATTCATATAGAGTAGTACTTCTCAATGTTGGCCGCCATTAGGATTTCTTGGGGGTCACTTGGGGTGGCTCAGGCTCAATTCAGATTTATTAAAACAGAATTACTAGAGATGGAGCCTGGATGGAACTTTCTTGCTTGATTTCCTTGTTTGTTTTGTTTTGTTTTGTTTTGTTTTGTTTTTTAAACTCTATGGTATACAGCCAGAATTGAGACCAAGCGATTTATTCTACAGTATGCTAAATCCAAGAAAGCAGATGGAAATTCTGTTTTGTTTCTGAAGGCAAACAGCCTCTTCCCTTGACAAACCTATGCTCAGAAATGTAAAGGGACTCTGTCACTTTGGAAACCAGTTTGATGGTTCCTCAGAAAGTTAAACATGGTATTACCATAAGACCTGGCAATTTCACTCCTAGGTATATATTCCAAAGAATTGAAAATAACAACTCCAGCAAATACTTGTACACATATGTACAGCACTAGCAGGTTAGCCAAAAGGTGGAAACAACCCAAATGTCCCAAATGGATAAACCAATTATAATACACCCACACACCCATTCAGTGGAATATTACTCAGCCATTAAAAGGAATAATGTGTTTTTACATTTCATGCTACATCATGGATAAATCCTAAAAATATGTTAAGTGAAAGAAGCCTGACATCCTCACATGTCATATTCTATATAAAATATCCAGAATAGGTAAATCCATACAGGCAGACTGCAAATTGGGTGTTGCCAGGAGATGGGAGAAGAGGGAATGAGGAGAAGTACTTGATAGCTAGGGGGTTTTCTTTGCGCTTACCAAAATGTTTTAGAGCTAGACAGAAGTGGTAATGTTGCACATCATTATGAATGTACTAACTTCTACTAAGTTAATTGTTCGCTTCAAAATGATTAATGTCATAGTATATGAATTTCGCCTTAATTACAAAAGAAAAAAAACACCGCTATGTACAAACATCCGATCTTAACATTTAAGGTGATTTTCAACCCTGCGCCACACCTTGGTTGTGAGGTAGCCCTTGGTGGTCTCTTCTGCATACGGGCTTCGTGGCGCAGCGTCCCTGTCCCCGCCACCCACAGGAGTGCACAGAGGCCTGTGAGGGGTCACCCCCAAGGTTTCCACCAGACCACCAGCGACAACATGGCAGCCATCCCTTCCAGCGGCTCGCTTGTGGCCACCCACAACTATCACCAGCCCCGCCCGGGCGCCACTTCCAGTTACAGCTCCTGCAGAGACGGGGAGTATCCTGGGGAAGCCATACCTCACCATCCTGGTATCCCCAACACCCCCCAGCTGCGGCCTGGACACTGGTGGGGAAGATTTTTTCCCCTGGAAAATCTGCTCTCCCTTACATGGCTATAGTCTTGGAGGGCCCAGAATGCTCAGAATCTCCCCAGGCCTCCAGTGGCGTGATCACTTGGCTACCCTCCCCTCCGCCCTATAGATTAGGCAGGCTGCAAGGAGCAGAAGCAGTTGGGTTATTTTATATCAAAACCGCAAAACACCAAAAAGTAATTCGAGATACCCTGCAGTGGTATGTCTTGCACCAATAGGAAAATAAACTCTAAGCAGCCAGTTAAAAAAAAAAAAAGTGATTTTGCTGCTAAAAACCAGCTTTTCTGAAAATTGGATTAAAGCTTATCATGAAAAACAACTAATGGGGGGCCCCTGGGTGGCTCAGTTGGCTAAGCAACTGCCTTCCACTCAGGTCATGATTCTGGAGTCTGAAGATCAAGTCCCACATCAGACTCCCTGCTCAGCGGAGAGTCTGCCTCTCTCTCTGACCCTCCCCCCCTCCCCCGCCCTCATGCTCTCTTACTCTCTCTCAAATAAATAAATAAAAATCTTTAAAAGATAAAATAAAAACTAATGAACCTGATTAAGCATGTAACCCAGGTGTTCTGTTTGTCTCATTGATAACCTTAAATAGAAGCTGTGACTTACCTATTTTCCAGAATATATTCTGCATATACCTAAGAATATGCTGTACCTGTATCTGGAGATTTGAATTTCTTCACACCTGGGTGATTAGGCCTTCAACCAGGAGCAGGCACAGACCAAAGCGTATTCCTTGTTCTAATAATTAATGTTAGTGATTTCAAAACTTCTGCGCCTGTCCTCAAAGGGTAAAGGATTAAAGATACTGTCTTCTCTAAAAGGCAGAGAAGCAGCATACCAAAGAGAGAAGAGGAAATTAAGGAAAATGAGGAGAGAATAAGAAAAATCGAAGCAGTAGGGCTGAGAGATGTGAATACTGTCTTAAGAAATTACAGACTTAAAGGTTTTTCGTTCCGGCTTTTTTTTTTTTTTTTTTGGAAACACACCAGAAATGTGAGTTTTTCTTAAAAAAGAGATATGAAGATGCTCTTATGATATTTCAAAATGTCAGGCAATGGGATATATTTGGAACTGAGGAAAAAGCTGCTGTTTGAGAAACAATCTTCTGAAAGGGCGAAAATTGTGGGAAGTAATGCAACGGGTGTACCACAAGATTCCATGATAAACACACAGGACCACACACACATAGGAGAGAAGGGGTCAGAGTCCCGACCCTGCCCTTACATTCTTTCTGGCTAATGCCCATGTCCTCAGAAGCATGGTAGATATAACATGGAACTGAGGCCCTAACACACTGTGGTTACATCAGGACTTTTTTTTTTTTTAAAGATTTTATTTATTTATTTGACAGAGATCACAAGTAGGCAGAGAGGCAGGCAGAGAGAGAGGAAGGGAAGCAGGCTCCCCACTGAGCAGAGAGCCCAATGCGGGCTCGATCCCAGGACCCTGGGATCATGACCTGAGCCGAAGGCAGAGGCTTTAACCCACTGAGCCACCCAGGTGCCCCACATCAGGTCTTTTAAACCCTAAGTCTAGCCCTGAAAATAGAACATATTTTGACCTTCCCAGTTCATGTGTAAAAAATACACTATTTGTAGCAAATGCTGCTATATTGCCATCATGACTCATAAAAAGTGAACTGCCACGCATACCTAATAACCAGCAGTGCCCTCCCCTGCTCCTCTTTGTATTTGCAAGAAAATCATGCTAAATGTAAAGATTTGATTTTTGTACATCACCTTCCTTTACTTTTTACTTTGAAAGAATCACAGATTTATAGGAGTGTGCAGAGGAATGTGCAGGGAATTCCCATAGACTCTTTCCCCCGTCTCCCAAAACATTACCACCTTACGCAACTACGGTGCAATACCAATGCTAAGAAATCGGTATTAGGACAATCCATACCGTTTCAGATTTCCCTAGTTATATAGTCACTTGTGTGTGAGTGTGTGTGTGTGTAGTGCTGTAAGCAATTTTATCAGACTTCGCCTCAAATCACCACCACTGCAATCAAGATATGCAACCGTACCATCCCAAGACTCATGTAATATTCCCGTATAGCCACGTTCTTCCTTTCCTCCACCATCTTGAACCTCTGGCAACTGCTAACCTGTTCTTCACCTCTAAAATTATGTTATTTCTTGAGTCTTAAGCAAACGCAACCATGTCATGGGTAACCTTTTGGCACTAGCTTTCTTCACTCAGAACCATTTCTTATAGGAAGTTCATCCATGCTGTGGCATGTATCAGTGTTTCTTTTTCTCACTGAGCGGTATTCCACGGTATGGACGTACCACATTGGTTTAGCCAACCACCAAGTGCAGGACATTTGTGTGGTTTCTGGTTTGGGGCTATTAAGAATAAAGCTTCTATGAACATTCATATGCAAGTTCATGTCTGAAAATCACCCTCCATTTCTCTGGGACAAATACCCAAGAATGCCACTGCTGCGTAGTAAGTAAGCCTATTTTTAGCTTTGAAAGGGACTGTCGAATATTTTCCAGTATATGCATAGGCTTGTAAGACAGGAAAATGTTCACTTTCAGAAAGAATGAATTTCACCAATGAAGTCTCCCATATTTCCCTAAATAAGTGGAATTTTTAAGGGAGAAGAGAAAGGAAATTGTTTCTTAACATAGAGGGGTGCCTGGGTGGCCCAGTCAGTTAAAAGTCTGAGTTTTGGCTTAGGCTCGGGTCATAATCTCATTGGTCATGAGTTCAAGCCCTACATCTGGCTTTGTGCTCAGCAGGGAGTCTGCTTGAAGATTCTCTCCCTCTCTCAAATAAAGAAATCTTTAAAAAAATAGATAGGGTGCTTGGATTAATTGTATTTTAAGTTTTGTGACTCAGAGATTTTCTTTTTCTCCTTTACCTGTAATGATTCAGATGTTGCTGACAGCAGTTGATTCTCTGTGAGCTGCGATGTTACAGAAAGTGAATATAGGGGCGCCTGGGTGGCTCAATTGTTAAGCGTCTGCCTTCGGCTCAGATCATGACCCCAGGGTCCTGAGATCGAGCCCCGCATTGGGCTCCCTGTTCGGTGGGAAACCTGCTTCTCCCTCTCCCACCTCCCCAACCCCCGGCTTGGATTCCTTCTCTCGCCGGGTCTCTATCAAATAAATAAATAAAATCTTAAAAAAAAAAAAAAGGAGACGAATATGAACCTAACACAACAGCAGAGACGGTTGTCAGAAACTCAGGGATAAAAGTAATTTTTTGTACTTTGGTTAAAAGAATCACAAAAACAGGGATGCCTGGGTGGCTCAGTTGGTTGAGCAGCTGCCTTTAGCTCAGGTCATGATCCCGGTGTCCTGGGATCAAGTCCCACATCAGGCTCCTTGCTTGGCAGGGAGCCTGCTTCTCCCTCTGCCTCTACCTGCCACTCTGTCTGCCTCTCGCTCTTGCTCCTCTCTCTCTGACAAATAAAAAAAAATTAAAAATAAATAAAAAATAAAAAGAGAATCACAAAAACAGTATTTTCAAAGAAAGATTTATGAAAGAAGACAATAACAGTTTCTATTGGCTCACTGACTTATAAATAAAGGAGGAATCTCTTCTGGTTCATTATTAGAAAACTTCATATAATCAAACGACGGCAGCTGCTAGCCTTCTTAAGTGACGAGGGAGAGAATGAAGGAGACAGAGCATTTAGTAGCCGACATATTAGGCCAGGGATATTGGCATATTTAGAATGGGGTTAGAGACATAGGGCCTTCGACATCAATTAACCTGTTCCTGGACCTTGTAATTTTTCTTTAAATTTAAACGTAAAAAATTTCCTATGTCTGTTTTCACCTTCTTTGTTCCTGTCTCCTTTTTACTTTTTTTCTGCCCTGGAAATCATAACTATCTGAAAAAGAAGCTTTTCCCCTCTAGATAAGCTGTTCCCTTGGCTCATTACTAGCAAGATACTATAACCTAAGTATCACCTTAAACTCATAAAAATGTTAATTTCAGAGGTTTCAGCATTTCTTTCCATGCCTTCATTCACTTTCTCTTATCTCTCCCACAGGAAAGGGGATCATTTTTCTCCAAAAAATTTCTTGAAAGGAATAGAAAACTGAACTTTGTGTGCCTCATTTGCTCCATCACAAATATGGTCATTTTCATAAACTCTATCTCATATGGATGGAGTTACGCACAGAGAAGCTGCCATTGTCAGTTCTGAGATCAGATGTGCAGTTTTCAAAAATCAGTTATTTGCAGATGATTTGCAATTGCACTAATGTTTCCTATGCATCCGAGGAAAGCAAGAAATTTACTTTGTGGAAAACTGGAAGGAGGAAGCCTAGAACATGGAGAACATGTGTCAAGCTGAAAACTGAGTCTTTTTAAAAATATTTTACCAAATTTTGAAACAACTGGAGAGTTACAGAAACACAATTTTTTTCTGAAGGGTTCGTGAGAACATTGCGAGTGTAATGGTCCATCATCCCAGAATATTCTGTATTTCCTACAAACACACTTCTGTACAAAACCACAACACAACCATAAAAATCAGCAAGTTCACACGATCATTATTATCACCTGGTTGTCTCTATAATGTCTTTGATAGTGAAAGAATTCAATCCAGGATCAGGCGTTACATTGGATTGTCCTGTTTCTTTGGTCTTCAGTTTGGTACAGCTGCTCCATCTTTCCTTAATTTTCAAGCCTCAACACGTTTGAAAATTCCAGGCCAGTGATTTTGTAGAATGACCCTCCATTTTAGTTTGTCTGATAATTTCCCATGATTAGATTCAGGTTCTGTATGGTTCCCAGGAATATGAAATCACAGAAGTGATGCTGTGTTCTTCTCATCCTATCCTCTCATGCGGTGTTAGATTTTGATTTATCCCGTTACTAATGAGGATCACTTTGATTACTTTTTTTTTTTTTTAAAGATTTTTTAAAGTGTATTTTTTCATGAGAGGCAGAGAGACAGAACAGGCAGAGGGAGCCTGATGCAGGACTCGATCCCATGACCCTGGGATCATGACCTGAGCCAATCATAACCTGACCTCCTGTTAACCAACTGAGCCACCCAGGCACCCCGATCACTTTGATTACTTGATTAAAGTGGAGACTGCCAGGCTTCTCCATATAAAAGGACTCTTTGCCCTTTGTAATAAACGAATATTTTGGGGGGAGACAAGTTAAAACTATGTAAATGTCTTGTTCTTCTTCAAACTCTCAATGTATATGTTTTGATACCTGATGGGTTCATATTTTATTCAAAAGCTTATAGTTCATCGCTGTCCTTTAATTTTTTTTGAAATATTTTATTTATTTATTTGACAGACAGAGATCACACACAAGTAGGCAGAGAAGCAAGCGGTGGGGGGGGGAGGGGGGCGGGGAAAGCAGGCTCCCCACTGAGCAGAGAGCCTGATGTGGGGCTCGATCCCAGGACTCAGGGATCATGACCTAAGTGGAAGGCAGAGGCTTTAACCCACTGAGCCACCCAGGTGCCCCGGCCCTTTATTTTTTATTTTTTTATTTTTATTTTTTTTAAAGATTTTATTTATTTATTCGACAGACAGAGATCACAAGTAGGCAGGGAGACAGGCAGAGAGAGAGGAGGAAGCAGGCTCTCCCTAGAGCAGAGAGCCCGATGCGGGGCTCCATCCCAGGACCCTGGGATCGTGACCTGAGCCGAAGGCAGAGGCTTTAACCCACTGAGCCACCCAGGCGCCCCCCGGCCCTTTATTTTTAAGCTTAAATAGGCTCCAGTTTGTTTAGGGGAAGCCCCTCCAAGCTGGCTTCCATATCCTTTTGCCATGTCCCCTGCATTTTTTTAGCACAAGTTTGCTGTCAACAATAAGATGTCTTAGACTCTCCTTGTATTTTTCCTGCCCCAAATCTGGAACCAGGCATTTCTCCAAGAATCTTTGCTTCCTGTTAGAAAATGGTATTTAGAAGTCAAGATCTGGGCACAAGGTGTGATCACTGCTATTCCGAGATTGTCTCTGTGGAGAGAGAGCGCTAAGGAATATTTGTCCATTTATCTGTCTAAACTATCCTGAACTGTGAGTTCACACAGATGCATTCAATACCAGGATTCATTCTAGTTTTTACTATTCTGTATTTATAACTCCCTTCTCCAACGGTGAGAATCTTGTGTTTCATTATCCTTAATAATAACTAATCTGATGAATCCCCTTTAACCGTTCTGGGACCAAACTCAGTGTCTGTGGGTTTTTTCCATACCATCAAGTAATCTGTGTCTCAAAATTCAACTCAATTCTTCTTCCTTTTTTTTTTTGGTTTTACTTATTTATTGGTCTGAGAGAGAGAGAGAGAGAGTAAGAGAGCACGAGCAGGGTGAGCAGCAGGCAGAGGGAGCAGTTTCCCACTTTGCAAAAGCCCACTGGGGGACTCGATTCCAGGACCCTGGGATCATAACCTGAGCCAAAGGCCGATGCTTAACAGACTGAGCCACCCAGGCATCCCTCCACTCCATGCTGGTTAAGGGCTCCATCCCACAAGACTGCAACCCCCATCCCCTCAGTTCAGACACCCATCACAAGTCCAGTTTGCTACCTGTGCTTCTCATCACCTGACTGTGGATTAGAGTTTCCAACAACCCCCTCCTTGGGTCTGATTAATATGGCAGAAAGGCTCGCAGAAACATTTTACTTAACAATCTGTTATTAAAAGATATAACTCAAGGAGAGCCCAGTGGAGAAGACGCATAGGGTAGGGCAGCTTACCTTAAAGGTGTGGAGCTTCTCTGCCCCCTCCGAGCTGCCAGTTTCCTCAATTCTCCACAGAGGCACCAACCCAGAAACTCTCCGAATGCCATCCCTTCTTGTTTTGCTAGGGAGAGTTCATTTCTTAGGCATGATTGATTAAATCATTGGCCACTGGTGATTGAATTCAATCTAGGTCAGGAGTGGGACAGAGTTCCAACCAATAGTTCACCTGGTTGGTTCCCCTAGCAACCAGCCCCCAGCCTCAGGGGCTTTCCAAAAGTCACCTCATTAACATAACCAAAGACACCTTCATTGCACTCCTCACCCAGGAAATGACAAGTGTTTTAGAAGCTCTGCGCCAAAAACTGGAAGGGAGACATAAAATACATATTTCTTGTAAATTACAATATCACACCTTTGTATGCACACACTTCCCAATCCCCGTCTCTCTTCAGGTCCAGATACCCGCCGCTCCCCGCTGGGCTCTGACTTCCCTTTCCAGGTTGTCCCCCTTGGACACCTTATTCACTCTGCTCCGTCTCCGACTTGCCAACCATGGTGTGGTTACCCTCCCTACCCTGCTTGGACTCCAGTGCCCCACACTGGGCCACCATGTCTTCCCCTCAATACCACTGCCCATGTTGTCCTTGCCACGTTCCTCCTAATAGCTTTAGATTGCATTTTTAGGGAAGGAAAATGCTTTCCTAAAAATAAATTTTAGGGGTGTCTGGGTGGCTCAGTGGGTTAAGCCTCTGCCTTTGGCTCAGGTCTCAGTCTCAGGGTCCTGGGATCGAGCTCTGCATCGGGCTCTCTGCTGAGCGGGGAGCCTGCTTCTCCCTCTCTCTCTCTCTGCCTGCCTTTTGCCTACTTGTGGTCTCTCTATCAAAATAATAATAATAATAATAATAATAATAATAATAATAAAATAAAAAATAAATTTTAAATTACTTAAATACAATCTATGTTTTTATTTGACTAGGCCCATTCTCCAGTCATTCTGTTTCTCTTAGCTAGTTTTAAATCGGCTCAGCAAGAAAACAGATGGTACTTTGGGCTGGCGTTACTGGTGAGCAATGGACATTTTTCAAGGGCTGTTGTTTTTACTTTCAGAAGCTGTATAAATCTTGGTATTTTGTTCTCTACTCTTTATTTTCCCCTTTCGGTTCAACTTCGTGGTGTCCCCTGTAAACTTTTTTTTTCCTCTGCCATCTTTTCAAATTTAAGTAGAAACATTCAGAAACACATATCCCATGGTTTTTTTTTGCTACATCTCTGAGATTCACCCATGTTGTTGTGTGAATTAGTAGCTGGTTCTTTTTTATTGGTGAGTAATAGTTCATTGTGTCAATAAACCACTTTATCCATTTTCTGTTTCAGGACCTTGGGGTCATTTCTAGTTTGGGGCTGTTCTACATGGAGCTGCTATGAACATTCTTGTTCATATATTTTGATAGAGATAAGTGCTCATTTCTGTTTAGTATACATTCTGGAGTGGAATTGCAGGAACATAGGGTTTATTTGTACTTAGGATTAGTAGATACTGACAAAATTTTTACAAAGTGGTTGTATTCATTTAGATTCCCACCAACAATGGGAAAGAGCTTTAATTGCTCTGTCCTTACTAACATGCAGTGTTGCCAACCTTTTAAAATTGTATTTATTCTAGTGTTGTGTACAGTGATGCTATATCAGCTTTAACTCACATTTATCTAATGACTAATGATGTTGAGCACTTTTGCATATATTCATTGGATACTTGGATATTCTTTTTTGCAAATTGCCTTCAAGTCTATTGCTCCCGCTTTAACTGGTTTAGCTGCACAACTTTAAATCCTGCAGAGGTCCTTTCTTGTGCCCACAAGCAAGGCTAAACAGCATCAGATCAAGCACTTTCTGAGGCAGGCGGACAGGAACTCAGTTTGGCTAGTCTGAGAGGTGGGACAGAAACTTCTAGAACTCTCTGGAAATGTGAGGGAAATTATCAAACCCAGCGTGTTTCTATATAAGTTCTGCAATGATCAGAACACTGCTGCATGTCTTGAAGGATAAAAGAAACAACTTTCATCAGACCATTTTTTTGTGTGTGCTTTGTTGACAACATCCATGACTCAATTTAACAGGAAAGAAATTAAATTTTTTCCCCAAATACTTTATAAAAATAAGATAAAATTACTCTTTTTGTAATGTGAATGAGTGAAATTACAGTCCCATCATACCTCACTTAGAGTCCTAATTTTTCTCTGGGGGACGAGTCACATGGTTCTCCACATTTTAATCAACCTGGCTTTGTGTGGCTCTTGGACCGTCTTCTTGATGGTGCTCTGGCACCTGAAACTGCTTGTGTCCACCTCTGGCCAACTTTGCATATAGGGACATCAGGTTGGTTGTCTGCAATTATTACCTGGTGGGAGTATTTACACCACTAAAATGGGCAAATGCACAAATCGGAGGATGGTTTTTTTCTCCCCTACTGAGATTCGTTGTTAAACATTTACCAGGATACAGCTGCTTCTACTTCCTGCAAACTACTCATTGCCAAAAGCTGAGGTCAATTTCAAGTTGCCCACTTTCATGTACTTTTTCACTTTTGTAGCTATCCTGGCTTGGGTAGGGTCATGAAGATACAGGGTAAGCAGTTGTATCAGGATAGCAATAGTCCCCCAAAGTAAGGAAAGCAAAGAAGCATGGGAAAGGAGGAAAAATAGCTCATATATGAAAGAAACCTGTTGCAAATCTTCTGGAAACCTAAAAGATTTACACCACATGACCAATAATGAGTAGTGAAGCTGGAAGGGGCGTTTGTAAACCTTCCACAATAAACAAATTATGATTAACCAGGCTAGAGGAATGTGAATTACCTTTCTACCTCTCTATACTCTCTACAGGAAATATTAGGAAATTGTTGCCATATGTTGAGGTGATCAGTAAGTAGGCAACCGAAAACTGTAGGAGAAAAGTATTATAGAGGTATGTCAGGCAGTTCATAAATTTATTTCATTCTTTAGAGTGTACTTTAGAGATATTTAACAAATTTTTTAAAAGATTTTGTTTATTTATTTGACAGAGAGAGACAAAAGGAAGGCATTTTAGTGAGAGAGAGAGTGATAGCAAGAGAAGGTACACAAGCAGGGGAGTGGGAGAGGGAGAAGCAGGCTTCCCGTGGAGCAGGGAGCCCAATGTGGGGCTCAATCCCAGGACCCTGGGATCATGACCTGAGCTGAAGGCAGATGCTTCACGACCAAGCCACCCAGGCGCCCCAATATGCTTCTAAACTTTCTAGTTTTCCCCCTTTTGTAGTAAAAGTGGCATTGTTATGGTTAGCTGTCTGTGCTCCCAGCTTGTGAGCTCCTTGAGATTGCTGAAGGGTTAGGGATTATGTCTTTTGGTTTCTGCAGCAGTCAGCACTCAGTGGAGATCACACACACACACACTTGTTAAAATGGACTGAATCACCCTCTTCCTTCTATGTTTTCACACTATATCTTGATTCGCTGTGTCTTGTACTACGGATAGTCATATATGCTAGTCTTTAATTAATGCCTTCTCATCTCCACTTCATTACCTGCCCTGTGAAAACAGAAATGGGCCCTTTCCTCCTTTTCCAGCTGGCAAATGCTAAATGCTGGAGACATGGCAAGAGGAAGGGGAAGGCCATCTACAGCAGTCCCTCGGCGTCCCTCTTCACTACTCTTAACCCTGGGCCACATATCAGGGTGGTGTGTGTATGTAGAAACCTCGAGGACAAAGAGCTGGTTTGGTTACCATTTACCAGAAAATCAGTGAATTCCCCAAGCTCGGTGGATTCCCCACCTGCTCCTGTGGAACTTGGGGGCCAGGGGAATTAACTCAAACTGTGATAGCCACATTCATTTTTTTGTACTTTGGGTAATCAAGTTCTTTGTCTCTGCCCCAGTTCAGTGTCCTCTTCCAGCAGCCATGAAACAATAACAGGCGAATTTATTAGCCTGCAAGTAGGGCAATCCAATCCCACACCATGACAGCCAGCCAGCTGTGTGCGAGTCTCACATTCTGTAACAGCGAGTAATTCCTTATACCAAACCTTCTCTGTTCCAGGGATGCTGTGGGTGCCGGCTCCAGCTTGGACCCTGATAGATCCAATACAGCTACAGAATCCTCCTCCTCACATCCTTAGAATTTGGAAGCCCTTGTCTCTTTGAAATTATAATTAAATGTTGAACAATGGATTTACGACTTGCTAGTAACGGCTCAATGTCTCATTCCCATTGGTTACTGCTACACCCAGCACCCCTCCACCCCTTGGCTCTATTGACAGCAACAGCGCTCTGTACCCAGGACATTAAATATGCTACCCTCGCTAAAATGCCCTTCTTTTGTCCTCTCCCAACAGAGCGGCTCTTATTAAGGGCCTGTTTATGTGTGCGCGCATGCGCACTCATGCGCGTAATAGGTAGAATTACGTAGCCTGTTCCTACTCATTAAAAGTGAACATTTACAATGTGGCACAGATGTGATGAGGACACTATCATAACAACTGACCTTGGCATCAAATTTGTGTCATCCTTTGCATCAAATTTGTATCATCCTTTGAGCTAAAGCTCACCTCCGTGTGGCAATCTTGCCTAGGTTTTTGAAGAAGGCTCTGAGGTCCTACAGATCTGGTTGGTTTTTAAATTTGGCTCTGCCATTTACTAGCTGGTTTCCACACCATGAAGTGGGAATGATCGTATCTACTTCATAGGGCTCTTGTAAAGATCTTAAAAATTAACATGCTTAACACAGTATTGGCCACATAATCAAGTTGACTCAAACTCTGCATTTCAGTAAACGAATGGCCAAGTCTGAGGCAATTTAATAAAAACATGAGCTTTTAACCCAATTTCATTTGGCTATCTCATCAGCTAAGAGAATCTCTAAGTGTCTTCAGGCCTGGAGAAGACTTCTCCGAGACTCAGTGGGGAGGCCAAACTGAGTTCACAACCTCATTCCTCAAACTTTCCTTCTCTCTCTTCTTCCAATCACTTTCTTGCTATTGAAAGCTCCCTCTTGGTTTACCTTTTTTTTTTTTTTTCTCTGTATTTTCCGCATTTCCACCCTGACAGAGGTCTCATCTCCTAGGTGATGGAAGAATGATCCTCCCTGTACAGGTTGGCAAACTTTTGCTGTAAAAAGATACGGTTTCTGTCACAACTCAACTTTGTGGTCACACACCAAAGTAGCCAAAGGCCATATGTAAACAAATAGGCACATCTGTGTTCCAATAAAACTTTATGGACACAAACAAATGGCAGACAGATTTGCGCTGGGGGCTATGGTTTGTTGACCTCTGACCTCTAGTTTCTCTGCTTCTATTTAGTCTTTGGGCCTAGAGAGCTGAAGTATAATTCTAAGTTGGCCATTTTCCTCTGTGTTTGGTCTTCAAAAGAGGAACTCATTTGTGGAACTTTGCCTCGCCACAGGTAAAATCTTAATTTTAAACATATTCTCTATTCCAGTAGTACTTATTATATTTTATCATGGGCCTTCATTGAATGGTTCTATCTGGCTTCCTGAGATTCTATAGTCATAGGCTATTTATTATATGTATGTAGATGATTAGATACAAAAATACCTTTAGCTCTAATCTTAAAGCACTATGTAATTACTGAAAAAAATGGCAATGTGCTGAATAGCATTAACTATACAGTATCAGTGAACAACCCAGATTAATGAATCAGCATAATTTTTACACTTTGATGTAATATTAGAAAGTCCATAGTCTAAAATGTCAACTGTGTAAGACAAAGAAAAATGGAACTGAATAATTTTTATTATCAACGAGAAAGTAATTTCAAAATAATGACGGTTAAAATGTTTAATATTGGAGCATCTGGGTGGCCCAGTCGTTAAGTGTCTGCCTTCGGCTCAGGTCATGATCCCAGGGTCTTGGGTTTGAGCCCCCCACTGGGCTCCCTGCTTGGCAGGAAGCCTGCTTTTCCCTCTCCCACTCCTGCTTGTATTACCTCTTTCATACACACCCTCTCTATCAAATAAATAAATAAAATCTTAAATGTTTAATATTAATTAAGTCATTGTTTTATTATGGTCAAAGAACTTATTATTATGCAGTCATGGATGTACTGGGATTTTGGTTCTCTTAACTAAACTGTCAGTTGATATTTTGTAGGTTTTTGCAACTCTTTCTGAATGCTCAAACATTATATACCATGCTTATACTAATGGCAATTGTTGTAGTGAACAACACAGAAGACTAGATTGAATTAGAGAAGTAACATCTTTCACCATATTTTGAATAATTATAGAATTAGTTTAATGAACAAATTTTAGCATTGTTGAAGGTCATATGAATGAAATATTTTATTGAAATTGTGTAGATAGGGCATTTCTTTAACGTCATTTTTCTGAAATTAATTTCCTGAACACATATTATTCTGTTTAAATACTTTTTAGAAAGATAGTCTTTCTTGACTGGTAGAAGTTGTCTGAAAATATCTGGGCCTGGAGTTTTCTCTGTGAGATTTTCTTTAAATGATTATAGGACTATTCAGATTCCCTATGTCTCCTGTGATGTAAATCTGGGGCAACTTTAAGGCGGTGTGTGTGTGTGTGTGTGTGGCTTGTGATCACCTGTTCTGAAGAGATCCTAAGGCATTTTCTTTTCTCTTTTCCTTCCTTCTTCCCTCCCTCCCTTCCCTTTCTTTTTCTTTTTTTCCTTTTTCTTTCTTTTTTAGTCTCCTGATAATGGAGAATGAAGTAGGTATTATTTTGGTTTGCCATTTCCCTTGGGCTGTAGCACTTTGAGATCTCAGATTTATAGAAGTAGTCTTTCCCCCTTGGACACATCTTGGGATTTAACTTTTCTAGCGCACACAGTAGGAGGCCAACAAAACCAGAGGAAAAGCTCCTCAGTTTGGGGAATGCCCTCGGGGCAAAAGAGGTTTAGGGCTCTCAGCTCATCTTTCTGGGTCTTTCCTGTCACTTAGCTTTTTGTCTTCATAATCATTAATATTTCATTTGTTTTTCAGTGTTTTGAAGAAAATGCATTTTATTCAGAATTTTTGGTTGTTTTAAGCAGGATGATTCATCTAAATGCTCTACACAACCACATTCCCAGAAACGAAGGAAGTCTGCTCTGAGTTGTTCATGTTTTTCAAAGCTGCTTTTCATTTTAGACCATCACAATATCTTTGTTAAGTGAGTTTGTTAAAAATACTCCATTTCTTCTACAAAAATACCATACATGCTCCCTGATTTGGTATAATTTGGGAAAAGCTCATCTAAATTGCGAAAACCTCTCAATGGTATGTGATTTTAAAATAAATTGTATACTTTGCACATGCTAAATAAAGCTAGCAAGATATCATCTCATAGTGGTCGTTGGGGGAACTTGAGCAGATAAGACTGATTTGCAAGCTCATAATTATGTGACTAAATGGCTCTCCTAAAACGGTTAGAAAGTTCCCTCTTGGTGTAACACTGTGGTAGTCTGTCCAGCTGCTATTAAAAAAAAAAAAAGGTCACTGACCAGATGGTTTATCAACAGTAGAAATTTATTGCTTGTGGGTCTGGAGGCTAGAAGTCCAAAATCAGGGTGCCACGTGATTGAGTGAGGGCCCTTTTCTGGTCGCAGACTTCCTGGATATTCTCTCAAGGCAGAAGGATCTAAGGATCTCTGTGGAGCCTCTTTTATGAAGACACGAATCCCATCCAAGAGGGTTTCTTCCCTCATGACTTAGAAGCGCTTTCCAAAGTCTTTGCCTACAAATACCATAACTTGTGGGGAAGAGGATCTTAACGCATGACTTTTGGGGGGATGCAAACACTCAAACTACACCAAGTGTAGAGGGCCTTGATTTGAAGAAGTTGGCAAGCGGTGATGTAGTCTGAGGGGAGCAGAAGCCACACTGTGTGACACTGGCCTGGGTTAATGGTTCTCTGCTGTGGCCACACATTTGAATCACCTGGGTTCTGGCTGGGACTGACATCCTGAGATGGCATGGAAGGGGTAGACCCCAGGCACCAGGGGTCTTCCTGTCAAGGAATCCTGATGGGATGCCATGGCTGGGAATCCCTGGCGATGCCTGCAATGCGGTGATAACTCCACAGCATTCTGGGTTCTGGTGGGGATGGTAGCCCCAGCTGTCATGGCTGGTGGATATCAATGCCCACAGATATTCAGATGATAGTCAACCTCCTTTACTGAGTCCTGGAGCTGGAAGGGACCTGAGCAGTCATCTAGGACAATCTTCGCAAAGACTAGTTCTTACTGTGAAAGGTTTAAGTAACGGACAGTACAGATTTTCCCAAATGCCCAAATATTGAGTTCAATGGTCATGACACTTGAAAATCGTTATTGTTGTAATATTGCTGGGAGAAGAGAAAACAGACCATTTAGTTGATATATTGTAGGTCCATATGGCTACTTAAATGAGGTCAGAGGGGAAGAGCAGGTAGACAGGGCATAATGGGGACCTACCCGTAGACTGCATCCCTGGTGTTATTTATATCCTTCGAGAGCTTCTGCATAGTATTTTGGAGTCATGTGCAGATAAAAAACGATGACTGTCCTTGAGTAAAACAGTAATTGAGCCAACGTTTCCTTCCATCGCCCTGCATGTATCTGATGTCTGGGCAGTCAGCCTGGGCTGCCTCTTCCTTCCTGAACATATTCTAGTTTCCTCACTCCCGTGCTCATGCTTTCTACCCCTCTCCTCATGTCATAACCCTCTTCCAAAATGTGTACGAGAAAATCTCCTAAATTCTTTTTGTTCTTTCAGAATCTGTGTTATTATCGACCCACATTTCAATACATCTGCAGGGACTGACCTCAAAGACCAAGTTGATGCCATATTTACATCAACCGGTAATTAGCAAGAGCCTACTGGGTGAAGGTGTAACAGTGGGGAAAATGCTAAGTGCGGCCGTGGGTACAAAAAGATACCCCAGTATGTGGCCTTAAGGAATTAGCCTTCTTTCCCCTTCTTTGTGTCATGATCAGCGATTGTGTAAGATTTTAGTCTCCTTGCGGCTTTGTTCAGCGCCTTATTGATCAGAAAGTTTCTGAGATAAATGAATTCTCAATTGAATTAACTTCCCCTGCCCCCACTCCCAGTCCTTCTCTGCAGCTCCGCTATTGAGTTTGATACAGAATCAGGTAAGTAGGTCAGCTTTTGCCAGACTTACTACCTGGCATTTTCTTTCTCTGAAGTCCGCACACAGCCCAGCTAATCTTGTCACGGACAGGCAGCTCTTTGAATGACAGCTTCTCTCTAACCTCATTGCTCCGGCCACCATGATGCCAAGACCTCTTTCCTTCCACAGAATTTTTCTCCATCTGGGTCTCTTTGGAACTGCTCAGCTTATCATGTATTTTAGATTTGCAAAGATGCGAACTTCAAAGAAAGCAATTTTAAAAATGTAGTGTGCATTCTCCTTCTCAATTTCAAGTAGCGTGTCTGTGCTCTCTTATAAAAAGTGACAACAGACTTTCTGGGTAGAATTCACTCAGAAAAATATAAATAAGCAATGTGACTAGTTTTGAAACTAGTGTAGCTATGATAATTTTAATACCTTGAGCATGCCACCGCTCCCGGTATAACAAAAGGGTCACCGAGTCATTGTTTGCCTTCCCAACTTCTATTAGTTATCCTCTAAGCACATATTATACAAGTAGTGTTCATTCAATAATATATCTGTATGCTGATGTATTTACAGATATCTCGATTAAATATGTGTTTATTATCCACAAAGAAATGTCACCAAATGGAACCAATTGGCTTGGGCAAAGATGGAGGACACCGAACATGGTTTCCAAGCTTCCTTGGCTTCACTCTTTGGAGGCATCTCATTAGCTAAATGAAATAATTACCCAGGGAGGGGGGAAATAGGGTGGGAGTAAACGCTAGATATGATGTTAACACCTACATCAATCAATATTGTATTTCTTCAAGAGATTCACAAGATGCCAGAGTCGCTCATGCCCAGGAGAAGATACAAAGTAAAAATGGTCTTTTCTTTCTTTCTTTCTCTCTCTCTCTCTTTTTCTTTCTCTCTTAAAGATTATTTATTTATTTGACACATAGAGAGATCACAAGTAGGCAGAGCAGCAGGCAGAGAGAGGGAAGCAGGCTCCCCGCCGAGCAGAGCCCGATGAGGGGCTGGATCCCAGGACCCTAAGATCATGACCTGAGCCGAAGGCAGAGGATCAACCCACCCCAACATGGAATTTTCTTGGGAGTAAGGACAGAGTCTCTGATGGGGGAGTTGGTCCATTTTTATAAATCATGGAAGGTATCTGAGATTGAGAAGGATGAAAATGCCAAAAGTAGGTTTTAATTTTTCATGGCATTTGATTTTTTTACTGCAACTAAAAAATGAAATAGAATGAAAATATTACATGGGGATTTATAATCCAGTCACAGTAAAATGTCATTTTACTGAATATTTATTCAATAACCGTTAAGAAATTACAACAATTTTAAGCATTATTTTATGAAAAGATACTTTGACTTTTAACATTTATGGGATGCTTTTGTGTAGTAGGCATTGGAAAAGAGCTTCCAATCAAAATTTTCTTTGTCATTGTTTCTCACTCTTAGATTAGAATTACATTCTAAAGAGATACTCTGTCAGACTTAAAAATCTGTTTACTTGCTGATTACATTTAGAAATAATCTCTTTGGGATGAATATAAATGCAGAGTTTTAATCCTAGCAATATAGAGAGAATGTCTGTTGTTATGACACTTAAATAACAATTTGTGATGTACCTACTAAGCTTTATATTGTTGTAAAAGATACATAAAATTTGTCATAAGTGACATTTAGTACCTTCACCCTGTTGTGTAACCACCACTCATTAGTTCCAGAACATTTTTATCACCCTGCAAGGAAACTCCTTACTCATTAAGCAGTCACTCCCCACTCCCTCTTCCTCTCAGACTCTGGTTCCCTCCATGAATTTGCCTATCTTGTATATTTCATATAAATGGAATCATACTATATGTGGTCTTTGTGTCTGGCTTATCTTACTTAACATAATGTTTTCAAGGTTCATCCATGTTGCAGTATGCATCTGTACTTCATTTCTTTTTAAAACTGAAAAGTATTCTATTATATTATGTACCAAAATTTGTTTATCCGTTCATCGGCTGATGGACATTTGGGTTGTTTTTACCTTTTGGCTACTATGAATGTTGCTATGAATATTTATGTGCAAATTTTTGTTTAAACACCTGTTCTCAGGGTTTCTTATTTTTGGTTGGGGGGTGGATATATACCCAGGGGCAGAATTGCTTGGTCACATGGTAATTCTATATTTAATTTATTGAGGAACCACCAAACTCTTTTCCACTATATCTATACCATTTAACCATCCCACCGGCAATGTATGAAGGTTCCAATTTCCCCACATCCTCTCCAATACTTATTTTCTGTTTTTAAAATTATAGTCAACCTAGTGGATTTGAAAAGTTATCTAATTACAGTTTTTATTACCCTTCCCTAAAGACTAATGATGTTGAGCATCTCTTCATGTGATTCAGACCTACATTGGATAAATGTCTATTCAAGTCCTTTGCCCATTTTAAAATAGGTTATCTATCTTTTTGTTGTTGACTGTAGGAGTTCCTTATATATCCTGGATAGAACCTTATATGATTTGCTAACAATTTCTCATTCTCTCTCACTTTCTTGATAGTGTCCTGTGATGCACAGAAACTTTTAATTTTGATGAAATCCAATTTATCTTTTGTTGCCTTGTGCTTTTGATGTCATATATATGAAACTGTTGTCAAATCCAAGGTCATGAAGATTTATGCCTATGTTTTCTTCTTAGAGTTTTATGGTTTTAGCCTTATATTTAAGGTCTTTGACTTATGTTGAGTGAATACTTATTGTGTCCTATTTCATTCTTTTCCACATGAATATTGTTTCAGCACCATTTGGTGAAGAGACTATTCTTTCTCTATTGAACGGTCTTGGCACACTTGTTGAAAATCAGTTGACCATAGTTTATTTCTGGACTTTCTATTTCATGCTAGATTTTGAAATCAGGATATGTGAGTCCTTTACCTTTGTTCTTTTTGAAGATTGTTTTGACTTACAATCCCATATGAATTTTAGGATCAGCTTTTCCATTTCTGCAATAAAGGGCCATTGGCGGTTTGATAGGGATTACATTGAATCTGCAGACCAATTTGGAGACTATTGCCATCTTAACAGTAAGTCTTGTAATCCATGAATGTGGGATGTCTTTCCATTTATTTAGAGCTTTATTTCATCAGTGTTTTGTATTTTCCAGTGTGCAAGCCATGCACTTCCTTGGTTAAGTTTATTGCCAAGTATTTAATTCTCTGTGATACTACTACAAATAGAATTGTTTTTAAAATTTCCTTCTTGGATTTCTTTTTTTTTTTTTAATTTTTTTTTTGCCAATGTGTAGAAATCACCTGACATTTGTGTATTGATCTTGTATCCTGCAACACTTCTGAATTTATTTACTCTCAAGTTTTGGGGCATGTGTGCGTATTTGTTAGAATTTTTAAGATACAGGACCACGTCAGCTGCAAATATCGTCGGCTTACTTCTTCCTTTGTATTTGGGATTCCTTTCTTATCTTTTTCGTGCCTAATTGTTCTTGCTAGAACTTCTGGTGCCCCCCTTTGCTGCTGTACTTTCTTTGTTGGGAGTTCTTCACCATTGATTCAATCTCTTTACTTGATATAGGTCTGTTCAGATTTTTTATGTCTTCTTGAGTCCATTTTGGTAATTTGTGTGTTTCTAGGAATTTGTCCATTTCATCTATATCATCTAATTTTTTTGGCAATAAAGCCTTTTGACCAATAAATCTGTTTATGGTTCAGTCATCCAAAATACCATGTAATTTATCTATTATTTATAAAATGTAGAGTACATATCGTGTTTTCTTGCATGTACTTTTCTAAACAAAGCAAATTTATATGTAAAATTCCATAAGAGATTTAAACAAAATTTCCCTAATGAGGGGTATGACTGGTATAAATTGTGATTCTAAAAATCATAAACCTTCTTCATTTTCTTTTTATTAAAATAAATGATTCCTCATTTATTAAAATAAAACCTCTCTTTTTCTACCTAGAGAAAGAAATAAGAGTATGGACTCTCAAGTGCAGAGTATGTGCATTCAAATTTCTTGTCCTACCACTTACTTGCTATAGATGATCTTGGGCTTAACTTCTCTGTGCCCCCGTCTCCTCACTGTAAAAATGAGAATAACGGAACCTACCTCATGAAGTTATTGTGAGGATTAAATGCATTAAAGCATACAAAAAACCCGATTCTTAATTCATAATAAGCATTCAATAATTATTAACAAATACTTTTGAAAGGCATCACTAATTGAGGTTAAAATAAAGAGCACATAGACATCATCATCAATGAACCAGCAAATAAAAGTCAAGGCAGCTACTGTTGGATGATGGATACTAAGAGTCATATTTTCCTCCAGAGTCAGAAGACCCCAGAGCAGCAGAGGAATGAGTATTTTGGTGAGCATTCTGTCACTAGAAAGAATTGGTTCTCTTTATTCCTATTCAGGAAAGCTGATCCTCTGGACCACAGCTGACCTTTGAACAACACAGGTTTGAACAGTATAAGTCCGCTTATATGAGGATTTTTTTCGCTATAGTACAATACTGTACATATATTTTCTCTTTCTTGTGATTTTTTTAAATAACATTTTCTTTTCTGTAGCTTACTTTATTGTAGGAATACAGTACATAATACATACAATATACAAAATATGCATTAATCAACTGTTTACATTACTAGTAAGGCTTCTGGTCAACAGGAGGCTATCAGTGGTTGAGTTCTGAGGGGGTTAAAAGTTATATGCAGATTTTTGCTGTGCAGAGGGTTGGCATCCCGAAACCCTGTGTTGTTCAAACACCAACTGTACTAAACTGCATTAAAAACGGCCTCTCTCGGGGTAGAAAATCAAAGGCACTGTTCATGAATCCCATAAAGAAAAGGAAGGTCCTCAGAGAGGAGAATCAGGTCTTTTACTCTGACATGAGTCTGGCCTCCACTGTGGGCCACAGGAAGTCAGAGAGTGGGTGGTGAGCGTTCAAAGGAATAATCGCAAGTATAAATCCTCGTGCTTCTACAAGCATAGATTCCTTTCAAATCGCAGGCCTAAGCCTCCCCGAGAAGGTGATGATGTGCTAACACGTTTTTGTTTGCTTCTTAAAACTCTCCTCTTCTTTTCCTCTCTCTTCCCCTAAATGCATAAATATACTCTAAGGCTGATCCCTCTTTGTCATGAAAAGAATTGAATTTATATCCATAATATAATGAATATAGAAAACTTTAATGTATTTTTCATGATTACCAGTATTTTGTTTGTGGCCACACCGATAAGATGACCACAAGGTTTGCTTTGGGAATGGAAGCATTCAGTTTCTTGGTTTCCAAAGAAACATTTCAAGAGCATTCAAAATTGGCTCCCTCCTTCCCCACCCTGCCCCCCCCCAGTTTAAAAAAAAAAAAAAGAGCTTGGTTTAATTTTTTAAAGAAAGCAATTAGAATGAAGTCTATCTTGATATAAAATGTAAAAGCACATTAACCACGGCATTGTATTTTAAAAGATGGGAATTTAGTTTATACTCATTTTTATATTAAGACATAAGTTAATGACTTTTATATCTTAAAGGATTTATCATAAAATGTTGCTGCCCAGTGCATTTTTGCAGACAACAAACAATTCGCTGAGAGTATTAACATTCACATGTGTAACTGGAGTTTACAAATGTACAAAACTTCGGGTAATAAACACTTTAAACTTATTTTTCAGACATTCAATAAGCCCATTCCCCTCAAACTGTTTGATTACAAAGAAACTGCAGCAAAATGTGAGAAACAAAGCAAAGGAGGCGAATCCAGACTTGAGGACGTAAGAATATCCGAACAGTTTGGTCAATATCAAAAGACAAAAATCAAAACATCTTTCATAATATAAAAGAAAACAAATCCATATAATTATGACTTAGGTGAAAGAACATGTTAGGGTACATGACATTTCTTTCCTTGACATAAATGTGCCTCTCTTCAATTTACTGCAAAATACCATCTTTCAGTTCCAATTTGAGGATATCATAGCCTGTATTGTTAGTGAATCTAACAATACCAGGAAGACTATTTTAAAAGAACCCAAAGATCATTTCGTTTGCATTTGGTCATTATTGTTTTGACTCTCGTTTTTCTTTATTCATGAGACTAAGCCAATTGAGAAGTAAAAGTCCACAAGTCAAAGCCTATATAATGCAGCTGTTTCTGAAAAAAACTGAAGATTAGCATAGTGTTTAGTAGGTCATGAAAGCAGCAGTTGTGGTTAAACAAACGGATAAAAATTACTGCAACCAACGTATGATAAAGTTACAAAGCAAACTTTCAAAGTGTTCTCTGGTGTATGTGCACTGTAGTAAAAGAAATCTGGGTAATGTTAGTAAAATGTGATTGATTATTAATAAATGACATCCCCAGCCTGCATAGGCTTCTGCTTGAGAGCGGCAGATTTGTCCTCACACGTGGTGTCAGTCCCCCAGTTGTAGTTTTGATTTACTGAGAAATGACTTAACGGAGAAATGCAGGATTCAATCCCGGGTCTTCCCCTTGTTGCTACCTTATTTGACCGTCTTCGCTTTGAGATTGGGCACTCTGTGCCCAGGAATGTGGCATTGCAAATTGGCTAAAAATGTATCCCTTGGTAGGAGAATAATTTTAGTAAATTCGTGAGGAAGACGATATCTTCATTTAGAAAACAAAGCACTGTATTATAGTTTGACCGTTACAACGCAAGCCCCAGCTCTTCCTAGGCATAGTGGAGCAACCTAAAAACAAAAACAAAAACAATAACAAACACAAACACGAAAACAAAAAGACATATTTGTTGGGTGTGTAGGTACAACTGTTGATAAAACCATGTAGTTGGTAAAATATTGAATGTTGAATCTGTACTCCTCAAAGAGCGGCTCCCAAACTCCGCCTCCCCAGCCTTACTGTAGGGCCGGCCCCTCCTCCAAGCCCCCTGCAGAAGTCCCAAGTGTCACAGACTCAACTGTTTAGGGCACATCACCGTACTAAGCAGTACTTCTTTTTAAAGGTACCTCCAAAAAAAGAAAAGATGGTTTGGGACTTACTCTATCTGAAACAATTTATTTGGCCAACAGGATGTGGGATATGGATAATGAGGAAACACCCAACATTCCAGGACCCAAGTGGCGAAAAAGCCCGCGTATTATCCAGAGAGGGCGTGTAACAGCTATGCTGCTTCAGAGCCCGCCAGAGTCGCTGCATGCTGGCTGCTTTTCCCCAGGGCACCAGTCACTGCACATTTACTGACTAACTTCTCTGTGCACGGCTGGACGATCTAAACCTACTCTCCTACTTCCCAGCACAGTAAATAAATAATAAATACACCTCCTCCAACTCCACCCTAGGAGTAGAAACAAACCCGGCGAATAAACTCTATGACAATGAGGTATAAGGACGTGTGCGAGGGCAAGAAACAGAATCTTAGTTGAGGGATAAGGAGTACTTCCGAAATCTCTCGCTTCCCCTTCCTCCCTCCCTCCGTGCCTCCCCTTCTTCCGTCCTTCCCCTTCCTTCCTTCCTTTCTTCCTTCCTTCCTTCCCTTCTCCTCCCTCCCCCCTCCCCTCTTTCCTTCCTCCCTCCTTCCCCCCTCTCTCTCCCTCTTTCCCCTTCTTTTTGAGCGCTCTAGACACCAAGCAATTCAGAGTGCAAAACTACAAGTGTGGACAAGGATAGCTTTTAAAGGATTAATTTGAGCAGAGTTAAGCCCTAAGACTTAAAATGGCAGTATTTAGAGAAGGGGGGACTGATACAAAGTACTGAGAAAACTTGTACGTATGTATGCGGGGGTATGTAATACAGTGTTATTGTCAAATACATGATATCAAAATGGCTCCTTGGTCGGGTTGGCCTCTCTCCCAACCTTTCCAGACCAGGGACTGGATCTTAAAAACATGCCAGACTTCAACGGAGACTTCTCAGTCATTCTCTATCTGAATCAGGTGTTTTGATCCCTATTCTATCTCCTTGAACAATCAAATCACCCACTTTATTTATTAATTTTTTTTAAAGAGAAATACCTCTCTCTCTCTCTCTCTTTTTTTAAGATTTTATTTATTTATTTGACAGAGGGAGAACACAAGTAGACAGAGAGGCTGGCAGAGAGAGAGGAGGAAGCAGGCTCCCCGCTGAGCAGAGAGCCCGATGTGGGGCTCGATCCCAGGACTCCGGGATCATGACCTGAGCCGAAGGCAGAGGCTTTAACCCACTGAGCCACCCAGGTGCCCCAAATCACCCATTTTAAAACCATCTCTACTTAGAGTGTTCTAGGAGTAAACTCTAAGTCATTTCAATCAAAATGACTGTTTGTAATGAGCAGCCTTTCTCCAAATACCAAAGACCTGAAGTCTTTACACTGTAAAGAGTTGATGTTCCCTAACAACCAGCTAGAAAGTTCAGCTTAGAGTATTTACTAAATACAATGGGCTCACTCCTGCTTTGGATCAAGGTGGGCAGCAGAGTGGGTGATGGCTTCAGACTTTATAACCTCATTTCATTCCCTGGACAAATGTCCCCTTGCCCATTTGTTGGAACACTGAATGGAAAACATTTATTTTTCATATTCTACAGTTGTAAGTTCAAATTCAGGTGCTTAAAAATAGTAATAGAGGGGACATGCAAACAAAATAGCTATGTGGTCACAGGTAATTAATTTTGATAGTAATTCAGCATAAAGCATTAATTACCTGTAATAACAAGTTTCAAATACTGGTCAAAAGATTTCTTATAACTAGGCCTAAGCTTGTAAATAAAATACACCTTGGAAAAAGAGATTCTTACATCTCTTTCTGTGCTCCTTGGTTATCATTCATGTTGCCACAGTGAGAGGCTAATGGTAGATAATCACATAATTTCTTTTTTTTTTAATTAATTTATTTTAGAGAAGGGGATGCAGAGGGAGATGAAGAGAGAGAAAAAATCTCTAGCAGACTTCCGGCCGATCATGGACTCCGACGTGGGGCTCATTCTCATGACCCCGAGATCATGACCTGAGCTCAAATCAAGAGTTGGATGCTTAATCCATTGAGCTACTTAGGTGCCCAAATCACATAATTTCTAGTGAAATTCTGCAGTACTGATTCAAGCTCTCAAATTATCTATACTTCCCTTCACCCAGTGACCACACTTAAATTTAAGAAACAAGATCAAGGTCACATACTAAGTCCTTTTTTTATAGTCTATCCTCTGCATTTAAAAATTCCCTGCCCCTTTCTACAATCATATTCTCATCCTCTTTCCCAGCCTTGGAAGAGATCTTTCCTCCAGTCTGCAGAGGACCAGTCTTTGCTTTCAGTTCTGTATCCTGCCCTTCTTTCTTGCCCTTCAATGTTGCTTTTTCTAGCATCTGGAATCTCTACTCTCTTATTTTTACCTTTATTGTGAAAAAGACCTATGGCTCAAATTCTAACTACCATTGATTTACTGTGTGGCTTGGGTCAACTATTTAACCTCTCTCTGTCTCAGATTCCTCATCCAGTAGAGCCTGGTACATAAAATGTGCTCAATAAATGTTAACTTTCTATTATCATCATTTGAAAACTGTATGCTCCTCTAGCTCCTGCATTTACTCATTTTTCTCTTTACTTTTTACACTGTGAGTATCTTTTGCTTCTATCACATTCTCAAAGGTTCTTACAGCTTCATGAATGATACATTATCTTCATTCATCCTTATCCTGTTGAAAGCCTGTCTCCTCTCTCTAATGCTCTACCTCATTATCTTATCTAAGACACCCTCTGGTCATTCATTTGCTATTTTCTTCAGAAGTTAAATCTTTAATTCAACCCTGCAAGTGTAGAAAGAAAGAACAGATAGGACTTGGTAATATCTCCTGAATCCATTTCTAAAGTTGACACCTCAAGCCTTAAAGTGAAGCAGCCTTCTATATGTTTTATTTTTATCCAGCCTTTGCTTCCCTTGCCCCTAACCCATCTTAACCTGTCCCCAACCACCACATGAAATTTCTGTTACTGTATCACTCTCCTGGTTAAGTCTCCACCAGCTTCCTACTACCAAACTCTTGAAGCATGGCCTTTGCCAACTTCTATCCTGACCCCAACCTTGCCCTCCAATAAGAATGTCCACAACAGCCAAACTACGGAAAGAGCCTAGATGTCCATCCACAGATGAATGGATAGAGAAGATGTATATATAGATGAGGGAATACCATACAGCCATCAAAAATGAAATCTTGCCATTTGCAACAACGTGGATGGAACTAGAGAGGGTATTATGCTAAGTGAAATAAGTCAATCAGAGAAAGACAATTATCACATCTCCATATCACTCACATCACCACAGATATGTGGAATTTAAGAAACAAGGCAGAGGATCATAGGGGACAAGAGGAAAAAAATGAAATAAGATGAAACCAGAGAGGGAGACAAACCATGAGAGACTCTTAATCACAGGAAACAAACTGAGGGCTGCTGGAGTGGAGAGGGGTGGGGGGATGGGGTAACTGGTGATGGGCATGGGGAGGGTATGTGTTGTAATGAGCACTGGGTATTATATAAGAGTGATGAGTAAAAGACCTGTGCCTCCAAAACAAATAATACAGTATACGTTGATTAATTGAAATGAAATTAAAAAGGTGGGGGGAAAGACGTCCTACTCTTACTAAGCATGGATCCTTAGAACCAGCCACGCTTTCTCAGTATATCTTGTGTATTTCTTCTTCACTGAGATTTCTTTCATGTTTTCTCATACAATTTCCCATTTCTTTCTACATTTTGCATTGGATCAATTGAAAGCTTAGCTTAAGTCCAACTTCTTCTCACTAAAGCATTCTCAACAACCAATTTATTTTTTCTCTTTGATTTCCTATACCACTCAATGCCTACACCATGGGACACTCGCTACCAACTGTTCTACATTGCGGGTTCTCCCCTTACATGCCCAGATTATACCTACTTAAGACGTTAAGTTCTGTGGCAGTGGGGATTCTTTTAAGTTTTGTTTTCTTGACAGTACTTACCATTGCTCCTTGTATGTAGGAAAACCTTGGGTCAATTAAACATCTGAGGGTCTTTCAGGTACCAGATTCTGAACTGGGGCACAAAATTCCTAATTCTGTTCTCGGTAATGATGGAAACAAAGATCTCAAAAGATCATTCTTAGAAGTACTAGCCCCTCCAGAAATAGACATGGCTGGAATTCCTTTTGTTAATAAGCTTGCCAGGTCAAGTTTCTTACTTGTTAATGTAATTTAAGGTTGCCATCTTTATTAGGTGATGACCAGACATTTCATCTACTCCCAAATATCAGTGGCTTGAGTATTTAAAAATTATATCTTATGTCTGCCTAAGTGGTTCACATTCTTCTGATTTCTATCTTTGTTTCTTATTTTCCACCATCTCCCCTCCCTCTGCCGCAGCTCTCCTGTGGTCCTATCTGGCCTATCAATACTAGAACATCTCATCAGTTCCCAGTAAGCAAATGGTGGCAGATCAAAACTATTAATAATTTCTCTGAGTATTATTCTTTAAAAGTAATTTTGGATTTTAATTATATCATGAAATTAAACATTCCTTCTTGTTTTCATATATTTAATCAAAGAGATGACTTTATCATGCTTATGCTATATATTTTGGTATTGGACAAATGGAGATCATTTTTATTAAATGAATTGTTTTAACAAATCAGATAAGTATAATAATGAAAAGTGAAATGCCATACCTGGGTCCACTCATTTGTCTGGGGATCATAAGCCTCCACTGTATTAAGGTAAGTCTGTCCATCATACCCTCCAACAGCATATAATTTATCACCAAGTAAACAGACTCCCACTGCGTCTCTGCTGATGCTCATAGATGCCACTGCAGTCCACATATCTGTTTTGGGATCATATCTGAAAGAAAATTTTAAAACTGGAGCTGACATTGTTCTCACAATATTTTTTTGAAAAGATTTTATTTATTTATTTGATAGAGAGACACAGCGAGAGGGGGAAAACAAGCAGAGGAAGCGGGAGAGGGAGAAGCAGGCTTCCCGATGAGCAGGGAGCCCGATGTGGGGCTCAATCCCAGGACCCTGGGATCATGACCTGAGCGGAAGGCAGACGCCCAATGACTAAGCCACCCAGGCACCCCATTCTCACAATATTTTTATGTAAAAACAGTTCATGGATGAAAGACTAGTATGTTGGACCTGATACCATAGACCTTCTAGAAGAAAACATAGGAAGTAAGCTCCTTGACACTGGTCTTGGTAATGATTTTTTTGGATTTGACACCAAAAAGCAAAGGCAACAAAGGTTAAAGTAAACAAATGGGACCACATCAAACTAAAAACCTCTGCACAGTAAAGGAAGACATCAACAAAATGAAAAGGCAACCTATGGAATGGGAAGTGTTTCCAAATCATATATCTGATAAGGGGTTAATATATAAGAGATATAGGGACGCCTGGGTGGCTCAGTTGGTTAAGCAGCTGCCTTCGGCTCAGGTCATGATCCCAGCATCCTGGGATCGAGTCCCACGTCGGGCTCCTTGCTCAGCAGGGAGCCTGCTTCTCCCTCTGCCTCTGCCTGTGCTCGCTCTCTCCCCCTCTCTCTCTCTGATAAATAAATAAAATCTTAAAATATATATATATATAAGAGATATAAAGAATTATAGAACTCAATGTAAAAACAAAAAACAAAAAACAAAAACCCAACAAATAAATCACTTAAAATGGGCAGAGGGTCTCAATAGACATTTTCTAA
This sequence comes from Mustela erminea, assembly GCF_009829155.1. Taxonomy (NCBI): domain Eukaryota; kingdom Metazoa; phylum Chordata; class Mammalia; order Carnivora; family Mustelidae; genus Mustela; species Mustela erminea. Next base: position 129,939,849 of record NC_045615.1, on the reverse strand, counting down.
AGAAGACATATAGATGGCTAATAGGTACACAAAAAGGTGCTTAACATCACTAATCATCAGGGAAATGTAAATCAAAACCATAATGCCTGTTGAAAAGATAATAACAAGTGTTGGTGAGGATATGGAGAAAAGGGAACCCTTGTGTACTGTTGGTGGGAATGTAAATTATTGCCACTGCTACAGAAAACTATATGGAGATTCCCCCCAAAAATTAATAAGGGAACTACCATATGATCTAGTAATTCTACTTCTGGGTATTTATCCAAAGGAAATGAGAACACTAATTTGAAAAGACATATGTACCCCCCATGTTCACTGCAGCATTATGTACAGTAGCCAAGGCATGGAAACAACCTAAGTGTTCATCAATGGCTGAACGGATAAAAAAAATGTGGCCCATGTAGACTACACACATATGCATGCACACACTGAATATTATTTGGCCATAAAAAAGAATGAAATCTTGCCATTTTGACAACATGGATGGACCTTGCAGGCATGATGCCAAGTGAAATAAGCCAGAGAAAACAAAAACTATGGTCTCACTTATATGTGGATTCTAAAACAGAACAAAAACTAAGTTCATAGATTGGTGGTTGCCAGAGGTGGGGCATGGAGGGGGCGGGTCCAATGGAGGAAGAGAGTCAAAACGGACAAATTTCTAGTTATAAAATACATGAGTTATGGGGAATGTCACGTACAGCATGGCAATGTAGTTAATGATACTGTACTGTATATTTGGAAGTTGCTAAGAGAGTAGATCTTTAAGGTTCTCATCACAAGAAAAATATTGTAACTATATACAGTGATGGATGTTAACTAGACTTACTGTGATCATTTCTCAATATATACAAATGTCAAATCATTATGTCATATACCTGAGACTAATAAAATGTTGTATGTCAATTACACCTCAATAAAAGAATATCAACACATCCAGGAACACCTGGGAGAGGTGTATAGCAAAGTGGTTAGAGAAATGGCTTTGGGTTTGGGCTGAAGAATCTCGAGTCCTTACCCTTCCAATCACTGGTTCTGTGGTATTGTAAAGTTACTTAAAATCTTTACATCTTAGTCTCTTTATTGGTGAAAATATTGCTCACCAGGTAGCATTGAGGGTTAAATGAAAATGCACAGTAAGCATCTGATAAATGTCACCTTAAAGATGAGTCAGTTCATTTGTTACAATTTTTTCCTATTAGCAAAGAATACATTCTTGTAACAAAAATTCAAAGATTATAAAAATATATAAAATATGCAATAACTAGCCTCATTTCCTTCCAACTTGAATTACAGAGTCAAGTGGTAACCCCTATTAACAGTTTGGTTTGTATTTGATCTTCTAAATATTTCACTTTTTATTCTTAGGGCTTGAGATGCCTATTTCAGAACAAGCTTTTTATTTAATTTAATTTTTCTTTCCATGTAAACTGTTAACACTTTTTTCTTTCAAGAAAATAAAAATGGTTTATTTCTTTAAGCCTACCCTTTATCTTATCACTGCTATTTAAAGTACATTTGAACATATTTTAGAAAAAAAATCAATATTTTCCTGAAAACATTTAATTTACAATATTACAGATTCATGTGGTAAATCCATAACACTTAATGATCCAGAAGAGCTAAAGTAAATACTGAAAACTGCTGTAAGATTTTCGATTATCTACTGAAAATCTGAGGAAATCAATATATGAAGGGCTAGGTGAGATGGCTTACAGACACAATCATGAAAGCTGTCCACTTTTGAACCTTCTTGTTCTTTTCATGAAATATTAATTAGAACAGCCCAGAGTTGTCTGTCTAAGAGCAGATACATCATGCTAAAATGTTAATACCTCTTGCACAATGAACAGTTTTTCACTGGGTACAGTACTGCAGTGAGCCTATAACTTATGGGGTAAAGTATACAAAGACTTCCATATTCCTTTCCTGGAGTGTAACACACAGGAAGCGTAGTCCTGAAAGAGAAATCACTTTCTCCCTAACACAGGGCAAATGCAAGTATAAATTTCCTGCTTTCTCAAAAGACAACAAATCAACCCTCATTATTTCACAGAAAGCACTCACTGTCATCAAACCCGCATTTCACTTTTTAACTTTCTTCCAATCATGTATGATTAAATAACACACACACATACACACATACACACAGACACACAAACACACACACTTTCTTATCAACTTCCCATTGCTCTTTAAAATCCAGAATCCTTAAGATTCTGTGTGATCTGCTGCCGTCTCCACCCTAGTCTGCCTCCTTCCCTGCCACTGTCTCCCTCCCTCTCTTCCCCCCAGACACAGAGTGGCCTCCTTTCAGTTTTCTGAATGAACCGTATCCCCTTCGGCTTCGGAGTGTTCATACATGCTCCATGGGCTCTACCTCCTAAATCCACTCAATCCTCTCCATTCCTTGAACCAGACTAAAAATAACAGATGGAAGCCTGAACTGTTGTCCAAATCGTCCACTGATGTAATGAGGTTCTTTACCTGGCCCCATATGTGAGTTTCATGAGGCCAGTTTGGACGACTTGTGTAACTTTTAAGCCGTATTAGTTTTTTTAAATTTTATTATTTCATAGTATTTCCTTGTATCAAATTTGTGTGAAAAGCTCCTCTCCTTTTCACTTCTTCCTTAGCCTCCAGTCCCTACTCCTTCTCTCTGAAATTCATCAAGCTCTTTTCCTCTTCTTGTCAGGTATAGTATCCAATATGAAATATGCACACAGTAAGTGTCATATGACTCAATTAATAAATTACATAATCAATTCTAAGGTAAATCTTAAGTAGGCAGTAATATGGGGAGAGAAGAATCTGAGAAAAGCTGTTAGGAAAGAGACCAGGAGACAGCCAGAGCAGACGACCCAGTGTTCACAAAGCTGGGAAGAAACTGCCTTGCATGTGCTAGATGTTCAATAAGGAGTCAATGATTTGTCTGGAAGTGTCAGACAAAGTTTTCCTTCACAGGGAATTACCTCTCCACACAGTCTGAGAGTCTGGAAGTCAAGTTGGATGCAGGGGCATCGTGTCCTCCAATTGCATACAGCAATCCATTCCACGTAGTTACTCCTACTCCCCCTCTCCTTTTTGACATTTGTGCACAGAGTGTCCATTTATTAGTGTGAGGATCAAAACATTCTACTGATTTGAGGCAAGAACTTCCATCACGACCACCAACTGCATAAAGTCTGTAAGAACAAATAGAATAACAAATAAAAAAGAGCGCCACCATATGATGAAGGCAAAGAGATTATTCTTAGGGTATTTCTTTGAAATTAAGGTGCCATAGATTATAAGACACACTCTCAGTTTATGTGCCATCAAGCAAGAAGATATGCTACCAATTATATGACATATGTATATATCATATGTAAATTACATATATGTATATATCATATGTATATGTGTGTATGTATATATATCAGCTATTACTCTGTATATACATAAAAAAAATAACAAACTCACCTGAAAGCAATGACAACTATTTCTGATAAATCACCACGGATTATAAGACGCATCACAATTTTAGAGGCATAAGATGTGTCTTAGAATAGATAAAATGCAGTACATAAATACACCATGACTTCTTTCTTAAATAGCTAAGACAGGACTACGTTATAAAGGAAAGAAAAGAACCTTCTCTGCACCTACCACAGGCTAGATATTTTACCTGTATTAACTTAATCATCTCAATAATGCTACGGGAAACCATTTATATTCCTGTTTCATGGGTGAAGAAACAGGCTCATGGAGATTAAGAGGCTTATACAGGGTCAGAAGCAGAACCAGGACACAGTTAGAGTAATGAGCAGCTGTACTGTGAGCAGTCACCTGGGATGTTCTTGCAGTAGTGAAATAGGAGAATAAAAGGATTGCTTGAAACAGTGGTGTATAAATTAATATTTATTACATACGAACCGTGATCCTCCATTAATTTAAATTACTGCAGAGAAGGATACTGTAAGTTATCTAAAATGAATACAGTATGTTAATGTCCTAAATGTTGCCTAGTAGATAAATTTTAATTCATTACCTGTCAATATACTGCATTAACCTTAAAGTCTTTTACTCTGACCTTAAAATATATATAAAATGTATTTCTTAATAGTTTTCTCAAGAGTAATAAATTCAGATCATTGCTTATATAAAAGTTCCCACATTTTGAATTTACAGATGCCTTAGTTAATATTTAACTAATTTTTTAGCTCAGGAAATAATATTTGAGCTATACCAAATATCTGCCAATTAAAACTCTAAGTATTTATACTTGGGTAAATATATATATTTTAAAGACATTTATTCATTTTAATTCATAATGTAAAGTTCACTCTACCACTCAAAGTGGTTCTTTAGTGAGAAGATGACCATATCTTAGACAGCAACATATGCGTGTGGCAATATCTTGTTTTAAACTTTGTATTCATAGTATGGAAACAAATTCATTTGAAACTTTGTTAAAAGTTTTTATCTGTCAAAAACTACTTTCTTGTGTTATTGTTCTTAAACTGTTCTCATTTTTAACTAATATTTGGTAGAATAATTGTTTGGATATGAATCACAGACTATCAGAAGACATCAAGAATTAGAAAACACCCATAATTTTAAAAACATGTACACGCATGCGTGCATATGCACACATGCGTGCACACACACAAATTCAAGGCACTGTCCCCTCTTCAGAGTGAACTCATGGGTCTTGACTGTGAAAAGTGGTACAGAGGTGAACTCTGGAGCTGGGCTCTGGATTTGAACTGCGGTTCTCACACTTCCGAGCTCTGACCGTGGACAAGTTATTTAACCTCCACCTGCCTGAATATCATCATCCAAAACATCTCTAAGCCCTGCCTCGTAGGATTATTGATGACCAAATGTAAAATACTTTGAACAGTGCTTTACACAGGGTAAACATGGTCTAAGTGTTTCGGGGGAAAAAATGAATTCTGTCTCTATTTTTTTTCGGGGGAAAAATGAATTCTGTCTCTATATTCTTCTAGAAAATGGCATTTTTAGGTCTTAAGTGTACAAACAGCATTTACACTGAGGTAATGTTAAGGGCTAACGTGTATCAATAACACTTCCTAAAGAAACATTATCTCAAGCAATGGTTTTCAAATTGTTTTCTAAGAATAGGATTCTGTGGAGTAGGTCCCCAAAATGGTGTATTTGAAATTCAAGTTTTGTTTTGTTTTGAGAGAGAGAGAGAGAGAGAATCTCGAGCAGGCTCTACGCTCAGTGTGAGTCCCATGCAGGGCCCCCACCCACCACCCTGAAACCACAACTCAAACAGATATCAAGAGGCCAAACCCCAACTGACTGAGCTACCCAGGTGACCCTGAAATCCAAGTTTAAATACTTTTCAAAATATCTGGCTCAATTAAATGCCATACAAGATTCAGAACTCATCTCTTTCCCCCATGACAGTAGCTATTACAAATAAAAAGAGAAACAATATGTCAAATTGTGCCTGTGTCAAATTGCATTGTACTATAGACTTTAAAATAAGACTTCCCCATGCCTCACATTTAAAATTATGATCAAGAATGCAAGGGATTGGTGGATATTGAGATTTAACTTAGGAAAAAAAAAATTTCTAATACTCTCAAGCTACATCAACAATTTAACTGAAAAGTTTCCTGAGAGTCCAATTAAATTGCTCTAGTAGTTAAAATAACTGTTATCTTCTCAGCGACTTATTTGTGAATCAGGATTTTTCTTTATACTGAACAACAAAAACAAAACAGAAATAATCCGATGTTCTTTAAAACAGACTTGTTCTTCTATATCGATTTTTTATAACAAATACATGCTACAAACTTGAGCTTAAATTTAAGATAAGTCTATAATAATCTTGAGTTTCCATTTGTCTTAAGTATCAGGGTTTTCGTAAGGTTGCATTTGAGAGAGAGATTCTACTGTGAAAAATATTTGCCAGCCAGGGCCTTAAAAGTAGCCCAAGCCATTGGAATTCTAAATAAAGTTTCTCTCAAACATGGTAGAAAGAAAAATTTTAACACTTTGAATTTTCAAGATACAAGATGTAACTCATAAAACATTCCAACAGTTCTTCTCTAAAGAAACAATTATATTTTGCATTAGGAAGCATTACAAAATAAGTTAAAATAACAAAAACAATAGTGAATCTAGGCTTTTCATTTTATAGATTAAAAAACTGAGGCACAGGGAAATGATTTATTCTAAATCATAAAAAAGTAGTAGAGAAAAGATGCATAGTTGTTTTTTTTTTTTCAATCAACTGTATACTTAAAAAAAACATGATTTCTATTTTTTCATATTCTGGATATGTACCTCAAAATGGAAACAAACAAAATATTTTAAAATATTGCTACTTTGTTTTAAAGCACACTTAGAGGGGTGCCTGGGTGGCTCAGTCAGTTAAGCATCTGCCTTTGGCTCAGGTCATGATCCTGGGGTCCTGGGATTGAGTCCCGTGTTTGGGCTCCCTGCTCCCCAGGGAGCCTACTTCTCCCTCTGCCTGCTGCTCCCCCTGCTTGTGCTCTCTCCCTCTCTCACTGACAAATAAATCAATCTTAAAAAATAAATAAATAAAGCAAACTTAGAAAAGTGCTAGTTGATAGGTTAACACATCCTCTTCTTGGAGGTGATTACAAGCACCACTGCATCTAAGTGGTACTGGAACATTCTTCAGTAAGATTGTTCACTTCAGGTTATGTTCCAGGTACCATACTACATGTAAGAACGAAAAGACCAGGTCACTCAAGACCCTGATCTACATGGACTAGTAAGTAGCAACAACAATAGAGTGGTTCCTGTTTTAACACAATCATATACAAATTATGCACAGTGAAAATGTTGAGGGTGTAAGGGACAGTCAGTGTAGGGGAGGATGAGGAGATGGGAATGGAAATGGGAAAGTGTTCCAGAGACTTCCGAGTGAGTTTCAAGGATGCTGAATTTTCCAGGCACAAAAGTGGGGAAACAACACTCAAAGACAGAGGCAATGAGTTAAAACATTATGGGAGTGTGAAACAAAATGTATTTTCCACAAATAGCTTAGTTTTTAAAAATAAAACATTTTATTCATTTATTTGAGAGAGAGAGCACATGAGCAAGGGGAGCGGAGGGGGAGAGAGAAAAACAGACTTCCCACTGAGCAGGGAGCCCAAAGTGGGGCTCAATCCCAGGACCCTGGGATCATGGCCTGTGGTGAAAGCAGACACTTAACCGACGGAGCCACCCAGGCGCCCTGCAAATAGGCTAGTTCTGCTGGAGTGTGATATGCACAGGGGAGAGGAGGAGAGGAGGGGAGGAGCAGAGAGATGTGGACAGAGGTGAGACCATAAAGAAGGCTTAGTCCTCGAAGCTCCTGAAATTTCAAAATCAATGTCTTAATAGTTAGTAGATGAGAGCTCTTCAGCTTCTGATCTGATTCTTTGATGGTCTCGGGGTCAATATCGAATAAATTGTACCTTAGATGAACTAAAGACTGAAATATTTATTTCTCATAAGAGAGCAAGAGAAAGTGAGAAAGTAAATTATTTCCATGCCTCGAAGTTAAAGCTGCTGTCGGTCTAGAAATTAGATTTTACAGAAGGCAGCTATCCTTTTTGTGCTCTTAGAAACATTTATTTCTAGGCTAGGAAATA